>NC_045698.1:93519513-94723085 GCF_009834535.1 Camelus ferus
CTGAAATCTTGTCAACTAGGACCCCAAAGGGAGCTGAATTCCTTCTCTCCCCAACCCCCACCCCTTTTGCAAAGAAGGCGAGTTCCATTGTTAGGGACCCAATGTTGTGATCACCACGAAGCTCAGAAGGGCACCAGGGCTTGGAGGAGAAATGGAGGGAGAGAAGTGACTCAGCAAAATAAATCTTAACCTGTGAATATTCTGAACTGCTATTCTGGGACTCTGGATGACTGCCTGGTTCTGTTGACAGGTGTTTGGTATACAAAGCCTTGTTTCTCACATGCCAGCCGTAATGTTCATGCTCACCAGCTTCAGGAAGGAAGCCTAGGAGGCTTGGGAAAGAGGTGTGGTGGGTGGGCCTGATAACTGCCTCGTCCAGTGTTAAGACTCCCAAGTGGGCTCATGTCATAGGGAGCAGTGTGCGCTTAGGGACATCAGGAACCAGACGGTATTCTCAAATCTTAGGGACCCCTCTACTGTCCAGGAGCACTTTTTCTGGTCAAGAAGTGGTGTGGGACCAGCACCAACCTGCTCCATCAATCCTGGTTCCTGCTCAGCCCTCTTCCGAGGTGATAAGGACCTCAGGGTCTGGGGACTGGGGAGAGGGCATGAAAGCTCATCTTGCCTCCCACCTTCTCTAGGACAGCTTCTGAATTCTAGTGACAGAGAGTCTGTCAGTTTACAAGCAACCCACTGCTAAGCCATCTGTGTTAAATTAAAATCATCTTCCTTAAATTTAGCTGTAATTGTTGCCTTGAAACGATCTTTCTATTCACAGGTTGTCCTGAGCCCTGGAGCCACAGAGATGAGGACCAATCTAGTGCTCACTGGGCAGCCCTTGGGTGATTTGATGAGTTAGGATACCCTGCCCACCTGCCTTTTCAAGTTCAGGGCTTTCCTAGGGGACCAGAAGGCAAGGTACCCCCTCCTCTGCTTCCATCACACGTCTGACTGCTTGATGGATGGAACCACCACATCCACATACTGTGCAGGAGAAGCCAGTCCCAGGTAAGAGGTTTGTGGAGGGGGGTCAGAGAGGGGACAGATGCGGTCTCTGCTCCTCTCTCCCAGTGGTACCCTCAGTGAGCCCCACCTTCCACCCCCTCAGCTGATGTTTTGAGGTTGGCGATAGCTGTTGTGTCAACAGCTTCAGCTTGTGTTTTAGTTTGACCTCAAACCAGCGTCTTCCCCGTGGTCAGTGCCACACGTTCTGGTGCACAGCTCTATGGTCAGTGTGGCATTTTGAGAAGGACACATCTCTATCCAGGTGGTCCCAACTTCAAATAGCATGTCCTGATTCTGAGCTGCTGGCCCCACGAGCAGGCTCTCCTGGCAGGTCACTGGCTCCTACCTTGGGCTGGAAAACATGGTCATGTGTCATAAAATGTCATAAAATGGTATTGGTGTTAGAAATAGCCTACTTTTCATGACAGGTGAGAAACAGGTTGAAAGATGGGAAGGAGTGGCCCTGCTCTCCTGCCTACTCCTCAGGTCAGGCGCCTCATCCTCTCATCTTCCCTTCCATCCCGGCCTCCTGCTGATACTCCCCCAACAGTACCTCTTCAGACACTGAGCTCCACCAGCCCCCAGTCACAGTGCGCCCTTTTCTGCCCTGCCTTCGCCCTTGCTCTTCTGCCTGCCTGGACTGTCCTCTCATCTCTCTTACCCCTTCTCCTCTAGCCAGTTTGAACTCCTTCAAGATTCAGCTCCAGTGTCCCCTTTCTAGAAACCAAGACAGTGTTTGAGGGCCCTTCCCTTTTGCATTCCATGATGCCTTGGGCAGACCTCTGCCCATTTTTTGTCATCTGATGTCAGCCCTCAGCAGGCAGGTGTTGAGGAAATGCCTGCTGACTGATGGAAGGAAAGGTAGATAGAAAGGAAGGCCAAGTGCCTGAACCTGAATCCAGCACCAGCACAATACTTGGAAAATGCCTGGTGATGCCTAGTAGCTTTTCACTCGTAAGGCTTTGCTGTGTGAGAGAGAAAAAAAGAGAGAACCTGGTGAGTAGGGACCCTGCCCCCTATTCGCCCAGCCCAGCACTGGCACATAGAGTGGTGGGCAAAGGCCGCCCACTCATCTTGTCATCAGAAGGGCCAGGCATTGATTTTCCAGGATGGCAGATTGAGGCCCCAGAGAATCCAAGAGGGGTCCTCCTGCCACCTGACTCCTAGAGGACTGATGACTCTGAGCCCAGCCCCAAATAGATGCTGAGGTGGAAAAAAGCTGACTGTTCTCTAAATAGCTTTGTGCCCCTGCCATCTGCTGCCAGACAGGGAAGAAAGGGAGGAAACCTTTATGGTTTCCTTCAAGGGCTGTCAGAGCTGTGTCCCCGTGCAGTGGGGTCCCTCGATGCAAACAAGCTCCCACTGTTTTTCCTCTTTGGGGCCTAGAACGGGGCTGGAACTGTCATGTTCTGTCCTTTCCCCCCAAATAGGGGTTCTTCGCCATTCAGGTGTCAAAAGTGAAGTTCCTAGAATGGAGGAAAGTCAACTTGCTTTTCTCCAGACTGCAGTTAATCCAAGTGGCTTCTCAACCAAGACGTGGGTCTAGAGATGCCAACCCAAACCCAAAGGGCCAGGAGTGAATACTAAAAATGTTGCTGTAACTTGGCAGTGTTTGCAATCTCTCTAGTTTCTGAGATTCTGCTAATCCTGGATGAAATGGGACTACAATCCCACTGTTGCTTTTCACAGTCAGTTCTTTTTAGCTCAAGAAAGCAGTGAACAAAAACCTCTATTTTGACATCCAGTTTCTCTCTGGTCACCTGTACCTCACCACCAATGATTTCTTCCCCTTCTGTACTTTTAACAGCCACGAAACACGGCACCCATGAAGATTTTTTTTAAAACATTTTTTTATTGAGTTACAGTCATTTTACAGTGTTGTGTCAAATTCCAGTGTAGAGCACGATTTTTCAGTTATACATGAACATACATACATTCATTGTCACATTTTCTTTCGCTGTGAGGCACCACAAGATCCTGTATATATTTCCCTGTGCTACACACTACAATCTTGTTTATCTATTCTACATTTTGAACTCCCTGTCTGTCCCTTCCCACCCCTCCGTGAAGATTTTGACTGTGGAATGTTACCCATTAACCCACGCCCTTTCAACAGGATCAAGTAAGAAAGCACTTCAGTTTCTTTTTGCAACACTATCAGCTAGTTTGTAGTAGCACAATGCCATCACTGAAGTCAGTGACTTTGATAAACATGTTAAATTTTTCACCATAATACACCAAATCTTAAAATCCACATTCCAAAGCAAGGCGCAAGGCTTCCTTTGCTCACTAAATAATAGCCAGAAAATTATTGAGCCTTGGTGACTGATTTTAAATAAACCGAGTTGAGGTTTTGTAACATATAGGCCTTGGTCAATTAACTGAATCCCCAGCTGAACCCTGTAAAAGGGATGCAGCAGAAACCGGGCCTGTTTTAGGACCTTTGTTTTGTTTCAGGACTTTTGTTTTTAAACATCAGGTTAGGAGGATGGTGGCCACCACCCAAAGGACTTTATTTACAGTTTCCTAGCTTCTCTGTTCCCAACAAGGGGCCTTTCACACTCTGCTGGGGTTGTGACATTGTATTACTTGTACCTTTAGTGCAAATATCAGAGTTTAGTGGAAGACTATGTAGCTCAATTCAAGAAGATGAGTTAAATGAACTGGACTTTATTTTCTTAGCATTCGTCCCTTCAGTGCATTTACTATTTCTATCTACTTGTTAGCTTCAACAAATAACTTCAGCCAGTACTAAATCTCTACTTGATGGACCCAATTGTAATCAAATCGTGACTGGTTGTGTTAAAAGAGCCAGCACAAAGCTTGTTGTCATCCTGCATCTGGTTAGTGGGAAGGTTAAAGGGATGGCTTTAAACGGGTTTTATATTTGGATTTATGTTTCAAAAGGGGCTTGATAATCCTTATCAAAATGACTAATTTTTTTCTTCACTGATTGGCCAATGATCATTTAGTGTTACCAGTTTTGTTATATTACTGTTTCTCCTAAATGAAAATCTACACACTCTGGCATCAGAAACACCTGAGAAGCTTGTTGAAGATTTGGATTCCCGCCACCCCAGATTTACCGAATCACAATCTTTGTTGAGATTTTACTTTCTGCCGTGTTTTTTTTAAAAGCCCCTCCACCCCACCCACCCTCACCCCACCTCAGAGCTTCTGACGCACACTAAAGCTAGAGACCCTTCACGTAGACAAAAGCAACCAGCTGACTTGCTTCACATTCCCACTGAGTTGGCATTGTGTAAGTCAGTCCTACTGCAGTTTGCCCATAAGTTGTTTTCAGTCTTAGGAGGCAAATTAGACCTCGGTACCTACGCAAAGTTTCCTTGGAATCCTTGCACAAAGGGCAAGTTGATTATCTTAGTAATTTCAAAGTCCAAGAAATTTCTGATAAGCACAATGAAAATTACAATTGGATGATAAGAATGGAACTTGACACCAGAGTGTTTCAAAGACCAAGTAAGCATTTTATTTTTCTATTCCTGACACTCAAATTCATAGGGGATGAAAAGATAATATAACATAATCAAAATAACATACAAACACAATTCAAGAACATTTAACCATCTATTGTAGCTGTAAAATACATAAAGGTAAACAGAAATATCTTCATATAAATTAATGCTTAACCATCTGTATACACTGTAAAACAACTGTTAAAATTCACACTAAGATGCTAGTGCAAGCAGTGGTGTACAAAAGTGCAAACAAGGTTAGTGATGAAAAACTTATCACCAACTTACCATTTCAACATACTCTGCATTCAGCCAAATACTGAAGGAAGGCCTCGCCACAGAAAACACTTTGATCACTTTTAAATTAACTTGACTACATGCACCCTGCGTGCTCCTGCCTCAGTATGGAAACTGATCATGAGTTCAGGTGAAGAGCAGCACCAGGGAATCCAGAAACCCACATGGCCATTCTGATGTGAATCTTCACACTTGACAGTGAAAACAATTTCAAGGACAATTTGTATGTCAAAACCTGTAGAATTATCACCTTCCTTTACCTCCAAATATTTAAAACTAAAATTAAATCTAATCTCCTCCTCATTTAAAATGCACACTGAGAAGAATTTATCCACTCCAGTGCAGCTTTTCCTAAGATAATAATTCTGTGTGAAATCACTCAAAAGCCTTTCTCATTTCTGCCCCCAAATCTAGTTGGGACAGGGCACTCCTGAAACAAAGTTTTCCTTCGATAAATTTGCTTCCTTTACTGTGATTACTTTGGATTCTGTTTAAAAGTGTGGTCAAAGCCTAGAACAATCAGTCAGTGGCATTAAATATATTAGCTACTTATGTTCTAAATTATGAGGACAAAAATTAGTTGATTCAGAACTGCATCTTCATTAGACTCAGGTTCCCTTTAAATCAGGATCTTTTTATCCAGGAGCAGGCTGGGGCTTTGTGATGGGGACAGCTGCAGGGTTCAGGAGTGGAGACAAGTTTTTTTTAACAAAATCCCACTTTATACAGCAGCACAGTTCCGTATTTCGAGAGTTTGTTCCTCTTTCTTTCTTTCTTTCTTTCTTTCTTTCTTTCTTTCTTTCTTTCTTTCTTTCTTTTTTTCTTTCTCTCTCTCTTTTTCTTTCTTTCTTTCTCTCTTTCTTTTTCTCTTTCTTTCTTTTTTTGGTTATAAAGCACTAATTTGCATTTCAAAAGAAGCACAGTGACTAAAGTGACCAGAAGCATCAATATGTAGCTTTGAGAATTTAGTTCTTAATTGAAGATACAGTTTTCTGCACTCTTCAATTTATAGCAAAAAAAAAAAAAAAAAATTAAATAAAAAATTAAAGGTTTATAGAAAAAAACCTTTAATTCCCTATTAATTTTTCATCAATAAGTTTATATTTGCTAATCTCTATTTTTTAATGCTTTCTTGGAGATTTTTTGAATGTTTTACATGTTTAAAATGACCCAAACAATATATTCTAAATAAAATCAACATGAGCTAATCTGAATGACTTCCCTTTATGTTAGCTACTTTCATTATATTCTGGTCAAAATTTATTTGGCAATAAATCCTTGCAAACTTCAGTCATGTTAACTAACAAGACTGAAATTCCACATTGAGTCACATATAATATACAGTTTCAGAAAATGTAAACCTATCTCCTGAAACTCTTAAATCATGTCAAGTAGAAGTATACTGTTTTTAATGACGGAACTTTCCAAAATGCTGGAATTGAATGTGGTTAATCAAATCATTTTGCAGAAGGCAAGAAACACTATTATCACAGCTATTACCCTATTTTAATGATTTACAAGTAGTTTATGAGCACTGTAGAGAAGTGTGAGCCAGCTGAAAATGAAGGAAAAGAAACAATGTTCTGTGTATCAGTTGTAAACCACAGTATATTTGTATGCATACACAGGCACACAAAACTAAAATTTAGATCTATGCAGGCAACATCTAAATTCATACTTCTTTGGCACTCAGAGATGCTGGGTCAACTAAGCCAATGGTGCAGAATATTTTTTTCCCTCTGCTTTAGGAAATGTCTGTGCCACAATTTTAAAATGCTGTAATCCCAATTCTAAAAATTCACCGAGATAAACTGGAATCCATCCATGTAACCAGTTACTCAAAAGTATACCAGCAGTCACTGAAACAGGTGTGGGGTTAAGAGTCTCTTTAAAAATAGAAAAGCCAGCTGAGGTCTAATATTTTTAGAGTTTTGGACTTAAGATTCTAAAATATATTTTGAACACTTCCTGCTTTATATGAACTCCAGTCTTGTAATACAATAGTGTTAATTACATGTTCACCATTTGCAGTGGGAGGTACAAAATTAACCCATGTCCCCCAGACTAGCATTTACCTGAAAAATACTCCACAAATGCACACACCTGCACAGGCACGTAGAGAGAATATATGCTTCTACTGCTTCTTGCCCTTCTCTTAACTTGCTTTCCTGAAAGAACCAGGGATCCCGGTGTGTGCTTGAGGCGCTCTCAGAGCTGGATGGGGGACTGTCAGTCCCATTTCCCGGGAGCTGGCGGAAAGCTCGCTGCTGCTACGTGCAGCTTTATTTCCAGAGGTTCAGGCCCTAAGACTCTCACATGACTGGGAAAATATCCACAGTTTAACTGTGGTCCAGAAAGTGACTCTGTTTCTTTGATCCCAGTGACAGACCTAGAGTGAGCGTTCTGGAGCAAGACATTTCGTACCAGAAAGCAAATCCCCTCTAGAGAAACCAGAAAGCTTTTTCCTGTACACCAATTTATAACACAAACAATTAACTTCTCAAGTATCACAATAGATACTAGGAAATACTTGAAGAAAGGCATGTCCCTGTAAATACTGAGAACAGATACCATCAACGAGAGGCAGTTACTTTTAATAAGGCTTCATTCTGTTCAGTCAGGACATTAAAGTGAGTACTTTAAACATACCTGGCAGAATAGAACAAGAGGCTGAAATGTCATTTCCTACTTTACCCATAGTGCTACTGATGTTCTAGGCAGGGAGGGGGCTTCTTTATTTTCATGTAGAAGGAAGCTGAAAGTGGAACAGAATAGCTACATTCCTAAAACCAAATGTTACGGTGAAAAAACCTTGTTGATTTAGCTAACTAGTAATTCCTTCCAGGTACATCCCTCAATCCTTATTTGCCTCATGTTATATTACTGATGACAGAAAGGACTGATTTGGGCAACCGCTAGAGAAAACACTAATTTTGATATTAAAATTATTTTTGATGGAATTAGAGCAATTTATTCTCAATGGAATTAGTTAAATACTATAAAACCTTGGTTTATAACCAAGGGAGGAATCTTAAACTTGAGAGTCTTTAAAAATAAATATTTGGCACTTGTTTTTCATCTAATTATGGAAATCTCAGGGAAAAAAAGAACCCAATTTTCTTAGGAAATTAAAATGCTTTAAAAAGCTAACTAAAATCTTATTAGAAAGTCTGTCAGTGAGGCTTGTAGACACTATCACATGGTAAGCATTATATCCAAAAACAAAAGCGTCTGTGCTATAAAGTAAGAGCTAGTTGAGAGTAACTGAGAAAAAAAGAAAAATACATGAATTCATTTTCTTCCCACCAAGAAATCAAATATGGTAAAGAATGCAAAAGAGCCATGGGATAGGAGCAAAATCCCCACATATCTCAGTGACAACTGAAGCAGAACAGCCTTTCTTTTTCCTCAGATGCAGGCCTCTTGTGTTGAAACTGCGCACAAGATCCCACCTGTCACTTGCCCTGGTTGAGTACCATTAAGTATGAAGAGACTGGGGAGTACCTCTATCTGTGGGGGACTGGTGCCTGTCACTACTCCTGGGGAAGAGGCACAGATTACCAAACTACGCGCCAATAAGACTGGAGCACTTCAGAACCAGACAACTGGAATGGGCCTATCAAACCAAAAATGAACCTTGTGTTGTACCAGAAGGCGTGGTTTTCCTCAGAAGGCCGATCTGACAGGGACCAGGACACAGACCCCATCAGCACTGGTAATGGTAGTGTTACTGATGAAAATACGTACGATTCAGAGATTAATGTGGTATAAGGTATAATCAAACAACTGTCTCCTGGTAAATGCAAAGCCTCTTGGGACTTAAACATTATTCTAATATTCTGAAGCAATCTCCTTTCCCAGCAACCCCCTCATATGTATAATATGAAACAGGCCAAATTTCAGAGCATACTAACTAGATAAGACACATTACAATGAAACATTTGCCCAACAAGAATGCCAAACATTAGAGTTTGTTTTATTGCATGACGTTTGCATAAGAAAAAATACTGAAAATTTTAAGGCATCATGCAATCAGTAAGCTAATTGTTAACTGTTCACTTAAGATAGGTGGACATATAATCTAAAATTTAAAAACTAGTTCCAAAAAAGTACATAAAAAATTTAACATCATGAGCTTTTAAATATGGTTTATATTTGTAGTTTCATGTTAAAAAGTGCTTCAAATGTACTCTGGAAAGTTGCTCTTTATAAATGGTGCTGAGGGTAATGTCAGATTATAAACTGTAAAAACTATTTTTATGGAATTAGAAAGCTAACATTGTGATATTCAAACTTACTTGTATCAGTTTTCAATTCTCACTCAAATTAAGTTGATAGAATATTAATAATCTAAAAAACATCTGTTTTCTAACCAACAAAAGTCTATTGAATTCAAGTTATGCATGTTGAGTGATCAAATCTCTGAGTAGGCCTGAATAGTGAGACCTGGAACTGATGCCGACTGCTGTTAATCAATGTACTGTGCCATCCAGCGGAAGCCTTCTCCGTAGCCTTGTCTTTTGAGCACACTGCACATGAAAACTTCTAAGGGCCGGGCATTCAGTTCTTTCAGAGAGACACTGCCCTGGAAGAGAAGATGCATGTGATGCTGGATGACCCAGTAGAACTGCAGCTCGTACACCTTAGAACAAAGGGTGACTGTGATAAAGCCGTGGCTGGGCTGTTGGACATCCATGTCCCCTAAACATGCAGGAAGCTTCCTCCTCTCTACTGTAGGACAGGATGTCCCCTCGGTGGGACAGGGGTGAGCTTGTGAGGCACACAAGAATGAAAATAATCTGTGACTTAGAAAAAATTCAAGTTACCCAACTGGCTTCACCAATATTAAAGACAAACATTCTCTGAGTAGGTTTATGACTAAACAAGGCATTCCTTAAAATTAATGTAGAGTCGACTTATTAAAAAGAAGAGAAAGAGGAGGGGAGGGTGTAGCTCATGTGGTAGAGTGCATGTTTAGCATACATAAGGTCCTTTGTTCAATCCCCAGTACCTCCTCTAAAAATAAATAAGTGAACCTAATTATCTCCCCCATCTAAATAAATAAACAAATAGATAGATAGATAAAAATTAAAAAAGAAAAAGAGAATAGACCAAAGTCTACTTTATCTAACACATGAGTCTTCTTCCATAGGCTGCAATATTTTTCTACTCTGAAAGAGTAAACTCTGGGATTTTTCAATACTAAGGTCCTTCCCCCAAACAAATTCCAATGAAAATGAATGCAAAAATAATTTATTTAAGCTTATTATAAAGTATATGTTCAGAAAACCCCAGAACACTTCTATGGCCAAGTTTACAATTTATATTTATCTCTGGTGAACTGAGAGCCTAAACACTGAACTGGGGGCCTAAATACACTATTGGTGTGCTTAAACATTCAAGTATACTATTTGGTGGTAGTCCTGAAAAATTATGATAAATAAAACCTGAAAGCTTTCATTTAGTTTCCTGTAATCATGAGATCTGACATTTTTGATAACACCAAGATAAAGATTTCATTCAGTGGTAGAAAGAAAATAAATGAGGACATTAAAAAAACGACCCAAATGTATAAATGACAGTTTTTAAGAAAAAAGTTAAAATGAAGCCAGACTATACCAACTGAACTGATAAGCATGAATGCTGTTAGGGGTAGTGCTAGAGCAAACTATTTCAGAAAATTAGAAATAAATAACGAAAATAAAAAGACATTTGTAGTACTGAATGAAATACTCACACCTGTCAAAAATATATATATATATGTATATTTTTTTTACCTTTCCTGTTGTCTGACCATATAAACCAAACATCTCTCTTAATCTCTCTTCACTGATGGCTTCAGGTCTGTCGATTTTATTCCCAAGAATCAGTATAGGCACATTAGCAATAGTTTCATCTGTCATTAGGGACTGAAAAAAAAAAAAAAAAAGACAAGATACTGAAACCATCTAAAGGGCTCATTTTGACAAGATACCAAATGGGTATCAAGGACTCTCTCTCTATCATCTCATGTCTGTTTGGCCAACTTTCTTTGGCAGACTGTCCCAACATTTGAAAGTGAGCTCAATGAACCTGTAGCTCAATTCTTCTGCCGCCCTAAGTCTCCTTCTATAAATGCTCACTCTACTCACTCTGTGATCAGTGAGGTACAGTGACTGGACCCAACACTCTGAAGGCATGCACACCTGGCTTCATTTCTAATTCTATTGCCTCCAAGTGGTGAGATGTTAGACCAATAATCCTTACTGAAGTTCAAAGAGAATCTGCATTAGTAGCACCTACCTTATGGAGTTGATTTGAGAATTAAAGGAGGTAATATGCACAGTACCTTGCACAAAGTAGGAACTCAGGAATTCCCTGACTCTGTTCCACGACCACAGAACCTACCTGGACTTTTCCACATGAACAAGTATTTGTTTGCCTGCACTGGGCAGAGGTAATGGTCAGGTCAACCTTCAGTCAAGTCACAGACCTGCTTTCTCTGTGCCAGATCTAACACTGGCCTTGCCTGCTGTTCCCAAGCCCCTTTTTGAAGCATCTGAACTGAGAGAGGGGAGAAGACGTGGCAGCATGTGGCCCTGGTCACTCCTGAGAGTGGTGACAAAGATAGCATGTTATACCATTTCCAGGTTCTGGCCAACTCCTGAAGAAACCAGCATCCCAGGATGACCAGGGGCTTAAGATCAAGCCACTGTAGGAATGTGGGACACGTGAAATACACTATAAAGGCACACTCTGCACAGAGTGAGCTCAAGCCTTCAGGAAGGAAGTCTGTGTTAGTACTTCCTCAACAGCTACAATTACTCCAAGTTACTCCTGCATTCTAAGCAGGGTAATCACTGAGCTCTACAAACTGTTGGGAGTTACATCAGAGCTGCAGAAGAGCCACACTCTGATACTTACATCTCCAACCTATTTCCTCAGGCTTACCAGAGTGATTCCACTATGTTTAGTTTTAATTATTTAACTTACATCAAGTTCTTCTTTTGATTCTAACAGCCTTTCATGGTCTGCACAATCCACCAGAAATACAATGCCATTGATAGCAGGAAGGTAGTTTTTCCACACTCTTCGAGCTAACAAAAACAATCAGGAGTTAGATTTTATTTGCTTGTCAAACCTACGAGATGATTTGATGGAAGAGTCCAACAAGATATCAAGTGTAATTATCCCTTAGCTGCTACTATTTTGCTATGTATTCAAGTTAATTTTTTACCCAGTATTGCCAAAAATCTTTCCAGATGACCAAAGAAGAAAGTTCAAGTTTCCCTCGATTACAGGCAAGTCAAATACTTTACTCTGCCCAGTTTACTCATGTTAGAATTAACATTTGCTACCAATGGACAAGGATGCACATTAAGTTCACTGGAGAACTGCTACTATTTTTTATATGCAGTATTCAGTTTTTGACATTCCTAGTTTGTCAGTTTTTTGCCAGTGATAAATTTGGAGTTAGTGACAGAAGGAAATTAGTATCAGGTACAGAATTATTAAGTTAAAATAATAAAGCAAATTGTTCCACTCATAACAGAAATTAAAGTTTATGAAACCATTAGAGTAAGTTTTTCCATGACATTCTAAGAAAAGAAAATAATTTCAGGGGCACCCTAGGGGAAAGTAACTTTTTTCTCTGACTTCAATTTTATAATATATCTTAAAATAACAATAATAGAAATGAAGTCTCTAACAAACTCCATTAGGTTCTAATTCTAATCATTATATTCTAGAAAGTACTTTATGTATATTTCAAACAATTGATGTATATCTCAAATGTGCTTTCACTAGCCACAGCAAGCTTTGTAATATTCATTACTTATGAATTGCTATGTGCTGGGTATGGCCAAGACCTTTTGGGGATATTAAAAATATGGCTAGGATTTCAGTCCCAGAAGTTTGCTAGAGGAAAGAAGACAATCTTTCCAAACCTATAGACATGTATACAAATGCACTAAGTGCTATGTTAGTATAGCTGAGAGCACTCCCAACCTGGGAGTGGCTTCTCAGGGGAGGCAGCCCCTCTTACACTGGGCCCTGAAGGTGGGTTACTTAAGTGCAGATGGGGATGGCATGAGCACAGAGGTAGAAGAACACCAAGAGGTTTGGTTTGGTTGGAATAAAGAGAATGCGAAAAGGAATAGTGGGAAATAAAAGCTAGAAAAACAAACTGGGATCAGAGCATAGAGATCATGAATGCCTGGTCAGTAAATTTGGTTTTTATTTTGTACGTATGAATTCACCACTGCAATTTTTCATATGGAGCAATAACATATTCATAACATGATTATGATAGCAAGCGAGACGCGAATTGGAGAGAAGGAATGGAGGCTAAATTTTACTCATATGCTTTACCACCAAAAGCACTTCAGACAAACTGGAGTATCATGAAAATCATTCTTTGCATTTAAAGCATTTATCTGTGGGTAATAAATTCCTAAATTTTAAGAATACCCTGGCTTTCCTTGAAAAGAATGAGATTTCATGTACTGGAAAATAATGGTCACATTTTTATTAAGTAATATAAAACAAAGCAACTCTATAAGAGTAATAGAATCTTACCTTGAACATGCCCACCCAGATCAAAAGTTGTAAACGTCATGCCAGCAATGGTTAGTTCTTCTGAAGCTAAATAATGATACAAAATATTTTAACAACACGAGAATCAGAAATCCTTTTCTGGTATATACTGCCACTTAATATTTGATTTACTTTAATTGTAAATAAGGTCAAACAATTCAAATAAAAAAAGAATTCTTTGTTCTAACTACTATATCCCATTTCATATTGAAAATATAATATAAGTAAATGGTAATACTCAATTCTTATATTCACTACCCACCACAAATCCCACACTTATCTTTCCCTCTCTAGTAATCCTGCTGAAATTGACAGTCATCTGCTGTGAATTCAAGTGACTGGCCAAACCTAGTAATTTTTCCTACAATTCATCTTAAATGATAAAGATGAAATAACAATTTTCTCTCATGGCTGTCATATTTCTCAGGTGACAGTCTTCAATGACAAAAACAAGTGTAATACCAATTTTGGCCATTATTTCTTCAAGTATTTTTTTTCTGCTCCCTTCCTTCCCCTTCTGGGACTTCAATGATAGATTTGCTAGACTGCTTACTATTGTCCCACAAGTTACTCAGGCTCTGTTCATTTTTTCTTTTTTTGTTCATTTTTCTCTCTGTGCTTCTTTTAGTTTCTGTTGAGTTGATGTAAGTTCACTGATCTTTCCTTCTGCAGTACTGGCACTGTCTAACTTGCTGTTAATGCTATCCAGGGAAATTTTATTGCAGATGTTTTATTTTTCATTTCTGTAAGTTCCATTTGGTTCTGTCTTACCCCTTCCATTTCTCTCCTCATTATGTTCATGTTTCCCTTAAAACCTTGAGCATATTCATAACAGCTGTTTCAGTGTCCTTATCTGCTAATTCCATCATCTTTGTGACTTCTGCCATCATCTTTGTTACAATCTGTTTCTACTAATTGATTTTTCTCCTGGTTATGGCGTTCTCACACTTTGCTGCTGCTTTTCGTGTGTGGTAATTTTCAATTGGATGCTGGATTTCACTGTATCCTTTTGAAGAAAGTTGGACTTTGTTCTGGCAGGCAATTAAATTGCTTGTGGATCAGTTTTTAAGTTTTGTTAGGGTAGATGTAAAGTAGTCTTTACTTCGGAGCCATGTTAGCCCCATAACTAAGATACGATCCTTTTGGAGTCTCTATTGAATGCCCTGTGTATTCAGCTTGATCTGTCGTTTCTGGCTGATCGGAACAGGAACTCTTCGGCCCCATGTGAGCCCTGGGAACTATCTGAGTAACAGCTCCGCTGTAACTTATCTTTCTCCAGAAATTGTTCTTTGACTGGCCATGTGTAGTTTTACCCTACATATGCAGATTGGTATTCAGTCATGAAAATTTCTGGAGTTCTGTCCCTGCAGAGCTCCTTCCCCTGTGGTAATCTGCCCAGAGAATTCCAGTCACCTCAGCCTCCGCAAATTCTGGTCTCTATTTCCTCAACTCAGAAAAACTTCTGGGTTATGTTTGGGTTTCCTCTCCCTACATCACGGTCTGAAAATTGTCTTGTGATAAAAATTGAAGAGTTTGTCTTTCTTCTCTTAGGAATCAGAGCCCTGTGCTAGCTATTGCCAAATATCTGAAAACAGTTTTAGTATATATTTTTGTCCAGTTTTCTAGTCACTTACAGTGAGAGGGTAATTTCAGACTCTGTTACTTCCCAATGGCTAAAGGCAGAAGCCCCCTACAATTACAATGAAAGGTTCAGTGTACCTGTTAACTATTTTGTATAACTGCTGAGGCCTCAGAGTAGTTTATCCTGTTAAAAAATTCTGCATGTAGACTGCCAACTGATGAATAATTAGTACAATTTGTGTTCAAAGCATTATCCTTTCCATAAGGATAATGCTTGGATGTGGTTGGTAAACTATCCCTATGATTATAATCCCCAGTACACTCTCTGCTTTATAAAAGAAGTCCCAACTTGATTAAGATACACTAACATACAAAACACTGTTAACATCCCAGCAAGTTCCCTCTTGCCCTTCCCAGTCAGTCCACACCTCCACTCCCAGAAGCAAGCACAGATCTGAGTTTTATCACCACAGGTTTGTCTTGCCTGCTTTAGAATTTCATATAAATGGTTTCATACAATATGTAATTTTTTGTGACCAGCCTCTTCCATATAATAGGCATTGTATGTATCAATAGTTTATTCCTCTTTCTGGTTGAGCAGAATTTCATTGTTTATCCATTCTTTTTTTGATGGACATCTGAGCTGTTTCCAGTTTGGGGCTATTACAAATAAAGCTGATACAAACATTCTTCTACAAGGATTTTGGTGAACATATGTCTGCATTTATCCTAGAGAAATGCCTGGTAGTGGAATTGACAGATCATAGGGTAGATATGTGTTACCTTCCTCACATATGCTTTTAATTAGTTGAAAAGTATAAGCTGAAGTGAATGTGAACAGCATAAAACAGCATGTTTTATGCCACTGCTTTTACTCCTAGTGCCTCGTACTGAGAACAATGTCTGACATAAAGCAGATGCTCAATAAATATTTGTTGAATAAATAAATAAGGGCAACATCAAAAACATTCTTAAATGACTTACACCTAATATAAGACCACTGTGTAGTCTCTTCCAATTCTGCTGTTTTTGTAGACAATTTTACATACTCAATTTCACCATGATCACTTTTTTTCTGTAACAGTATTGTTCTTATATCAGAATCTTACTTGTCAAGCCCCACTTTCTTCTCCTAATATAAAAAAAATTCTATCAAATTTTTGAAATCTTCCTTTGCCAACTTCACTCACTGTTTTATAAATCAAGTGGTAATCTGTATTGTTCAATTCTCCTGCCTTGTTCTTTGTATACTTACTGAGCTAAATATCATATTATCCACTTTTTAGTCCAGTTCTCAATTTTATACTCATTTAAAATATTAAGGCAAATACTCATTATTTCATAATTAATCTGTGGATTAACTTGTCTTTAAACTCTGTGTCTAACTGATTCATCGTCTTTTCAACAGTAAAAGTTAAGGTCGCAGGTATTTTAAAGTTAGGCCTCTGTTTCTAATAATTTTGTCACTTTACTTTCTCAAACAGTACCTATTACATCATCTTATATACAGGAGGATACATACTAAGTGATTTAGAGAGTCATTATTAATGTCTTTCAGGTAGTCTTTTTAAAAGAAAGCAGAGTAAATGTTTTAAATTGTTTTAAAATTTTCTATTAGTGTATCAATACATGCCGTGTTTTGCGGGGATAATTCTACGGCCTTTATATTAGATATAGTTGAGGTTGTAAGGACTAGAAAAATAACTAGTTAATAAGTTGAGAGCTACCAGCAAAGTGTAAGACTATGGTCTGTCACTGAATAGTGATTAAAATAGTACAGGTCTAAAATGTGAAAGACATTTAAATTATGTAACAAGGTAATGGTAATAGACTATTTATAACCCAAGCATTATATGGTTGAATAGACCCCAATCATATCATAATTCCTGAGATAATAATTTTTTAATTCCTCTAACTGGACAAGGGTTTATTAACTGATAAGAAAATATGAGTATTATATCAAGATCTAAATATACTCCCTGGGAGTTGGGTCACCTATTATTTACTATAGTATTTTGAGAAGAGGTCAAATGACCTAACCATAATTTATCCACCAAAAAAACAAACAAACAAAACCTTTTGGTTAGAGCCTATGAATTGGTATCACCTGATCAAGTAATACATTGCATGGGAGAACAGACTTACTGGGATGTAGCGTCGGGACATGTTGTCCAAGTCTGTCATCTTTTAACATGTGTAGTAATGTTGTTTTTCCTGCATTATCCAATCCAAGAAATACCAGTTTACCAGTTTTCTTATATAATCCTACAGAGTAAGAGCTATGGTTAGTCAAAGTGACATCTGACACAGATTATATGAAAAAATGACTTTAAATAAAAGTATAATATGATATTCACAATTAATTATTTAGATACCTTTCCTAATTACCAGATTTTTGATAAAGAAACACTTATTAACCTTTTGAATTTTTAAGATTTTATAAATTGGCCTGAAAATTCTTGGATTTCTAACCTATTTTTAGTTTTGAAGAGCTACTTTAAATCTGTTATGATTTGGGAAATCAAATCTCTCTAAAACTAAACTTTGCCCCAATCAATAAATGTGTGTTACCTAAAGTTATCTGCAATGCCAAAATGCCAATTCCCGTGACAATTTATCTTGAGTCCTCTTTAATTCTATTTTAATTTATTCCTTCTTTGACAAATATCTGTGTCCTCTGCTAGAGAAACACTCATAAAATACTTGACATCATGTATTTATGGAGCTAGACCAAAAGAAAAATTAAAGGCATTTTTCATAGATGAAAATTAATTATTTTTGACAATAAAAATTACAGTGAGTTTTTTTCAGTAAAAAAGTTTAGTTCACTGTCAAATTTCCCTAAGAATAAGGTTAAACTATTCACAGGCTTGCATAAAACTAAGCAACAACAAAAAAATCCAAGTACATAATTTTGGATGTATCAACCAAGCACTGACAGATAAAGTGATAATTAGATAAAGACAGTACTGGCCAATTTATAGTAGATTGGTATTTAATGCAAAATTCCACATTGAGCGATATACATATATTTTAAAGACTTTTTAAAGAGCAGTTTTAGGTTTACAACAAAATTGAAACAAAGGTACAGAGATTCCCATATACCTCTATGCCCACACATATGTACCCCCACCCCCAAAAGGCAACAAAAGTTTAATGATATATATTCATTATACAGAGTATTTTCACTGCCCTAAAAGTTAAAAAGCCCTCTCTACTCTGCCAATATATCTCACGCCACCCACTCCCCAGCAACCACTGACCTTATTTTTATTGTCTCCGTATTTTTGCCTTTTTGAGAATGTCATGCAGCTGGAATCACACAGTATGTATCTTTTTCAGATTGGTTTCTTTCATTCAGTAATATGCATTTAAGGTTTCTCCATGTCTTTTCATTTCTTTTTAGTGCTGAATAATACTCCATTGTCTGGATATACCATTGTTTATTTATCCATTCACCCACCAAAAGACATCTTGGCTGCTTCCAAATTTTGGCAATTATGAATAAAGCTGCTATAAACATCTGTGTGCAGATTTTTGGGTAGACTTAAGTTTTCAGCTCCTTTGGGTAAATACCAAGGAGCATGATTGCTGGATTGAACTGTAAGAGTATGTTTAATTTTTATAAGAAATCAACAAACTGTCTTCCAAAGTGGCTGTACCATTTTGCATTCCCACTAGCAATGAATGAGTGTTCCTGTTGTTTCACATCCTCACCAGCATTTAGTGTTGTCAGTGTCTGGACTTTGGGCATTTTAACAAGTATGCAGTGGTACTGAACTTAATTTTTCATGTGTTTAATTGTCTAACACTCACGGAATTACATGAGGAACACTGTAGCAGCTCAAAAATATATTTACACAACCAATAACTGAAAATGTTAAGACAGTAGGCAATTAAAGATTCAGGCCATCCATTTTCTAGTAAGTTCCTGCCAAAATAACATCTAGTTCTTTACCCACATTCAAGTTTAAGAAGTAAATTATTTAAAGTTCTAACTTTTGATCACCTGTTGACCAACAATTCTGATCTTAAGGAGAAGACTGCCTTCCATATTTACTTGAGCTGGGGTACTACATCTCTCCTTTAATTATGAATACTGATTAATAATTTCTTTAAATATTTCTAGTTCTTAAGTGATGTCTACATAGGTTACTTCTAACTGATGCAATCAGTCTTACCATTCTAGCTTTTAAGTAGTAAAAGTGTGCTGGATAAGATTCCAAAAGGCAACAACTAGAACATTTAATCTTTAATTGTTAAACTCAGTTGGACTAAATTCTTATTTTGTGGTAGGCACTATTAAGCACCTGCATACATTATTTCATTTAATCCTCAAAGTAACTCTTTGAAGTGCCTTTTTTTTTTTTAAATTATGGGCAGAAGAACTGAACAGATATTTTTCCAAAAGAGGAAATGCAGATGGCCAACAGGAACAAGAAAAGCTGCTCAATATCACCAATATCAGGGAAATGCAAATCAAAACTACAATGAGACACCATCTCACACCTGTCAGAATAGCGATCATCAAAAAGAACACAAATAACAAATGTTGGCGAGGATGTGGAGAAAAAGGAACCCCTGTACACTATTAGTGGTAATGTAAATTGGTGCAGCCACCATGGAAAATAATATGGAGTTTTCTCAAAAACCCAAAAACAGAACCAGCATATGGCCCAGAAATTCCACTCCTGGGGCTATACCCAAGAAAAACAAAAACATTAATTCAAAAAGATACATAACATCCTGCTATTAATAGAAGCAGTATTTACAATTGGCAAGACATGGAAGCGTCCTAAGTGCACATCAGTAGGTGAATGGATAAAGAAGATACAACATTTATATGCAGTGGAACACAACTCACCCACAAAAAAGAAGGATATTTTGCCATATGTGGCCCTTAATTCACTTTTTTCTTTTTCTTTTTTTGCACTTCAAAAACCAGAATTTTAGAACTGGCATAAACATTTCCACTGCATCAAAAACAACAAAATACCTAGAAATAAACCTAACCAAGGAGGTTACCTGTACTCTGAAAACTGTAAAACACTGATGAAGGAAGTTGAAGATGATACAAAGAAATGGAAAGCTATCTTGTGCTCTTGGATTGGAAGAATCAACATTATCAAAATGGCCATACTACCCAAAGCAATCTACGGATCCAATGCAACCTTTGTCCAAATACTCATAACATTTTTCACAGAACTAGAACAAACAATTCCAAAATTTATATGGAATCAAAAAAGATCCTGAATTGCCAAAACAATCTTTTGTAGGTCTTTTTTTCCCTCTTTCTTCTTTTTGTTCTCTTTTCTTGTAGTTTGATGACTAGGGGAGTTCCTTTAACATTTGTTGTAAAGCTGGTTTGGTGGTGCTGAATTACTTTAGCTTTCGTCTATCTGTGAAGCTACTGATTTCTTCATCAAATCTAAATGAGAGCCTTGCTGGATAGAGTATTCTTGGTTGTAAGTTTTTCCCTTTCATCACTTTAAATATATTGTGGCATTCCCTTCTGGCCTGTAGAGTCTGCTGAAAAATCAGCTGATAACCTTACAGGAGGTTCCTTTGTATGTTATTTGTTGCTTTTCTCTTATTGATGTTAATATTTTCCCCTTATCCTTAATTTTTGTCAATTTGAATATTATGTGCCTTGTTGTGTTCCTCTTTGGGTCGATCTTGTTGAAGTAGCATTATCCTCTTTTTCACAGAGGGGAAATGAAGACTCAGAGTTAACTTGTTTAAATGCTAGAGTCAGATCTGAGATTTGAACCCAAGTCTAATCCCATGGCTTTGGTTCATTTCCATTTCTCTACACTGCTTCCTAATGTTAGCACTATTAACTTTCTTGTTCCTGATTATGATGCAATCTGTTTTGCCTTTTCAACATAATTCACATAGATTCATTGTTCTGTAAACTGAGATAGAGATTCCAACCTGTTATAACCCCAAATCCCAGTATAATATAGTTTAAAAAGCCCTATTTCTGACCCAGTTGTTACAAATATGTGACAAAATATTTCAGTCTGATAGAAAGATTTAAGAATTCTCTTGGTAGTATAGAGAGATCTGACATTTGATCTGTAGTAGAGCAATAGTATAAACTAGTGCGAAGAATTTCATTTTTAAAAAGAAAAAGAAAACATCCTGGGTTTTTAAAATTTGCAAATGTTAAAGTTCAACTAAGAAATAAAAATACAGTGACAAAATTTGAGCTTACATTTTTATCCTTTTAATATACAGTAGTCAAAAAAATTTATATTTCCCAAACACAATTTATTTTCCAGGTTAAGATTATGTTTGTGGAGAAAGAATATTTGCATAGGAGACACCATTCCATAAGTACAATAGTGGTCAGTTTGAAACTATGGTGACCACTTTGTAATTACATGAAATGCTTCTCTTTCTGCCAGTTCACAAGATGATTACAGAGAGACTAAACTTAGGGCAAAATTTAAAAAGAGAGATGAGAAATATTTTCATTAGTTATTACAATAATAATGTTGTGTATATCCCAACATAAAAGTTAATCAAAAGCCTGTTTCACTGAAAAATGTGGTAAGTCAAGGATGTCAGTAAAAAAAAAGAGAGAAGCTAATATTTTTCCTATCTTTAAAATGTATAAAGAGAGGAAAATCACTAGTCAGAACTGTTGGGTAAACAAATCTCATTTAGCAGGTTATAAACTGTCATTTATGATATACAAGGCATTCATGGATCATGCATGTTTATAATTAAAAAATAATGCATTGGATTCTTGTGAGGATTAAATGAGATTAAAGCTCTTTGATAAACTGGCTAATAAATGGTAGCTATTCCTGTTAATAATATTCTATCAACAACCTTAAGAGGTAGCAATTACTACTATTTTAACAGATAAGAAAATTAAGGCTAAAGTGGAGAAAGTAATTTGTCAAAGATTACACACATTATAACAGGTATAATGAGTAACTTAAAATGTATGACTTTAGAGCCCACATTTATAACTACTAGGTTATATAACACAGAGGCTCTAGACAAATAAAAGACATTTTTATATAAGTAGGATTAAGTGGGATAACAGAAGAGAACAAAGGGCCAACGTTACCTAAAAACTGTAGCACACTGCTGAAACCACTGTAAATCCAGTCAAATATGAAGGACATATCCAAATCTTATAGGATCTGGGGAAAAAAAGTGTTTTGAATTTAGTAGCCAACATTAAACATTAACTTTGAGTAAATAATCCTGCAACAACCTTACTCTTACCCAAAGTTATTCTTATCTAACCATATCTATATTGGTCTAACTTCATCTATATTGATGCATAAAAAACAAAATCCAATTAAAATACCATGTAGAGACCATTCTTTGCCCATCAAAGTAGCAAACGTGAAAAAGAATTATAACAATCAGGACTAGAAAATATGTGGTAAAAGAAACATTCTTAGTGGCAGTATAAAATGGTACAAATCTTTTTCAAAACCAATTTGGCAATACTGTATCTGCTGATACCATTTGACCCAAGAATTCTACTTTTAGAAATTGTCCTAAATATGGAAAGACTTTATGTATAAAGATGTGCATCAAAGTGTTACACAGGAAAAATTTTGGAGATAATCTATGTTCAGTAGTAAATCAAATACACTATATATGGCCTATGAAATGTTTACCAAAACCTTGGAGTGGGGGAAGGGAAAGAAGGGAGAAAAGAGAAGAAGAAAGGAAATTCATGATCATGAAATTTCTAAGTCTAATTATACCTATGTGGTGTAAAAATCCTTTTTCTATTTCTTTTGGTCTTTTGTAGCAGTTGGTACCAGACAGTAAATTTGGGGGGTTGTTATCTTCTTCCTGCATATTTCAAATTTTAATCATGTTACTAAATGTAAAAAAATTTATGAAATCGCAGTAGAAATGCACAGGATAGTTCAATTCAGCATTTACTTCACATGTGCTTGATAAACTAATATAGCTAATATGGAAAATAAGAGAAAAAAGCCTCTTGAGAAAAGAAAGATCACTTATATAAAAATACGCTTTTAGATCAACAAAGTTCATTTTCTAGAGCTGAACAAAAGAAGCCAGGCCCAAGGGCCAAGTCCAGAAAGTTTGTAGGATTGTGCTATCTTTGATATTCTTTAGACAAAGTATGACACACAACACTGCTTTCTTTAACACCTCTCCCTCTGGTGAGCTGCCAAGCTGGACACAGATGGGCCCACCAAACTTAGAATTCCTGGAGGATAAGATGTTAAGAGACCATATCACCTTGAGAATGAAACACAGAGGAAAGAGACAGCCTACCTCCAGCTTGTACAAGACCTAGCAGTATTTACTAGGAGAGTCCCAGGATCCTGACAACAGTCTCTCCCTCTTCTATCATCCCCTTCTTAGTTGAACTAGTATATGAAGAATTTTGTTTTCGCAACTAGCCAAATCCTGTTTAAGATAGAGTGATTGGCAAATTATGAATAGTTTCACGTGCCAGTATCACAAGAATGAGAACTACAACAGCAGCATAAATACACAAGAATCTACTGTCTCAGAAATTCTTATTTTACTCAAGTTCAAAATTACACCTCCTTCTACTATTATCATTTTAGGTCATGTATAAATTGAAACTTGTAGTCAGAGATATATATACAAGTGGCTCATCTTATCCAAAGATTTTTAGGGTATCATCATAATTTTCACTGTAGAGACTCAAATAAAGGGGAAGTGTGTTGATATATTAAATTCAGTACATATTTACCATGCTCACATTACATCCAAGGTCCTGAGCTGGACATCATGAGGAGTACAAATACTGATGACAAACATGGCTCTTTCTCTCAAAAAGGTTATAGACTGATAAGTTAGCTACACATAGGCAATTAAACTGAAAAATTTTAAAACTGAATAGGATATTATCTAAAATGGTAACAACTTACCTTATAGAGTTTCAAGACTTACACAGATAAAAGGAAAAACCCGCCCATATTTTAAATCCTAAACTACTAAAGGATTAATGATCATAAGAGCATAAAAACAAAATAATAAAAATAAATAATAGAAGAGATATGAGGTATTTGTGAGCATAGCAACCAAAGAGGTATGGTATGCTCACAAGTGCTCTTTACATATTAAGTATAAAAAAAGAAAACCAGTCCTGCTTGTTTCTACATCCAAAGTCCTCTATGGCAGCATCAAGGTACAGCTAAGGACAGGTTTCTTGGATGATGTTTAGCCTGAATCTTGAAACTGAATGGGTACAGCAAAAAGTCAGGAACTGTCTGTTTTGTTTTTCTAGGTTTATTTATCTTTTTAGAGGAGGTACTGGGGATTGAACCCAAGACCTCGTACATGCTAAGCATATGCTCTACCACTTGCATTATACCCTCCCCACAGGAACTGTTAAATGATATGATTGGGGTTAGGGACCACAAACTGAGAGTAAAAATCAATAGGTGCTAATTAGTGAGGCAGGAGCCAGATTAATAAACAAATCTGAGACTAAATTTAGACATGTGTTCTTCATGCCTGCTACTTTTAATAAGAAACAATACAAAATCAGTCTTTCAATTTAATAAAACAAAGCAAAATAAACAAAAAAAAATCAGTTACCATTTACTGAACCCCTATGGCATTATGGCCTAGAGCTTAAGAGCAGGAGCTCTGGAGCTAGGGCTTTACCATTTGCCATTCACCTTAGGTAAGCTACTTCACTTTCCTCATCTGTAAAATGGGGATTATAGTACCTACCCGAGATGGTTGTGTTGAAGATTAATTACTACGCACAAAGCATTGAGTATCTGGCACCGAGAAGGTATCAATTTTAGCTGTTATTATTTCTTCTCCTATACGGCCCACAGTCCTAGGCACTTTATAGTTATACCGCTAAACACCCCAACAACCTTTCAAAATGAATATATCACGTTCCCATTTTACTGCAGAAGCTGAAGTTACAGTAAATAAAACTCAACTGTTAGTGATTGGCACATTTAAATTTCAAACCTGAGTCTTTCTGACTTCCATGTCCATCTCCCTTTCCTTACACTGCACTGACTCTCTAAAGCTTTTTAACAATAGTTTTAAAGTTGTTTAAATGATTATGTACCATTTTTTAATTACTCCAGCTCTTGACTCTGACATGTAATTCCTTCCTCTCCCTCACATCCCACATCTAGTTATTCCTCAATTCTATCAGTTTCTGTGGTGAAGTCTCAAGCGTTGATTCCCACAGGAGCTACCTGATGAAGAACTTTACATCACTTTCCTAAACTACCAACTTAATATCCAAATGTGTTTCTCCCCATCTCTACATACCCTCCAAAGTAGCTTCACCAAAATGTCATCTTGAATCTGTTGTATAGTCAGGGTGACTATAACTCCCAGTTTGCTGGGGACAGTCTCAGCAAAGTTATCTCAGTGTAATTATTAACAGTGCTTCCTTTAACGTTCAAAAGGATGCTGATTTAGGTGTTAAATTTTATGGCCACTCTATGCTTGTGGATGGAGGGCCATCAGAGGTTTGTGAGCTAAGAAATGATACAATCAAACTCCTAGTCCACTATTCCAGATTCCACTGGGTATCTCTTAGCCACCTCTCCAAGCTTAATACATATTATTTCCCTACTTGTAGCCTTCCCTGGGCCAAAGTAAATTGCTTGCCATTCACTGCTAGTGGCCTGTACTTTACTACCTTAAAACCTCTGCCCATTATCCTTCCCAACATCAGAATGTTCTCCCACCATCTCTGCCTGAAGTCCTCCTGCCTCAAGCACCATCCGAATGCTAGGAAGAAATCGACTCTCACTTGAGATGGTCTTTACGATACACGTGGGAGCACCAGCAGAACCCAAGAAGGGTAAAAGAACTAGAAGAGAGAGGCAAGGAAAGAAGTTAGCCACATTAAGTGCAGAGAGGTCACAGCTAGCTTTGGTGACAAGAAGACAACTGTTGAGAGCATGAGTAGCCTGTAGTGGAGTGGTAGTACAGGAGAGCCTATGGCCAGTACTTAAAGCACAGCAGAGCTGTGTCACCTTGGACAAGTTAAAAATCTCTTAAGTGTGTTTTAAACATCAAATGAGATAAAACACACAAAATAAGTATTTAACACCTGGTTGCTGCTATTACTGAAAAGAGAATGGGATAGGAGGTTAATAGGTGGAGGCAGTGAGGAAATTCCTCTTTCAAAAAGTTTGAAATGGGATGAGGGAAAGGAGATTTTCTTCTTAGGGAAGGGTGAGGTTTGAGAATGTTGATAAACTGAAAGGAAGAAGCTAGTGGCAAGGGAGAGGTTAGAGATGAGAGAGAGAAAAAATTAACCAATAGGAGCAAAGTCTCAAGAGGAGCCTGTGCTGAGAGCACACTCATCCTCTAAGATAAGAAGGCAGGCCAGGAAATGTCTAGTGGAGGTGGCAAGAATCCAAATCCAAAGACAAAGGGGGTGTGTAGAAATTCTGGGGAGCAGAGTGAGGGTCTAGCTCAAGTGGTAGACTGCATGCTTAGCATACACAAGGTCCTAAATTCAATCCCCAGTACCCCTAGTTACCTCCCCCCCAAAACAAATAAATTTATTAATTAACTGTGGGGAAAAGATCAAGTTTAAAGATTGCTAAAAGGAGCCAATTGCTAGGATTGAAAAACACTCACAGCAGTGCCAATCTGCACTGATTTCTATCCCTCCCCCACCCAACCCTCTCAGCAATGCTCAGCTTTAGAGAACATGAGTGAATGAGAGAGAAACATTGAGTGAATGGGGATTTAGGGACTTTCAGAACAGCAACTGAGAAAAGACAGGGGAACAGCACCTTGAGAGTACTAGTGACACAGGATCCTCTGAAGTGATCTGATCAGAAGTTCAGGCTGAGTGGATAGAGGTGTAAAGGCAGACAGTATATGGGAATGGGGTAGGGATCAAAGGCAGGCTCCTCAGAGAATAGAACTGGGAGAACACGGGAAAAGCCTTTAGTCGAAAAGCAGGTGTAGATATAGTAAAAGGGTGCGAGAAGTGAAAGGTGGGTCAGAATTGTGCCAGCAAAGAGGAGGAAAACGTGGGGTTCAGAGTTCAAGGAAGGATCACGTCTGGGTGGTGGCAAGTTCCAAGACCTGGCTCCAGCATGGACAGCTGAAGAGAACTGTGGATGAAAGATATGGGAGGCTGTGCTACAGGGCACATTGTCCACACTGACAGGCAGTTGCATCATCTAGAAGATTGGAGGGCAGTGCTATAGAAAGCAAGACTGTGAATCAAGTGGCAAAGTCCTCACTGAGGATGACTGTTGGTAGGTGAGAGCCATGAGGACTGATGGAGGGTGGAGTGGGTAAGACATGAAGGTAAAAGGATTTTCAGCATAAGGATGGTACCAATTTGCTGTTGTAAAATTTGTCCCAACATAAATAATCTAGTAATATACATAAGGAAACTCTTCTTTAGAAGATAATAAAGGGGGAGGGTACAGCTCAGTGGTAGACTGTGTGCTTAGCATGCATGAGGTCCTGGGTTCAATCCCCAGCACCTCCACTAAATAAATACATAAATACATAAATATAATGGGTAAATTTTTTAAATTTATATTAACAAAAAGGATAACGAGATATTTATATTTTCTAAAAAGTTATGGTTTCTAAGATCCTTAAAACAAGCTAGGAGTCATTAGCCACTTTAAAGTAGAAGTAAAAATGCCCAACTAAGAATAAAAGTTACTTAGCCACAGATATCTGAGCCCTGAGAACAGGTTACACAACACCATGAACACGCTATTAAGACATGTGAAAAGCAAAGGTCATGAACAAGGAAACATATACACGTCAGCAGATTTATTTATTGCATGAGCACCAAACAAGAAAAGTCGCTATGCAGATTAGAAGTGATCTACTCAAGTAACATGAAAATCAGTCCAAAGGGTGTAATGGAACAGAAATTCTCAGATTACAAAAACTTCTTAAAGTCTTGTCCCATTAAACTTATGTGGATGATTGCATTTATATGGAATGTCCAGAATAGGCAATCTTTACAGTAAGCAGATTAGTGGTTGTCAGATTAGGGGGAAAAGGAAATGGGGACTGGCTACTAATGGGTTTCTTTTGGGGTGATGAAAATGTTCTGAAGTTAGTGATGCTGGTTGCACAATGTTATGAATATACTAAAGACACTAAATTGTACACTTACAAGGGTAAATTTTATGGTATGTACTCTCTCTCAAAAAAGCTATTATTAAAAAATTAAAGAAAATTAACTGTTAAAAATTCACATGGACTTTTAATATTTACAGGTAGTTAATATAAGTAATTTAGCAAAGTCATTTAGGTATGAACTTAAAAAAAAATACACCTGAGGAAAAAATACACATAAGATGACAAGATACAAATATTCCAGAAGGTAGTGCTGGGAGAAAATAAAAGCTATAATATTCTAAGGAGGCAAATACAATTATCAGAACAGGATTCTAGAATCAATACATTAGTAACTTCAGGAAGCAATGCATGGTAGAACTGTGGTAAAATGGATGGAGTACCTATCCTAGAATTTTAAAAATCTAAAGTTAATATGCATCTTTTGAAATACTATTATTTCATTCTGGGAATGCCAATCTTCCTGAGCCCAAGTGTGATCCTACATAAAGGGGAAATACCACCTGCCTCACAGAATGATGCAAATGATTAAATAGGATAATGTATATGAAAGCACTTTGAATACTACACAGTTCGGACTAAATTAATTGAAATTCAAAGCATAAAACTTTAAATGCCAGTTTTCAAATTAACTTCAGTTTTAACAACTTTTAAAAAAATTGTAGTCAGTTTACAATGTGTTAATTTCTGGTGTACAGCATAGTGACTACGTTATATAATATATTCTTTTTCATATTCTTTTTCATTATAGTCTTTTGTGAGGTATTGAATATAGTTCCTTGTGCTATACAGTAGGATTGTTTATCTATTTTATGTACAGTAGTTGGTATCTGCAAATCCCAAACTCCCACTTTATCTCTCTGCCTGCTGTGTACCCCTGGTAACCTTAAGTTTGTTTTCAATGTCTGTGAGTCTGTTTCTGTTTTATAAATAAGTACATTTGTGTAATTTTTTTTTTTAGATTCCACATATATTAACAACTTCTAATATGAAAAAGTTTTTAATGATGTTCTGATTTTATTTAAATATTAACATCATCACTGTCAGTAGAAAAGGCACTAGAATAGTTTCTTTCAAATCCAGGTAAAGAAATTCCACTAGAAGAAATTAATCATAATTTTCTACACAATTTTGTCAGGCTTATGATTAAAATATGTACAAATTCCACAAGATCAGTATACTATCTGTAAACTATACACACTTCTCTCTCAAAATTAAACAATACTAGAAATATAAAGGCCAAACTCTGCTTGATCATGTTTTGTAGAATTTTGGCAAGCCCCAGTGCATTACAGTCGTCCGTTGGTGTCCTAGAGGATTGGTTCCAGGCCCCTTTGCCCCATCCTCAAGTCCCTTATATAAAATGTCATAGTATTCGTATAGTATTTACACGTAACCTACACACATTCTCCAGTATATTTTAAGTGATCTCTCAATTACTTATAATACCTAATACAATGTAAATCATAAGCCAATAGTTGTAAATAATGTAAATTCCATGTAAATAGGTCCCAGTATAGGGCAAATTCAAGTTTTGCTTTTTGGAACTTTCTGGAATTTTTTTCCCCAAATATTTTCCATCTGTGGTTGAATCCTCATAATGGAGGGCCAACTGTATTAAAATAATGGACAGTGACAGAGGGAGGGTATAGCTCAAGAGGTACAGCATATGCTTAGCATACACAAGGTCCTGGGTTCAATCCCCAGTACCTCCTCCAAATATAAATAAATAAATAAACAAACAAACAAACAAACAAACCTAAAAAAAAATGGACAATGACAATGTTGAATGTTTTAAGACAATGCTGCTTTATAAATACTTTTCCCTAAAATTGTTAATTTTCTTTTTACAACCTTTATAGTATTAAAACTGTTGCAAATAAAAAATTCAAGAAAACACTTTAGGATTGAATGAGCTCCAATTATAATAATGGAACTAAACCTTTTGGTTTGTGTAATGAACAAAAAGTACATACTCAGTATTTCTTTAAAGAAAAGTGACACTTGATATACATAAGGTTAAATCTATGACAAATACAAACAGGATTTTTTTTTAAGAGAAAAGGGGGGAAAAACTATATATTAAAAAGTCCACAAATAATAAATGCTGGAGAGGATGTGGAGAAAAAGGAACCCTCCTACACTGTTGGTGAGAATATAATTTGGTGCAGCCACTGTGGAAAATAGTACGGAGATTCCTTAAAAAACTAAATAGACTTATCATATGATCTAGCTGTCTCACTTCTGGGCATGTGTCTGGAGAAAAGTCTAACTCTAAAAGATACATGCACCCCAGTGTTCATGGCAGCACTATTTACAATAGCCAAGACATGGAAGCAACCTCAATGTCCATCAACGGATGAATGGATAGAGAAGATGTGGAGTATATACACAATGGAATACTACTCAGCCATAAAAAAGAATGAAATAATGCTATTTGCAGCAACACAGATGGATCTAGAGATTATCATACTAAGTGAAGTCAGACAAAGAAAGACAAATATCATATGATACCACTTTTATGTGGAATCTTAAAAAAAAAGATACAAATTAACTTATTTACAAGCCAGAAATAGACTCACAGACACAGAAAACAAACTATGGTTACCAAAGGGGAAAAGGGTGGAGGGAGGGATAAAGTAAGTTTGGGATTAACATATACACACTACTATACATAAAATGGATAAACAAGGACCTACATATAGCACCGGGAACTGTATTCAGTGTCTTGTAATAACCTATAATGGAAAAGGATCTGAAAAAGAATATATATGTATGTATATGTACAACCATTTTTTGCTGTACACCTGAAACTAACACAGCATTGTAAATCAACTATACCTCAATAAAAATAAATTAATTTTTAAAAAGTTGTTTGAGACCCTGAGTACTGAACTTGCCTATAATGAACTAAGAAAATAAAAACTGACATAAGCAATAACAAATTCAATCACTAAAATAATTTTAATTCAAATTGTTCTATACACAAAGAAGAGAAACTTTTCAATACCGTGATCTTAAAATTATTTGCTTGATAATGTTTTGCAGAAAAATAATTTAAATGAATTTCAGCCAAGTGTACTTAAAGAAGAAGGAGAAGAAATAATGAATCATTTCTGCAGAATTCTGATTTATAAGCTTCAAATGATGTGGCAGTGACATTCATTTCTGATAGCCTAATCTTTTGTCTCAATTCTTGCTTGAAGTGCAAGGCAAAGGAACGTTAAAATTGTTTAACCTATTGAAACTGCTAATCTTCATAATTTCTGATAATGCTTCTCTAATACTTCTAAAATGAGGGCATCACCTTCCTCTTCTGCAAACTCAGAAAATGCCAATGAACTATTAAGTGTTTAAAGTTCAAAATATTTTGATGAGGAATGCAAGTCCTCTAGAACAGTTAGATACACATATTGCCTTAAAATATCAGCATCAACAGTTATTGACAAAATGTAAATCATCCTTTATCCCTCATATGTAAAGTAGAGGTGATACTACTGCTTCTTTAATGGATTGTTGTGTGCATAGCTGGCGCTTTACACATAGTAGACAATAAATGTTCCTTTCTTTTTTTTCTTTCATTTGCTTCATTGTGATTTACTGTAAATGGTACTTTAACACTGAACACCGGACATTCTTCAGAGACACAGTGATAGCACAGATCTTGATATGAAAACGTGCAATTAACATTAGGTTTAATTTTTCAGATTAAAAAATTTCACCTTATTTTGCCCGAAGACGCTAATACCTTAAATTTCTTGACAAGTTTGATTCTTTTGGTCAACGATATCAAAGTTTTAACTGTTGTCAAAATCAATTTCTACCTTGTTGGAAAACTCTTGGAAGAATTTATAAGCCATTACTGTTTTCCCCCCAAAAGTGTATCTTTTCCTTACTCAACTGGGACTTGGGCTAGCTCAATACGTTAACTACTATTCGATCTGTCCGCACACTAACTGGGAGAACTGAAAACAGCACGCCGCGTTACAACCTCTTGAGCTGTCAGTGATCCCGGCCTCCTTCACTTGACCGGGTGAGGAAACTGAAGCAGAGAGGAAGGACTTGCCTGCAGTTCAGAGTCATCTTGTTCTTCCTTGAATTAACCCACCGTCTGACACCAGCAGTGTCGTCCCAGGATGACGTACAAAACGGCCGGCCCCACGGAGCAAGAAAGGAACCCGTCCTCCCTCCAGCCGCCAGATTCCAGGGCGGAAAACAAGCGTCCCTTCCTTGCCCGGTTGCAGGCAGGGGCGGGCGGGCCGAAGCCAGAAAAGTGCTCCTTCCCTGGGGTCAACAGCTGCCGCCTGCCGGTTTTCCCCGGAGGAGATGCCGCCACTCACCTGCGATTGGAGAGAACGCAATTCCTTTCTTAGCGTTGGCCTTACTCCCTCGGACACCAAACTGCAAAGCGCGATGGCTGCCGCGGCCCTAATTATCGTCAGCCTCCTTCCGGACCGGCGGGTGCTTCACTGCCGAAGGTTCGCAGGACTGCAGCGCCGCGCGCTTGCAGTTCCGCCTCCTGGCGGTTCCGCCGCCAGTCCTGCGGCTGAGTGCAACCCGAGTTGAAGCCGGCTGGCTCTCCACACATGCTTAAAGGGGTTTCGGGGGCCTCCTAGGCAGAGAAAGGAACACCAGTTACTAGTTTGGAGAAATTATACGTGACATCTTTTTTAAAAAAAATACATTTTTAAAGTACACCTGTTTCTTACAAGGACCTACTGTATAGCACAGGGAACTATATTCAGTTTTTTGTCATGAGCTTTCATGGAAAAGAATCTGAAGGAAAAAAAGAAATATATATATATTTGTTGTGCACCTGAAACTAACACTGTAAATCGACTACACTTAAATAAAAAATAAGAATTGGAAGAAAACAAACTACACCTGTTTCTTGAGTTCAACAAGTAATTTACAAAATGTGAACTATGTGCCAGATAATATATTGGATACTCGGTACTGAGCCTTAAACAAGGCTGTCTTGACTCCACCGCCGCTCTTTGCTAATGGATGTTTTCTTTCTTTCTGTCTGTCTGTCTCTCTGTCTCTGTCTCTCTCTCTTTTTGGTGCTGAAACCCGGGAACTGGATGTTACCTTTCTTAAATGTATTCAAATGGGAATACTTGGATGCCTTGAATGAAAAGTATGTGACAGTGCTTCCAAGATTGCTCTCAAGCCTAGGATTCTAGGTGATGGGGACAGAACAATGAGGTGTTTGGGGAAAGAAGCAGACGTTATTCAGTAGATTCCCAACAAAGCCTATAACCAGCTCTGCTGGATATCCTCCTCTTTGATTCCAGCCTCAGGAAATGCCTTACTCCATGGGTCCTCCTTTCGCACCTGTCATTCCTTCTGCCAGAGCCAGAACTGCTTCCCTAGATCTCTCCTCTCCTACCAGCTAACTCCTCCATACTCTTCAGGTCTCAGCACCAATAGCCCTTTCTTGTCAAAGCCTCTCTCTCAGACTTGGTTAAGCTCTCTATTACAGGTTTCTCCAGAAACTACAATTTACCTTATCATTGAAGATATCTTGCTTATAATTGTTCAATTAAATATATATGATTATTTATTTATAGCCTCCCCCAACTGACATTCTTTCAGCTTTCTTAAAGGCAAGGACTATATTTGCCTTTTCCCCTCTAGAACCCATTTTCAGTGCCTGGCATATAACATGCACTTAATACATATAAGCAAGTGATTCATTCATAATATGGACTCCTAGCTACACTTTTGTCCTCAAGGAGTTAAAGAATTTCCCTAGAGTCCATTGGTCTGAGTTGGAGGAACCTGCTGTTCCAGTCTGGGTTCCCCTCTATTCTCCTTTCCATTCACCTAATCTTGAATTCAGTTTGGTTTAATAAATACTTTTAAGTGGCCTGAGGCACTTCAGTAGGCTCCTCAAGATTACTCCACAAATCTTCTCTTGGATTGCCTTTCTTTCCTGATATCCCTGGCATTTAAGTCACCCTTTAAAAAAAAACTAAATTATGATTCCTGCTGGCTTCAGCAACAGATTGTAAAATGACTAGGAGTGGGGAAATGACAATAAGCAAGACATAGTCTCTTTCCTCCAGGACCTTTCAGATTGGCAGGGAGGTGTGTTAGGTCACAACTAACTATAAAAGAAGGTAGGAGTAGAAAAATGATAACAAAGTACAAACTTGTAGTAGGGGTGAGGGAGTGGTCAGGGCCTCAGACATCAGTGTTTGAGGAGAGCCTTAAAGGCTATATAGGATATTTACCCCCAATCTTTTTGATGATTGTTGTTGTTATAAATGTAATACATAGTAATGATAGAAAGTTTGGAAAATCCAGAAAAATATAATGGGAACAAAAAAAAAATCACCCTCAGTCACATCTCAAGGATATAACCAGTTTTATAAGATGATAATCATACTATAAACAGTTCCATAAAACATTTAAAATTTATTTATTATGGGCACTTTCCCATGTAATTAAGTATTCTTCTAAATCATGAATTTTAAATGGCTGCATTTTTAATAGAGTATTAATAGTTAAGACTACCACCTCTAGCTACAGGCTATGGTTCTAACATTATTGGCCACTCAAAGTTTCAGTTCCTGCTTATGTAAAATGGGGACTAATGCCCAGAAGAGATAATATGTAATAAGGAGAGACTAACATTCAGAAAGGAACAGAGATGGGAAAAGTACTAGGCAAGTATTATGGCTTGACTGAATAGATTTGGATTGGACTACCGGGGACCTTGACTCCCAAACTGTAAAGCCTTTTGGAGGTTCCGAGCCAAGCAGGAACACAGTCAGAGCCGTGTTTCTCAAAGTTTGCCCTGGCAGCAGCGTGTGGGTTTCAGGTCAGGACTGAAAGCTGAAATCAGTAATGAGGCAGCTGCAGTCATGCAGGGGAGAGGTAACATGGGACTGGGACAGGTCAGCGGGAACAGAGAAATAATAAGAAAATGTGAAGGTTGGAACCTATGTGATTTCATGATTGATTGCATGTTGGTAGCAAAAGCAAGGAAATATCAGAGCCCAAAGCTTTAACTTGGATTAGTGAGTCTACTTCTATCTCCACTACAGCCACCTTACTGCAGGCCACCATCATCTCTTGCCTAGGTTACTGCAACAATTCTTTATTTCCCACCAATCAATTATCATCCTCACAGCTGTTGGAATGACTTTTTTTTTTTAATGGATTCATCTTAAAGCACGAATTGGATCCAATTACATTCCTGGTTACAATTCTTCAATTGTTTCCCAAAGTCTATAAACCCTTTACAGTGCTTTATAAGGCTCTTGTTACTCTGGCCCCCTCTATTTTTTGTTTGTCTGTTTGTCTGTTTTGGCCACCTCTATTTCTCCAATCTCATCTTGTGCCATTTTGCCTTGCTTACTAAAGCAAGCTCATTCCTGTCTCTAGGCTTTTGTAGGTGTTGTTCCCTTTGCCCAGAGTTCTTCTCCCCATCTTCTCTCTTTGTATAGCTAGCTTTTTCATCCTTTAGATCAGAGCCTAAATGTCACCCCCGTTCCTAATCATCCTATCCAAATCAGGTCCCTGCTTCCTTTTCTTCTCACTACCAATTGCTCAACAGCACTTACCAAATTTGAAATTAAAAAATATATACTTGTTCACATTTTTGTTTCTTCCACTGTAAACTCCACAAAAAGAAGAGACCCTGTCTGTCCTCTTCTGTTTTTGCTTGGTGCCTAGCATAGTGCCTGACATCTAGAAGGCATTTAATCAATATTTGTTGAATGAATGAATGAATCAATGAATGAAGGAGCTGGTGAGGTCATTCAGTAGAAAGTATGATAAAAAGATAGATTTAAAGGGAAATTTGTATCTCAGATCTCTGATACTATGGTGCCAGGGTGTGTGTACAGGGGGTAGGGATGGAGTGATATATTTAGAGTTAAAAAAGTAAAGAGTTGGCATTTAACAATGCACCTCCAGTGCTACCCAGGGAAGATAGGGCCTGACCAGAGGCTGACACTATTTCGGCTATACTATTAGGTCTGTATCAGATGGGACACAACACAGCATTGTATTAAGAATGTAAAAGAATTAGAGAACAACACAGTTTAGAAACAAGCGCTAGTGATGGAGTTTAGGCTACAAATGCATATGAATTCATAGTAGTGAATTAATGAGGGTCAAAGTATTCAGAATAGAACATTGGAAGGGATGACACTTTAAATATATTCATTCAAAAATGTTTATTGAACACCTGTTAAGTGCAAGGCCTCAAGCCAAGTGCTGAGAATACAGAGGTAAACAGGGCACAGTCAAAACAAACAAACAAACAAAAAACAGGGCACAGTCCCTGGTCTCTACTCTCTTACAGTCTAAACAAGGAGATAGATATGAAATGAAAAGTGATTACCTTCCACAGAGAACAAACTATGGTTATGAAAGGCGAAAGGGCAGGGAGGGCTAAATTAGGGGTTGGGGATTAACAGACACACACTATTATATAAAAAACAGATAAACAACAAAGACCTACTGTATAGCACAAGGAACTATATTCAATTTCTTGTAATAATATAATGGAAAAGAATCTGAAAAGAAAATATGTATGTGTGTATAACTGAATCACTTTGCTGTACACCTGAAACTAACATTGTAAATCAACTACACTTCAATAAAAAATTTAAAAAATGATTACCTTAGAATTGTCAGGATGCATATAGAATCTTATCCCAACGAAGAAAGAGAAACATAAACACAAATGTATGACAATGATGAGAAGTGTTTTGAAGAAAAAAAAGCAGGGTGAGAGGGATAGAAAGTGAGCAGGGAGGGTATGCTGCTGTATAGGGTGTTCAGAGAAGGCCTCGTCAAAAGGTCTCATTTGAATAAACGCTCAAAGATTGAGAGATTGAGCTACACGGGTGTCTTGGGGAAGAGCGTCCCAGGTAATGGAAATAGGGGTTACGGTAGGCTTGTGCTTGGGTAGCTAGGGAAACAGCTAGTGTTTCTGGAGTGGAGTGAATAAGAGGGAGTGGGGAAGATGAGGAGGGAGAGGTAGCAAGGCCAGGTCATGTGAAGCCTTGAAGGCTATGAGTAGGACTTTGGATTTTAGTCAGCACTAGATGAGAAAAGCCGTGCAAAGAAATTTTAACTTGATGGGGCAGGCACAGGGAGCATTACAGATTTTGGGGTACAGGAAAATAAAAATGGAATCAGTATTTAGGAGCTTAATTCAACAAGTAGGATGGATGGGAGAGATTGAAACCAGAAAGACTACCCCCCAATAGTTCAAGTGCAAGATGATGAAAACTAACCAGAGTGGGCAATGAGAATGGCAATACCTACATAAAGGTGAAAAGTTTTCCAAGAAAGCAGTGGGATTTACTGGCTTGGTGTGGGATGAGTGTACTTGTAGCTTCAGAGCTGCTGATTTTAGATACAAACAGATGTTCTGTCAGAGGCAAATGAGGCTAAAAGAACTGTTCCTAAAATGGAGGCACAGGATAGTTTCAGAACAAACCTGTTGTTTGTAATTGAAACTTTTGCTTTGAAATAGAAATAGAATAATTAAAAAAATAATTAAAAGAGCTAAAATAATATCCCCCATCCTGAAAAGTAAACAGAATTGGTCCTGCTTATCAGCTGACAATTCAACAGTCATGAGCAGGAAGGCAAAGTGGACTTAGACTGGTGTGAGCCCAAGTCCACTTCTGCATATCAACAAATTTTATTAGGAAGGTTTATCTCCCTCTTTGGGGTCTAAATAAGTAATCAAATTTAATTAAATAGTCTTTGTATAGTGCTGTCTCATTACTGAAACACTTTTGTGTCATTTGTTTTGTTGTTTATAATTTTCTTAAATAAGGTTGAAGGCTCTGAAAATAATGTGCAGAAAACCTGATACATAGATACATGAAGGGACATATGTGGTAGGAGGGTCTTGTTCTGGAAAACAAGAATAACAAAGTAGAATTTATTACATTAGTTTAGAAAAGTGTATGGTAGTGTAGGGTAGAAATAGATAACTGACCAAAGACATATCAATACCCTTAACAACTGGTAATAGCACTAATAATTTTTCCTTAATATTCATGTGGCCACACACTAAAAAGCAAGAGAAGGAATTGACAATGTGTAGATAATATATAAAATGAAAATTACTCAACTTTTAAAATATGTTATCTCACCTAAATTACTTAAACTTATTTTCCTACTATTTTCCTGAGGGTGTGAAAATGATAAATGCTGCTTTTTCGCTCAATATTTTAAAGCTGATTACACTGAAAATGTAAAAAACATTTGAAAGACTTAACCACAGTTTGTTTGTTTTTGAGGGGCACTTGATAATAGCAACAGGATACTTAGTGATGGAACAAACTTTAGAAAAAGCATTGTTTACTTATTAGCAAATTATTTGTTTATTTAACCTGATTTAGCCAGAGATTACTTTCTAAAATGGCTCATCATTCTCCATCAGTTTTTTTCTGAACAGAGACATTGCTTAAACAGAACAAAGTCTAAAGAAAACTTGATTTAACCAGATCAAACTCCTGTGTCAAGGTCAACCAACCAAGATCATTAAGGAGTTGCATTAAAAAAAAAATAAAAGGATTATGGGGGACGGCATAGCTCAAGTGGTACAGTGCATGCTTAGCCTGCATGAGGCCCTGGATTGAATCCCCAGTACCTCCATTAAAAATAAACAAATAAATAAACCTAATTACCTCCCCCCAAAAAAATTTAAAAAGAAAGAATTTAATGCAAGCTTGAGACCAAGGCTAAGCACCTCCCCTTTTGTAGAGTGACCCTGAGTTTCTGTCTGACCTCAGGTAGGTCCATTTTCTCTTTAAAACACTAAAAGTCTTGTGTTCTTTGTATATATGATTTGGCATTTTGTTACAGGGGCTCTAAGCTGAAAATAGTTTGTCCAGAAGTATCATCTTCATCCTCAGTAAGACTTTGTACTTGCACCTTGCACAAAGGAGTTCAATTTTTCAATTCCACACATAGCAAACACATTTTTAGTTAGGTTCTAAGGCAAATGATAAAAACAGGATAAAAGTTAACACTTAACTTATTTCAATTCTTACTGTTTGTTTTTCGGGCCTTACACAGCAGTTTACATCTCTTTGTATGTAATATAGCATTTCATAGCAGGTATCTGACATTAAAAGAATTAAGTAAAGATGTATTTCACACTCGGGTTTTTAAACTCTTGACTTGACATTTTAATCAACAGTACAAATCTGTAGTTTAAAGGGCTTGATCATCAGGTCAGAACAGGAAAAATGTAAGTACAATTAAAGTGGCTAAGATGATTACTTAGTTCATTAATTAACAGTGTTGTCTAATCACTCCAATTTCTACCTCCCTTTGACCTCAAAAGTAAAAAAAATATCTTGCCTAGAAAGGAAGTTTGAATGTTCTACCTTACTGTAAACTCTTGGGAGAGGAAATAAAACTGCCATTTAAATATGTTGTTAATGAACTTTGGCATGACCATGCTATGAATCAGCAAGTTTCCAAATTAAAATTACTTCTCAAATCCCCGGTCAAAAGCAAAGACCCCCCACCCCCACCCCTCGAAAGCATAGACCTCCTCTTCGGCTTGATTTTTTTCAACACGCGTACATAATTAACCATCCCTTTAAAAAATGCCCTCACAATTTACACCTGGAATATAATGACAAAATGTGAAATGAAATACTGCGATGATTATTAATCGGTTCAGCTACCCGAGGTATAGCCTCAACAGAGGACGAAGACGTTTGATGTCTCAGGTAATCGTCACAAAAACTGGAGGAGAGGAACTGTCAGTCCCACTCCACGAAAGCTGCCACAAGCCCTGATTGCCCTCAGATCCCGACCGTGCGGGAGAGATGACGTTCACGACGGATGGGGTTTCCGTGGCTGTGACACACGCCACTTCCGGCCGACGGTAAGAGTCAGTGACGTGGCAGGCGAGACCGAGCATGGTCCTTCGGGCCGGGACACCCCGAGCTGTCAGGTGGCTTCTGGGCAGCCCCGCCGGGAGAGAAGAGATCACCTACCGCCGAAGCCGCTGCGAGGCCGGAGCCGGAGCCGGAAGTGCCACGTGTCCCAACTGCGCCTGCGCGGGCTCCGGCTGACAGGCAGTTCCGGCCGGGGCCTCGCTGGGTGTCTCTGCGTTTGGCTGCTGCCTCCCAACCCGGCGTTCCCGGGCCCACCGGCCCGACTCCCGAGCCTGAGCACCCAGGCCAGGCGGCGGCCGCCGGCGGGCTGGGGAAAATGCGGCGCCATGCCTAGAGCTTTATGCGCCGCCTTCTTTCTATCCCGCCTTCAGTCTTAAGTCGTTAGCCCCCTCCCTCCGCTTCCAGCGGCCGTCTTTTCAGCTCTCGGCTTGGCGCTGTCGCAGACCCAGACCAGCCCCTTCCAACCTTGATAAACATCGTCGTCATGTCCCAGCCCGGGATACCGGCCTCCAGCGGTGCCCCTACGGGTCTCCAGGCCCAGAACGGGGCCGCCTCGGCCTCGGGGTCTCCCTACACCAACGGTAAGTGCCTCCTGGGGGCGGGGGGTGGGGGACCGGGGACGGCGAAGTTTGGTCCCCGACTCGACCTGACCTTTGGTTTCTGCCGCCGTCTGAGGCGACACAGGAGAGAAGGGTGACCTCCCTGTCGGGGTTAGGAGCAGATGGAGGTGGCGGGCTGGGCCACGGAGACCACGGCGAATATGCAGCCGCAATCCTGGGCTCGTTTTAGTGTTTCCTATTTATTTATTTATGTATTTATGTATTTATTTATTCCTTCAACAAATAGTTGGTGAGCACTTGCTGTATGTAACGTCCTGGGTATACATGGGTGAAAAACACAGATTCAGTCCATACCTCAGAACTCTCATACAAAGCTCCTGGTGTCTGTTTACGTGTCTTCCTCCTTCGCGCCACCTCATCCCTGTCTTCTGGAGAGCATAGTTTGGGATCTGATCCATTTCGGTCCCGCAGTAGGGTGGGGGTCGTATTTAGTGTGAATTTGCGGAGATGAATGAATGATTGTGCTTTACGAAGACTTCTTTAGGGCCTGCTCATGTCTCCCAGAATCTTCCCCGAATTGTAGTTAGGCCACCTGTTCAGTTTTTCAGCTTCGAAACAACCAAATACAGGAGAGGATCTCGTTTAAGAAGTCTTTACGTCACTTGGAAAGAGGTTGGACACAGGTTCTGAACCTCTAAGGAGCGTGTACATGTGGCACTGTTTGTCATTTGGTATGATGATGTCTTACAATTTTATATTCCTTCTAGAATTCTTTTCATTGTCCTATATTGTGATTTGCTAAGTTAATCATAATTTGTATAATAAAGACAGGTTTTCTGCCAACAGTTTGCCAAGTTACCAGTTTGCTTGTAAATCTTTGACTCTTGGAAACAAAACTGGTAGAATAATAATACTAAAATGCGTAAATCGCCCATTGGAATCTAATATTGCTGTGAAATTCTAGAAAATAACCAATGAATAAAATAATTAATTTACATTGTTTTTAGAGACTGCTGTTTTCTTTACAAAGAAAGCTCTAAAAGACTTTTAAAAATGTGAGTAGGCAGATAGGTAGGCAGAAGCAAGAATAAGTGGGAGTGAACACTGGAATGGTGTTAAATTGAACCAGTTGTTCTTTATTAAATTTATGGTAACAGATTGTGTAAACTACATTTTATTCTAGGCTATTTAGTTACAATTTCACTGAGGGTGAAATGCTTTTGAGACATTTACTTTAAGGTAAAAAAAACTTAAGCAATATGTTATATGGCTATGGCTTCTTACAATCTATAAATTGTAATTTTACATGAGCTTTAAATGGTAAATCTTGCAAATATGCTTGTAAACTTACATGTAAGTATAGTTTTGATAATTTTGAAATGTTCAAGCAGTTTAGGCACTGTATATACTGTACTGGAGATGTCACTATGTTGATTTGACCCAGTCCAACAGATATTTGTTGCATACCTAAGTTCTGTCCTTAACAATATAAAAGCGAGTAACAGTCCCTGTACACAGGTCGCTCAGAGCCAATTCAGGAGTCAGATAGGGAAGGCAATCATAAGACTGCAAATGTACTCCTTCTCCCTTTTAAAAATAAGTTTACGGTGTACAGCATTATAATATGACATCTACACTACAAAGTGATCACCGTCACAAGTTTAGTTAACCATCTAACACCATACAGTTGACCTCCTTCACCCATTTCACCTGCTCCACCAATCCCTTCCCCATTGGTAACCACTAATTTGATCTCAGTATCTGTGAGTTTTTGTTTTGTTTTGTCTGTTCATTTGTTTGTTTTAGGTTCCAAATATGAGTTAAATTATATGATATTTGTCTTTCCTAGCTTATTTCACTTAACATAATACTACCAACTTCCATCCATGTTCTTGCAAATGTCAGAGTTTCATTCTTTTTAGGGCTGAGAAATATTCCATTGTGTATATATACCACATCTTTATCCATTCAAACATTGATGTACTGTTAGTTTGTTTCCATATCTTGGCTGTAGTAAATAATGCATTGAACAGAGAGGGGTACATATATCTTTCCAAGTTAGTGTTCTTCAGTTAATTCCCAGAAGTAGAATAACTGAGTCTTATGGTATATACCCTTGTTAAGATACAATTTCTTAAGTCTTTTTATAAGCCTTATTTCTAAAGATTTTTTTTTAATATTCTCAGTAAAATGGCTAATGTCTGTTTTGGTTTCCTTTATTGTTCATCCCATGACTAATAGAGTAGGGTTATGGTGGAGAATTGGAGGGGAGGGTATTTCTCTAGAAGGTGAAAACAAAGTTAAGTGCTGGAATCTAATTTTTTTGGTTAACTCTTTGTAGGCACTTAATGCTGCTTAAATATTTTATTGACAACTCGTAAACTTTAGGTTTAATGTAGCTTGCTTAAATTACATATTGCAGTTTAATTAGATTTTCACATTTTTTTTAGATTATAATTGAAAGATCGAGTAGTCACCTTTTTCATTTTTCTATTACTTGCTTTCGTATTGTATAGTGTCTTTATATTACAGAATCCTTCACATACCTAGACATCTATTTCTGTGGTAGATTGTTACCTTGCACTACAATCCAAAGGTTGTCTAGACAGGTTTTTCTAAGTTTCCATGTAGATTTGTGTACACATATTTCCTTTGCAAAAATTGATAGTGGAACTGCAAGACTACTTAAGCTGGCAGATCTTCATCTGATTACCATATAATAAGGCTAAAGACCAATCATGACTCTCACTTTTTTTGTTGTTATTTTGTGACTCCTACTTTTAATTAGCTTCTTTGTTGACTATTTGAGTTAATTTGCCAAGGCAGTTAAAAACTGTAGTTTTATTAATTTTATTTTTTGTATTTATGCAGTATTCAACTTATCCCCATATTAGATTGAATTAGAGGGATATTTTACATCCTCCCTCCCCTGGATCCTCCTGTTGTATTGTAATTTTATAAAATAATACCAGTTTCCCTTCTAGACTGTAAATGCTATGACGACAAGAATATCTTTTTTTTTCACATCATCCTCTCTCCATCAGACCCACATGCTATCTAGCACATTTAAGGAGTTACCAGTTTTATTGAATGAAAGTCTTAGGATTGGATATTTTGCAATTTAGTTCATTAAACATGTATTGACTTATTTTTTTTCTGGTAAATTTTTCTGTGGATTTTTGTACAATATCATCAGCTAAAACAATAGAATATGGGTGCAGATTGGTCTTCAGTTTAAATGCTAGACTTGTGTTCATATCTCTAGGCTGACAGAAGTGTAAATCTTTTAGTTTCACTATGAGGTAAACCATATTTATGATTGTGTATTTTTAGTACAGGAAGTCCTTAGTAGTGATCAAAGCATGCTGAGAATAAAATTGGCATATGGTCTAGGATGCTGATTGTTGGGGCTAATGTTTTCAGTCAGGGCAGAAACTTTGGACTCCTTGCATGCCTCTAATAGATCTTATTGTGTTGAGCTTCTTTTTAGTCTGCTGATAGACTGGGAGCTCCTGAAATATATACAATAGTAATAATAAGAACTAACATTTATTGTTTACTTACTCTATGCCCAGTCACTGTGCTAGATTGCATTATATGCATCATCTCATTTAATCCTCACAACAGCCCTATGAGATAAGAACTGTTAGATTTACTAACAAGGAAACTGAGTAGTCAAGCAACTCGATCAAGGTCACACAGCTAATAAGTTGTGGAACCTAGATTTAAATTAGGCAGTCTTACTTAACCACTATTATCAAAGATCAGAACCTTCTCTTTGGTTTCTTTATGTGGGTGTATACATATAATTATAGTAAATATTTGCTGATATTTTTCGAAACTGCCACCTCGTTTATTTTCCTTTGTATTATAATTAATACATAGTCTGTCTCTCACTTTTGTTCGTATTTAGTCCATTTCTTTGTTGTTTCAACATCACATTTCATAAATGTTTTGTAGATCCTGAAGTTGCCTGTACCCCTACTTTGATTCTTAGTATTTGCTCTTGCCCCTCAGTTGCTTTATTAAAGCCCTTACTTATGTTTATTGACTGACCCACAATTTGTACTCAAGCAGTAGCATCCCTTTGTTACACTTACAGTTTCAAGTAGTCAACTCTTTAAGTGATCAGACTGTATTTTGATGTGCGGACTGAGGTGCTCAGTTTTCCCCCCCAATACTTGTCTTTCAAACCTGTTGTATTTAAAAGCACATACACAGAAGGAACTTTTTGAGGATTATGTAACACATTGCTATCTAAAGCACAATGTTTTTGAATATTTGGCTACTTTACTGTGACTTTTTTTTGTACTTTCATGTAGGACACTATAATTAATAGAATCATATTCAGAGGAGCCTTGAATTAATTTAAATTGGTTATTCAGTTGGATTCATGAATGATAGGTGGAAAGTGTAAACTGTCCCTGGCAAATAGTAGCTCAGTGTATGTTAACTGAATGGATTAGTGAATCAGTTGCTGAAGAATACAAGATCTTAAGTTTTTGTTTTACTTGGAATATTAGGGGAAACCATTCTGGGAAGCATCTTTCCCCCTTAAGGTTAAATTTATTTAAAAGGAATAATTTATTGAGTGTGTTCTTGTGACTCTTGAGTAGGCTTTCTTGAAGAAACTTATAAAATTAATAACTTACATTTTGTATTCATTAGGATAATATATCAGAAATATCTTTTAATTTTTATGTTCTAGATTTCATAAATAATAATGTCTCAATCATTTTTATACATCATTGATTTCCAAAGTTCATGATGTTCATCCTGGAGTACATGAGAAATACCAGTACGTGAAATTTTTACTAACGCAGATTCTAAGAGTCCATAGAGTCCTATAGAATAGAAATTTAGAAAGGTGGAACTTAACATGTCTTTGTTTCTGGAGCTGCTGGTTGGGTGATTGAGAAGCTATCATTTAATTTAATCTCTCATTTGTTTATTTTTTACCCTTTCTAATTTGGCTTCTACTTCCACACATCCACCAAAACTGTGCTTAGTAAGGCCACAAATAACTTCTTGGTTATTAAGTACAAAAAATATTTTTCAGTTCTATCTTTCAGTTGCTCCCTCTTTTCCCTAAAATGTTGGTGTTCCTTGCAGTGTTTTGACCTGTTTCTCTTTTCTTTTAAAAAAAAAACACTTACTATTTCACATAATTGCTGTGATTGGTTCTCTTTATACTCTTTACATACTCCTTGCATGATATCATTAATTCTCATGGTATCAAAATATTGTACATATGCCAGTGAATCCCAAAGTTGTATCATAGGCTAAAAACCCATCTCTTTGGCTGCAGATAGATGTCTTTCTGTTGGACATCTCCACTTGAATTTTTTGGTGGCTCCTAAAATTATGTTTAAAGTGATTCTTCAGCCCCTCTTCCCTTTGCTATTCCCTGCCTTCCCCCATTCTTTTCTCCTCCTCTATCCTGGTAAATGGCATTGCCGTCTACTGAGTTGCTCACTTTGGAATCCTGTGAATAATCCTTGATTCTTCCCTCTCTTCAGTTCTACATCAATTCACATATTCAATTCCATATCAAGTCTCATCAGTTCTATTTCCTCAATCATTTTTTAAAATATAAGTAATGTATAGGTGCTAAATATTTCTTTGCAACCCGTGTTAAATTAATTTTTATAAAATGTATATACAAACACAAAACTATGTATAAACTCCATATGTTTATGGCTGTCATACCATTGTAAACCAAAACAAATTAAAGTAAAAAGTCTACAAAAGCCACAGAATTCAAACTTTAAAACATTAAATAATGTGATGGGTTATATTTGGCTCAAGCCAAAATTGATTAGTTTTTTGATTTTGAACATGTTGCAGTATCATTTGGATGATTATCATGATCACCAGTTTTCCTTTTTAAAGATGAAACTTGTTTTCAGTTGTTGGAAGAAGAAAACTTCCTCTGCCCTCTTAGTTTTAGTGTTTGGGAGCCTGTGAATTAAACTGGCAAAAGACAGATTAGCAAGAAAAAAGACAAAATTACTTATGTAATGTGAGGGTTCATAAAAATGTGACTCAGTGAGACAGACAGAATTTGGGACTTGTATACCATCATATACCATCTTAATAAGGAAAGCAGGGAGAGAGAGAGAAAGAAGGCACTTATGGGAAAATAAATTAGTTTTAGGAAAGATCAATGGGCCCCTGGAATAGATGGGAGACCTCATCATTTTGTGACAGTGTATGTTTAGGTGTAGTGTGGAGACTTCTCATCTCAGGTAATGAGTCAGTCTTCTGTGGTTGCTCCTGGGGAGGAGATTTATGACAACTTAATTATTTTTTCTTTTGGGAGGCTCTTCTTTTAGGCCAATAAGTGATCAGGAACTCATGCCCTCTGCTCAAAATAATTTTTATGCCATTGTGGTATATTCTGGCCCCCTTTAAAATCTCTGATCCATTATTTTGATGGACTACTTAATTTATTAATGATGTCAAAATAAAGTAATTCAAATTCATTTAATGAAAACTTGATTACATATTTACTACTAGACTTCTAATAACCTATTGCAAGTTGGTACATATAAAAATAAAATTTTCTTGTTATAGTCACTCAAAATGGATCTATGATAGTGACTACTACAAAGCAGGTTCTTTTCTATTTGTCTTTATACCATGTGGTCTTATGACTGCATATTCTTTTCATTTTTTTATCGATGTACTGTAAGACTTCTGCTTATTTTGTGTATTTTGATGATTTTTGGCTTTCACTTGGCTGCACTTGACTTGAAGGATTCTAGCATATTATTAGCCTGTGATAAAACAGTAAATAAAAATACGAAAGTGAACCATGAAATCTTGTGGCAACACTAGGCTGTGAGATGTTGTTTTTTTATCCAGATGACCTAAAATATGATTATAAATTAACTTTTTACAAGTGTTTTTATTGATTGACACACCTGTATACCCACTGCTGCTATTTAGTCAATCATTTCTTGCCTGAATTACTGCCATAGACTTCTTCTAGTCTCTAATCTCTCCTTCAATTCCAAAGAGGTTCTTTTTATGTCCTAACCTCCTGCCTCACTTCAGGCACTTGACTCAGTCACTTGACTTTGCTCTGCCATACTGATTTTTCAGAATGCCCTTTCATGAACAAAGGCTATTGCACATGTTGTTCTTTTTTCTGAGAACACTCTTGACAGCCCTTTTCCTGGGACTAACTCCTATTATTTCTTAAGATTTCACTCTCTGTTGTCCTTGCCTGGTTGTTTGTCTTCCCGTTTGAACTGCAAGTTACTCGAGAGCAGAGATGGAGAAGACCTTATTCACCTTGTGTCCTCAGAAGATATCAGTAAAATTTGTCTTTTCAACCAGGAAATGAATAGAATGTTCCTAACTATTTGGAATAAAGTGAATGATTAGCCTAAATATAGTGTTGACAGTAAAATCAGTCAATAGTCTTAAGGTCTAAGAAAGAAATGGAAAATTTTATTCCAACCAACTTGAGGATTACAGATTGAGAAATAGTCTTTCAGAAAGCTCTGAGGAATATTCTACCAGTTAGAGGTCAAAGCACAGTTATGTACCTTTTTAAAATAAAGGGTTATACATCAGATAATGTATTGACAGTTTACACAACCCAGATCCGAATGTACAAAACTAGTAGTGGGTCTTCATGATCCTTTACAAGATTAATAAGGTTATCTCCTAAGTAGGTCTGGCTAATATAGATGCACAATACATGCTAAAGGGAGGAGGCCCAAACAGGCAGAGAAAATTTTTGTTTAAATTTTTCTTGTCTTGCGATAAAGTAAGAAATTTATTTCATTAATTTTCCCCCTTTGATCATCAATCTTTTGATAGAAAGCATTAGGTGATCAAATGTTTGGTCTCTCAATCCCAGGGTGATGGCTTACCTGCCGTGGGTCTGTCATGTCTCTCAGTGGTGGGTCTTGGGTCTTAATAGCCCAGTTCTTTCTTTCCTTTTAGGCATTTGTACTAGTAAGATGTCTGGCAAGGACTAAGGGTCAATTCCGAGTTGTCCAGTAGGACTTATGTCAATTTTACTTTTCATGTTCATTGTGCAGGTTCATTAATTTATAGAGAACTATAGATGTGATCAATAGTTAAGAAATTTAAGCCGAGATTCTCCAAAACCAAACCATTTTCCTAGTATTTCTCCTGAACTGGTAAGAGGATCATTCAGAGTGGAAATCTGATTCTTCGTGAGTCATAAGATGAGTTATATCAGGAGACTCATTGGGTATAAAACACAACATTCAGTATATATTATAGTACAAGTTCCCCCTTGGGAAGCAGTTAGAATCTTGAGGGCCACACCATTCTTTTTCTCATCATGGAGACTTCCGAATTGAGCAAGCTGATGGCTTGATGACTGTCATTCAAAGCTTGCTGAGTAAATTTTGTTAAAGCCTCTATATAAGTAAAATATCTTCTTTTCCAAGTGAAATAGCGAATGTTGTGGCTAAATGGTCATATCATAGGAAAACTGATTGAACCCAGTGTGCTGGAATTAAAGGCAAATTGGCAGGGCCTGTTTCCGAGGCCACCTGTAGGTGACTTTAAGCCCAAAGGAAACCAGTTGTGCATCTTCCTAGCCAACCTGGAGAGAGCCAAGGCCATTAACTTGTTCCATAAGTCCATTGGGTCCTTTTAGGAGCTACCCAGTATTTAACATCCAGTGGAAAGGAGTATTTATGGCCAGGTTCAGAACAGATGTCATTAACTGGCCAGGTAAGAGAGTCCCACTCAGTGATATTGGTATTAGCTTGCATGGTACTAGAGTTTCTTTCTTCTAAAATAAAATGTCTAAGGGCCATGCATTTAGAACCTGGGAGAGGAGAGATCTACCAAGGTAACCCAGGAGTACTAGACATAGGTAATTGGCCCAAATCCAGCAATCATTGATTTTTGAAACTTGGCATATGATTGAGCCCAGGAAAGAATTGCATTTGGCTCATAAGCAAAAGTGTGTGCAATTATCAAAGTCATTAGGATTTGGGCCTGGTCCAGCATCTTGGGTCAGCTGTCTACTTCAGATGTCGTTTTCTTCTCATCCTGGTCTGGTAGTGCTGGTCTCAATTAGCTGAAACCAGGCATCAGAAACAGGAGTTGCAATCTGTTCAGGAGAGGAGGCCTGATAATGGCCCCTTCCAATGTGGCTGCAGAGTCCTTTATCTGATGTCTTTTCCAGTACGCATAATTCCTGGTTGCAGGTCATAGGGCATCTGATCTTCATCCAAAATTAGATTGCTGTGATAAGCTTCGGAAACAAACTTATAATGTCCTCTTAATAATTCAATTAAGTGAGTTGTAATTAAACTATACAATAATATGATAACAAGGAGCCACCTGAGAAGTGAGTCGTAGGTAGTAAATACAAAAAAACCCTCAAAGACAACACTAGAACTTAATATCCACTAAAACAGTTTTTCTCTTTAAAATTACCCTAATTTCTACCAAATATAGCCAAGTTAAGATTAATTTGTTTGCAAAATGAGTCTGGTTTCAATAAACTTGGCCTAATTATTTACATAAATATAATTGATCTTGTAGGCTTTTGTAAGTTGGCTGAGCTGGAATTCCCATAATGAATCTGAAATTGAACTTTTAAAGGCCTCCCAAGACCAGGAAAGCCATGCCAAGGGCTTGCTGGCGGATTCTGATATCTATAGATTTTGATGGGTTTCTCTCTTCTCAGGGTCTCCAGAATATCTAGATATTCCTGCACCTGCCATGAGTAGCCTTCATTATTCACCTGGTAAAACTACTGGGAACCTAAGAGTTTCCAGTTTCTGGAGGAATCAGGTAGAGAGAAAAGATGAATGTTTCACTTCTGCTTACAAAGGTATAATTTACTCAATAGCTTGAGGGGAAGGGTTTCCTTATATTTGGAAAACACAAGATTTAAAAAACAGTAATATTTCATTTTTCGGTAGTGTCTTTGGTTTTGGTATCAGGGTGATGGGGGCTTCATAGACTGATTTTGGGAGTACTCCTTTTCAATCTTCTGGAAGAGTTTGAGGAGGGCCAGTATGAGTTCTTCTTTGTATGTTTGGAAGAATTCCCCAGTGAAGCCATCTGGTCCTGGACTTTTGTTTGCACGGAGATTAAAAACCAGTAATATTTCAGACAAACCCCTCCTCCCACCAAATTATAACCATATTCATCTGTTTGCTTAGTCCTTTGTGACTAATCCTTTTTTTTTTTGATGTGTGACTAATCCTTGATTTAAATCTTCTATGAACAGTTTTATGAAGCCATCAGGTTTTACATTAGAATTCTCCAATTTCTTACCCAGTTCAGTAGTATGATCTGAAAGTTATCAAAAACCTTTACTTGTCAAAAAGTCCTGCATATGAATCTTCTTGAAGATGAAGCTTTTTTTTTTTTTCCCCACAATGATATCAGAGTAAAGCTGTATGAATGACAAAAGACTTTAAAAATCATGGCTGGGGGAGGGTATAGCTTAAGTGGTAGAGTGCATGCTTAGCATGCACAAAGTACTGGGTTCAATCCCCAGTACCTCTTCTAAAAATAAATAAACCTAATTACCTCCCTCCACCCTACCCCCCAAAAAAGTCATGATTAAAGATCTGATTACAATGTACTTGACAAATAATCTTGGTTATTGCTGTGGCATACAAAATTTTAAGATAATAACTAGAATTATGGCTGATAATGTTTTACAGGGCCATACCAAACTTTTAGGAATTCCATATAATTTCTAGAATATCGATATTAATTGAATTTATCCATGCAGTATAACCTAAGAAGGTTTAACTCATTTGACAATGCTTCTTGTGTAATTTAACATACCAAATAAGCCTAATTAGTTTAATATCTTTCTTTGATAGTGGGAGAAAATAGTTTTCTTGCAGTGTTCCGGGGGCCCTTTGGAAAACCTCAAAGTTAGCTAGAGGACAAAGAAACTTCAGTTAGAATTTGATCTTTGTATTAGAAGTAGAACTTTAAGATAGAAATAAACAAACACATTTGGATAAAGAACAATTAAATAGTGTTTGGACAAAAGAGAATTAAAATTAAGAAAATGTTGACATGGTGGAATTTGAACCGTAAGAGGTCTGTAGAAGCCCATCTGATTAAGCATATCTGATTTACTTAACAGAGAAAAGTAACACTTATGAATGTTAAACATTCACCTTACATAGCTAGTTAGTAGCAGATACTGGACAAGACTTTCTTCTTTTTCTTTAAAAAAGGAAAAAAACACTTATTATTATAAAGCAATAAATGTTCATTATTTTACTTCCTTAATCAAATTCCCTTTTGGCATGTAATTGAGTGTGTGTTCTTTTCTGGAGTGCATAATTGTTGAGAGTATATAATATTTCACTTTCCTTTTATGAACAAACTAAAACTAACACACCCTAAAAAAAAGAATTTGATCTTTGGAAACTGTCAAAATTTCAAAAGGATTTTAAAAGCAGTCGGATTGCATCACAGGTCACTGTGAAATAATATTCACTTAACCAAGTGACAATAAAAATTTTCAAGGCAGATATAGAAAATTATAACCGATTACTTGAAAGGTAAAGAAACTTTACAATCTGTTACTTAAAAAAAATTTTTTTTAAATATATTTGTTTGTTTTGGGGGGTGATAATTAGGTTTGTTTGTTTATTTTTAATGGAGGTCCTGGGGATTGAACCTGGGACCTTGTGCATGCTAGGCATGCACTCTACCACTGAGCTACACCCTACAATCTGTTATTAAAAGCAGATCAGTATTCTAAGAAACTTTTGTCCTCTTAACAAAGAAAAAAATAAAATTCAGATTTTGCACCCTTTTACCTTTATTATTAAAATTTATCTACTCAGTTAAATTTATTCTAATCTTAGTCCTGACCATACGTGGAATTTCTTTCTAAAGACTTTTTTTCCTCACAAACCTGTACAACTTTCCATATCTATATTTTGTCCCATATTTTCTTTCCCATTTAGAATTAAACAGCTTTAGAACAAAATTACTTTCTCTTCCCTTAACAAACTGCATTACTATCCTTATACCTTAATTTTCTTTGCTTACAAAGATGTTTTCCTTATTAGTTTTTAAAATAGTTTTAATTACATATTTTAATTAGAATTCTTAACCTTTAAAAACCTTAGTTTCTAGTGAAGACCAAGAAGTAAACAATTAAGAGCTGTCTTTTACATTAGTGTTCTGTAGATTGGTCAACTTAGGGTATTTATGATTTCTAAAGAACACATGCTGTCTTATACAACATAAATTTTTTTTTCAGTGTGACACCAAACATATTTATTTATTTATTTATAATTATTTTTTATTGAAATTTAGTCGATTTACAGTCAAAACATATTTATTAATAGTACTAAATATCTTTAGTTTCTCTGTAAAAGGAAGCCTATGTTCAGTAGTTAAAGTTACAGTATCTTATTTTATTTGGGAATGACATAGATATTTCCATTGTTTAACTTCGTTTAGCAAAACCTAAGTTTCAAGTTCCCAAAAAGATTTAGAGAAACTACTTTTAAGTGAACAGTAATAAAACAGAATTTATTCCTAAATAGTTCACCTAAAAACTCTTATCTAATTTACATTTAATTTATGTAAAAGTTTTATCATATCAGCTTTATGGAAAAGGTGCAAGTCTGTTGCAGAGAACTTTTTTTTTTCCTGAACCTTTTGAGAGTAAGTTGCTGACATGGTGTTCCATCACTCTCAAACACTTTGTTTTTATTTCCTACACATAAGAAAGTTTTCCTAAATAACCACAATACAACTATCAAAATTAGGAAATTGACATTAATACGTTACTATCATCTAATTCTCAGACCCCATTCACATGTCACCAGTTGTCTCAGTAAAACGCTTCATAGCAAAAGAATCCAGTCCAGATCACATTTAGCATTTAATTGTGCCTCTGGATTGTTCTTCAGTCTGAAACAGTTTCTCAGTCTTTCTTTGACTTTCATGACCTAGATGCTTTTGAAAATTACAAGCCAATTATTTTGTAGAATATCTCTCATTTTAGACTTGTCTGATATTTCATCATGATTAGATTCAGATTAGGCACTATGGCAGGACTGTTACAGAAGAGATACTTCTCATTGCATCTCATCAGGTGGCACATGATTTCATTTTTTTCCATTATTAATGACGTTCACTTGGGTCACTTGAGGTGGTGTCTGCCAAGCTTCTCCATGATAAAGTTACTCCTTTTCCCTTTGCAATTGTTTGTGGAGATATACTTTGAGACTATGTACATAACTCATTCCTTTCTAGACTTTTAATTTTTTCATTTATTTTATTGGTATGGACTGTTTATTCAGTGGGTGATAATCCATTATTATCATTGTTTATTTTGATGCTTATGTAACGTCACATTTGGCCTGTGGGTGCCCCTTCAAGCTGTCTTCAGTGTCCTCTTGTCATATCTCATCATTCTTGGGTACTTCCTTGCTTTCTGGCACAGTGAGATATTGAAGGCTTACCTTGTACTTTGCAAGCTCAGGAATCAGCCATGATTCCTTTTGGTGGAGAATGGTGTTTAAAAACCAGGATCGCAGTACTAGATGAGATTAGTGCTATTAGAATGTCTCTGCTCTCAGTCTTAGCAGGCAGAGCTAGGGAATCTAACTATATATACACTGAAATCCATGAGTTTCAATTGTAACCTCTGATGCAGGCCTACCACCACTAGGTTCATTCTCTTTTCCTCTTTCCTTATTTGTGAGTTCCTTCTCTGAGAAATGAGAGACTTCTTCCATTATCTCATACATATTTATTTGACAATTCCCCTGTATGTAACCATTCTTCCATTTCTGGGGCTGCCCCCTTACTCAATTTCAGTTTCCTTAAGTGCGAATGCTTACCTCACCTAATGTCTTTAGGACTGAATTTTCCAGGAGAGAGACTGTTTTGTCTTTTAGCTTATCTAAAAGTCTTGCTTACAAGAATATCCAGCATTATGATGCTGTACCGTGCAATAATTTCTTTACCTTTATTTTAAGGGATTTCATCAAGTGATCAGTTATAGAAATTGAAACTGGCCTTTATTAAAGTCGATTCTCACTTTTCCCCAAATAGTACCTTATTGTTCAAAGTAAGAGAGTTTCTGTGCTATAATATTTATTCTTTGAGGCATTCAACAGATACTTACCAAGTACCAGCTATATGATAGGTACATTTTAGTTGCTGAGAATACAGTAATCAACAAAGAATCAACAAAGAAAGTTCCGACATCCATGGAGCTTACATTACAGTGAATTAGACTATAAATAAATAACGTAGTGTCAGGTAACACTAGAAAGAAAAATAAGGCAGAGAGGGAGAAAATGAAGGAGGAGTTATTTTAGATATGGTGTTCAGGCAATGCCTTTTTGAGGAGACTGTATCTGAGAGAAGCTTGAATGAAGAGATGGAGTGAGATTATCTGGGGGAAGAGTGTTCTTGGGCTTGACTGGAGCTGAGTAGAGAGGAAGAGTAGTAGGAAATTCTTTGAATAGCTTGCTAGTAAAGGCCTTTGGCCATTAAATAGGGTAATTAGTGTCAGTTTACATAGTGACCTTACCACACTCAATGAAGAGGGGTTCCATTATAAATACATATTTAAAAGGGGTTTTCAGCCTTTATTGGAAATTATTCATTAAGCAGTTTTATATTGTGTAGTAAATTGTTATAAGGTAGATTTGTAAAGGCGTGTGTGTGTTTGGAATTGCACACTGCTCCAAATTGGCCTAAGCACAGCCTGCATAGACATCTTTCCAGAGTTAGAGATATCAGATAAAAAGACTCCTTGGCCTATACAGATGAAGAAATTATTAACTAATAGTAAAATCAAATTAGGACAGGAACAGCCTAACGAGAAAAGAGTCATACTTAATTAATATGACAAAGATAAATCTAATGAATCTATGGTTCAAGACATTAGCCACTTTTCTGAGTTGACATAACCTATGTTAAAGCTAATCTTAAAGAAAAATTTGACTTTATACCAACATTTGCTTAGAGAACAAGTAAGAAACAAATAGAATCAGAAGACTGCAGGATACTAACTGCCAGATCAGAAAGAACATATGTATTATCCTGGCATTCATAATAAAATGAATATTCAGTATTAAAAACAAAAGAAAGTAGGAAATGAGACCAGAAAGGAAGCCAGGGATGAAGAGGATCATGTATAAGCTAAGATAAGAACTTTGGAAGTTTTGAGTAGGGAGTTGATATGATCCATGTTTTAAAAGATAGTAGGATGTGTAGGGAATAAATCATAGAGGGATAAGGGACGATGCAAAGTTATCAGTTGGTCAGGTGGCTTTCAGACTTTCACTATAATGTACAATAAGAAATACGTTTTAAGTAGTGATCTAGTACATATATTCATATATTTATATATTTATAATGAAACCACACAGTACTTGCCCTTATTACATGTAATGTCTTGTGATATTTTCCATTCTTAACTACTTCTATTTCATTACAAAAATATAGTTTGTAACTCAGTGATTTCATAAATCATTAATGATTGTACCCACTGTTTGAAGAAGTATTAATCCACTATGATAAAGCATTCTTGTGCATTGAGAACCTTTGTAGAGACTCATGTAAGGTGACTTCTTTTTTGAGAAATATTTTTTGAGGAATATCTTATGTTATAATTGGGCATTTATGGTACTCTGAATAATAGCCTTTTAACTAGTTAGAAATGAAAGTAAATGTTCTATTCATAGTATTTACAGACTACAAAATTTACAGACTAGCAACAAGTTAATTTAAATAAGGTATAAGACATCTTTATTTAAAAAATGAAATATAATTGGAAGATATAAAATAAGTTTTGAATAAATGGAGAGATATATCATGTTTCTAAGTGGAAAAACTTTCTATCATAAAAATGTCAATCCAAAATCTAACATTTCACTTTTTTGTGTGTGGAGACTGCATAAAGCGGTCTTAAATTTTGTGTATGTCTGAAATTTTTCATAATAGAAAGGTTTATAAGAAACCTTCTCTCTATAATTTCCCTTTTTTCTTTTAATATTCTCTTTGTAGTTTATCCCAGTTGATAGATGTACATCTGGTTTACTCATTTTATTGATAATTAGTCCCTTGTGTGGCTAATTACAGTTTATTTATTCGGTTTCCTGTTGATTGATATTCGTTTCGAGATTTTCACTATTATAGACAGTGCTGCAGCTAACGCATTTGGATCTATTTCTTTTGTCCTGAAAGGATACCTGTATTTTTTGTTTCACAGAGCAATGCCTAGACTAACTCCCTCCTCCCAGCTACAAACTATTTATGTGTATATGCTTTTGTAGGCCACCCAGTCCTACCTCTCTGTGTGTATGCATATGCATGTTTGTATAAACTGTAGTTTATAAAAGGGTTCAGATTAGGCTGATGATACTGTACACTGGTTGTATGGAATGAGGGGGTATACTTAGAAGGTAAATATTTTCTTTTTATATCTTTTAATGTAAAAAGTCCAAAGAAATTAAGTTTGTATGAGTGACATCTTTTTAAAAATATTCATCTTATTTCTTTTTATAGTCTGGTTTTATGGACAGAAATGATAGCATATTCCTGAGTAGAGAAGTGGTAATTCTAGAGATTTTTTAAAATAATAGCTTTAAAATGTACAATTCTATGATTTTTAGTGTATTCACAGAATTTTGCAACCATTGCTATAATCAGTTTTAAAATATTTTTATCACCCGAAAAAAGAAGCTCCATACCCATTTGCAGTTACCCATTACCTCCTTCTCCCAGCTGTTGTAACTACAAATCTACCTCTGTGTCTGTGGATTTTCTTATTCTGGACGTTTTATACAGATAATTTATGTAATGTATGGTCTTTTGTGACTAACGCTTTTCACTTAGCATAAAATTTTCAAGATTCGTCTGTGTTGTACCATGTCATCAGTACGTCATTCCTTTTTATAACCAAATAATATTCGATTGTATGGATATACCCCTTTTGTTATCAAATATTTATCAGCTGATGGACATTTGGGTGGTTTCTACTTTTTGGGTGTTACAAATAATGATGTTATGAATGTTTGCATACAAGTTTCTTATGCAGACTAGGAGTGGAATTGCTAGATTATATGATAACTATGTTAACATTTTGAGGGACTGCCAAATTATTTCCCAGTGTAGTTGCACCATTTTTACATTTCCACTAGCAATGTATGAGGGTGCAATTTCTCCACATCCTTGTCAACATTTGTTATTTTCCATCTTTTTCATTTTAGCCAACCTAGTTGGTATAAGTGGTATCTCATTGTGGTTTTGATTTGCAGTTCTCTACTGGCTTACAGTGTTGAACATTTTAACGTGTGCTTACTGGCCATTTGTTTACCTCTTGGGAAATATATTTAAATGTCTGTTTAAATCCATTGCTCATTTTTAATTAGATTATTTTTCTTTTTATTATTGCATTGTAAAAGCACCATATGTTTTACTGTATTTTTTTTAAGTGTTGCTTTGTTTTTAAGACTGATTTTTCCTCCTCTCATTGGAAGGTCCTGTCCAAAATGCACTGATGTCTTCACAAGTCTCAGTGAGCCAAGGATATAATTCTCAGCTTCCTGGATCCTACCCTCACCTAATACCAGCAAAGACTTTGAATCCAGTCTCTGAACAATCTAACTATGGTGGTTCCCAGAGTGTTTCTCCATTAAGTAATTATCAGGGACCTGGACAGACTCTTTATAGACCACCTGTGGCTTCTAATCCAATGACATCTTCAATCCGTAGTGGTCCTGTTCCCCAAATGCCACTACCTACTTCTCAGAACCCAGCTGCTACACCAATGCCTTCTGGTAGCTTTCTTCCTGGAACCAACTTACCACCACCTTTGAATTGGCAATATAACTACCCGTCACAGACAAACCATTGTCCTCGTGCATCATCCCAACCAACCATGTCTGGGAATACAAATTTGACAGGTCATCAGTATGTTTCTTCTGGAGATACTTCACTTCAAAACAACTTCATGAAATCAGGTAGAGTTCTTATAGGAGTGCTTAAAATGTAGAAATGGGAAAATTTTGCTTGTTTAAATGTTTGAATTAACATTTCAACCTTAAAATTGTATGGAAGGCCATTAATTTTTTAAAATCATTGTTAATCTTTAAATAGATTACTTCTTTAACCTTTGAGTTAACTTAAAACCATGGATTGTTCCTGCTTTGCTTCTTTCCTTTGAAGGTATCCTCTGAGTTTGTTTGAGTCACCCATAGTATTTCAGAGTTTCAGGTGTGCATGCAGAACACTTCCTTAAGGACTGTCCATTACTTTTATTAATGGGGTTCCATCTTGTATTCTAGGGAAGCTCAGTCCCTGTGGTCTCTCTTTGGACTTGATCTGAGGCTTGGCTTATCTTTTTATTATGGCTTAGACAATTTTTCACTCCAGAAACCATCAGATCCTGGAGGGACAGGTGAAAACAGACAATACTTTTGGAGTAAGGAGTGTTTTTGAGCACATCTTTGGTCAGAAAGCAGCACATGGATATTTATCTCTATGTTTTCTTTCAACAGTTTGATAATTTTAGTTCCTCCGTTTAGGGGTCTGGTCAATTTTGTTTATGATGTTAGGTAGGGATTCAACTTCATTCTGTGCATGTGAATATATAGTTGTCCCAGGACTATTTGATGGAAGGACTGTTCTTCCTCCCGCTGAATGATCTTGGCACCCTGTTGAAAATCACTTGATCATAAATGTAGGGTTTATTTCTGGACTCTGAATTCTATTCCATTGATCTATATGTCTCTTTTTATACCAGTACCAAACATCTTGATTACTGTAACTTCATAGTAAGCTTTGAATTTGGGAACTGTTTTTTCTTTTTCAAGATTGTTTTGGCTGTTCTGGGTCCCTTATATTTCCATAAAAATTTTTGAATCAGCTTGTAGATTTTTGCAAAAAAAAAAAAAAAGACAGCTGTGATTTTGATAGGAAATGTGCTGAATTTGTACATGAGTTTGGGAAGAAAGCTATGTATTCTTGGACTGACGTCCAAGATCATTTTATTTTTTAACGTCAGTATTTGGTCAGATCTATTTCAAAAGTAGCTTCATTTAACTATTTCACTGTTCCTTTTTTGCTATTAAAATTTGTGTCATATATGCTTATTAACATTAATAGTGTTTCTTTGAAAAGCATTTCAAATTCTGTATTGGGATCTGCAGGTTGATTCAGCTCAGCAGACATCCTCAAGGAAATGAGCTAGTAAAAGCTTCCAGGTGAAATAGTAATATCAGTAGTTACCTTTTTATATATTCATGTGTATTTCTGCATCTATATACTACATACACTTAGTTTTGTAGTTCGTTAACTGCTGAAACTGTGTTTCTTAGCTTCTTGACTAGCCATTGGCCCTGGTGAATGTATTTTGACCTTGTAAATTAGACTAAGGCTGCTTCTAGAAACTTAGTTTCTTTGGAGTTATCTTCTGACCCAAAATTGTTAGAACCAAAACCCTTCTGTTACTTTTATTCTTATTCATTTGACACTGAGTGAGCATTAATCACTTTAAATTAATGAATATTCACTTCATTATTAAGAATTATAGGTACATTTATTGACTATTGTTATTTTCCAGCACTTTACCAAACTTTTATGCATGTTAACCTGACTCAATTTTTACAGCAGTATGTTTTACAGATAAGAAGTGTGAGATTTGAATAATTTGCCCAAAGCCACAAGAAAACAGTTTGGGAAAAGGTACTATTTAAAAACTATTTAAGAGTAGGTGTAGCCTCTTATTAAAATGCACATGATCAATTATCTGAAATTTTTTTTTGGCTATAACAGGCCTTCAGCTAGAGAGCCTTGATTGCAGCACAGATGTGGTGAAAGAGACATAACCAACCAGGTGCTAAAACCTTACAAGGTTTACGTATAAAAGATACATTTCTTTTAGGTTCATTTATTAGCTTATGTATGACTACTCTTCTTTTTTCTTAATGAGATCTCTTAAAAAATTCCCAATTTTTTTTACCTGTTTTTTTAACCCATCATTTATAGTAGGTGTCTGATTGATCTCAAAACCAATTTATTCTAAGTTTCTAGTTCACAGATTAAAATTCTCTGACTTTTTCCCCAAGAGGCCACCTTTTAGCATCCTTACATTAACTTTAGGGATCTCAGAAGGCAGATTCTGAAACTCTAGCTATTAGTGTTCTAAATAAGACTCATTCAGGTTGAAAAAATAATGTCTGTTTTATGAAATGTAGCATGTTTTGGATTCAAGAATATTCCTCTTAAAGCTGTGAAAAAATCTCTATAAGCTCACTTGTATTCTGTTAAACATTAGGTTGTTACATCTCTGTGGCCAGATGTATCATGCATTCTTGTTCTTGCTGAGTTGTTAATGTACCTTGCCCTTTTGTTCCTTTAACTTGTCCATATTGCCATAGAATGTATATGTGCTTGTTTGATAAGAGAGTTACATGGCAGTAATCTTTGTCTTCACTTTTGACAACAGGGCACTGATCAGTCTTGTTGGAGATCGTTTTTCAATTTGGCCCTGGAGAATTGAACAGTATTGAGGAAATGTATTGAAAAATTTCATGTTTAGGTATCTTTATTCCTTTAGTTTACAAAATACAGGTAGAATATATTTTTAAAAATTGGGGGTAGGGTGGGAATAAGGTAATTAGGTTTATTTATTTATTTATTTTTTAACGGAGGTACTGGGGATTGAGCCCAGAACCTTGTGCATGGTAGGCATGCACTCTACCACTGAGTATAATATATTCCCCCCAGGTAGAGCATATTATAAGTAAAATTAGTTACCTATTTCACTAACAAATTCAGAGGATAAAAAAACCTTGGAATGAAAAATTTAATGACGTGAATTTTATCAGTATTTTATCTGCTTTGTTCCTCCTCTTTGGCAAATGAGACGGTAGAAGCAATATTATTGATTTGAATGAGCGGGTGGTTATGGGTTTCAGAGTTTTCCATGTCACATAGAAGAATTTCCCCAGGAGTAACTGACAATGTTTTTATACAAGTCAGAACTTACTGTCCTAATAGAAAATTGGTGAAACTGAGTCAGTGAGATACTGGTAGATACAAGAAAAGATACCATGTCATCCTTAGTTTAGTTTGATGGGTAGTTTTAAACCTCTTGGTTAGCAGTGTTTCATAAGATTTATACACAAACTTTGGATTGTTTCCTGATTTTTAAGCCTAGGGAATGTTCTTAACATAGTATTTAAGAGAATATTGAAAATAAACTAGTTTTAATTATTATTAGGTAAACACTGAAAAGAGTACAAATTTATAATCTAGTTTTAACAGGTTATATCCCCAATAAAAGTGAAGCAAAATGAAATAAAACTTGGAGGATTTAGAATACCCACAATGCTTTGAAAGCTAACTCTAAACCTAATTGATGATAATTGAATGGACCTTATTGATAGGCATTCATAAAATTTTATTCATGTTAATTTCTACTGGAATATTTGATGTGGCCTGTTGAAACTCTGTGATCAGTTAATGAAAAATTAATAAACAGGGCATTGTATCTATTCTGTAAGTGATTTGAAGCTGATTTTATATTTATACTTCTTTAATTGACAGGTAAGAATTATGGTAGGAGAGACTTGGAAATGTATAAAGTATGCATATGAATTAAAAAGCTATTAATCTGGAACGTTAACTTATTTCTGGTAATTTGTCAGTTTATAATTAAAATATAAATTTGGAAGTTACTTAGATATGGAAAAAGGCTGTTTTGGCCTTTTTCCTTAAGTTCTTAAGTGACCTGTGAAAAACCAATGTTTCCATAGGATCTGCACCCCCCTTAGTGAATCCACCTCTGCCTACCACTTTTCAACCAGGAGCTCCACTTGGGTCCCCTCCAACTGGAGCACCACCTCCAGTGAGGGCCCTTACTCCTCAGAAATCATCACATAAAGTTGTGCCCCCTCCTTCGTTTAATTCAGCTAGCAACCAAGAAGGTAAGCATGGCAAAAACCAAGTCTAGTCCTAAAGTTTTAACTGAGGATGGAAGGATCAATGTCATCTGAATTCTGTGCATTCAAATCATATTTTTTTCAGAAAAACTAGTTGTTTGGGTTAGGGAAATTCTAAATTCCCTTAGGAAATTAGAGTTTAAAAAAGTTCCTCAGAATTCCCTGCCCTATGCTAGAATGTAGACTAGCTTTTGGGATCACTGCTGTTAACTTTTTTTTGTTGTTGCTGTGCAGATTTAAAAATCATGGCTATAAAGTTAGATGCCTTTTGGGAGATGGAGGCGAGAGGGGAACATGGACATGGTGTTACATCTATCCTTTTAATATATAGGCTCTTTTCCATGGAAGCAGTATTTTGATTGCCACTGTCATTGTAAATATTAACAAATATTTATGAGCTTAAGTAAAAAGTCAAATATACAATCATTTTGATGTTTTATATAAATAATAAAATGTTTAAAAGCATTGTCTTTAGATATAACTTTAAAATATGTTTATTAATTTAAACAAAATATTTTGTAAAATTAGAAATTTGATTTTAGCAGAAATATAACCATTGCAACAAGATGTTGAAATAGGAAAACAGAAGAGGAGGGATAAAAACCACTGCCCATATCCCACTACTCGATACAATCAATATTACTGTTTTTGTTTTTTCTTTTAGCATTTCCTTTTTTTAGTATTGCAAGTAGGGAAAAAACTGACCTGTGAATAATTCGAAAAGAATGGTGTTAAAAATGACTAACAAAATGATAAAGCAATGTCCCACTGGTTGCCACATTATATTTTTGAAAATCAAACTACAATAAATATTTTAACTTTTAACCAACTAAAAATATGCCCTTTTTGTTTGTTTGTTTGTTTCTGTAAATAGTTTTGACTAATGTTTACCCCTGTATCAACTCATGGCTAAAGTCATGATGGTCTTGAGAATTTGAAAGAAGTTACTAACTTTATTGAAGCTATTAAACTTATCTATTTGGTGTTAAAATGACTGTTAAAATTAGCACCTTTCTTATGTGCTAGAGGTTGATGCTGTTCATTAATTTTAGTTTCTTCTGTACCTAAATTAGAGCTAATAAATAGTAGAGGTACCTAGAGATGAATTTTTATTATTCATTTTAGTGGTTGTTCTCTAGACTTAAGCGCAGTTGTTCTAATGAATATGTATCACCTTCAAATTAATTCTAGATTCTACTCTGTTTTTCCATATTTTGAAAAAAAGATTTTTATCCTGATAATTTTGTCTTTAAAGAGCATGTATTTTGGTGATTCTTTTTTTTTAGTGTGTACTGCTCCTTAGAGGTTTTTTTAATGCTGCTCTCACGACTGCTAAAATTTTTCAGATAGTATATAACTTTATAAACTCCACAAAGTACCATTCTTTATTTTATATATTTAAAAACTTGCATTGTTTGAGAATTTTATTTTCACATTATATATTTTTCCTGGGCTGTGGTTTATACTATTTGTCATTTCAAAAGTTACTTTAAATTTTAGACATTAGATCAAATCTTGCAGAAATTGTAATAATTGTTCTAATTTAAATATTGTCAATAAACTTCCTTCTTAGGTGTTCCATCAAATACTAATAATGGATCTATGGTGGTTCACAATAGTTATGATGAAATTGAAGGCGGTGGCTTCTTGGGTGAGATGCTATGAAAGTTTTTTGATTTTTTTATGTGTTCCTTGTAGAAAACAAAGAAGAAAACTTCATAATTATGTCATGCAGTGATATCTGTTAGCATTTTTTATCTCTATGCTTTTAGATCTTTTGTTAGCTTTTTTACATTCAGAATTGGAATTATTGGCTTCATTATTATTGTGTTATGACTGTAGAGTATTTTGATCAATTAGATCTCTTTAAATTTATTTAATCAGTTGAACAGTTAGTATATTTTAAGTTGTTTTGAATTAGTATTTTACTCTAAATACAAACTTTAGTACATGCTATGAAAGGAAATCAACTATACTAAATTTATTTTTGTGTGTTTCCAGCTGTAAGTCCACATTAGCTAGATTTTAATCATTGCTATTACTTTGTTATTCGTGTTTGTCTTATTTTACCAAAGTGATAAGTGAAAGTATTAAATTACTCAAAGGATTGTGGAGTTAAAATTTCTATAATGTAATGGATCTATGTGTTGATTTAAAGTACTCTGGAGTATAAAATAGAACTTAAAAGTTACCTTGTTTCTAGCAACACCACAGCTTACTAATAAGAATCCCACAATGAGCAGAAGTGTTGGATATTCATATCCCTCCTTGCCACCTGGTTATCAGAACACACCACCACCTAGTACAACGGGAATGCCACTCTCTTCCTTGAATTACCCAAGTGGGCCACAGGCTTTTACTCAGGTAAACTTTTTATTTTCTTTCTTTCTTTCTTCCTTTTTTTTTTTAACCTATGTTCTACCTTTTAGTTTAAACTGTATTCCCATGAAAAAGTTTTAGGAAGGTAAAAATGAACATTTTTAACCAACTAGAATGATAAGGAATATTTCATAAGGCTTTTGTTCTGTTACGTGCTCTAACACCAAAAAATTGACCAGAGAAAGTAGATTACAGTTTTGTTATTGAGAGAGAAATTAAGTAACCAAGTCCTTATACTCTTCTCTTTTCAACTGAAGGCTACTTACTTTAAAATTAAATGTCTTCAGACTCCCTTAGGTGCTAATCATTTAACTGCAAGCATGAGTGGATTAAGTCTACATCCAGAGGGGCTAAGAGTTATCAATCTCCTTCAAGAAAGAAACATGCTTCCATCAACACCTTTGAAGCCTCCAGTTCCAAATTTGCATGAGGACATCCAGAAACTCAACTGTAACCCAGAGTAAGGCTTCACACAGTGCTTCTTATCAAATATGACATTCTACTTGTTGTAAAAGTTTTCCACGTTTTTTTGGAGCTTCATGTGTTAGGACAAGTTGTACAAATATATTAAGTTATGAAAGTAGTTCTGCCTGCAGGAAACAGTGCTTAGTTAGTTGCTTGCTTGATGTTTGAAGTATTCTAAGTCAAGAAATAGGGTTGTAACCCCTGAGCTAATAGCTGCTCATATCTGCTCTAATGGGACTATGATATTCATTATCATTATAGTGGCTACATTATATCTTCAAAGTCCAAAGTATAGGGATTTGAATCTTATAATTCTTTATCTGCTTTCATTTTAAATTGTTTCTCATACCAAACATAATTTTAATATTCTTTTCTCTCCTAAAATTGATTGTGAGTTTAAGTGTGTATGAAGACTTTCTGATAAATTGAATTTTATTTTTAAATAGTCTTTTTAGAACCTTCAGCAAAACCGAGCTTTTCAGTAATAAACTTAACTTTGCACTTACAAATTTGGGCCATCACCTTGTAATTCCAGTGCAATCTAGATTTACTTAAAGAAAAATAAGTTGTTTGATAGTCTGGACTATCTTATACACAAGCTTAGAAGAGACTTTTAATTATATAAAACAGGGCTATTACCATGCACCCTTTCTTTCCAAAAAGGATTTAAATATTTAAAAAGGATAAAATTTGTGAGGACCTATTGAACTATTCATTAGTAATCTGATCCAATGTTAAAATGTATACCTGTTAAGTCTTTTTCTTTTTTGGTCCAAAAGAAATCATAGTAACAACTGACACGATTTTTACTTTGGTATAGGTTATTTCGATGCACGCTGACTAGCATCCCTCAGACTCAGGCCTTACTGAATAAAGCCAAACTTCCTTTGGGACTACTGCTTCATCCTTTTAAAGACCTAGTGGTATGTTTTAATAGTGAAAGTAAATGTCTTGTGGGAAATTATCTTGGTGATGAGGAATTTTCTACATGAGTGCAATAATTTGAGCTATCTTTCAGAATTTGACCATTAACAGATTCCTTTATTTGTATTTCAACCAGAAATTTGATTACTAAACACTTTCACAATGAGATAAAATAAACATATTATTGAAAAATTTAAGAGGTACTGAACAGAATAGAGGTACTGAAAAAAAATAAATGAACCATACTATTTTAAAAAGTTGTAAATTGTTTACTCATTAAACGACTTTACCCAATTTCCCAGTTCTGCAATTCTTGGAGTAAAATCTGTTGCTTTAAGAAGCTGTTTCAGAAAGAAAAAACAAAAAGAAGAAGGGAAAAAGAAGAAGAAGCCCCTCTACTATTGTCCTAAGACTCTGGGTCCTTGACATGTGACCATGTACTTCTGAGAAGATCAGTACCTAAGTGACTTACCCATAACAAACCTCCTTTTGGTGATAGGATTGTATTGCCTTTTTAAAAATTTTAATACTGTAGATCTTTTATTATATAGGATAAGCTATAAATAGGAGCATATTGAATATTTAAATATAATTTAACCATATTTTACTTTGTGACAGTTCTTTTATGAGAACTTAGTGACCTGTTAATGTAGCATGAAGAAACTTCCTAATTAATTGGTCATTTTTTTTAGATTGATCCTTCCTTTGCCATTCATCTCAAAGATACATGTAAATTTACTATGTTGTTTTTGCAATTTTAATTTTTAATAAGAAGATAAGTACTTTCTAAAAGGCAAAATTTAATGAGAATGGTCCTAAGGAAAATCACTGGGGTTTAAAAATCAACAAATTTTGCTTAATTTTTTGTGGGGTGATATGGACACATTTTGTTTGTTTCTTTTTCCTTTTTACTATTTTTTCTTTTCTTTTTCTTTTCTTTTTCTTTTTTTTTGAGGGGGAGACACATTTTCTACCTTGGTTTTTTTCCTCCAGTGTTACAATATCCCAACAATTATTTGGACGTTATGGATTAATTACTTGAACTTTAGGCATGATGATCACTGCCTTTAATAAATTAGTTCTGTTTTTTTCAGCAATTGCCTGTGGTTACCTCCAGTACAATTGTGAGATGCCGTTCCTGCAGGACATACATCAACCCTTTTGTCAGCTTTCTTGATCAAAGAAGATGGAAATGTAACTTATGTTACCGAGTCAATGATGGTATGTTTTGTTTTGTTTTAAACATTTAAACATTTCTACATGCATTGTAGGGAAATCAGACAACACAAATGTGAAGTTTAAAAAAAAAACCTTGTCCTTTAAGAATTAACAGTCATGGGGGAAGGGTATATATAGCTCAGTGGTAAAACGCATGCTTAGTATGGACAAGATCCTGGGTTTATCCCCAGTACCTCCATTAGATAGGTAGATAGATAGATAGACCTAATTACCTCGCCCCAAAACATACAAAAAAATTAAAAACAAACAAACAAACCATGTCTTATTTACTTGTAATCTTTTCACGCAGAGATAAACGTCTATTAGCTTTTTTCTGGGCATTTATACTTACATATAAATAATTATATACTTCTTAAGCAAAAAAAGTGATGATATTATTTTGTACCACTTGGTTACATTTATTATATTAAATGTATAATAACTGGCATAATATTTCATGGTATTATTTAAGCCTATAATTTAAGAAATTTTTTTATTTAGAAATTTTCCCATGCCTTTTCTCTAGGGTGAAAGAAAATAAGTCTACAGAGTAGCTGCCATTAGCTTCATTCACTGCTATATGAAGGGAGGTGGGCAGTGCTAGAAGGTTAGTTGAATGTAGTTTTCTCAGTAATTGAGGAGGAGGAAATCTCTCTTAGTAACTCTTTCATAGTTTATATTTGAGGAATATTACCTAACTAATAACATTATATTAGGATTAGAGAGGAAAAAAGGGTATGCCAATATCCACATTGAAAATTAGGTCTCTGTTTAGAAGGAAATTTCATTAAACATTGGGGAATGGAGGAACTTGAGATATTTTTAAAAATCATTTTTATTGTTTATATGTGTTTTTTTTAGGTGTAGAGTAAAGTGAGGGTAGGAAAGAAACATTCTTTTTACTCCAAAATAATTCAGAAAATGTGTGTATGTATAGTGTTTAGTATACCTTTAAAATCTTATAAATATGTGCTTCAATATATGAAATTAAATTGTAAAGGTTGAAGTCACTTTCATATGCAGCCCATACCATTTCATAAGCTGTGGTGACCCTTTAGCATATATCGGAATTTGAATTTTTAAACAGTTACTGGGAAGACAGATGCAATGATAATTTAGAAAATGGTCTTCAAGCACTAGTGTATTATAAGCAGTAGGCAATTGATGTTCCCAAGAGGTCTTATTAATTATTGAAACTCACCAAACCTTTAGGCTTTAACCTTTGAAGTATTTTTACCAGAGCCTTCTAGAGGCAGTCAGTCTGTACATTTCATATGTCAAATGTTACTATCCTTGTACCATTGTGAAATTTAAGACAAAGTTTAGTCTTGCATTTAAGAAAATAATTGGCATTTAATGAGTTTTTATCCTCCTTTCAAACAATTTTAGAACAACTTCCCAAGAATTAAGACAAAGAGGATATTAGAAGATAGGAAAAGAAAAATCACAATCATTGTAGTTGTAAAAGTAAAAAATACTGAGTGCCATTATGGAGGGAAACTGAATGGAACTCAGAATCAAAGTATATTTAGTCTATATTGAATTATTTATAAATTCGTACATTAAGAAAACAGCCAAATGCACGTATATTAAATATACTTTAATAAGTGTATTAAACTTAATCCTTTCAGTTTTATCATTATATGTTGTTAACTTACATAGTTCCTGAAGAATTCATGTACAACCCTTTGACCAGAGTCTATGGAGAACCTCACAGAAGACCTGAAGTTCAAAATGCTACTATTGAGTTTATGGCTCCTTCAGAATACATGGTAAACTTTCACTTTTTTACATAGCATAAATATTTCACTATACTTGGTTTTAAGTAAAACAGTATAGAACTTGTGGGGGAAGGATATAGCTCAAGTGGTAGAGTGCATGCTTAGCATCACAAGGTCCTGGGTTCAATCCCCAGTACCTCTTCTGAAAATAAATAAGGATACCTAATTACATCTCTCCCACCAAACAAACAAACAAACAAACAAACAAATACAGAATTCTTTAGGAAAATTATAGATTTTTAAATTGGTAAATATTATCTTTGTTTATAATAAAAGTAATTAATTAGTATGTAAGGGTAAGTTTGAAAAGTAATAGTGTAGGGGGGAGGGTATAGCACAGTGGTAGAGTGTGTGCTTAGCATGCATGAGGTCCTGGATTCAATCTCCAGTACCTCTATTAAATAAAATAATAATAAATAAAGTAATAATAAATAAATAAACCTAATTACCCTCCCCAAAACAAAACAACAGCAACAAAAAAGGTTAAAGTAGTGTATATAAGTTTCCACTTACGTTTCTTGTGTATCCATTGAGAATTTTGCAGTATAATATTGAGATGATATTTACTTTTAGGTCATTCCAGTTTTTTTCTGTTGCAAATAATGGTATGATGCACATCCTCTTGCAATTACTTTTACATATTTGTGTATCTGAGGTCTTGCATTTAAAATGATAATAATTATGCCTAATGTTTAGCATTTTACATTTTACAGAGTACTTGTATCTTATTTATTTATTTATTTTTACCATTTAAAATTTATGTATCTATTTTACAATATCATATTTTATAATTGAACTATAGTTGATATACATTATATGTTACAGGTATACAGTATGGTGATTCACACATTTTTAAAGGTTATACTCCATTTATGGTTATTATAAAATACTAGCTATAGTACCCATATTGTATAGTACATCCTTGTATCTTATTTTATACCTGATAGTTTGTACCTCTTAATTCTCCACCTCCCCCTTCCCCTTCCCTCTTACCCCTGATAACCACTGGTTCCTTCTCTACATCTGTCAGTCTGTTTCTTTTCTGTTATATTTACTAGTTTGTTGTATTTTTTTTAGATTCCATATGTAAGTGGTATCTTACAGTACTTGTCTTTCTCTGTCTAACTTACTTCACTTAGCATAATGCCCTCCAAGTCCATCCATGCTGTACACCAGAAACTAATACAACATTTTAAATCAACTGTACTTCAATTAAAAAGCAAACAACCAACCAACCCACTTAAAATATGGGCAGAAGAACTTCAGGCATTTTTCCATATAGGAAATGTAGATGGCCAACAGGAACATGAAAAGTTGCTCAACATCATTAATATCAGGGAAATGTAAATCAGAAGCACAGTGAGACATCACCTCATACCTGTCAGAATGACGATCATCAAAAAGAACACAAATAACAAATGTTGGCAAACATTTGGAGGAAAAAAGAACCCTGGTACACTGTTGGTGGTAATATAAATTGGTGCACCCACTATGGAAAATAATATGGAGATTTCTCAAAAACCTAAAAATAGAACCACCATATGGCCCAGCAGTTCCACTCCTGGGGATATATCCAAGAAAAACAAAAATCATAATTCAAAAAGATACATATACCTTGCAATTAATAGCAACATTATAATTGCCAGGATATGGAAGCATCCCAAGTGCACATCAATAGATGAATGGATAAAGACGATGTAGCATATGTAAGTAATGGAATACAACTCACCTGTAACAAAGAAGGATATTTTGCCATTTGTGGCCCTTCGTTCACTTTTTTTTTTTTCCCCACTTCAAAAACCAGAATTTTAGAACTGGCATAAACATTTCCATTGTATCCAAAACAACAAAATGCCTACAAATAAACTTAATGAAGGAAGTTACCTATACTCTGAAAACTGTAAAACATTGATGAAGGAAGTTGAAGATGGTACATGAGAAATGGAAAGGCTATCTTGTGCTCTTGGATTGGAAGGATCAATATTATCAAAATGGCCGTACTACCCAAAGCAATCTACAGATCCAGTGCAACCCCTGTCAAAATACTCATGACATTTTTCACAGAAGTAGAACAAACAGTTCCAAAATTTATATGGAACCAATAAAGACCCCAAATTGTCAAAGCAATCTTTTGTAGGTCTTTTTTTCCTCTTTCTTCTTTTTGTTCTCTTTTCTTATGGTTTGATGACTAGAGAAGTTCCTTTAACATTTGTTGTAAAGCTGGTTTGATGGTGTTGAATTCTTTTAGCTTTTGTTTATCTGTGAAGCTTTTGATTTCTTCATCAAATCTAAATGAGAGCCTTGCTGGATAGAGTATTCTTGGTTGTAAGTTTTTCCCTTTCATCACATTGAATTTATTGTGGCATTCCCTTCTGGCCTGTAGAGTTTCTGCTGAAAAATCAGCTGATTCCCTTGTGGGAGTTCCCTTGTATGTTATCTGTTGCTTTTCTCTTGCTAATTTTAGTATTTTCTCCTTATCTTTTAATTTTTGTCTATTTGATTACTCTGTGCCTTGGTGTGCTCCTCTGTGGGTTGATACTGTGTGGAACTGTCTGTGCTTCCTGGACTTGGGTGACTGTTTCCTTTCCCAAGTTGGGGAAGTTTTGGGTTATTATCTCTTCAAAAATTTTCTCAGGTTTTTTCTCACTTCTTCTGGGATCCCTATAATGTGAATATTAGTGCTTTTCATGTTGTCCCAGAGTTCTCTTAAACTATCCTCATTTCTTTTCATTCTTTTTCTTTTTTTGATTCTGCAGTGGTAATTTCCTCTAATCTGTTTTCTAGCACAAGTACTTTTGATCATCACAAACAGCTCCCTTAATTAAGCTAGGGATACAGCTGTGAAAGCAGATTTAGTTAAATGAATTGCCAAATACCTTTTTTTTAATTCTTATTTTTTATTGAAGTGTAGTTGATTTACAATGTTAGTTTCAGGTGTACAGCAAAGCGATTCATATATATATATATAACTATAGATATATACTCTACAGATAGATAGATATATCCAGATTCTTTTCCAGTTCTTCAAGAAATTGAATATAGTTCCCTGTGGTATACAGTAGGTCCTTGTTGTTTATCTCCACATATCTTTTAGTAAGTGGTAGAGCTTGCATAAAAATCCGGGACTTTTCATATGGCTACTCTTTCTCCATGTCATAATATAAGGAAAAAGAATATGAAGATAAGACTTAATACCAATTTTTAATATTTTATTTTAGTATATTTTTGTGGTAATCTCTATCTGGTTAACTGGGGCCATTTTAGTATAGAAATTTTGAGAATTCAGTCTCTTTTCACCACATAGAAATTTCAGTGTAGAAAACATTTTTCTAACACTTAACTGGTTGGTAATGCTTTCTGCAGTGTAAATGTCCCTTTGTTGAATTAAAGCCAAAAAATTGGAAGCATTTGTTCTTTTGAATTGGCCTTCCTGGGTTTATTTTCCAGGTTTTGTAAAAAAAAAAAAAATGGCTTTTTTTAAATTTGGAAGCTTGTCTTAAATTTGGAAGTTATGCTCTTGTGAGTCACCTCTTGGGCAACCTATGAATTTGACAAGTGGTATGTGCAAAAAAATATAAGAATTAGTGTAATATATGCTGAGTTTTGATTGTGGTTATTTGATGCTTTTTATTGAATTGAAAACAAATCTTTGAATTTGGAAATTTAAAATATTCTTGTACATTTTTATGGAACTTGGCTGAAATATCTTGGTTAAATAATCAGCTCTGGCTAACTTGATTTGTCATTTTCAGAACTGTAATTTCCCTAAATTGTGAAATATAATGTGCTTAAGGAAAAGTCTATAAAACAAGAATATATAGGTTACTCAATAATAATAACACCTGTGTTAGCACCACCCAGGTCAAGAAACTGAATATTGCCGATACTCCCCAACGCCTTTCTGATCACATTTCTTCCCCTTCCTGTCCTACAAAAAGCACTCTTCTGACTTAAGACAATCACATCCTCATTCTTCTTTTTCTGAGTATGTATCTGAAGATAGTATAATATAGTTTTACCTGTTTTTTAAACTTCTTTTCTTTCTATATTGTTTTTCTTAATCTGTTACTATTTATTATAGTCTTCACTCACTCTGTAAATAATGCTTGTTTTATTGTTTTGCTGTATGTAGGCATGACAAATGATAGCTTACATATAATCCTGTTAAATGTGTTTAATGAGATCCTTTTTTCCCTTCAGTTACGACCACCTCAACCTCCAGTGTACCTCTTTGTATTTGATGTCTCTCACAATGCAGTTGAAACGGGGTACTTGAATTCAGTTTGCCAGAGTCTGTTAGACAATCTGGATTTGTAAGTATCTTAAATTAGAAACTAACAGGGTTTATAAAAGGAATAAGTAATTTTAAAATATTTTTATAAAAGTGATGTAATTATGTTCTAAAGGTCCACTTAAATCAGTTGTTAGCTTTAGGCCTCACTTTCTCTGAGAAACATTAATTTAACTTTTTATTATGGGAAAATTTCAAACATGTAGTAAATAGAAAGAATTTGATGAACTTCCAGGTACTGTTCCTCAACTTCAGTATTTTAACCTTTTATCTGTTCTTCCTTCATGTAATCCTGCTCCTCCCAGCCCAGCACACAGTTTCCACCCCCACTAGAGTATTTTAATGCAAATCTCTGTAAGCATATCATTTTACCTAAAAGATACTTGGAATTATTTTTAACCCTAACTAAAATATGAGTATCACACCAAACAAAATTAGCAGTAATTCCATCATATGATCTAATACCCAGTTCAATTTTTGTTCCTGGTTGTCTCAAAAATGTCTTTTTACTATAGGTTTGTTGGAATAAGAATCTAAAACAGTGTCTACACATTGCATTTGCTTGTCATATGTCTTAAGTTCCTTAAAATAACCTTACTTTAAGTGGTTCTTAGATACTTACTGTAACCCGTAAAAGCTAGCTTTCAGTGTAATGAAGTACTACTGTGCTCTTGTGTGGTAAGGAAGAATGTGCAGGACTAAATCTCTTCAGAAATGGACTAACTCCCTCACACTGGTGAAAGGCTTTCTTGTTCTTACCAGCATTTGTATTTTTAATGTTGTAGGTTGTATATAGGGATTATCTGTTGATGAGAGAGTTCATTGACTCACCCAAGCATGAACAACAAGAATGAAAACTAGTTTATCTTTTCTCCTATGAAACTAAGGTCTATATATATAAGTTCTTTGAAACAGATTCTTTTACTGATCTTCTTAAATGAATGCATTAAACAATATAAGAAGAGGTTTGGGCAAACATTTTTTTTTTTAAGATATGTACTACCTAAATCCCTATATTGCATTTTGGAGTTGGTATATGGTATTTTTTTGAAGTATTTTTTGTAAATTAAAATCATCTACAAACTTTTGTATATACTTTACAGTATTTTTTAATGTGTCATTTCCTCAGTGATTAATATAACTTTATATGGGTATAGTGAGTTTTGGGTTGCTGTATTATTGCTGGGTTTGATCGTTTGGCTTATATGTAATGTTTTCACTTTGAGTAGGGTATGTTTTCATGGTGACTAATCACTGCATGGGTTAAAATATTTATGTTGGGACAGTTTCCATCTCACAAAAGTAGATATTTGTACGTAAGTCTTTGCAGATATTTTAGGTATATATATGTATATGGGAATACTTGATAAAATACTCTTCTGAATTTGCTTTTAGGCTTCCTGGCAACACTCGGACAAAAATTGGCTTCATAACATTTGATAGTACAATCCACTTCTACAGTCTTCAAGAAGGTCTCTCTCAACCTCAGATGCTAATAGTTTCAGATATTGAAGGTATATATTGTATACGTAAAATTATTTAACTGCCTTAAGAATTTTTAGTTTTAGAAATATTTTATGACTGTTTGACGAATTAGGAATGTGTGGTATGATTCTATGGTATTGAGGAAAACCTTGAGTATAAAATCATAAAATTGTTGGAAGTGTAAGATTCCTTCAGTCAAATCTCTTATTTTACAAAAGAGGAAACAGAACTATGGAGGTAAAGTGAGTTCTGAGCAAGGCAACAAAAGCAAGTTAATGTTAAAGCTCATTCAAGAAGTATTTGAGGATAGACATAGACTGTGGAACAGAATAGAGAGCCCAGAAATAAGCCCTCACATATATGGTTGATTTTTTGACAAGGATACCAAGACCATTAAATGAGGAAAAAACAGTCTTTTCAACGAATGGTTCTGGGAAAAGTGAACATACAAAAGAATGAAGTTAGACCTTTACCTTAAACTATATAGGAAACAACTCAGTGGATCAAAGACCTAAACTTAAGAACTAAAACTATAAAGCTCTTAGAAGAAAACATAGGGGAAATTATTCATGACCTGGGTTTGGTGGCGATTTCCTAGACATGACAGTAAAAGCTGAGACAACAAAAGGAAATAAATAAATTGGACTTCATCAATGTTAAAAACTTGTACGTGAAAGAACACTATCAAGTGAGTGAAAGACAAGTCAGAGAATGGGAGAAAATATATACATATGAAAGTCATATATATGATGAAGGAGTAATGTAAAGATCTCTTCAGCTCAGCAACAAAAGAATAACACAATTCAAAAACGGACAAAGAACTTGAATACACAAGTCTCCAAAGAAGATACACAAATGGCCAATAAGCATGTTAAAAAATGCTCAACATGTTTAGTCATTAGGGAAATGCAAATCAAAACCACAATGAGATACCGCTTCATATCCATTAGAATGGTTATTAGCAAAAAAATGGAAAATAACAAGGGCTGGCAAAATTGTGGAAACATTGGAACTGATGTATGTTGCTGGTAGGAATATATAATGGTGCAGTGCTATGGAAAACAATTTGGCAGTACCTCAAAAACTTAAAACAGAATTACCATTGTGATCTACCAATTCTGCTTCCCATTATATACCTAAGAGAACTGAAAGCAGGCACTCAAAGAAATACTTGTATACCAACGTTCATAGTAACATTCACAATAACCAAACATTGGAAACAGCCTAAGTATCCATCAACAGATGAATGGATAAATAATGTGGTATTTACATAAAATGTAATATTATTCATGTCCAAGAATGAAATTCTGATGAATTCTACAACCTTCATGAACCTTGAAAACATTATGCTCAGTGAAATAAGCCAAATGCAAAAGGACAAAAGTTGTATGATTCTGCTTGTATGAGTGGATGAATTCTTAGAGACAGAAAGTAGATTATGAGTTACCAGGGGTTTAGGAGAAGGGGAAAATTATTTAATGGGTACGGAGTTTCTGTTTAGGATGATGAAAATGTTCTGAAAATATATAATAATTACACAACATTATGAATGTACTTAATACCACTGAACTGTACACTTAAAAATGGTTAAGGTGATCGATTTTGCATATTGTGTATATTTTACTGTAGTTTAAAAAATTAACTCACAATAGATCATAGACCTGCATGTGAGACTAAAACTATTAGAAGAAAACATTGGATTAAGTCTTTGTGACCTTGAATTAGGCAGTGATTTCTTAGATATAACACCAAAAGCACAAATAAGAAAAGAAAAAAAAATAGATAAACTGGGCTTCTTAAAAATTAAAAACTTTCATGTTTCAAAGGATACCATCAAGAAAGTAAAAAGACACCCACAGAATGAGAGAAAATATTTGCAATATATCTGATCAAAGTACGTATCTAGATTATGTAAAGAACTCCTACAATTTAACAATAAAAGCACAGCCTAATTAAAAAAATAGCCAAAGGATTTGAATAGACATATCTCTATTCAGTACACCATATTCAGTATAATGTATATTCAGTTGGCTGGTAAACACTTGAAAAGATGTTCCATAACATGAGTTATCTGGGAAATGCAAGTGAAAACCACAATGAAATGCCACATCACACTAGTTAAAAAATTCTCAAACACAAATCGAAAATTTTTTGTTGCTCTGGGCTTGTCTGTGAATGACCATGAAAGTTCCATGAGTATTGGTTTTGGGGTTACAAATAAATTTTAATGAGTAGGAAATTTCACAAATACATAATCTACAAATAATGAGGATTAACTGTACACCTTTAAAATGCAGTAGTTAAAGAGCCCCCTTCTGTCATGGTTGTTCTAAGTCTCACAACAGATCAGCCAATTCATTCATTCATTCATTCATTCCCTACCTAATCTGTCTACTTACTTGGCATAAAATAAAATCACTGAGCAGGTGATTCTGATGATGAGCCAAGTTGTGAATTTATGATGTTGTCCAGCCTTTCAATTTTATACATAAGCTGATAAATGGAATATCCCTTACTGGATGTCACATAGCAAACATTTTTAAAAAGGACAATAACAAGTATTTGCAAAGATGTGGAGAAATTGGAGCCTTCATTGACTACTAGTAGGAATGGAAAATGGTACAGCCATTAGGGAAAACAGTCTATCAGTTCCTTTAGAAGTTAAACGTAGAGTCATCATATAACCCAGCAATTTCACTCAATACAATGCTCAAGAAAATTAAAAACTTTTCCACACTGTAAGTCAACTGTAATTCAATTTTTAAAAAATTCTTAAATATGAGTTATTAAAAAACAAAAGAAAACAGAACATGTCCACACAAAAATGGGTGCATGAATGTTTGTAACAGCACGGCCAAAAAGTGGAAACAACCCAAATGCCCCTCATTTGATGAGTGGATAAATGAAATATATCCATACAATGAAATGTTTTGTTATGCAGCAATAAAACTGAATAAAGTACTGATAGATGCTACAACATGGATGAACCTCGAAAACATTATACTAAATGTAAGAAGCCAGTCACAAAGGACCTCATACTGTAACTCCATTAATCTGAAATGTCCAGGAAGGGCAAATCCAGAGACGGGAAGACTAGCAGCTGCCTAGAGCTGTGGGAGTTGGTGGGAAAATGAGGAGTGACTGCTAATCGGTATGGAGTTTCCTTCTGGGATGATGAAAAGGATGTAGAATTAGATAGTGGTGATGGTTGTGCAACTCTGTATGTGTTAAAAAAAATCACTGAATTGTGTATTCTACAAGGATAAATTTTGTAGTATGTGAATTATATCTCAATAAAACTTTTAAATCTTTTTAAAGAAAAAGAAGAAATCCAAACAGTGGACAGTAGATTTTTTTACATGACAACGAAAGTAAATATTTAATGTTTCAAATTATTTGTTGGTGTTTTATAAACATTATGATGAGCTTTAATTTTTGTAATAAAAAATAAATAGTACAAAAGTGTGAAACATTTTTTGAGGAAGTGAGACTCCTTATAGTGCTCCACCATCACCTACATTTCCTTCTCAGTTTACTTTCTTCAGAGGAAGGGCATTTAATTCCTAAGAGTAAATTTGAATCCTGAGATGCTCATCTGATGTGGCCAGTTGATATACCTTCTGATTCACTTGTTTTATAGTTCCATAAGTAGAATGGGGGCCTTATTTATGACAGAGTATCTGCTTTTTGAATGACAGAGCTGTTGGTGGGCTATATTCTGTGTCAAGACATAGAATTCTTGTGTGTCATCTTAGTCAACATTTTTTTTTTTTAATGCCAAGAGTGTTTCTTTGGCTGGCTTCTGGGGCTAAGCAATTCTAAAGCAGGATTCTAAATTGTTGTCTTTAATTTAAGAAGCAGAGCAATTGTCCAAACCCTTACTGAGTGCTTATGCATCAGTATTTTCTATTTGAGAGGCTGTTTACTTTTTATATGGTAACAAATAAGTTGTAATGAAAACCTAAATCATTGCTCTTTTGTTGACTCTTTGAACATATGTAGACATTGCTGTAAAAGTGGTGGAGGTGGCTTTTCTCTAAGTATGGGGGTGGTTAACTATATCAGTGTTACGTATTTGGAACACCTTTAACAATCAAGTTTTGTTTAAAAGAAATATTTCTTTATTCTTTCAGATGTTTTTATACCTATGCCTGAGAACTTATTAGTAAATTTAAATGAAAGTAAAGAGGTAAGGGACACTTTCCTATCTGACATGTTTAATTGAAATGTTGAAGGATTATATTTTTGAAATTAACTTTAAGTAGACTTTTTCTTCTTTCTGTGACATTTCTAAGATGTGTAGCATTTTATATTTGCTGTTAGTTAAAATTCATCAGATAAACAGCTTTTAAGTTTGCCCTTGAACTGATTGTTTTTAAGTTTAATATATCAATTTGTAGTAGGGTAGAAGATAAGCCTATTCCATAAAGGAGGAAAACCTGAAGGAAACCTGCCTTGCCAGCCATTTGGGAAATTGGGAGGGTTGCTGAGATAAGCTTCTGGTCACTACATAGAAGCACTTTAGCTAGGCTGCTTTCAGTGCCCTTTGCTTTTCTGATTCACAGAGTGTCATTGGGGTCAGTTCAGAAGAAACTCTTATTACCTGCCTGGAAATTGCCATGACATAATACAGTGAGAGGTGAACAGAATGTGTCTGAAGGGGGGATGTTGTCTACCCTGTACATGCATATATGCCGTAGGGGTAACATTTTAACTAGCAAGTCTATGGTCTCAGCTGTTGGCAACGGTGACTTCGCCATACTGCGAAGTATTTTTTTTCCCATTAACTCTTTTTATTTGTACAACCTAACCTGAATAGGTAGCTGTTTTTGTTTTTCTTTTGTAGTGATATTACTAGTTGGCAAATTTACTGGCTATCTTAGATTTTGCAATGGGGAAGAGTTAAACTCACTTTGGAACTGAAAAGAATAAAGTGTGTAGAGGTGATTGAGAAGGCCATATTTCATGGCATTTAAATAAATCAAATCTCTAAACTGATGGTTCTTTTGGATACACTTTGGACTTATAGTCTTGCTGGACTACTGCATGTGCAAGAACTGTAAGGCCCCAATTTTGATTTGTCTTGCTTGCCAATTTATAATGTTGACTTAAAATGGCTTTCTTGTCATTTGACCAACTTCATTGTTTACTGTACTGTCTGTAGATTCTCTGACCATCATCATGACTCAGTGTCTTGTCTGTTGTATTAGTTACCGACTTACTGTGAAAAAAATTAATTGTAACACTCTTGAGTTTTCTTGCTTTATTTCACAAGCTTGTCCAAGATTTACTGAAAAGTTTGCCACAAATGTTCACCAAGACCCTAGAGACCCAGAGTGCCTTGGGTCCAGCACTTCAGGCTGCCTTTAAGCTGATGTCCCCAACTGGTGGTCGAATGTCTGTCTTTCAAACACAGCTCCCAACTCTTGGAGTGGGAGCCTTGAAACCAAGAGAGGAGCCCAACCAAAGGTCATCTGCTAAGGTTAGAAAATCTTATCAAATGTACAAGATTTATGCTGGTGCTTTGTCCCTTTGACTACAGAGCTTATTTAAAATTTATTTTTCAGTTGTAGAGAGGAGAGAATATAAGGAAATAGATAAAGCATTTCTCTTTTATGTAGATATTTCTATTTTATTACACTATTTTCTGCCTGATTCACCCTTACCTTGTGTTTAGATATTTAGCAGGCCACTAACAATGCTGTCTGCCTTTGACAAGAAAATTGGGCAGACCAAGAGAAGAAGCTTGCTAGGGACAAATTAGAACCTGGATGACCAGTAAAAAGTAGTCATAATTTTATATGTTGACTGCCATGGATTGCTTTTGAGCACCTTGTGTGTATATATCTCAAAAGATTATGCAAGTGTGACCATATACTATAATGATTAAGGTGTCAACTTTGGAGTAAGTCTGCCTAAGTTCCACTGGTTTTTAGATGTGCAAGCTTTGCCTCCCTGTTTCCTTATATTTATAATGTAAAAATATTGATAGTACCCATCTCTTATGATAGTTGAAAAATATTACATGTGAATTTAGAAGTTTCCAGCATACTAAGCATTCAATAGATTAGCAAAATTAGTATAATAGGTGTATTTCTTTTTTAAGGTAAAACAAAATAGAAAATTCTTAAGCAGTACATGTTTCTTACTGAAAAGAGAGAAAATATTACAAAACAAAAGGATTTTGTAGAATGCCCAAGAATAATTGTCAACCGTTGGTATGTATAGATAGGTATTTAAATTTTATGACAATTTAATCATTTAAATTTTTTTTCTCTTTTTAATGATTAATAGGACATTCACTTGACACCATCAACTGACTTCTATAAGAAATTAGCCTTGGACTGTTCTGGTCAGCAGGTAGCCGTTGACTTATTCCTTCTCAGTGGACAGTATTCTGATTTGGCTTCTCTGGGTAAGTTCTTTTTGATGATTATTTTTCTCATGTGAATATCAAAATGGTATTTATATGATAGTTTTCTAAATGGAGGACAAAGTGAATGAATTCTTATTCCCTTGGGAGAATTAGTCAGTTTAGTCTATTGTAAACCTTATAGTCTTGTATTCTAAACATTTATAATAGAGAAATTTTTATATTACTATTTAAAGGGATGAAATAATTATTTTTTGACAGTATTTTAAGAAGTTAAAGAAAGATTGATCCAAATGCCTATGGTTACTGGTATAGTAATAGAATGTATTCATAGTAATAGTAGTGGCAGAATTTAAAAGGAGTATGTGTTCTTTTTCAGGTTGTATTTCTCGGTATTCAGCAGGTAGTGTCTATTACTATCCCTCTTACCACCATCAGCACAACCCAGTCCAAGTACAGAAATTACACAAGGAACTACAGAGATACCTCACTCGAAAGATTGGCTTTGAGGCAGTCATGAGGATTCGGTGCACCAAAGGTGGGGGTCTTTTTTTTTTACATTAACAAAGGTGTAATTGTTGCTTTTGATATGAATAAATATGCATGTTTTCACCTAGTCTTATAAAATTTGTTCTTCTGATATTTTGTATTTACTTTGATGGACTGTGCAATTAAGAATAGAGAAGATACATTGTTGAAAAACTATTCAATAGGGACTATTTTGAATATACTAAAAACCACTGAATTGTATACGTGAAAAGTGTGATTTTTATGGTATGTGAATTATATCTCAGTGGAAAAAAAATCATATCCCCAAAGAAAAAAAAGCATATTACTGATGGGTTTTCATTCCACTTGACTGAATACTAGTAGTGGAAGATATTTTTAAAAACTATTTTAAAAAATTATGGTAAAATATACATAACAAAATTTACCTTTTTACAATTTTTAAGGATACAGTTGAGCGGTATTAATTACATTCTCATTTGTGTAACCATGACCACCACCCATCTCCAAAAGTAGAGTATCTTTTAGTTTGTATTCTTCTCACCCTTCACCTGCCATTGACACCTTGCCACATGTTGCTTTGGAAATAGTCTCACAGTTTCTTTCTTTCTTTTTTTTTTTTTTTTTTCTATATGAACATTTTTTATTGAGTTACAGTCATTTTACAATGTTGTGTCAAATTCCAGAGTAGAGCACAATTTTTCACAGTTTCTGAATGCTTATATCGAGTTTGTTTTTCAGGATAAATGTTTTGTGGCTGTTAAATGTGATAACTATTTTCTTATGAGAGTGGGAAATTATAATTCTTAATATTTCATTTCTCTACATTATCAGCCTGGTTCTAATCTTTTATTCAGATTTAAAAATATTATTGCTCTGTAAGAGGGTTGAAGCAATCATTGTTTAGAATGGAACAAGTATGTGAAATATGTGGCAGAAAAATAAATATCAAAAGCTAGGGATCCACAAACCTGTCCACTAGATAGATACTGAAGTCTGTTGGTCAAATGATGTGCCAGATGAAGTTCTCTATTATCCATCACTGTAATAAAAAGAAAAAAAAGATTGATTGAAACAACCAAAAAGGAAACTTACATAATCTCTTATATAAGGTATCAGGTAAACACTTGAGGTTGCCACATCTCCAAACAGCTCACAGCTATTGGCATCATCCATAACCAATGAGTTACCACAATAGCCTTCTATTTCTGTTTTCTTTTTTTTCTAATAACTTTATTGAGATAAAATTTACATATCATATAGTTCACTCATTTGAAATATACAATTCAGTGGTTTTAAATATAGTCACCATGATATTACCGTAGTCAATTTTACAACACTTTCATCATTCCCACAAGAAAACCCTGTGCTGATTAGTTGTCACTTTTCATTCCCCTACCTAGGCAACTGCTGGTCTACTTTCTGTTTCTATAGACTTGCCTGTTCTGGATATTTCATATTAATGGAGCCATACAGTATGAGGCCCTTTGTACTGGCGCCTTACACTTAACATAATGTTGTCAAGGTTCATCCATGTTGTAGTATGTATCAGTATTTCATCAGCCCCCCAACTTTCGCAAAAATATTCCTTTTTATTTCTCAGTAGTTCTCCATTGTATAGATATACTCCATTTTGTTTATCCTTTCATCAGTTGATGAATATTTGGCTTTATTCTACTTTTTAGATATTATAAATAATATTGCTACGAACATTTGAGTAGAGGTTTTTGGACCTGTTTTCATTACTCTCAGGTCTATACCTAGGATATACTTGGGTTATAAGGTAACTATGTTTAGCTTTTTGAGGAATGGCCACAGTATTTTCCAGCAATTACACCATTTTTCATTCCTGCTAGCAATGAATGAAAGTATTGATTTCTTCACATCCTTGTCAATACTTATTATTGTCCTTTCTTTTATTTTAGCCATTTTAGTGGGTGTGATGTGTTATCTTTCTGAGGTTTTGATTTGTATTTCCCTATTCATTAATGATACTGAACATCTTTTCTTGTGCTTATTGGCTATTTATCTTCTTTGGAGAAATGTCTATTTAGATCCTTTTTCCATTTTAAAACTTGGTTTGTCTTTTTTATTGAGATGTTAAGAATTCTTTTTGTATTTTTAGATATAGAGCTTCTATCAGATATATGATTTGCAAATTTTTTGCATTTTGTGGGTTGCCTTTTTCACTTCTTAATGGTACCCATTGAAGTACATTTGTTTTTAATTTTGGTGGTGTCTCATTTATCAACTTTTTTCTTTTTCTGTTTGTGCTTTGGCATCATATCATAGTATAAAACCATTGTGTAATCCAAGATCACAAACATTTATAGTTACATTGTCTTCTAAGTGTTTTATATTTACAATTCTTTTATTTATTTTTAGTTAACTTTTGTATTTGGTGAGGTAGGTTTTTTACTTCATTCTTTTGCACGTGGATATACAATCGTCCCAGGACCATTTGTTAAAAAAAAGACTGTTCTCTCCCTATTGCATTGTCTTGGCATCCATGTTCCCCTGTTGAAAATTAGTTGATCGTAAATGTGAGGGTTTGAATTCTGGATTCTGAATTTTATTCTTTTAATCTATATGTCTATCCTTATGCCAGTACCAAACTTTCTTGACTGTTGTGACTTTATAGTAACTTTGAAATTAGGAAGTATGAATCCTCTACTTTTTTCTTTTTTACCAAGATTGTTTTGTGATATTCTGGGTCCCTTGCATTTCGATATGAATTTTAGGTTTCTCTTGTCAGTTTTTGCAAAGAAACCGGCTGGTATTTGATAAGGACCTCACTTAATTGGTAGATAAATTTGGGGCATATTGCCATCTTAACATTATTAAGTTTTGTCATCCAAAAACGTGATATGTCTTTCCATTTATTTAGATCTTCTTAATAATTTTTTCAACAATATTTTAGTTTTCAGAGTGTAAGTTTTGCATTTTTTGTTAAATTTATTCCTAAATGGTTTTTTGATATTATAAACAGAATTATTTTGAAATTTTCTCTCCTATAAATATAATTAATCCTTTGTATATTGATCTTGTATCCTGCACCCTTGTTGAACTTGTTTATTAATTCTAATAGTTTTTTAGTATTTATGTCTTAAAGGGCACATTTATTGTATCCTATTAATTCAAGATTGATAGACCTCAAAAATGATTATTTCTGCAGATATTGCCTCTAAATTAGGGGAAGTGTACATCCTAAAAGTGCTTTTAAGATTTTTCTCTTTGGCAGGACAGAAGCTGTTTTATATGTACCTAACTTTGTGAAAGGAGTTTGGACGTACAAACCAACCTATGCCCTCCTTCTAGAGTACTTAATTTAATAAATCTTTGTGGTAAATTTGCTTAGGTTTCTCTCTTTTTTAAATGATAAATTTCATTACACATGAAATAATATGCTCTTGGTAAAGCTAGGGGGGAAAAGGTACAGTACAAAAAGATGTCTCCTTCTCCTCCTTCTCCTTTTTCTCCTCCTTCTCCTCCTCCTTCTTTTTTTTTTTTTTTGTTGGGGGAAGTAGTTAGGTTCATTTTATAATTTATTTTTAGAGTAGGTACTGGGGATTGAACCCAGAACCTCATGCATGCTAAGCATGCATTCTACCACTTGAGCTATACCCACCCCCACATCTGGCTTCTTTTTAACCACATCTATTTTTGTACATGCAGGCCTGCATCCTTTTTTTCTTGATTACTGTTATAAAGTTGGTTTTTATTTCACAAGCAAAATATATACCTGTTACTGTAAAAATAAAAAGGAAACATTATTGATAAACTAAAGTTCTCTTCTGTCAGCTTGTATGTGTGTGTTATTGCACTTTCACTCTGTCCTTTTATGTAAGTTACTGCAAGCACATTGCTGTGATACCAAGTTTTTCTATACATTTACATACTTACATACGTCTCCATGGAAAATATATAGAACAGTACAGTAGCATAAATAACATTGTACATGTTTTTAGCAAGTCTTGAAGATCTAATTTTAGTATATGTAGATCTGTCTCATGTTTTTTAACTTCTGCCTACCTTCAGTAGAATATACACACTACAGTTTAGTTATTTTCCTACTGATTGGCAGTGGAGATATTTCTGATTTTTTTTTTGTTGTGACAGTAACAGTAATGCTTATTTTTTGTTGCCCATATAAATTTATCACTTGAATGATTGTATCTGTAGGATAAATTCTTAGATATGGAATTACTAATGTCAAAGTAAGTATTCATTTAGAATTTTGGTAGATATTGCCAAATTGTCATCCAAAAAGTTGTTTGAAATTTTGAATTCATTTAAGAAGGTATCTTTTATCCCTCCTCCACTCTCACTAATTACTGTGTATCATCTAATGATTCTGCTCCCATTTACAATGTGAGGGTTGTTTTTCCCCATACTACCAAGCAGTTAACTCAATACTGACATTGTCTACCTCGAGATAGTGTCATACCCCACAGGTTAAGGGTTCAGTCTCACACAATTGCTCCCCAAATCCCCACCCTCCCACCACCCACGTTTCAGAAGCCAGTCACAAGTCCAGTTTGTTACCTGTGCTTCTGACCAACTGGCTTTAGATTGGAGGTTCCAACGAAACCCTCTGTTGTTTGGAATTACTGGCTAGTAATTCAGAGAAACATTTTACTTACTATATTACTGGTTTATTATAAAAGAATTTAACCCAAGAACAGCAAGATGGAAAGGTGCATAGAGCAAAGTGTGGGGAAGGGAAAGGATGTGGAGCTTCTGGAGCGTTCTTGCTCTTTCTGAGAGCTTCACTCTCCCCAAATTTCCACGTATTCACCAATCCCAAAGTTCTCTGAAAGACCTCATCTTTTTTGGGTTTTTATGGAGGCTTCATTACATAGTCATGGTTGATTAAGTTATTGACAACTGGTGATTGGTCCCACCTTTGTCTCTCCCCTCCCTGGAGGCAGTGGTTAGGGATTGCACTACACTTTCAGAACCTTTAATCCTGTGGTTGGATCCTCTGGCAACCATCCCCCATCCTTAGGTTACCTAGTTGCTTTCCAAAAGTCACCTCATTAACATAGCAAAAGACGCCTTTATGACTTTTAGGGGATTCTGAGGGTTACAGGAGCTCTGTGCCAGAAACAGGCAAAGACTGGGTATATATTTCTTATAAACCACAATATCACATCTAAACTTTTAAATTTGCTCTCTGCCATTCAGATAAGTGAAAAGGATAAAATGTAAATATTTATATGTGGGTGTATATAAATCATTTTGATGAATTTTTCTCTTCTAGGTCTTTCCATTCATACTTTCCATGGGAACTTCTTTGTTCGGTCAACAGACTTACTGTCTTTGCCAAATGTAAACCCAGATGCTGGGTATGCAGTACAGATGTCAGTGGAAGAGAGTCTTACTGACACTCAGTTGGTTTCCTTTCAGTCAGCACTTTTGTATACATCCAGCAAAGGTAAGTTTTCGTTTGTTTGTTTTATTGTAGCAAAAAACACAAAACATGAAATCTATCCTCTTAACAAAATTTTAAGTCTAACATACATTGTTAACTATAAGCACAATGATGTAGCAGAGGTAAGTTTTTTGATTTGGCCATGTATTTTATGGCTTGTGATAAACTCTTTTTCTTTGGAATTAATGATTCATTTCTGTTAAGCCAAAAGAGTATTCTTAACCTAAAGAGGTTTGTTGCTTATCCTGGTAAAGCCAAGATGTTTGGTATTTACTATTTGAAGCATTTTATTTAACACATATTTATTGAGGGTCTATTTAGTGTCAAGCACTGAAATATGTTCCAATAACACAACAGTCAATAAAATTGAATTAAAAACTGTTTTTTTTCATATTGCTTATTCTAGTAGGGGAGACAGAAAATAAAGAGGATAAATAAGTAAAATAACTGTGTTATGTAGTGATGTTAGTTAAGGAGAAACAGAAAACAGCTGAAGGGTTTAAGAAGGGCTGGGGGCCTGGTATTTTAAGATAGGGTAGCCAGGAAAGGTCTCACAGAGGGTGACATTTGAGTTAAGTTTTGAAGAAGCTCAAATGGAAAATAAACACTTTTTAAGGATATCATTTATTTAGTACTAATTAATTTATAATATGTTTTGTTCTAAAGATGATATGAAGGCTGGTTAAATTTAATTTTATTATTTCAAAAATTTACAGCTCTCACCCTCTATTTTGTTTTGTCCCCTTAAAAAAGTTTTGGAAGTGTTTCGCACTCTGTCTACTCACCTTTACAGCACCACCAAAATCTATAAAAAGTGTATAATAACAGATATTTTAATAAAACCTTTACAGAGTTCAGTTTTTGTATTATGATTATAAGGAGACTGAATACCATAAATGTAAAATGTATTTCTGTCTCTAGATAACATTTTTTAACAAAAGAACATCCCATTCTTTTTTTCTGCTCATTGATTTTTCTTAACCCCAAAAATCTCCTTGTGTTTTTGTAGTCGGCCTCTTTCCTGTCCCCAGCCCCTGGCAATTATTGATCTGTTTACTGATGCTATAGTTTTGCCTTTGCAAGAATGTCTTATGAATGGAATCATACAGTAGATAGCTGTTTAGAAAATCTGGCTCTTTCATTTAGTGCACTTGAGATTCATCCATGTTGTTGCATCTACAAGTAGTTTCTTACTTCTTATTCCTAAGTAGTATTCCGCTGTACCCAGTTTGTTTTTTCACTTCCCAGCTGAGGTACATTTGGGTTGTTTCCAGTTATTGGCAGTTTCAAATATAGGCCCTGTAAATACTTGCATATGGATTTTTGCGTGAGCATAAGTTGTCATTTCATTCGGGTAAATACTTTTCAGTGTATTCACTGATGGCTGGGTTGCATAGTGAGCACATGTTTAACTTTTTAAGAACTTGCCAAACTGTTTCCTAAGTGGCCGTAACATTTTGCATTCCCATCAGCAGTATATGAGAGTTCCAGCTGCTCCTCATCCTCACCAGAATCTGCTGTTGTCAGTGTTTAGTTTTTGTTTCTTGTTTTTGGGTTTTTTTGTTTGTTTGATTATAATTTCTATCCATGGAAATAAATCTTTGTCATTCTGAAAATTTGCCCAAGATGGATTTCTAGAATTGGAAATAAAGAGTGTAGAGATCAACTCTTTAGAAAAATCTTGGTATTGCCAGATTTGCTTTTTTTAAAAAAGAATTCTTGTTTTTTATTGGTTTAGTCGATTTACAGTGTTAATTTCAGATGTACAACAAAGTAACGCCAGATTGCTTTTTAGAAAGATTTTACCAGTTTGTGCCTTTTTATTTCAGCCTCTGATTTTGTGTGTGTGTGTATGTGTATGTCTATGTTTTTATATTAGTTTTGATCTAGAATAGAAGCTCTAAATAATGTTACCCTATTTTGCAGATACTACTTCGGCAAATAATTTGTATGAGCTCCTCATAGATACGTGTTCATTAGTCTTCATGTGTCAGTGCAGGTTGTAATGTGGATATCCTCTCTAGTTTTTTTTACTTTTTCCTGTGATGTTCAAGGTCTTGCTGATTAGAAATTTTTAAAAGGTTTACATGATATTTGATATTTGATGGTTCTCAAAAGGTTTTCATTTTTGTTTCTTGTATGTATTGTTTTTTGTTGTTGTGGGTTATTACCAAAGAGAAAGTACTATGACCATTTGTTGATTTATTTTAAATTTTTTTTCTGTGATTTAAAAGAAAAGTATAAAATTTCTTTGGACTTAAAGTATCAAAACAGACTGTAGAACACATCTTGGAGTGGTGTTGTCTTACAGTATATATATATTTACCTAAATTTTTTATTATAAAAAGATAAAGTAATCAAAAATTCACTAAAGAGATTTTTAAAAAGCTAGCATGTTACCATCATTTGAATATGATCTCTATTGTCTTTTCAGTAATAACTTGAAGAAAAATAATTTTGTAGTGAAAAAATAAAAGAAATAAAACTTTATTCACTGAAATTTTCCTACTATCTCTGCTTACTGTTTGTAACCCTGTTTGGTTCTAAATTGAAAAGAAGTGATTTTTCCTAGTAACTTTAATACAAACTTTTTTTTTTGTACAGTTGTCCCTTGCTATCATTTGTGTGTTTTCTCCAAAGGTGAAAGAAGAATTCGTGTTCATACTTTGTGTTTGCCAGTTGTTTCAACTCTGAATGAAGTTTTTCTTGGAGCCGATGTCCAAGCAATTTCAGGATTGTTGGCCAATATGGGTAAGAATTGTTATCACCTATTTAAATGTATTGCAAGTAATAATATTTGTAAAATAGTTTTGTTTTCCTTTAAATAATTAGCTTTAAGAGTTCAACATTTTAGATCAGGTGTATATCTGCTAAGTAACTATTTGAATAAAACAATCTGTTTCAGATAACCTCATCTTTTTTTTTTTAATTTAAACAGCCTTATTGAGATAATTTCACTTTATTGAGATATAAGTGGTATAGTAATCTAACCCATCTAAGTAAACAATTCCATCGTTTTGAGTATATTTACAGATTTGTGTGGCCATCACTTCAATCTAATTTTTGAACATGTCTGTCACCACCAAAAGAACCTCATGCCCATTGACAGTTACTGCTCACTCCTTCTTCCCTCACTGGCCTTAGGCAACCACTAAACTGCTTTCTGCCTCATAATCTGCCTGCTGTGGACTTAAATAACCATGTTTTACTTAATGTCTCCCATCTCATATAAAGTTGCCTTCTTGAAATTTTTTTTAAGCCCTTTTTTCAAATACATAGAGCTTAACATCATTTTGGTCCTTGCCTCCTTTCTCCTTTAGGGATGATTGCCAGTGGGTCCATTTGCTTCAAACACAAATCTGCCTGTAATAGGAGTAATTACCTATTTTCTTGAATTCCCTTTTGGGAAAATTTTTAATGGAGCATAGTAAAGAATCCAACCTTGTGGGGAGGGCATAGCTCAGAGGTAGAGTGCATGCCTAGCATGCACAAGGTCCTGGGTTCAACCCCCAGTACTTCCACTGAAAAATAAATAAACCTAATTACCTCCTCCACCAAAAAAAAAAAAAAAAAAAAGACAAAAAAAAAGAAAGAATCCAACATCACTTTTTTTTTTCAACCTCACTTTAGTCTCATATGTTGTTAAAAGTTAAAAATCTTGACCTAAGAAATTTGAGGGTCATTGCCTTTATATTTTGTTGAACTAACACTTTTTTGTAACAGTATGATTATTATTATCTTCATTGCTATTATAAAAAACAACTACATATCATGGATTTTTTTAAAAAAATCTTCATAACTTGCTTGACAACAAAGGATTGCTCTGTTACTAAATTTGGTTAATCCCAGTATGCACTTTTTTTCACATTTTATCAAAATCTTTAAAATCATGATATCGTCAACTGATGAAGTCTTAGAGTTACTACTGATCAGGTAACAATAGTCTTCATACTTTCTTGCCTATGTGCAAATTTGGTCACAGCAGTTAATAACATCACTGCACTGAGTGTATTTTTGGTACTGTGAATTTAGTTATAGTTTGAGAAGTCTTCAAAACAATTATATTTAAATCATTATATATTATATAACCATTCAATTTTTAGTATTGAAAAAGAATTTTGAGTATGAAGAAAAGCATATAAAGAGTGGCATGACATGATAAAAATCATCGAAATAGCTCTCTAAGAGCTCTTTCAATAAATATAAAATAAAAATTCTCTGTGTTAAGAAAGCATGTGTATTTTTAGCAGAGTTTTTTTCTTTCAATGATCTATAAAATAAAATGGTGGCTTATAATTAATAACATCTCAGATTTGATGGAGTATAGTTTTCCCATTTTATAGATAAGGAAACTGAGGATTAAGAAGTTTAAATTACTTGCCAAATTTTCATACTGCTAGGAATTAGCAGAGTAATATTTCAACACAGGTTGGTTTGATTCTTCAAAGTATTTGCTTTCCTTTATTTTTGTTTTTATTTTTTATTTTTTGGAGTAAAGCAGGCTTTTACTGTTGACAAAATTACATCTGAGTTGCAAAAAATTTTTTCCCTGTATTCCCCCGTTCAATCTGGGCTACCACAGTCAGACAGAAAGCGTGAGGAGACTTTTCTTGTATCTGTAATGGAAAAAGTGTGTGCATTTAACTGCTATGTTTTGTTCCTTGTATATGTAATAACTTGGAGAAAGAATTTGTATAATTAAAAAAAAGAAAACCTATCTCTTCTATCCTTAACAGTGGGGTAGCTAAACTTCTGTCTTATTTCTCTTTTGTCCCTACCTCAACCTCTGTTAGCTGTTGACCGATCTGTGACTGCCAGTCTGAGTGATGCTCGGGACGCCCTGGTGAATGCCGTCATAGACTCTCTTTCAGCTTATCGTTCTTCAGTCCTAAGTAACCAGCAGCCTGGACTCATGGTTCCTTTTTCTCTACGGCTTTTTCCACTGTTTGTGTTGGCTCTCCTTAAACAGGTAAAAAAAAATCAAAGCCAGAAACTAACACAATAAAAATGTCAATGGCCAAAATTTTTATCTTTTGAACCACTAAACATTGTATATATAACTTTATGCTAGTTAAGTTTCCTGAGGACAGGAACCTTAACTCTTATTTTACCTTAAAGGATTTGTAACCCTCCCCCCAAAAGTTACAAAATACTAATTTAAATATGTACCTTGTTTGTAAGAGATGCTCACTAAGTGTTCACTGACATTATCAAAGATGCAAATGATGATCAGTTTTCTAGTTTTTCAAAACAAGAATTTTTATTTTGTTGCTTGACCATCACATATGAGACTCTTCTTATGACTCTTTCCTACTCCCTACAGTATTTCAGCCACATTTCACTTCTTAATCTTAGAAATGCCTTCTCACACATGTGTACCTCTTTCCACCATCTGCATTACATTTTCCTATCCTTGTCTTTGAGCTCAAATGTTCTCTCTCTGGCAGATGTCTTTCCTTCTCTAGCCCAGTAGCTCTTCATGCATGTATTTATTTATACAGTCTTTATTTTGATATTTGTCTCCCCTGCTTGCCCTTTGCCCATAACCCTGCCTCCTGAAAAAAAGAAAAAAAGGAAACTCTGGCCTGGTAGAGGAGGCTTATTTTTCCAGTGTTCAGAATATAATGTTCAAACTTACAGATTTAGGATAACCTTCCCTTGTCAAATTTTATTAAAAAGCTCATGTTAAATTACCTGGGGAAGCATCCTAGATTTTGGAATTAATTTAGGACTGCTCTTTTCAATTTGTATGCTCTCTGAACGCTAGCACTGACCTGTCAGGTATATGTTGTGTCTTTCAGGTGAGAAGGGCAGCCTGCTGTACCTTGATAGGGGTGGCTTTTGAATCTGCTTCTAGTTTCTTAAACTCAAATTATGTATTTCCACTTTTGAATATAATGTAAATGCATAGAGATTACATAAAAACTTAAATTTTAACATTTAGAAGTCTGAGCTCTTCCCTCTTCACGTCTTTCCTTCAGTGCTGTTTTTCATTGAGGCTTGCCTTCCCTCATTTCTCCATTTAATATACGACAGTGTCATCCTATCTCACTCTGACATTCTTTATCTCTCTTCTTTCCATTATTTCTCTCTATAGCATTTAGCACTGACATATCACATATTTTGCTTATTTATTATTTACTTCTCCCTTACTAGGAATTTTGTCCATGGGGACAAGGATTTTTATCTTGCTCTTGTACTACTTTGTCCCAGCATCTAGAACAGTTCTTAGTACATAGTAGGCACTCAGTAAATATTTTTTGGTTGAATAAATAAATGGGACTTCTGTCACCTTCCATAGTACTCTTTAAGAGCCTTTTCTGATCTTCTTTACTTACAGTCAGTGCACTTGTTTAAATTAAGGCAAGTTTTATTGCTGTTACCTCTCTTGTCTTTTTATTACTTTCCATCAGTAGGAATGCTTCAAATCTTACCTCAAAACTTCATTATTCTTCATGGAGCTAATATACCAGTTGAAACTCACTAATTATTAACTCTATTCTGCTAAATAACTGTCCTCAAATCATTAATTTTCTTGGTTGATTTATAAGCTTTATTACATTAATTTCTGTAACTGTGGGAGACACAAGAGTAGTTAACCACCATTAATCATCACCCAGTCTTTATAGAACACTTAGATTTTTGATCCTTCAAATGTGTCTTTATTTTGCTATCTGCGGTATAACTTCTTCCTTCACATGATGTTATTTAGTTAGATTTTTATGTCACTATTGCTGTATGGTTGATAGAGTGTTAGGTGTATTTCACCGATTAGGAAACAGATACCAGAGATTAAATGACTTTGCCAGGTAATTAATTTGCCAAGACTTTTACATGGGGATATAGCCACAATTTAATAGTTGTTGTGTGACTTACTAAAATATATTTTTGAAATAATACTTAATAGTAACTTTGTTAATTCGTCTGAAGATATTCTTTTAACAACTGTTATTTGCAGAGTTTTATATGTATTTGATAAATTCATTTTTTGCTGGTTTTTTTGTTTTGTTTTGTTTTTGTTACAGAAATCATTTCAGACTGGGACAAATGCACGTCTAGATGAACGCATTTTTGCTATGTGTCAAGTGAAAAATCAGCCCTTGGTTTACCTTATGCTCACAACTCATCCCAGTTTGTATAGAGTTGACAACCTCTCAGATGAGGTAAGATTGATTCATTTTTTTGTGGCCTTGAAGGTCTATAATCCTAATTATATTGACTCCATTGCAGAAATGAAGAAAGATGTGGGGAAGCTTTTTATTTTATTCCTTTGCTAAGTCTGTGTAAAGACATTTTGGTTTTGGGGAGCTCCTGAAAGTAGTGCCTTTATTTAAATTATTAAAGTAATAAACTTTTATTAAGTTTATTTCAGACAAATCTTTAGAGCAGATCTAAGTAAATGAAGAGATTGTCAAATTGGCCAAACCTATGATTTATTTAAACAACTTGATCTGAAAGGAGTATCCCAGAGTGAAGTTAAATCTAAACAACCCCAGTCAATGTTTAGTGTAATGGTGTTCTTGAGTTAAAGAAAAAATATTTAAGTTGTAACATTATTTTCCCTTGATTGGAAACTTACCTGAGTTAAAGTCACAAGCATGAAAATGTTAAATCATAATCTTTCTTTCTAACATGGTGATCAAGGTATTACCAAAATAGGATATATAAATATTACATTAAAATTTATTTTAACAATATTTTGGTTGAAAACCTTTCAAAGTTAAAAGATTTTAAGATATCTTAAATAAGATAAATATTTATCTTGCGTGTATAAATTAGAAGTTACCTATGAAATTTGAGGTAACTTTTTAGCAAGTGAAAACTGTTGATGGAATTATTAGTTTGTATTATAAAAATAATAACACAAGATTAATACTGTGTTTGACAGGTTCAGCTAACTGGGCCTACCTTTTTCTCACATTAAAAAATGGCAAATTAACATAAAAATAAAAATGCAATATATTGTATGTCTATTATATGGAAACCACCAGAAAGAAGAAGAAAATAATATATAATATATACATTCAATTCACTTATAATATATACTTCCAAAGATAAGCACTATTATGATTATCAGTCGTGTATTTATCAGGACTCTCTTGTTAGCAGATAAGCTTAGGAAAGGAAGGGGACTGATGTGATACTCCAAAACAAAGCAGAGGAAAAGTTTAGGGTAGAACTAAATTCAGGTCTAGCTCAGATTCAAAGACTGTCTTTGCATTGCCTCATTGTTTCAGATCAGCCTTTTCTACAAGACTAGGAAACACAGCCACTGATAACGTCCTGTCTTTACCAGCAGAGAGAGACAAGGATCTCTTTTCTTAGTTCACATTAATTTCTGATTGGCTATAATTAGGTTATGGTCTCTCTTGCTCCCTACATACCCTAAGGTCAGAAGATTTAAAGTATTGTGATTAATAGTCCCTGGTGGAGCTAAAGCCTCATCACAAGGGAATACCCTTTGGTAGGTCAGTATTTTATTTACTTTCTCCCTTAGATAAGGTTTAATTAAGTACCTAGTTTAAGTACTTTAATAAATTTTTGGTTAAAACTGGTTATGAATATTTAAAGGTATGTGTTTGTGTCTGTGTTTTAACATAGCAGTATGAAAAAAAAGATAGCAGTATAATAGTCAATTATAAATGAGAACTTCTATTTCTGACCTTAATAAATAAATGTTAAATTGGAGAGAACTATTAAAAACTCATTTGCATTAGGCTTTTATTCTTCCCTCAGGATGTGTACATGATCTGAGCCACGTAGTCATCTATTCTTACTGACTAAATTCCATACTTTATTTGGATCTCACTAATGTCATTTGTTCAGGAAACATGGATATTGATTGCATTTATTGTATTAGTTTTTAAAATAATAGTTAAGATCAGAAGTTAATTTGGCTTTATTGGGAATCATAGTGGTTTTGTTTAGATAAGTGATAAATAATTCTTCCTATTCTTTATATTTCAATATGAGTAACTCTGATTTACCTAAATAACTTATAAAGTCTCAGACATAACACTCATAAAAATTTGTTTGTTTGTTTAATTGTGGCTCCCTGTATCTAAAACTTTAATCTTTTGTTTAATTCTTTAGGGAGCAATCAACATCAATGATCGCACTATACCTCAGCCGCCTATTCTTCAGCTTTCAGTGGAGAAGCTGAGCAGGGATGGAGCTTTCCTCATGGATGCAGGCTCTGTGAGTAGTCTGACTGAGCTGGATTCTTCTATCTGCATACTACTGTACCTCCATTCCTCTTACTTTCTCTCTTCCTTAATGTATTTAATCTATATACTTTTGTATTGGCCACCTTCTCCCTCCATAGTCTCCTTTCATGCCATACATAAAATGTCTCGTGATAAATAGTAGTTATCATTAGTTCAGTTGAAGGCTGTACAGTCTCACTAAACTTACTCATTATTTTGATCTTTTAAAACATAGTGGTTAAAGGTGAGTCAACAGCTCACTGTTCAGCTACATCTCAAAATAATTTTCTTCCTGTCCCCAGGTACTAATGCTTTGGGTTGGAAAAAATTGTGGACAGAATTTTCTCAGCCAAGTTCTAGGAGTTCAAAACTATGCATTAATTCCACAGACTATGGTAAGACTATGTTATTATAGTGATTGTAATAGACTTAAAAGGTATTTCAAATGTGGCAAAACATGAACATCCTATTTTGAAATCATAGTGTAATATTAAAAGTTTTCCCAAAAAAGAAAATGTTCCCACAAATTGTTTCTCTTCCTATTGAAAATATTTGTTTTATATTTTAAAGGCATTCTTTAGATTATTTTGCATCTTTGACTTTATTGTTCTTATGTGCCTATGACAATATACTATTTTAGGGAAAAAGTAATGAATTTAGTTAATGGCCAAAAGAAATAGTTCGCTGCTATTGGCATTAGCATTAGAACTCTTTTGTTTTTGCGTTTTGTGTTGTTGGCAAATAATTTCATTGTTCTTTGGCACGGTTCTTTTAACTGCTGTTTTGGAGTAAGAACTAACTAACTGCCACACAGATAAATGACTTGTGACCAGTGTCATTTGGATTTATGTTGATTATTGGAAATGTAGTAATGGATTCTCTGTCATTAGCTCTGTGACCTTGGACAAGTCACTAACAACCTCATTTGCAAAATAAGACTGTTATTGCTTGTGGAGGAGTATTTGAAACAACACATGAGAAAGTATGTAGTAAACTGTATAGCATTTGGCTGGTTGTGAATTTTAAAGTTAGAATTAAGTACAACGTGGTCTTATTCAGTGTCATGTTTTTCAGTTTCAACTATCAGTTTTTTACCAACTTTGGAATATGTTTTATGTCAGTGCCTTTTCATACTTATGGGTTTAATTCCATTTTAGAAGTCATTAGGGGATTTATATATTTAAAAGACATATATGTCAGGATTATATCTAGAATAAGCACTAGCTTTCAGTCTTTGAGTGAAATGGCTGGTCTGGATGATTAAGCATTTTAAGTAATGAGATAAGAAATTGTTATATTTGTACAACTACCTGAATGGATCAGTTAATTCTAGATGTCATAATAAAATGAAGGTGACAGGTAGGAAGTTCTTCTAGATTAGGGCTTGGCAAACTATGCCCAAGGGGGCCTGCTACGTGTTTTTGTAAATAAAGTTTTATTGGAACAAAGCCCATTTACTTATATATATATATAGTCTATGGCTACTTTCGGGGAACACTGGCGGAGCTGAGAAGTTGCAACAGAGAACAAATGATCTGCAAGCCTAAAGTATTTACAGTCTATCTGTTTAAGAAGTTTCCCTACCCCTTACTAGAAAATTGTGGTATGCAGAATCTCAGGCTCCTCTCCAGATCTCCTAAGTCAATATTTGCAGTTCAGTGTTTGATATACATGGTGAAGTTTGAAAACACTGTAGGTGAGACATTAGCTATATTGTTAAAGTAAGTTGGATATTGCTGGTTTTTGTTTAATAGACAGACCTTCCAGAACTTGATACACCAGAATCTGCCAGAACAATAGCTTTCATCTCTTGGCTTAGAGAACAGAGACCATTTTACCCAGTGCTTTATGTAATAAGGTAAGTTGACATTTTCATTTGCTCATAGTGAAACAATTTATTTGGCCTTGCAAGGACCTGTTTTGAGTCACAGATATGTGTGATCTATTACTTAAGTAAACCTTTTAGAAGAATACTGAAGAAAAAAAAATTTCCCAATAAATAGTACTAATAAATAGTACCAAATTATGCTTTATTTCCAGTGTTAGTAAAATGTATGTCAAAAGCCTTGTGACAAATCCACTGTTTATTTTACTATTACATTTTATCTAATGTATATAAATATTTTTGTTTTTTATTCATAAGGGATGAGAGTCCAATGAAAGCAAATTTCCTTCAATATATGGTAGAAGACAGAACTGAATCTGCATTATCATATTATGAATTCCTCTTGCATATACAACAGCAAGTGAATAAATGAACAAATGAAGATATTTGGCTTAATTATTTCTAAGGAAAGTCATGATAATGCAGAACACCTGAGAATATGTAATACTTTCTTTTCTATTAAGTTTGTGGACTAATGTGATGATTATATGTTCTCACTGTGATTTCAACAAACTATAGCAAATAAAGGACCATAGCAGAGAATCAAACATGCAAGTCTGAAATACTGTATTTTTCAAATCAAAATATATCTGTAAATGATAGGATACTTTTTTCCTTTGCTGCCAATTATGTTTCAGTTGTTATGGAGTGAAATAAGACAATACTGCAGAGGCAAAGTACATTTTGTAAAATAAAGACTTCTGTGTTCCAAATGTATATTTCTCATTTTTTTCTGAATTTTTGGCTGCTACATTTAAAACCTCACAAGACTGAGTGTTCCAGGGAAGTTACAAATCCATTGATAATGATCTTTTTAAAATAAATAAAATTCAGAAGTAAATAGTATGTAGAAAAACTAGAATCCATTCCCCACAGCTGTTTTTTAAGGAAGAAAAAGGATCATCATGTTAACTAAAGCTAGAGTAAACTAACTCTAGTCTCACTTGAGAAGAATATGAAGTAATACAGTCAAGCTTTAAAATCAGTATTTTCTATACTTGAAGAACAAAGTCACTGATTTGAAGTGAAAACTGTAAGTGGTTTTCTGATTTGACTGCAGAAGACTTGGTTGGACATTATCTTATTCAGTAGTGAAAAGAATCTGAGCTGTCTTCATAAATATGGTGGAACTGGCAACAATAATAGGGAAAAGAGAAACTTTAATTATCTGGATCCTTTAAGTGGGTTTTATTTGGTATGTTTCTGCTCTGTGATGTATAATAAAAGCATTATATTGGTGAAATGAAGATGAATGAAAGAAATTAAAGGTTTCTTAAGTGCTGTCTCAAATGCATTAATAACATTTTTCTAAGGAGTTTAATTAGAAGCTGGTCATAAGATATTTATTCTTGGATATTAAAACTTATTAAAGCATGAATGCTGCTGTTTGGTGTAGTGATTATTAAGATTACACAAATCCAGTATATGGAAGTTATGAAAGAAACTTGATTTCTGAACATGCTCAAGAGACTGCTTTTTTGATTCAGCCAGAAAAACATTATAGTCAGAACTGTTAAGTGAATTTTGTTTACAAATAGGTAAATTATACATCAGTATAAATATGAAGTGCTGTGATAGAATACCTTTAAAAGAGTTTGGCCCAGTTTCCACAGATTCATCTTGTCTTGTATGAACTTCTTAAAAGTTGTTCATGATTAATACTTGATAAAAAGACTTTTTTTCTTTGTTTTAATGGGTTAGAAAAATGTGTTTACAATCTTGATCTCATATGATCACCAATGAAATAGTAACTTTCAGGTTTACATCAATATGAGCTGACTTTAACTGAATTGTTTTGGGATAGGGAAAAAACAGGTCCTTCCAGAGTATACACTACTGCTTGCCAGCCAGATCAGAATAATTGTGTTCTACAAAAATATTATGTCCCTTAAGCTGTGTTAAGGTTTATTTGCAGTATGCAAGTGGTATATTGAACTGGAAATTTTCTTGAAAGCTGCTTCATTTATTAGGAAGCAATTTTCAAATTGTAGCTAATCAGAGTACATTTATATTTTCCCCTCTTCTAAAGAACTGAGAGTCATTATTATGCACTGATGTTTCTTAAAGTAATTAAAATTCTGTTCATAATGTGAATTTTAAATGTTGATATTGTAGGTCCTTTTTTAATAGTAGTAAAGAATCTTCCAGATGGAAAAGTTTGTGATTTTTAGGGACAATAATCTTCCTCGTGCCTCACTTCATCCCTAAGTGGGTATGACTCTTGTTATTACAACATGCTTTGTTAGTCTGTTTCACAAATTTACTTTAAAAAATTATTTTAGATATTACATAACATGTGCAATCCAGAATAATTTTATAATAGCCAGGTCATAAAAAAAATAACTTTAGTAACAATTTACAATATTTGTCCTCCCAGTAGTGAGGGAATGAATGAACCTTTTGGCGATACTGATATTAAGCAATTATTTTTTGCAATATGGAATGTGTTTTTTAGTTTAGGTTTTTTTTCTTTCTTGTTCTGTTTTTTTTTTCAGTAGGGCACTACCTGCTATCTCATCTTGTATTACTTTTTAATGTAAAGCAACTAATATTTACACTATGCCATTTTTTTTATTGTAGTTGTAAATTATGAAAGATCCTTGAATTTTATACAGATCTACAACTTCTAAAGTAACTGACAAGGGCAATCTTGATATTTAAATCTGAGCATGGCAGTTCTATCATTAAAAGTACTCTATTTTTCTAATTTCTAGGATTTTTAAAATAACATTTCTGTAAGTCTGACACATTAATATTCACTCAAGCTGTACCATTTATTTTAGTTTGCATATATCTCATTGTTTTAATTTAATGTAATGTATTGAGTCTAATAGACTGTTTTACAATAATTAGAATAAAAGATTTATTTCTTCTAATCAAAGATGCATAACAGCTATTATCTAGGGGACCACCAAATGTGATTTCAAGATTTTGTTAACTATTACAAATATAATCCTTATATAGAAATTTTAATTTTGTAAAGTAGTGTATAATATTGTAACATTAAGTTGTTTTCAGATTCAAGTATGTATTGATCTTCAATGTGCTGTGTGAAATCTTGCCTCTCTGAAACATTAGAGACAAGATTTGTCTTCCTTTTTACAGTTTGTAATTTTCAGTGTTTTATTCCTGTAAAAAAAAAAAAGTCATTTGTAACCCATGCAAATAATCATTTGAATTGTGCTAACTTATCACTTTGGCTATTCAATAAAGTTAATTGAAAGAGCTTACGTGTTGTGATTATTTAAATTGATATGAATAACTAGGTGGTCACTGAGTACTGCTATGTTGTGCAACCTGTTAAGTCAATGGAAAACTATCGATGAAGGTGCATTAAATCTAAGTTGGTATCTGGGAGATCATAACCCTAATACTTTTTTTCTCTTTTTTATTGAAGTGTAGCCCCAGTTTACAATGTTGTGTCAATAATCTGAATTCTTGATGTTCACTCTTTAAGAATAGCTAAGTTTAAAATTCTAGATCAAATGGGTTTTTACATCTTTATTTTTTTATTCTTGTTTAAGTGTGTTTAAGATACTACAGCATTGTCTTCTGGACCCTTTTGTATCTACCGTCAGTCTAATTGTTCATTTGAAGCTGATCTATTAGCTTTTAAGATTTTTCTTTTATCCTTTACAGTCTATAATTTTAATAGCCTTACTACTCTGAGTCTATTGTTTATCCTGCTTGTTTTTCAGAGTGCGCTTTAATCCAAAGATCCTTGTCTATCTTCAATTCTGGAAAATTGTTACTTTTTAAATTTTTATTTATTTTTAAAATGTAGGTATAATTGACATATAAAGCAATTTTCTTTAAAAATATTTGCTTCTCTGTCATTCCCTCTATTCTTTATATATGTATTTTTATCGAAGTATAGTTGATTTACAATGTGTTAGTTTCTGGTGTACAGCATAGAGATTCCATACATATATATATATACACACACACACATATACATATACATATATATATTCTTTTTCATGATAGGTTATTATAAGATATTGAGTGTAATTCCCTGTGCTATACAGTAGGTCCTTGTTTATCTATTTTATATATAATAGTTTGTATCTTCTAGTCCCAAACTCCTAATTTAGCCCTCTCCCCACATTTCCCCTTTGGTAACCATAAGTTTGTTTTCTATGTCTGTGAGTCTTTTTTTGTTTTGTAAGTAAGTTTATTTGTTTCATTTTTTTAGACTCCACATATAAGTGATATCATATGATATTTGTCTTTCTTTGTCCGACTTACTTGGAATGCTAATCTGTAGGTCCATCCGTGTTGCTGCAAATGGCATTACTTCATTCTTTTTACGGCTAGGTAGTATTCATATATATATATATATATATATATATATATATATATATATATATGAATTCATATGTGTATATATAAAACATACACATACACACACACACACACACACACACACACACATATATACCACACCATGTCTTCTTTATCCAATCATCTGTCAGTGGACACTTAGGTTGCTTCCGTGTCTTGGCTATTGTAAAGAGTGCTGTGGGTGGCGCAATATCATGTACACAGGAACACCATGCGGAGAGAAGCGAAGCAGTTCTCTGTTTATTGATTCTTGTAAAAGGGTTTATATAGGACATGCATGATGCCTCACATACCATCTAAGTTATAACAATGTTAATAATCTCAATCTATTTAGGTTCCCAGGCTCCTGCAGTAAGCACAGGATGTTACATGATCAAGGACAGATTGTTTTAAAGTTTGTCACAAAACTTCATTAAGTAGGCCATCTCTTATCCAGCCGGCTGTGCCTGTCTTAGGTTGTCCTCCTCTGAGGATCTTACCCATCATTGGCTATCCAGCGGTCCATACTGGATACATTAAATAGGCCATCTCTTTTCCAGCCAGCTACGTGACATTTCTCATGGCTTGTTTATCAGTTCAGCCCATGGCTTATTCTCTAGAGCCTTTAGGCGGAGGCCTACAAGTGCTGCTATGAACATTGGGGTGCATGTATCTTTCTGAATTAGAGTTTCTGCCAGATAAATGCATAGGAACGGGATCCCTGGATCATATAGTAACTATTTTTAGTTTTTTAAGGAATCTCATACTGTTTTCTGTAATGGCTCACCAAACTACATTCCCACCAACAGTGTAACAGGGTTACCTTTTCTCCACACCCTCCAGCATTTACCGTTTGTGGACTTTTTGACGATGGCCATTCTGACTGGTGTGAGGTGATACCTTATTGCAGTTTTGATTCACATTTTTCTGATAATTAACGGTATTGAGCATCTTTTTATGTGTCTACTGGCCATTTGTATGTCTTCATTGGAGACATGTCTAAGTCTTCTGCCCATGTTTTGATTGGATTGTTTATTTTTTTGTTATTGATTTGTATGAACTGTTTGTATATTCTGGAAGTTAAGCCCTTGTCAGTCGCACTGTTTGCAAATATTTTTTCCCAATCCATAGGTTGTCTTTTCATTTCATTTATGGTTTCCTTTGCTCTGCAAAAACTTACAAGTTTAATTAGGCCTCATTTGTTTATTTTTGCTTTTATGTCTAATGCCTGGGTAGACTGCCCAAGGAAAACATTGCTACAATTTAAGTCAGAATGTTTTGCTTATGTTCTCTTCTAGGAGATTTATGTTCTCTTCTAGATTTATGGTGACCTGTCTTATGTTTAAGTCTTTAAGCCATTTTGAGTTTATTTTTGTATATGGTGTGAAGGAGTGTTCTACATTGATTTACACGCAGCTGTCCAGGTTTCCCAACACCACCCCTCTATTGTTTTTTACCCTCAGATTTCCTTTTAGATGTATGTTTTCACTAATTACTCTTGTAACTATGTCCATATTTGAGTTAATCTCATTTATTGAATTTTATATTTGCATTACTAACTCTTTTTAATTTCTGCCTATTTTGGTCAATAATTTATTAATACTGTCCTATAAAATTCTGGAGTGAATTCCAATTCCAATTTTTAATTCATCTGGTAGAATTTAAATGTTGTATTTCTTCATGTTTGTTAGAATTTGGGTTTCTAGTCTCATCTGATTGAGAGGTTTGTTATTTTCATTTTAGCTCATCTCTCTCTGTCCGAGCTTTCCCCCTCCCTGTCTATGGGTGTTTTAGTTGCATCTGCCTCAAACTAGGACTCATGGTGGTGTTTTAGGGCTCTTGTCCTGCAATAATTTGGGGATATCACCATTCTAGTCACCAACAGTGGGAAATCTTGTCCTCTCTTCTGCCTCTCTATTTATTAAGCTAAAAAAGTCCAAGGCTGTGTGTATCAACAACAAATGATATTTTTGAATATTTCTGGAGGGATGGCAGACCTCAAGCAGTGAGTTTGTCCTGTTCATCCCTTTGTCTCATGAGGAGCACTTTCAGTTCCTCTTACACACACAATGTGCTACCATTGCCTGCTTCTGGATCTGCAGCACAACAGGTACCTGACTAGCTCCATGTATCTGCTGAAATGTTTCTCTTGTTTTTGAGACCAGCTGTTTCTTTTCCTCCCTTTATATTTTAACTGTTATTGTTATTGCTATGTGTAGTAGAGAGGAGTAAGCATGAACTTACTACCTAAATTTAACCCCAAAAACTGAATTCTAGTTTTATTACTTATAATTCAATCTGTTCATCTTTGTAGCTAGTTTATCAATAAAGTATTAATAATAGTCTACCTGCACAATGCTAGGATCAAATAAAAATTATACATAAAACTCACTGAAAATGCCAAGTTTTGACACTCTAAAAAAAATTCTATTCAGGTAAATGTAATCTAGTGGTCTCAGTGCTAGGCTTGGGGCAAAGTGGTAAATTAAAAAAAAAAAAAAATAGAGGTGGGCTTGCCCTTGTGAAGCCTATAGTGAGGTGGACAGAATTTAATACAAGAATCATTAAGTATGCACATTATTTATCAAAGAATCACATATATCACTGAGACGCACTAGGAAGTTTAATAATTATGGAAACCCCACGGGAAAATGGTTCCCCAGAAATAAATAAGCATGTAATATGATATCTTGACACTTTAAATTCTTACCTGGCTACATCAGCCACCAAGAGTCAGAATATTCATTTGGCTTCTACGTGCTACCTCGAATGAGAAAAAAATCTTGTTTACCCTGGAATTGTATTTAGTCTTGACTCATCAGGACTTTACCTCATCAAGTTCTTCACATTTATTACTAGTATTTAATTATTTCAATTGGAGAATTGTTTTAAGCTACAGTCTGGGCCCTAGATGTAGGTCTGTACAGATATGGAGGGGAACCTTTTCTAACGCTTTAAAATTATTAACTAGGTCATGTCCCTGGGATTTAGCTTTCATCCAATCAAGGGGGAATATTCAGTGCTCACACTTGAGCTCCTTATGGTGTTGAATCCGAAAGATAAGTTGTTTGTTTTTACAGTTTTTTTCAAAATCTTCTTCTGTCTGGGATGGGGTCAGGTGACTAACAGGTGAAAATAGTATTTATTACCATGAAAATAGTATTTATTGCCTTCTGCCCAAGTAGGGTTTCATACATTTCCTGATTTTGAGCAGGCTTGCAGAGCAGGCTTCCTTGCAGGAGACATAACTAGGCTGCTTCACCCCCCTGCAGCCTTAAGTGTGAACTTACCATGGCGTCCTGCCAGCAAGGGTTGACGGGTGTTCCAATTCTGTCTTTCTTTTACTCATTCACTTAGTCATTACTGAGCGCCAGGGCTGCACTATGACTTTTATGGGGCCTAGGTGCTTTGCTTTCGTGGGCTCCTTTCTCCATACAAGCATACTTAAAATTGTATTTTTTATGACTGTGTTGTTATAAGGACGACTACAATCCAGATTGGGTTCATCATTATATAAAATTATTAGTACATTTTTCTTCTCATTTTAAATGAAATTCATATTAAAACATTTTCTTGGTTTCCAATCGTGGGCCCTCAACATGGCCTAATGGATAAGACGGCCCTGCTGAGCGCCCACACTAATCGAGGAGTTGCAGCCGTGAACAAAACACAGTGCTTGTCTTCATGAAGATTACGTTTTATTTCGTGAGAAGCAGACAATAAAAGAAGTACATTCAGCTTGCGAGTCAGTTATAAGCATTAAGGAGAAAAGGCATGTAAGAATAGGGAATCTGGCGGGGAGGGGGTAGCAAGTAGAATGGACAAGGAAGGCTTCCCTAGGAAAATTATTAAAGACCTGAGGACTGCCTGGAACAAACCAGAAGCGCGACTGAAGACCAGAAATCAGAGCCAAGAAAAAAAAACTCAACAACCCCTAAAAAGCGTCGCTCTCTAAGTTACGTATTCCGAAGACTTACAAGCAAGGCTGCAGAGGGTTATTGGAAACTAGAGCCTGTCGCTGCAACCTCCATTTTGCTTCCTGGCACCAGCTTGAAAGTGTCTATGCTCCGCTCCCATTCCTTTACCAAGCATCAGTCTAGGTGGCGATTTTCTTCACCTCTGAGTGAACAGCAGGTGAGCTCGGTGGCAGGGAAGAGGAAGAACTAGAGCTAGCCCAGGTGGGAGGAACTGGGGCGCCAACTGATGCCCTCATTCAATATGGCGGCGCAAGACTCGCACATGGTCGCGTCAGGCGGCACGCGTGCTTAGTCCGCATCTCCGGACGCGCGCTCGGGAGGCGGGTCTACAGAGGCGGGGGACGCGCGCTCTGCGGCTGGGCCTGAAGGCCTCCGCGCAGCCGCCGCCGCCGCCGCCGCCGCCGCCGCCGCCGCCGCCGCCGCCGCCGCCGCCGCCGCCGCCGCCGCCGCCGCCGCCGCCCCGCCGCCGCCGCCGCCGCCGCCGCCGCCGCCGCCGCCACGGTCACCATTCCTTGATTGTGGAGAGGAAGATGGAGCCGGTCGCCGTCGCTACCGACAGCGGGGACCGGCCGGGGGCCCCGGCGGTTTCAGGCCTGTCGGCTTCGCAGCGTCGGGCCGAGCTGCGGCGGAGAAAGCTGCTCATGAATTCTGAACAGCGCATCAACCGGATCATGGGCTTTCACAGGCCCGGGACCAGCGCGGGTGAGAACCTCCGTTTCCCCAGTCTTCTGCCCATCCCTTTGAATGTTCGAGATCATTCTTGTTTCTCTCCTCCACCCCGCTGACCTTTTCGACCAAGTCCTACTCTCTGACCTCCCGTCCGGCCCCGCCCCTTTGGTGAGGTCCTCAAGCTCTCATTTCTAAACCCCAGGACATATCTAGTCTCTCTCAGTTTCCTAAGGGGTTCGCCCTGAAATTTCCCCCATCTGCGCCACGTGCTGCGAAGCCTTTTCTCCTGAGACCGACTGCCGTGGTGCCTTCTTGCCAAGTTAGCGTGAGATGGCCCCTCCCCGGCCTCTCTTTAAGAACGCACATTGTATCCGTAGACTGCTGTCTATTGTGTACCTCAGGAAGATTGCCTTCTTTTCTTTATGTTCCAAATGCTTTTCCTTCCATTGCCTTCCCTATCATCTATCTTCTTTTGCCTTTGCTATAACTCGGCCCACATGAGCTTGTCCGAACTGCCTCCCTAGTCCTTCCCACGTGAATCAGGGACTCTTCTGGTCGTATCCTAGTGTCTGTGTTTGGTACCCTCAACACTCTCTCATCTACAGGCCTTCTAAAACTGGTGGAAAAAATTGCAGCGCCCATTCTTTATAGACCCAACAAGTGGGACATACGCATCTGAGGTCTTCTCCGTTAGTGTGCTGAGATTGATGTGCGTCTAACCCTGAAGAGAGTTCCTCATTTCTCCCCCAATAACATGTACAATGAATTTCTTAAAACTTTTTCATGTCAGTATTATCAAACACTTAGTATGTGTTAAGTATGTGCCAAGTTTCTTTTGAGCATTGCCTTTAGTAATGATGGCTTTAAGTCACTGGTTGCAAGTTCCATGGATCTTTGTGATTTCTGTCTGTGGGACTTAAGATATATAGCTCTGAACTTTTAGACATTTCACAGGTTTGTGACTGAAAAATATCAAGAGAGGTAAGAGCACGGTTTCAAATTGTAGAACAGTCGACCTATTTTCCCCTTTGAGGGTTAATAGCAGGATATTTTTTCGTTCCTAAAACATTTATTTTCTTTCTCGAAGAACATTGTATATTTTTTCTTTTGCTTTGAAATTTTAATTTTATTTGGCATTAAAATTTTTTTCTTTGTTTTAAACCTAACAGCATCTAAAACTACTCAAGTGCCCGTCTATTGATGGCTCCTTGACTACTGTAGAAGGATTACATAAACAGTAGCTGTAAGATATGCCACACCCTATGCTTACAGGACTCTGGATTTAGACGTGTGATATTAAAATACAGATTTTTTTTAAAGCTTTAATAATTTTATATTTTTAACCAAATAAGCTAGAGCAGGCAATGCAGTCATACTTCTGAGATATATTATCCAAGAAAACTTGGTCTTTATAGCTTGGCTCCATCACTCACTCTCTTTCCCAATTTGTCCAATAGCCTTATCTTTTACCCTCAAAGTTTGGATTATATCCTCTGAAGGAATACTCTCTTTGATGTTTGAATGCGTAGAGAAAGGAACTACTTTGTTTTATGAAGAATCAGTATTAATTTAGATTCAAAGGTTGCCGAGTTCTAGCTGTACCGGCATATTTTAAAATAATAATTAGAAAGGTGTTTGCCAGTATGTAATACATAAGGTTTCTGAATTTCTTTTCTCAGAAGAAGAAAGCCAAACAAAATCAAAGCAGCAGGACAGTGATAAACTGAACTCCCTCACCATTCCTTCGGTTTCTAAGCGAGTAGTGCTGGGTGATTCGATCAGTGCAGGAGCAACTGACCAGCAGAGTGGTATGCCAGAGGTAAAGGGGACTCAGCTGGGAGACAAATTGGACTCTTTCATTAAACCTTCTGAGTGCGGTAATGATATAAGCCTTGAGCTCCGGCAGCGGAACAGAGGGGACCTGACAGCAGATACTGCCCAGAGGGGTTCTCGCCATGGCCTAGAACAGTACCTCTCCAGATTTGAAGAAGCAATGAAGCTAAGGAAACAGCTGATTAGTGAGAAACCCAATCAAGAGGATGGAAATACAACAGAAGAATTTGACTCTTTTCGAATCTTTAGATTGGTGGGATGTGCTCTTCTTGCCTTTGGAGTCAGAGCTTTTGTTTGCAAATACTTGGTAAGAGACGTAGTGGAAAGTACACACTGGTTGTAGTAATGAGTACTTTCAATCCATAGGATTCATTGCCAATATTAACGTAATACTTACCGTATTCACATGGCTGTTTGAAGATGTGTTATAAACTGCTCTTCACCTTGGGTATAGAATGAGGTGTTCTGGTTAAACACAGAGCCTGATAATTGCTAAAATCTTTTTACATACTAAGTTCAGTTTTAAGTACTTTACCTATATTAATTTAACCTCATCCTTATGAACCAGGTATCATTTGAATTTGTGTTTTTTAGATGAGGGAATGACTCAGGTTAAATCATTTGTCCAGAGTCACACAGCTAAGTGACAGCTGAGATTAAACCCAAGCAGTTTCTTTCCAAAACCAAACGGTAAAGTACCTGCAGATACCATATATTAATTACTATTTTTCAAATAATTTGAAACATTAAAATGCAGTTCCTATGAACATGATGTAATTTTTCTGTGGTTCAGAAGGCATTCAACTTTTTACAATGTTAATACTGTCATAATAGCCAATGGCTGTTCAATGAACATTAGGATTTACTGGTCCTTTTGTTTTAGTATGTGGAGGAAAGAAGAAAAGCATAACTCATAGTTCAGTGTCTTGTTCTTTGAGGTATTTCCATTCAGTAGACATTTTAAGAATATGAACCGAGTCCTAGGTACATAAGTAAATTTTCCAGATAATTAAGGTTTATGTTATCAAGCAAAAAAGTTTAAAAAAATCTATTTTTATGCCAATTTTTCCTTAAAGAGAATCTGTTTAACAGATTTGATTTTTTTCCCCCTGATGGTACATTGTCATCATAGCTTTTAGCATTTAGTGAGATGTATAGCTGCTACTTTTATCTAAAAGGCTTTGTACTTTCATGCTTTTAAAGTTACGTCCTGTTTTTGTGCCTTGTTTTGTGTGAAGTTTTTTGTCTTTTGGGTTAGTTTTTTTTTTACTGTCAGATTTTTCAACTATTTCTCACTGCTCTCACTATTCTTCCGTCTAGTAATGTTTGCTCCTTCACTCCCTTTGTAATATTTTAAGTTTAGAAATAAATTAAGTATTATTTTGATCCTTTTTTCTGTTTTATTGTGTGGGAAGTGAAATAACCAAGCCATTTTATTTATAATAAGAATAGCTCGTCATTTGAGGGCCAGAGATGAGTTAATTTCTTGCCCTAAAGTGTGAGGAGTATATAGCGTCTGTTATGAGTACTGAGCCTTTTAGGTGTGCTTTCAAATTGTCAGGTAATTACCTCTAAATGAGGGAGGTGTTACTGCATGATGTATCATACATTAATCACCTAGGGCACTTTAGGTTATTTAAAAGATAAGTTTTTAAGAAAGAAGACATTTTTGGGGACGTTAGAAGAATGTGACTTGAGAAACATTTTATGGTCAGATCAAATCCTTTTATTTTCTTCACCTTTTGCTGAAACAAAACTGCTTTAAGCCACTAAAATTGAATATTTTATTACAATTTTTTTGCTTGGAATTTTATAGCTGCTGTTAGTTTGATTTATTGTTATTTGAATGATTATGCTGGAAATGTGTAACTTTATCTTCTGTCTTCACAGTCCATATTTGCTCCATTTCTTACTTTACAACTTGCATACATGGGACTATACAAATATTTCCCCAAGGTAAATAAAACTTTTTTCTAAATTATGGTGATATATTTAATTGATTAATGACTAGATGATTTTAAGAACTTAAAAAAAATTATTTATATTTGTGGTCTGAATCAGTGCTAGTTAAAGTGTGATTGGCTCACCAGTGCCAGTCTTCATACTGTTTGTTTCTGTATGTAATGAGTTAAGTTCAGAAAGTAATTAGAGACTTTTATAGCAATTTGACATTGCCATAACATTTGAATATTTTTTATACATATGTATATATTTTAATATCATGGTTTTTTTTTTTTTTGACTTGGTCTAACTTTATTTAGTCTTTTTTTGTTTGTTTTTGGGGGAGATAATTAAGTTCATTTATATATGTGTGTGTGTGTGTGTATATATTTTTTTTTTAATGGAGATACTGAGGATTGAACCCAGGCCCTCATGCATGCTAAGCATACTCTTCACCACTGAGTTATACCCTCCACTCTTTATTTTAAAAGAATGTTGGTCCACTATGAATTGGGGGGAAGCTTTGTGAAAGAATTTGAATGGTACTTGTGTAAGAAAGTGTTAAATTTAATTATTTAGTAAATTTAGTAAAAGATTTTGTTTATAATGAGGGAAGTTAATTTAAAAATGTGTTTAGTCATCTTACTGTGCTCCTTACTAGATACTTAATGATAGTGTACTTTATCTTTAATGCCAAGGGCCTGATGTTTCCAAGAAATATATGGCCATACTTACAAAACAGAATCCTGGGGAGCATTAGTGTTTTCTTGGTCTGCTTGACTACAGTTGTATTGTACAATTTTATGGGTCTTGGCTTGGCTAGTATACAAGATACCTTACTTGTGTAACATTACTTAGTTGAGTTTTGTGTGAGATTGTTGCCAAAAAATGGCTACTTGGCTGTTTGCTTAGTTGTTTGTAATGCACTGATAGACCTTACCTGTGTGTTTAATGGATTTGAAACATTTTTGAGAGGTCAGATAAGTCCAGTACACAAAGTAAAGGAGTGAAGAAAGAAATGTAATTTCAATTTTTAATTAAAACATTTTTTATGATATAGATGTATATTTATTGATCCCTCCCAAAAATGTAATATTAATTAAAGCATTTGTTTAGAAATTTACAGTTGAAACATTGATTTTAGTTTTGCAATAGGAAAAGTTTGGAAACAACCTAAATGTCTACTAGTAAGTGTCTAGTAAAAAAAATTACAGCATGTCTAGTCAAAATGATGAAGCTCTCCATGAAATGATACTGGTAAGCTCACCAAGAAATACTAAGATAAAAATCAAAATACAGAATAGGATATATAGTATACTCCTTTTTTGTAAAAAGGAGGAAAATAATATGTATTTGATTTTGCTTACATATGTATAAAGCTCTGGAAGAATATTACATGAAATTATTAGCAGTGGTTATTTGTGACAGTGTGTGTATGGGTTACTAGGTAAATGGGGGAGAGAAAAGTAAGGGAGATTTGTGTATAATTTTCCTTTTACAAAACATTTTGTTTTAGCAAGTTTAAAACACAGAAAAGCTGAAAGCATTGTGCAGTGAACACCCTAGTACTTACCACCTAGATTCTGTAATTAACATTTTATTATATTTATCATGTATATGCCCAATTTTCTGTCCATTTTCAATGCATCTTTTTTCTTCACGCATTTCAAAGTATGTTGTAGATGAAGATACCAGTTTATTTTACCTCTCCACATTTCAGCTTGCATTATCAACTACAATTCAATGTTTATGATTCTACTTCATTTTTTGAGATAAAATTTTCATACAGTGAAATGCTTAAGTCTTCAGTATACCATTTAATGAGTTTAGACAACCTGTGAAAACCAGATCCTTTCAAGGTTTAGAACATTAACTGCCAGGAAGTTCCATCATGCCCTTTTCCAGGCAGCACCAGCCCCTACACCCTGAAGGATTTTGATTTTCTTTTCCCCAGCATAGATTGGTTTTGGTTGTTTTAGTACATATTATAAATGAAATTGTTCCTGTACTGACTTCTTTGTACAAGGCTTCTTTCATTCTGCATAGTATTTTTGAGATTCACCCATATTGTTGAATGTGTCAGTAGTTTATTCTGTCTCTTTCTGTCTCTCTCTCTCTTTTTTTGCTGAGTAATATTCCACTGGGTGAATATATCCATTTATTTATCTAATCTATTGATGGACACCTGGGTTGTTTCCAATTTTTGGCTAACATGACTAAAGCAGATAAAAACTTTCTTGTATGAGTTTTTTTGTGGACGTAGGCTTTTATTTCTTTCAGCTAACTATAGCTTTTTCTGTTAGAAATTTTTTTGGCCCATTTGATTGGATTTGGTGATACCAAATTAATAAATGAAAATTTAGCCTTGAATCTCTTAAGAAATGCAGCCCAAAATTATATTAGGAAATGTTTAGTGGTATCCTGTTGCATTTGTAATCAAGTGTGAATTCCTTTGGATGGCAATTAGGGCTCTACAGAATGTTCCTTTGATTCTGTTACAAATGACTCACTGTCCTCCAGTACACCTATCACTCTCCTGACTTTCGTTGTCATCAGACTTAACCTTTGAATAGATTTCTCCTCTCCCTTCTGCCCATCTAAATCTTGCTTACTGTTGAAAGCCTGTTTTTAATTCCATTTCCTCCTGAAATCCTTCCCTGTGCTTTATTTATTTACAAAATCCTGAAGTAATTTCCATTTCCTTTGAACCACTGTGGCACCTATTATCCATGTCATTTATTTAGCGGTTATTTATGTCCTGTTGAGTATTGCTTCTCCTGTTTTTGTCTGGTGCTGTGTATATATCTTAAATAATTATTTATGTCTTCCCTCTAAGATAAGATCTTTTAAAAAAACTTTTGATAGCAAGAATTGTGTCTTTTCCATTGCCTACCAGTTTTCTGCTTTACATATTACGTGCTCAGTGTTTGTTAATATATTATTGATTGATATTTTAAAACTTCATTAACAGTTTTGAAATCAGTTAGGCAAAAATAGTGGCAGCGATATTTTTATAGCATTTAAGTAGTCTTCCGAAAGCTGCAAGATTTATTTAAGTCTTTCTCTGTACAGGGTGAAAAGAAGATAAAGACAACAGTACTAACAGCTGCACTTCTGTTATCTGGAATTCCTGCTGAAGTGATAAATCGGTCAATGGATACATATAGCAAAATGGGCGAAGTTTTCACAGATCTCTGTGTCTACTTTTTCACTTTTATCTTTTGTCATGAACTGCTTGATTATTGGGGCTCTGAAGTACCATGAAGCCTGCAGAACTCACAAGGAGAAACTTACAAAAAAAATAATTTCTCTTCTATATTGCAGTGTCTCTAAAGGAGGCATATTGGTTTACACCTTCATGTAATTCTTTTACTTTTGGGGGTTGTAAAAGCACTTGATTAAGAATGGAATGGCAGGTTCCCTGATTTAAAAGGGTTGAGTTTGTATTAATACTGATGTGAAGAATAGAGTCCCAATGTCAGTAATTGATTTTTCTTGTTTAATTAGAGTTCCTAGTCTGCACCTTTCCCTAACTTCTCACATTTGTAATTCTTCTTTGGGGAGCTAACCTAGTGCTTTTGGGAGAACAGGTGAACATGGTCTCAGCCAGTCCCAAGGACTGCACTTGTATTTGTATTGTTTTGTCCTGAGAAGTGGAGCCATCTCAAAAATAAAATGAAAGAAACTGAATTGTCTAATGTTAAGTCTGCACATTTTAACTTACAAGGGCTGAATAAGGTAGACAATTTTATAATTTCTTGTTGAGCCAGTGTCTTAATTTTCACTCCAGCACAAATATTTAATGGAAGAAATGGTTAAGATTCGTACATATGAAATTAAAAGTTATTTTTGAAATCTTTATTTAATTTTAATTTATCAAAATTTTTATTACCAAACTCAGAATTGGCAATTTTTGCTTTTGAGTTTTTAGTTTTCAGAAGTATGTTTTTTAAGGAAACTACAATAGAATGATTAGATATAAAAATGGGATTTGAAGAATTGACTGCAGTATGCAACCTAATAGCATATATATGCTTTTAACTAACTTGGTAACACTGTAATATTTGAAAGGTTTTTCTTCTTACAAGAGTTATAAGTGTTATATCACTTGATATTACATTTCTTGACAGTTTTTTGTATAGTCTGATTAATCCTTGTGATATTAAAAACACACTTTTTTTTTGTTACTCACAAAGTCTTTTTATTTTAAACCATCATAATGGAGAATATGTACAATTTAAGTCTATTCCTCTGACCTAGGGTAAATTACAAGCACACATTTTTCCTGATTTCATGGGAATCTAATAGAGGATTGGGAAGCATCCTGAATTTGTCACTCTCTTCCCCAGTCCCTGGGGAGATACCAGGGGTTTTCAATTGCACATTTACTTCTTTTGTTTCTTAAAAAAAAAAGTCCCATTTTGTCAGTTGGCACATGCAACGTTATAGTAAGTGTAGATCATCATCAAATCTATTTCAAAAAGAAGATATAAGACATCTGTCTATAGGTGCCACTTTTTCTCTTCAGCTGATTGGCATTTCCCTGAGTATTTGTTTAAGTCTGCTGAATAATATCAAATGGAAATGAAAATTTCTTAGTGTTTGGAATAATTTAAAAGGATATTTTACTTAGGAATTTCAGGGATGTTTATGAGTTAAAACTGGATTGACGAGGATGATTGCTGAGAGGTGAAATCTTCTCCCGTAGCTTTTTAATCTGATTAGTTGTATAAATGGACATGTGTGAATCACAGTTGGTACTAAAAACAGCAGGAGAGTTATGACGTACCAGAACTGGGTTAATTGTTGGAATCAAAATCTGCTTTGGAAGGCAGGACAGTTTGCTAAGTAAGTGATGTATTGGAGACATGGCGGACTGTAATTACTTCTTAAACCTCTGCTAACAGATAAAAGTAGCTTTTTCTAGGACATAGAAATGCTGTGAATTTACCATAAATATACTGTGGACATAAAAAACCAATCAGGATTGTTAGGTGAATATGTTCTCTTAAATGGGAGTTAGAAATGAAGTGTCTTGAAAAGAGCTCTGACCTGGGTATCACATGATTGAGTTCTGGTTCCAGCTTAGATTCCGAAAAAATTAATGATTTGCAATTAAACTTGTTTTCCAAGTCTCTGTGTTCCCACTTAAACTCAAGAAATTTGAGTATTCAAATTCTACCTATAACAATTTCTGTATGGCCTCATCCGATTCCTTAATTTCAAATACCATGTACAGACAGCTCCTGACGTAGGATAGTTTGACTTACAATTTTTCAACATTATGATGGTGCAAAAGTGATACACATTCATTAGAAACTACTTCAAATTTTGGATTTTTATCTTTTCCTGGCCTAATGATCTGCATTATGATACTCTCTGGTGACGCTGGGCAGTAGCAGAGAGCTGCAGCTCCTGGTCAGCCACTCCAGATGATAAATTTATAACCGTTCTGTACCTATCAACCATTCTGTTTTTTTTTTTTTTAAGGGGGGGAAGGTAATTAGGTTTGTTTATTTAATGGAGGTACTGGGGGTTGAACCCAGGACCTCATGCATGCTAAGCATGCACTCCCCCACTGAGCTATACCCTCCTCTGCAACCAGCCTGTTTTTCACTTTCAGTACAGTAGTCAATAAATTACATGAGATATTCAACACTTTATTATAAAATAGGCTTTATGTTAGGTGATTTTGCCCAACTGTGGGCTAATGTTTTAGTATTGAATGCTTTTAAGGTAGGCTTGGCTAGGCTATGGTGTTTGGTAGGTTAGGTATATTAAATACATTTTCCACTTAGGGTATTTTAAACTTACAATGGGTTTATCAGGGTGTAACCTCATTAAGTCGAGGAAGATCTGTATTATTACACATTCTGTAAAATGCTGATGACCCTTGTCTCTCCAACTTCTATTTCTCCCTTGAACTCCAGACTCTTAATGTTCTCTCACACAGCCATAATCTCCTGGATACCTCACGTGCGGAAACACTTATCTCCTTCCCCAAGCAAATTGCTGCGCACATGCCTTCTTCATCTCCACAAATTCACCGCAGTCTGCAGTAGCTCTGTTCAAAACCTGAGAGTCATCTTTATTCCTTTCTTACTCTTGCAGTTCACATCCACTTTGTCAATCAGTGTTTGGAGAGCAGCCTGTGGAATATACCTAGATTCTGATCAGTACTGTTTCCACTGTTTAAATCACTAGTGGTTTCCTATTTCCTTTAAAATGAAACCCACGCTCCTTCCCTTCAGTCCACATACAAGCTGTTACAGTGGCTCTGATACCCGACCCTCCTTGATGTGCATTGTTACATCGGCCCAGGTCTTCCTTACCCCTGGTATGAACTGCACAGGTGGGCAGTAAATCACAGAGGAAGAGCAGAAGCCCGTCTTGGAGTCTTCACTTGTTGGTTTTACTTTTTCTTTTCTTTCTGTATTTTTTTATTCAAATTTATTGAGGTAAGTAAGATTTACATACAATATGACACACCAGTTGAGAGTGTACGGTCAAGTGAATTTTGACAAATGATTATACATCCATGCAAAGGCCGCCACAATTAAGGTTTAGAACTCTATTATCCTTAGGTGTAAGAGGCTTGTAAAATAAATGAGAGCCTCTCTCCCTTCACAGTTTTCTGCTATAACAACTGAACATTTTTGGCCCATGTTCCACTAGGCAAGTTTTTCTCAGTTTTGACTGGACTGGACTGCAGAATAACCAAGGAAGCTTGAAAATTCCCAATGCACAGGAAACACTTCACACCTATCAAATCAAAATATCAGAATGAAACACGCATCCGTATACATTTTTTAAGCTCCCAAGCGCAGGCAATGTTGAGAACCATTGTAATTTTGTAAATGTAATTTGAGCTCTTCATCCTCTTCACCAGGTGAACACTTACCCAGTCTTCAAATCTCACCTAAAAGGTCACTTCCTCAGGGAACTCTTTCTGAACTCCTCTCCTATCGTGGAATCTCCTTCCTGTTTTATTACATTTACCCGTGTTTTTGTTAATGCCTATATCCATCATTAGATTGTAAGGTCCCCGGGATCTAGCACATGCCTGACACGTAATAATATATATAAATGAATGAATGTATAAATGAATAAGAATGAATGGAGATGTTTGTAGCATCACTTAGGGCACGTTAAGGCAGACGTCAGCACACGTCCTCGGACAGCTTGATGAGGCACTTGGCGCTTCTCTGGCCCTGCAGGAAAGACCCTCTCAGGGCCAGCAAGGCAGAAGCACCGCCCTCTACCGGAAGAACGAGCTGGCGCTTCCGCGGCTGTGCAGGGAAAACCCGGCCGATGCCGCATCTTTCGGCGCGGCCGGCGTTGTGCGGCCTCCAGTCGATAGAAGGCGCTGTGGATCGACAGCAGCTTCCGGCCCGCTTTTTCCTTCCTCTTGTCGCTGGCGCCAGCACGTCCTGTTTTCGTTGGCCGCGCTCTGATGGCCGCTGCTACTGTGGCTGTTGCCGCTTCTTAGTGCTGCTACTCGCCCGGAGATCCGAGAGCAGCGTTGTCTCATAACTTTCTCAGGTTCTCCTGCGCGTAGTGCCGAAGGGCACAGCTTTCCCGCGGCCGGCGGCATGGGCCGGGAGTCACGGTGAGGAGGCGCGCCGGGCGGGGGAGCGGGCGAGCGGCTTTCTTGGAGTGGGGGAAGAGGCGGGAGTTGAGGTGGCTGTGGGGCCCGGCGCGGCCCCACGTGCGGCCAGCGCTGCCTGCGGCCGCTGGAGGGGATGGGGGACCTCCGCTGAGTGAGTGGCTGTTCTTGGGTCGGCGGCGGGCACAGGGTTCCCCTGCACTGGTATCGGCCTGTTTTGAGCCCAGGACGTCCTCCGAGACGTCAACCATATCCCTCCATTTCCACGGAGCTTACCATGATCGTCTCAGCCGGTAGTGATACCAGTTGAATTTCTAACCTCTTCACATTTGCAGCATTTCTTTGGCTACTTTTGTCCTTGTGTGTTATTTTCTTAAGTCACTGAAAGGGTGTAGACATTTTTGCATCACCTACAACACTCTTCATGACTAGGCTTTTACTGAGACACAATAAATACTTGTTACATGGATATTTATTTCGCAAATAGATCTCGGGTTTCTTTATTGTGTGCTTTTTATCCTTTTTAAACTGTTGACTCTAAGAATCTTATTAGCACAATGATCTCTCTTCAGAACTTTAGATTGTTGCCTGGTTTGGGATCTTGAGATTTTTATCTGAAAGGTGAGTATTTGCTTAATATTTAGCAGTGACTGAAAGATCATTTATATCTAGGATATAAATAATTAATAAAGTAATAGTAATTTATGGAGGTATAATTAACTTTCAAGGAAATGGACAAAGCTTAAGGGTAGAGCTTGTTGGAATTTAGCAAGTACATAAAGACTGTTTCCATAACGACAGAAAATTCCTGTGAAGATCTTTTAAATCTCTGTGAAATCCTTGCTGTTCATCTGGCCACCCAGACTAGAAACCTGAATGTGATGTTTATTTGACTTTTTCCTTTCTCTTTGCCTGCATCCAGTTTGATTCTCTGCCCTGTTGCCAATTCTGCTTTCCCTGACTTAATTCAGGCCATAATCATGTATTGCTCAGACTGCTATACATGCCTCAAAGTGATTATCTTCCACTGATCTTGTCTCCCAGTTGATTTCACAGTGCCTTCAGAGTGCCCTTCTGAAATAAACATAAGATTATCTCACTCCCTTGCTTTCATGTCTACTGGTTCTTACTGATCCAAGACAAAGTGAAACTAGCACAGCCTTCAAGGCCCTTCTCAAATAAGTTGCTTCCATCCCTTCAGCCTTCTCCCCCACCTCTCTGCCTTGCATGGCCTGTGCACTAAGTTTGTTTAGGGGCTAGTGAGAAGCTCAGAGATAGGAAGGAGCAGGGTCTTAGAGAAATAAGTAAAGAGCCTAGTTTGCCTCTGTATGTCGATTTCATGAAGGGCTGAAGAGAAGTAGTAGGAGGTAGGTTCTGAAAGGGACTTAGGCCCAGAATGTGGCTGGACTGTAGATTTAGTTTAGAAGATAAGAATTTATTTGGGAGCTTTTGAACATTTTGAGTAAGGAGTGTGTGTGTGCGCGTATGTGTGTGTGTGTGTGTGTGTATGTATGTATGTATATAGTAGGAACAGAATACTGCTTTATTAAGGCTACCCTAGCAGCAGTGTGTAAAACAGATTTAAGGGAAAAAGGAATACAAGTAGGAAAACCAGGGATCTTCTAAGATGGCCTAAGAAGGTGTGTCTGATACTGGATAGTGACAGTGGAAATTCTTGAGGAGGTGATAAAATGTGAAAGGAATTACAGAGGTAAAATTGGTGATAGTTGATGTTTTATTGGTTGTGTAGAATGAGAAACAAAAAAATATTGAAGACCACTGATGGTTTGAGCCTACTAAGTGGAAGTTGGGATGAATGATTTGGGGATGGAAAGATAACAATTTGGGTTTCTACTTACTGAACTTCAGATGTTTGGGGTATAATCAGGTGCACTCATTACCTATTGATCTGATATTAACCAGCTTACGTACACTGATAATCCCATTTATATTTCTTCATGAACTCAGAGTCATATTTCAACTGCCTACTCTACATCTCTACTTGGATACCAATATCCTGATTTCCACCTTCCTCTCAAATCTGCCTCAGTCTTCCTATCTTAGTAAATGGCAGCTTCATCTTTCTATTCAGTCCTATCACGAATCTTGAAGGCACCAATGACTTTTCCCTTGTCACACGTGATTTTTAACGTCATTAAAACCAATCATTGCTAGCTTCAAAATATCCAAATTTTGACCCTTCTCAACAACTCTACGACATTCTGATCCAAGTCACACCACTTACTTGGATGATTGCTTTAGCATTCTAATCTATTTTCCCTGCTTCTGTCCTTGCCTTTCTTTGGTTTGCTCTCCCCTCAGCGACTAGGGTAATACATTAAAAACATTAGTGATGTTATCTTACTCCTCTTCTTAAAATCTTCCAGTAGCTTCTCATCTTACTCAGCGTACAAGAGAAAGTCCTTTTAATGGACTGTAAGGCTCTCCACGTTTGGCTACCATGCTATATCTCTGACCTCGTCTCTTGGCACTTTCTCTCATTCAGTGCTAGCCACATCTGTTTTTTTGCTGTTCCTTGAACACACCATTCAAGGTTCCTCTTCAGGGTCTTTGCACTTGCTATGCCTGGAAAGTTTCTCCCTGGTATATCTGCATGGTTCCTTCCTTTACTTCCTTCCAGCCTCTGAAATGTCACTTTATTAATGAGACCTTCCTTAATCACCTGATATAAAAGAACAAACCTCCCACTTCCCATTCTCTTTCCTTTACTCTCATCTGTTTTTCTCCATAGCACCAAATGCCATGTTGCATACTTATTTCTTTACTTGTCTGTTGTCTGTTCCTTTACCAGATTGGAAGCTGCTTGGGGCCCAAAAGCAGGAGCTTGGTTTGTTTTGTTTATTTTTATTCCTTCTCTTTTAAAACAGTTTTTCCTGTTTACATGTGCTATAGCAGAGGGGCTTATTTTTCCCCCCAATTTTAGAAAAGTTTATGTATAAGAAGTTCTTTTAGTGTTTAATTTGCTGAGATTTGGGGGAGAAATGTGATAAAATAAATAAAAATGTAATGGAGGCTAACTGTGTTTGCTAAGCTAAATCTTAAATTTGTTAATATTCTAGCCACTATCGGAAGCGATCAGCATCACGGGGACGCTCTGGAAGTCGATCTAGAAGTCGCTCACCCTCAGACAAAAGAAGTAAACGTGGAGATGACAGACGATCTAGAAGCAGAGATAGAGATAGAAGGAGAGAGAGGTCTCGTAGCAGGGATAAAAGAAGATCTCGATCAAGAGACAGGAAGCGTCTGAGGTAAGACATTACTTTTGAAAGACTCATGATAAATTGGGCCTTTTCAGCTACATCTGTCTTCTTCAAAAATTTTGGATTAGAATTTAGTGGCCCCTTTGCAGGCCCTGTACTTAAACTCCAGCTTGTTTGATTAGGTACAGAAGTGATTTCCCTAGCACAGACTCTCAAACACTATTTTAAGTTTAGAAACTTTAGGTGATATTTCCTGTAATTCAAAGAGAACTCTTAAAGCCCCCGAGAGAGGTTAAAAAAAGAAGTAAAAGCTAAGGTTATATGCCATCAGGGGTGTTCTATACTAATCTTGTCCCAAGAGAGCTGACCACTCTGTTTAAAGAACCACTAAAGCTGACAAAAGGAAATGCCGTAGAGCCATCTCCAGACCCTGCTTGCTGCTTGAAACTGTTTTAAAGAACTGTTTTAGTAAACCAAAGAACTCCTTAATTTTTATTTTATTTTTACGTGATTAAATATTTCTTGGCACCGCTCAAGCAGCCATGACCTTTCTGGAGGTCAAAAACAGTCTAAATGAAAATCATCTCCCCCATACCAAAAAGAAATTCTTTTCCAGTACAGTTTCTCATTAAAATAGGAAAGAAGGTTGTAGAGGTGCTATGAACTGATACAAAAGGAACTTTGACTTTATCTTTTTCAAGCATTGGAAGGAGAGGTTGCAGAAGTGTTAACCTGGTACTCGAAGAAAATATTCCCTCCAAGACAGTGTGAATAGTGCTGACCTACTCAATTTCATGTTATTTAGTCCCAGGAACAATTTCATACAGTTCAGTCAAGTACTTGTTAAGTGAAATTGGTCATTTAAGATTCGGTCTTTGACTTTTTGGTGTGAAAGTAGAATCACAAGGTTTTAGAGCAAGAAGGATTTTGAGATTATATAGTCAAGTCTCTATATTTTATAGATGAGGAAACTGAGACCCAGAGAGTTATTCTGCTCTGTGTATGTCACTAGTTAGTAGCAGCACTAGGGTAGAAATTCTTGTCTCCTAATTTTCACATCTGGGATCTTTCCACAACTCCATTCTGCCCATCCTTATACTTAGGTTTAGGCTATCGTTGAAATTTAGGTTTCCTTCTCTATGTCATAGATTTCAAATAGCTACTATTATGTATTTCCTGGGTTTTTTTTTTTTCAAAAAATATTTTGAAATTAGTATCCTTAATGTTTTCCACTGACCACTTGTAAGAATTGGCTTTACTTGTTCCTCATTTACTTGATTTGGTAGTTAATTGTAATTGGCTTTAATAATGATGATAATTCAGAAGATTCTTTCATCAGGAGGCAGAACCATGATCTGAAATAGACCTTTTTGTAAATGAAAAGTGTCCCCCTTTCAGGCGTTCCAGAAGTAGAGAGAGAGACCGAAGTCGAGAGCGAAGAAGATCTCGAAGTCGAGACAGGAGACGTTCCAGGAGTAGAAGCCGGGGCCGGAGATCCCGATCCTCCAGTCCTGGCAATAAAAGCAAGAAAGCTGAGAATAGGTAATGTTTTCATTAGCTGTGTCTGTCATGCAGGTTGGGAACAGAGTCTCTTCCCTATGCTGCCTTTTTTTTTATAAATAATTACTGAATTTGGCTCCTACCATGAGGCACATTTGTTGGATGAATTTTATTTTAGTAGATTATAAAGCTTATAATGCATTTGGAAAATATTAGATTCTGTTAGTTTTAATATGTATAATGCATTGTTCTTTTACTTAATACTTGCTGTTAATGGTCAGACATACATTTTATAAACATCTTTGAGGAGCTATGTTTTTTCCTTTAAAATTATTTTCCTCTTATTTCTGATGTTGATTGACAAATAACTTTTTAGTTCATGGTATGCATTGTTGAATTGCTATTCATGATGGGTGGACTTTCTGCTTGTGTAAGTTAAATGTACATGTTTCCCTAAGACACCAGTCTTAGGGAATACCATTCCATTTTGAGATTTTAGTTTTGTCTACTAGACATAATATGTGTATTCTTTATATTTTTCTTGAAATGGTATGTTCTTTGCTTATTATTGTTTCTAAAGTGGTGTCTTGGGAAAGTTGATACATGGACTTGTATCTGTTTTCTATGTTTTGTTCATATTAATTATAAATATTTTTCCAATGTCATTTAACTTTATAAATTTTACCACAGTCAGTGTAATAATATCCATTTGGATTATTTTAAATTAAAAATAAAATATAAATTCAGAAAATGAGTGAAATATAAACATGCAGTTTGGGTAAATAATTATAAAGTAAGAGCCATGTAACCACAGCAGGGTCAAGAAATAAAACATTGTACTATGGGAAGCCCTCCATGTCCCTTCTCCAACCCAGCTCTCTACTTCCATATGTAAAACCGCTCCTGACTTCTGTGCTAGTGATTTCTTTTTATTTCTTTATAGTTTTACCACCTTCATTTATATCTGAAAAAAGAAGTTTAGATTTATATGTTGTTAAACTTTTCATGAATGAGTCATGTATTTTGTCTGTTTGCTCAACATTAAGACTAATCTGTATTGCTTACAGCAGTAGTTCATTTTCATTGCTGAATACTATTGCTGTTTATTTATCCATTCTACTGAGATAGATGTTTGGGTTGTTTTAACTATGGGATATTATGGATATTTTTGTATATATACCTTACATGCATGTGTATGAGTTTCCCTTGGGTGTTTATCTAGGAGTGAAGTTACCTGGTCATAAAGTAAACAGAGCTTCATTTTTACTAGGTAATCCCAAATGCTTTCCGAGGAGTATGCACTAATTACCCTTCCACCAGGAGTATATGAAAATTGTCTTGCTCCATACCCTTGCCAATATTTGGTATTGTCCGTTCTTTTAATTTTTATCTTTTTGGTAGACATGTAATGTCAATATCATTGTGGTTGTAATTTGCATTTCCCTAATTACTAATGAAGTTGAATACCTTTTCATATGTTTATTGGTCATTTGGATTTCCTCTTTTCTGAAGTACATTTTTTTTTGCTCATTCTTCCCTTGGGTTGTTTCTCTCTTTAAAAATTGATTTATAGGAGGTTTTTGTTTTTATTTATTTATTTTTTGTGGTGGGGGAAATGATTAGATTTATTTATTTATTTTCTGAGGAGGTACTGGGGATTGAACCCAGGACCTTGTGCATGCTAAGCATGTGCTTTACCACTTGAGCTATATTATCCCCCAGTTTTTGTTTTTAAATATTCTGAGTTGTTTTTTGTCAGTTATATGAGTGGCAAATATATTACTCTGTAGCCTGTCATTTTACTCTGTAATGATACTTTTGATGAACAAAGACTTAGGAAAGAAGAAACATTCATAAAGTGAAGAAAATAAAGTGAATTGAGGAAAACATTGAAACTTGACAAGGGCAATGTGAGAAAAAAATTATGGGCTATATGCAGTCTAAATATAAAAGATTAGTGTATTGCTTTTAACAGTATATTAAAAAAATACAGTGATAAACTAGTTGGATTTATTCCAGGAATGAAGATTGGTTTAACACTAGAATATCAATCAGTGTAATACTCTATATTAATAAGATTCAAAAAGTCATAGTTATCTAAGCAGATTGAAGAAAAGCATTTTCAGGGGAGGGTATAGTTCGGTGGTAGAGTATGTGCTTAGCATGCACAAGGTCCTAGGATCAATCCTCAGTAACCCCATTATAAATAAATAAATAAACCTAATTACCTCCAGCCCAAAAAGACAAAAAAAATGCTAAAAAGGAAAGCATTTTATCTTCAATGTACATTCATGTTGAAAGTTCTTAGCAAACATGAGAAAAGTATTTGACAAACTGATTATAAAAATACAAATGAAAAGGGCATAAGCACTTTTGAGGAACAAGGTATGAGGGCTTGCTTTGTCAGGTATCAAGAATGATCATAAAGTTATAGAAATTAAGATAGTGTGGGGGTTTTTTCCTTTTTTTTTATACAGACAAATAGGTCAGGAGAACCATATAAAGACCTCACAAACAGATCATTTGTTAAGTGACAGTGATGACATTGTAATCAGTGGGGAAAAGTTTTTTTCAATAAACGGTGGTAGAGTTACTTGCTATCCTATAATGAAATAGGGTGACCTATGTTGTTCTGTGCATAAAAAGCATTTCCAAACAGATTAAAGACCAAATTAGATAGCAAAGCTATAAGTTTTTCAGAAGTTTTTACTAGAGAGTAACTTTTTTATTTTATTTTTTTGTGGGGGCGGGGAGGAGGTAATTAGGTTTATTAATTTTTTAGAGGCAGTACTGGGGATTGAACCCAGGACCTTGTGCATGCTATGCATGTGCTCTATCACTTGAGCTACACCCACCTCCCTCCCTGAGAATATCTTCTTTACCTTTGAGTCACTTCATCAGATCTGAAAGGATTTCTAAGATGCTTTAAAAAGCACCAGTCATAAAGGGAACAAAAAGATCAATTAATTAGATTACATTAAAACTAAGGAATTTTACTCATTTATGCCGTTAATATGGTCAAAATGCTAGCCTCTTGGAATTTTATATATTGCTGTATATATAAATTATCTTGTAGACTATTGATATCTTGTCTCCATTTGTTAAATTTTACCTTTCTAACTTAAATTTTGTCATTATTTTTATATAATATGTCCAGCTTTCCTTTGGTTAAATTCCGGATGTTTAATAATATGTGCAGTTAGTGTTGTGGGATTAATTCTCCATTGAATTTCCAAGGTTTTTATTAATGGAATATAAGAATTCACTTGACTCTTGGAAGTTTTTTTCTTACCTAAAAAGTAAAATACAAGTGTATAAAAGTATTTTAAAATTAATGTTCCCAGAAACAAGTAGATGATATTTCTCTCTTTCTCTTTTTTGCTAGGTCTAGGTCTAAAGAGAAAACAGAGAGTGGGGAGAGTTCTAAAGAGAAGAAAAAAGACAAAGATGACAAGGAGGATGAAAAAGAAAAGGATGCTGGTGTATGTTTACTAACAAATAATCATATAATGTCAAATTTGTTTAAGTGACAAATTCTTACTAATTTTTTTAATGCTGTATGTCTTATTTTTAAGGAAATAACAAATATGTAAAATAAATAGATAAGATAATATTTATCCCCCTGAGAAAATTTTTCTGAAAAAAATTGCATATTTATACACTTTATGTTTTTTATGTACAAAATATGCACTATTCTGTACCTTTTTGCCATTTTTGTTATGAAGTATTTTATGAATGTATAAGGTCTTAAGAATAATAAACAGCAGTATACCAACCATCCAACTTTAGGAATAGAATACCTTTCTACTTTCATTCTTTAGCTGCATAAATAGGTAGAGCTCATTGTTTTGAATGCCTGCGTAGTGTTTCGTTGAAAAAGGGTAGATACATATTTAGGTTATTCCTGGTCTGCAGTTATAAACAGTGGTGCATGTGTTTTGGTGAATATAGGTTAGGGTAAATTGGTATCAGGAAAATAAATGGCTTTGTCAAAGGGTATACAGCCTTCCTTCAGTACCTGAGGGTGACTGGTTATTGGACCCCCACAGATACCAGAATCTTCAAGTCTCATTTAAAATGGCGTAGTATTTGCATATAATTTAGGCACATCCTCCCGGTATACTTTGTCATCTCTAGATTACTTATGATCTCTACTATGATATAAGCACTATGTAAATAGTTGTAAATACAATGTAAATGCTATTTGAGCAGTTGCTGGCATGGGGCAAATTCAAGTTTTGATTTTTGGAACTCTGGAATTTTTTTTTCTGAAAAAAATTTGAGTTTGTTGAGTTCTGAGGTTGTGGACTCACTGACACAGAGGGCTGTCTGTATACATTTAACATTTTGATAAGTAGTATCAACTTGACTTCCAAAAAAGTTGTATGAATTTTCACTTTAGATTTTAGACATATGAAAATGTCTGTTACCTCACATTCTTGCCAACATGGGTATTTCAAATTTTAATTTTCACCAGTATAACAGGAAGAAGTTTCTTATTTTGAGTTGCATGTCTTTAAATATGAGTAAATATTTTTAAATGTTATGAACATAATATAAACTAGTAAATAAGGTATTTTAATTTATATACTATTTGTATTTTGAATTGCCTATTTGTATCTTTTGCCCATTTATAGCTCCACATTTTTTTTATTTTAGTTCTGTTTTTTTAGTGGGTATTTTTTTTTTTCAAGGAACCTGCTTACTGAATAGGGTATCTAAGAAAAGATGTAACACAGGAGGTCTGGGGGTCTGGTTTCTGTTAAAGTTTCTACTATGGAATGACTGGGGTGACTTTGAGAAAAATACCTAAGCTTTCTGGTGTTCATCTTTGGAGAGGATGGAATTATTATAAAGGATATAAATTCAGGAGCAAAACTTTTTGTTTATTTAAGAAATAAACTTACTTTAAAAATACAAACATAATAAAATATTAGCCAAGTCAGAAATAATTCTCTGTAATCCCAGGTTCCCAAAATGCCATCATCATTATAATTTATTAATATTTGGCTGATTTTTACATTTGTATTTCCATACTTGTCTATAATGGTAGCATGTATAAAATTTTTATTTCTATAATGCTTAATCTTTAAGTCCCTTTAAGATTATGGCTGTGAAAATGACTGCCTCTCTCCTCTTGGGAGTATTATTAATAATCTTGATAAAGGCTTTAGAATGGCTGTTCCTAGGAAATTTAGACCTAAAAACTAAAAGACCAGAACTTCTTAATCATATTGATAAATAGTTTTTATTTAGTCACTAATTTGTACTAGAAAATTGCTTTTCATGTAGGCAGTCTTGGAGGAGTTCAGAGGATTTAAAGTTGAGAATAAGTAGGGAACTTGGCTTACTAATTCATTTAGTTTCTAGTTTGAAAGAGAAATTGAATTCATGTGTGCATATTGTTTGTAACTAGAATAAGCTTAATTTATAGTGTTTGAAGTCTTTCTTAGTTGAAGGTGCTTTTTATTGTGATTTCATTTTGCTAGTATATTCATGGATATATTTAAAAAATGTGTGATCTAAATCTCGTCTAAATTTAGGACTTTTGCATATACATCCATTTTTCCTTTTTTTTTTTATACTTTGTAGAAGTTATTTGGAATGTCACTTCCAGTAAAATTGTTAATCCTTATTTCCCTCTCTCTTATTTCTCTCTCCCCCACCCCAAGAACTTTGACCAAAATAAACTGGAAGAAGAAATGAGAAAGCGGAAAGAAAGAGTAGAAAAATGGCGAGAAGAGCAACGTAAAAAGGCCATGGAAAACATAGGGGAACTGAAAAAGGAAATTGAAGAGATGAAACAAGGGAAAAAATGGAGTTTAGAAGATGATGATGGTATATTCATTTGTTAGACTAATAGCCTATATAACAATTCATGTAGAATACTCTAGAATTATAAGTAATATTTTATATTGGAATTTTTAGGCCATTTTTTATTGTAGAAAAAGATGCATAATATAATGTTTACTATTTTAACCATTTTTAAGTGTACAATTCAGTGGCATTAAGTACATTCACAGTGTTGTGCAGTCATCACCACTGATTTCCAGAGCTTTTTCATCATTCCAAACAAAAACTCTGTACCCATTAACCAGTAATTCTCCATCCTGTTCTCCCCACCCCCCCTACTCCCTACTTCCATCTATGGTAAGTGCTAATCTACTTTCTTTTTTTTTTTTTATGCTTAGTTTGTTTGTTTGTTTTTTAATGTAGGTACTGGGGATTGAACCCAGGACTGCACACTTGATAAGCACACAGCCTACCACTGAGCTATACCACTAACCCCCAGCCTACTTTCTGATTCTTTGGATTTACCTATTTTGATTACCTCATTTAAGTGGAATCGTACAATGTTTGCCTTTTAGTGTCTGGCTTATTTCACTTAGCACAGTGTCTTCAAGGTTCATCCATGTTGTAGCATGTATCAGAATTGCCTCCATTTTTAAGGCTGAAAAATATTACATCGTATGTGTAGACTGCTTTTTGTTTACCTATTCATCTGTTGTTTCATATATAATTTGTTTCCATCTTTTGGCTATTGTGAGTAATGCTGCTGTGAGTATCAGTGTGCAAGTATTGGTTTGAGTCCCAGTTTTCAGTTCTTTTGGATATAATACCTAGAAGTGGAATTGCTAGATTCATACTGAGATTTTTAAATGCCCCTTTCAATGTTGGTATTAAAATTTATATTGTAGAGTTCAGTAAGGGTCACTGTTTTTGCTTTAGAGTGGGGAGTTGGGATCTTATGGACTCTTTTCTATAGCTCTTTAAATTCTTTATTCTGAATGTTAGTAATGAGGGTAAATTAAGGGCATGTTTTCACATCCCACTGATTTTTTATAACTTAGAAGAAAAACATTTCCCCTCCATATCTGATTTTTGACTTGTAAGATTTTGACTTGTAAGTGGAAGAGTAAGATTTTATAGGAAAAGGGAATTTTGCTACATTTGCTGTGAAAATTCCTGTGAATTTTTCATTTTCTGTGAAAGTTCTACACGGTGTTTTGTTTTATTTATTTATTTATTTACTTATTTATTATATTATTTTTTAAATTGCCATATAGTCAGTTTACAATGTTGTGTCAATTTCTGGTGTACAGCACAATTCTTCAGCCATACATAAATATAAATATATTCATTTTCATATTCTTTTTCACTGTGAGCTACTACAAGATATTAAATATGTTTCCTTGTGCTATACAGTATAAATTTGTTTATCTATTTTATATATACCAGTCAGTATCTGCAAATCTCAAATTCCCAGTTTATCCCTTCCCACCCCCCAGGGTGTTTTGTTTTAAATCTAAGTGGTAGTGATGTTTTAGTTATATTAAAAACATTAGATTGTCTTGAATTAAGAATGTACTATGATTTTTTGTTTCTGTGATTTAAAGAAAGATGACTGAAAGAAAAGAAATTAAACATATCCTTTATTGAACATGTCTTTTCCACAAAGTTTTTAGTTCTCCTTCTACTACTGCTCAGTGTAGTTGTAAAATTTAATATCAGAGACCCATTTCTTAGGCATAATTAATCTTTCTGCCTGTTTTCAATTTAATGATTTATAATATATTTCTTTTATTAGTAGTATTATTCAGAACTAATACATGCTTGATTCAAATCCTTGCAAGTGCGAGTATTTGAACTGCAATGTTCTTGGGTTAATTGGAAAGATGGATGTTTGTGTAGTAAGAGTAAAGGTTTTAATGGTGATGTGTGGTCTGATTATGAAGTATTTCCTCTTGAAACATGTATTCAAAGGAAGTGTATCCTGATATTTTAGATGATGAAGATGATCCTGCAGAAGCTGAAAAGGAAGGAAATGAAATGGAGGGTGAGGAGTTAGATCCATTAGATGCTTACATGGAAGAAGTGAAAGAGGAAGTAAAAAAGTTTAATATGAGAAGTGTGAAAGGTGGTGGGGGAAATGAAAAGGTATGGAATTTTCTCCTATTTTATTTTTAAAGAGTTATATTCCTAATTGGATAACTTGAATTCGTTATTGTATTGACCTACTACTGACTTGCATGAGTTTATAAAGTTAGTGTTTTCGTTTCCTTCCCCATCTCAGCAGTGTCACTACTTTTTCTAAGTAGCAGAGATACTGCTAAGGTGTTCTTTTGGAAGTCACTCTCATTACCATCATCTTTGTTCAGTATCTTTCCTTCCTTGTTGCCTTCTCATTAGGTCCTCTCCAGACTTCTCCAGCACTCCTATCTTTTATACTCCTGATCCTTTTTACCCTAGTTTATTTTTCTTTTTCTTAATAGCATTTACTACCTTTTAACAAATTATATAATATAATTTTTAAGTCATGTTTGTTTGTTCCTTCTTTCTTCTAAAAACTGTTTTGTTTATTGATTCACCCTATGCTCCCAGAATAGTATTTGACTTGTCGAATGAGTAAAAAGTACTGTTTAGTAGTATTTTTAAAATAAATTGTGTTGTATAATATTATATAAAATTATATACTATATAATAAATTACCTATGTATTATTGTGTTACAAAATATAATGTGATTTATTACATTTTAAAATTTAAACAAGTTAGTAAGAGAAAGCAAACTGCTTATTGTATTTTTATAAAGTTGTCACTAATAATTAAATTAATTTGAATTATAAATTGTGACAGTTAATTTATTTCATTTGGCATATATTTTGTGTTTCAACTTTGCAAAATATTTTATATTCTCTTTTTATTTTAGAAGTCTGGGCCAACAGTCACAAAAGTTGTCACTGTTGTGACAACTAAAAAGGCAGTTGTAGATTCAGATAAGAAGAAAGGTGAGCTCATGGAGAATGACCAGGATGCCATGGAGGTAATTCTTCATGATTTTGACTTTGTTCACCCATCCTAGAAGTATTTATTAGAAAGCATTGATGGAGATGTGCTTTACAGGTATACAGTTTACTGTTAGGAGGAATTCTCACTATTCTGAACAGTATTATAGTCAATTATCCAATTGGTAGAACATTCCAACATCTTTGACGTCTTGCTGTATACTTGCTCTGATTTATAATATTGTGTTAATTTCAGGTATACAGCAAAATGATTCAGTGATATATATATATTTTTTTCAGATTCTTTTCCATTATAGGTTATAAGATACTGAATATAGTTCCCTGTGCTATACAGTAGATCCTTGTTTTATGTATAGTAGTGGGTATCTATTAATTCTAAACTCCTTACGTATCCCTCCCTACCCCCTTCTGCTTTGGTAACCATAAGTTTGTTTTCAATGCCTGTAAGTCTCTTTCCATTTTGTAAATAAATTCATTTGTATTATTTTTTAGATTCCACATATAAATGATAATCATAATATTTGTCTTTCTCTGTCTGACTTAGTTCACTTGGTGTGATATTCTTTAGGTCTATCTCGTTGCAAATGTGTCCACTTTTTGATTCCCTCTTGTCCCTCATCAGCTCATCCCAGACATGCAATAAGGAAAGAAGAAACGAAGTAACGGCATGAATTAAATTTTTTCCCCCTTAATATGCATTGTAAAGACTTTATATAGAGAGAATGATAGCAGAACTTCATTAAAGCCTTGTTAGAATTATTTTCTAAATTTTAGCTTCATATTGTTATTGTAACTTTCTATAAAGGCAAAGAAAAAATAAACTAACTTGGAAAATTCAGAAAATAAAGTCAAAGCCACAGAATATATTTTAGGATGGGAGGATTTTAAAAGCCAGGACTGTTTTTTTCCCATAAGGAGAAAATAGTAATGAAATTAACTTTTAATTTTTTTTTACTTTTATAGTATTCTTCAGAGGAGGAAGAAGTCGATCTTCAGACAGCCCTTACAGGCTATCAGACAAAGCAGAGAAAGCTTCTGGAACCAGTAGATCATGGAAAAATTGAATATGAGCCATTTAGGAAAAACTTTTATGTTGAAGTTCCAGAACTAGCAAAAATGTCTCAAGAAGGTAAAATTTTTAAATGTATTTATTGGTTATTGTAGGAACAGAGGAGAATACATTTACGTTGCCTGGGAGGAATGTCCATAGGTCTGAGTTGGTGCGTAAATAGGAGGAATTTGCCTGGTTTACCCAGGGAAGTGAGAGCAGGAACTGGAGGGCGAGAAGTCATTCTAGAGAGTGAGACGACATCTGCAAGGATTTGGAGCAGTGAGGAGTTAGTCTGCTTTTGGAAACATTAAAAAAATGAGCAGAAATTTGTTTGGCTCACGTTATTGAGATTTATAACTTTTCACTGAAGCTAGCAAAATATTGTTAGCCTTTTCTGAGATTTGAGAGTTAGGAACTAATGTGAGTCTGTGTGACATTAATAGAATAAGGATAATCTTGACTACTCTGGCTTGAAGAGCAAGTGGTTATGTTACTTCCCAATTATTGTTCTTTTATTGCTGCTGCAGTTGAAGTCAAAATAAAAGCCAAATTGTAGAAATCAGGGTACTATCTTTTGTCCCTAGTTGGTTACAACAGTAATCCCTTTAACTGTATCTCTGAGCTCTGTCATGTAGATTTTTTATGGAATTATCTTTGGGAGCACTAAAAAAGAATTGAAGATTCTTAATTTTCCTATGCTTAATTGAAATTAAGAGGCACTAGTAGAATAATATTAAAGAGTTTTTAATCTGAATTTTGTTTTGTAGAGGTGAATGTATTTCGGTTGGAAATGGAAGGCATTACTGTCAAGGGAAAAGGTTGTCCCAAACCAATTAAATCTTGGGTCCAGTGTGGGATTTCCATGAAAATCTTAAATTCTCTCAAAAAGTAAGTGGTTGTCCACATTTTTGAATGTCTTCCACTCAAAATAGCCCTTTTACATAAATACTTCCTTTGCTTTTATTTTTACTCTAATGGAAAAAATTATTTTTACTTTAACAGCTTTACTGAGATACAATTTACATACCATAAAGTTTACCCTTTAAAGTTTACAATTTGATGATTTTTAGTATATTTTATGGGGTTATGCCATCATCACTGTAATCAAATTTTAGAACATTTTCATCATCCCATAAAGAGACCTCTATCCATTAGTAGTCATTCTTCTCCCTTCTTCACACTAGGCAACCAGTAATCTACTGTATTTATAGATTTGTCTGTTCTGGACATTTCATATAAATGAGATCATACTAACATAGTCTTGTGACTGGCTTCTTTCACTTAACAAAATATTTTCAAATATTTCTACATCATCCGTGATGTAGAGTGTCTTAGTACTTCATTCCTTTTTGCCAAATAATATTTCAATGTATGGATATACATTTTGGAAAAGTTAAACACTTTGAGAGTCCCAGAGATAACAAGTCTTACTTTCTTTTGGTTTGCTTTTTAAGGCATGGTTATGAAAAGCCCACGCCAATCCAAACGCAGGCGATTCCTGCTATCATGTCTGGACGAGATTTGATCGGTATTGCCAAGACAGGAAGTGGAAAGACCATTGCCTTTCTGTTGCCCATGTTTAGACACATCATGGATCAGAGATCATTAGAAGAAGGAGAGGGGCCAATAGGTATAATTCCCTTCTTTATGCTTTTTTTTTCAGATAACAGCTTTGTTGTCAGTTAGTCAGAAAGACCTGATGCTTTATAATGTTAATTAGAACAATAAAGATGTCATGATGTGCAGTTCCTTTATAAATCTGGCACTTTGGGGCTGATTTCCCCTTACCAGCAGGTGGAGTGAGAATCTTCAGAGCTCTGGAGTGACATCTCAGAAGTACAAAAACAGCCTCTCCTGGCACAGCTCAGTTTTTAAACTCTGACTCAGCAGGTAGACTCCTCGTGCATATGTTTATTTATGTTGAGGTTTGTTCTTAGCCCGTATCGGTGGATCTATAAACTCAACATAGAAGATTGTAGGGAAATGTATTTTTCCTTTTTCTTTTTTTTGGCCTTAAAAGGCTATGATGCCAGCATTTCATTCAGGATTAGGTCTTCAGATTCAGTTTTCTTGATTCATTTGGCAGAGATCTCTTCTCCAAGCTTGAGTAGGGTTTTGGAAAGTTGTTCAGCTCCTCTCTTGGCAACAGAGGGCACAGTATATTTCTCCTTTGTCTGTACCCTTCAGACCAAGGTTGTTTCCGGAAGCCACGGCATGGCTCTGCAGCACAGTGAGTCACCTGATTATCTTTGCTCTGTGATTTGCAATTGAGAATGGTTTGCATTCTTTTCAACCAGGTATTTTCCTGATGGTTAAGTAAGGCATTTAACTCTCAGTTATATTCCTATATAACTTGTTCTTTAAGTCTGTTTAAAATTATCCTTCACCACAATCTCCGCTGTTATAAAACTTTTGAAATAGAGTTTTCAGAGGTGCGTAAAATGAATTAAAACAAAAATTAGACTAAGAGATCTGAACTTGACTGCAGAGTTTAAATTTAACACTTTAAAGCATAGTCTTAAGAATTTTGATAGTTAGGCTTTTGACATATTTATCTTTTCAGCTGTCATCATGACTCCAACTCGAGAACTGGCTTTACAGATTACGAAAGAATGTAAGAAGTTTTCAAAGACCTTGGGACTTAGAGTGGTCTGTGTTTATGGAGGAACAGGAATCAGTGAACAGGTAGTTATAAAGGAACATGCAGTTTTTCCAGTCTTTTTCTCGAGTGATTTAATAATGTAAAAATGATTTTTGTTTTGAGGTTTTTTTTTTATAGTAATTGCTTCTAAAATCTTCAAAAATGAAGTGTGAAAATAGTAGTAAGAATGAGTTGTATTAACATTTTATTTTAGAATTTTTGAGTCATTTTCATATCTTAGCCTTCCTGTTATTCTTTCCCTGCTCAAGGATGCATATATTTTTTCCATTTTACAGATGTTCAGAAAGGTTAAGTTGACCAAAGTCTTTGGCTTAGTAGGACTTTGTTTGTCCTAGAACCTAGGTTTCTGATTCCTAGATCAGCATTTATTTTCTCTAAGTGACATCTTTAAAATGTGTTGATGAATGAATACATTAATATCAAAGTTTCATCTGCATTCGTAAATGATTTTGGCAAGAATTATTTAAGCATACGTTCATTTACTCTCCTAAGGCATTTCTCCAAGTGTCTTTTAAAGAGTGATAGTTATCAGATATTTTCTCGAACTAGAAAAAGGGAAAAAAAACTGAGTTCTATGGTCAAAAAAGTGTTTGAAATGTTGGATTATATAAAGTTAAAATAGATTTCTTTCCTGCTGAACTTTTTAGTCTTTAATGAGCCTAATGTTTATTGTGATGCTAGAAAAGTGGCATAAATTAAGTGACATTTTCTGAACTTATTTAACCACAAAATCCTTTCTGAGGAGTTGTCTTGTCAGATTCTAGACACATTTTGGGAATATTTGCTGTTGTTATCCCAGTGGTATTTTAAGCATTTGAACTTGGTTTTCTAAGTTTACCTTTGTCAACTTTTTTGGCCACAGCCTATAGTAAGAAATACATTTAAAATATAAGCTAATACACGTATGCACATTCTATTTCTATAGAAGTCAAGCAAAGTTTTATGATGTCTAACATAGCCTGGTATTTTCCAGTCTATTTCATTTTAAAAATGCAGGTTTTGACTTAACTGATTTCATGATTCACCAATGGAAACAACTTTCAATTTGAAAAACACTGATGTATATAATTGGTTTATTTACTGCTTTTTCATGTTCCTTTCTTGGTTTTAAGGGATCTTGTCACATTAAAATTGATAAAAATCTCTGGTTTTCATTTGTTTCAAAGTTACAGCACCATGTGGTCATTTGCTACTAACTGTTTCTTTATTAGTGCTCCAGTCTTTTGAAGAATTAGGCAGGGAACTTTGATGTCTTCTAATCAGACCTTGCTGTCCTACCTTATGGAGCTGTACAGGACCTTGTACAGTGTTTTCAATAATCTGTGCTTAAGCATTAGTGATAAATGAGCTATAAAATTTCATCTTTTTTTATTAGATTGCTGAGCTGAAAAGAGGTGCTGAAATTATTGTTTGCACACCTGGTCGAATGATTGACATGTTAGCAGCTAACAGTGGTAAGTCAGGGATGTTTTTTAGTTCTCTTTTCTCCTTTTTGAATTCTATACATTTTTGTTAAATCAAAGCAGATACAAGAAACCACCAAAGGGTTTCTACATTTCTTCTTAAAGCTGTAATATCTTAAAATTTGTGTTGTAATAAGCTTATTGTTGCAAGAGTTCATAGTATTTTTGCAATTTAATTTAAAATTTCTTCTCAGTACTTCATTTGATTCTTTTAGCCCTTGAAGTGAAGTCTGCATCCAATTTTGGCCTAGCTTTGCTTTTGAAAGGGTGGGGGCTATCTTTTTTTTTTTTTTTTTTTTTTCAGTTGTACAATTTAGGCTTCTCCACAGGGACTAGTATTTTCTTGCAGTACTGAATAAATTAAGATATTGCAGCTTTAAGAAATTTTATCTTTTGTAAATATTGCATGTTTTTAGCTCAGATACTGTGCTTTGTTAAATTATTCCCTATCAAAACTGTTACTAAACTGTTGACATTGTTTAACTTCTGTGGAGAAAGTCCCTTCAAGATTTATAGAACTGGGCTTCCGAGACTTAAACCATCAAAGGTAGGTAATTTAATGCTGTTCCCAATCTTGCAAAACTAATTGGGGCTGCAAATGTTTATGTGAAATACTTAAACATTGGGAAGCATTTATTTTGGCTCATTTCAGTTTCTTGAAGAAAATGCTTTCAAAGGTTTCCATTGCAGTATTCATTTTATATATATAATAGAATATTAAAAACTATGAGTAATGCATGTTTCTAATAGCATTCTGCTTGGATTTCTGTGTACATTTAATTCTAATTCTACATGAAGTTGGTAAAGTGACATTGAAATTGATAAATCATTGTGCTTGTACAGCATATGAAAAGTTTTGGGTTGAATGCTGATAAAATAATCCCTTGTTTTTTCTCAATGCTCCATTAAGTCTCTTCCTGATATTCATCTTGATTAATTTTACCTTTTTCCCTTACTTATCCTTTTGGTTTATATTTAATAACTATTTCATACATGTTTTTGCCAGGTGATTGAATCAACAATTGATAGAAACGCTTATATTAATCCTTTAGAAAAGGTTTCCTGTGTATGTATTTAGTTTTTCTTGGCTAAGAAGCCAGTTGCATTTATTTAAACCAGTGGGAACACTTAGTAAAATTGGATTTGTACCTTTGTATAGAAAAATGTATATATGTAATACCTTTGGTATTTAAAATTTTTGTGTAATATGTTAGTTACCTAATGATACTGAGTAGCTTCTGTTTTTACTGTTTTGACATGCCCATTAGAAGCTTCTAACTATATATAAGTAGGTATGTACTACATAAAATAATGTAAAGAAAGGTTTTCTGCATCTGAAATAGTTAGCACTGGAACTTGCTTTCCACACATACGCTGTAATCTCTAATATGTTTTTTCCTAGGTGATGCTGTCAGATAATGGCTGATGTGGCTCGATGCTCCATCTCAGTCTTAGTTTTATGATGTGTTTTGGAGAGGGCTGTTTTCTGAATTTTACAGGTTCTTCAGGCCCTACGATGGTATGCAAGAGACGAGTTTGACAAAATAAAGGGCCTCATGTACCCATTGTCAGAAAGTATTTGCCATTAGATTAAGATATTATAAATCAAAATTTCTTTTCACTGTTTAAAGATACCTAACTTACCCCTCTGGTTAAGTCAGGCATTTTAGTTCCCTTTACAGTTTTTTAAAGTTTTTGGTAGTCATAAAATGAGTTGTGACTGATTTTTAGTTTTCTTTTTGTCTTTATTTTTTTTCTTCATGTTAGGTCGGGTTACAAATCTTCGAAGAGTGACGTATGTTGTTTTAGATGAAGCAGACAGAATGTTTGACATGGGTTTTGAACCACAGGTACTCATTAAATTTCTTAGTGTTTTGAACTATAAAATAAACCTTGTAACTGCCATAAGAATGAAATGTTTGCATGGTTTCTCAAATTCACACACATCTTTGTTGTATGGTAGTACAGTGGAAAATTAGAAGTGGAGTGCTATAGAAATTTAAGCTTTCATTTTTTTTTATAGTTTTCACTGTACTTCTAAATAAATTGCTTTAATGCGTGGTTTTAACTACCTCACCATCTAGATAGCACAGCTTGTTTACATTCTCCCCATGTAAAAACTAAAGCTCAAAGCATTTGTCTAGCTTTAAATTTTTATATTCTTCATATACGCTATTTACTCAAATACAAAGTTTCAACAGTACAAACTTAAAGTTAGAAGCACATGTTAAAAGGTAGTAGTTTTTCTTAGCAATAGCAGTGTGAGTTGTCAGTGTGCTATGGAGGCCAAAGAAACTTTTTTTTTGATCACAGACTGCAGTATTAGAAATGGGGTATTGGAAAGGGATAAGGTGAAAGTCGTGTTCAGTGTTTTCAATCCATTCATGTGTTCTCCAAAAAATAATAGTGTATATATTGTGTGTAGATTTAGGGACAGAATTCTAAATGAGATATAGAGGAGCATAAAACAGAATCAACAGGACTGTGGTAACCCTTGAACCAAGTGAGAAACAGTTAAAGGAATGAGGGGTATTTAGTTTGAAGTAGGGGGTTTGATATCATCCTTTAACTCTTTGAACAAAGGCTGTCACATAAAAGAACCATTGAATTTATCCTTTGGGTCCCAAGGAGTAGAACTGGCACCCAGTGGGGATGCTGTAGCGAGCTTGATACGAGCATAATGTGAGAAAGACTGGATAAGCATTATTAGGAGATTAAACAGGTTACTTGGTAGGAGAGAGATATTAAATATGCTTTTCATCCATGTGCTTGAGTAGAGGCAGTGTCCATTTGCGGAGATCAGAGGGAATTGAAGAAATAAGTGGAAGATGGATCTAGGTGCCCTTTAATGTCTTTCCCAATCAGTTCATCGATTTTTATCATATTCATGGGACTTTACAACTGTCACCACTATTCAATACCAGAACATTTTGATTGCACTCCCCCAAATAAAACCCTATCCCAATTAGTTGCTTTTGTTTTAAATCCTATCCTGTGAATTAAAAAAAAAAATCTCCTTTCTATTATATTTTGTCTTTTTTGGAGAGTGTAAAAATAGACACATGTGTTCAATCTTCCATCTTTCCCTGGAAATTGATTTCATGACTTTTTCTTGATGTATTCTTTTGTTTGGGACCGCTTTTTCAGTAGAAAGAACTCAGAAGTACATTTTTTGAATCTTTGCATGTATGAAAATCCTTAGTCTGTCCTCATATTTATTTGACATTTAGCTAGACTTGAGGTGAGAATAATTTTCCTTCAGAATTTCTTTTAGTTTCCATTGGTTTTCTTGAGAAATCCAATAGTTATTCAGTTATTAACCTTTTGTCTTTAATTTGTTTTTTTTTTTGTCTTGAAACTTGTTGAATCTTTATCCTTAATGTTCTGTAATTTCAGTGGTGTCCTGTCATTTAGGTTTGTTTTTTCCAACAAATGTCCTGACTACTTGGTTGGTTCTTTCAGTCTAGAAACTCAAATCCTTCACTTCTGAGAAATTTTCTTGAATTTTTGATGATTTCCTTCTTGTTTTCTGGAACTCTTATTTGGGTATTGGACCTCTTAGACTCATCCCTTACTTTTCCTAATTTTTCTTCCCTTACTTTTCCTAATTTTTCCTAAGTATTTTCCACCTCTTTGTCATTTTACCTTACTAGAGATTTCCTAAACTCTAAGCTTTCAGCCTATTTAATTTTTGAATTCTGTTTTCTTTTCTAAAAGCTTAAAGTTTTAATTTCTAAAAGCTCTTTTCTTTTCTCTGAATTTTAATTTTAAATAGCATCCTGTCTTTGTTTCATAGGTACAGAAATTTCTCAATTTTCTCTGGGTATTGCTGATAGTTTTTTGAAACTTTCATCTCCTTGCATAGTCTCCTCCTCCCTCCTTGCTTTTTTCTTTCTGTGTATGCCAGTACATTTGAAAGCTTTTGGTTAAACAGACTCAAGAACACTGAAATAGTCTTACATTTATTAAATAAGTCACCTTTTAATTTTCCCACAAGGAAAGCACCAATTTCTGACTATTTTTAACTAGTGAGTTCTACCACTAGTAGAACTATTCAAGGAATTAATAATTATGTTTCTAGCCACACTTTATTTCAAAGTATAAAAAAGAAGGAATACTCATCAATTTATATAATTTATATTTAACTTTTAAAATAGCTGTTAAGGTATAATTATATACCATAAAATTCACCTTGTTTAAGTGTGTAATAAAATGGTTTTTAGTACACATACAGATTTGTGCAGTCATCACTGCAATTCAATTTTAGATCACGTCTTTCACCAGAAAAATGTCTTGTGCCTGTTTGCATTCATTTCCTATTTTCACCTCAGCCTGAGGTAGCCACTAATCTGTTTTCTGCCCTAAAAAAATTTGCCTTTTCTTGATGTTTTATATAATGGAATAATACAATGTGTAAATGGAATATACATCTAGCTTATACTGATTTCACTTAGGACATATGTTTGACCATTTGTCATTACTTCATTCTTTTTATTGCCGAGTAATTAGTATTCCATCATATAAATATATGTCGTATTTTGTTTCCCCATTAACCAGCTGATGAACATTTGGATTATTTCCACTTTTGGGCTGTTAGGAATAATGCTAATGTGAACATTTGCATACAGGTCTTTGTATGGATGTATGTCTTCATTTCTCTTGGGTAGATTACCTAGGAGTTGAATTGCTCATTGTATGGTAGTTTATATTTCACTTCCTTAGAAACTGTCAAACTTTTTCATAGTGGCTGTTCCATTTTATAGGCCAATATAATATTGATATCAAAATCAAACAAGTTGTATTACAATTTTATGTATAATGATGCAGAAACTCTAAATATATGTGTGTATGTGTGTGTGTGTGTATATATATGAACCAGTTATAGCAATGCTTAAAAAAGATAATCATATTGAAGTTAGTATCCTTTGGATGCAAAGCTGGTTTAACATTAGAAAAATCAAGTTATATAATCCATCCTATTACCATTATCTCAAATAATGTAGAAAAGGCATTTGAGAGAATTTCACTAGTGGTTTACAATTTTAGCACATTAAGACTAGTTGGGAACCTCTTTAATAATGGATACTACCAAAATAATCCTACAGCAGACCTTATACTCACTGGTGAAGCTTTGAAGCTATTAACATAAGAAACAAAATAGTTAACACTCATTCAGCGTTTTACTGGAGGTCCTAGCACAGTAAGCAAGAAAAGGGTATAATGTTTAGAAAGGAAGAAACAAGTGTTATCTGCAAGTGATATGACTATTTTTGTAGAAAACTCAAAATAATATGCAATAAATGATTAGAGTTAATGAGAAAATAGTAAACTTTCTGGATACAAAAGAAGTAAACAGAAATCATTTACGTTTCTTTTCCTTGTAAGTTAAAAAATGTACTTTAAAAATCATATAAATTATAAAAGCATGAAACAATAAGCTCGACAAAGATCTGTGAGATATATCTGGAAAAAATTATGAAACTTTACTGGAAAACAGAGAAGACTGAAATTTATGTGAAGATCAGGTGGCAAAGAGGTAACTCTCCCGAAGAACAGGGGCAGGATAGATGTGAGAGAAGCTACTTCTTGAAGGTCTAGTTTGTTCCCATTTTAGGATTTAGCTTTCTTGGCTCTGCTAAGTCAGGTAGTACTTAATCAAAACGTTGCTGCTGTCATCTCGTCTTATTTTCTTTGTCTTTGTTGGTTTGTGCAGTTTTTTAAAACAATCCCTGTGTTGTTACATTTTATAAAGGGTTTTTCAAGGGAAGAGAAGTAAATATATGTGGTCAACTAACAGTCTTTAACTGAAAGTACCGGCATATGTTTTAAACCCATCGTTTTGAATGCTGGGTGCAGAACAGATCTCATATTGGGCAGGAGTAAAGGCAGGGAGACCTGTTAGAACATAGCTGAAATAATCCAGGTAAGAGATGGCTGAGGTTTGGACCAGGAGCCCAGGATTTCCACATGCCTTGGGTAGGATGACCCTTTTCACAGTATCACGTCCTCCTTGACTGGAGTGAAAATGTGGTCATAGAATTCTGTATATTCCTGGCAAGACCTTCAACGCTCCCAATTTCCAGCCACTCACCACTGTCTATCTTGATGCCATCATCAATAATTTTATTTATTATATCTCTTTTTTTCTTGCTTATACCAGTCACCACAAGGATCCTAGAACTCTCTGATTGCTCCAGGGCTCTGTAGACACTGAGTCAGTTAATTGCTGCCTGTATTCCATCCCCTCAGCAATATGTCCACCTTCATTGTTCTGTTTTTTTCTGTAGTTCTTATCACCATTTGTCACAGTTTGTTTATCTGTCCACCCTCCTCAGAATATAAACTGTATGAAACAAGTTTTTGTCTATATTTATTGCATATTCCAAACACTTAGAACAATGCCTGGCACATATGGTTGCTCAATAAAAGTGTGTTAAATTAGTGAAGGAAAACAGTAATTCTGATGAAGAACAGTTGCACCGTAGGTATCATGTGAAAATCAAGACTGCATAATTTGTTGATGGATTGGGTGTCAGATGAGTGAGAGAGAGTAGCTGTGGATGGCGCCTAGATTTTTGGTATAAACCTGTGGATGGCTAGAGTTGCCATTTCTTGAGAGGGGGAACCTATGAGATGAGCAAATGATGATGTGAAGTCAGTCGTAATATTCTGAGCTAACAAGTGTAAAAGTCGCAGAGTAGGTGATCTCTATAAAGTTCCTTCTACTTGGTTTTACCATCCTATGATTTCTGGAGACTACACTTACCATATTTTTTGTACTGTTTTCTCAGGTTATGCGCATTGTTGATAATGTTCGTCCTGATCGACAGACAGTTATGTTTTCAGCAACTTTTCCCAGAGCTATGGAGGCCTTGGCTCGCAGAATCTTGAGTAAACCCATTGAAGTGCAGGTTGGAGGGAGAAGTGTGGTTTGCTCGGATGTGGAGCAACAAGTGGTGGGTACAAATCCTTAGAAAATCGCCAGTTCTCTGGATGTTTAGGCAGTGTGTCATCCTTTTGGGATCATTGTGATGTAGGTCGATAATTTCTAAAATTAAATAGTATACATCAGCTGCAGCTTTTAGCATTTTTACCAGATATTTGAATATGCTATTCCATGGAACTGTTTACATGCTCTTCTAGTTTCTTTCACCAGAAGTGATGGGCTGGTAGATAGAAATGTCGCATACCTATATTATTTGGTTAATAGAATGTGAGGTTAAAGGCAGAGAGAACAGATAATCATTTGTCCACATCTGCAAGCCTCTTACTCTCTGAAAGTTACAAATTTTTTTGGTCTTAATGGTTTACCAGTTATAATCAACAATTTCCTACCCCCTTCTAAAGATATAGCAAGATGTTGTCATTTATTTATTTGCCACAAATGAAATGAATTTTTGTTAAGGAAATGTATTCAGATTTTTATTCCATTAATTTTGTACAATTTGGTGTTTCCAGATTGTGATTGAAGAAGAAAAGAAATTCTTGAAGCTTCTTGAGCTTCTCGGCCATTATCAAGAATCAGGATCTGTCATTATATTTGTGGATAAGCAGGAACATGCTGATGGTCTTCTGAAAGATTTGATGAGAGCTTCTTATCCTTGCATGTCTCTTCACGGAGGTAATGTTTAATGAAGTATCTGTTAAGTACTTACCTTGGCCAAGCACTGCGCTGTGTTCAGAATGATAGTGTATTTACTTTGTACTCTAAGTTAGTACTAAATTTTATATCCTTTCTCACAGTTTTTCATTCACAACAGTTGTGTAGGAGAAAGCATTATTATTATTCCATCTTAGCAATAAAGAAAATAAGACAATAGAATGTTGGTTTGACCAGATTCATAGCCATTAATTAGCTAAGGAGGAACTGAACTTAAAATTTTCTGACTCATGTTGCATTCTTTCCATTATACCTTGCTACCTAGAGGTTTTTATGATTCACATTAGAGCTGTAATTGAAAATTTAAAGTAACATTTTAATTCCTGTGTAACATCACCACTGTTGTGTATATGTGGCACCTAGAATAATAAATGTGTGAAACAGAGACAGTTCACATTACACTCATTAACCAAGTGTTCTGACATTATGGCTTTGTGACGAATTACCCCCCAATTTAATGGCGTCCGTCATTTATTCTGTTTACGAATCTGCAGTTTCTGTAGAGATTAGCACAGATTTAGTCTGTCTCTTATGCTCTGTCTGCTGGGGTGACTCAGTTGCGGCTAGGGATATATTTCCAATTTGCCTTACTTATGCAGCTGGCAAGTTGGTACTGGCTCTTGACTAAGAGCTCAGTCAGGCTGTTGCCGGGGAATCCTGGCTGTTCCCCTTGTTAGCCTCTCTCTGAGGCTGCTTGGCACAGAAGGCAAGAACCAAAAGCTGCCAGGCCATTTAAGGACAATACTGGGAAGCAGAAGAACTTTTATTTCCACCATATTCTATAGGTCAAAATAGTCACTGATCTGGCCCAGATTCAAGGGGAAGGAGGCATAGACTCCAACTCTTGATGGGAAAGTGTGATTCCACATACAAAAGGACGTGTGGGATAGAACATACTTTTGCCGTCTTTGGAAAATACAATCTACCACACCAGGCTTCATGTGGGATGCAGTTAAAAGGGCTTTGAGGATATGTCTTTGGTTAACTTTTAATATGATTCATTATGTTTTCCTTTTTTTTAATGAATAAAATGCACATTTTTCCATTTTAACCATTTTAAAATGTATAATTCAATGGCATTAAGTACACTCACCATGTTGTGTAACCATCACCATTATCTTTTTCCAGATAATCATCACAAATAGAAACTCAGTACCTGTTAAGCAATACTCAGTTTCCTCTCACACCCTCCTTTGCCTCAGCCCATGGTAACCTGTATTCTACTTTTTGTATCTATGAGTTTGCCTTTTCTAGGTATTTCACATAAGTAGACTTAAACAGTATTTGTCTTTTTGTGCCTAACTTATTTCACTTAACGTCTTTAAGGTTTATACTTGTTGTAACATGTATTAGAATTTTCTTCTTTTTTAGGGCTAAGTAATATTCCATTGTATATATGTACCATATTTCCTTTAGTCATTCACCTAAGTATTGATGAACACTACAGTTGTTTTTACTTTTTGGGTTTTGTGAATAATGCTGCTTTGAACATTGATGTACAAGTATCTACTTGAGTTCCTCCTTTCATTTCTCTTGAGTATATACCTGGGTGTGGAACTGCTATGTCACATGGTAAGTGTTGTTTAACTTTTTGAGGAACCACCAGACTTTTTTACAGCAGCTGCACCATTTTGCATTCTCACCAACACTGCATTAGGGTTCCAGTTTATCCACAGCCTGACTTGCATTTGTTGTTTACAGTTTTTTTTTTTAATAGTAGCCATGCTGGTAGATGTGAAGTGGTATGTTAGTGTGGTTTTGATTTGCATTTCCCTAATGATTAATGAGGTAGAGCATCTTTTTATGTGTTGCTTAGGCATTTGTATATCTTCTTTGGAGAAATGTCTATTCAAGGCCTTTGCCAATTTTTTTATTGGCTTGTTTTGTTTTTTTCTTGCTAAACTGTAGGATTTCTTTATGTATTCTGAATAACAATCCTTTATGAGATATGTGATTTGCGTATTTCCCCCACTCTGTGGGATGTCTTTTCACTCTTTGGATAGTGCCCTTTGATGTTTTAATTTTGAAGTCCAATGTATTTATTTTTTTCTTTTGTTTGTTGCCTGTTCTTTTGGTGTCATATTGAAGAAATCATTGCCAAATCCAAAGTTATAAAAAGTTTCCCCTATGCTTTCTTCTAAGAGTTTTAAAGTTTTAGCTCTTAAGTTTAGGTCTTTGATTCATTTTGAGTTAATTTTTGTATATGGTGTAAGATACTGGTCCATCTTCATTCTTTTGAATGTGGAGGTTTGGTTTCCCAGCACCATTTATTGAAAGGACTATCTTTCCTTGTTGAATTGTGTTGGAACCCTTCTCAGAATCAAATGACCATTTACGTGAGGGTTTATTTCCAGACTTTCTGTTCGATTCCATTGGTCTATATGACTGTCTTATGCGAGAGTCATTTTATTTGTTAATAAGTATTTATTTATTTTTTAATGAAGATACTAGGGATTGGACCCAAGACCTCGTACTGCTAAGCATGCCTGAGTCATTTCATTTTTAATTTTGATCTGTTTGCATTTACTTTTCTTTAAAAATAAACTTTGTATTTTAGAGCAGTTTTAGGTTCATAGCAAAATTGAGCAGAAGTTAGAGTTCCATGTACTTCTTTTTTCTACACATGCACGGCCTCCCCCACCATCAGCATCCCACACCGCAGTGTTACATTCGTGAACCTACATTCATTAGCTTAGACATTTTTATCAGGACACATCATTGTCATCCATAGTTCATAGTTTACAGTAGGGTTTACTTTTGCTGTTATGAATTTTGTGGGTTTGGACAAATATATAATGACATGTCTTCATCAGTATAGTATCAGAGTATCTTCAGCATGCTAAGAATCACCTGGGCTTTGCCTATTCCCACCTCCTTTCCTCTGCCACTTAATCACTGACTTTTTATTTTCTTCATATTTTTGCCTTTTCCAAAATGTCCACATTTACTTTTTTTTTTAATTGAAGTACAGTAAATTATAATGTGTCAATTTCTGGTGTATAGCACAATGTCCCAGTCATGCATATATATACATATATTTGTTTTCATATTCTTTTCATCAAAGGTTCACATTTACTTTTAATCACTAGGGTAAATAGTCTATGCTGACTTTTGTAGATGTTTTATTTATGCCATATTAGTGTCATCCTGAAAATGTTTTGAATGCCATTCTTATTCTCCACATTTGAAACATGGGGTTTAGCACTCCCTTTTTATGATTTCTTCTCTGCCCTATATTTGTTTTTCTATGTTTTTTAAACTAAAATTTAAAAAATTAAAACCAGATCTGTCTCTGTAGATCTTGAGTCTCAAAGTAAATGCTTCATTCATTGCACGTGTAAAAATACATTCATTAGCTTAAACATTTTTATCAGGTCACTTTGTAATAGAACAGAATGTTCTGAATTTCTGAAGGAAAACCAGAGAGATTTTTTTATGCATCTTGTCATTAAGTTTTCTTAATGTTTGAGTAAGTAAAGGCCTATTTGCTATATATGTATATAAACGTAGGAATTATTTAGGACTTTTAAAGAATTTTTTTAAAGGTATTACCATGAAATTCCTAATATGCACATGTCATTCATGTGCGTTTTATGCCTAACACATAGTGTGATGGCATTAGTAGTGAGAAGTGTGGATGTTAGTATGAATGAAATGCATACAATTTTTTGCCCCTTTGGAAGAAAAAACAATACAAATTGCAAAACATTTAGCTCATTCTTCCTTTCCAGAGTTACTGCAACTGCAACATGCTACTGAATCTGTACTGTGACCAAATGACAAAAAGTACTGATCTGTTCATTTGTAAAATGGAGATTATAGTATTTCTGCTCTTCTAAGATTGATCTCCATAAAGGGGCAGTCAGGCTAATTTGCAGAACCTATCACTTAATGGGTTGATATCTATTTATTCCTGTTAACTATTCTGAATAGTGAGAAGGAAGCTCTGAGACATTCTGAGTGCTGCCACTTCTTCAGAGCCACCTGTAGTTCCTCAGGTCTTCAGCTTTAGTTAGGGGAGAAGGGGAGGCAAGAGGTTGAAGGAGGGGATGATGTGTTCTGCCTACTCCTGGTCTTAGCCTGAGACAATTTTCTTAGTTCAGCAATCAGAGCAGTTCACGGTTGCTTGACTTTTTGTTAGAGCACAAAGGCCAGGTAATTGTGGTTTATGAACAAAATACATGGAGCACCTGTTGTTCTTAATACTCTATTTTTGACTTATCACATACTTCTATTCCTTTAAAGTAGGTTAAAAAATGAAAGGAGAAATCTGAAAATACTATCATTAAAACATGGCTACAATTTCTATTTTGACAGTCATCCATTTCTTCAGTTTTGTGCTAATAACATAATTTTAAAATTTCTTAAAGACTCCCTTGCTTTTAATATGGTAATTATTGCTGAAATTAGGAAGGCATCATAATGGTTTCTACTTCCAGGTAATCAGGAAATATGAAAACAGACTTTTTTTAATATAGCAAAATGCTTCGTCGAGGCCTTTAACATGACATCAGTTACTTTTTTCTTTTTTTTTTCTGCAAGTAACACAAAATACCAACTCAGATGCCTTAAATCATAAGAAATATTTACTATTTAACAAAACATGAACTCCTATGGCGAAATGATTCCAGGATTGCTGCATTCAGTGGCTCATTGTCACCTATTGTAGTTTGTATGCTGCTGTCCTGAACATACTTTGTTACTAAGCTAGCTTTCGTTCCAACAGCAAAAAGGCTTCTGTAGTTTCAATCTTTACTTCCAGATCTGACAGCTTCCAGAGGAAGCAGACTGTTTTCCATGTCTTTGTGTCTTTTTTCCCCTTATTTTTATTACCAAAATTTTCAAACAGAAAATTTGACAAATTGTGTAGTGAACACCCTTGAATATCTAATACTAGATTCTACAGTTAACATTTTGTTGTATTTATCTATCACATCTTTAGTTATCTGCTTGTTTTATCTACTCATCAATCTTTTTTCGTTTTTTGATGTTTCAAAGTTGCAGCATCAGTGCGTTTCACTTCAATATGCATGTTATTTTTAAAAGTTTTTAAATAAAAAATGAAATGTACAGATTTTAAGTACCATTTGATGAGTTTTGACAAATGCCTTTAAGCTGTGGAACCCAAACCTCTGTTACGATATAACCTCAGAAAATTCCCTCAGTTATTCCCTGTCCCAGAGACAACTGATTTTTACGTTTTTCCCCCAACGTATGTTAATTTTACCTGTTTTAAAATTTCAAATAAATGGCATCTTACATTATGAACTGTTTTGTGTCAGGTATCTTTCACTTAGCATGTATTTTTGAGATTCGTCCATATTGTTGCATGTATCAGTTCTTCCCTTTTATTGCTGAGTAATATTCCATTGTATAAATATACTATTCTTTGTTTAGTCATTTCTGTTGGACACGGGCTGTTTCCAGGTTTTTGGCTGCTTTAACCATCCCACAAGATAAACCATAATCAAGTTACAGAATAGTTTCCTTACCACTCAAAAGACCTTTTCCTGTCCTTATACAAAGTAATTGTAAATCTCTCCTCTGTCCATAACCCTTCTTGCAGCCACTGATGTACTCTGTATATTATGCAACTTTTTGCAGTTGTTTTGTTTTGTTTTGTTTTCAATTCAGCATGATGGCTTTGAGATCCTTTCAGGTTGTTGCATTATTCATTTGTTTCGATAGTCTAGTAGTAGTTTTTGTATGGCTGTACCATTGTGTATCTCTTCATCTGTTGAAGGACATTTGACTTGTTTCCAATTTAGACAATTATGAATAGAGCTGCTATTAAATACACAAGTACACATTTTTGTGTGAACATCTAATTTCTCTCAGGTAGGTAACCAGAAACAAGGTTGCTAGGTCATATGGTAAGTGTATCTAGGCATGATTTTCTTTTTATTCATTCTACTTGGGTTCACTGTGCTTCTAGAATCTGTAAATTTATGTCATGCATCTAATTGGGGAAATTCTTGACTATTATTTCTTGTGTTTTTTTTCCCCCCTGCCCTGTTTTCTCGTCTTTTTTGGGAACTCTGATTATGTATTTGTTCAACCTTTTGATACTGTCCCACATATTACTGATGCTTTGTTCAGTCTTTGTTTTTAGTCTTTTTTCTCTCTGTAATTAAGATTGGCTAATTTCTTTGACTCTGTCTTCAAGTTGACTCTGGCTTTTGAGCATCTCTTACCTGCTGTTAATAAGCCCATTCAGTGAATTTTTTAACTTGGTTATTATACTTTTTTAGTTCTGGAATTTCCAATTAACTTTCTTTTATATTTTCTTGATTCTCTTAATTGTATTTCCTAGACATGCAGTTAAATTTTTTTTTCCTTGATCACAGTTACTATAGTTGCTTTAAAATTTTTGGCTATTGATTATAACAGCTTGCTCAACTCAAGTCAGTTTCTATTGATTATGTTTTCTTTTGCTTTTGTTTTACATTTTTTGTTTCTTTGTATGTCTAGTAACATTGGTTTGTATACTGGCCCTTGTGAATGACATCTTGTGGAGTCTAAATTCTCTTATGTTTTTCTTGAGAGGTTTTTTGTTTTTTTGTTTTTTTGTTTTTTGTTTTTTTCCCCTAATAAGGCATTAACTTGGCTGCAATGGGCAACATCTGAAACCTCTATTAATTTCTTCTAGCCAGAGCTGGGCTTTTGGATTCTGCCCCATGCATATATAGTTTTGGGATCAGGTATTTGGACAGTGTTTTTATATACAATTGAGCATGCCTGCTCTGTTGTTCTTTTTGAAATTTGTATCTTCTTTTCTGGTCCCAAATTTATCCTGAACTCTTTCTTCTGTTTCTTCTTGTCTCGAAGACTGTTTCTATTCATGTCTTGACTCCCCTACCTGGACTGCTTAGGGCCTGCCCCCAAATAGAAAGTTTAAAATAAATAAATAAAATCCTATTAAACTGAACCAGTGCCATTGCATTCTTCCAGGTGTCAATACCCTTCCAGTTTCTGTTTGCTTTTAGTTATTCTCTGGTGCCTTCAGGTAGTTGTTCTTTATATTTTGTCCAGAATTCATAGTTGTTATCTGCAGGAGGGTTGTTCCAGTAAGATGTTTCTCCTACATTGATCAAAACATGTGGTTTTTGTGTAAGTAAGGAAAAATTTTCCTATAATCCCCTATCTGTACTTTTTTTCAATCTCTTTGATCAGAATTGCTTCACATGCTTATGCCTAAATCATTCATAGTCAAGGGGAATGAATAATGGTTCTTAAAGTATTGTCCTGGGATACCTGAGGTCTCTGAGGTGATTCAGGGTGTTCATGAGGTCAAAAGTATTTCCAGTAACCCCACCCAGTTTTTCTCCTTTTTCACTTTCATTCTCTTATTAGTGTATAGGTAGTGTAGTTTTCTAGAGCCTGCACGTTGTGTTATATTGCAGCAGATTGAATGCAGAAAGTATGAGACCACCTATCTTCTATTAAGCCATGTAAGAGATTTATAAAAACATAAAGCATCTTAATTATTTTTATTGTTTTGGAAAAGTTACTTTTCACAAAAATATGTTTTTTATTTGAGCATGTAATTGCTTTATTGTTGTGTTTCTGAGTTAGTTAGTATTTTAATTTTTCCTAAGTTCTAGTTTCTAATACATTAAATACTGATAGAGATGACCTGTATAAACTAAAGGCCTCTGGATCGGGTCCTTACTAATTTTAAGAGTGCAAACTAACAAAGTTTGACAAGGGCTGGTTTACACTAATCATGATTCACCTCCTGAGACTGAGAATTAGGCTCATCTCTGGTTTGAGGTGTTGGGTGGGTAACAAAATTGGTGTTATGTTGAGAAGGAAGCGGATTAATGGTTGCTTGGCAGGCATCCTGTGTACTTCAGTTAGCTTATTGTATACAGTTCTGAGGAATGCAATATGTGTAGTTGAGTTGGTAGTCAGGATACCTCAGTCTAAAGTAAAAGTTTTGGTGTTTTAAAATTATATACTTATTGTAAATTATTGTTTTCATTAATTTTTCTAAAGAGATTTTTGTGTAGAGTTTTGGATCCTAGTTTCTTTGATGTAAGATCCAAATACTTTTTTAAGTCAATGTTTGAAGAGTTTATTTAAAATTTTAGGTAATAATATGAATTGATATTGATATTTAGATGCTGATATTCTGTATATGTTAAATTCAGATTTTATATGAAGTGTTAGACTATCACTTGCTGCAAAAATGAATTTCAGGGTTTGAGAATTTATCTCATCCCCTTCTGTAATTACTAGAGATTCCTGGATACCCCATCAGAAAATGTATTTGTGGCCTGGGCATTTTGTAATAGAACATTTTGGTATTTTATGCTCTACTTTGTCACTGATTCTGAGGCTCTTTGGATAACATATTTAAGAGTGGTCCAGTTGGATACTTTTTACAGTCCAATGTACTACAAACTTTAATGTGCATATGTAATCACCTAAGACTCTTGTTACAGTGTAGAATGTGATTCAGTAGTTTGGAGTAGGATCTGTGATTCTGCATTTCTAACAAGCTCTCATGTGAAGCTATTCCTAGTCCTTGAACAAAACTGAGTAGCAAGGCTCTACATAACCTGTAGAAGGAAAAAGATCTGAATCCTGTCAATATAGGCTGAATGTACCTACCTTTTCTACCTTTGCCCCTACAATGGATGTAGGTTAGTGATTCTGAGATGGGGCTTCTGCAGTTACAAGCCTTATATACAGGAAAGGGGGCAAAACAAGGGCAGATTTGGAATCCTAAATAGTAGTAACTTTGCATCTTGCCAGTAAATTTCCTTAGTCGTATATTTTATATATTGTAGTTGTTGGACATGTGGTCAGCATAAGTTGGATTTGTTTTTTACCTGTGTTTAACTTATTTCTCTAAGTGTCAGAGGAAATGGAAAATTTAATTTGAACCTGTGGTTTTATAACTCTTTAATTTACTTGCAGGTATTGATCAATATGACAGAGATAGCATCATAAATGACTTTAAGAATGGGACCTGCAAACTTCTTGTGGCTACGTCTGTTGCTGCCCGAGGTCTAGATGTGAAACATCTTATTCTTGTAGTAAATTACAGCTGCCCCAACCATTATGAGGATTATGTGCACAGAGCAGGACGGACTGGAAGAGCAGGCAACAAAGTAAAAAGAATTATTTTTAAAGTTGATTTCTTTTATATTAAAATATAGATGTTTCTTCAGGATTTTAAAGGATAATAGGAGTAATAGGGATATTTTGAAAATCATTAGAGTATGGGAAATAATTGATGTTAATTATTTATATACATAATACTTACCTAAGTGTTACAAAAATTATTGGATACCTAGCTTTTAGACAGGTAGGCAGGTAGTGTTAATCATTTGTCTCCCCAAAAGGTTTTTCCCCCTCACTAAGAATTTCCATGTAAACATGTACATATATGTATATAGTTTGGGATCTTTCATTACTTTTTAAAAAAAATGTGGGGACCGTGAAGTACACTCATGTCCACACCTATCACCACTGTTCTCCCTCTCCACATACATGTGTATTATTTGCCCTTCTAACTCACCTGTATTCTGTTAAGTATATAGTTCTAACTCATTCTTTTTGATGGCAGCAGAAGTGTCCTTTTGTTGGAAACATTGGTGGTGTTGTATTTAATATTCCAACCATGGACATTTCTGCATATTGAAGCAGTAGTAATAGTAATAGGTTATATTTATGGAGTATTTATTAAGTGTCAGCCACTGTTCTAAGTGCTTTACATATATCATCTCATTATATTCTCATAACTTCCTCTTTAAGGTGGACAATATTACCCCTTTTAACAGACAAGAAAAGTTGAGGCATGTAGACATTGTTACTTGGCAGATTTACATAGCTAATAAGTAGTGATGGCATTTGTTCTTTTAACCTGAGTTACTCTGTGGATTTGGGAAACTTTTTGTGTAAAGGGCCAGGTGGTAAAAACTGTAGCATTTTTGGGTCACACACAGTCTCTGTTATACTCTGTGTGTGTGCCTAAAAAATGTAATACCAGTTTTAGCTCATGGGTCATACAAAAGCAGGCCATAGTTCCAATCTGGTAACTACATACTTCTAAAATAAAATATTAAACCGTGTTTTAAAATTTTAGCAGTTCACTGGTAGGAGCAGAGTATTTTGTGAAGATGGCAATCTGATTGTAATTTGCTGTTCCTCTACTTACAACTCCAGTCTTTGCCTCGCCTGAACCAAAGAACTGCTAGGGACATGTGACTCCTTAGGCTTTAGAGAATCCCAGGGATGTGATGTATTTGACCTCATTTTTGTACATATAAAAACACATCATACATACATACACGTATTCTTTTTCTTTTATTGATCTTCAAAAAATATGGGAAGCTATATCCTAGGAAGTTAATACAGGTTAGCTGGGGTGGAGAGGTGCAGTAGGTAGTGGGGGAAGGGAATACAAGGAAAAAGGGGAAAATAAAATACTATCTTAAAATTAATATACATGACAGTGCAACTATGCATTTATGTAAAACACATAAATTTCTCTTTATGTATAAAGACATTAGACAGTTTTTGGTTTTGCTTGTTTTTAAACATTAAACTTAGATATTTCACCTTGAACCTTTGAAGAATTTAGTAGGACTCTTTTATGATCTTTAAAATTCGTTAGTAATAGAGATGTCTTAAGAGGGTATGTTAGGTGACTCAGATTTTTATCTTATTTGTGATCTAAGGATTCATTTTATTGGTGTTTAATAGTTCCACTTTTCATCATTCACTAGGGTTACGCATATACTTTTATCACAGAAGATCAAGCTCGGTATGCTGGTGACATAATTAAAGCCCTTGAATTGTCAGGGACTACAGTGCCTCCTGATCTAGAGAAACTTTGGAGTGATTTCAAAGATCAGCAGAAAGCTGTGAGTCTTTTAACTCCCCTTATTTTTATGCAAATCATTATTGCATATTTAGTACTTGTAAATCTTGATAGAATTATTTTCATTTATCTCTTTAGAGATGAAATAAAATTCTTTTGCTTCAACTTAGTATTTTGTGTAGTCTATGTAAGAGTTCTTATTTTTTCTCTCATGCTAGATGAAGTAATTTGTTACATTGTCATACACCACTTTGAAAAATATTTAATTGCCATAAATTCCTGAACATTTAAAGGTTTTTACTATGAAGTTAACTTTTTTGTTTTTCCTTGAAAGGAAGGGAAAATAATTAAAAAGAGTAGTGGTTTCTCTGGTAAGGGATTCAAATTTGATGAAACAGAACAAGCTTTGGCTAATGAAAGAAAGAAGTTACAAAAAGCTGCTCTTGGTCTGCAAGATTCAGATGATGAGGATGCTGCAGTTGATGTAAGTGTTATTCTAAGCCTTATTCTTACCAGTCGAAGCAGTTGTTCCTTTTGTACTAGAGGTCTTGCTGTAGGCTTGTTGAGTTAGCAGATTACTGGAAACCTTTTTGGTGTGTACCCTTCCCAGCTTTTTTCTATGTATATGATATGAACATATTCACATATGCTTGTATTTCTGTATTTTCATAAAAATGAGATTATACTGCTTTATAACCTTTTTAAAATTATTTTTAAATGTTTATCTTTATTATAGTCGGCTTACAATGTTGTGTTAATTTCTGGGGTACAGCTGTAACCTTTACGACAGTGTTTCTATGTTGAAATTTTCCCATTTTAATAAATTCACTCTTACCCTATTCTTGATGACTACATAATATTACATGGATGTTCCACAGTTTAATGACTCAAATCCCTTTAAAACAAATCAGAAATATTTGTTTTCTATATATTCATTGTTTGGAATATAGTTTACTTCATTGCTCATCCTTGAACATTTAACCTTGCACATTCATCAGATTAAGTCTTGAGGTTGAGTGTATAAATAAATGGAATTGCTAGGTGGAAGGGTATATCTAGTTTTTTTGTTGTTGTTGTTGTTTTTTAGGGGGTAGGGTTTACTTATTTATTTATTTTTAGAGGAGGTACTGAGGATTGAACCCAGGACCTTGTGTATACTAAGCATGTGCTCTACCTCTTGAGCTATACCCTCCCCTAGGGTATATCTAGTTTTATCTTAAACATTGTCAAATTGTTTTCCTGCAAGGTGAATACCAAGTTGTGCTCAGCATAATGGTGTATAAGAGTGCCTGGCTCCCTGTATCTTTAACATTGTTGGTACTAATACTGTTTTTTAGTCTTTTAAACTGAATTATTATAGAACACCCTTATTAATAATAATAGCATTTATTGAGTGCTACAAAGTGCTGTGCCCTGTGCCAGGTACTCTGCAGGGATTATTTATTTATTCCTCACAATAGCCAGACCAGTGGATACACAAAATATTTTCATTTTATAATTGAGAAGACTGAGGCTTAGAAAGATAAAATAATCTTTGCAGATTTACATAACTTTTGTAGGAAAGAACTGGGTCATTACCCATTCTGCTCTTACTTGAAAGCCCATGTTCTTAACTTATGGCATTATTTGTGACCCAGTTAAAAGGGACCCTGAAGACTCAGCAAGTTAAGAGTTTCACAGAGTATCATTTGGAACCCTAACCCAGGAGCTTGAGCTTTTGGAAAGGATGTTTTCATTATAAAATAATTTGGGAAAATCTGCCTAGTGTATACTACCACTTGCAGTATTAGCCCTATCAAAGGATATGAAAAGTCATTAATAAGAGAAGCTTATTTAACTTTGTTTAACCCAGTAATCCTCCAGCATATGTGGTATTTGATCATAGAACTTTTTTTTTTTTTTTTTTTTTTTACATACCCTCTATTAAACCTTAGTTCAGGACACAATTTTGGAAATTAGGAATTCAATATGATCTTCTCGTTTGAGGAAATGACCGCACTGTCTGGTCAGGACCAGAACCTGGGTTGCCTGTTAACTCTAGGCCATTTCTTTCTAGTGTAACATACTGCCTTAAAATTTAATTAAGTCAATGTTTTAGTTAAATTGTTATGGTGCAACAAATTAATCTAAAACAAACATTATCTCATGTTTCCTGAGGGTTAAGAAATCAGGAGCACTTTAGCCAGTTAGTTCTTACTTAGGGTCTCATGAAGTTGCAGTCAAGCTGTTACATGCTGAAGCCTGAAGGCTTCACTGATACAGGACCATCTTCTTCCAAGATGGCTCGCTCACTTTGAAGTTGGCAGGATGTCTCTGTTCTTTACTCTGCCCTTGTACTACATGGCAGCTGGCTCCCCTAGAGTGAGTGATCCAAGAGAGAGCAAAGAGAAACCTAGAGGAAGCGTTAGTGCCTTTTATGAGTTGTCTCTGCAGTCACACACTGGCATTTCCATTTGATTTTATCTGTTAGAAGCAAGTCACTAAGTCCAGCTGACACTCAAGGAGAGGCTCCACCTCTTGAAGGGAAGAGTATTAAGGAATTTGTGGCTATGCTTTTATTTCACTTTTTTATTAAAAATGAAATTTTTTTTTTTTTTTTTTTTTTTTTTTTTTTTGTGGGGCCCTGGTTTTCTGTTGACATCACAGTTAAACTCTGACTCCATTTGTTTGTGTTTTTCTTTTCTTTTGTTTTTTGGGGGTAGGTGGGTGATTAGGTTTATTTATTTTTTTATTGGAGGTAATGTGGATTGAACCCAGGACTTCATGCATGCAGAAAGCATGCACTCTACCATTTGAGCTGTACCCTCCCCACCTTGTTTTTAAAACCACCTCAGTTTTTTATGTTACTTTGAACATTTTTTTAAAATCTCATAATGAAATATGCTGATTCCCCCCCCTACTCTGGTTGTTACTATATACTATATAATTTTTATTAAAAATGTTAGAGCAATACTAAAGTGAATAAAGTCAAAAGTAAAATTACTCCTGTCAGCTACATCATATACATTCCCCATTCCTGATTTTATGCTTTTGTTTTGGATTTTAATGCCATGTATGCTATTTAATGTAAAAGAGTGTTACTCAGTTAAATGTTAGTTTAAAAGTATTGATAACTCAAACTCCTTATTAGACAATAAATAATTTAAAAAGAACCTAAGTTGTCTGTTTCCATTTCCATCAAAGGTCTTTCTGAATTACTCTAAATAATTTTAAACCCAAACAGACTTTTCTCTGCATCTGAAATTTGAAAGATTAGCCTCATCTCAGTAGATGAAGGGGTTTGCATCTCTTTAGTTGGTAGTAGTCATTTTGGGCAAAAGGCATCTTTGAAAGGAAATGCAAATAGCTTATGAGATAGATGTGGCTAACCTGAGGATTACAGAGTGGCAGTGGGACTCATGCGACTCCTGGAGAGCTGAGATTTTCAGCATTGCTCTTGCTATGATAGGGAAACCAACCTTCATTTCTTTCCTTCCTTTGTTCAAAGGAATAAAACAGTAAAGCCATTTTGTTCTGATCCTGTTACCTAGTTTTTTAGGTAAACTCAGATTTTTGGAGTTAGGAAGAATTTTAGGAGTTCTGCCTTAGGAACATTTTGTACCCTCCCCCCTGAGAACCAATGAGTGTATGTTTAGTTGTCCACTGGTATTGAGTTATTGCCCTTACTCCAGCTTCTTTCATTGCAGTGTATGTAATTTGGCCTTGAGGCCTGGGCCCTGGAGTGACTCACCTGCATCATGTTGGCTGTTCTTTCTTGACAGCACATGTTCTTGATTTACTGAGTTGGAATGTATTTTCTGTACCACTCAGGAGTCTGCTGTAGTGGTTCTTGCAGCATTATATCTCGGCTTATTTTCTTTTCCCTTCCCTTCCCTTCTTTTCCTTTCTTTTCTTTTGCTGTAGGCAACTGATTTTTAAAAATGAAATGTGTCACCCTTAATAAATGGCTGATATATTTTCCTGTTGAACTGTATAGTTGAATTAACATAAAGATAATTGTCTGATTTTAGTCTTTTGGTAGAGATACTTTTTATTAGTTTCTGTAGATATACCTAATTTGGTATTTCTAATTCAATTTTTACTAACCCTTTTTCTTCTTTAGATTGATGAGCAAATTGAAAGCATGTTTAATTCAAAGAAGAGAGTGAAGGATATGGCTGCTCCTGGAACATCTAGTGTTCCTGCTCCAACTGCAGGAAATGCTGAGAAGTTAGAAATTGCAAAGAGATTGGCTCTTAGAATCAATGCTCAGAAGAATTTGGGCATTGAATCTCAGGTATTAAGTAATTTGTTCCGAGTCTTAGTACTTTTTGTAAGTTCTTTGATTTAAATGGTTTTCAAAAATTATGTCAGCAGAAGTGAACAAGAAGTTTTTTTAAACATTGAGTTAGTAGGGTTTTAACATTACTCTGAATACAGAATTCTTTATCATTGTATTTGGATAATTTCTGTAGTTTGGTTAACACAGGTCTTAATGCCTTTTCTAGAAGGCATAAACTGTTAAGCATGTTAGCCATGTATAATTTTGTAAAGTAGCATTCTGATTGACTTTACCAAAATCTGAAAGAAATAACTTTTTCTTTCTTGTTCTTTTTTATTGAGTCGGTTATTGGGCACACAAACAGTTGCTTGGACAGACAAGCACCCAGTTATGTGACTCAAACTAACATGGGTTTAGACAGTGGAAAAATGTGTTAAATATTTCACATGCCATCTTTCTCTTGGGAGCTTTTTGGTTAACAATTTTTACCTAAGGATAAATTTCATAGCATTCCCTAAGAAAAGTTTGTTAATTTTGACAGTATTTTGAAGATTTTGAGAGTTTAGGGACCTGCACGGCCCTGTGTCCAGTGGTCTGTATAGATTGAGATGTGTAGCACCCAAGTGGGATGACCAAGCTAGAGGCTAGTGGACTGACTCAGTGAGGCAGCCACACTCAAGGATCTGAGCCTCCGGTCTCTGTGTCTGTTCTGGTTAGTTACTATGAAGTATTTACTGTACTCAAGCCTGTGCATCTTTGAATACAGGGATGCAGCACCTAACCTAATATTCTCTGGGATTATTACTGGTAATAACTCATTGTTGGTGAAATCAAATGGCTGTAACTTTCACTGTTGCTGGAAAAGCTTGAGGTGTGAGTCATGTATTACCCCTAGAGGAATTATTTCCATGTTAGATACACAGTAAAATGAAGTTCAAAAAAAAAAGTTTTGAGTAAGTCATTTACTATGATTTATTGCATGTTAGATTGCTCCATGGTGAGGGGAGGAACTTAGTGGACAAAGATTCTAATTCAGAGGAAACTCCTAGGAGCCACAATGTGTGTAAATGATTTTAGAAATATTGTATTATATTTGATATCAAAAGTTATCTAATTATGATTTAGTAGAATTTTTAATATAGAGTTGAATGTTCTTTAGTTTTCTCATCAAAATAAGGGAGATATATTAAACTGTCAGTTATAAATATATAAATTGCACATATGGGTAGGACTCTGCATAGAAAAATGCTTTTAGATAGTGGCTTTCCAGAAGATAATTTGTGGTGGGGTCCCTGGTCTTGTCTCTGCCCTTATTTGAGATTTGACTGTGGGTCTTCTTTAACTGCAGGATGTGATGCAACAGGCCACCAATGCAATTCTCAGAGGTGGCACCATCCTGGCTCCCACTGTATCTGCAAAAACCATTGCAGAGCAACTTGCTGAAAAGATCAATGCTAAGCTCAATTATGTGCCTTTGGAGAAACAAGAAGAAGAGAGACAGGATGGTGGACAGAATGAATCTTTTAAGAGATATGAGGAAGAATTAGAGATCAATGACTTCCCACAGGCAAGTAACAGATTTAAACTTTTTTTTATTGTGGAGGAGAAGCTCCTGCTTTTTAGGAGTGAAAATAACTTATTTAAAACCTACGAACATTTTAGTAGCTACTTTACTTTTTATCTAGATGGTGATACAACACTAGAAATTCCATTTTTATTAATATGTTCTAGGTACATTAGAGTCTAAATGAATTATGATGAAAATATTTTATAATCTTAACATTGACCATAGTATAATTTAGCTAACCTATTCTTTGTCATTCAGTACACTAGTTTTTTGTTTTGTTTTGTTTTTTATCCTGTTGTGAAGTGATTTTTTTCCCCCCACTTTTTCTTTCATAGACTGCTAGGTGGAAGGTTACTTCTAAGGAAGCTCTGCAGAGAATCAGTGAATATTCTGAAGCTGCAATTACAATCAGAGGAACATATTTCCCACCTGGCAAAGAACCCAAAGAAGGAGAGCGGAAAATTTACCTGGCAATTGAAAGTATGCACTGTTGGTTGTGTTTCAGTCTTGGGTTAGATCAAAGTTGATACAGGTATAAGAGACACAGAGAGAATGTGAGGTCAGTCCTAGAGAGGACTGAAAATAGGAACACCTGTAAGAAAAAAATAGTTTCAGTATCATTTGTAGTTTTTATTTAGAAGTTTAATACATACAGAGGTGAAGATTTGTGTTGGAGAGTCTCTCAGTTTTGACAGTTCAGTCACGTTTGAAAGTCACTCTGCAGAGACTTTGTCACCTGCTGTATTCCCAATGCCTGATAGACACTTGAAGAATTTTCTGAATAATGCATCTGATGCAGCCCAACAGCCACTTGTCTTCAGCACACACGTTTTTGGCAGACGTATCCATGTGATCTGTCTAAAGCTGTGCTGTCCAATAAGAACTCTGATGGCTGTGAGCACTTGAAATTATGGCCAGTGTGACCAAGAATTTGTAAATTAATTTAATTTTTATTAATTTAAATTTAAATAGCCAAATGGCTGATGGCTATTGTATTGGATAGCACAGCTATAAAGTTTGTTGTTAGAAAGATGCATGGAAGCATATTGTAAATTGAACGTATACTGTAAATAAGGTTTGTTGCTAGTTAATTTTTTCTTGTTATATTTTGACATTCCTTTGATTTTTGTGAAGACTGTAGTTTTAGGTAAATTCCTTACTGAAATAAACATAAACTAAAAATCATTTAAATATATATGAGGACTTATTTTTAGGGTTTGATTCTTTGCTGGCCAAAACAAAGAGGATTTCAGAGATGTGAAAGTCAGTACTGTGCCTGTGTAGTTACTTTCCTTGTATTTGGTGACCTCAGATTGTTTTTGTGTGGCTTCTAAGCATAAAGACTACAAGAAGAGAAAGCATGTGCAGTGTGTACCCTGTCTATCCCTAAGTAAAAATTGTTTCTTGAACAAAAGTGCTTGATGAGATCAGAATAAATTAAAACACAGAGAAGTTTTGTTACGAATATTGAGCTGGGCTGTTTTGTTTTGTTTTCATTTTTTTCCTTCAATAATTGTTTGCCTGGTCGCTGTAAACTTTAGATTAGTTTCCAGAGTTATGATAAAAGTTGATTTTAACAGTTTTTGCAAGTGTATTCACACCTTTTGTGGAGGGACAGGCTTTTGGAGTTCCCTCCTGTGCCATTTTCACTGATGGCACTCTTAATATTGGACTTTTTATAATTAATAATGATGAATAGTGGCAAAGGTAAAACTCACATGCAGCCTTTATATTTTGCATGTTATTAACATTCTACTATTACTGTACAGTAAGATTCATACAGTATTTTAAATGGGGTACAAAAAAATGTAGGTCCAGAACTAGGCAAATTGCATTTTTTTTCTTTGTGATTGTGACTTTTGAGAAACTGATGCATATCTATTTCTAATCAGGTTTCTAAATGGCACCCTTTTATGTATCTTAAAGATTTTTAGTCTGCCAGTGATTCAGTATATTTCTAAATTATTTGACAGTGTTCCTTCTTGCATAGTAAAATGGTGGGTTGCTGGTATATAGATGTTCAAGGAGAGAAAATTAACTGACATCTTTCTACACTTGGAACTGGACAAGTCTCTCTTACTACTGTGTACATTAGGCCATACAGGATGTTATTCATTGGAACCTGATGATAAAAACCTTTGATAAACATGGAGAATCATCCTTCTGTTCTCAGCTTGAATATCATTTAAGCAAAGCCAGTATTTTAAATACCTACCTTTTAAAGAAGGTAAATCAAAGAGATGATTTTTTGCTTTGAGAAAGGATCCTCTTTGTAATTTATTAAAGATAATTATGTTTGTTTAGTATAGTATGATTAATATATCCAGGTTTTATTTACATATAACTTTACCGGAACACATCTCCTATACTACCAAGTGAAGTGAAATGAAGAGCCCACAGCTTCTGCTGACTTTGCTATCCACCTGGAAAGATTCTGGTCACTTCTCTCTACTGTCAACTTGTACTTAGGAAATAAGATCTAATTTTTATAATCTAAGCAAGCGTTTTTTTCCCCTGGTAAGAAAGATGACCTTGTAATTCTAGAGACAAAAATACTAAATAAGAGCTGGAGATTGGTAATTAAAATAACCTAAAGCTTTGAGAATTTTCATAGATGATTAGATTTTAAAGGATGTTTTAGTTTTTGAAACTCCAACCAAATCAACTGAACACTAATAGGATGAAAACAGGTGTTAGAAGGAGCCTAGTGTCATCTGTTTTTAGTTCTGTAATTGGAGGGACCTTACTGCCTGGCTCCTTGGAGGCTCTGTGTGGCTCAGCAGCTCCAGGCCTCCCACCAGGCAGCAGGACGGAGAACAGGAAGGACGTACGTGCCTAGCCAGCCTGTATAATTTATAGCCTGTTTTGTGACCCTCTCTTTTTACTAGTGGAGAATCCCTTAAAAGCAGCCAGAGTTGTTTTAGGACCAATGAAAGGAAATGCCTCTTTTTCATGACAGCTTATAAACATATGCAACCTATTACCTAGAGAAGCTATATAAGTCAAAAATTTAAACTGGTGCAAATGGTCCTAGCTAAAGCATGAAAATTGCTCTTCTACTTGGATCTAGGTGAAAGTATCATTTTCCTTCTTTTTAAGTAGCTCAAAGTATCGGCAATCTTCACACCAGCTCATGCTAAGTAGCCTATTTTCCTCCTGCATTTTAATTTTTTTTTTGTCATTTTCATTCTGGCTTGGCTCTTGATTATACTCTGGCCTTCACATTCATCCACCTCTCTTCTCTTCCAGCACCTACAGCTTTAAAATGTATGGCCCGTGACGGTGGAGGTGTAGGACTTAGATATGTTGCTGTGACTTCACAGCCATACTCATGGCCCTTTCCTTCCTGTTTCTTCTTCTTCCCTCTCCTTGTCTCTTTCTCTTCCCCTTCCTCCCCATCCTCATCCCTTTTCTCTTTCTCCTCCTCCCCTTTCCCTTCCTCCTTTCATCTCTTCTCTATGGGGTTGAAAAAGTTATTCATATCCAATAAAGGGGGAAATTTTCCCATTTCTTATAAGTTGTCTTCCTTATTTGATTTTCTTATATAGAATGATTTAAAAAATATTTCTCTACATTGCAGCTCCAGTTCTTTTCTTATTCTTTGGCATGTCATTCCAGTTCTTAATCTCTAGTCTACCTTGGTCCACCTCTTTTCCTTTTGTCAGTGTGCACTGTGCGACCTCTCTAGACTGCTACTTTCTTGCATTATCCCAGGCTTCAAATCCCTCCACATCTACCCTTGGTGACTCTCTAATCTCCATCTCTCCTCTACTTTTTCTTATTGATTTATTTATTGTATTTAATGGAGGTACTGGGTATTGAACCCAGGACCTCGTGCATGCCAAGCACATGCTGTATCACTGAACTATACCCTCCCCACCTCCTGTACTTCTGATTCTTGTTTCCATTGGCCTGACTTTAAAGGACATATTAAATTCCAATAAATATTTGTTAAATAAATGAACCAAAGAAGTTATATTTTCCTTTAACTTTTTCTTACTCTCTTTTGGACAAATTGCCAATCATCTTTTCTTTGCATACCAACATACCAGGAACTCTTAACACTACATGAAATGTGACCTGAGTGTTACAATTTGAAACTCTTAAGGTAATCAGAATAATAAGCAGCCCTGATATAATGTAGGTGATGTTCCACCAGGTATTGAAAGACTGACTTGGCAGGTAGTACAGTGTTCTTGAAAGTCACCTGCAGTATTTCTACTGGATCTCAATGTCATGGATAAACATCCAGTGTAATTCTAGTAACATGAATAATGTTCTCCACTCACTCACCAGGTGCCAATGAACTGGCTGTGCAGAAAGCAAAGGCAGAAATCACCAGGCTCATAAAAGAAGAACTGATCCGGCTGGTGAGTGAACCCTCAAGGAATATATATGATAAATACAAATGATAAATGTATAACTTGATGAATTTTCACAAAGTAAGCACACTGATGTGATCACTACCCAGATAAAGAACTATAGAACATCCCAGAAGCCCTGCTTATATGCCCCTCCTTCATTGTCTCCAAATGTAACATTATTCTGACTTTTAGAAAACATAACAGATTAGTTTCACCTATTTTTGAACTCCATATAAATGGAAATCAAAAGCTGTGTACTGTTTTGTATCTAATTTCTTTCACTCAACATTACTTTGAGGAAATCAATCTATGTTGTTCCATGTGGCAGTAATTAATTCTTTTAATGGCTCTATAGTATTTAAAAAGTGTGTGAATATACCACAGTTAATTTAAGTTTTAGACTTTGAGGTCATTTTAGTTTTTGGTTTTTATGAATAACAATTCTGTGAACATTCTTCCATGTCTCTTTGTTATACATTAGTATGATTTACTCTTGTTTTTTTTTTTTTTATCTTAGAGTAGAATTGCTAGTTATTGGGTATGTGTAGGTTAGCTTTAAGTATTTTTAAACTTAAGTAAAGACTCAATTTGATTTTGGAAAAAGCAGTCTCTATTATAGACCACCTTTCTGAAGGAGGCAGACATTTCCCTATGTCTTCAGTGCCCGTTGGAGCTTGTAAACTCCCTACAGTGTGCACACTGGGATGAGGATCCTTTAAAAGGAAATTTTTTTCTTTCTTTAAGGATCTATTTTTGATGGCTTTTCTAAAATTTCCCTTACAGAACGTTTTTTGGGGGTAAATAAGAACTTTAAAGAATAGAAGCTTCATAAAACAAGAATAAAAACAACCTTTAAATCAAGTGCTTTAAGATTTTCATCAAGGAGTGATAGAAAAAGAATGCCGCCACTATTAAGTTGGTTCAAAATGATTGTCAAAGAGTAGTCAAGTGAGCACAGAGAAATGACAGCTGAAGAGTTCTTTCTTCTCAATATAATAGTATTAATTTAAAAATTTTAAATATCTGGTAATTTCTGTTTGTAAGGGAAATTAACATATGTTTCTTTTTTCTTTTCTTTTTCTTTTGTAATACAGCAAAATTCATACCAACCAACAAATAAAGGAAGATACAAAGTTTTATAAAACATCTGGAAAAAACTTTTTACCTGTGCTGGTCTGTGATATAGGTGGCAGTTGTCTGCAGTTTACATTGTATTTTAAATTAAGATTTTTAAAATTCTGTCTTGCTGATTTTTTAAATACAAGAAACCAGTATTTACTAAAGAAATCTTCATTCAGTAAGTACCCCCAGAATTATCAAACTATATTTAAAGCAGGCCTCTTTTCAGAGTACAGTATTATTTAATGTGAAACTTAATTATCATTATTTTAAATATCTGGATAATATTCCAGAAGTTTAAGAAAATTGAAATATTTGGACTTTTCATTGAAGGTAATAAAGTATACAAGTCGCTAAGGGGCTAGTCACCTTATCTTGCAATGAAATTGTAATTATCTCTTCAGAAAAGATAAAATTCTCTAATTTTGTATCCCCATCTTGAGCTTAAATCTTAACAAAGTGAAACAGTATGAACTGGATTTAAGAATGCTACAATAGAATTTTTACAAAATGGGTTCAGAGTTTTTGTTTCAATTTTTATCATCACATATGGGCAATAGTTGGACTGCTTTTTGGTTTTGTAAAATTAAAAGATTTGTAGTATAAGAATTTTTTGCATTTCTTTACACTGTGAAGAGTTTTGGTATTTACTGCTTTTAGGCTCCCCTTACAACCTCTGGCTCTATGCCTCGCTACTAACTCTTTTCTGATCTTTCTTAAAACAAAGGATTTGTAGCTTGTAAATATTAATATCATTGGTTCTCTTCCTTTAAAGTGTTTGTTTATACATCTGTACATATAAACACCCTACTAATCTGATTTTTAATCTGATTTTTCTTTAGGATTATTAAGTAGGTTGTGAATTTTCTTTCTTAAGAATTCTCAATCATAATGGTAACCACATTTTAGATTTTAAGCATCCCTCAGTGAAATTTAGTTCACAAAGAATCATAAATTATATTTTTGAGCCCTCAGATATATTTCCTGAATAGTCTAATTTAAATTATTATAATTGGATCACCTAATGTTCTTTCCAGGACTCCTGGTGTGGTAGAACTTCATATTGTTGTCACTTCTTGAAAAAAATGAAAGTTTCATGAGTTAAATAGATGTATTTCTTAAATTAAAAGACACACATATTTCTTTAAATATTCTTAGAGTTTTTAAAAAAGAAAAAGAACCAAAGCATACTATAGCTGTTAAATCATTTTAATAGTACATTAGGTAGTTAGAATGACAAGGAGTTATTAATCACTATTTCTTCAGTATAAAGTTATCCTTAATAAAAAACTGAGGTGTAACTGGGAAATAGTTTTGGATTCCTCTCATACCCACTTTATTTCTTAGAGGAAGAAAACAGAACACATGTAACAACAGAACCAAATAAACCATTTACTCTGAAAGTTCAGGCATCTTGGGCTCCTTTTTTCCCTCCAGTTTATTTATTTGTTGATTTTTATTACCTAGTGATAGTTTGTTTTCTTTGATAGAATATGTGGCAGTCTCTCATTGGTTACAGTTGGTGCTCCCTTCAGCATGCTGGATCACTTGGAGATTCAGAGTGTTACATCATTTTAGCATTACTACCTTTATGTTTGTATATCTAGTTATAATAAGCCACTGATAGTATTTTGTTCTACAATGAAACATTTCTGCTATTATGTTTTTTAGTGTCACACTAAAATTTTGATTTTTAAAATTTGAATGATGTACAGATTCATTTGTTTTTAATGCAATATCAATATTTGCTCATGTTTTCTAAATTCCTTATAAAATAAAGTTAATTTAGTGTGCATTTTTCCTAAAATTATGTTTGCTGTAATGTTTTCTGCTGCTTACCTAATTTTGTTTACAGTGCTTGGCATGTGAAGGAACTATTATACACTATATCTTTATTAAAAAATTCTACTAACTTACTACCCAGTACATATAGTTCTATCCAAAAATATCTTCCTGAAGAAGTGTCTTTGTCTTTGATGGTGTTTGTATTTTCATGAGATAGACAGGCTATAGGTGAAATAATAGGTTCATGTGCCACTTGGTGTTTTATCACAGTGACTACTCATTCTTACAGAATGAAAATATAGAATGAAATTATAATGGCTAAGTTCTCTTCAGTCCTTTTACATACTTTATTATCTGATATATTTCGTGTCTCACCAGCCTTGTGGGTGTGCAAATGGTGTTCAGCTGACAGTCGCAGTGCACTTGTGACTGCCAGTCCTGCCTTTGAGGAAAGCAGCCCCTACATGCAAAGAAGTTTTTGTTTCAGCAGAAGCAGCTCTTAAATACCTGGAATTTATAAATTCCATGAAGCCTGCTGTAGAGTCTGCTTCTAATTAACACATCAGTACCTTAAGAATCATACACTAAAGAGCAAATCCTCCATAGCTGTAACTTGGCTTTGTGTAGGCCGTTTTCCCTATGATGCCTTGCTTTGGTTTATAAAAACCATCAGCTATGGTCCTTTAATGGTAGATAACATAGCATTTGTTTAAGATAGAAGCAGGGGGGAAATAGTTCAAATGAAGTCTAGGGTAAAAAAACTACATTCCGTTTAGTAAAATGCCCCATTTTGGTGCTTTATAGATGATGGATGCTAAGTTCATATGGCAGGCATGAGTTACTAGTGGCTATTACCAAGAGTCCATGAGAGTACTCTTTGTAGAATTGTCTGGAGCTACCAGTTGTTTATATTTTGGTATATGGTTTTATGTAAGAATTACAATCTGTTGACATTTTCTTATGCCTTCTGCTTCTGGCATGGAAAACTGAAGTTAATCTTTAAAAAAGATGTGTGTAAATATAAAGAGAGAGAACAAATGAATACGTGTAGAGAAGTGGAGGGGAGGTCTTAACATTTTACTCAGTTTACATGTTTTAACTATCAGAAAACCTTACTAAAATCTCATTGGAGATTTGGACTATAACAACATCTTATACACTGCTTAATGAAACATGTGCTCTGTTCTTAGGCCAGCTCTGTGGGGCTAAAAGTGGCTACATTTCCCTCACTAGGTGAAGATTCCTTGATGTACTACGAATTGCAGATATTTGAAGATCCTTTTTTTTTTTTTTTCTGTTATCAACTTATAATTTTCCTCAAGCAGGAGTCCAAGTAGAAATGTGAAGAAAAACTGTAAACAAGTGTATTCTTTGCAATATACCACAGTATCAATGGTTTCACCTTTACAGGGCCTTATGCTTAACTGGTATGTATATATTTGTAAGTACATACTGTCAAATCACAGATCTCATCACTGGTGAGGAATTTTCTTTTGATTATTTTTCTTGACCTGTTCTCTTCCAATGTGGTATCAGCTTATAGAAGTTGATGATTTTGAAGCTCAAGCTGTTAAAAGATACCCTAAATTTGCATTAACTTGTTCTTTTGCTGGGGATAGGGGGGAGAGGTGTGAAACTAAAAAAGCAAGTTTTAACCCCTTTGGAGAACTGAAACTCAGAGCTACTCTCTCAGATATTATTAGGATTACTGTAAAAGCTAGAGTTTCAGAATTTTGTTTAAAAATCCTAATTATTTTTAATACATGGAAATAGGTGGTAGTCTATGTTTTGAATATTAGTCCTCTCCCACAATTTTGCCTACTATAGAATAAAAATTGTGAGGACTCAGTATAAAAAATGTGCTCTTTGTCCGCAGAAAAAGCATATCACTTGAACTTGGCACTTGGTAGTAGATGGATTTTTTTTTTGCAGCTTATCAACTCCAGGCATTTCAGCAGCTTTGGATGTTAAGTGTCCTTGGCCTTTATTCCTGATTTCCTACAAGGCTCTCATGTACCTGGGTCTGGCCAGTGCAAGGATCCTTGAAGGTAATATATTGTCTCCATGCCTTTGCCTGAGGAAGTCTTCTGGAAGCTGAGACTCTCAACTATATTGTAGACTTTTGAAGAGGAGTCCTTGCCTTTCAAGCCAGCCCAGAGCCCACGTCTTAGATTTGGAAAGCTCTGTGGAAAGGGCAGGGGAGCTTTAAATAGAGCAGAAGTTTTTACCAATCTAGTGTTACTATTATAAGTGTGTCTGGGAGGATAACAATTCTGTGATACACATTAAAGTTTGAAAACCACTGATAATCTTCATTTTGTTTTGCTCTTGGATTTTGACTGCCTATGATCTAAAGCAGTGGTCTCCAAAGTGGAGCACATGTACGGTAAGCCATTGGAAAGCAGGAAGAAAATAGTAGAGCCTTTATTTGTATTTCTTTTAAAATCTCATCCTTTAGATTTATGAGTAGGTTTTATAGTATGTTGTTACATGATATTGTATGTATAATACTGTTACAGATTTGTATAATAGTCCATATATAGAGTTATGAATAAATTCACATATTGAGGGATACTTGGACAACCTTGAGCATTTGCTTAAATGCTTTAAAATGTCTCAGTTTCATATATAAAATAGAGATATGATAATACCTACCTCAGGGTTATTGTGAGGATGGGATGAAATAATATATATAAAACATTAAAGTGGGAGGAGGGTATAGCTTGTTGGTAGAGTGCACGCTTAGCATGATGAGGTCCTGGGTTCAATCCCCACCTCCATTAAAAATAAGTAAATAAATGAAACCTAATTACCTCCCCCCAAAAAAGAAAACATTAAAGCATATAAAAACAGTGCCTGGCATATGGTAAGTATTCAATAAATATTCTTATCATTACAATAGGTGAATGGGGGTGCATTTTTTTATGCTATCTTTCAGTATAGCTATACTTTTCAAAATTGCTATATGTTGTGTGCCTAGCAAGGATAGTCAGTGGCTACTGATAAACTAAAATCTAGAGAAGTTAGGTTCATTTTTCCTATGGATGTCTTTCAGTTCAGCTGTATAGAGTTTAAGAACACGTTGCCTCAGTTGAAAGGTCTTAGAGGCAGCCATTTCCCACTCTAAGTCAGATATTCCTTTTATGGCCTTTTGCATTTATACAATCACCATTTATCAAGCGTAATCTTATTAACTTGTGGTTTAGCTATATGATCTGGTCTATCCTGGGTCAGACTGAGGCTGCTGGAGAATGAATGAAAAATGTTGGATTTGAGTCCAGTTGTATTTCAAAGGTGTACACTTTTGAAGAAGAAATATTGGGAGATAAGTCAAAAAGTGTGACATTTAAAAGTGTACTCTTGCTGCAAATGAAGTGATGATAAATGGATATGCTAAATGGATATGCTGTTAAAAAAGCCTTTACATTCAGCACTAGTTGTACATTCTACCCTTATTGTGTGTACTATATAGTATACAGTAAGACCAACCTGACATAATTATCAGAAAACACCAGATCACTGCATTTAACACTGTCTGATTATTCGAGTTTTTGTCTACATTACCAGAATGTAAACTTCCTGAGGTTGGGAACCATGTCTGTCCTGCATTCCTAGTACTCTCAATTTAATAAATATATGCTGAATTGAGTTGACTAGTTCCTTGTCCATAGTCACACAGTAAGTGGTAGGTAGACTGAGAATTTAAATCCACATCCTCACCTATTATCTCATTTAATTTCACAGCCCTACAAGTAGGATATTATTTTCATTTCATACATAGGGAAACTCTTGGAAAGAGCAGTGACTTGTCCAAGGTACCATAGAAGGTGAATGGCAAAAAGGCATTCAGATCCAGGAATGTCTGACTTCCTCTTTTCCTTTGGCTACTTCTCCACTGGGCCTGCAAATCATTTGACCATATTAGTATTAACATTTTCTTCTTAACTGGCTTTATGTACAAATGCCACTTCACATGAAAGTTCAGAGTTATGGATCTGGAACAGTCATGATACGGTATGGGAGCACTACAATGCATTCTCACATTTTACTTGAATAAAAAAAATCTTAGAGAAAACTTATTTTTAAAAAGTTTTTTGTAAGGCTACTTAATATGTCTTCGTGTACATATTTTAGCAGTTTTCCATATTGCTCTTTCCTTTTTTATATGAACAATACTAATATGATCAGTCCTGTTTTCTAGTATTTTATAGGAGTAATTGGTTAGAATGGCATTTAGAATCATGTTATGAAACCCTGCCTGCCAGAAAATGATTGAGCTTGCATGTTCTGTGTGCTATATTTGTTTCCCTCCTGGCTTGTTTATTCACCCAGAAAAGTTGCTCCTCCTCTGTTTCCTACCAGCAGCAGCACTGGGTCAAGTGCTGTGCTCACGGTAGAATTCAGTGATAAGAATTCTCTTTTCAAATAGTCTTCATTGTGTGAGCAAAAGGGACAAGCACCTGCGTCTTGCCTCTTCACACTGTCTAATGAAGTGTCTTCCTCTCAGCAGCCTTCCAATTCTGGATCTTCTCCTTTCCGACATCTTCAAATTAACCGAAGGAAGAACTGGAGAAACTAATCCTTTCTGTTATGTGGCTTGTGTGGGGTGATGGGTATGCTGGAAATCTCAATAGCTACATAAAAGGAGGGATTTTGTAAGCATACTACTTCTTGTCCCATCCTTTCCTGTGACGGTGGAATGAAGAATATGGTAATTCAGAGGAGGTCATAGATAGGAAGACTTACTAAACTTCTAATTAGCCTCACAAAATGAGGCTTTTCATTATCACATGGTCCAAACACCCCATACATATTATTTGAATACTCCCCACTTAATTTGCAGGTGGAGGTCTCACCTCCCCCATCCATAAGTAACTAAAGGGCAGAGACAGGCCTTTGGATATACTTTGGGCAGCACCAAGGACAATGAGGCATTAATAAATCTTGTTGCCAACAGTGGTTAAAAGCACAGTTTCTGGGAACAACATTGCTGGCTTCAACTCCTGACCACCATTTATTATTAGTCCTGTAATCTGAGGAACGGAGTCAGCATAAGTTCCAACAGCACGGTAGGAACTCCTTCGCTCTAGAGCTGCACTGGAGCCTAAATAACTCTGTCTTAAGCCCCGCCTCCTGCCCGTCCTCACGTCGCTCAAGCGCAGCCAGGCTCCTTGGGCTCCTCTCCCTAAGCTTGCGAGCTGGTCGGCGGCGGGAGATTGGTTCTCGCGATGTGCGTCTGCGTCTGCGTCTGCGTGCGCGGTCCTCGCGAGCTCGCGCACGCCGCTCCTCGCAGTACGGGGCTGTGGCGGCCTCTTGCTTCTGCGTCCGGGTCAGGACCCTGCGCGGTGGCCGCTGTCGGAGCTAGGAGCCAGTGTCCGCCTAGCCGCCGCCACCCTCGCTTCCTGCCCCTCCGTCTTGGGCTCTCCGCGCGGTGCAGAGGCGCCGGGCTGGGAAGGGAGAGGCACTAGCGTGAGGTTCCCAGCCGATGGGCAACCCTTGGGCGCGCTGAGGGGCCGGGCTACTAGCGGCTGAGGTAGGTGGGCGCGCGGGGGTTTGTCAGACTGGCCGGGAGCAGAGTCCGGGGGGCGGGCGCTTGTGGAGTAGGCAAGGAGTGGGCGAGAACGGGGGCCTAGCCCGCCGGTGAGGAGAGGTCTCCGACCCGTGCCTGGGGAGGGGCTCTGGCCTAGCCCGGAGCGAGGCCTCGGACGTAGCCTGCTCTTCCCCAGGTTTGGAGCTGTTACTGGGGGGAAATTCCTCCTGCGGCGGGGGAGGGGATCACCCTTTCTTCTCTTCGAGAGGTCACAATCCGCAGTCCTCCCCTCACCACTGTAAATAAAAGCCTGCCGCCTTCGAGATGGACGTCTACATGGAGTGGCCTGTGGACTTCTGCAGCCTGCAGGACTCGTAGTGCACGGACAGCGGGCTATCAGTTTCGGTTATCGGGGGTACACAACCCTTTCTCTAGTGTGGGTGTGTATCTTCCACAAAGTTGTTATTACTAGTATGTTAATAATCGCTTTCGGGCCAACAGGTAATACATTTCTAAATGCCTCATGTTAAGAAAGGATTTTGGCACCGGGAAACTGTGCCATGGGCACAATTAAGGAGTAGAAAGAAGACAAAGAAGGCCGTTATTTATGTTCTTTCCTAGTATCAAAACTTTCCGTGGTGGGGCCGGATGCAAGGCTACTGGCATTTGTTTTCGCTTTTGCTGAATAGGCTGAGTGATTGAGATGGATCACAAATGGACTTTCATTCAGAATTATAAAATCGTATATGATTCTCTATAATCGTTACAAGCCAAATGACCTGAAATAAATCTCTGAAAATTATGTGTTACTTGTTCTTTGGAAGAGTACGAAACTTGAATTTTTTTAAAGGAAGGTTTTCTCCATGTTTAAAAAGCTTCATGAATACTTTGTGAATTTACTAGAAATCGTTATAGTTCTTTATGTTGGCAATAATGACTGCCACATTCAAGAGAAGGGAAAGGAATTATTACGTAAAGAACGGTTTAAACACCCAGTAAAACAGCTTCAGGTATGGCAAATTATAGCATATGCTTTAAGAATTCTAATTTAGTCATAGTTAAAATATATGGAAACCCCTAGTTGACTCCCTTACGTTCAGTGAAATAGTTTAAAAGGTAATTAGGTGGGGGAGGCTATAGCTCAGTGGTAGAGTGCATGCTTAGCATGCATGAGGTCCTGGGCTCAATCCCCAGTACCTCCATCAAAATAAATAAATATCCCCCCCCAAAAAACCCCCATAAAAATAAAAAGTAACTAACTTTTGCTAGTCTACACAGTCTGTTCTGTACTCTGGGATTTCATTCAGTCCAAACTTTCTAGATGGGATTTCATTCAGTCCAAGACTTCCTAGAAATGTAATATTCATTCTGATACTGTTAAGATACGTGACCTGCATGCTTTCAGTGAACTCGGTATTATAGAATGGGAAGAGTCTTTCAAGAAAGAACAGTTAGCTGGCCAGCCCTGCGGTGGGAGTAGGGAGGCATTATTAAGTGTAGGATTAATGCTTGTATATGCACAATGTGCATGCAGACATATAAATTCTGCACACGTACACGTGTGTATAAGTATAATGGTTGTGCTCATAAGGATCTAACATGGGTGCTGACTCCCATGTTAAAAAGTTGAAATCTGAAAGTAAAAAAGCATTGGTTTTAGCTGTTTCTTCTTTTAGTTAACTATTTACATGGGTAACAGTAATAGTAAATTTCTTGTCTACTTATTTGTCGGTTACTGAGTAAGCAGAATACTGTACTGATTTCTTGGCAGTAGCAGGGAAGGAAAATACAGAACATATAGAAGACTTGCCCTTTAAAAACGTTCTTTAAGTCAACATCTTCTCTTCCCTGAGATATACAGCTTTACTCCTGTTTTGTGTCCTGGTGCTTAGAATAATGTTTTGCATGGAGTTGGCCCTCAATAAATGTGAGCTATGTCAGAAATAAATTAACATAATATGAACCAAATGCATAAATACCTGGAGAAGATGAAAGGAATTGAAGATGGGTGAATTTTCTTTTTAATTGAAGGTCTACTTTTTAAATGGTCTGTTTTTCTTCAGTGTTGTTGGTATCTGAATAAAGAATATATGGCAGAATGTTGCTTCTGAAAGCCTGACATAATGTTAAGCTGAGAGTATATATCCTGAGTGCTAATAGGTGGTGAATATTCTGATATATTAAGAGAAAATGAATTTAAAGGAAGTAAGGTACGGAGTGAAGGTTTTGGTAAGTTAGTGATAGGAACTTAAAAGGCATGAACTATAAGGCAATGAAGCAGATTATAGGAAGAAACATTTTCCCCCTTTACTGGTAGTGCTTGCTACCTGTGGAAGAGAGCTTGTATCTTTGTACTTCTTTTTACTAGAGCTTTCCAGCAGGGTGATTTCTGAATAATAAAACTGAAAAGGGGGTCTTTTTTTCTCTTAAAATCTGCTTAAAGGTCTGAGTCTTCGTATTTGCTTGTGGTCCAACTTCATTGGCAATAAACTAGTATTCTGATTCCTACTTAATTCTTACTGTACTTCTCAGTCAGTTTATAACTTGAAGAGGAGAGGAATGTGATTGGTCCCTTCACAAATCCCAATGTTGGCTTTCTTTCAGTTTGGAAAACAAATCCATTTGCCTTCAATGTTGTCGATTTTATCAACAGAAAGGTTTTGTGGATATTTCAAGAAGTTATCTACTTTATGGAAAGCCTGACATAATGTAAGCTGAGAGTATATATTCTGAGTATTTGGAGAGTTTGGAGCTAAAGAGGTAAATAAAAACTTTAATGGGAATGTTTTAAATTGGGTCTTGTGTTTTTATTTTAGTACTCATGATAAGTGGTAGATTTTGCCCACCAGGGAATATTTAGCAATATCTGGAAAATATTTTGGTTGTCACAATTTGGAAGGGGAAAGAGCAGGGTATGGCTACTGACATCTGGAGGGTGGAGTGGGTAGAGGACAGGGATTGCTCCTAAGCATCTTGAAATGCACAAGTCAAACTCCCCCACCACCCCCGCCAACAAAGAGTCTGACCCAAATGATAGTGCTACTATTGAGAAACTGTATAGTTTTACATTATACTGAAATTGTTGGTTCTGAATTCAGATTATCTGTGTTTGTATTTGACTTTACAATTTCCTAATGTGTGAACCTGGCAAGTTGCTTAAAGTTCCTGCCTCAGTTTCTATGAAAAAGTTAATAGTATGTTCCTTATAGAGTTGGGTTATAGTGATGATTAAATCAGATGGTGTGCAAAGTGCCAAGCTAATTATTGCCTGGCATGTAAAAAATACTGAAAAGCTGGTAACTTTCTGCTTAATACTACTTCATTTGGAACACATCTTGATGATCTCTTCCTATTTTTCATCTGAAATTAGACTTTGAGTAAATGAAGTGATAATTAATAATCTAGTTCTCATTATATCCTTGGGGAATGAGTGAAGAATTTACTCCTTTTAATATTTGTGTTTAGTTCAGTCTTGTTTTATGTTTTCAAGTCTATAGGGCTTCTGCCATAAACAAGTAACTTCTCCAGGGGAGGGCTCAAGTGCTGGAGTACGTGCTTAGTGTACACTAGTGTTCAATCCCCAGTACCTCCTCTAAAATAAATAAATAACTTAACCTAATTACCTCCCTCCCCAACAAAAAAACAAGTAGCTTCTCATTGTAAATGTTTTTTCTTCACAGTTAAGATTTTAAGCTAGATGACCAAAAAGAATAAAACATGCCAAAAAGAATAAAATATACACACATCCATACATAGATAAAATTTAAAAAGAAAATTTTAAAAATGAAAAAAAGAAAAACAAAAAAATAAGCTAGCTGGCTAATGGCCCTACTCTATCTCTGTTGATTCTCAGCAAATATTTAGTAATTTAACTGAATTCAGTTCTTTGACTTGATTCCCATTTCCTTTTGCCTTTATAAACTGAAATAAATTTACAGTGGTTTTGGCTCACATTAATTATCTATTCTTAGCTTCTGTAACTATTTTCATAACCGAGGTTTTGGTGCAATTTTACATTTATGAAAGGTGCAGGCAAACATCTAACAACTTGGGGCTAGACCTAAATATACATTTGTGACTCTTTCTGAATCTGAATTGAAACCCGTATCTTTGTTTTTTGTTTTTTTTTTAACCTCATTGAAATATAATACTGTAGTCTGTATAAACTCATTTTCTGTGTGTCTAAACGATATGGCTATTTAGAGTTGGCTTGTTATGGTGGTGGTTATAATACATCCTTTATGTAATAGAGAATTCACAGGGATTCTTCACAGACAAAACAGACTTTGGAGTGTTAGTAAGTCACTGGGCTCTTTTCAGGGAAAAAGATCCACACCATATTTATGATTAAGGGGAAAAGCAGTGTTGTACGTTCAACTTTTTGCCTTTGATAACTATACTTGCAAAATATAAATTTTATTTTATTATTATATTTTGTTGTATAAGTCTCAGTTGTTTCTATAAATGTTCACTCACATTAGCTAATGGAAACCTCTGTTTATCCTGTATATTGGTACTGCCTTCTGTTTGGATATATTAGTTTGAAGGGAGTCAGTACCTTTGGCCAAGAGATCATGTTCTTTGCTTGGCACATTCCATCTTTTAAGTGAAACATACACTCAAGATTCTGTATAAATAACACAATTATGATAATTATGAGGAAGTGTCCACCTTGTGGAAACTGGCCAGATCAAAAGTATACATGTGGGAAATATAATAAAAAGCCAAAAGGAGACATTCTAAGAATGTTAGGCAACTGAAAAAAAAAATCATGTTAATAAGAGTTATCTTTGTTACTATCTTTTTAAGATTTACTAATTTAGAAGAAAAGAGCCTACAAAGTATGACAGATTTATTTTCTACTTATACACTTTCCAGTTCCTAAGCAAAGAACATATTAGTAAATTCATACTATAGTTGAGTTATCTTGTATGGCGTTTGTGCCTCCCAGTGATTAAATTGAGAAAAACAAGTATCTTTCAATCTGCTGATGTGTGTTTGTTTATAAGTGGTCTGGAGTCCTGCCTGCCAGCTAATTTTAGATAGCCGGCATAGTTGTTGGAAGACAGACTATTTTCCCATTAAATGCTGTCATACAGATATATATTTGTATATGTGTATTTATGCATATTTGTCTTTCATTTTTGGTAGAAGATGATGCATCCTGTTGCCAGCAGTAATCCAGCTTTCTGTGGGCCTGGCAAGCCTTCCTGCCTCAATGAAGATGCCATGAGAGCCGCTGATCAGTTTGACATATATTCCTCTCAGCAAAACAAATATAGCCACACAGTCAGCCACAAACCAATGGCTTGTCAGAGGCAAGACCCATTAAATGAAACACACTTGCAGACTACCAGTGGCAGAAGCATAGAGATAAAAGATGAACTAAAGAAAAAGAAAAATCTCAACCGATCCGGTAAGCGTGGCCGACCTTCTGGAACCACCAAATCAGCGGGCTACCGGACCAGCACAGGCAGACCCCTGGGAACCACCAAAGCAGCTGGATTTAAGACAAGTCCAGGCAGACCTTTGGGTACAACTAAAGCCGCGGGATACAAAGTCAGCCCAGGGAGACCTCCAGGTAGCATTAAAGCTCTATCCCGTCTTGCCGATCTTGGTTATGGCTGTGGCACCGCTGCTTTTCCTTACCCTATGATGCATGGTAGAGCAGTTCATGGGGTAGAGGAAACCAGCAGCGAGATCAAGCCACCCAATGAGTGAACGAGGCAGGAAAAGAGGGCCAGGTTTAGAAAGAAGATTTTGAATAATCCCAAAGCTTCTGGTTTTATTTTGACATACATGATTTTGCAGCCTGGGCTTTCCAAATTTGTTTTCCCTTTTGTTTTTTTTCCTGCTTCTGCTCGGAAACTGCCATATGCTGACAGATGCACTCAGGGCATAAGCAGTGGCATTGTATTTATACATAGGTTCAAATGTAACACCTGTTTAAATCATTTTTGCTTTTCCTTTAGAGTTATGGTTGTATCTCATATTTCACTACTACTTTTGGGTCATTCTAAATGGATGCTTTATGTGCTAAACAACTGAAACCATTATACCTGTTAGTTTGTGAAGTAAGCATACATTATGATAAAAATATCTAAGATATTTTTAACTGACGAAACAAAGCAACGTAATGATTCAGGATTACTTGAGGTAATGGCTGTGAGTTTTTATGACATTTATGTGTTCATGAGACAAGACACAGATATTTGTATACTTTGGCATTTATATGGACTTCATAAGTTAAAAATCTTATTCTTAATGTTCTAGGTTAAAGCAGCTTCTTATTTATTGATCTACATGGCATTAGTTGATTTAACCATTATTCTTTAAGAATTCTTTAGTGTTTGCCTTTCATCCATGATAGGTTGTGTATTTTTTAATTGCCTGAGAGCATATACCAAACACTACAAACAATTCGTATTCACGAAAAAAATTAAACTTTTTAATAAAAACTGCACATTACATTTTTGGTGAAATACAATGCATTCTGAGAATAGCATATTTAATATAATAGAAAAAGAAACATTCTTAAGGTCTGCATGTAGCTATAGTTATTATGTTTTGCCTGTCATATACTTAGTTTTAAAGCATTATACTTAAAACACTAATGTTGTTCGTTTATTAAGAACTGTTTTAGTTTTTTCTGAGTTGTGCCATTGCATTAGCACTTACTGTGGTTTCAGGTTTATACCTACCAAAGGGCACAAATTGAATGGTAGACTGTAAAACTGGTATAAACAAAATGTAATTTTCTGACTGTAAGAACCCAAATATTAAGAAATATATAGGAATCCATCTATGCATGAAACATATAAAAAAAATGTTGGTTAGTTTAATTAAAAATCTCATTGTGGCTCTAGTGAGACCACTTCATCCAAAATAAAATTTTTTTTCCAACAGTGTTTGCTTTAGAAGCAAGGTAGATAGCAAGGAAAAAAACGTATTGGGTAGGTATATATAGTAGGGACAGAGGGAAATCTCTTTTCTTCCTTTCCGAAAGTAATATTCTTTGTTAATATACATTTTATTTATTCTGAATTTGTTCTAAATAAAATAAACTATTATAAACTTGGATTTGGAAAAAAATTCCACTCAACTTTAAAGTTACAATGTATTTGCAAGCTTAAATGCCTTTGAGATTATAATGTAGATTTGAAGGACCCCAAAACTTTAAAAATAATTAGATTTTTTAAAGGGCGCATATTGTGTTATTTGGGCTTGCTCTCAATTAATGCAAACTCTGATTGCAAATGGATGTCATGTTTCATACCTTTTTTATCAGGAAAAAAGCAGCAAGCCTTCAGGTGTTCCAGTGATGCCTGACACAATGAGCTGGACTTTATGCTGCTCTTTACAGTAAGAGGTGTTGCATTGTATGTGGGGACTGTGTGTGCACTGGCATCTAAGACAGTGACCTCAACAATTTTAGTTTTGCACAAACCAGAGAGAACAATGTTGGATGACTTACATGTAATCAGTTGTAACGTGCTGGCAGCTAAATTGCTATAGGAGTTTCTTCTTGCAGAAACTTAAAATATAAAAGTTTAAATAATTTACTCAAAACAGTATAACTTCTGACACAAATGCTTACATCTTTATTCATATGTTCATCTATCCACTTTTATTATGTATCTGTCATTTACTGTTTCTCAAGATGATTTTCAGCAGTTGGCTGCTTAGAAATCCTCTTTTGAGTTGCTGAAAACAGTTGGTTAATTAAATGTTCTACCACAGAATTATGTATGTCATTGTCAAGGATTGGTTGCATGTTGTGTTTTATAGTATGCCTATTTGACATTTCCCTGTCAGTTTATTTTCGTCCTGATTTTCTTACACATACTCTGCCCTTTCTCCCTACCCTTTCCTACATTCGTTCCCTTTTTTCTTTCTACTTCCTCCAGCACATCTACTCAGTGGTGCTGTGCTGTGTGTCAGAAGATAGAGCAGGTGTATTATTGTATAATGAATTTTGTGCACATGTTAATAGAATGATGAAATCAGCTAAAGGAAGTATGTTCATGGCAGTGTTTATTAACATCAGGAGCTATGTCCCAGGAAAAAAGGGGGGCAAATGGCTACTACTTTTGTGAATGGATAACATCATTTAGAAAGGTGAATTTCCTGTTCATGTGAGTAGTTACCTGGAATATTATATCTGTATGCTGATGAGCATCTCCTGATTCTACTTCCTTTTCTCCTTGTGAACAGTTTATTGGTGCCATGTTGAACAGAAAGACAGATATCTAAGTGGTAACATGAATGAAGTCTTAAAATATAAAATATTTTTACTTATCTCTAAAGACTACATTGTGCATCTTTTGTAACACTGTCTCTTGTCATGATAAACACTGAAATAGCATGTTAAACAATTGCCTATACTTTAATATAATCAGTAGGGGAAAACTGGCCTTTTCCTCCCACTGAATGATTATTCCTTGAAAGGTAAATTGCTAATTTTATATTGTGTCATTCTGTTCTTCACAAAATAGGTTTCACTATTCTGTATTAAAACTGTTGGTCAGAAATTGATCTGCTATTCAAGTAAGTTTGCTTTACTTTTTTTCTTTAAAAAATATTTTAACATGCCTTATTTATTTTTCTTTTATTAACAAATTAGGAGCTAATACAGATGAATTTTTCTTTTTTTGGGGCAGATATATCCTTGCATAACTAATCTTTAATGTGGGATGATTTTGATACTATCTTTGGAGTTTTGCACTGGATATTAAAATACTAGCACAGTGTATTGGAAAAAATAAGTATCCGATTTTTAATATTTGGGGATGTTTTAAAAATCAGTGTTTCAATTAGACTAAAAGATTCTTTATATTTTTTATTTACTTTTTAAAAGAAACATCTGTTAAAGTAGTACAAGTAATATTTATTCCAAACTCATGTTTGTGTGAATTTACATGTGTATTTTCATTAAATAAGAATAGAGTTTCTTTGAATTAAGGAGGGAAAATAATTATCTGGATCTGTTTATTAGTTCAAAAGTGATCCATCCATTGTAAGAAAACCCAGTGTATGAGCTCAAGAAAAAAAAAACAACTTTTCTTTTATATTCTAAGAAGCTTTAAAAGAAAAATTCAGGGGATGTTGACAATAACTGCTACCCTGTCAGTCATTGTCCATATATGCAGTAAAATTTTATGATCCTTTTATAGTAAAATTACAAGAATTCACAACAGTTGTTCAAAACATTTCTTTTTCTTTGGACATAAAATATTTTGATGCTGTTATGTTTTTGTTTTTATTATAGTTTAACTATATGCTATTAAACTCTAGGATGTATCTAAATCTTTCCTTTGCTTTTTCCCCTTCCCTCCACCCAAGTAGGTAAATCTGTGTTCTCACATAAAATGTGTTTAATTTTTGGAAAATTTACTCCGATGGTAAATCAAATGTATGATTTATAGTAATCAGATCACTTTGATTCTTTAAGTTTCACAGTTTCCTTTTTCCACAGATAATTATGGAGAATAATTACCAATTAACTGATTCAAGCACGCTATCCTCTGCTGTAAAAAGTCTGAATAGATACTGTGTATGTTTTTATGTCCATGAACTTGAGCTACTCGTGTGCAATTATGTGTATGGGAATGGAGTAGTGTTCATGATTTGTATCTATATCATCATATGGATGTATATTTATTAATAAAGTCATTACTTTAAAACCAGTTATGTTTACTACTTTATTTCTTAGCGGAGTATTTTCCAAGCAGGGTAATTAAGAATGGTAACCCTCTTTCATGTTTATGGGTCTTGTATTTTTCTTGGGTTGTGCTTTCTGAAATCTGCCTCTCTATACTTTTTTGTTTTTCTCAAAATAGTAATTATTTATATATTTATAATTTAAACTTCTAACTTATAAATGGATCTCATTTTCTTCCCAACATTAAGATACTTCAGGCTAATAGTTCTAAAGGCTTAAATTTAAATGTGATTGATCCTTTTACTCTAAAAAATTTAGACATTAAATATGGCTAATTTTTTTAACCTGAGGGAGAACAGCATGTGCATTTTTTGTAACTCAAATATTGATGATGTAAAAAGAAAAACACTTCCCCCTAATTATTTGAACCTTTTCCATTTTCTCCGAATCCTGCAGATCACCTAGAACAGACCCAGTGCCTGTTTTTGTAAATAAAGTTTTATTGGAATAGCCATTCCCATTTGTTTACATATTGTCTCTGGCTGCTTTTGCACTACAATGACAATTAGTAGTTGTGACATAAGGCCTGCAAAACCTAAAATATTTACTGATTATTCCTTTCTTTTACAGAAAAGTTTGCTGACCCCCCTCACCTAGAAGGGTAACTAGAAGTTTGTACCTTTTAACTCCGTTCATCCATTTAGTGCCCATCACTGCCACCCATCTGTTGGAACCACCAGTCAGTTCTCTGTATTTGTAAGCTTGGTTTTTGTTTTTGTTTTTTAGATTACACACGTGAGATCATTACAGTATTTTTCTTTGACTTATTTCACTTAGCATAATACCCTTAGGATTCATCTATGTTGTTGGAAACGGCAAGATTTCATTTTTTTTTTATGGCTGAATCATGTTTCTATATATAGATAAATGTGTTATATAGATAAAGATTTCTGTGTCTATATATCACATTTTCTTACCTATTTTGTTGATGGACACAAGTTGTTTCCATATCTTGGCTATTGTAAATAATGCTGCCATGAACATGGGAGTGCTTATATCTTTTTGTGTTCATGTTTTCGTTTTCTTCAAATAAATACCCAGAGTGGAATTGTGGGATCACATAGTCATTTTATTTTTAATTTTTTGAGGAACCTCTATACTGTTTTCCATAGTGGCTGCACCAATTTACATTCCCACTGGTAGTGCACAAGTGTTTGCTTTTCTTCACATCCTCATCAATGCTTGTTATTTCTTGTTTTTTTGATAATAGGCATTCTAACAGGCGTGGAAACCACTCTTGAACATAAAGAATTTGTTACATTTTAAGTAAAAAATACATTTAAGTTAGTAATTTCCCCAAGTTTTCAACTGGCCTAATAAATTCAATAATCTTAATAACTATTGAACATCTCTACAGTGTAGCAGCTCACATACTGAATAAGACTCAAGTCCGTACCCTCAAGGAACTCACAGTGGAAGACAAATGCCTTAGTATGTAGAAATTAAGCTATGTAATGCCAATTTTTATTTGTTCTGAATAAAAATTTTAACATGTTTTATCTCTCAAATTAGCTAATTAATTTTAGCATTGAGCTGTGGAAACTCCAGGCCACCTGCTTAGTCCTAAACTTTAGGCTTGTTTTCAGATGAATTTCAACAGAAAAACTGGTTATTGTGCTTTTTCTTTTTTATCAGGTAAGAGATCATTCATAAATCGTGATGGGAGCTACTTATATGGCTATTGTGCTCCCTCAGTCACATGAAAGAGACAAATAATAACTACAAAATGTTACGCATCCTCAGTATGCCAGGTGCAGAATGGCTGATGACTGAAACTGATTTTTTTGGAGTAACTGTAGGACTGTAAAAGAGCACACATACAAAAAGTGTTTGTAAAAATTCTGTTTAAATTTTTTTTATTTTAGAAATAACAAAATTTATACAAAATTTAGTCAAAATAGAGTCAATGACCTTCCATGTGACCATCACCATGCTTCAGTAATTAAAAATTCAAGGCCTGTCTTTTTTCATGTACATCCCACCTACTCTCTGCCCCCCTCAATTATTTTGAAACAAATTCTCCAATCATGTCATCCTAAAATATTTCAATAGGTATCTATAACTAATGACTTTCTAAACATATAAGCATGATATTATTATTATTCATAAAAATAATTATTATATATCACCAAGTATCCAAACATAAAATCGAACTAATTGTCCCATAATTATAAAAATTTTCTTTAATTGCTAAGTCTCTATATTGAAGTGTAACTTACATATCAAAAAATTTTACCCATTGTAAGTATACAGTTTATTGTATTTTGTATGACTGTCCAATTATCCCAGCATTGTTTGTTTAAAAGGCTATCCTTCCCTCCATTGAATTATTTTGGCATGTTTATTGAAAACCAATTGACCATAATTGTATAGGCTTTTTTCTGGGTTTTCTTGTGTATCCCATTGATCTATATGTTAGTACTTATGCCAATACTACACTGTCTTGATTTCTATAGTTTTATAAGTTTTGAAGTTGGGTAGTATAAGTCTTCTTACTTTATTTTTCTTCCTTAAAATTGTTTTGGCTATTTTGGTCTTTGTATAGGTTTGGTCCGTATAGTTTTTAGGATAAGTTTGTCGGTTTCTACAGATCTCTATGATTTTGTTAGGGATTATATTGTATCTATAGATTAATTTGGGAAAATGTGCTATCGTAACAGTATTCCAAATCCAAGAACTTGGTACATCTCTCATCTGCCTAGGTGTTCCTTGATTTTCCTTAGTGATGTTTTATAGTTTTCAGTGTATGAAACTTGCACTTTTTTTGTTAAATTTATTCCTAAGTGTATTATTATTTTTGACAATAATGTAAATGGAATTGCTTTCTTTATTTCACTTTGTTGATACTATATAGAAATACAGTCCATTTTTATCTATAGATCTTGTATCTGACATCCTTGCTAAAACTCACATTAGTTCAGGTAGTTTTTTGGATTATTTCCATAGGATTTTCTACATACAAGATCATGTCATTGGAGAATACAGACAGTTGTTCTTTCTTTCCAAAATATAGACCTTTAATTTCTTTTTATTATTTATTGTACTGGTTAGACCCTTCAATACAATGTTAAATAGAAATAGAATAGATATCATTGCCTTCTTCCTGATATTAAGGGGAAGTCTTTCATCATTAAGTATAATGTTAGCTGTATGTTTATGGTAAATGCCCTTTAACAGATTGAGGAAGTTCCCTTTGTTCCTAGTGTTTTGAGAGTTTTTTTAATGATGAATGGGTGTGGGACTTTATAAAATGCTTTTTCTGCATCTATTGGTTTATTCTACATTATTTTCATGATGGTCAGGATTTCTCTACTTTCAAACAGAAACTGAGAATCATTGACAATAATTTTGGTCCATTAAGTTAAAAAGTTTTTTTGTATCAATAGGAACTCATGGATTGTAACATACATGATGTGTCTCTATTAAAATTATTTATTTTGTATGCTCAAATTGTTCCATCTTTGGCTAGTAGGAGCTAATTTGGCTCCTCAATCATTTTGGCATAACCCAAGTATTCTTTGTCAGTTTCCTTGTATTTTGGTGTAACAAGATGTTCCAGACTCAAAAAAAGGTCTTTTGACTTAGTAAGGTACTTTAGGGAAGCAGTATGCTCTGTCTTGAATTTTAGGGTGTATGAGTTTTAGAACTGCCTTCATTTTATACAATTGACATTTTACAAAATATTTAAATGGTTTGAAAGAATCCTTAGAATGACAGTATTATCTTTTAAAAAATTTTTATAAACAAAGAATATTTGAAGAAAGATGGGTGAGATAAGGAAGGAAAACAAAGGAAACAAAAAGACACTAGTTTGAAGTACATCATCTGGTCTGAGTTCTGTTCCAGGTAAACTTCAGATTCTAGGGTATCCCTTTGAGCAGAGTATAGAAGCGTGAGATATAGCTAAGCATACTCCTTTTATTTTCAGAATTTAGTCCTCTGCACACTGATGTCTCACCTGTAGCCTGTTTCCTGCTCTGCTAATGCATCCTGTAAGCTTTTCTCTCCCCTCTACCCCAGACACAGCACCCCTACAGTAGCTTCCCAATGAGATCAGAAGCATGTGGATAAATATTTGTTCTTTTTATGGCATTTGCCAAAGTAGCATTTTTGTTGCAATTTGCTTATATGAAGCTAGAGATTTTGTTGATCTAGCCTTTGTGAAATGTTTGAACCCAGATTTCAAATAGACAGTGACTACTGATAAATGTTTGAACCCTGATTTTGAATAGACATATTGACTACAGTGGCTGTTACAGGACACTCATTGCCTAATTCAGTAATCTATGTGCTTCATATTCCTAATTTTATATTTATAATACATATTACTTTTCTTTTTATTTCTATGTGTGTAGCAGAACACACTGAATTTAGCAATGGACCTAGATTTGAGTCCCTGCACAGTCATTCACTAATTTATGATCTTTCTCTAGTTGTTGCTTAATCTTTCCAAGCGTCAGAAATAGGTTTGTAGTGAAAATTAAATGAGAATAATGCATTTGCACAATTTGGCATACTGACAGAGTTTAGCTTTGGGTTCAAATTCAAGCTCTGCCATTTAATGGGAGACCTTAGGCAAATTACCTTTTTATTTTCTTCATTTTAAAAATGTGTGTAATGCCTATGCCAGGAGTATCCCAAGAACTATATAAAATATATAACCAAACTAGAATACTTAATCCATCACTTGGCATGTTTTAGTATGATAATTTTAATTTTTGTTTTATATTAAAAAAGGCCTTTTAACATGAAAGTATTTTAATAAAATGGAAACAGATGCTGAATTTTTTATTTTGTAAAACTTGCCCATTGATTTGGGTATCTGTATCAGCAGAACACCAAGCAATATCACAAGATATTCCTTTAACCTTCAAATTTTCTGAAGGTTATCTGGAGTGGATGGACCAAAGAAAGAAGAGGAACATCAGTTGATGCACAGTTATTCTTGGAAGGCTTGGCTGTAAGTACTTCCATCACCTGAATGATTTTAACTTCCTTCTTAAGAATTGCATGTGCTGTTTTGGTGGTTTTACTTTTTTAAAAATTTGTGATATAGTTGATGTACAATATTATATGTTACAGGTGTACAGCATAGTGATTCACAGTTTTTAAAAGATATACTCCATTTATAGTTACTGGATTTATTCCCTGTGTTATACAATATATTCTGTAGCTTATTTTATACATAATAGTTTATACCTTTCAATCCCCTACCCCTGTCTGACCCCTCCCTCCTTCCCTCTTCCCACTGATAACCGCTAGTTTGTTTTCTATGTCTGAGTCTGTTTCCTTTTATTTATGTTCACTAGTGTATTTTTCAGATTCCACATATAAGTGATTTTATACAATATTTGTCTTTCTCTGTGTGACTTATTTTACTTAGCATAATACCCTCCACATCCATCCATGTTATTGCAAATGGCATTATTTCATTCTTTTTTATGGTTGAGTAGTATTCCACTCTGTGTGTGTGTGTGCGTGTATGTGTGTGTGCACACGTGTGTGTGTGTGTGCGCGTGCACATGTTTGTAAAAGATTGATGAGGACTCATCTATATAATTACGGGGAAATCTATAGATTGGACTCAAAATATAAATTTTGGATACCCTTAGTCCTGGCAGTTCCAATTCACTGGAATTGTTTCAACAAATGGTAGTTGGACAAATTACAATTTATATATAAACCATGTTTACTGCATAGAAAATTTGTAGCTAGTGTAAGAACCCCAAAAAACCACTTGCATATTAATTTGTTTACCAATATACCCAAAAGGATATGCGCAAAACTCTATTAATAGTAGATAACATGGGGTGATGGTGGGGGGAGTCAGGGAGAATTAGGAGGAAAAAAGGCATTTAAGTAAAAACATTATACTTCACAAATATATAGTATCTTGTCTTATGTTTAAGTCTTTAAGCCATTTTGAGTTTATTTTTGTGCGTGGTGTGAGGGAGTGTCCTAACTTCCATTGATTTGCATGCGGCTGTCCAGCTTTCCCAACACCACTTGCTGAAAAGACTTTTTCTCCGTTAAAATAACAATTTTTAAATCTGTTTTTGTGGGTTAGGAATTTGGAAAGAGCTCAGATTGGACATTTCTAGTTACGGCCCCAGGCAGAAGTAGTTCAATGATGGCCAAAGTTGGAACAGAGTGGGATTAAGATCAGCTCCTGGTGGTGGGCATCTTCATGTAGTGTCAGGGGTTCTCTATGCAAGCTAGTTTGAACTTCCTCAGAGCGTAGTAGCCTCAGGACAGTCCATCTACATACTTCATGGCTCAGAACGCCTGTGCAAACCTTCTAGCAAAAAAGGATAAATCTGTGTAGCCTCAGAAGTCATACAGGATTGTTTCATATACTGCTACATTCTGTTGATTATATGTGAAACACAGGCCCATCCAGATTTAAAGGGAGGGGAATTAGATTCTATGTACTGATGTTGCAATGGCAAAATTACTTTGCACAACAGCATGTAGGATGGGGAATGTTAGTGTGGCAATCTTTGGAAAATACACTTTGCCACAGTGATCTAAATGAAAAATACTTGTTTGTTGATGAGAGGGAGGGAGGGAGAGAAAGAGGCCCTCATCATGCATCAGATTAAAAAAAAATCTAGGCAAACCTGTCAAAGGGGCAAACAACACCCAGAGTACAGCTGTGTAGCTGTGCACAACTCCAATTATTATCAGATTCTTGTATGAACAATCCCCAAGCTGTGTAGTGTTGGTGCATAGAGTTCATTACAGCCAAAGGAAGAGGATGTCAACTTTTTCCCCTCCTAGAAATGAAAATAAAATCAAGGTTTTACATCTGAAAGCAATTTTCTCACTGAAAATAAGTGCAGGTGCCCCATACTGGCAAGGCAGTCAAATGTGCTTTCTATCTTGTGGCTGGATTTATTGAGTTGTCATTAGAGAGTGTATATATAGTATTTATCAGAAGATAACAGTTCTACCATCTGTAATGCATCTGTCGAAACAAAACAGTCAAAACACAAACACAGGGAGGAAAAGGACATGATAAAAAGGAAAGAGTAAGTAACCACGGGGGATCCACATTGGAGTGTCCACAGGAGTCGAATCAGCCTCCTTTTCATCAATCCTAAATTCCCGTAATCCTCTGTCCCATTGGCTTTTCATGTACCTTCAAATACAGTATGAAGGTTATGTGAAAAAGTAAAGGTTTGCTATTACACTGTTATAGATGAGGGAGGTTGTTAGCCAAATGATGACTGTAGTGATCAACTCTAGAACTGTGGACTCATTCAGCCACGTTGTCCATTGCCTCAGATCCTCCACCCACTAGAGAATTTACTGTAGCAAAACAATGGCAGCCTATTTAGATTATACAAATTATCCATAGGGGTAGATTGATGATGCATCTTTTCGATCTAACAATCTCTCTTTGATGGTCACAAGGGAACTATGGTTACTCCACTGAAATTGTATGATCCAGATAATAATGGCTACTACTCTGAAGTGCTTAATGTGCACCAGGCATTGTATTCATCACTTTACATATAATTTTATCCATATATAATTTCACCCTGATTTTAGAGATAAATAAACTGAACTTTAAGAAAAGTTAGATAACCTGCTGTCAACCGTATACTATTAAAAATGGCAGAGCCAGGATTTCACCTCATGGCCAAAAAGCCCAGGTTCCTCTTAACATTGCTATACTTACCAATGATTCGTTGTAAAGATGTTTGAAATCTATTTCTGTTTTTTCAGCCTCTTAAAATAACCCTGAAAGCTGCACTCTCTGATTTAGCCCTGGTGGCTGCTCAAAACTTGATTTGTTCAATTTTAGGAGGCCATCTTCCTTAAAATACCCTACTTGCTGACTAAAGTCATCCTTTTTATTTCCTCCAAGAATTTTCTCCTAGACTCCCCTTCTGTGCTTCTGCTTGGGAAAGCAGAGCCCCGCTCCTCAGTTGTACACCGTCCCATCCCCATGTCTTCTCTATTCTAGGCCCCTTCCTAGCTTTAATTCTGGAGATGGCCTTAGGGGTGGTTTAGGGAAGGAGATACTGGCCTGCAGGTGAATGAGTTAAAACCAACAAAAAAAACCTCCTGCCCTGAGTAGATAGGCAGGATATGGGTTGCCAGATATAGCAAATAAAATTACATAACACTCAGTCAAATTTGAATTTCCATCTACCTCTTACGGTAAAAAATTACTCCTTATGTGAAATTCAAATTTAACTGGGCATCCTGTGCTTTATCTGTCAACCTGTGAAGGCTAGCACGGGTAAGGCAGGAGATTCGAAGATCTGCAGCTCAATGGGCACTTCAGGAGGAGGCTTCTGGGCTTTGCTGGCCTGAGAACGAAGCATCGGGCCGACGCAGTGTGCTGCCGGCCAGCAGGCCCCGACTCGCGCGTGAAGATAGAGAGCCGCGGGCCTCTACTACAACCCCGCGCAGGACCTTGGCAGTCAGCGAACTTCGAAAAGTCCCGAGACGGCTGGCGCCTGGCTCCTAAATTGCCCGGACCCCAACAGCACAGGCCTGAAGCCAGACGCGGCCGCCCGACTCCAAGATGGCGCCTGCGGCGGCTGCCAGCTGCCAAGATGGCGGCGCGGGGCCGCGCCCGCGCTCCCAGGCTCTCCTCCCCCAGCCTTCCTCCGGCCGGGATCTGGACTCACGTCGCTGTGCGCCAGTTGCTCTTTGACCTGGGTGTGGTCGCGGCTGCGGCTCGCCTCTCACCATGCGGCTTCTTGGCTGGTGGCAGGTACTGCTGTGGGTGCTCGGGCCTCCCGCCCGCGGCCAGGAGGGTGAGTGCGGGTGGTGGGCTGTGGGCGGGGGCGCAGGCGGCCATGCGGGAGATGCCGGGCGGGGTGGCGGGCTACCAGCGTGACCTGCGCGAAGGCCGCAGCTGCGCTCGTTCCCTCTTACGGGCGCCCTCCGGAGCTCCTCTCCCCGCATTGTCCTGACGTCTTTCCGCTGGTGGTCCCTGCTCGCGGTCTGGGGTGTGGGGCAGCGGGCGGGAAGCCCAGGCCGCGTTCAGGCCCCTCAGCAGGTGGCTGTCAGTTAGGAGCGACCGTGTATTAGCGCTTACTGAGGCTTACCCACCGTGTGCTCAGCACTTTATTACTAATGATAATCAGCATACGAATAGCCGATATTTATGGCCCCTTATTAGGAGCCAGGAACTGCATTCTGCTTTCTATCATTATCTCATTTAGTCCTCCCACGCACTCTCTCAGATAGGTTCTGTGAGTATCTCCGTTTTACAGATGAAGATGCTGAGCTCAGAGAGGCTAAGTAATCATGCCTAAGTTTGCGGTTCTGGTAATTGGCAGAGCCTATCTCTCTGACTGCAATGCCCCCATGCTTTACTTTGCACCCTGCCGGACCACTTTCATAAGAAGGTCATTCTTGCTGAGGTCCCTGCGTGAAGGACAGAAGAGAAAAACACAGTAGACTCCCAGGGAAACCTGCTGTTTGCCAGGGCAAGCTCCCTGGGGAAGGCAGCCACCTGGAGCCATGACCGGGCCCAGGAGTGGGGGCTTTACTCCCATTGCTCCTTCACCCCATTCCCCACAGTCTTATTGAAGTCCAGACCCTTTGGCGTTGCTTGTCATTCAGAATTTACCAAGAATAGGCAGGTCTTTCCTTTCCCTTGAAGGAGGCATGGCGGCCAGCTTGGTAAGCAGGAAGAATGGTGAGGAATAGTAACACAATGACCAGTAATGAAAGCATTCACTATGTGCCAAGCAGTGTGCTTAGTGCTTTTTGAGCATCATTTTTATTTAATCTTTAAATGCTTATAAAGTAGATGTTATTGTCCCTGTTTTATAGATGAGTAAACTGAGACTCAGCGTCCCTAAGTCTTTTACCAAGGTAAGCAGCAGAAGTTGAGAAGTCACAATTCATGCCCATGTCTGCCTGTCCTCACAGTCAAACCTCTGTACTACACATCTCTGTTGCACACTTAACCACCAGCCTCAGAGAGGGGATAGCGTGTGCTGGATATCTTCTCTTTGCCTCTCAGAAAGACTGCCACCTCCACCAGCTTGGCAGAGTTCCCTGCCCAGATACTCAGCCCCTTCTCTAGGTCACAGCCAAAGAGGTGCTTGACCCTCTTGTGTGAAAGACCTACCTTGCTTCTGAAGCCCTGTGTTCTGTTCCATCTAACCTATACTGTCATCTTTTCCTACTAACCTGCTTTCCCATCAGCTTTATATATCCTTAAATTTCTCCTATGCCCTAAAAACCAAAGCAAAACCCCACCTTAGCCTCCTGCCTGCCAGTAACAACTACCCAGTTATTCTTGCCCCCTTCAGAGCTAGACTTTCAGAAAGAATTGTGATATGTATTTATGTAGTTACCATTTCTAGTGCTTTTTATTCTCTTATGTGGATTTCCATCTGGTGTCATTTTTCTATTGCCTGAAGGAGTTCCTTTAAGATTCTTGTTATGTGGATCTGATGGTGATGAATTCTTTCAGCTTTTGTATGTCTGAAAAACTGTTTATTTTGCCTTTGTTTTTGAAAGATATTTTTGTTGGGTACAGAATTCTAGGTTTATAGTTTTTTCCTTTCAGTATTTTAAAGATGCTTCTCTTGTTTGCATTGTTTCCAATGAGAAATCTGCTTTCATCCATATCTTTGTTCCCCTGTATATCGCATGCCTTTTTTCTCTGACTGCTTATAAGATTTTTTTGATTATGATGTGTCTTGATATAGTTCATTGAGCTTGGGGTTTGTTGAACCTCTTGGATCTATGGATTTGTAGTTTTCATCAAGTTTGTAACATTTTTGGTTGTTATTTCTTCTATATCCCTCTCTTCCCTCTTTTGAGTACTCCAATCATCTGTATACGAGGCCACTTGAAAATTGTCTCACAGCTCAATGATGCTCTTAATTGGGGAGGATTCTTTTTTTTTTATTGTGTGTTTCATTTTGTATGAATTCTACTGCTATGCCTTAGGTTCACCACCCTCTTCTGCAGTGTCTAATCTGCCATTAATCCCCTCCAGTGCAGTTGAGAGGTATGGGTATGAGAATATCCAAGAAAATAAATGATGGCTTTATGGAAAATTCTGCTATGGCAAAGCATTTCAGACCTTGTAGTTTTCATTGCTAGAAGTATGGTTTGGGTCTTTTTAAAAATTATATGTTGGGATATAATTGACATATAGCATTATAGTAGTTTCAGTTGTACAGTATAATGATTCAATATTTCTATATATTGTGAAAAGATCACCACAGTAAGTCTAGTTAACATCTACCATCACACATAGTTATACAAATTTTTTTCTTGTGATGAGAACTTTTAAGGTTTACTCTCTTAGCAACTTTCAAATATACAATATAGTATAATTAACTGTAGTCATCATTCTGTACATTATATCCCCATGACTTATTTTATAACTCGAAGTTTGTACTTTTTGACTATCTTCACCCATTTTGCCCACTGCCTGCCTACCACCTGTCAACCACCAATCTGTTTTCTGTATGAACTCTTGTTTTTGTTTGTTTATTCCACATATAGATGAGATTATACAGTATTTGTATTTCTCTCTCTGACTTATTTCAGTTAACATATTGCCCTCAAGGTCCATCTATGTTGTCGCCAATGGCAAGATTCCCCCTTTTTTTTTTTTAGTGGCTGAATAGTGTGTGTATATATATATATATATATGTATATATATATGTATATATATATTTCTCATTTTCTTATCCATTCATCCATCGATTGCTTCCATGTCTTTGCTTTTGTAAATAATGCTGCAGTGAACATGAGGTGCATGTATCTTTTTGAGTTAGTGTTTTCAATTACTTTGGATAAATACCCAGAAGTGGAATTGCTAGATCACATGGTAGTTCTATTCTTTATTTTTTGAGGACTGTCCATACTGTTTTCTATAGTGACTGCACAAATTTACATATCCACTGACAGTGCACAAGTTTCCCTTTTCTCCACATTCATGCCAACATTTGTTATTTCTTGTTTTTTGATAATAGCTATTGTGATATTTGGGAGGAGATATCTTACTGTGGTTTTCATTTGCATTTCAATTTGGGTCTTTTTTAATATCTTATGTTCTCTATATCTACTTAACTTTTTAAACATATGTAATACAGTAATTACTGTTTTAGTAGCCTCAAGTAATAATTCTGACATCCATGCAAGTTCTGAGTCAGTTTGGTTGATTATTCTCCTCATTATGGATGATGAGGAGCATTTCCCTGATTCTTTGCATGCCTGGCAATCTTTGATTGGATGCCAGATGTAAATTTTACCTTGTTGAATGCTAGATATTTTAGTATTCATATAAGTATTCTTGTGGGCTCTGCTCTGGGATACAGCTAAGTTACTTCAACACAGTTTGATCCTCACCTTTAAGGTTTGCTGGATAGAAGCAGAGCTACATTTACTTTAGGGTTAATTGGGCCCCACTACTGAGGCAAGTCCCTTTTGTGTTCTCCCCACAGTGCCCTGTGAATTATGAGGTTTTCCAGTCTAGCTGGTGGGAACAGGTATTGTTCCCAGCTCTTTGTGAGTGTTGTGTACTGTTGCCTGTAATCCTTTTGAGTGAGTCTTTCCCTGGCTTTGGGTACTTTGCTTCCATGCATATGCTGACATATTTACTCAAGGTGGGGGCCCCTCCGCAGATCTCCAGCATCCTCTCTCTGCAGTCCTCCCATCCCCGGTATGCTGTCCTGCAAACTCTAGCTTTCTTGGTCTTTCTAGACCCTCAGCTCCATCTCCCCAACTGGAAGAATCTGCTGGGCCCTCCCTGAAACATGGTGGGAACTCCCTCAGGCAGTTAGCAATTGTAGGACTCTACTCATTTGCTTCCTGTTTCTTGCTGTCTTCATTGTCCTTCCTTGTCTGATTGCTTGTCTCTTGAAAGTGTTGTTTTGCATATTTGGCTATTTTTTGGGTTATTCCAGAAGGTCCCTGTTACTGGTCCCTGTTACTCTACTTAGCCAGAAGTATATTCACAGAGAATGTTTTTGAATTCCTGAATGAATCTGCAAACATCTATGGAAACAAAAATGTGCATACCTCAGATCCCTCAGATCCCTCCCCAGCTTTGCAGAGCTCATCACACAGCTGAAGGCTCCCCAGCCACATGATGAGCTTGTCTGAGTGCAGCTGGGCTCGTTTGTTTCCCCTAGTGAGTGCTCGGCCCAGTTTCTGGCAGCTGTTGTTGAGGTAATGAGAGGTGGGGGGCTGGAGTCACCAATACAGAGGTGAACAGAAGTTGCTGAATGGACATATCAGACTGCCAGGACTCTTCCCTTCCCCGACCATTTGGCTCAAGCCCTATCTAGTGACTCCAAAGTGAAAGGGAAGTCCTCCTCCTCGTCACCCTGCTGCTGCCCCTGCACTGCTGGGTGCACCTTTAGCACTCCTGACGGCAGTAGTCCAAGGGCAGCAGGCAGGAGAGCAGAGGCCAGCTGTACAGACCACCTCAGGAAGGAGGTGCTGCTGGCACTTGCAAGGTTCCTCAAGCAGTGTGGTACCAGCAATCCCCAAGGTATCATGGCGGGAGAGTAAGGCTTGTTCTGGAGTAGCAGTCAGAAGGCTTCACTCTTAGACCTGGCCCTGCTGCCTACTAGCTGTGTGCCATTGGGCATTATGCTGAACCTTTCTGTGCCTCAGCCTGGTCATCTGTTAAGTGGAGATGATAACCCTTGTCCCGCCCATCTCACAGAACTGTTACAATAGGTGCAAAATGATGCTTTGCCATAGAATTTTCCATAAAGCCATCATTTATTTTCTTGGATATTGACATCAAACAAGTGAAACTGTTAAGGTGTTTGTATTATATTTTCCTAATTGGATGTCTGCACTGGAATGTTTTTGCTTATAATCCACATGGCAAGCAGTGGGTTTTACATGAAGTTATGTATTTTTCCACTTATTGGCATTCATTAATCTAGTACCTCCTTGTGATTTTCTTCAAGACTTGGAGAATGCTGGGTGGCTCTCTGATAGTTTAATGGGAAGGTAACTTTTTTCTCCGTAGGAGAAAATTTCATACTTGAAAACTGTAATTCTTTTGGACTCATTTATTTTGAAGTCATATACGACTGTGAACATGCTGGTGTGCTTTGGTTGCAGAGAAAAGAGGTCACTTATGGGCAGAGGAGCAGCCTGCACACCCTTTCCAGGTGGGGGCTGTGTACATGAGTGAGGAGGAGCCTCCAGTGGGCCAGGATACGCCCAGGGAAGAGGCCAATGCAGTGCTGGGGCTGGACGCAGATGGCGACCACATGGTGATGTTGTCTGTGATCCCTGGGGAAGCAGAGGACAGACTGAGCTCAGAGCCCAGTGGCGCTGGCACCTGCGGGGCTGGAGGGGAGGAGGACTCCAGGTGCAATCTCCGGGAGAGCCTCTTCTCTCTGGACAGCGCTGGAGCAAGCTTCCCAGATAGAGAAGAGGAGTATTACACGGAGCCCGAAGCGGTGGAATCCGACCCAACTCCGGCGGAGGACTCCAACAGCACCGAAAGTCTGAAATCCCCAAAGGTGAACTGCGAGGAGAGAAATGTGACAGGCTTAGAAAATTTCACTCTGAAAATTTTAAATATGTCACAGGTAAAAAATAAATTATTTAGCAGTTTTCTCCTTTTCAGCATTGATTTTACGATTTAATACTCTATCACCTTTCCTATGGAGACTCATAATCTTTATCGTGCTGTGAGTGGCATAGCATTTGATGGCTGCATCAGTGAAAACTGAGTTGGCTTTCTGTGATGTTTGTAGGGAGAGAAGATAAAACTAGTGTCAGTTATGCTGTTTAGGCAGCTTAAATCTGGTCATCCTTGGGGTAATCTTGCCACCAAGCCTCATGGTAAAAACCCCAGTGGACAGATAGGTGCTTGGTATCAGAATCATAACATTTTTTCTTCTTCCAAAGGAGGCATTTATTATGGAGGCATAAAAATAAAATATCTGAACTACTAAGTTGTGATTTAGCATTGTTTAGACTAGTCATGCCCCTGAGAAGTACATTATATTGATAAAAAGTTTCTTTCCTCCCAAGAGTGTGAATCCAGTGTTTCCTCTGGACTGAGAGCTGACACGGTTGTCCAGTCCAGCCAGGCTTTTCCAGCAGGTTGGATAAATGGTGATTCTCAAGAGAATATCGGGATGCTGACTGACATTTTCTGTAGGACTGTTAAAGCCAGAGAACAGAGTGAATGCAGACTGCTTCTGTAAAAGAGGAATCCTAGCTCTGAAAGCTGTGACTGCTTACTGTAACCGCGGGTGCATGTGGTTCCTTGAGTGCACGTGGCCCCTCCAGTGCAGGGGCCAGCCCTGCCTCACACCCTCCCCTCAGTGCCTGGTTGTCACTGTGCCTCAGCTCTGCGGACTCTTGCACGGGGGTCACACACGTGACCAGGAGAGAGCAGTTTGAGCAGTCTGAGTTCGGGGATGGCAGGAGTGGTGCAACCTCGAACTGAACTAACCTTTGGCCAAATACATGGATCTGGCTGCTTAGTACAGACTTGGCTCTACTAAGATGATGGTTTGGGCCTGAGGTCACAGTGCTTTAATGATGCTGTCAGATTGTTCCAGGGCTGGGACAGTGGCCTGTACCCTGTGAGTACCTAGAATATGAATTGATGAATTATGAAAAAATATTAAAGTTGCTTTATAATAAGAAGAAAGCTTAGAGAAGTTTGTAATGTTTCATTTGATGATACTTTTCTGTTGATTCATGGATCCATGTGGTTCCAAACCTGAAAGGTTCTTAAGGAGCTGCACTAGTCTCCCTCCTGTCCCTGCCTCCTTTCCAGGGAGGTGGTCGTGGTCCCTGTTTCTTGGGTATCCTTCTAGAAAAATGTACACATCCTTCACTGCTGACTTTAACACTAGTTTCTTTTGTCACAGGACCTCATGGATTTCCTCAACCCAAACGGTAGTGACTGCACACTAGTCCTGTTTTACACCCCTTGGTGCCGATTTTCTGCCAGTTTGGCCCCTCATTTTAATTCTCTGCCCCGGGCGTTTCCAGCTCTTCATTTTTTGGCACTGGATGCATCTCAGCACAGCAGGTATCTTCCCTGAGTGGGGTTTCCGTCTCATCCTGTTAGGTGACGGTTGCAGTTACTTGGAGGTTGTAATTAGTTGAGTTAGGAGCAGAGGAGGTAGGCATGAGCTGGAGCTTTGAAATAGAATTGAAGGGAGGAAGAGGCAAGTGTGAGTAGTGAGGATTGTCACATTCCTGAGGGAACTGAGGGTATCACTTTCTGGAGACCCTTTAAGAAGAAAGACTATTCTCTGTGTGCTAGAATTTAAAGTTGACACTGCCAGATGGCCCGGGACGGGGCAGAGGACTGTTTAGGGTCCTGGTCAAGCTGAATTAGCAAAATTAGCATCATCGGTAGGTTCTTCCTTTGTGACTTTCACCTGCAGTTTAGGGCCCCACCCCGAGCAGCCTAATTCTCAGCACCCCCGTTGTATGTCTACTAAGGATTTCTTCCTTTCCTTTTTATTTTTTCTTTCCTTCCTTTCCCGCCTTCCTTCTTTCTTCGTGCGTACATTTATTCTTGCATGCATGTTCTTAAGACATTGAATAAATTTAATGAATTAATTATCCCTTTGAAATACATTTACCCTTGTTTTATACTCTTTCATATAGTTCAGTGGGGTTTTGCCTTTTCTAAATGTACAGTAAGACAGATTACAGAGAAGTTTGTGCAGATGTTACATATTTCCCCTAAGCCCTATGACTGTGCCCAGAGGTTATCAACTATGTGCTTCCCTCTTCCTCTAAACCTTACTTAGCAGGTCACAAGGAGGTTGTGTGTGAATGAATTGGAAAGTGTGAAAGATGGTCAAGTTGGTGATAAAAATGAGGCACTGGTTTTCAGTGTGGGTAATGCACCTGCCAATGTTTACCTGAAATTGTTTATGAAGAAAGAAATTGCCCAACAAATTAGTAGTTCTCACAAAGGCTTCAGGGAGGTATCCGAGTAGCCAGGCCCAAGGTTACAGACTGATTAGAAGGACATCCAGTCGGGTCAATGTCCAGCTTTGGGTGCTGCACTGCCCCCAGGCCAGCATGGCTGGCTCCCAGCCTATGCTCAGCACTCTTCAGTTTTGGGTTTGATACTAACCCCCATCTTGCCCCCCATCCCCTGCAGGCTTTTATCATCTGCTTTGTTTCCCCTTCATGTCCATGCATCCTTCTCAGTGCCTGGTATGGTGCCCTGATTATGGAGAATAGAGGATACTTGTTCTTATCATATGGCTTGCAAGGACGTGTTTGCTTCATGTGTTAATATTTATGTTACAGCATGTTTATTAAAAAAAATTCTGATTATCCAATGTTACCATTTTACTAATGGAGGAAACTGAGACCTAAAAAGGCTAAATTATCCACCCATTAAGTCACACACCTGGTTCGGTGGCAGAACTGAGGCTTGAGCTCAGAGTGTTTTGACTCCAGAGCTTATACCACTGCTTTGTATTCTGTAAAAGCGAAACAGTACCCCTCAGGTTGTGTTACTTCCGAATTGTCCTGCCCTAATTGAGAACTTGCTGGTATGTTTGTTAGATTGTAGATTCCTATTCACCAACTCACCAAGTTAACTGCTTACTATCAGTTGAATCTTTCATGAGGGATGGAGATTGGCATTCTGGAGAGTTTGAAATTTCTTCTGTCAAGTAAATGGACACAGTGTGCTTTGTCCCTGAATTAGAATTTTCCGGTTTGATCTGTTCTGTCGGTGAGGAACTGAAATAGTGGAATGATTGTCATGGGTAGTTCCATATTGTAATAGAAAGCAACTCATAGAGCAGAGCAGGAATTCCTCCAACCACAACCCATGAGGAGGGGAGTCAGAAGCAACTACAAGCCTATTGTTTGAATGTCCGAAGCCTCATAGGTCACAGGAAACTAATCCTTTCTCATTTATTGCCATTCATTCTGATAACGGTAATTGTGTGAGGAAGCCCACGGTTAATTCAGGTTTTCTGACTGACTTCTTTCTCTTGTAGCCTTTCTACCAGGTTTGGCACCGTAGCTGTTCCTAACATCTTGTTATTTCAAGGAGCTAAACCAATGGCTAGATTTAATCATACAGACCGAACACTGGAAACACTGAAAATCTTCATTTTTAACCAGACAGGTATGTAGACATAATACCCTGTAGAAGAAGACATTTTATTGCTGGGGGAATATGCCTTCTGTGGGTTCTGATCTGCTCCTGTCCTTAAGTGAAGGATTCAAGATTGGCTTTGGTAACCGTAAGTTTGGTTTCATTGTGAGTCTGTTTATGTTTTGTTAGTAAGTTCATTTGTGCCATTTTTTAAGATTTCGCATACAAGTGATATCATATGATATGTTTTTCTCTGTCTGAATTACTTCACATAGTATGATAATCTTTTGGTCCATAACAAGGTCCTACTGTGTAGCACAGGGAACTATATTCAATGTATTGTAATAACCTATAATGAAAAAGTGTATATAAAGGTATATGTATAACTGAATCACTTTGCTATACACAGAAACTAACACAACATTGTGAATCAACTGTACTTCAATTTAAAAAAAAAAACGATTGTCTTTGGTATGTAAAACTTCTTTTCTAGTGAAATGTTATGATCCTGTTAAATAATGCCCATCCAGTGGCAGGCTGAACATGAACAGGTAATTTTAATATGATTATAGATACCTTTGAAAAAGTCACAGCTTTATTGAGATAAAATTCACATACTATACACCTGTAGATACCTTTTTTACATACATAATTCATTTAACTATAATATTTACACAGAAGTAATGCATCAATCACTAGTGTACATAGTGATGAATTTTCACAAAGTGAACACCTTGGGTAACCAGTACTCAGATCCAGAAAGAGAATATTATTAGACCCCTGTGAGCACTGTCACTTCTGCCCTCCCCGAGGATAACCACCATCTTCACTCCTAACATCACAGATTAGTCTTACCTGTTTTTGAACTTTATATTAGTGGAGACGTACAGTATGGATTCTTTCATGTCTGACTGATTTCACTCACCATTACGCTTGTGGGATTCATCTGCATTGTTGTGTATGCTTGTGCTTTGTTCATTTTGGTTGCTGTATGATGTTCTGTTTATTAATCCATTTGTACATGCTATTTTAATTCCTTATATTTACCAAAACATATGGCCTGATTTTTATTCTGTAAAAGTTTGAGCACTGTATATTTTTATTTATTTTTATTAAAGTATAGTTCATTTACACTGTTTGGTTTCAGGTGTACAGCAAAGTGATTCAGTTTGTGTGTGTGTGTGTGTGTGTAAATATATATATATGTTCTTTTTCAAAAGATTCTTTTCCATTATAGGTTATTAAAAGATACTGAATGAAATTTCCTTCGTTGAAAATGTTCACTCAAAAACTTTAATGCCTCAACCAAGAGCACCCTTCTTCTTTCTGTAATAAAGTTACTGGAAGTAAATAAAAATTATAACACACCTTCAATATATACTTAGCTACATGCATGTAATTATTTACCCCTAACACAGAAGAACAGAGAGCTGAGTTACCTCATAGGAGCAAAAGGCTTGTTACCAGGTGATTAGTTATTGCAAGTCTTATAGCAGACCCTGATTGTCATTTGGACTGACATGGAGAGAGGGAACCATTTTGCTCAGTGAAGTCCAGGAGTCACAGCATCGTTGGTAATCACTGATCCCGGTGGTGGTTAGTTGTTTGAACAATTCTTTCAGTAAATTACTTAAAAGCGTTTTGAATTTAGCATTACTTAACCTGTGCAAACATTCTGTAGACTCCTGAGAATAGCTTTACTAGTTGCTGAACTTTGGTCTCGCAGAAGAACAAAAGACAACTCATACATCGCACTAAGACCCTTCTGGTGAGTTCACTAAAATTCTAGTGTTTTAGCTTTGAATAGCTGAATGGATTCCTGCTCCTTTGATGTGGTGGGAAGAAAGGCAAATTAGAAATCACACCGACAGGCAAGTGAAGCCCACCCCAGATATACTAGCTGTGGTGTTTGTTTAAGACTGCATATCATTTTGCATACCATGCAGAGTGCTTCAGGAATATCTGTAGCAGGTATATTTTGTATCTGATTTGAAACACCTGATTTCTCTTTCAGGTATAGAAGCCAAGAAAAACGTGGTGGTAACTCAAGCAGACCAAATAGGCCCTCTTCCTAGCACTTTGATAAAAAGTGTGGACTGGTTGCTTGTGTTTTCCTTATTCTTTTTAATCAGTTTTATTATGTATGCCACCATTCGAACTGAGAGTATTCGGTGGCTAATTCCAGGACAAGAGCAGGAACATGTGGAATAGTGATGGACTGAAAGGGGAGTTGGAAAGAATTTCAGTCCTTCATTTCGGAAATTAATGCTGCAACTTCATACCTTTTCTCCAGTGAAGTGTTGACTTACAACTTCGGTCAGGTTAAAAGAGTCATGCATTTGTTGAACTGCTGAATGTGTCAAAAAGTTATAAACTGATGTTTTAACTAGTATTGCAATAAGCAAATGCAAAAATATTTAATAGAATCCACCATTTTTGTTTTTACTACTTGAACATAACCCAGTATTTTAAGGGAGTAATCCAGTTTGACCTGTGAAGGTGTATTCTGGTGGAATAGCGGCTAGAATGACAATATGCTTACCCTATAGAAGGCAGACATAGGACTTTCAGGTTATAGTCTTAGAAAACTCTTGATTTCTTATACACGTCTACGGAGGTTGGTTTTCTGTCCATTTGCCATTTCTCTCCCAGAGCCAGTAAGCAGGAAAGCATTCTGTTATGGGAAGAACAATTACAATCCTTAAGTGTGACCTTATAGGTAGCAACTGATGGGAAAATAAAGGAGTCAAATACCTTGGTGTATGTGATCTCTGATTTCACTAAAAGGATTCAAAGTGGTTTAAGAAGTTGTTTCTGGGTAAGGCAGATGTTAATCAGCATGCATTAACTGAATCTTAAAATGTTCTTAGCACTCTGCGAGGTTTAGTGAGAGCCAAAAGAAATTAAAAATACTGTTCTTGCCCACAAGTTGCTTCTAGTCTCGTCTAGAACACATGGAGAAGAGAGACAGCATGTAGTTTACATAAACTTTTTGAAAAGCTGTTTCTAAAAATCCCTTAAGATCCAATATGACAGCTGGCTACATCATGATAAACTGCTTTTATACTGATCATTTCCAGAGCTTTAGACAAAACAGTTCATTTCCTAAGGCATCCAGAGTGCTATGAAAATAGAACCTTGGATGCGTGCATCTCCTCAGAGGGTAACACTGGATGGGAGTTTACAACTTGATGTGTCATGCTGTGGACAGCAGCTTTGGCTGGGGTGGTCACTGGCAGGAGGGGACCATGGCTCTGAATATTACCATTCCAGTTTAATAGTGGGCAAACTAAGGCATATAGAGGTTAGATAACTTACCCAGGTTACACACATAGTATGTTGATGAGCTGGAATTTGAAACTTTACATGTGTGTTTATCTGTAGTGACAAATACAAGGGAAAAAACTCTAGTAATTCCATCTCTTACCATAACTAACATTTGAGTATTACTATCTGTGTGCCAGGTACTCTTTTAAGCGCTTGACATCTACTATTTCATTTATCTGTACTACAGCCCTCAGACTGACACTACTATTATATGTCCTGTTTATAAAAGAGTAAATGAGGCCCTAAATAACTTGCTCTTGGTCCTACAACTTCCAGTGGTGGAACCTATCTTCAAACCTAAGCATTCTGACCCCAGAGCCTCTATGTGGGTTGGAACCCTGTCCTGCCTGTATGCCATGGCCCAGGTGACCACCAGATGCCACTCTAGTCTTTCTCTTATGTGTGTTTCCCATACTTGTAGTCGTGATATAGCTCTTTTTCTCCCCCTTTTGCTTAACAAATGATAACTGTTTCACTGTTGGTAATAGTTTTTAATCATGGCTACATAATAGGCCTGAGTAGTTCAGCATTACTTACCTAACCCGTCCTCTTTGGCTAGATTTATGGTTGTACATATAGTCTCATTTCCTTGGGGGCAGGTTCGCAGAGTGGGAGTTACCCTATCAAAGATACAGGAATTTTCATATTGTCTGATATGTCATGGGGCCCTATTCTAGTCTAGAGGGTGAGCAAAATCTCCCAGGATGACCAACAAGTCCATGTCTTTGCTGCTGACATTTAGCTGAGACAAGGTACATGGGGTTCCCCTGGAGGGAAATGTAGAGCAGGGCTGTTCCCTGGAAGGGAGGTTCAAGTACAGAGGGACAGCAGGAAGCACTGGTGTTGAGGGAAGGGTGAAGGAAGTGGAAGTGGTCCAAGACTAGCTAAGCCATCCCAAGCCAAACATGATGTCTGTTGAGAAGAACACCGTGCACCAGGAACCAATGCCAAAAGGGGACTGCAACTACACGGAGGATTGCAAAGATCATCACAGTGCCAGCCACCAGAGACAAGTCCAGACACTTCTGTCCGTGACTTTTTGGTATCAGAGTTGCCAAGGAAAACAACATGGTCAAGCACCGGATGGAACTCACACAGAGAAGAGGCAGCAAGATCAGCTCCAGTAGTGTGCATAGGTCCTTCATGGCCCATGGGTGCCTCCCACCTCCAGCCTACAGCCAAAGAGCACCCTTTAGTGCCAGAGCAGAAGACTCCCTCCCCCTCCCCGACAGAGTCTGAAGTACTGAAAATGGGAAGCAGGGGTGCCAAGGCCACTGATACACATGCTTAAGCAGAACAAAGGAGCACACATTCAGTGTGAAACAGGGAAGGATATTCCCACACAAGCTGATAAGCCTGGCACAGGCTGTGAGGGCTCTTTGGATAAGGAAGTGTTCCAGGCCCAAGGCCTATTCTGTGGTCAAGCAGGACATGAAAGACTGAGAAGGAGACTGCCTTGCCCAACAGTGTCCACTACAGAGGCTGTGCCCAGTAAATCTTTGCTAAGGGACTTAAATCCTATTAAGAGAACTACATGTGAGGGCAGAGCATTCACAGCCCCTATTGTTGGGACATCAGTTCCCCTGGGCCCTAACTAGCATCCTGCTGCTGCTGCTGCTATCATGATGAACTGAGATGCCAGTCTCCTACAGTGGCATCAGGGAAGGAAAATGATGAGGAATCTCTGACTTGTTACCTCGCAACCACCAGTTCATTTTTCAGTTCTCACTTTAATGAGCAAGTATGTAGAGGATTTTTCATGAGCCTAAACACCCAGTGTAAATATTGGAAATATAACCTCCAATTCCATCCCTAGTCTCTGTCAACCTAACCCATCAGGCAAAGGAAACCAGAATGTCTCAGGTAAATGCCTTGAGACCAGTGACATTTGATCAAGGTCTATAGCAAGATTCCTCTGCTGAGTTTTCATTAAGTGGGCAAAAGTCAGGAAGATGAGTTGGACCATAAATATGAATTTTAGGCTATTTTAGGTAAAAAGGCTTTATGTTTTCCAAGTCCACATGGGAAATAAAACCAAATGCTAGCAACTGCTAAGTTAAACTTCAACGGACTCTCATTCTTTAAAAAATTCTTGAGTGTATTGCTGTCCTCTGCAAAACTGCTTCTTGTTATGCTTAGACTAGTAAAAAAAATACAAGTGAATATACTGAAAACCACTGAACTGTACACTTTAAAGGGTGAATTCTATGGTATGTGAATTACATCTCAGGGAAAAAAGATGGTAAGAGAATAAGGTGTTAATTTACATATATACAAGAAAGAATATCCCTTTTGTCAAAAAAAAAAAAAAAAAAAAAAAAAGAACTTACCTAAATTTGCCAATATGTATCTCCGGGTTGTCTACTGTGTTCTATGCGTGTGCTAGTTTTTGGGGAGCATTTTGAGGTAGGTTTTCCAAATTATTTTATCTAGGCAAAGACAGATGAGTCCGTTTGCCCAGGGCCTTGGCAGCTAAGCAGAGCTTACATACGAACCCACGGCCCCCTGACTTGTAATCACTATGGCTCACTATGATTCACTGCCCCTCAAACGCGGGCAGAGGGGAGTGGTCCCCAAGCACCCCTCTTCATGCGCGCGGTTCATCTCTAGGAAGAGATGATGCCCCTGCCCGCGAAGTCCTTCTGCTCCACTGCCCAGGAGGGAGCCCAGCGTAGTCAGACCGTCGGCGAAGCTGCGACAACCGAGGCACGGACATCGAAGAGCGAACTCGAGGTGCAGCCTCCGCGCGGCGCCAGGCCGCCTATCTACCCCGCACAGGCGGGAAACGCCACACCTGGGCGCGGCTGACGCGGAAGGCGCGCAGAGCGGGGTCTGACAGCGCAGGGGCCTGCGGGGGCCTCGGGGGGCCTGCGGGGGCCTGCCCGGCTGCCAGGAGAATTTCCGGCCATTGAAGCTTCTGCGGGGCCTTCCGGGGCCGGACCTCTCCTGGGCCTGCGCAGGGGGGCCGGGCTATGCGGGACCGCCTGGGTAGTGGTTGGGAGCTGCCCGCACGGCCCCTGGCTCAGGGCCGGCCCGCAGAGAGGGGGCCGGGGCCGCGGGCGGCGGGCAGGCAGCGCGCCGGACAGCCCTCGGCCGGCGGCTATGGCGGCGGCGCTGGGGGTGCGGGGGGCGACGCGGTGCTGGTTTGTGGCGCTGCGGGGCTGGAGCCAGAGAGTCGCAGCCATGGTGAGTGCCGAGGGTCTGCGGTGCGGGAGGAGTGCAAGGCCTCGCCGTGCCGGCCGAGGGGCGGAGGGGCCCAGGCAGGCCCCGAAGTGGGCCGGGTCTTCGGGCGCCCACTTTGAGTAGCTACCTTCGGGCACCCGCACCTGTCCGACGCGCTGGTCGCAGATAAAAGTGGCCGCAGCGTCTTTTAGTTTCCCTTTGGCTTAAAATCCCAGTTTACGAAATTGCCAGCTGGAAAACAAGCGAGCACGACTTTTGTTTTTGTTTTGTTTTTTAAAGTGGTTGTGAAAATATTTCACTTGAGGTAACAAGGTGCTCATCGGTCCTCTGAGAGCAGGCACCGTCTCCCTCTCAGCGCGCTCGCTGTAAACGGGGGAGACTGAATCTCGAATTAACTCATATGTCTGAGTGTTAATCTTTTGGAGGAATTACTAATAAATTATCTTTTTGGTGACACTTCTTTCCTCTTTCGAGGGGCGTCCCGTCCTTTCCCTTGCTTTAGAAATTAGCATTTTGGGGGTAAGTTAACGTGACGGAAAGTTTTAGCATATAGCACCATCTAGTGGGAAAACGTTGCATTAAACTCACCATTTCATTTTCTTAAATTGCTCGTTATGAGCCCATTTGGCTATTTGAAATTCTTTTTGGGGGGGGTTGCGGGGGTAATTTTATTTGGTCTATTTATTTATTTAAATAGAGGCACTGAGGATTGAACCTACGACCTTGTGCATGCTAAGCATGCACTCTACCACTGAGCTATACCCTCGCCCACTAAAATTCCTTAATAGAAGAAATCTAAAATAAATCGGTGATGGAGAGGATAAGCACTCTTCTTCGTGGGCATTAAGGTGAGAACACAAGTTGAGTGCTTACTGTCACCTAGGTGTGTCCCAAGTCATACTTCTACCACTCTAGGGTGCTGGTGCTCAAGTAAAAGTGCGGGATTTGGGGAGAAATGAATAAACAGATGTGATGGAGTGGCTGCCACGTGCCAGGCTCTATGCTGGCAGCCTTTACACTCAAGATATCTTTTAGCCTTTTAAAAACCTTGGCAGGTGGATATTGTTATAGTCCTACACAGACATGAGAACACTGCTTTTCAGGGAGGTTTAAGTGATTTATTCAGCATCCACAGCTGAAAGTTACAAAGCTAGGTCTTGAATCCAGATTACTGTCCAAATCCTGTGCGTTTCCCTGTCGTTCCCCACAACTCCTGCAGAAAAAAAATTAAGTCTGTCACAAAGTGTTCTGCAGAGGGTATTTCGCCAAGGGGGCCTTCTGTGTTGTGTAGGTGAAGTGACTCCATTTCACAGTACATGATCCCTGTTCCTGGGCAGACATGTGATGAGCACAGAGTACGTATCATTGACCTCACTAGGAATGTGGATGGTGGAGAGCAGAAGAAAACAGCTCAGAGTGTGCTCCTTGTGGACTCCTGGTGACTGCTGCATTACCCAAAGCATGGTTACTAGTTTTCTTTGCAGCTACTCAATGATAGTTCTATTTCTTTTCCAAAATGCTCTGAGTTGACTTAAAATATTTAAGTGTTTAGTAGCAATTTTAGATTATTTCCTATAGTGGGTCTTTGTGTGACAATTTTCAGAACTGTCATTGTAAAACTAATGGATAGGTACTTTAGTTTTTAATAATAAATGGGTTTGATAAGAAGCCTTTAAAGTTGTTATTTAAGAGGTGTTGTCATTTTCTCTTTTGTTAGTTGTGGGGAAAGGTAGCTGACCTCATGAGGAAGAGGACCTAGAAAATTGACTCATTAGCATCCTTTCCCCCTCTTCATAGAATAAATTGTCTTCAAATGAGCTTACTTTACCTTATTACTTACATTGATGTCAGTGATAAAGGGTTTTTGGATTTCTGACGTGGGAATGAGTTGCAGTTGCATGGTGGAGTCAGCTCAGCCCTCGGTTGCCCCTTTGATAAGGAGCCCTCACATTGGTTCAGTCTTTCTGGGTGCCGGTCCCTCCCTCCCCTGACCCCCGGTAGCGCTGCCAGTGGGTAAGGCAGGAGGTGTTCGCTGGCACATAGGCCAGAATGAGAACAGAGCTCTTCTGACTTTTCCTGGAGTGTCCTTTTCTTCTCTCTGACATGCCGTTTAGAGTGCTTCCAGTTAACAAATAGCATGGGAAGAGTGGGCCTGATAACCAGCAGAACTCTGGGTTTGGGTACATCAGGGTGTGCTCCGGACTGGGCTGTGCTCTGGCCAGACTGTGGAGGGAGTTTGTCTTACTGGTGTTCTGAGAAAACTCTCTCCACCAAGGCAAGGCCTCGTGGCTTTTTACCTATAGTTCAAAGGGTCTGTGGACACCCAGAAGTTATTAGACAGAATTCCCTGTAAATGGGCATTTGTTTTTTCCTCTCTCGGGATTGGTTTTTGTTAAAATTGAAAAGCGATAGTCTAGTCATCAAACCATAAGAAAAGAGAACAAAAAGAAGAAAGAGGGAAAAAAAGAAGAGACCTACAAAAGATTGCTTTGGCTGTTCGGGGTCTTTTGTGGTTCCTTATAAATTTTGGAATTGTTTGTTCTAGTTCTGTGAGGAATGTCACGAGTAGTTTGATGGCGGTTGCGTTGGATCTGTGGGTTGCTTTGGGTAGTGTGGCCATTTTGATAGTGTTGATTCTTCCAATTCAAGAGCACAAGAAATCTTTCCATTTCTTTGCATCATTTTGGCTTTCAGAGTATAGGTAACCTCCTTGGTTAAGTTTATTTCTAGGTATTTTGTTGTTTTTGATGTAATAGAAATGTCTCTGCCAGTTATAAAATTCTGGTTTTTGAAGTGGAAAAAAAAAAGTGAATGAAGGGCCACAAGTGGCAAAAATATCCTTTTTATGGGTGAGTTGTATTCCATTATATATATGTATATGTGTGTGTGTATATATATATATGTATATATGCTGCATCTCCGTTATCTATCTATTCAACTATTGATGTGCACTTAGGATGCTTCCATATCTTGGCAATTATAAATAATATTGCTGCTAATAGCAGGGTGTATGTATTTTTTGAATTGATTCTTATTTTGTGGTTGGCTTTATTTCTTTGATAACTATATAAGTTTAAAAAGCTAAAGCTCTAAACGTTCTTAGAAACAACGGACAGTACATATATGTAAATTAAAAAATATATGTGCAGTAAAAAAAAAAAGATATGTGAAGCCTTGAAAGACATAGAAGAAACTTAAAAGACATTACTAAATGAAACAAGCCAGTCTGAATAGGCTACAAACTGTACGATTCCAACCAAATGACATTCTGGAAATGGCACAGCTACAGAAACAATAGAAAGATCGTGGTTTCCAGGGGTTTGGGAAGAGGGAGGGAGGGAGGAATGAATAGATGGAGCACAAGGGATTTTTAAGGCAATGAACTTATTCTGTAGGCTACTATAGTGGTGGCTACATGTCATTATGCATTTGTCAAAATCCATAGAATATACAACATCAAGAGTGAACCCTAATGTAAACTCTAAATTTTGGTTGATAATAATGTGCCCATGTTGGTTCATCGATTGTACCAAATATGCCACACTGATGAGTGATGTTGAGGATAGGGGAGTATATATGTGTGGGTGGGGAGGGCTATGTGTGAACTCTTTGTATTTTCTGCTCAATTCTGTTGCGAACCTGAAACTGCTCTAAAAAAATAGAGTCTATCAAAATATGTCAAAAAAAAAAAAAAAAAAGAAAAGCAATGGTGAACCCAGATAGTTGAGACCCACGTGATAAGGACTGAAGGTGCTAAGGTGGTGTGGGACCATCCAAAGAGCAGTAGACCAGCATTGAGAGCCCTGAGTTCTAATTGTGGTTTTGCCAATGGGCTTGGAGGGTTTCCTTGGGTGGGTGTGTTTCCTCAGTTTGCCAAGTCCTGGAATGCCGGCCGCTGGTGATGTTCTTTGGTGAGATGACCAAATGGACAATCTCAGCTGTGTCTAATAAACCAGTCCCTGAATTGTAAAGTTTGAAGCAGCTGTAAGGGATGATGAGCCCAGGTACCATGGAGGCAGTACAGAGCTAGCCTTGTTTTTGTCTGGTTTTTAAGAATTTTGTATTTTGAGAACAGAGGAACCAAAAATGGTGAGAAATTGTTGCCCTTAAGACTTTTTTTCCTACATTTCTACGTAAGGTAAAGAGCTGTAAGCTTATTTGAATTTAATTAAGCCTCTACATTTACATTAAGTGTGTTCTTTTCAGTCAACAGATGCTCACTGGTTGACAGCAGAAGAGAGGAACCAAGTTATACTTGACCTTAAAGCAGCAGGATGGTCAGAATTAAGTGAGAGAGATGCAATCTACAAAGAGTTCTCTTTCAAAAATTTTAATCAGGTAATTATTACACATGTTTGCTAGTGCCGTGGTCTATTTTTATCACCTTAGGCTGTAATTCTTTCTCATACTATTGGTTGTCTGGTCCCATGTAGATCCAGGATCCAAGTCCTCCCTTCCTTAAGAATCCGATGATACTTACTCCATTCTTGTTGACTGTTACTACCACCCAGCTGGGCATTTCTCAGCTCTCGGGAAAGGAGGTGGTTGGTTATTTGGGATGTCACATTGTGAAACCAGTATTCCTTTGATTTGGTGTCGGTTATGAGATTAATTTTCTTTCAGATTGTAAATAACATTAAAAGAGAGTGTGAGCTTTTTATATTTATCAGAAGGAAGCATGAGTAAAAGCAGTTGAGAAACATACACCTGCTTGACTGATTTCCCCTACTTTTCTTGGATGGTTGTCAAGTTTTCGTTCTCCCTGTGCTTGTATTTCTATCTCTAAATCATCTCCCAGGCTGCACCCTCTTCTCTGTTTGGCTCATTTTCTCCAAGCCCAATAGCCAGCCTTGGAAGCTTTTAAAAGCTGGCCTCGCTTTGGAGACTCAGCCCTCACAGGGTAACTGTTCCTTTAGGGCCCCACCCTGTTTAGAGAGTCATCTCCCATGACTTACCCTTCAGTTCCGACTCCATTGCATTTATATAAGGTCAGTGCTTTAGACTATTTCATGTTTGTTCAGTTAGTTTGGTAATCCTCTGGACAGATTTATTGTTTTTATTTATATTAGGTGTCAGCATCTAGAAGGCAGAGACCATGTTTGCTTAAATAACTCTCTATTGTACCTAACACAGTTCTGGGTACACACAAGCATTTGATAAATGCAGACATTGATTACAGTGTTTGCTAGTTTCTGGAAGGGTGTGTGAGGACCAGATTTTCACCAAAGAAACCTTCGACATGTTTTTCTAGTAAATGCCGTTGGCTCCACTGAGCTGCATGCCCTACTCTGCTCTCCATCCATCTGGCTGCCAGCCTTCTGCTGTGTCTCCAACTCCTGAGGGAACCTGGACCAAGCTGACTCCTTGTCCCTGCTGCCCCACGTGCTCGACGGCTCTTGTCAGGGGCTTAGCACTCTGTGGCTGGTGGCAGGGAATCCCATTGGTACAGTAAGCTTGTGTATAAGCTCTAGGTAGCATTTTCCAAGCTTATTAAAATTCTTACATGTGTACAGCCTGACTTCTTTAAGCCTGGGCTAATTTATTGGGCTTGAACATGTGGCTTAAAGTACTTGCGCAGCGTTGCCTCAGGCTCTGCCTGTGAGTCAGTCGTCCAGCCCCACTCTAACCTGGTGCTTAGGGTACTTTCAGAAATGGGAGGGAAGGGAAGCTGTGCAGGGCATCCTTGATTACTTGTGACGTTCTTCTCTAGGACATTTAGTTAACTTGACTTTTTTCATCCCCCCTTTCACTCAGCTTTTAGAAGAAAGAGGCAGATGACAAGAAAATCAACCCATGTCAGGGAATGTATTCAGAGAACCAGCACTGAGATTATATCCTGGGGTCAGTTTTCCAGCCAGGCTCCCAAGACTTCTGCATGGACGGTGGCCTCTAATGGCAGCTGATGTCGTGACAACTCTCAGTGTCCACCAGCCAGAGACCACCAGGAACACACCAGTAGTGGAGCAGGTTGGGCTGATGGCTTGTTGCAGTGAGGGAGAAGGCACACTGTAGGGAACTGTGAGGTGTCTCAGAAAGACGATGTTGCAAAGACTGACTACAGGATTTGGGCTTGTGGTAGTGATTTGGGAGTTTTTAAGGCATCAGGGCTTGGCTCTGGATTGGATGCTGTCAGAAAAAGGGTTTTTCTATGATTCACTATTTTAATAAACCTTACCTACAGGGAGAACGGACTAAAGTGGGGACAAAGCTGAAATCGGTAAAGAAGCAACAGTCACTGATTAACCGAGAGAGCAGGGTGTTCATATTTTGTCTGTGTTGAGATATCGTTGCGGAATGTATCTGTAATACTCTGTATTACACTACATTGTTGTAATGGTTACAGTAATTGTGACAGGAGTGGTCTTGTTTTTGTCTTAATTCTTCATGGTCACAGAGTGGCCTTGTCTGAAGTTGATGTTTATGTTCAACAGCAAAGCCTAGGTGTGAGAGCCAGGCCCTAGCAACCCCGAGGCCCAGGTGATAGGCCAGGCCAGGTGGCTCCCAGGTGGCAGGGGCTGCTTTTCTCTTTTTCACAACCAGTGTGTAGACTTCTGACGCTCTGACACTGATAGAGCCTCACTTATCTTTGATTTAGGACTGAAAAGGTATTGTTTTTTATTACAAAGCAATGATAGAAAATGTTAAAATAGGATGGCTCAAATAAAAGATTTTCCCATTGCAACTGCTTTCATCTTTTTTTTCTTTTCTAGTCTTTCTTCATATGTACATGGAAATAATTTAACTTCACAGGTAGTGATAAGTCATGAGGAAGAATAAAGTAGGACATTGAATGGAGAATGATGGGGGTGGAGCACACTTTTTAAGACAGACTGAGCTGGAAAGGCCTCTTTGGGGAGGGGACATCTGAGGCTGGAATAATGTGGGGGAGCTCACATGTTAAGGCCTGAAGGAAGAGCGTTGCAGGTGCAGAAAGCAGTGAGTACAGGGTTCCTGGAGCAGGAGTGATCTCAGCGACTGAGGGAGCGCCAGGAGGCCATTGCTTGGGTTGGGAAGAGAGAAGAGGCTGAGGAGAGGGAGGGCCCGGAGCAATGCAGTCTTGTCGCTGGGGCCAGGAGTCTGGGTTTTATCCTGTGAAGGAAAGCTCATGGAGGATTTCAAGTAGAGAAGTGTTGTGATTTGGTTTATGTTCTAGAAAGATCACCCTGCTGTCTGCTGTGTACTGATGGTGGGAGGGCGAGAGTGGAAGTGGGCAGATGGCGTGGGTTGCCATCATGGGAGACTTGGCAAGAGATGGCGGGAGACTGAGGTAGCAGTGGGATGGAGAGAAATATGGGGTTCCTCATTTATTTTGAAGATAGAGCTGTCAAGATTTGCTGTTACATTGGATAGAGGGCAAGGGGAGGGTCAAGGATGATCCTAAGGATTGGTTCAAGCTGTAGGGTAAAGGGTGGTGCTGTTGGTATTATTTCCTTAGCTGGGGAGTGGGGTGGAGGGCAGGGTGGGGACTTCAGACTCCTGTTTTGGACATGTCAGTTTCAGGTACTGATTAGTCATCTGTGTAGTGATAACAGATCAGCAGTTGGGCACATGAGGTCAGAGTTCAGGCTGGAGGTAACAGTTTGAGAGCTGTCAGAGGGGATAGTGGTGAGCGCACAGACCCAGATCAGCAAGAGAGGACAGGAGGGAATGGCAGGTGGAGGCACAGGCGTCAGATGCCTGTTGTGACAGGAAAGAAGGCTGGGTGTATGTGTCCAGATGCAGGTCGGGTGCTGTGTTTGTCCAGAGAGGAAGAGGTGGTTCTCTTCTACTTGCTTCCTTTTTTTTTCAGTGAGGTCATCAATTGGGAATGAGTTGGGTGGGAGGGAAGAGCATTGGAGATGTGGAAAGATAGGATAAGGGGTGAAATAGTCCTCTTAGAGACTGAGACAGTGAAGGAACTGGTGAAATGTGGTCGATTGCTGGACAGTTCTCAGTGTCACTGGAGATTTATGGTCAGATATTTAAAGTGAAGATTTTGTGTGTTTTGTCTAACCACGTTCAGCTGCTTGGACACAAGCTTGGAGTAGGTGCAGGGCTGCGCTTAACAAGGGCTGAGCTTTTGCCAGATGAGTGCAATGGAGGAATGGGGGAAAGGGAGCTAGGGGTGTGTGCAAGGAGGGAATCAAAACATTGGACCTTGAGTCTCAGCTGGTGAGGGAAGTGTGGCTGTGAGGTAGGAGTGTCAGTTAATATAGTCTTTTTGGAGGGCACTTGAGCAATGTCTGTCAACTTTTAAAATACACAAACCTGTTTTCCTAATCTAGGAATTTATCTTTTATGTGTAGTCCCCCATCTACTCAGAATGGATATGTGATGGCGTCCGGTGTAGCCCTGTGGGCCTATCATTTTTTATTGTGAGCGGGCATTTCCATGTGCACGTGTGCACCTCGCTAAGACCATGTCTCCCTGGCTGCAGCCCTGCCCTCAGCAGGAGTTAGGGGAGGCCCGCTGTGCTCCACGTGCTCTGGGCAGCAGCAGCGGCCCTCCTGGCCTCAGCTCTGTACACCGGAGGGAGCCGTGGTCTGAACTGATGCCCCCTCCCTTGAGAGAGTACAACCCATACTGGGTGTTAACAGGTTTTTTTTCCCTAGTCTTTGCTGAACGCATAGGTAATATGTTCCATTTTCTTCGTTAAGTAGTATATGAACATTTTTCAATTCTTTACGTAGTCTTGTCATTTTACTTACAATAAATCTTCAGGAGTAAGATTATACTTGCTGGGTGTTACAGTTTTTAAGTGGTTTGCTTATACAGTTGTGTAAAATGGTATCGTAAGTTTGCTTTAGAATTAATTTCTTTCATTACTTTAGAAATTGAACCATACACTTTAGAAACGTTTTCATTTGACTCTGGATAAAAAACCCATTTCTCAAAGCCTTGGGTTATTCTGGGTTTTACTGTCTGAAGTAGCTAGTAAAATATGTTTGAACTTTTTTCCTCTTGGAGGTTTTATTCCAAGATACAGTTACTTCCAAATAGTCCATGTGCATTTGATAGCTCAGATTGGTGCACATTCTTGGAGATTATGAATGTGAAAATTCCCAAGGGATTCTAAGGTAGATGAAGTGGCCATGGGTTTTGGTTGCTGTCATCCCATTGCTTGTCCTTGGTGGCAGGGCGAAGGCAGTGGTAAGACTCAGTGAGCATTCAGAGTATGGCGGTGCCAGGACTGAGGCAGGAAGTTTCGACACTTGGAGCACTTGGATCAGATAGGGTGGGGTTGGCCTCTGAAAGGCGTTTTGCTTTTTTTCTGTTCATGTAGACATAAGGAGGGAGAGGTTTCTAAGTGACACATAAACGTATTCTTAGGTGTTTGGCAACTGCAGGGTGACTGCATTGAAAGAACAAAATGTCGGTTAGAAATGTGGGTGTGAGCTTTCCATAAAGATACATTTTGTTAGGCATTGTCATGTGGGGACAAGTGGGAAGCTTACAAAATTAGAGGAAATTTTATGCTTTGGAAGCAGGTATAGAAGGTGAGGCTTTGGAAGTAGGAAACAGCTACTCCAGATGCCAGCAGTTAGAGCCCTCCAGGGCAGCCACCCAGGTGGGCTAGGTGGCATCACAACCTCCTGGGAAGGCTGTCTCTATTCTGTCACTGCTGGATACTGGACCACTGTTGTTCAGCATGGAAACAAACTGAATATCAAGAATAAGTAAGAGCGGAAGCGGGGCACCTGACCTGGTGTGGTACCTTTTGGGTGAATAAAGAATTCTGAGTGGAGGAATTAAGGAATTTCCACTTGGTAATAGAGAACACCTTTTGATTCCCAAGAAGGGGATTGGGCTTGGTGAGAAAGAACTGTCATTCTCTGCATTCCTGGAGGGGTACGTCATCTGTCCTTCCTTAGGTAGGTCTGCCTGTGGGGCATTCGATTTTGTTAGATGAAATCTTACGAACTGGCTGATACTCAGCCAGATTTGACCTACAAAAATGACACTTTTGCATGGTTCAATCTACTAGCTTGTCCAAGTGTAGTACCTCTTGCAGGGCAAGGTCCAAGCTCTGTTTTGTATCTTGCTCATCACATTTTGGTTATTGTAACTACTGCCATTGAAAGATTTCTGGAGCTGGCCTGGAAAGGAACTTCTGAATGGTGCAGGCTGCGGCGGTGGTGGTTGGAGTGGGCTTCTGTGCCTCCAGCAGCAGCAGCACCATATGTGACTTTGGGGTTTATAAAATGTTTCTGTTCCTGTGCCTGGAGTTCCTGCTGTAGAGCAGTTGAAAGTTACTGTCGCTGACTTACTTTATAAAGATGTTTTATTGAGGAATTTGATAATAGGCTTATGGTTCACATTTTGAAACACTTACTGAAGTCAAAAGCTTGATGATACCAGAAGACAAACCACTGTTAAGAAAAACAGCTGTCTTCACAGGACATGGGTGAGGAGGGGGTCTCAGCAGCTCTCATTTGTGAACGAATTTGTCCGTTTGGGTTTGATTGTTCATTGTGCACCAAGTCTTGGTGCACGTTAAAGTTATGAGTCAGTCATGCAAAATTTAAAGGCCGCATCTGAGCACTCTCGAAAGTGGCTGTTCACTGCCTGTTGAGGGTGGGGAAACACTCTCAGTGAGGATGTTCCTAAGACTTCAGATCATGCAGGTTAGAAAGTGTCATTTTGCTTTTAAAATTTAGGCTGATGTCTGTGTGTCTGGGAGCCAGGTGAAGTGAAAACTTGTCTAGTTAGCATACCGGTAGCTTGCTTTTAACATGTGTCTGCTCATGAGCTTCGTTAGCCAGATAGAAACCTGAGAGAGCGTCCATGGTTGTCATTGCCTTGGAGAGTAGAGACACGCACACTTTACTAAAGTTCCCGTAAAAAATGAGACACTAATAAGGATATTATGCTGGCGTTCCCTTTGAAATTATTCTTGGGGTCCCAGGAAGCCCTGGGTAGGATGTGCTGTGATCAGGTCCCACCAGGCTGGGACACTGGTGTTGGTGTCCACCAGGGTAGGGAAATTAGAGCCTAAAATGCTGTCATTCAGAGTCTTCTGCTGTTTATGTCATAGAATAGGTTTAAACCTGGTGTGTATTCGTGAAAACACATGCGAGAGATAGACGAGGGGAAATGTAAAACAGGTGTAAAAAATGCAAATGTGACACCACATTGCAGTGTGGAAATGCTGTGGTCATTACACCGCCCTTTAATAAAAATGGACTTTTAACTGCATCTTTTTTTCTTAGTCGTATAGTAAATCTTCTGTTTACACAACTTAGCCTGAGTATTTTGTAAAAGTCAAACAGCCAAGAAATATAATTTCCTCAAAAGTCTTTGTCTTGCCCTTTTACAGATGGCGTAAAATCAGGTGTGTAAAAAATAAAAAGCAGTTTGAGCTGACGTGAAAGGTATTTCAGATTTATGCTTTGCAGATGATATTGGTATGATTAATGCATTCATTGCTTTTTTTTATTGCTTTTCACAGATAATGTACATGATGCATGGAAAATGTTGTGGGTTTAAATCTTTGCCAGGTTTAGACTGTGAATATCAACAGATGTTATCATATAAGTACTATAATTATTATAAAATAAAAAATTTGTCATGAAATGCATTGACATAAATTTCATTTATGTAAATTGCTTTCATTAGTATAAAACCTTAGTGTAGCTGTTATGGTTTGGGAAGCATTTTAGATGAGATTAGCTTGGTATAATGTGGTCACAAATGGGTTGCTTTAAATTTAACTGACAAGAAAATAACACTCAAAAGTTAGGAAATTACTGAGGCATTTGTTTCAGCCTGCATTGCTGGTACCGCTTAAGTAGGTTGAATACGAATGAGTAACAATGGATTGCTGGCTCGATAATTACAAAAAATAATTTAAAGGAGACATTAAATAATAACTTAAAAGTATTTTGGTCTTGCTCTTTTCTGTTTCTGTTTTTCTTTGGTATGCCAGTCCATTGCTTCAGTACAGCCATTATCAGTAGTGTTCAGGTTTGCACAGCAAGAGTTTTGTAAATAGAGTTTTGGTGCATTAGGGCCATGACATAGAAACTTGAATTCGGCTGTTCCAAAATACGACCTTGGGTGCCTGATGGAGAGGCTTTATCTGCTAGTCAGCTCTTCCGAGCAGCAAATTCAATGCTGCACTCATGTTCTGTGGCCGGATGGTGACCAGTATCTCTCTGACCTCAGGAAGGATTCGGCCTCACCAGTCTGGACACGTGGGTGGGGGTCTTCTTCCCTGGCTCCGAGCTCTCTGTGTTCTGCTCTTTTCTCTACATTCTTTTAAACAAATCAAAGCAGTACATCCTCTCCCTTGTTTGGCAGATAATTTGCCATCATATTGCTCTTCTGATCCAGGCTGGAATGAGCCATCCTAATTAATTCACTAAAATTAGTTCACTGAATTTTGCAGATGGATGTGGAACCAGGCTGAGATCATCGGATTGCTGGTGGTCCCATGGGGTCATGTCACAGATACGAGATGCCAGTCTTATCTCTTGTTCCCATGGCACCGTTTTTAGATCCTACTGTGATACAGAAAGATGTTTTCATTTTTATTTTTAAACTTTTTTCCCCAAGAGATATGTTGTTTCCCAACTGCTTGTTGGATTACTTTTCTGCCTTAAATGGATTTGACAGTACCTCCCTGAGAAAGGAACGGTTTGTCACCTAAAACAGACAAATCTGTCCTGGTGTAGGAACAGCCCTGGTATCACTGTTGAGCAAGCAGAGGTCGTTTGATTGTATCATTGAAATCAGTCCTATCAGAACAGCAGACACTGTTAATGAATCAGTTTGCTTCTGTGCCCTCAGCCAGCAAGGCAGGCTTGTGGCCTTCTACCATATCATTCAGCACACCGGCTTCAAACGCCCTGTCCTCACCATCGTAAGCCTGGTGGTGGACGTGCACCAGGTGCCTGGAGCAGATCCAGGTGGGGCTGGGCTGGGAGCCACGTGGTCTCCCCACTGACAGCCGGAGAGTCCGGCTCAGTCAGGACCAGTGAGTGTAGTGAGATCCTTGAGCTGTAGCCATTGAGAGGCTAGCCTCGCTCTGGGCCCAAGGCATGGAGGGATGAGGCTGCAAAGTGCCTGATTCCATCTCTGCCAGAGGAGTTCCCAGTCTTACCGGGGAGGTGGTGGCACATCTGAATTGTACAAGATTATTTTTTATGTTGCCACACTAATCAAGCACTAAAATATGAAGTGCTAATAAGCCGAAGGAGGTGCACGTTAGGATGGCTGCCTGGAGAGGGAGAGGGAGTTTTCAGTTGATCCTCAAAGGTCTGATAGGTTTTTTCTGAGGGAAGGAGCTCAGGGGGAGGGGTGAGCAGGTGGCATAGGTCAGGGAGAGGGAGAAAGAGGGCACATCTTATTTGTAACGTGTTGGGGATATGAGGGCCCTGAGACTGGTTCACTGAGCTGGGCAGGGTGGGTCCTTTTGTGCTCGCTCCCAGGGTTTAGCATGCCTCAGGTTTAGAGTATCTGAAGGCAAACTCTTGTGTTTCTGTCTTTCCTACAAGAAAATTTCCTGAAAGAAACTTGTAAGTTTCTCCCGGAAACTTGCTTGTTTGTCTCAGTAGCACCACCATCCTCTCAAGTACCCAGACCTGAAACTGAAGAGTTACCCTGATGATCAGTCACCAGGAACTGGTGCGTCTTCCTTTAGTGCCTTTCACCAAGACTGTGCTTCTGGTCTGGTGCACCTCCGCTCCCCTTGCCTTCCTGTAGGTGCTTCCTGACAGCTGTTTACCTCTAGCTCCTCTGTCTTCACTGGCTTGTGTGCCGCTTTGTTGTCACCAAGTTGGTCTTTGCTCAGAAACTCGCAGTTCCTTCATGTTACGCCTTGTAAGACATCATCTCCTGAGGTTTTCAAAGCCACCCAGTCTCTAACCCTACTCTCATTACTACTCTGCTAGAGGCCTCTTTACTCTGTTAGAGATTAGAACTGTAAGACACCCGAGAGGTCACCTCATCTTCCCTTTCCCTGGAGAGGCAGGGAAACCAAGTACAGGGGAGCAAAAACATTAGTGGCATGCTGGAACTGGAGCCAACACCCTCAGTATTTCTGTTCAGTTCTTTCCTTACCTTTATTAAAGCTGCTCTACCTGCCCTGCTGCCATGCTCCACCCCACCTACACCTATTCCACCCCATCTGTCCACATGCCACCCACTTCTAAAAGTGTTTTTGGACTCTTGTGTACTTGATTGCTTGGTAATAAATAATTAATGGGTAATAAACCCATTTCTTGGTAATAAACAATTAGCGTACACTTCCTGCAGGCAAGACACTGTGCTAGACATGGAGGGTGAAGAGGTAAGCAAAGCAGATATTGTCCCCATTTTCATGGTGCTTACAGTAGAGCTGGGAAGGGAGAGCATAAACAAAGAAAATAATAAATACGTAATTGCCACTTATGGTGAGTGCCATGAAGAAAAACCCTAATAGCTAATACTTAATGTACATTCAAATGTGGGGCCAGGCACTGTCTTCTAAGGACTTTACATGTATTGATTCATTTAGTCCTCCCGACCCCCAGTCTTCACAGAGAATATTTACCTCATTTTGTACATAAGGATACAAAGTTTAGATTAAGTGACTTGCCAAAGGTCCCAAAGCTACTAAGTGGTGGAATTGGGATTTGACCCCGGGCAATCCCTACCATTTGCCAGCGTGGATGCTCCTTCTCTAGCACAGGAGAGTGTCGTGAGGGAGAGTAATGGGGAGACCGAATGCAGCTGGAGGAGAGCCGTCAGGGAAGGCCCCCTCTAAGGAACTAATAAACTGATGCATTTTCTTTCTTTTTTGTCCTTTGTCCATTGAGGCTTTTTTCCCCCACCCTTTTTTTGCATGTATGTATTATATCCCTAGGAAGAGAATCCCAGGGGTTTCCCTCTTACATTTTTTATTTCGCTTCCTTTTGGTCCATGGTGCCAGCTGAGGTTGTCAGTGCAGTGAAACCAAATGGGCGGGCTGCCATTTTTGTAGATCTTCGAGTTGCGTATCAAATCTGGGGCTGATCATCACACACATGTTACACTTGCCCGTTGAGGTTCACAACAGTTTTCTCCAACTCTGATCATCAGTGATTTCAAATTTGCCAATGGGACTATGTTTCCTTATCACAGTTAGAAATTGGTTGATAACTCTGGAGCACAGTCTAATAAGAACCTGGCATTTATATCTCTTTTTGGCATTGTTGATGTTTTTGAGAGCATCAGACAGGACTTTCATGTGTACCATTATGGTGGCACAGAAAGATGACTGGAATAGGACCAGGGGTGTCAGGGGGGTGAGCATGGTGTTAAGGGAAATGAGCTGGCTGCTGGGAGACTTAGAGGATGAAGTGGAGGTGGGAGGGGGCAAAAGTCACATGAAGAGAATAGTAAGAAGGCTGTTGCATTCATCCAGGTGAGACATCAGCAGGAGATTGTGGACTCGGTAGTGACAGAGGGGAAGCAGAGGGGTGTAGACGTTAGAGCTGTTTTTAGAAGTTTACGTGGGCAGGAACCAGTGGTGCGACGCATAACTTATAGGAAATACAAATGTAAAGAGAAAATCCAAGTTTCTCTAACTAGGGAGGAGTGGTGACGGGTGGTGAGGAAGAAGAGCAGGAGGTGTTAAGAATGACTTTCAGGTTTAGGACCCAAGGAACTGGGTGGTCAGTAGGGACATTTTCTGAGCTGGGGAGATGTGGGAAAGGAATAGGATTGGGGTGCAGAGAATAAGATGCCTGGTTTGGATATTGATTTTTTTGATAATTTTTTTTATTGAAGTACAGTCAGTTACAATGTATCAATTTCTGGTGTACAGCACCATGTCCCAGCCATGCATATACATACATATATTCATTTTCATATTCTTTTTCATTAAAGGTTATTACAAGATATTGAATATAGTTCCCTGTGCTATACAGAAGAAACTTGTTTTTAAATCTATTTTTATATATAGCGGCTAACATTTGCAAATCTCAAAGTCCCAAATTTATGCCTTCCCACCCCCTTTTCCCCCGGTAACCATAAGGTTGTTTACCATGTCTCAAGTCTGTTCATAGTGTCCTTTTTTCCTTTTTTTTTTTTTTTTTCCAGATTCCACATATGAGTGATATCATATGGTATTTTTCTTTCTGTTTCTGGCTTACTTCACTTGGAATGACATTCTCCAGGTCCATCCATGTTGCTGCAAATGGCATTATTTTATTCTTTTTTATGGCTGAGTAGTATCCCATTGTATAAATATACCACAACTTCTTCATCCAGTCATCTGTTGATGGACATTTAGGGTCTTCCATGTCTTGACTATTGTATATAGTGCTGCTGTGAACATTGGGGTGCAGGTGTCTTTTTGAATTAAGGTTCCCTCTGGATATAAGCCCAGGAGGAGGATTGCTGGATCATATGGTAAGTCTGTTTTTAGTTTTTTGAGGAATTTCCATACTGTCCTCCATAATGGCTGCACCAAACTGCATTCCCACCAGCAGTGTAGGAAGGCTCCCTTTTCTTGACACCCTCTCCAGTATTTATTGTTTGTGGACTTTTGAATGATGGTTTGGATATTGTTAAGTGTGAGTTGCTATGAGACCCCTGATGTCAACCTCAGGAAGTAAGTTTTATGTCTGAGTTAGGAGCTCAGAGTAGAGGTCTGGCTTATAGATAATTGGGGAGTCATAGGTGGGACTGGAACAAAGCAAGTGTAATAGATGAGATCACCCAGGCAGAAACTGTAGTGTGAGAAGAGAGGAGGGCTCAAAACTCAGTCTGTGTAAGTACTTTGAGGGCCGAGACTTGGGTTGTGCTTCTGTCCGTCTTGCACGGCACCTTCCCAGTGCTGCCCAGGAGTGCTGAACACATACAGGCCCTCGATTGGGCTTGCCACAGGTGATCCTAGTCAGTGCCCTCAGCCCCAGGGGAACATAGTATTTTTCATCTTTATATCTCCTACATGTTATTACCTAAAACCCTTTCTCACCAGGGACTTCTCTCCCTCAGTTTCCTTCCTCCTAGACACAGATGGCTCCAAACGGTGACCACCTTACTTGGCTGCTAAACTGCTGGTAGGTGGGACAGTCTTGAGCATCATGGTGTCCTTCCCTGGAGAGGAGCATTGGTTGTGCCTTTGTTCTGAAGGCAGCTTTGAGATGTCAGCGAAAGAAATGAGACACTGGTAGCATCTCCAGTAAATCACCTCCAATAAGGAGAGACTGAGGTTGGCACTTACTCAGTATTTTGGCTCCACATTCTTTTGTGAAGCTTGGATTTCCTTAGGGCCCATGGCAGATTCTTCCAAGACCCCACAGAGTAACACAGTCCCACAGGCCTTCTCCCTGTTATCAGTTAGGCATTCGTTTCTGTTTTAAGACAATTCCTTTAATCTCAGATCCCTTTCCTTTTCTGTAACTACTTGTCTAGCACTCTTGGCTGAATTTTTAAAAAATTGTAACTGATGTCTTTTCAGATACGAAAGTTAAAAAATTTATTGGATACATTTCTGGGGAATGATTTTTAGAAACTTTGATGTAGAAAGTTTGCTTTAAGGTCATTTTGTAATGCAGGTGGCTCTTAGTGTTGCATTATTTACCTGAAATGCAGCCAAATCGGTTTCCTTTCTGACAGTTTGGAGAGTCACAAAGTGTTTAATGAAGTAATGAGTGTTTAGCAGGCGTTGGTAGCTCATTGTTGGGTGACCCGGGCACTAACATAGGTGGTTTCTTTGGGGCTTCCCAGCAGCCTTGCAAGGCTAGGTGTTAGGAAGCCCAGTTTCTTAATGGTGGAAACAAGGAAGTGAAGGATCCTGCTCAAACTTATAGATGAAGAGGCGATGGGCCATCCTTCCAAGGCCAGGCTTCCTACCCTAAGGCCACAGCTCTTCTCTAACCCAAGCCTATATTTTGAAGAGTTGTGCAACAATTGAGGATGTGGATTGCAGTTCTATTTAGGAATGTCCTAGACCTTTGAATGAACAATGCTGCTATTCAAAATTGTTTCTTTGTTCTATTTAGGAAATTATTTTGGGAGGCTAAAAAGAGGCAATGTGCTCTTTGCATATTTTGAAGAACAGGGTAGCAAGCTACTGATAGGAAGCTGACCTGTAAATTGTTACATGGTTCTCCATGGCCTACCTCAACATTAGTTTATAATACTTGATTGATCAGTTATTTGTTGTAAGTCAGTTATAGATTGGAGGTCAACTTCTACCTGGATGTGGAAGTGACTTCCAGATAGAAGGTCTGCAGAGAGCAGCTAAAAAGTTTACTTGGCAAGTTAGAACTCTGTGTAGAGAAGATAAACTTGCTCTGCATTGAGAGACCCCAGCTTTCTGAACCACTGACCATATAGCTGTGGATACAGATGCGGGGAAGAGAGGGCCATTGTAATTCTGAACGTCTTAAAGAATGATTCTGTTATATAAGCTTGAGAATTAGTCTCTTCCATCTTCCTATTTGTTTAAAACTGCAAGCTTTAAATAGAAAGGTTTAACGTTTATGGATTACTCATACCCCCACAGAGATCAGCCAGGCCTCTTTCTCTTATGGGAATGACAGCACCCTGTTCCATTTGTGTGGTGTGTTTAGCTTGCTAATAAATAAAACTTTTTTTTTTCTGATTGCATAGTACGTTTTATAATTTGGAAAACACCAAAGTACAAAGGAGAAAAATATACCTGTAATCCTTCTGCCTATTTAAAAAAACAATACATGTGCATTTGTAATTTGTGATATGTACCTATATACGTATGTATATACGGTTGGGGTCATATTGTAGACTTTTTTTTTCTCAGTTGCTTTTTTTTCCCATTTCATATATGGTGAATACTTTCCCCTGTCAGTAGAACATTTTATTTTGTGGTATTTAATGGTAGTATTCCAATGAACAGAAAGGCCATACTTAATTTAACCAGTGCCTTTCTGCAGTAACTAACCATCTTCACCGAAGAGGCTTTGTGAGCCTCCCTTTTCTAAATGCTCCACATAAATGCTGTTGGTTCATCACAGAAGTATCAGGGAGTCATACCAGGTTCTTCCTGCTAAAGATTCTCAGGATCTTGATGCCCATGGAGATCAGGCATAGGTCCAGTTACTTGTTAAAGTAAACAGAAATTGTCGCCTAGATTGAATTGATCTGTTGAAGCTAAAAAATCTAGCCCTTTAAGTTACTTGAGAAGGTCGGAAGCAAATGTTATGTTTATAGGGCTTTATAGCCACCACTCTGACAGGTTAGGGCAATGGTGTAGGGAATATTTTCATAGAAATATTTCTCTTTCAGAGGTTTTTTCCTGATAAAGAAGGCTTGTTTAATTCGGGAAGAGTTATTTCATAGGAAATTAAATCTTTGTAAATCCTCTATCACATTTCCACACTTGCCAGTTCTCTGGCAAATGATGACTTCTGAATGGTTCAGAAGGATTTCTTAAAAGGAAACAATTCTATATTTTATATGTATTCATCTTCTTATTTTTGAAATGTATAGGTAGGGGAAACTTGTGTTTTCTCTTTGCATTTGTCTGTGGGTGATATTGCTGGTTCTCAGACTCGGAGTGTTCATTACTTTGGTGATTTTTAAAAACTTTCACCCGATGAGAATGTTTTCTTGGGCATGATGAATGGCTCCACAGAACTTTAAAAACACACACAGTGATGTTGGCCAGGCGCTGGAGACTTGCTGCTGCTTAGAGATCAGTAATTGTTACATCTTGGATTGGTATGCTTGGTGGTGTCTAATCATGTCGTGTGCTTGGGAACCATGAAAGAATTTTCTTTTCACGTCTCAGTGCATCATTTTTCCCAACATTGATCAAAGGCTGGAAAACTAGTATTATATACATAGCCAGGGTATTCATAACTGTCTTACATTCTTAATCTTCTGGCTATTTGGTTGAAATATATCTACGCCTCTTAAATATTGAAAGCATAATATCCTTTAACCTACAACTGCAGAGTTAAAATGAATTTTATGTGAATTATTTAGTTGTGGACCACATCTTCAGCTTTTTATATGCCACAGTGGTCTTGTTTTTTTCCCCTTCCATTGTCTGATAGTGAGGTCATTTTCAGTCCTCTGAGAAATTCTATTCCCAGCCAGATGCGGCTCATATATTAAAAGTAGCACCTGTGGCTAATATCACAGCAGCTTACCATAAATTTACATGGTAACTAGGATTATATCTGTCAAGACTGTTAAAAAACATCTAGATTTAATTTGATTTCCAGTATTGTAGAAGCTATCCAACATTTTGCTTCATAACTATATTTTAAAAGTTAAAAATCACTCCATTGTTAAGTTTTATAGCACTCCTAGTGCCCATTAAGTTGATTTGTTCAATGGAGGTCAGAGTAAAGCAACTTGGCTACATTAAGATCGGAAACCAACCCATTTGTGACAAATTTAGTCCTTTCGTGTGAATCTTCTCAACGTCTCTGCACTGATTGGATTCAGGTGTAGCTTATGTCAGTAGCATTTAACCTCAAAAGAATGAGGACTGTGATTGGGTTGTTGTAAATTATGGAGCATTTTGCCTTTGCTTGTTTAAATGTAACTGTTGACTCTGCTGCCCATGCCTGCCTGTTCCACCGCATCTGCCTGTAAATGAATAGTTTGGTTTTAAAGACATCTTGGAAAATTGGGGTACATGCCCTTGCTCCTTTCCCTTCTTTTTGTGACCCTTCCTAAACTGTTTTATTCCCCATTATCCTTTGAGTCATCTCCCACATGTTATGATTTGCACACCTGCAGTTATAAAATTATTTTGGGGTGTCATTATATCATGTTGTTCACCAACTTTCCAGCATTTATGAATACAATAATGATTCACCATAAATCAAAATAATTTACAAGTTACAGAGAATCTGCTCCTACAAATAAGAATTGAAAGATGAATTTCTCTGGTGTCCTCCCATTTGAACATGAGTCCTTAAAAAGAAGCCAATAACAACGTATTTCTTTGTATTTGTGAAAACTAAACTCGCAGTCCAGAACTGAATTAAAGTAGAAGTTCAGCCTTCTGGACATTTGTTTTTAAGGCATGTAAACAAATACAAGCCAATTAGGAAGTAAGTGATGTCTCTTCTGTAATCAGTGGTTGTAATTGCCTTAGCAATAATCTTTCTCCTAAGGGAGAGAATCCTAAGTGTTGGCACTGGGGGTAGGGCACTTACAGGGCCCCAGCACAGGGTTGCTAACCCTGAGCAGATAAATAGTGCCTATTTTAAGTTGGAACTCAGTTTGGGGGCACTTTCTGGGCAGTTGATAATCTTTCTGGAGGGAAGTTCGTATGCTTCTTTGAGCCTGAGCCTCACCAAGGAAGTGGAATGGTGGCCAAGAATGATTATGCTGAAAAGGTTGTAGTGATAGAAAAAACGATTAGGAGTGGAGGTAAAATTATATATATACATATAATTTTATATATATATATATATATATATATATATATATATACACACACACACACACATATACATTTAGTGTCGTTACCAGGTGTAATCAGTCACTTAATAGTGCAAGAAAGTAACTTAATGACCAACTTGGAACCTTCTAAAATATTTTTTTGGTGAATTATACATCTCTTGTGTGCGTAGGATGAATTGAGCTCCTACTTACGAATCTGGATTGCTGTTGCATCTGTGGAGAGGAGGGGTAAAAATACAATATGGATATGCCCAACACCACTCACTCGTACAGCCTTTTGTGATTGCTTCCTCCTCTGTCTTCTTTACCTCTTCCCAGGTCTTCATGGTTGACCTTTCTGCCCCCTCCTCCCACACTGTAAGCTCCTTGAGGGGCAGGGACTGGTCCCAGGGCGTGGAGACCAGGAAGGTGCTTAGTGCAGAGCAGCGGGTTGGTTAAATGTGTACATTTTGTACTTTCAGGAGCAGACTGATAGGAAGGTTCCGAATCTTCCAAACATGTTGAAGGTTTCAGATCTTATATGGAAAGCAGAACCATAAGAAATTGATAACTTGTTCTGCTCACCATGATTCTTTTTTCTCCTTAGTCTCCCATTACAGTTAGTAGCACAAGTGTGATTTTGTTTCTAAAGGTGTCAGTGAACATCCTGAAGGGGGTAGCAGTCGTGAGATTACTGGCAGTGGGGCTGCCCTGGCCATGTAGCCACCTTCAAGATTTCTGTATTTAGTCTGCAAAGGGCCCAAGAACTGCATCTGTCCAGTGGCCACAGATAGAAACTTAGGAGGCTGATTTTGAGAATAGAAGTAAAACTTATTTTAGAAGACCTGCCTATTTTCAGAGAGACGTATTATTTCACCTCAACTCAAAAATGAGTTAAATCCTAAAATAATCATTGAGGTGCACATGCCAGCTTTTGTCACTCATTAATGCCACATTACTTTAAGTAGTTTAGATATGGGAGAAATAGGTTAACTTAAAAGCCAAATGAACAAGTTTTATAGCACTAAATGTGTATAAAGTGCTTTTGCGTGCATTTGCTTATAAGGCAATATTTAGCTTGGTTCTTTCATAAATAACAGCTCATGTTGAAAAATGAACATTAGTATTAACTGTGTTTTTATTTAGAATTTTGTTTTAAGCCATGCAAAATAGTATTGTGTAATAGGTTTTTCAGATTATAGCATATGAGTAAAGTATACATTTCTTCTAATGAAATCTTCACTTGGCAAATTTTGGTTTTTATAATACAGTTGCTGTTGGATAAACAAATATATTCATTTTACATGAAAAAATTTTAATTTATTATATCAACAAACATTTAAAAATACATGTAACTTTTTCTTCACTAAATTATTAAAAGTAAGTTTTATTTTAAACATAAGGAACTTGATTATAATGAGACTGTGTTATAAATCTAATATTACAATATTCTGGGACTATAATTAAGAATGGGTTCTGCTGGTAAATGTTGGAAAGAGGCAAAGAAGAAAGTTACAATACATTGCCTATTTACAAATTAACCATTACCTGCCAAAAGCACATCAGACCCGCACAGCGGACATCCGCTAATCCAGTGGTTAGCCATTCCGGGCTCTAATGCACACTGTTTTACACGTTAACGGTTTTGAAGTTCCTGGCCAAAGCTGACCTTTCACATGTGCTCCGTTCACAGTAGGAATCTCCACTCGCTGCTTCCTGTCAGAATGGATTATAGTGACACAGCCCAGGGCTCACTTTGGCTGCAATTAAGTTTTTGATCAGAATTATTTCGTTCACAAACAATCACATTTGTTAAAATGTTACATCTGCCCTGAAAACCACTGGCAGCCTCTCAGTTTATCAGTGTGATGTGGGTGTAATTCTTCATTTGTTTTTCATAAAACGGCCAACCATCTTGTGTATGTTATTTTTTGTCGTTTGCTGGTTTCTGCCTTTCATTTCATTGGGTTTGGAAGGAAACTGTGTCTTGAAATTAGTATGAATCTGCTCGTCGACTTTGGGAATTTGAATGGAATTGTTTTTGGTGCAGAACAGAATTATCCAGTTGAGCCAAGACTCAAATATTGTTTTCAAAAATTGTTAGTGGTGGAACTCTTTTTCACATGAGGGAACGTTTTAGCTTTGTGAGTGTGGGGTTCGAGTTTTTTCTGGTCTGCAGTTCCTGTGGTCTAGGCCCACGACGTTGCTGCCTTTTGGCGTTGGTCATAATGCGTATCTCAGGCTCCATGAGTATTGCCATGGACTCTGGGTTCCAGAGTGAAACTGGCAGTGGCTGTGCTGGCCTTGTCTCGCTAGTTCTTCGACTAGCTTTTAAAAGTCATTTTCTCACTAAGAAATGCCAGCAGAGATATACTGAAGTAGCTCTTTCACTGACTCACCATTTTATGTCTACAATATGGTATGGGTATCAGTGGAACTCCTGGCTTTTATAGCTGATTTTCACTATTTGTCAAGTGACCTCACCCTTTTGTGAACCTCCCACATTGGAGAAGAGACTATTTGCATGGTAGTTTTGTGTGTGGGTTGGGGTACTGTGGGAGCACAGGATTAGAGTTTGGATTAGAGTTTGACTTAGAATGGAAATTAACCTTTGACTTACTGCGGTGTGAGAGTAGAGGCCAGGAAGTGGTGCTGAGGTGAGCTAGCATTGTGGGGGAAAAGGAATAGAGTTAGGAGGCTGTGAAGCTAGGAAAGTTTAGAAATTTTAATTACTTTAAAAAATGTATATATTTAGAGTGCTATTACAGGGACTTATCAGATTTTAGAAAACTGCATTAAAACACAAATTGTTTTCCCATTTGTTTTGATGTAATCAGAGTCATTTATTACAAACTCATAAAATTACAAGTGACAAAAGAAAGGTGTTGCACCAAAAAAAAACCAAACTCTCTCTATTTACCTTTAATTTTTAAAGTTTTTAAAATAAAGCAGAGCCTACTTATACTTCTAAAATCAAAAGCCTTTACTTAAATGGAATCATAAAATACTGGCTATAATATAACCTTCACTTTCTCTATTGTCAGATTTGTGAGCAGATTTTTCTTAAATCCATTATTGTAAGTGTGTTTTTAGTCTTTTTAAAATATCGTCTTTGGAGTTTCCTCCAGAAGACAAAGTTGTGGTTACCAGGGGGGAAAAGGAGGTGGTGAAGGGATAAATTGGGAGTTTGGGATTTGCAAGTACTAACTAGTATATATAAAATAAATAAATAGCAAGGTCCTACTGTATAGTACAGGGAACTATATCTAATACCTTGTAATAGCTTATAATGAAAAAGAATATGAAAAGAATATGAAATATATTCCTTTTATATATATATATATTACTGAGTCATTATGCTGTACACTGGAAATTAACACAACATTGTAAGCAAATTACACGTCAATTAAAAAAAAATCGTATTTGGAATATACCTGACCTTATTTGCTGTTTAAAGGAAGAAAATACTGAATAGTATTACATTTTAAGAGAAAACACCAACCTGGAACCTTCTAAAGAAGGCATTTGTGCATGTCTTTTAGCTGTCATTATTCAGTATGGCCCTGCCTTCTTGGAAAGTGGTACACAAACAGAAGGTGGACAGACAGAATTTCTAACTTATTACACGCTTATGTTAATGTAGTCACTGATTTTCCCATATTCAGATTTTGGTTTTTATACTTTTTTTTTTGTTTATTTGAGAGTCTGAAATTTTTAGAACTTTGTATCTGTAACTTGTTAATGCCCATGTAATATGTGTGGGGCATCTGCTGGGTCCTAGGAACCTTCATCATCTTTGAAGAGGGTTTTACTGAAATCTGAGGCAGTCAGGGGAAAGAGTGATGCAGAGTGCCCCAGGCAAGGCCAGAACCCAGAGACCGCTTAAATCCTGCACAGCGTCTACCATGTGTGGACACAATCTCCAGGCCTAAAACCTTCAGTGCATCTAAGGAAGGCAATAGATGAAACACATAAGAAGTTTCAAAAGCATTCACTGTGAAAGGCTGAGACGGACATTTGTGACTTGGGGGCTGTGCTCTCACAATATATGAAACTGAAAGATAAATTGGATGCTTAACTACCTTAAAGTTTTACTGGAGCTGGTAAAAATACTTCTGAGGTCCCAAATAGGTCATTTATGCAGAGAATCTAGATTCTTTCTAAAACTATCATGAAAAAACAAAACCTCACTTCCTAAACAATGTGCTTCTGGCTTAGGGAGACCCCAGTTTGTGCTATGAGAAGAATCTTTTTTGGTTTTTTTCTTTTTGAATCAGCAGGGAACACAGTGCTTACCTCCTTATGCTGGTCATGTTCCAGTGGGAGGAACCCTGCCATCATTGGTCCACCCGTTCCTCCCACATGAGGAAGCCAAGGCTGAGGGGGAGGAGCAACTCTCCCAAGGTGGGAGCGCCCTCTTTGCCTTCTTGGTCTTCTATATCACAGGCACTATTTCAGGCACTTTTCCATAACGTTCTGCATGGGCCGAGAGAGATTTAAAGTTAGAGCAGAACACCTCTTTTGTAAAGAAAATGAATTCAAACTGAAAATTATAAGGCATGCTTTTCTGAGCCTTGAGGATTTGGGCTGCAGTCCCTGCCAGTTCTAACCCTGTTGGTCTCATGAAGCACAGCTCTCCAGATTGTGCATTTCTTTCAGAACCACCCCCAGTTTATTTCTGACCTCATGCCCACTCTGCTCCATATTCACAGCTCAGCATATTTTTTGTTTTATTATAACCCTGGATTCTCAACTGGTCATAATCCTCCAAGTTTCCATGAAGAATAGATCTCAGAACACCAGGGTAGGCATAGCCCCAAGTTTGTTTGCACTGAGTGCTTGAGGGTAATGGAGACTTTGACCTCATTCTGAAACTCTACCAATATCATAATTTTGAAAACTTAACTTGCAGGTCATTTCAGAGCAGAATTCTGTTCTCCAAGCACTAAAGACAGAAAAACATGGAGCTCTTTTGCATCCTGACTGCTTGGAGTTCTTACAGCCCCTCTAAATAGTCCTCTTCTGGACAAATTTGGGAGCTCAGTGTGAACATTGGGTCGTGTGCTCACAGTCACATGTGTGGCTGGGAGAAATACTGGAGGGTAAGAACTCAGGTACCATAAGCCATGCAGAAAAAGGCATATACTTTATGATTCCACTTATATAAGATTCTTAGAGTAGTCAAAATCATAGGGACATAGAGTGGTAGTTGCCATGGGAAAGGAGAATGAGGAGTAACTGTTGAATGGGTACAGAGTTTCAGTTTTGCAAGATGAAGAGATATAGAGATGGATGGTGGTGATGGTTTTGCAACATTAATAATGTACTTAGCACCACTGAAATGCACATTTAAAAATAGCTAAGATAGTAAATTTTGTTCTGTGTATTTTATAATAAAAATTGGAGAAAAGTTAGAAAAAAAAAAAACAACTCATGTCCTATAGAAGTCTACTATGGGGACCGTTCCACCAGGCACGCTGCCTGCACATTGGAGGATTTAATGACACTGTCCTTGCTGTTTCAAGTTTGGTGGGTGGAGTATTTGTTCTAATAGCGTCAGTTGTCATAGTTTTGGCACAGCAGATGGTTGGTTAATACCTGAACTAACTGGTTGCTCTAATAGGTGCTCAGCTGAAGAAGACTTTATCATGCTCTCTAATGTTTTCACTGGGCATTGAAAAAGAGGATAAAAAAAGACTTCCTAATTTATTACATAAACCCCCAATTATTCAGTTCTTCAGTTTTGCCTCTGAAACTCCACAGTGTATGTTCAGAAGGCTTGGCTTAAGAAGGTATGTTTGTATACATGTCTCCCTTCTACATGATTGAACCATTTAAATGAAATTGTTTCTAAAACAGAAAATTCCCTATTCCATGCGAAATAATGCTGCTTACAAAAATAAGTAAAGAAGACCAGGGAGCCGCATGGAAAATGGTAGGATGTTTTACTGTTATAAGACAGTTCAGTGTACACAGTAAAGGAATATTACCATGACAGTTGTGGGAAGAAGGGCACAGGGAAACAAATAAAAACAAAATATGTAAGTTTTTCTTACTTTTTCTAAACCTTCTCTAATGCTTTATTTTTCTCTTGTAGTTAAATTTTTGAAATAAAAATTATAGGAAGGCTGGTTTTGCTATAATTAGCTTTTAGGTAAAAGAAAGAAATGAAAAGAGTATAATCTGACATCAGAGATTTGTCCTAAACACACACATGGAAGCCCTGGAGTGGGACAGACTTGGATTGGAATACCAGCCTCACTTTTTATGACATATGTGACTGTGGGCACATGACTTACACTCTTGGAGCCTCAGTTCTCTCCTCTGTAAGACGGGAAGGATGAACCTGTTCATAGGGTTCTGTGAATGCCTGGCCTGGAGTGGCTGTTTTTTCAATGCCCTTTGTGTTTCCCTCTTTCCTTCTCTGCCTGGAACCGTCTCAGGCCCTAAGATACATTGAGGTCCATAGTCAGCAAGAATTAATTACGTTCAGAGGGTGCTACTTAGTTAGAAAAGAGTATACTCAGGTGTATCCAAGTAAGTGATAAAACAATTTATGGTTAATGCTGATAAACGGAAAGTAATTAGAGATAAACTGTTCTTTGTGCCTATTAGATGCTGCTGCTATTATTATTAATTTATTTTCTTTCTTACTGAATTTCTCTGTGTGTATGAGGGCACTGTGCCACGCGATTGGTGCACATCATCTCCTGTGTATCCAGATAGGAAGCTTAACCCAGCCAACACATGTAGCTTGCTCAAGGTCTGGGTCTAGAACCCAGGTTTTGGATTCCAAGGCTGATACTCTTTCCATCTCATTGTACTGCTTCTGATACAGTAGATGTGTTTTTAAAATATTCTGTTCCTCTGCAAATCAATTTAAAAATTAGATAAATGAACCATAGTTTATCAGTTTCCCTACTGATGGACATGGACATTTATTCTTTCTGTTATTCTTTATTACTGTCAGTTTTGTAACATTTGTCCTTGTATTTCCTCGTGGACGAATGTGAAAGTGTCCTTTATATATAGATCTAAAAATGGAATTGCTGGGGTAACTCTCTGGTGTACAGATTAATAAAAAATGAAGGTTCAGGATTGTGCATAAGTCAGGGCTTGGGGACAGTCACATAGTAGCCCAGTGACAAGGCTCTTTGTCATTAGAGAACCACTATCCATGTATGAGGCCAGAATAACCTAAGCATGGTAACCTAAGCATGGTAACCTAAGCACTCATGTCTTCAGAGCAGCATGAGCAGATTCCAGAGTGGTTCTGGAAGTCTGGGAAGGTGTACATAAGATGGAAAGATCAAGTACAAGTGGGGCCTCAGTCCAGGTAGTGAGTACTTTCGGGCAAAAAAGACTCACTTTCTACCAAAATTCACTGTCGCTAGCACTAAATCAGAATGTTACCCATAATTCTGCAGATTTATCATTTATTACCGTAAATTTTTACAAATGTGCATAGTGTTAAGTTCAAGCCTGAATTATTAAATGTCTCTTACCTAAAAAAGGGTATTCCAAAATGATATTTTCTCTTTAAGTTCCCAAATCAAAAGGCTCCAGATTGTGATGGAAATGTAACTATTTGCTGTCTCCTTTGCTGTGAGTCTGAAAAATGGCGCTAGTCAAGTTGACTTAGCTTCTGCGCATTTGAGGATTGGTAGACTTAAGATGCTGTAGTGGAGATGGTGTTCGGCTGCAAATGCCTTAGTATCTATAGGTCCTGTCTTGTCCAGTTGTGTTTTAGTGATCTCATTGCTTTCAGTGGAGGAATCCTATTTTACACTGGTCTTTTGGGTAAGGATAATTATATATATTTGCATGGGTAAGCAAATTGATAAACTTGTAATAAAGTGTATCAGACCATTTCTTTGGCAGCACCAACCAGAACAGCTTGTGAAGCAGAGCTGTTTCCAATGGAGCATGAAAAGCTTTGAAAATTCTCAGTAATAGTAGAAAGCAGTATTTGAAACCACCCTTATACAATTGTTTGTTTTCCTCTTCCCCAACCAAGTTTATAAAAATTTGGTCGGACAGGCGTTTTGTTTTGATTTAAAATATTTTCAGTGAATTGTTATCTGCCGAATGCACATGTGTTCCTGCACTTTTTCTTTCACGATTGAAACTTTAAACCCTTCCCTTAAGTCCCCCTGAAAATCTCCCTCTGCCCAGTGAGGTTTGCATATGGGAGGAGGGTGAAGGGATTTGGACCCTGGAGAAACCTCACAATTTGAAATCTGCCTATGCAGTTGGATACCAGAAATGGCCATGGTTAGTGCCATATGGGCTCTTTGTTTTCCTCTTCTCTCAAGATTCCTCACCCCCAAAAGACTTTGGTTATTTTGAGCGTTTCAGTTTGGTTAATCAGATCATGACTGCCTCTGAGCATGGCAAGAGGCGTGATTTGAAGCACTTACAAAAATTTGGCTCATAGTAAGCCCCATAATTTGTTTTAAAGAATTACCTCTTCAGTGACATTTTTAAAAACCCCTGAAAGATTGTGGTTTATAACACCACACCTGGTCCAGATTGTCCTGGATGAATCCATATTTGCTTCACTGTAAATGATGTTGAGGGTGGAATTCTTGGATTGTTTTCTGTCTTGCAAGCCCATATGACATTGTACTGGTACCTGTGTGCGCACAAACCTCCTGACATGGGAAAGGCCAAGCCAGCCTCCCCCTGAAATGCAGGTTGGCTGCGTTTATTCTGCATGTTCCTAGAATGAGGAAATGATATGACAATAAACAGAAATGCCCTTGCTGAAGAGAGAAGGGAAGCTGGTGTTTATCTGGTCAGGTGGTTTAGATTAGCCATGATGCGGCTCTGTATTATGTTACTTTAAATCATTGTGTCCCAACAGGACATAAATTATGAAGATTGTTACAGTATGTTTCATCCTATGTAAGATCAACAAATTGGAATAATTTTTTTATAGGAAAATCACAGTGCTTTTGGCAAGGCTATTGAAGCCTTTAATTTGACTGGAGTATTTCTCAAATATTATTGCCTAATATATAAAGTATGATTTGCATAGGGTATGAAATAATAAACTTTTGAAAACCAAAGGGAAGACTTTCTCTTTAGCAGTTGCATCAAATGTCAGAGCACTCCGACTCCATCGGGATCTATATGCTCTCTTTGTTCCAGTGCTTTAGAACCAATTGCATTCTTTTGCTCTGATGGGATTGTCACCGAGCCGTGCAGGTCTTGCTGCAGAGCTGGAGCTGTACTGTGTGCTGCCTGCCTGTCAGTCCTCACCTGCACAGAGACAGTGACTGCTCTGCAGTGCAGCTCAGTGGGAGCCTGCTCTAAGGAGGGGAAAGACTTTCCCATTAATATACGTCTGGGAAAACAAACCATTCTTTTTTCTTTCAGGATTTTGTGAATTATTAAAAAAAAACACTGAAACTACCCAAAACCCTACTTGATCAATAGCCGAAGTTAAAGTAATTTATTTAGGAATATTACAATAAGAATTGACTCAAGTAAGCATTTATTCTTTTAAATGTTTCCTCTATTCATTGCTGTTTTCTGAGTTATTAACCTTATTTGTGAATTTTACACACACACACAATTTTTCATTTGTACTCAGGATGTAATTAAATTTTTTTGGCTATACAGACCAAATTTTCTAAATTAAAAAAAAATGGTGTAAAATTACTTTGTGTAGGATTCAAGCAAATTGGAACCTTTTCAGTGTTTCACGGTAGCACATTTTCTGTGCAAAGCGCCCTCCATGTTCTTATGACACCTCCTTATACTCACAGTGAAGTTAAGAGGTAGTAGAGCTTCTGAATGACGGAGACTGGGAGAGGTTGGAGAGGTTTAGAATTTGCTTAAGGCTGTGGAATGAGACAGAATTGGGATTAGAACTTTTTAGGATGTGATGACACCCCCCACTAGACTTGTGATCTTTTGCTACCAAAAATAGGGCAAGTGCTGAACTTATTTTTACTCTCTACGTGCCTCAAACCCTGATTTTTCTCTTTTCATTCTTTAGTGATACTGTTTAGTGACACAAAACCAAAAAAGTCCCTAATTTCAATCTATAAGGGTAGGAATAGAGCTCTCCTTAAGCCTCAACATAACAAGTTGAGGATAAATTCTGAATATATTTGTGGTTTGCTTCAGCTCAGTGTCTGAAGACTCTTGACAGGTTCAAGGACCTTTCCAAGTTCACAACCTGTGTGAGCAGTCTGAAACAAATAAATACAGATGACTTACGAGATGGTCTCTTCCCTCATCGGGCTTCTTCTGGATTGGTACCGTTTTCTGAGAAGTGGGTCTGGCAGGCTGTTTTCTTCCTGTGATGCGTTGCAGCTGTCTATCACTAGACGTCCTCTGTGGGATTATCAGGAGGTCTGATGGGGCTTGAATATTTGGGTATATTTTTCCTTTGGAAAATATTGCAAATGTTTCTGAAACTGTACTTAAAAACTCTTAAAAGGAGAATTGATTCTCTTTATAAATAAATAAAAGAAAGGGTAAGTATGAGTTCATTGATGTTGTACAGACCTTTTTATACCATCAGGTATTTTGTGATGTGAAGTGGAATGAGACTGTTTTACAAAATGTGTACTGCATGTAGAAAATGTATTTACTGTGACATTAAGCCAAATTAGATATTGCTTTGTTTCTTTAAAATATATTTTGAATGCCCCTGCCTCCAGATGGTGGGCGAGTGGGTATTCTTACTCCCCTGAACCCCATTTTCTTCTTCCACTTTTTTGGTTATTGTTATAGGATCTTGACTTTTAGTTTAATGTCCCAGTTTGAGCAGAAAGAAATCTTTTTGTCTTTTCTGCCCTTTCTTTCTCTTTTTAAAAATAGGTACATACACATGTAATAGGGCAAGACAGTTTCAGATATAAACTGGAATTACATAGTGTAAGTAGTAATTGTATCTCTTAAAAGGAACCAGTTGATTATAAAGAAGAAAAGGTAGGGAGTAGACTACCATTTTGCATATTACTCAATTTTAAAAAATGCATTTGGTCAGATCCTCCATATATCGTAGTGGTTTGGATGCATGAAGTTGAAACCTAGGGGGTTTTTTGGGTATAAATTTGATTTTTGTAAATTTTATAATGATGTCAGTATGAAGGAGTATAAATCGTAACTCTTAAAGGGTTTTTGCTAAAACAAAACAGACAAAAACCTTTGATAGTCCTTGTAGTACCTCTCCCCTCGTAAGCCTCCTCAAAGCTAACAAATATGGGTTATCAGCAGATTAGGAAGGAAAATCTCCAATGGGACTTTTCTAAGGCAACTAATTGGCAATAATGAACAGCAGCAATGAACAGTAAGGCATCAGCACTTATTTTGACATGAGGGAACTGGGTAGAAGTGGGTTCTCTGGTGACCAGACTCCTTTTGGGGTGATTTTGAAACCACTGTTTCAGTCTGCTTTAGCTGGGAAAGGATGGATAGAAAACTGGTGAAAGGTGCTGATTCCAAGAGAGCAAAACTGAAGGATTGTGAGAAATTCCAGAAGGAGCTAATCAGGCTGAACTGTTGGTCTGCCCAATAGTAGCTGATGATGATATGGGGAAATGTAATTTAAATTTACGTGCACAATTCAGAAATGAGTGCTGTCTTTTGGGGGAAAGGTATTCTCAGTTTGCGATCATCTTGGCCAGAATGCCTTTCTGGTACACACCAGCTGTATGAAATCTATCCAGTGAGAGAACTTTCACTGAAAATGGAACAGAAAGGAACGGGTTTTAGGTAAAATTGTGTCGAGGTGTTTGTGTGGGTTTAAGTCTGCTGCCTGGAGAATAGTGGATTCATACCAGCAGACCTCCATCAGGAGTCTCCCTTGCCTGGGAGTTCAGGAGGAATTTACTAATGTAATTATAAATCCTAATTGTGCAAAGAAAACTGTTTTGCACTTTGTCTTTTCATTTAACAGTGTATATTGAAGGTGGTGCCATTCTCATTAGCTAAAATAGCTGCCTTATTTTTCCAAATGGCTGTTTAGGAATTATGGTTATTGCAAAAAATGGTGACTTAAGAACTTATTTTAAAGGATCTACAATGTTATGGTTCTGTGAGTACAGTTTTGTTGTTTGTTTGGTTGTTTCTGGTTTTTTGGGTTTTTTTTTTGAGTACAACTTTTGAAGGTTCTGTTAGAAGTGAGTGTGCTGTCTCACACACAGATGGTGTCCTTACTACCACTAGCTGAAAGGGCACAAATTCAGCCTTGGGCACAGCAGAGTGGGTGGCTTTTTCAGTAGCTTGAGGGCATTGTTTCAAGTGCCTGGGGAAGCCAGTTTTAATTTCAGAGTTGGATATTCTTGGTTTGATTTATTTGAAACATTGGGCTCTGTAGTGAATCGAGTAGAAGGCAGGTAGACTAGTGGCCCTGGATTGATGGGGACTGTCTGCCCCAGGCACACAAATCCTGAACTGACTAAGGAAGGGTCATCAGGTAAGACTGGCTTCTCAGGGAGACATGAGTCACCTGCTTCGCTAAGATGCTCACCAACAGATTACCAGTTCCACTGGAAATCTTCCTTTGAGGATACCCACATAGAGAAACAGTTTTAAATATGTTTCTAGTTTTCTCAGCCTCACCAAGGTAAATTTCTTTGGCCTTATTGTTCTTGTAGTAGGTTTGGAAAGGAATTCTTTTTTTTCCAGGCCATATACACTAAAATGTTAAAGTCTTGTTGATGATAATAAACACTAACATTAACTGAGTGCCTAATAGAATGCCTGTCATACTGTAAAGTCTGTTACATGAATTATCCCCTTTTTACATATGAGGAAACTGAGGCTCATTTTAAATGTTAAGTAATTTCTCTGAGGTCACATAGCTAGTGAATATCAGAGCTAGGACTTCAACCTAGGTCTCTGACCCTAAAGTCTTTGCAGTTGACCACTGTGTCAAAATACCAGTGATAATTTGGAGAAAAGAAACATGATCAAATACATCTTTGGTTAGATCTGTTCCTTACACTTCTCATGTTGCTAGTCGAGAATATTTTTCTGTTGCCTGAAAATTAACATCTGATGTTCCCTTTGCAATGGTTAGAACAGTTAACAGTGTTTTCCATGAGAAAGTAATTGTGACACATGTAATCATATTCTGGGGCAAAGTACGCTTTTCCTTGGTGCACCAAGCAATGTTTGTGTGATTGATCAGTCACCAACACCAAGGGAAGGTCCCGTCCTGTGACATGTGCGTGCTTGGCAATGATCTTGCTGTGCATTTTGCTTAATAATTTTCATTATTTTTAATTAAAGTTGAAGAAGTGCAGGCTCTAGCTGAAATTAAGGTAGGTTGTGTTGCCGGAATCTGGTAATTACTTTAATTGATCACAAGATAGTTTCCTTGATCACCAATTAGACTAAATTGCCGATCATGTTTCAAGACGTGAAGAAATGCCCAAACTGATCTCTGTAATAGTGTTTTCATTTCTAATCAGACATAAATATCATTTCCTTCCATAGCAATTGTATTTTATGAAAGAAGGGTTATAGGCCTACAAACATAAAGGTGATTCATAAACAATAGAGTTCTAATTCATTGAACTAGTAAAGGAAGTATTTAGAGGCTTAATGGAGGTTGTACTGGGGAAATTACTTTGGAGTTGCTGGTGCTCATTTTCTTAGTGGGAGATATGTTCTTTTTTAGTGCATAATTAAAATAGTCTATAATCAGAATATAAAAGGCAGCTGATTTAAAGAATGTATATCAAAGAGAATTGCTCTGAGTAATGACAGATAGGTACTGTAAATATGTGCTAAAAGTTAAGTCTTAGAACTTTAATAAATCATACATGTTATTTGGACTGAAACTGTTTTAAATTCAGGATGCTGTTAAACATTTCACAGATCGATACAGGATTTTTGTTTTGGTTTTGTGCATCTGATAGTCTTTCATATTTTCATGGAATAAACTGAAACAAAAGAAACTTTAAGAAAAATTAAAGTTTCCAAAGAATACTTGATTTTGGGGTTCATGGAAAAATCTTTTAATTGCTGATGGTTTGAAGATTTCCAAATGACAAACTTCATTGGCCCAATTTACTGTGATTGTAATGCTTACATTCCTTAAAATGGCAGAGTGACTTAAAAAGTCATACTTCATCATGCATTCATGGACTTGTTCATAAAATGTTTGTAATTTGCAATAGGGGAAAGACTGAAACCATTATCAGCCATTATATGCTATTTGTTGGACATATGTTTGTTTGAAATGGCTGTGGCTCAACAGAACATGGCTCATAGACAAACTATGCTGTAAATTGGCACTAAAAACCCACCTAAACAGGTAGGCATATGTTAAGAAGTTAACGTGAGCCAAAATATTTTAATATGAACCAGGTTACATACATTGCAGGATCCCAGCTTCCTTTAGAGTGAGACCTTCATTTGCATGGCTTCTTCATTTTTCCCCAAGCTAACTAACTTTAATAATAGATTATGTATATACTGGTACAAAAGTCCAAAGGTACCAAGGAGTATAGTAAGCCTCTTCCTGTTCCTCATTCTCAACCACCCAGCTCTCCCTCACCTCCCCCCATCATTCACTATTACCAGATATTATGTATCATTCCAGAGATACTAATGCATATAGTTTCTTTTCTTCCCTTTTTATACAATTCTTAGATGATTGTTATGCATTTTTTCCATTTAGTAATGTATCTTGAAGGTATTTCCATGTCACATGATAAGTAGTTTTCTTATTCTTCTTAATGGCTATGTAGTATTCCAGAAATAATTGTACTGTAATATATTTTAATTAGTTTCCTGTTGATGGTCATTGGTTCTTTCAAGTCTGTCGCCATTATAGGTTGTGCTGCAGTGACCATTCTTGTAATTTATGTATGAGTAGGTCTACAAGACATATTCCCAGAAGTGGAATTGCTTGGCTGAAAGACATAGTTATACTTTTTCCCAAGGGCATAGGCATTTTTTATTTTGATATTGTTGAATTTTCTTCCATAGTGATTATTATATCAATTTATTTTCACCAACAATATGAGTTCCTTTTCTCCTATATCTTCATTAACAGAATATTATCAAACTTTTTGAACTTTGCCAACTGATAGGTTTAAGTTAGTTACCCCCACCCCAATTTATTGAAATAAAATTGACGTATAACTTAGTTTTAACCTGTACTTCCCCTATCAGGTATGAGATTGAGCAGTATTTATGTTTAAGAACCATTTGTTTTCTTTTCTGTTATCTACTTTTTCTATTTACTTGTGCCCATTTAAAAAAATTGAGTGTTTGGTCTTTTTCTTATTAATCTGTCAGAGCTCTTTATATGCTTAGTAAATATGTACTGCAAATACAGTTTGTTGTCTGTCTTTTAATTTTGTTTGTTGATTTGTATTGCCTTACAGAAAAAAAATTGAATTTAGTAAGATTTGTTTATTTTTAGTAGTGGTTTAAAGTTTTCTTTACATATAGAATTTATACATTTCTTGCTAGGTTTGCTTCTAGATAATTTTGAGTGCCATTTTAGATGGGAACTTTTCTTCCAATATATTTTATAATTCATTGTTTTTATAAAAAGACTTGATTTTTTTGGACTTGTTTTATTCTTGACTTTAATGGGAATTCTTCTAGTGTTTCCCTGTTAAGAAAAATGTTGCCTTTTGAACTGAGAATGTATTTTATCATTTAAGGAGGGGCGTGTATATTCTTATTTAATACATAGTAAATATTGAATTTATCAAATATCTTTTCAGTATTTATGGAAGTCATATATGATTTTTCTTTTTTGGTTCATTAATATGGTAAATTATATTACTGATTCCCTAATACTGAACCATCCTTGCATTCTTAGAATAAATCCTATTTGCTCATGGTGCTTTGTTCTGTCAATGCATTGCAGAGTTTTGTTTATTAAGATTTCCATATGAGATCAGTCTATAGTTTCATTATTATATGCTATCTCTGTGGGAGTTTGGAGACAATGTTATGATAGTTTATAAAAATAATTTAGAAATATCCTTTTTCTATACTCTGGAACAGTTTAATTAGTATTAGAGTGAACTGTTCCTTATAGCTTTGGTATAATTCCTCTGTGAAATGATTTGGAACTGTTATTTTTTGGTGTTACTCTTAGACATGTTTCTCTTTTATAGATATTTAATTATTTAGATTTTTTTTTAGCTTCTAGGGTCAGAACTATTTTACCTATGTTTTATAATTTATTTGTGTAAATTTTGTATTTGTTTAAAATTAATTTTTTTAAATTGAAGTATAGTTAATTTACAATGTTTTAGTTTTTGGTGTACAGCATAGTGTTTATAACTATACATATATATTCTTTTTCATATTGTTTTTTATTATAGGTTATTACAAAATACTGAATATAGTTCCCTGTGCTATATAGTAGGACCTTGTTGTTCATCTCTTCCGTATATAGTAGTTTGTATCTGCTAATTGCAATCTCCTAATTTATCCCTCCCCGCTGCCTGCTGCTTTTGCCCTTTGGTAACCATAAGTTTGTTTTCTATATCTGTGAGTCTGTCTCTGTTCTGTAAATAAGTTCATTTGTATCATTTTTTAGATTCCACATATAAGCGATATCATATGATATTTGTCTTTGTCTGGCTTACTTCACTTAGTATGATAATCTCTAGGTCCATCCATGTTGCTGCAAATGGCATTATTTCATTCTTTTTATGGCTGAGTAGTATTCCTTTGTATATATATACCACGTCTTCTTTATCCAATCATCTGTCAATGGATATTTAGGTTGCTTCTGTGTGTTGGCTATTGTAAAGAGTGCTACTATGAGCATTGGGTGCATGTATCTCTTCAAATTAGAGTTTTCTCCTGATATCTGCCCAGGAATGGGATTGCTGGATCATATGATAAGTCTGTTTTTAGTTTTTTAAGGGATCTCCATACTGTTTTCCATAGTGGCTGCACCAATTTACATTCCCACTGACAGGGTAAGAGGGTTCCGATTTCTCCACACCCTCTCCAGCATTTATCATTTTTGGACTGTTTAATGATGGCCATTCTGATTGGTGTGAGGTGATACCTCATTGTAGGTATCATTTCGATTTGCATTTTTCTGGTAATTAGTGATATTGAGCATCTTTTCATGTGCCTATTGGCCATCTGTATGTCTTCATTGGAGAAAAGTCTGTTTAGGTCTTCTGCCCATTTTTTGATTAGATTGTTTGTTTTTTTGTTATTGAGTAGTATGAGCTGTTTGTATATTCTAGAAGTTAAGCCCTAGTCTGTTGCATCATTTGCAAATATTTTCACCTATTCTGTAGGTTGCCTTTTCATTTTGTTTATGGTTTCCTTTGCTGTGCAAAAGCTTGTAAGTTTAGTTAGTCCTATTTGTTTATTTTTGTTTTTATTTCTATTGCCTTGGAAGACTGACCTAGGAAAACATTGCTACAGTTTATGTCAGAGAATATTTTGCCTATGTTCTCTTCAAGATTACTAGTGTCCTGTCTTATGTTTAAGTCTTCAAGCCATTTTGAGTTTATTTTTGTGTGTGGTGTGAGGGAGTACTGTAACTTCACTGATTTACATGTGGCTGTCCAGCTTCCCAACACCACTTGCTGAAGAGACTGTCTTTTCCCCATTGTATATTCTTGCCTCCTTTGTCAAAGATTAATTGACTGTAGGTATGTGAGTTTATTTCCAGACTCTGTATTCTGCTCCATTGATATGTATGTCTATTTTAGTGACAGTACCATGTTGTTTTAATTACTGTAGCTTTGTAGTATTGTCTGAAGCCTGGAGGAGGAGTTATGCATCCAGTTTCATTCTTTTTCTTCAGTGTTGCTTTGACAATTCTGGGTCTTTTGTGATTCCATATGAATTTTAGGATTATTCTAGTTCTATGAAAAAAAAACCCTTATGATTTCTTAAAAATTTTTTACATTTGCCTTTGCCCTTTAATTTCTAGTGACCGAGTTTTGCTTTGTGATCCATTGTAAAGTTTTCTTTCAATTATTTGGATTTAGGCTCTATGTTTATTGATTGGAAAAATGTTTGGTCTTAAAAACATGACAGAACCAATATACTTTTTTCTTACTTAATTTAAATCATTATATAGATCTTGGGTTTTTTTTTGTTTGTTTCATTTTAATCATGTTTTTCTTTATTTAATTATGAATATTTCTATTTTTATTTTTGTTCTTCTTGTGGATACTATTACACCTATAATTTTACATAGCTAATATAGTCCTCCATTTCTTTAGAAAGCATTTCTTTAGGTAGTGGTCTTCCCATTAAGCAGTGTCAAAATTACACTCCTGTTTTCTCTTCACCATACAGTTTTAGTTCATATTATTTTTTAGTTCTAGTGCTTATGTTTTATACCTTTAACTATACTTATATCTAACATTTGATCTTTTAGCTTTCAGAGTTTTTTCTGAAGTTTAAATATTTCTTTGCAACTTCAAAGATTTTTTTTTTACTTTCATCTACCTTCCCTATTTCTGTTTCCTTCCACCCTTTTAGTAGCTTATAACATTTACATTTTGTTCCATGATTGTAATCCCCACAAGTGTTTTAAATGTATTCCTAGAGCTGAGTGAATTTATTACTAACTGCCAATACCTTTGGTATAGTTTCTCCGTTCATCTTTTGGTTACTTATAGTTCATCCTTTAATAAGTTTCCTTAGGAAGGGTGAATGGGAATTATTCCCTGACTTACTGCATTCAAAACAATGTATGTCTCCTGCATTAATTTTGAACAACAGTTTAGCTGGGTATAAAATTCTTTGCACATTCATTTCCTAAAGTATTTATGGGCATTGCTACTCTGACTTCTGTGTTGAATGTTGATGTGTGGAAGTTTGAAGTCAGTCAGATTCTTTGCATTGTTATTGGTGAATTGATCTTTTTGACTAGATGCCAAAGGGATTTTTTTTTTATCTTGAAATTTACTAACTTTACTAGGATTTGTAGACATGACTGAGTTCTTACAATGTATAGATATAATTTAAATTGTTTCTTCCTGAAAATTTTTCTTGAATTACATTTTTTCTGGGTTTTTTTTTTTTTTTTTTGATTGTTCTCTGATTGACAGTTATCTATGTGGTAGATCTACTTTGTCTTCTGTATTATTTTCTAATTCTTATAAACTCTTAATTTCTACTTCATTTGCCCATTTTCTCAGTTCTGTCCTCAAAGCTTTTTATGGAGTTGATGGTATCTATTCTACCTTGGGCTGTTGGCAGCTTTCTTTGGTGGAATGGTTTTAGAAAGCCTGTGCTTTTAGCTAGCTCAAGATCTTTAGATTCCAACTGCCCTCTTGGTAACAAGTAGGTAGGGCTGTAAAAATAAATCTTTGAAAGAAGAGACAGATGCTTTTCACTATCTGCCAAGTCTGCTGTTTAGTCATATTTATTCCTTATTATATTCCAAATAATCAAAATTCCCCTTTGAGGTTTTGCTTTTTCCCTCTCCTGCCTACTCATCTCACTTCCTTGCAGGAATTTTTTTACTTTAATTTGAATTTATATTGTTATGGATGTTTTTAATTTGTGAATTTAAAAATAAATATTTGAAAGATTATTTGGTTACATTATGTGGAAGAAGGATTATGGAGTTGTCTCTTTGCTCCCAGAGCAGATTGAGTTTTCTTTCCCCAAGGAAGAATTAGGATTAAGTCATGCATAAATAGTTTATCAGGCTTTGTGATATTTTATTAAATGCAAGTATTAGATGACAGTTGAAGGGAAATATGTAAAGCTGAGAAAAATACAAATTTGGAGGTCCTTTGAATGTGCTCTTTTTGTTTTTTAACATTGTATGTAGATAGGGTAAATGCTTTTTCATTGATCCATGTACCTCTATAGGATGTGAGTGTTCTCCTTTAAGTCATTTGTGATGGAATAGATTTTGTGACTATGCTGATAGCATGCTGGTGGTCAAAGATTTGAGGAGCACTTCTGATCATGTTCACATCATCCACTTGTCCATTTGGCTTTTGGGCAATGGTAAAGGATTCTAAGCATCACTTTGGACATTTGAGGATAGCATGATTCAGAGTAATTGTGGCCACTAGGGCTTAAGGACTTGGACGGTGACTGGCTGTGCCCACCTCATTTCTTGGTATGAAGTGTATCAGGGTGTTATGCCACAGTGTATTATCTATTTATCTGGTATATGTGTGTCAGTCTCTACTCATGGCACATGGGAAAGGAGAGGGCCATTCTTCTGGTGGACAGCAACTGGAGTCTTAGATTCTCATGGCTGTGGGAGGGCTCACCTCCTATTAAGTTTTATAAGGTTTATGGTATGCAGTTTGGCCAGAAGCAGTTGTGGTAGCAGTATGTGCCTTTTGTGCTCTCTTACTCTGTGCCAGGTGCTGTGCTAAGTGCTTTTATATCCCGTACCTCGTTTTTAGTTAAAGTAATTACGTGAGCTTTTAATTATTATACCCAATTTACTGAAAGAAAATTGAGGCTCGGAGTTAAATCACATGACAGTTGAGTAGTAGAATTGGGATTTGAATCCAGGACTCTCTTATTCAAAAGCCCATGTCCCTAGTGTCTTTATTACTGTCTCTCAGGGGTGGTGATGAGATTGTAAATTTTCTAAAGCTAAGTGAAAATAAGGCCTTATAGGCAAACAGGGTCAAATTTTTCATAGTATATCATTTAAAACAGCTTAACTCTGTCTGAATAATTAAAACAAACTCTCTCATTCAACTTATCCCTTCCTCTCACAATCTAGAGAATCAGATTATGAAATGAGAAGGAGTGGGAGAGTGAATATTGTTTTCCCATTTATAATTCCATATGTGGTTAAATGGATTTTTCTTGAACTTCCTTCCTTTTCTTAATAGAGAAAACCATTAGGCATTAAATGTCAAAATGGAACTCTGTCGTGAATAAAACCAATTCTGAGATAGGAATCATGAATGACAGAACTGTTTGAAAATGGTATCTTCCATATTTCTCACTGTTAACTTGGAAATGCACTCTTATGTCATTTGGTGATCCAAAAAACATAACCTAACTAACATCAGATTGATTTTTCTGGATAAGGGTAACAAAGTTAAATATTTATTTATGTGGCTGTAATGGGTACTGCCCTGTGAATTCCACTGTAACTTTGTAATTAATGTACCATTACCTTAGAGTCTTACCAAGTATTTCTGCCTTCTGGACACGAAAAAGACAAACTCTCCTATTGTTTGCAATTACCCTCATAAAAATTTGAAAGCAAGCAAAAAAAAGAAGTTTTTTTTCCCCCTTTCAGGATAAGTTTGCCTTCTGCTTAACAAAATTTAGGTTTGCACTTTCCTTGTGGTGTGAAGACAGGTCTCCACTTAGGCATGTGACTGGGTCTGCAGCCCTCTGCCCTGCGGCAGGGTGCTTTCTCTTTGAAATAGCAGTGCTGGGCAGTACCAAGAAGACCCTGAGCCCGTCCTTCTGTCCCACTCTGGATGTCAGTGAAAATAATCTTTCATCCCCTCCTGTCCTGCCTGGGTGATGGGCTGGTGGTTCATTTCTGTGAGAGTTTTTGCTTAAGACACACTCGCAAGACCTTTTTCCGTAGTCTTTGTGGTTGATGCCCTAGTTAGCAATCCAGTCCTTACAAACAAAAGGAGCAGTGCTGCAGAAGTGACTCCTAAGATTTGGGGCCAGGTAGTGAGATCCAGGATAATGGGTTGAAGGGAAATTATTCCTGTGCTATTTTGGAGAGTCTCGTCCTGAGGACAATTAAACAGTCCAGACAGGTCACTGGGTGAGACCAATTTCCTGCTTTGTTTATTTGAGCCTGATTGTTTTTTACCATTGAGCAGCTGGTCACAGTCCAGCTACACCGCTCCCCCAGCTCTGTGGAGAGGATTCCCTTCCATATTCGACTTTCCAGGCTTCCCTAAGGGTTGTAGCCATATCTTTATCTGGTTGGATTGCTCTCATGTTTTCTCTCTGGTCTGGGGCAGAAGACTCTTGGTCATCACTTTGGACTTCATCTTATGCAGGCTTTTGGCTTTAATGTCCCGCATCTTATGCAGGCATTTGGCTTTATGTCCCGAGTTGCCCTACAAGCAGAGAAGATGAATCATCACCCGGAGTGGTTCAATGTGTACAACAAGGTAAATAAATTGCCTTATTTTGGGATCACCCTCATTATAGAGTTTAAGAAACTTCTTTCTTCATTTGTTTGTTGTCATCCTGTGCAGGTAAGTGTCCTTGTGCTTAGGTAAATATTCAGTTATTCTTTCTCTCAGAATCCCTACAGATTGCTAACAGATTTTCAGATCTGCTCAAGAGAACATTGACTAAGTTCTTTATTTTCATGCTTGTCTTCTACTGAAACTAGTAGGAAAAACTTGGGCTGAATTAGGCTCTGGAATTAAACTTGAATATCAGTCATGTAGATAAATTTTTAAACCCTCAGGATAGCAAATAAGATATAGCCTTAATTATCTCATTGAAATAAATTTGCTCAAGAATTGTATTTAAATAATAACTATTTATTAAATTCTGTTTCCTCACTGGGAACTGACCTTAAGAGAAAGAGCAGACTGGAAAGACCTAATCAAGTAGTTTTAAGGGGGCCCAGTGAGAAGAATCAGGCTCTCTCAAAGAGTGTCTTTGCCTTAATGATTATGACATATACAATGTGTTACCATCTAGATTCCTGTGTGGTTCTGTGTCTCTTTGAAAAAAGAAAATTTCAGAGTATTCTTGTGATTTATTGGAATAATTCCAAAGCTTGCAGGAACTTTTCTTTCCTAATTGCCTTTTTTTGCCCATAATTTTTCTTTTGCTTTCTAATTGATTTGTCAAGAGGCAGCATTGTATTCCTCCACCCCACCCACCCCACCCTCACCCCACTTCTCTAATTTGGAAATGGGCTTTTTTAACATGTTTGCTAAGATACTACATTTGATAGCTTGGTTTTTCTCAGTGGCCTGAAAATAGTTGGTGTAATTAAAGTAATGGGAGCTAAAATGGAACCTCAGTCTCTCTCTTTTTTTTTTCTCAAGAGACAAGATTTGAGATTCTGGCAGCTCATTTGCTCTTCACATGAGAGAACTTTTTATCCCTGGGTGGCTGCTGGGCCCAGCCTGAAGCCAACTATGCCCCTGGAGTTTGCTGAGTTTTAGAAATGCATTGCTTATTCATAATGCAGTATTTTCTAAATCATTTAATCTCCTCAATTCTCAAAGATAAATATTGAGTAGTAGATTGATTTCTGAACCACCAAGGGAGACTTTCCGGAATTGTAGCTCAGGGTTTTAAAAACTGCCTCTCTCTTTCTTAGGTCCAGATAACTCTCACATCGCATGACTGTGGTGGACTGACCAAAAGAGATGTGAAACTGGCCAAGTTTATTGAAAAAGCAGCTGCTTCTGTGTGATTTCATCTAAAACGCATGTAAAATCTTATATGCATCTTAAGCGCCAATGTATTTTGAAGGCAATTTAAATGAAAAAATTAAGTTGTAAATTTAGCTCACCTTTTGAAGTATTGCATTTTGTAAAAATCATGTGCTTAAAAAATAAAGATGACTTAAACTTGAGCCTGAGGTATTTTTCATTGTATCTAATCACGTACATAAGGTAAATCAACCCAAGTAATTCTATTAATAATATTCAAAAAGAGAAATAGCATTCTGAAAGACCAGAAATTGGCATGGGGGAGCATTCACACATTTTATAATCCAGAAATTGAATGAATTATGATGACTTTAGAAATGCATTGTGTTGCGGAACAGCTGTAAGGTAGAAAAAGAACGATGAACTCTGTAGGTAAACTGAAATGTGATGACTTTAACTGTATGTAACGATTCTTATGATGCTAAAGTTGATTTGGATCTCAGCTGCTGTTACTCCTTAAGTAGTGAATTAAATTACAGATGTCACAAAAATTGGGTGAGCCGTCTTGTGTTTTATCCTTACATTTCAGACAGTGAGTGAAAGGAAAGGACAAGTGTCTTGTCCGTGGCTTCCAGCAAGTGGGGCAATATAAGAATTCACTCTCATGGTGACGAACCTGCCAGGTCCTGATTTGACATTCTGAATTCTGGAGGAACCAAGGGTCATCTTTTTTCATTTGCATATTGTGACCCCTGAACTGAGAGTCTGTAGCCACTGAGCTAGAAGCTCTGGGTGTTAGCCAGTACTGAGCTCTATTTACTCCGTGTGTCACTGACGGGAGTAAAATGGAATATAAAGTAATCTATTATTTAAAAAATGCAGTAACTGTTCTTTGAGGTAACTCTGGAATGAAGTTATTAATGAGATTAGAATGTAGATTAAAAGAATGTATATATATCCATCCAAGGAACATGTGTTATGGTAGTAGGATTTAACAGGGATCATCTTTATACCCCACTTCACTTCAGAGGCCAGAAAAATCACTCTGCATCACGAGAAGCAAAGCTTCCCCTCCCCACCCAGCCCCAGTCCCAGCCCCAAGTCTAAGAAACCATGTGGGAATGTGACAAGGAAGCTGAGCTCTCTGAAGCCGGTTTTTGTCTGGTTCTCTTGGCCTTGGAGAGGCCGATATGGTCAGTTTGCCCTGTGTGTGGAGTGGGCAGGGGGCGAACGGAGAGAAGAGCCACCCAGGCTCTGTGACTGCTGGGGGTCCAGAGCCTGGACATTGGAACTTGTACTTCTTTGAAATTTTTCAGAGGAAAAGTCAAAGCTATGTGTTTTTAGAAACTGTTTCCTATATTACAGATTTGGTAACTTTTATACATTTTATTACCAAATATTTTTTTAAAATTTTATTTAAGTACTGTCAGTTATAATGTGTAAATTTCTGGTATACAGCACAATGTCCCAATCATGCATATATATACATATATTTGTTTTCATTTTTTTTCATTTAAGGTTATTACAAGATATTGAACATAGTTCCCTGTGCTATACAGCAGAAACTTTTTTAAAATCTATTTTTATATATAGTGGCTAACATTCTGAAATCTCAAACTCCCAAGTTTATCCCTTTCCACCCCTTTCCCTGGTTACCATAAGATTGTTTACTATGTCTGCGAGTCTGTTTGTTTTGTAGTTGAGTTCATAATGTCTTTTTTCTTTTTTTTCAGATTCCACATATGAGTGATATCATATGGTATTTTTCTTTCTGACTTCACTTAGAATGATGATTTCTAGGTCCATCCGTGTTGCTGCAAATGGCATTATTTTATTCTTTTTTATGGCTGAGTAATATTTCATTGTATAAATATACCGCAACTTCTTTATTCAGTCATCTGTTGATAAGACATTGGGTTGCTTCCATGTCTTGGCTGTTGTGTATAGTGTTGCTATAAGCATTGGGGGGGGCATGTATCTTTTCGAATTAGAGTTCCCTCCTGATATATACCCAGGAATGAGATTACTGGATCACATGGTAGGTCTGTTTTTAGTTTTTTGAGGAATCTCCATATTGTTTTCCATAATGGCTGCACCAAACTACATTCCCACCAGCAGTGATGGAGGGTTCCCTTTTCTCCACACCCTCTCCAGCATTTATCATTTGTGGACTTTTGAATGATGGCCATTCTGACTGGTGTTCCCAAAGATTTTTAGTTCAGTACTTCAAACTTTTTACATGAACTTTTAAAAATGAAAAAATTTAAACATATTTAAAAATAGAGTGAATAGTACATTCAACCCCTGTGTACTAACCCTAACCCTCACCTTACCTGGATGGTGGGATTTAATAATTACCAAGATTTTGCCCCAGTTACTTCATATAATCCCCCATTTCCTTTTTCTTTGCTGAAGTATTTAAAAGCAAATCCCAGATAGCATGTCATTTTACCCCTGCATCCTTCAGTAAACATCTCTAGAAAGTAAGGTCTTTTTTTGGGGTAATCCAGAATGCTGTCATCACACCTAACAAAATAAAACATGATTTCTTAGTATCACCTAATACCTGGGCAAAATCAAATTGCTCTGAATGTCAAGAATGTCTTTTTTTTTTTTTTTTTAATTTTTTTGGGGGAGAGGTAATTAGATTGATTGATTTTAACAGAAGTTCTAGGTATTGAACCCAGGACCTCGTGCATGCTAAGCATGCACTCTGCTGCTGAGCTACCCCCTCCCACCCAAGAATGTCTTTGGACGTAATTTTGTTCTAATCAGGATCCACATGAAGTTCACTCATCACATCTGCTTGTTGTCTCTCTTTAATCTTTCAGTTTGGCACAAGCAAGTGCCCCACCCCCTTACCCTGTCTGCGCCAACTTCCCCTTTCTCTCCATGTCTTTGATTTATTGTAAAAACTGGGTCATGTTGAATATTCTGAATTCATTTGTTTGCTTCCATGTGGTGTTATTTAGCTTGTTTCACTGTACCCTGGACACCTTTCCCCCTATTTTGAATGTAAATCTGAGAGGCTAAACTATTAACCTACACCACGGAGAGCACAGTGGAGAGAGTGGATACGGTTTATAGTTGAGACAGTGAAGACCTGAGAACACAGCTGTTAATTAACATCTCAGTGAAGGTGTGACTAATGGGCAACATTAAGGGGCATCACATCTGCTGGAACTCATGAACTTTACTGTAGAGAATCAAAGATCCCATATCAGAAGTCTGTGGAAATACTCCCTGTGGTAAATTCCAACAAAATGAACCCCCAGACTTGCTTTAAGTAACTCATTTCAGCTTAAAAGAGACATTGTCAAAATTGGAGACTCCCAAGTTTTCTTCTGTTCCATGGCTTTGTGTGATGACAGTGGTTTCTCTGATGTGGTAACCTTTGGTTTCCCTCCTTTTTCTTTCTAAATGACCGCTGGAGTAGAGGGGAGTTAAGTAGGCATGACCTTTGACGCTTTGCGTGACCTCTGTAGATAATAATTCAAGGCTAGCACGTTTGACAGTGTTGTTTTCTAAAGTTAAGTTAATGAAAGTTCTGAAAATACTGTGTACTTTCTGACATGTATAATGCATGTGGACACAGAGCTGACCTCCGTTAGTGTTGAAGTATTGGACTACTAGTGTTAGTGTGGAGTAGTCTGTACTTTCTAATCCAGCATTCAAAAATATCCTAGTTGAACTCGGTAACTTCTAGTTTTATAAAGTTTCCTGCAGAACAGCCAGAAATGGAATGGGTTTAGCTATGATATGTCAACTTTGTCTTTCAATTCTAGTTACACAGGGAACTGGGAATGACTCTTGGCCGGGAGACTTGAATCACCAAGGTGCCGTGCCTGCTGACTGCTGACTGTCCCCAGCTGTGTGCTGCTGAGTTGGCGCTGCCCATGTCGGGCCGAGTGTGAGCTGCTGCTGGAAGGACAGAAGAGGTGGCCCTTTAGCTTCTCATCTCAGGATGCCCACCCTGCCCACCTATCCTTAAGGAGATAGGGATGACTTCAGTAGGGCTGAATAAGTGCGTCACCTCTGATGCCACCCACCCGCTGGAGTCCTGGTCCCACACTAGATGTTTTCATCAGTGACTTCAGAAACCGTGTTCAGCTGTGGTTGGCTGTGCTGGTGTAGTCCACCAAGAACAACTGGGCTCTTCTCAACTGCTTCCACCTGGCCATCTTTCCTCACCTGTCCAAGCCACCAAGAAGGAGTTTTTTACATCCTTGATCTCTTCTTCATTTCTCCCCAAAGGCATGCTTTGGTGCTTAAAGAGGGGAAGGACAGATGTGTACCGTTGGGGTTCCTGGAAATCGAATCCTGCTAGGCTCAGCTACTTGAGTGAGTGTAAGGACCCTTGAGCCATTCATTTGTATATTCACCTAGCACACATTCACTGAGATCCTTGTCTGCCCCAGCGGGATTAGGCACATTGATGTATTGGGGCAGGTGGAAACAGAGATGGAGAACTGATTCAGGCTGTCCCGAGCAGCTGTTCCAGGAGGCCACTGTGGGCGTATTGGGCAGGAGCCCAGAAAGCGTTAGGGGGCATATAGACCCAAGGGAGGCAGTGGGAGTCATAGGAGGAGCTTGATCCCAGAGGGAGAGAATGTAGAATGAGAAGATGAGGCCAAAGTTTGAATCTAGGAGATGTTCATCAAAAAGTTTTTTAAAGCTTTGCTGTTGATGAATTTAAGTGGAGAAATTGAGTATATAAGATGTAATTTCCCAGGTTAGCATACTGCTTACACACGAGAGTATTTCCTTACCCGAAATGGTTGCATAGGCTTATTTTAGAATTCTGGGCACAGTGGAGGTGGTGAGGTGGTCATCACCTTTTATTATGGCCTAAGAAATTAAGTTTTGAGGAATTTGAACGACTTAGCCACTAAACATTTAATTCAACCCAGGACTACCCAGAAGTCTGTTTGGATTTGCCTTGGAAGCCAAAGTGGCTTGGAGAAGCGGAATGAGGGGAATATATTAGTTCCAAGAATGGAACAGAGCAGAAGACCCTATTGCTCTTGTACCTGAGACATCTCTACCCATGGCTAATCCCTTATACTCTGTTGGTGTGGTTCATACATGCACATTCCATGCCCCTGGTTAGCCAGTGCTGGGCATGAATATCTCTGCACCTCCTGTTTCTTGTGTTCTAGCCCCAAATCCATCAAAATCTTTGTGTCCTTCCAGGGGTCTCCAGTGCCATGCCCGGGATGTGCATTCTTGTTCTTAAACTCCAGGGAACTTGGCTTTCCCCTCTTCTGTGACCCTTAACCTATTCTAACACATTATTAAGGGGTTTTGTCTGTCGGATATGGGTGCTTCCTGAAGGAGGGTCTGGCCTAGAGCTGCACAGTTATGGAGTGCTTGTAAGCCTTTTGCTGAACTGAGGTGCTTGGGCTCCTTGGGAAGAGAGGATCCATGGGCAGATCAGCCGGGGACTCTCCCCTCCAGGGGCCTGCAGCCTAGTAACTATTGGAACGCCCAAGAGTGACCTCACAAAGAGTGACCTCAAAGTGGACCCTGCTCTGCTGCCTCTTGGAATCTAGATGCCAAGGAAACTCCTAAGCAAGGGTTTTCTGTTGGATGGTAAAAGCGAGGAATAGAAATTGAAAATTTGGAAAATGTCACAACAGTTTCATCACCAGAATGACACAAAAGTTATTTCTAGCTCACTGTTAGATAATGTGTCACTGCTGTTCTGTGGGAGATTCTGGAAATTTCAGTAAGTATTCTCTATGTCTATTGCTTGTGAAGAAGTGTGCAGGTGGCAATGCTGGGGCCTCTTGGCCCCTTCTCACAGGCACTCATCCACCTCCCAGACTGAGGCACTCGTCCTTGATGATCTGATTGCTCTGACTGGTGAGGCTGGTGATGGCTCAGCCAAACAGTTTGCTTCCTGGGCTTTAATATTACATTTGGCTGGTTAATCAAACTAAAGTCACACTCTTATTTGACCTGTAGGCGGAAGGACTAATTTGACTCCTTTTTGTCCTTTTTTATTTGCTACTGTGTTAGATAATTTGAAGGTTTGTTTTTGTTTTACTAACAGACCTGATCTCAAATCATATAATGAAAACTGCATATCTTGTTTTTATACATCATAAAAGTATATACATTCTCTCTCTATATTTTTTTTACTGAGTGAAACTATTCATTTGCTATATATATTGGAAAAAAGTTGTACATACTCTGAGAAAATTTGGAAAGCACGGATGAATGTAAAAAATAGGAACAAGAATCACCTATAACCTCACCATTTGTAGGCAGACATTATCAACAATTTGGCATATTTCATGCCAAATTTTTTTCTTTCTGTTTTGCACAGTTGAGATAATTTCGAATGGAGAAATTTTATCTTGCTTTGTTTCTGTGTTCTGCTTTCCAGGGGTCATAAACATTTTTCTAAATCATGAAAAATGCATAGACATGTTGTAGTGTCTGTATAATATTACATGAGATGGATATGCCATAATTTACTTAACTTTTTTATGTTCTTTAGTCTTCTAAATTGTTTCCAAGTTCTCTTTGCTGTAAATAATGCTGGGATAAACATGTTTGGCTAAAGTCACTGTTTGCATTTCATGTTGTATTCTCTTGGAATAGATTCCTTGGGTCAGAGGGTAACGAACAGAACTAAGGCTTTTCAGAAAAGCTGGTCAGTTTGCATCTCCCCTGCAGTTTATGGGACTACTCCCTCACACTCTTGCCGGCATGAAATATGATCATATTTAAGTCTCTACTAATTTTATAAGCACAATTAATAGTTTTACTCTAATTTGCAACTCTTTCATGAGTTGACTGCCCATTTTTTCTTAGGGTGGTCAGTTTTTTATCATTGATTTAGAAGCGCTTGTACAGGTGATTGGTTAGCAGTTTTCCCTACTCGATTGACATTATATACCCAGTGCCCACTATGTTGCCTGTCAGGTAGTAGTCACTCAGTATAAACTTGTTGAATGAGTGAATACAGGTAATGTTTTGTTTCACTTGAGAAGAAGTAACCATTCTTTTTCGAAGGTCTAGAGAGAAGGAACTGAGTAACCGAGTGGGGACAGACACACTGTGTAATCATCATTCATATTTCATTCAGTTAGTATTTCACTGCAATTTTAAAGTATATATAAGTTTACATCCATAGAAGGGGGGAAGCAAACCCTAGTCCCTACAAAAAATATGCATTGTTTGGGGATCTGTCCCTGTGGTATGATAATCATAACTCTTATTCATCTTTTTGACAGGAGAAAGGAGTCTCAATTTCAGGCATTTGTGAAGAAGTTCTTAGCGAGTCGTGTCTTTATGATAATTATGATTAGCACCATCATAAGTAATGCCATAGTTATGATCTTGTGGACTTATCCAAAGTCAAGACTCCCCTTGTTCAGATTTTTTGAGGTAAGCAGATAAACTGGGTCCATTTCTTCTATTTCACCTGTTTTATTTTTGAGAATGTTAAAAGATTTTTAAAACATTTTGTTAAAAAATTTTTCTGTAGGAAAATTCCAAGGACTTTAAAAAGTACTCAAAAATCTGGGAAGACAGCAGCAGCAGTAGCAACAGTGACTTGGTTTTTTGATATCCTTGGATTCCCTCTTAGGAAAAGACAGAGCAACTAGACAGCAAAACCAAAAACCCATGCTCAGCATGTACATTGAGACTAGTTAACAAGTTACCCTTACCAAGAGCCTCACTGCATAATATTAGCATCTGTGGGAGATGAAGCAGGGGAGTAAGGATTCACTGGAAATAATGGTGGGCTGATGTGAGAACAGCAGTTGAGATCAGGAAGCGTGCTGCCTAATCCAGGAGTGTGGTAGGGCAAGAGGTTGCTGGAGATTTCTGTAGGGGCTCGAACAGTACAGACCCTGTGAACTTTCAAAACTAACAATCTAGGGCTTCTTTCAAGGACGGCACTCCACACTTAGGAGAAATATTGGGAGTGGAATGAAAATTGAGCAGATTAGGAACCCAGAGAAGTTCAGATAAAACTGGAGGAGGGGACTAGAACCAGGAAACCTCAGAAATCAAGCTGCAGCATTTTAAATCAAGAGGGAATATTTGAAAAAGTTAGACTCACACTTTCTCGTAAAAGTTCGAGAAAACTAAATTCATATTAAAAAATGCAATAGAAAAAGATTGAGGTAAAATCCCATACAACATTATTATCAGAATAAAGAGAGTACCCAATCAAAAAAGGCAGAAGACCCAGACATTTCTCCAGGGAAGACAAACAACTGGTCGATAAACACATGAAAAGATGCTCAGTATCGCTAATTATCAGCAAAATGCAAGTCAAAACTGCAATGAGGTATCATCTCACACCAGTCACAATGGCCATCATTCAAAAGTCCACAAATGATAAACGCCAGAGAGGGTGTGGAGAAAAGGGAACCCTCCTACACTGTTAGTGGGAATGTAAATTGGTGCAGCCACTATGGTAAACAGTATGGAGATTCCTTAAAACACTAAAAATAGATTCACCATATGATCTAGCAATCCCACTACTTGGCAGATATCCAGAGAAAACTCCAATTTGAAAACCCGGTGTTCATAGCAGCATTATTTACAATAGGCAAGACATGGAAGCAACCTAAATGTCCATCAACAGATGACTGGATAAAGAAGTTGTGTGTATATACAATGGAATACTACTCAGCCATTAAAAAAAGAGGTAATGCCATTTGCAGCCAGATGGATGTACCTAGAGATTATCATACTAAGTGAAGTAAGCCAGAAACAGAAAGACAAATACCATATGTTATCAATTATATGTGGAATCTACAAAAATGATACGAATTTATTTATGAAACCGAAACAGACTCACAGACGTAGAAAACAAACTTTTGGTTACCAGGGAAGAAAGGGGGTGGGAAGGGATAAATTGGGAGTACGAAATTTTCAGATACTAACTACTATATGTAAAATAGACAAACAACAAGGTCTTACTATATAGCATAGGAAACTAAGTTCAATACCTTGTAGTGGCCTATAATGAAAAAGAATATGAAGAAGACTATACACACACACACACACACGTATATATGTATATAATGGAATCACTTTGCTGTACACCAGAAACTAATACGACATTGTAAATAGACTACACTTAATAAAAAAAGAAAAAAGAGTGAAGTGGAAAATAATATCCCTGTAGATAATGAAAGCCCACCACAAAGATATGTGCACAAAAACAGATAAAAAACGGTACTGTATTATTGCAGAGCAAGGTGAATGTTTAAGAAAATGATATAGGAAAGAACAGAAGTGAGGTGACAAAACTCAGGAAAGAATTAGAAATAAAACTGTTGAAAAATGAAGACTAAACTAGACTAGGAGCAATTAAATGCAACAGATAATAGCTTAAGAGAAATACAGGATTAAAATGGGAGAAATTCTTAAAAATCAATAAGAAATGAAGAGATAAAAAGGATTTAAGAGAAAATGATGAACATTGGAGATGAAGGAAAATTGATCCCATGTAAGGATATTAGGAGTCTGAATTTGAAACAAACAGAAACAAAGTAAAGGAACAGAATAAACAATAAAATCTATACTCTAAGAACAGTTACCTGAAATAAAAGAACTGAAACTACACTGAAAGAGCACACATTGCATACTGAGAATATGGGCTTACAAGAACAAACACCAAAATATATTCTAGCAAAATTATTAGACTTTAAAGGAAGAAAGAGTGGAGGAAATTGTAAGCATCTAGGCAGAAGCTTATAAGGAAAAGAAAATTAATTATTATCAGACTTTGCTATGGTAATGCTTTATGCTAAAGAAAATGGAGTAACTTGTAACGTGTAATGTACTTCAGGAAATGAAATGTGAACCATGAGTTCTAGATTTAGCAAAAATGACTTAAGTTTAAAGGGCACAAACTGTATTCAGTGTTAAAAAAACTTGGCTAATACTGTTCCCCTGAGCCCCTCTTTAGGAACCTAGTAAAGAGTAAGTTTCAGCCAACCAAAATGACTAGAGAAGCATCAACATTAGGACTGACAATGGACACAAAATATTATTATTTATTGAACTGACAATTATGGGTCAACAAGGAGAGACTATACCACATTAATGAATATATCCTTGGACAATGAAGATACAGTATAACTAAAAAATGGGGAAGAATGGGGAGAGTGCGAAAAATTTTTAAGCCACTTTTTGGAAATCAACTTAGTGGTGATACTATTAGCAATATTATTCTGAGACTGGTGTGTGCAATACAGGATAAAGCAGATGGGAAATTATGGGACAGTTTAATGCTGTTTCCCTCTATGTTCTTGAGAACTAGGATACTCAGGGAAGAAAGGTGATATGGATGTAATACAAAGTTAGGTAAAAACCCAGGAGTTCTGCATTTAAATGGAAGTATCAACTACTAACTATATAAACTACTAACATTTATCTTTATCCATTGAAAAACCTAGAACATTGATTAACTTGATAATTATGCATCCTCAGTGCCCATAATGTGATGTTGAACTACAATTTCTCACTAAAATAACTAGGAAGTTTTAGAGGAATGGCTGATTATAAGTCTAGTATAGAAAATATACCAGATGAGCCAGGACTGTCTCATCATACAGATAGCAAGGAAGCTATCAAAGATTACTGGGATTGTGTCAAAAGGACTCAGGACACAACTTGAAGAGGCTCTTACTGGCCAAAGATGGGCACTTTGAGCTTCAATAAGGCTAATAATTACAATGCTTTGAAACTCATCATATAATCCATACATTTATAGTGATACTAAAAAAAGCTAAGAGATCACTTTTAGAGGGTGTTAAGGAACTAATCCTTTTATCTCAAACACTGTCAAATGAAGGGAGAGAATCAAGCATTACTGATCTTTCTTAAATCCCCTGTGTTACTGAGTAACCACATAGTTGGTAAGGGTAAACTCTCTTTATAGACGTGTCCCAGTTAATAAATGAAAAGGAAACAATGAAACGAGGATATCACAATATTTCAGCACCCGTGAAGTAATAGATCTAGGCATTCTGAGCATCAGTGGCTGCTATCCTCATAAAAAGAGGGACAACTAGATCCTATGTGCCTCCTATGAAAGAACAGAACCTACAATCTTGCCAGAAAGATCAAACCTGAATCTGATCAAGCCTTTTCATCTAGCTGTCTATTTCTAGGAAACAGAAGACAGGGGAATATGAGTGTACAGTCAGCAAAATCCAGACTGGAAAATTCTACAAGTCAAACTGCCTGGGTTCTTCAACAAATAAATTACAAGGAAAGAAAAAAAAAAGAATAGGAGAGTTGAAGACATACCAAATTTTAAAAATTTTTATAAGAGAACTAAAGCATTCTAGGAATGCACACATGGATTTCTATCTACAGAGAAACGCAAGGAAGTGATTACTATAAAATCAGGATAGTGGTTATTTGGGGGGAAAGGGGGGAGTTGTGATTGGGATGGGGACATGGAGGGGCTTCTGGGCTAACTGGTAAAGTTCTACGTCTCGACTTAGGTGGTAGTTACAGGGAAGTTGGCCTTGGAACAATCCATTAAGGTGGTTCTATATGTGTTTTATTGTACAATAAACATGTTTAAAATGTACTTTATCTTCATTTATGGTAAATAATAAATTTCCTTTTTGGTGGTGAAAAGGTTTCGCATTGACATAGTGTGGTGTCAGAGGTGGGGGAGGTGGTAGAATACCCTAGTTAGTGCCTGAAACATTCAGGGTCCACTTTCGCACAACTTGTGTGAATGTGTTGGTATGACAGTGCCTTCCACGCCACCATCCTGCAGAACTGGGCCATGGTCTGTAGAATATCGTGTTATGTATAGGACGGTAGGGGTCAGGGGAAGAGATGAGTTAAGAGATCTGAATCCTTTGATTGCCCTCCAGAGGCCATATGGGCCACTAAACATGCCTTCCTTAGGGATCCTGGTTGGCAAGCCTTGGGAAGTTCTGTGCTGTGGAAAGGATACAGACTTGCACAGATTTGTGTTCAAGACCTAACTTGACTACATTCTTACTCGCTGTGAGAATTTGAGCAAGTTATTTAAACTCTATGTGGTTCAGCTACAACATTTGTAAAATGATGTCATTAATACACACCTTACAGGGTGGCTATGAGGTCTTTGAAAATAACATGTATGAAAAGTCCAACCATGAAATTGAAAAATTAGTAACACTCTTGAGGAATCCCAGTGAAGTTACCAGGAAAGTCCTGAAGGGTCCTGATCTCTCACCTCTGGCTAATCTTGAGACTCTGTGCAAGCAGTAAAAGAAGGTTAAGGCAGAGTTGTAAACTGTTGGAGCATTAAATACATGCCCCAACACACAGACCCCCTTGGCAGAGGCTGGGAGACTTACTGCTTCCAGGCATTAGGAATACTCTGTCAAACCATCAGCTATTAAGCTGAGCAAAGACTTTGGTCTGACACCCGACAAAGAATACATGCTTTACAGAATTAGTTCAGGAAAAAAAAAATGGCAATGCTAGGGAGAGGGAAGTATCCGAATTCCAAAGTTTCCAATATTATATAACTTAAAATGTCCAATTTTCTACCCCTCCCCCCAAAAAAAGCAACCAATAGAAACTTTCCCCAAGGAAGACCATCTATTGGACTTACTAGGTAAAGACTTTCAATGAGATGTTATTAATATGTTCAAAGAACTAAAGAAAAACATTTATCTAAAGAACTAAAAGAAAATATGCATGGAAACAACTGAAATGTCCATCGACAGATGACTGGATAAAGAAGCTGTGGTATATTTATACAATGAGAAACTATTCAGCCATAAAAAATAATAAAATAATGCCATTTGCAGCAACATGGATGAACCTGGAGATGGTCATTCTAAATGAAGTAAGCCAGAAAGAGAAAGAATACCATATGATATCACTCATGTGGAATCTAAAAAAAAAAAAAAGACAAACTTATTTACAAAACAGAAACAGACTCACAGACATAGAAAACAAACTTAGGTTTACTAGGGGGAATGGGAGTGGGAAGGGATAAGTTGGGAGTTAGAGATTTGCAGATACTAACAAATATATAAAGAATAGATAAACAAAACGTTTATACTGTATAGCACAGGGAACTATATTCAATATCTTGTAGTAACTTATGGTGAAAGAAAATATGAAAATGAATATATATGTATTCTTATATGACTGAAGCATTGTGCTGTACATCAGAAATTGACACATTATAAATTAACTATAATAAAAACATATATAAAAGAAAATATAACAGTGTCTCACCAAATAGGGGATATGAATAAAGAAAAAAATGTTAAAAAAAAAAGCCAAATAGAAATTCTGTAGTTGAAAAGTACAATAATTGAAAAGAAAAGTTCACTAGAGAAATTCAGCAACAGATTTGAAGTGGTGGAAGAAAGAATTAAAGAACAGGAAGGTAGGTCAATTTTGTGAGGAACAGAAAATAAAATGAATGAATAAAAATGAGCAGAGACCCATGGAACACCATCAAACATACAAACATGCATGTAATTGGTGTCACAGGACAGGACAGAAAGGCTAGGAAGAACGTGAAGAAATAATGGCCAAAACTCTCCTAAATTTGATGAAAAACGTTAATCTATACATTCAAGATCTCCAAGATCACCTCCTAGTAGGATAAACTCAGAGATCCACCTAGACACATCATAAATGAATTGCTGAAAGACAAAGACAAAGGCAGTGTTTGAGAACATCAGTAAAGAAGTGATTTATCACATACGAGGATCTTCAACAAGAGTAATAGCTGATTTCTCGGCAATGAAATAATTCTGTATGATATTATAGTGGTGGCTACATGTCATTATGCATTTGTCAAAATCCATAGAATGTACAATGTCAAGAGTGAATCCTAATGTAAACTATGGACTTTGGTTGATAATAATGTGTCCATGTTGGTTCATCGATTGTACCAAATATGCCACACTGATGAGGGATGTTGAGGGTAGGGGGGTATATATGTGTGGGTGGGGAGGGCTATGTCTGAACTCTCTGTATTTTCTGCTCAATTCTGCTGTGAACCTGAAACTGCTGTAAAATAAATAAATAAATAAAGTCTATTAAAAATTAAATTTAAAAAAAAGTAAGCTGATTTCTCATCAGAAACCACAGTGAACAGAAGGCAGGGGGCGGATGTCATATTCAAAGTGCTGAAAGAAAAAGACTAGCAATAAAAAAAAGTCTACATCTAGAAAAAACTGTCCTCCAAAAATGAAGGACAGGAGTGATGTGAGTGAAATTGGCAGAGTAAGTAGCTCCAAGGGTCTGTTTGTCCACAAAAACACCTAAATAAGGGACAGAAACTGTCAGAACTCTGGAAAATAGCCAAAGGTTTGCAGCAACTGAGTGAACACTGAATCAAGAAAGAGGCAACTTAAAAAATGTGGGAAAACTTTGCATTTTTACTCGCCTTTGGCCCACACTCCTTCTCAGCATGGTGATGGCCAATAAGACATCAGCCTGTGTTTCCAGTGTGGGACTGTGGTCCCTGGTTCAGAAACAGCAGAGCAGACTTTATTCTTAAAGCACTGTGTTTGTTTTGATCTGTCTCCAGCATAGACAATATATCAGGCAACAAAAGAACTCTCAATAAATTTTAAAAAATTGAAGTCATACAAAATATCTTTACTGACAACTGTGGAATGAAACTAAACATCAGTAACAGGAGGAAAACTGGAGAATTTTCAAATATATGGAAATTAAACAACACATTCTTAAATAACCAAAGGTCAGAGAAGAAATCACAAAGGAGATTAGAAATTCTTTGAAGCAAATGAACATGAAAACACAATATAATAAAACTTACAAATTGCAGCAGAAGCAGTGCTCAGAGGGAAATTTATACCTGTAAATGCCTGCATTAGGAAATAAGAAAGCTCTCAATTGATAACCTAACTTGACATCTTAAGGAACTGGAAATAGATGAGCAAACTAAACCCAAAACTAACAGAAGGAAGGAAATAAAAAAGATTAGAGTGAGAAACAAAATAGAGAAGGGAGAAATAATAGGGGAAAATCAATAAGATAAAAATTTAGTTCTTTGAAAAGATCAACAAAATTGGTAAGCCGTTTAGCTAGACAGACCAAGAAAAAGAAGACTCATATTGCTAATAAGAAATGAAAGTTGGGACATTACTATTGACCTTATAGAAATAAAAAATGTTACAGGAGAATACTATGAACAATTGTACACCAACAAATTAGATAACCTAGAAGAAATGGACAAATTCCTAGAAACATACCAACTACCAAGCTGACACAAGAATAAATAGAAAACAGACATATTGAAAACAGACCTATAATAAACAGATTGAATTGCTAATAAAAAACCTACCAACAAAGAAATACCCAGGACCAGATGGCTTCACTAGTTAATTTTACCCTTGCATTTTAAAAAGAATGAACATCAGTCCTTCTCAAACTCTTCCAAAAAATGAAAGAGGAGGAATACCTCTGAATTCATTCTGTGAGGTTGGCATTACACTGACACCAAAGCAAGACAAAGACATCACAAGAAAACTACAGACCAACATCTCTTATGAATATAGATGCAGTGATCCTCACGATACGAACAAACTGAATCCAGCAGCACACTTAAAAGAACTGTACACCATGACCAAGTGGGATTTATCCCAGGAATGCAAGGTGGTTCAACATATGAAAATCAATCAATGTAATACACCAAGAGAATGAAGGAAACAATTGACATGGTTATCTCAGTAGATGCTGAAGAAACATTTGACAAAATCCAACACCCTTTCCTGGTTAAAAAACAAAAAAACCTAAACTAGAAATGGAAGGGATGTCTTAATTTGATGATAGATAATTATGAAGAAATCTTCAGCTAACGTCATACTTGGTGGTGAAAGACTGAAAATCTTTCCCCTAAGATCAGAACAAGACAAATGCTTGCTTTCCTCATTATTCAACATTGTACTAGAAGCTCTGCTCAGAGCAATTAGGCAAGAAAAAAGAGCTAGAAAGTATCCAAATCAAAAAGGTAGAACTGAAATTATTTTTATTTGCAGATGACTTAATCATATATATATATATATACACATACATGTATATATATGTATAATCCTAAAGAATACACATACACAAACACAACTATTAGAACTATTAAATGATGAAAGATACATGATGAACAACAAAAATTGTATTTCTATACACTAACAATGAGCAATCTGAAAATGAAATTTACAAAATTTACAGTAACATCCAAAATAATAAAATACCTAGGAATAAATGTAGCCATGGAGATGAGAGATGTATATACTGAAAATTATAAAATGTTGCTGAAAGAAAAATATAGACTGAAATAGATAGACATCACATACTCATAGGTTAGAAAACTTGTTTAGGCTTGTTAAGAGGATCTTCCAAAATGATCTACAAATTCAATGCAGTCCCTATCAATATTTCAACAGCCTTTTAAAAAAAAAAGAAATTGAAGAGCAGATCTTCAAATTCTTATTAATGTGAATGACCAAGACAATGTTGAAAATGAAGGACAAAATTGGAGGACTTGCACTTTCTGACTTCTAAACTTACTACAAGTGAAAAAAAGGTGACAATATATGTATGTTCATATATAACTGAAAAATTGTGTTCTACACTGAAATTTGACACATTGTAAAATGACTATAACTCAATAAAAAATGTTTAAAAAAACTTACTACAAAGATAAAGTAATGAAAACTGTGGTACTGGCATTAAGGACAAACATAGACCTATGGAATAGAATTAAGATTCTAGAAATAAAGCCAAATATCTGTGGTCAGTTGATTTTTGACAAGGCTTCTAAGACCTTTCAAGTGGGAGAAAAATAGTCTTTTCATCAAGTAGTGCTGGGACAACTTGATATCCACATGCAAAATAGTAAAGGTGGACCCCTGCCTCACACCATATACAAACATTAACTCAAAATGAATCAACATCCAAGATATGAGCTAGAAGAAACTCTTAGAAGATGACACAGTGGGTATATCTTTTTGAACTTGGATTTGGCAGTTGATTCTTAGATATGACATCAAAAGTGCAGGAAACGAGAAAAAATAGATAAGTTGGACTTCAATTAAAAACATTTGTGAATCTAAGGATACTATCAATAGTGAAAAGGTAACACACAGAATAAGACAAAATATTTGCAAATCATATATCTGATAAGGGATTAATATCTAAAATATATAAAGAACTCCCACAACTCAACAACGACAACAACAATGACACTACCACCACTACCAACAAAAAGAATCCAAATCAAAAACAGGCAAAGGAATTGAATAAACATTTCTTCAAAGCAGATATACAAATGAACAGTACATGAAAAGATGTTCTATATCACTAGTCATTCCAATGGGAAATGTAAATCAAAACCACAATGAGATACAACTTCACATCCCTTAGGACAGCTGTTGTTTTTTTTTTTTTTAAACCTGTAAAATGGAAAATAACAGGTGTGGATGAGGATGTGAAGAAATTAGAATCCTTGTATGTTCCTGGTGGGAATATGAAATCATGCAGCCACTATAGAAAATAGTTTGGCAGTTCCTCAAAAAGTTAAGCATAGTTATTACTATATGATCCAGCAGTTCCAATACCAAGTGTGTACCCCAAAGAACTGAAAACAGTGACTCCAACAGATACTTGTACACCAGTGTTCATAGCAGCATTATTCTCCGTAGCCAGAGGCGGAAGCAACACATGGCTTTATCAGCCAGTGAATGGATGGAGAAGGTGTGGTATATTCTTAAAATGGAATGTTATTCAGCCCTAAAAGGGAATGAAATTGTGGTACATGCTACAATGTCGGTGAACCTTAAAAATATCGTGCTAAGTGAAATAAACCAGACACACAAAAAGGCAAATATTGTGTGGTTGCACTTATATGAAGTACCTAGAATAGGCAAATTCATACAGGCAGAAAGTAAAACAGAGTTACTAAGAGCTGACTAGAGAGAAGAATGGGAATTATGATTAGGTACAGAGTTTCTGTTTGGAATGGTGAAATAGTTCTTGAAGTGGAGAATGGTGATGATTACATAATAATATGAATGTACTTAATGTCGCTGAATTAATTGTATACCTAAAAATGGTTAAAATGATCAGTTTCATGGTATGCCTATCTTACCTCAATCAAAAAACAAAGATAATAAATACTCAGAATGAACCCCCTCCCCACTGAATTCTACACTTTAAAGTGATGAATTTTATGGTGCATGAATTATATCTCAGTTTAAAAAATTAATGAGCTGACCTGTTGGAAAAGAGGAACAGAATAAAATCAAAAAGGGGGAAAAAGGAAGGAAAAGTGGAAGGAAAAAGGAAGGAAAGGAGAAAAAAAGAAATAGTAAAGAGCAAAAATTAATGAAATAGAAAACAAAGATTCAATAGAAAGGATCAACAAAGCCAAAAATTAGATCTTAGAAAATAATTATAAAATAACTTTCTTGATAAGATAATTAAGATAAATAGAAACCCTGATTCATGTCAGGAATTAAAATGGGAAATTTCATAAATAGTAGATACCAGAAATCTAATAATTTTATTTTAGCTCATAAATTAGAAAACTTAGCTGAAATAAGGTATTTCTATAGGAAAAAAATGACAAAAGTGACTCTCAATAAAAAAGCAAAAACCTGGAAAAATACTTAAGTCTTCTTATATATCCTTTAACGGCTATAAAGCTTTGAATTAGTAGTAAAAATTTTCCATCCCCCGAAGCAAACAAACTAACCTGAACTAGATGGTTTTAAATTCATGGAAGATATATCATACCAATACATAAATACTTCTAGCAATTAGATAAATGAGCATATCTGCCCTGCCCACAGACAGTTCACTTTGTGAATCTAGTACTGTGACCCCTCTGTGATCAATGGTTCCAAATCTGCAAATTCAACCAATCAGGGGTTGAAAATATTTAAAGAAAAAGAAAATCCAGAAAGTCTCAAACAGCAAAATTTGAATTTGCTGCTTGCCTGGCAATGTCTACATAGGGTTTACATTGTATTTTGTACTATTTACATGTCATTTACATTATATTAGTATTAGATTACTATAAGTAATCTAGAGATGATTTAAAGTCTGCAAGAAGGTTGTGCATAGGTTATATGCAAATACTATGCTGTTTTATATAGGGGACTTGAGCATCCTTGGATTTTGGTATCCTTTGTGGGTCCCAGAACTAATTCCCTGGGGATACTGAGGGACAACTGTATAACCTTTATGCCTAAACTAGACAAGGACAGTATGAAAAAGGAAATTACACCCAATCATGAACTTGGACACAAAAATCACAAACAGAATATGAGGAAATTGAATTTTTTAAAAAATATATGAAAAAGATAATTTAGCATTGCCAAGTTGGGTTTTTCTAGGAAAGCAAGTATTAGAAAAATCTACATATTAAACATCTTAAAATATTAAAGGAGAAAAAACCCTGATAAGATTATTTCAAGAGATACAGAAAAAAAGTTTATGAATATCTTTCATGATAAAAGTTTAGCAAACTAGTAATAGAATTTTTTTTAACCAATAAAGGATACCTTATGAAAAACCTGTATCAGAATTCACATACAGTAGTGAAACTTTAACAGTATTCCCTTTAGAAGTGTAGTCCAGTTATTATTATTATTATTATTATTATTATTATTATTATTATTATTATCATCATCATCATTAAATATATTTTTATTGAAGTATAGTCAGTTTACAGTGTGTCAATTTCTGGTGTACAGCACAGTGCTTCAGTCACATAGGAACATACATACATTCGTTCTCATATTCTTCTTCACCATAGGTTACTGCAAGATATTGAATATGGTTCCCTGTGCTATGCAGCATGAACTTGTTGTTTATTGGATTTTGTGAGAATCCTCCTGTATTTCAAAATGAGAGTCACTCTGCCAGAGTTCAGTAGGTGTTCTGTGTGATTCAGTGGGTTTGTAGATACAGTTCTTGGTATATTTGTGGGAGAGGGTGAGCTGTGAGTCTTTACTCTGCCATCTTGGCTCTGCCCCCACCCTCACTGTTATTATTGACAAGATTTGTATTAGAGTCTTAGCCAACGTATAACAGAAGAAAAAGAAATAAAAAGCATTAAGTATTAGAAGGTTTAAAAACACTGTCATTTTATTTACAAGGAATGTGATTTCTGCATATAAATCCCAAAAGAATCTGAAAAAAATAATTAATAAAAGTTACTACTAATTAATATAGTTAGTAAACAAGTAATTAATAAAAATCAAGCAAATTTGGTGGATATATGATTAATAAATTAAAATATATTTAATATGTCAGCAACAAAAAAGTGGCACTTCTAATAAAATACAAAAAGTACTTAGAGACAAATCTAAAAAAAGATTTGTGTGATCTTTAAGGAGAAAATAATGTGTAAATGTCATTAAAGAAGACATAAAGAAATGGAATGATATATCCGATCATGGATAGAAAAGCTCAGGTTCTTTAAGGTACAGTTTCCCCCAATTAATTTATTAAACCAATGCAATTCTGGGGGTGGGTGTAGCCCAGTGGTAGAGCACATGCTTCGCATTCACGAGGTTCTGGGTTCAATTCCCAGTACCTCCATTTAAAAAAAACAAAAATAAACCCAATTGCTGCCTCCCCCAAAGAAACATAAGCTTTTTATTAAAAAAAAAAAAAAGCAAACTTACAGGGTTTTGCACAGCCAAGGAAACTATAAGCAAAACAAAATGACAACCTACAGAATGGGAGAAAATATTTGCAAATGATGCAACAGACAAAGGCTTAATTTCCAGAATATATAAACAGCTCATACAGCTTAATAACAACAACAACAAAAAAAACAACCCAATCCAAAAATGGGCAGAGGACCTAAACAAGCAATTCTCCAATGAAGACTTACAAGTGGCCAATAGGCACAGGAAAAAATGCTCAATATCACTAATTATCAGAGAAATGCAAATCAAAACTACAATGAGGTATCACCTCACACCAGTCAGAATGGCCATAATTCAAAAGTCCATGAACGGTAAACACTGGAGGGTGTGCCGAGAAAAGGGAACCCTCCTACAGTGTTGGTGGGAATGTAGTTTGGTGCAGCCATCATGGAAGACACTATGGAGAGTCCTCAAAAACTAAAATTATATTTACCATATGATCCAAGAGTCCCACTCCTGGGTATATATCCGGAGGGAACTCTAACTCAACTCATCTACAAAATAGAAACAGACTTGCAGACATAGTAAACAATCTTATGGTTACTGGGGAAAGGGGGTGGGAAGGGATAAATTTGGGAGCCTGAGATTTCCAAATGTTAGCCACTATATATAAAAATAGGTTTAGAAAGTTTCTGCTGTATAACACAGGAAACTACATTCAATATCTTATAGTAACCTTAAGGAAAATGAATATATGTATGTACATGCATGGCTGGGACATTGTGCTGGACACAAGAAATTGACACATTGTAATCGACTGTACTTCTTTAAAAAAAAACAGCAAAAAACAACAAAAGAACCAATGTAATTTCAATAAGAAGTCTAGCAGGATTTTTTTTATTTTAAATAATTAATTAACGGCTATAACAGCATCATGGAGATGCTTTTAAAATAAGGATTTGTACTGAAGTATTTTGGGTTGAAATTATATTTTCTACGATTTGCCTTAATATACTCCAAAAAAAGGAAAAAGAACGGGGGGAGAGTAAGTGAGAAAGAATAATAATCACAATTGTTTTTTTTGTTTAAAAAAATTTTTTTAAACAACTTTATTGTGATATAATGTCTATACAGTAAACTACACATATTTCAGGTGTACAATTTGATGAATTTTGATAGATGTAAACACCTATGAAACAACTATGAAATGTTAGTCAAGATACCTAACATTTCCATCACTCCCCCAAAGGTACAAATTTTGAACTCCCAATTTATCCCTTCCCATCCCCTTTACCCCAATAACCATAAGTTTGTTTTCTATGTCTGTGAGTGTTTTGGTTTTGTAAATAAGTTTATTTGTGTCTTTTTTTTCAGATTCCACATTTAAGTGGTATCATATGGCATTTTTCTTTCTCTTTGTGGATTACTTCACTTAGAATGACGATCTCCAGGTCCGTCCATGTTGCTGCAAATGGTATTATTTTATTTTATTTTTTTTTATGGCTGAGCAGTATTCCATTTTTTATATATACCACAACTTCTTTATGCAGTCATCTGTTGATGGACATTTAGGTTGTTTCCACGTCTTGGCTATTGTAAATAGTGCTGCTGTGAGCATTGAGGTGCATGTTGTTTTTTTGAATTATATTTTTCTCTGGATATATGCCCAGGGGTGGGATTGCTGGATCATATAGTAACTCTATTTATAGTTTTTTAAGGAACCTCCATACTGTCCTCCATAGTAGCTGTAACATTACATTCCCACCAACAGTGTACGAGGGTTTGGCAGGATTTTTTATGGGTCGCCAAAAGCTGATGTTAAAATTTAGATAAAGGAGTGAAAGACAAAGAAAAATTAAGGTGGTTTTGAAAGTTAAAGGGAGAGAAGGCTTGGCTTACCAGATAAAAAGACATTCTATAAGGCTCTAATAATTAAGACAGGGTGACAATGCATAGGTAGACAGAGACCAGTGGAAAAGTAGAGAGCGCTCAGAAACAGACCCGGCTAGTACGGAAACCTGGTGCCTGTAGGTGGCACTGAGGATGAGTGCTGGAAGGACAGATTCTTCATAAATAGTACATATGGAATAAAAACATGATTAGACCTCTACGTTCTTGTGTACACAGCTAGAGTAAAGACCTAACTTGAAAAGTGAAACTTTAAAATGTTTACAAGAAAATATAGAAGATTTATATGATCTCAGGAGGGAAAGTTTTCATAAGATATGAAATACACAAGCCATGAAGAAAAAGTTTGGTTAATTTAATTCCATTAGAACTTAAAAATTCTATTCATCAAAAGATCATTAAAAAGGTGAAAAGATAAGTCAGTATAGGAGAAGCTATTTGAAACACATATAACAGGTAAAGGATTAGAATTCAAAGTATGTGAAATACTGTCTTCCAGATCAATAAGAAAAAGACAAAACAATCCAGCAGAAATTTGGCAACAGATTAGAAACAGGCAATTTACACTTTAAATATATAAAAAGATGCCCAACTTCATTAACAATTAGAAAAATAACGATTAAAATGAAAAATAAGATACCATTTCATATTCATCAGACTGACAAAAATTAAGAAGTCCAACAGTAGGAAGTGTTTGTGAGAATGTAAAAAAACCCAGTAGGAACATAACTAATATACCAAAGTAAATTGGCACAATAGCTTCATAAAACAATTTGGCAACATCCAGTGAAGCTGAAGATGCTGATGTTCTACAGTTCTGTAATTCTGCTTCTAGGCATGGAACAGAGTGTACACGTGTGTACAGTAAAATGTGGGTTTGGGAGTTGGCTGGCAGTGTGGTAGGGGCAGGGAGGAGTTATTTCCACAGAGGTGTTATTTGCAGGTTTCAGAGAGAAATGAAGGAAGTTTACTACACCCAGCCATCTGCAGGGTCAGTGGGGCTGCAGTGTCTTTGCTGCTACACGGAAAAGGCAATGCAGCCATTATAGCCAAAGAGGCACACAGTGATTAGGCCCAGGACCTCTGCAAGGATTTTGGAGTGGTTTCCTCTCTCATCAAGGAGATGGTCAGGTAGAGGATGGCCGCTGTGAGGGTTTGGAAGAGATCACTCCAAGGCCAGTTGATAATCTGTGTCTTGGTGTGCAGGTAACACATGTAGATGATAAAGAAGATAGTGGCAAAGACCATCTCAGTTACTGACAGGAAGGAGTATCCTGATGACCAGGCAGATTGAAATAACCAGGCACAATATAGTCTTAGCAAATGGGAGAATTCCCTTTTGGGTGCTTGAAATGTTGGTGCAGGTGGCCCAGCAGCTGGGGACCTGAAAAGCAGTCAGGATCCCCTGTGGTGTTGGCTGCAATCCTTAGGGGGCATGGAGGGTTTTGTCACTGGCTAACAGGTTCGAGGACACTGCACACTCACCGTCTTGCTCCTAATCTGGGAAGAAGACTCAAATTTGCCTTTTAAATGGCCCTGCAGTCTGGCTCAAACTTTTTGTACTTTCATAGTGTTTGCAGTAGTAGAAAATTACAAACGGGAATACAATCATTGTCAGAGATTTTAACACCGCATTAACATCACTAAACAGATCTTCCAGACAGAAAATAAATAAGGCAACAGAGAAACTAAATGATACAATAGAAAAATTAGATTTGGTGGATATTTTCAGAGCATTACACCCCCCAAAAATAGGATATACATTCTTTTCAAGGTCACATGGAACATTTTGTAGGATTGATCATGTACTTGGGCACAAAAGAAGCCTCAACAATTTTAAGAAGATAGAAATTATCTCAAGCATCTTTACTGACCACAATGCCGTGAAACTAGAAATCAACTACAGAGAAACAAAGGATTAAAAAAAGGAAAGCATGGAGATTAAACAGCATACTATTAAAAAAAAAAAACAAACAAACCAGTGGGTCAATGATGAAATCAAAGTTGAAATGAAAAAATACCTTGAGACAAATGAAAATGAAAATACAACCACACAATTTATGGGACACAGCAAAGGCAGTGCTAAGAGGGAAGTTTATAGTGATACAGGCCTTCTTCAAAAAGGAAGAACAATCTCAAATAAACAATATAATCCACCAGCTAAAAGAATTAGAAAAAGAAGAGCAAAAACACCCAAAAGTCAGCAGAAGGAAGGAAATAATAAAGATCAGGGAAGAAATAAATAAAATAGAGATTGAAAAAAAAAGAAAAAATCAATCAAACCAAAAGCTGGTTTTTCGAAAGAGTAAATAAAATCGACAAACTTCTGGCTAAACTCACAAAGAAGAAAAAAGAGCACAAATAAGCAAAATAAGAAAGGAAAATGGAGAAATTACAACAAATAACATAGAAATACAGAATATCATATGAGAATATAATGAAAAACTATATGGAACCAAAATGGCTAACCTAGAGGAGATGGACAAGTTTCTGGAAACATACAGTCCACCAAGGCTGAATCAAGAAGAAACTGACCACTTGAACAAACCGATCACTAAAAATGAAATCGAAATAGCAATAACAAAAACCTCCCTATGAATAGAAGTCCAGGACTGGACGGCTTCACCGGGGAATTCTACCAAACATACAAAGAAGAACTCCTACCAGTCCTTCTCAAACTCTTCCAGAAGACTGAAAAAGAGGGAATACTCCCAAACTCATTCTATGAAGCCACCATCACCCTGAAACCAAAACCAGGCAAAGACACCACCAAAAAAGAGAATTACAGACCAATATCACTGATGGACATAATGCAAAAATCCTTACCAAAATACTAGCAAATAGAATCCAACAGCACATAAAAAAGATTATACATCATGATCAAGTGGGGTTCATCCCAGGGACACAAGGATGGTTCAACATACGCTAATCAATCAATGTAATACATCACATCAACAAGAGAAAGGACAAAAACCACATGATCATCTCAATAGATACAGAAAAGCTTTTGATAAAATTCAACACCCATTTATGATAAAAACTCTCACCAAAGTGTGTATAGAGGGAACATATCTCAACATAATAAAAGCTATATATGACAAGCCTACAGCCAGCATAGTACTCAACGGTGAAAAACTCAAAAGCTTCCCACTAAAATCTGCGACAAGACAAGGCTGCCCACTATCACCACTGCTATTCAGCATAGTCTTGGAAGTCCTAGCCACAGCAATCAGACAAGAGAGAGAAATAAAAAGGATCCAAATTGGAAAAGAAGAGGTAAAAGTGTCACTATATGCAGATGACATGATACTATATATAGAAAACCCTAAAAGGTCCACAGAAAAACTAATAGAACTAATCAAAGAATTCAGCAAGGTAGCAGGTTACAAGATTAACATTCAAAAATCAGTTGCATTTCTTTACACTAACGATGACTCAACAGAAAAAGAAAGTAAAGAAACAATCTCTTTTACAATAGCACCCAAAGTAATCAAATACCTAAGAATAAATCTAACCAAGGAGGTAAAAGAGTTATACACGGAAAATTATAAAACATTGATTAAAGAAATAAAAGAAGACTTAAAAAATGGAAAGATATCCTATGCTCCTGGATTGGAAGAATCAATATTGTTAAAATGGTCACACTGCCCAAGGCAATCTACAGATTTAATGCAATCCCTATCAAATTACCCAGGACATATTTCACAGAACTAGAACAATCGTAGTAAAATTTATATGGAACCACAAAAGACCTAGAATTGCCAAAGCATTACTGAAGAAAAAGAGGCTGGAGGAATAACTCTCCCAGACTTCAGACAATACTACAGAGCTACAGTAATCAAGACAGCATGCTATTGGTACAAAAACAGACATATGGACCAATGGAACAGAATAGAGCGCTCAGAAATGAACCCACAAACTTTTGGTCAACTGATCTTCGACAAAGGAGGCAACAATATACAATGGAATAAAAACAGTCTCTTCAGCAAATGGTGTTGGGAAAACTGGACAGCAGCATGTAAATCAATGAACCTAGAACACTCCCTTACACCATACACAAAAATAAACCCAAAATGGATCAAAGACTTAAACATAAGACAAGATACAATAAACCTCCTAGAAGAAAATATAGGCAAAACATTATCTGACATACATCTCAAAAATACTCTCCCAAGCAATAGAAATAAAAGCAAGAATAAACAAATGGGACCTAATTAAATTTACAAGCTTCTGCACAGCAAAGGAAACCATAAATAAAACAAAACGACAACCTACGGAATGGAAGAAAATTTTGGCAAATGAAACCGACAAAGGCTTGATCTCCAGAATATATAAGCAGCTCATACAACTTAATAAGAAAAAAACAAAACAACCCAATCCAGAAATGGGCAGAAGACCTAAACAAGCAATTCTCCAAGGAAGACATACAAATGATCAAAAAGCACATGAAAAAATGCTCAATATCACTAATTATCAGAGAAATGCAAATCAAAACTACAATGAGGTATCACCTCACACCAGTCAGAATGGCCGTCATTCAAAAATCCACAAATGACAAATGCTGCAGAGGCTGTGGAGAAAAGGGAACCCTCCTACACTGCTGGTGGGAATGCAGTTTGGTGCAGCCACTGTGGAAAACAGTATGGAGATTCCTCAAAAGACTAGGAACAGACTTACCATATGACCCAGGAATCCCGCTCCTGGGCATATATCCAGAAGGAACCCTACTTCAAAATGACACCTGCACCCCAATGTTCATAGCAGCACTATTTACAATAGCCAAGACATGGAAGCAGCCTAAATGTCCATCAACAGATGACTGGATAAAGAAGAAGTGGTATATTTATACAATGGAATACTATTCAGCCATAAAAACCGACAACATAATGCCATTTGCAGCAACACAATGTTCCTGGAGAATGTCATTCTAAGTAAGCCAGAAAGAGAAAGAAAAATACCATATGAGATCTCTCATATGTGGAATTGAAAAAAAAAAAAGGAACATAAATACAAAACAGAAACAGACTCACAGACATAGAATACAAACTTGTGGTTGCCAAGGAGGCGGGGGCTGGGAAGGGACAGACTGGGATTTCAAAATGTAGAATAGATAAACAAGATTATACTGTAGAGCACACGGAATTATATACAAGATCTTGTGGTAGCTCACAGCGAGAAAAAATGTGACAATGAATATATGTATGCTCATGTATAACTGAAAAATTGTGCTCTAAACTGGAATTTGACACAACATTTTAAAATCACTATAACTCAATATAAAAATGTTAAAAAAAAAAAAGCTAAAGCTCTTGCCCTTAAGAATCTCTAAGATTAGTTCAAGAGTCACCTACCAACACTATGCCAGGCATATAAAAAAATAAGGCAATATTTGGGTCTAACCTTGTGGAGTCTGTCATAAGAGTACCAGTGGAAGTCTCTGCATGTCTGGCTCTGCTCTGTAACATTAGGGGCTTCACATGTACATGTACCCATGTGGACCTAAAGGCCCAACTCCACCCAAGATGCATCTGTCCCTTTCCAAAGAGCTGCCCTTTATAAAAAAAAGAAAAGAAAAGAAAAGAAGATTATAAACATGCTAGATATCACTCTATCACTCAGCAGGTAACTGGATAAATAAATTATAGTATTTTCACAAACAGAATTGCAAAAAAGTGGTGAAACACTCAACTAGGTTTACATATATCAACATGGATGAATCTTACAATTTTAAATGAAAAAAATTGCCTTAAGAATACTTTATTATATGTGCAATTTATGTAGTGTATAAAAAATGCAAAACAATGTACTTTTAGGGATACGTATGTGGTAAAAGTATAAAATACATGAGCAAGACATACTCCAGATTTACAACAGGATTATTTTTGTGGGAAGGGAAGGGGATTTGATCAATGAGAGGCACTGCCTAGAATAGTAACATTTTATTTCCTAAGCTGGGTGGTAGTGTAGGGTTGTTCATTATATTATTCTTTATACCTTTTTGTGTATCTTAATGTTACATTGTAGTTAACAAACATAAAAGTATATGTAAATGGTTGCCATGTGGAGATCTCAAATACAAGTATATAGGACAAGTAACACTACCCTCATGCTATCCAAATGGATAGTTGTGGCTGGAGCTACAATTTCCAGTGACAGCATCTGACGTATATTTAAAAGGTGGTATATCTCAAAAGCATTTTTATTTCCCTGCAGAAACTCTCTCTAGCCCCACTTCAACCCACCCCAAACTCATCTCACTTAAAAGCATCCACGTTTACCCAATTGCTCTGTCTGAAACACCAGAGTCTTCCTTGCCTTCTCTCTTTGCTGTGTGTCCCCGAGTCCATCAGCAAGTCCTCTCATTGCTGCCTACACAGCCCATCCAGAATCTGTCCTCTTCTTTTCCTCTCTGCACTCTCACCCGATCCATTGCACTCCAGCCTCATCTCTTGTACGGATGACTGCTAGAAATCATTCTTCTACCATCTATGGCCTCCTCCCTAACCTGCCTCCCAGATGCTATTCCTGCCAGCTCCCCCATAGTCTCTTTTCCACCAAGATCTCTTAAAAATGTAAATCAGTTCACATCACCATTGTTTTAAGATTAAATGAGATAATTAGAGATTATCATACTAAGTGATGTAACCCAGAAAGAGAAAGACAAGTGGATGTATGTAAAGTGGATATCTCAGTAGTTCAACTATATTCCCCAAAGTCTGGATATTAGATTCTTGGGGTCTTCTCTTGGGAAACATATGCAGTTTGCCTGAGATGCGTAGGTAGTCATCCTGTCTGTCAGTGGTTCCCAAGCGCCCTGGTTCAAACCCTAGTGTTAGGGCCACAGGGTAGGGAAGACAGTAGAAGGGAATCAGACACAGTCTGTGTCCATGGACTGTGCTTGGTTTCTGTCTTATGTGGGTGACTTAGGGGTACACACACATACCTGACTGGGGGACCCAGGCAGGGAGAAGATAGGCAGCTTGGTCTGACTCTCCAAACTTTGCCACCCCACAGGCCTCAGAGTTCTTCTTTCTGGCGATATATATCTCCGAGTTCATCATCAAGCTCTACGCAGACCCCATCGGCTTCTGGGAGGATGGCTACAACCTGCTGGACGTGGTCATTTTCTTCATTGTCTTCATCCCCCACATTATCCCCAAGATCATGGGCATATACTACCCCTACATAAACATTGCTCAAGGCATTCAGTCCCTGCGCATTCTTAAGATTATCACCTACAGCCGCGGCATGAGGGTGAGTAACCGGGGATGCCGTGTTCTGGGAGTGCAGGACATAGGGCTGATCTGCTCAGCAGCCCCGATGATGTAATAATGCCACTACTCTCACCCAGCGATTGCATCCTCCTTGTAGCAGATTGATTTTTACCTATAATATCTCATTTAATCTTTTTTTAAAAATTAAATTAAAAATTTTTAATCGAAGTATAGTCAGTTTACAATGTGTCAATTTCTGGTGTACAGCATAATGTTTCAGTCATACATGTATGTACATATATTTGTTTTCATATTGTTTTTCATTATAGGTTAGTATAAGATATTGAATATAGTTCCCTGTTCTATACAGGAGAAACTTGTTGTTTATCTGTTTTATAATAGTAATTAGTATCTATAAATCTCAAGCTCCCAGTTTATCTCTTCCTACGTCCTTCCCCACTGGTAACTATAAGTTTGTTTTCTACGTCTGTGAGTCTGTTTTGATTTCACAAATAAATTCATTCATGTCATTTTTTAAGATTCTACATATAAGTGATAGCATATGGTATTTGTCTTTTTCTGGCTTACTTCACTTAGTATGATAATCTCTAATTACCTCATTTAATCTTAAAACAATGGTAGGAAAGGTATTAGCTCCATTTTACAGATGAAGAAGTTGAGGCACACGGTCACTCAGTAGTCAGATGCCAGAGCTGAGCTTTCAAAGATGCGTCTGACTCCAGAGGCCATCTGGTCTTTTCCTCTATCCCATACTATAGGGTTTGAACTACATGCCCAGGAGTCTCCAAATCTTTGGTGGTCCTGGCTACTCACTGCTTTCCCCCAAAACTAAGAGTCTCCTGCTTCTCTTGATGGGAACGGTCTCATTATTGTTCAGGCAGCCCTGGAAGTGCTGCTCCTCCCGAGAAGTCTGGGGGTGACCAGCCTTCACTTGACTCACAGGTTTCAGAACAAACCTCAGAGGTGACTCAAGCCTGCCCTTGGGCCTTTATCCTGACCACAGTGTGTTGGCCCTGGCTCTGCACTCAGCATCCATGCTTCTCCAGGAAGGGGCTGGTTTGGACCTATTTGATCAGTTAGGGTGTGTCAGCCTGTTCTGCTGAAGAGGTTGCCCCTAGCACAGCTGGGGGTCTGTCTATCTAGGGCCTAGGACTGACACTCAGGGACCTGGGTAGAGAAGAAAAGAGGGGGTGGTAAAGAGCGCCTCCAGCCACAGACCCCGTTAATTCATGTCTTGCTGTCATGTTGTCATACACCTGGTGTGCGTCTTCTCCCAAACAGCAGAGTCCTGTCCTCCTGCTCCTTCTCTTCACGGCGACGCACCATGTCTGTGCTCCCAGGCCCCACTTCCTTATCTGTCATTTATGCCCAGTCTTCCTCCCTCAGCTCCACAGTCACTAGCCTCTCTGAGGTTGCCAGCAACCTCCCGTTACCAGTTTCTCTTGGTTTTCCTCCAGCCCCTTGGGTGTGACTTCTCGGGTGTATGTTGTCTTTACCTGGCCCATGAGGGTGGTTTTCTCAGGACTCTGTCCTCAGTTCCCATCTCTTCTCCTTCCTTATGTTCTCTCTGGGTGACCTTTTCCACTTTTCAGGGCTCTTCACCTGCCCACACCTCTCTCTTTGAACTTTGGACCTCACTGCTTCCTGGATATTTCACGTGCTCCTTAGACTCAACACATTTCAACTGAAAGTCATCACTCTCCTCCCACCTCCACTCTCAAATCCCCAACCTGACTCCTCCTCCTGTATTCTGTCTTTTGGTAATGGGTGTCTCCCACCCCCATTCAACTGCCAAGTCATAAATTTGAGTGTCGGCTTTGACTCCTCTCTCTGTAGTCCTGTAGTGTGGCCTCCTAGATCGTTATTGGCTTGCCCATGTCTTTTCACCCTGACAGCCATCATCTTTTCTCCATCACCATCTGCCTTTCCATGGGTTCCTGCAGTGGCTTCCCACACTAAGGAGAGCCCTGGAGCAGAAATGCCCTAGCAGCTGGGAGAAGCACTGAAGTGTACCTCAAATCATGGCATCCTTCCTTTCACACCTGAGAGTGGCCCCCCTTGTTCATGGGCTAGAGATAGACCTGATAATGTGTCCTAGTGGGAAGGGGAGTGTCTGGGGGGCTGGGTATTAGAATCTGTGTCAGGGAGGGATGAGAGTAAGGCAGGTGGACAGGAAAGACAGGAGCTCCCTGAGGGGTAAGTGCTGGGAGATGGACACCTCAGAGTGAGGGAGTGATTAGACAGTGGGGAGTATAGCCTGGATTTCTGGGTGTTGGGCACCAAGGGAGCAGGGGCAAGGGTCACTGGAGATGAGGAAGTCAAGGGAACAAGAGGCCTGGGGGATGGTGGGTGTCCAGTGAGATGCTGAATGCCCCCAGGATGATGACAGGACGATGGGGTGAAGCCTGAAGCAGAGGAGTGGGAAGGTGGAAGGTTGGCCCTGCCCAGAGGCAGGGGCTTTGCCCTTGGAGGCCAGGGCTCCGAGGATGAGGTAGAGGGTGGCCTCCTGAATCAGGTCAGTTGGGGGACAGGCAGCCTCCTTCAAGAGAGCTTCTAAGAAGTGACGTCCTCAGGCAAGAGCAGATTTTCAGGGAAGGCCAGGAGAGAGATCACCGTAGAATGAGGGTGCCAGAGACCTGCAGGAGTCACGAGAGGATGGAGGTGATGGTGATGGGCTGAGGGATTGGAAGTCCAGGGCTGCTCAGGGAGGACACAGAAAATACCAGTGGCAGGAGGGGCTTCTGTCTTGGGGTTTGAGGGGAGGGCAGGGACCCAGAGTGTCCCCTTGTGAGGCTGAGGGCACTGACTACCTGCTGGGTGCATTGTGGTGTCGTGTCATGGCAGCCTGGTCAGGGGGGGAAGCCTGAGTCTTGGGGCCTGGCGAGGACAGCCCAGGGATGCAGTGCAGGGCACACAGCCCTCCTCACTGGCCAAGGCCTGTCCCACAGCTCCGCCTGGCTTGCTTGGTGTCCATAGGCCTCTGCGTAGCCTTTTGTCCTCGAAGATATGCACAGTGACCCATGGGCACGCAGACACAGCATGTGCATAGACATATGGTCCGTATTTGACCTCAGGGTCTTTCTGTCATTAAGCAGAGCCTTGTATCCAAAAGTTGTTCCCTGGGGACCACCAGACCCCCTGGTGGTGGCTCTTCTGTGGCTTTGGGGATGCCCTCTGTACCCTGGCCTGGCTAGCTGGCCAGGGGGAGCTGGAGGTGCCAAAGGTGGGACCTTGTACCTATGTGTTAATTTATATTCATTGATGTCTAAATGAGGCTCTCATGGAGCCTCAGCTCAGTGCCCAGAGAGGGCCCTCTGGCAAACTTTTGCTCCTTTTTTTCTGATTAATTAAATTGACATTTTGCCTTCTGACCCATGGCAATAAACTTGCACTGTGAGGAAATTGTTCCGTGTTGTTTTATACACAGAGAGGTTCTGTTAGCTGGGCAGCCAATGGCCACACTGTCCCTGTTCATCTCCATTTCAGCCTGAAGAACAACCTTCAGACACCTGGCTGTGGTGGGAGCCCAGGCCCCCCCCCCCCCGCCTCCCTCCTCCTCCTTGGGGCCCATCATCTGCCACGTGTCAGAGGGACGGGGTCTGGGCACCTACCCTCCCTGGAAGTCCTCTCCATACCTGGAATGCCCCAGGACCCAGAGGGCAGCTGCCGCTTGACTCAGCCCAGGGGAGCTGAACTGGGGACTAGGAATTGCTTCCCCAAAGAACTGGGAAATTCAGAATCAGGTACCTACCTGGGGCCAGGCTGTAGGCCTAGAAGGCTCCCGACTTCCTCAGGTTAGGAGCTACCAGCCTATGGGGATCTGCGCAACTGTCTCTGGGACTGGATTCCTGCACACCCTGGACTGCAGACCAGTGGGTCCTGCCTGGATGGTGCTGGAAGAACGAGGCCAAGGCCAGCTGGCAGGAGCCAGTCCCACATAGGCTTCCAGGGAGCGTGACATCTTCTCCGTGGCTGTTCTCAAGGTTGCTTGGCTTTGACCTCAGGCACCGCTGGGCCTGCAGACTAGCCTGGAAGCAGGGGACCCAGCCAGTCCTCTCCCCCATCCTTCTGTGGTGCCTTGGGTTCCTGCACGAGGCGCTGCCCCTCCCTGCCCGCACAGACCTCACCTGTAAACTGCGTCCCATTGCTGCGTTTCTCGTGAGTTCTTACCTCTTCAGTCTTAACAGTTCTTGGGAAAGAAGTTCTATCTCTCTTGCAGGGTTGGAGGCAATTTTTTTACCTCTTAATTCTTTTGGAATTAATTCTCAAACACTTATTTTCTTCCCCCAAGGAGAGGAAGGAGGCGTCGTGTGTGCGGTTGCCCCTGCAGGCGGCTGCCAAACCAGTTCATGTGCAGGGCAGCCCTAGTGCTTCTGGGTTATCTCTGTGCTTCCCAAATTACTCTCAAACTGTCAAAAATTCACTGTCCCATGTCCCAGCTCTATCAGTACCTCCTTCCCTAGTGTTAAGTCAATAAACAGTTTCTTGGCTTAGTAAAATATGCTTTTGTGGTTGGCGGTGGTGGCACAAGGCAAAGGGCAGTTCCAGCTCTGCCATTGTATTGCAGTGTGACCCTGGCCAAGGCACTTTGCTTTTCTGAGTCTCTGATCCCTCATCTTGAAATGTGAAGAGTAATAACATCTATCTGCCTTGACATGATGTCTGTGTCAGTGTCAGTGTCCAGGCAGGTGACCGTGTATAGGCAGGACACGGGCATAAAGCATGAATGATGAGTGGGAGATGAGACAAGCAAACACCCATTTCACAGGGGAAGCCTGAGGTCACAAGGTGGAGACCTTCCTGTGAAATGGGGCCCAGGAAGGATGGGAAGCCAGGTCCCTCAGCCCTCTTCATTCCCACTCCTAGGGTGGCTCTGCTACTCTTCTTGGGTCTGGAAGATCATTCAGGGCTGGCCCTCAGCTGAGAAGCAGGAGCAGGACATCCTGGGATGACCACAGACGCAGCCTGGGGTTCAGGTGGAGTGGTTAGTGGTGCTGACGGGGGACTACCCCCGCCCTGGGGGCAGCACAGGCGATCTGCTCATGGGTGACTGAGTGTGGAGGCCAGGTATTGGTAAACCACTGTTAAATTGGGGCAGCCCTCATCTGGGCACAGTTCCCATTCACTCATTCATTTGTTCATTCATCATACAACCATTTATTGAGCATCTACCATGTGCCAGGCACTGGATGCTGGGGACAACTGGCGTTGGGGCACACTGGACCTCTGTCCTCTGAGCCCAGCCTGGCCTGGCAGCCTGGCTTAGACCCAGCACCTCTGCCTTGCAGACCCTCATCACCTCTGTGGGGCAGATAGCCAGTATCGTGGCTTCCGTGCTCATCCTGTTCTTCGTCCTGATGTACATCTTCGCTATCCTGGGCTTCTGCCTATTTGGAGTTTCAGAGAGGGCTGACCTGGATAACTGGGGGAACCTGGCTTTGGCCTTCTTTACCCTCTTCAGCTTGGCCACGGTACTGTGTTTGGGAACGGTGTTGGGGGCAGGGGCCTCAAGAAGTGACTGCCTGCTGGTGTGAGTGTGTGGACATGCTGGGCCTCACATGGGGCCTCCCCCATGTTCAGGCACTTAGCTGGGCTGGCCTCCCAGGGCTAAGCACAGGCCAGTGCCCTGGCCAGGAGTCCATCTCTGTCTCTAATCTTATGATTCCCTAGAGCATTCTTATTTGTCTCACAGGGTTGTAAAACTTTCAAAAAGTTCTCAAAAGATAATTCATTTGGATTAAGTTTCATTTAGACATGAAACCCATGTCACATAGCCTTTTCGGGAACAGGCTGTCACAAATCCACCCAGAATAAGCCTGCATTAGCCCAAGTCTGGAAGTCTAGATTCTGTTGGACTGTGGAAAGACTCAAGACTTGAGTCTTTCCACAGGAGGACCTGGAAGAGAGGCAGTGTCTTTTTGGGAAGGATGGGAGACCTTTTGGAGAAGAGCCCTCAGGCCACCTTGGTCAGAAGTGCCCCTACCCTGTGGGGCCCTGCATCACCAGGCCAGCACGTGTTGCACTGGAGTCAGTGGATTAGGAACGTGTTGAGGGGCTGAAATGCAAATAGAACCAGGCTACTCCTCAGTGGGGCTGGGGCTCCCCTAGGGGAGCTGAGCATGAGGCCTGCCCCTCTGGGTCTTGGCACCAGCATACTGTGCTCTGCCTGAACAGGTTGATGGCTGGACAGACCTGCAGGAGCAGCTGGATGCCCGGAATTTTCTTCTGAGCCGGGTGTTCACCATCATCTTCATCTTGCTCGCCTCCTTCGTCTTCCTCAGTATGTTTGTGGGAGTGATGATCATTCACACTGAGGTGAGGTGGCACTTGTAAGGATGGGGAGGTGGGGGTAAGGTATGGCAGGTGGAGCTGTGGGCCCAGTCTCCAGGGAGGATCCTGAGCTGTCTCCCTCCTAGAGTGGAGGAGAGGTGGCCAGGTGGGTCCCTCCCTACCCCAGCCCAACTTTCCATGAGTCCGTGCATTCTCCCCACCTCATGTTGGTGGCCAGCAGGACAGGTGCTTGAGAAATCACTGCAGCTGCAACTGGCTGCTTGAATTGGGGGCTGGCCCCCAATGGGGGGAGGTCCTCCTGCTGAGGGGCCTGAGCAGCAGTGCAAGGCTGGAGGAGAAGGAAGATGGGGGGTGGGGTACGCAGTGAGGGCCCACACCTTCCCTCCATCCTCCCACCCTCAGAATTCCATGAAAAAGTTTGAGCGGGAGCTGACGCTGGAGAGACACACGATTCTGATGGAGGAGAAGCAGGCGATTCTGAAGCGGCAGCAGGAGGAGGTCAGCCAGCTGATGCAGACACAGGTAAGGGACCTCCACAGGCAGGCGGACAAGCAGAAGGATAGTCAGCGCTGAAGGACTGGTCAGAAAAAGGGGCCCTGTGGCCCATGTGGAAGGCAGGTGGCCTTGGACATCTGTGGCATTTGTTAAGTCAGGTACTCACCCCCTGTGCTTTTCAGAATCAGACTTTATTCTTGGCATTTTTGTATTTCTCCGAGCCTCTTCTGGTGTCGAGTGCTGTGATTTTGATATTTTTTCTCCTTCATGGGAAGAACTCCACTGCTGGGCCCTTTGCCTGGAGCACCCTTGTTCCTGAGGGTTCCCTGGGTGCCAGGCAGGCTGGATACCTGTCTGCTGAGTGGGTGAGGCCATAGAAGCCCTGACAGGTGTTACTAACTTTGGTTTTTCTAAACCAGAAGGAGAGTGAGCACAACAGGCTGGGGCTTTTCTGCAAGCTACAATTGTGAAGTGGGGCGGAAGCCTTCCCTTTTCAGCTGAGTGCTCTGAGCCCCCTGTGTTGAGCCCTGGGCGCTACCCCGTTTCCCCCCATGTGGCCAGTGCCTCCTTTTCAGCCTGCTCTCTGAGATGGAGACATCCGCCTCTCTCGATGTGCCCAAGGTTTGTCCAGAGCAGGGTGAAAGGCTAAGCCATGCTCAGGCTCTCACCGATTTCTGCCTGAGTCACCTGTCCTCATGTCAGTGATGCTGGCTCACCACGTGACCTCAGTCAGTGGGGTCCAGGCCCAGAAGGGGTTGGGGTGAACCTGTGATTAGGCTCAAGGCTCATCCTGGGACCAGGGTCAGGCCTCTGCCTGGGTGCCTCATGGAGGGTCCCCAGGTCTCTGTGCAGCCTGATCACCTCCTCCTCATTCTCATTCTCATTCTCATATTTATGCTCCTCTCTGTAGAAAAATGTTGACTATAGTTTTGCTGAGCTGGTGGAGAACTTCAAGAAGACCCTGCGGCACACTGACCCCATGGTCTTGGACGATTTCGGCACCAGCCTACCCTTCATTGATGTCTACTTGTCCACTCTGGACAACCAGGATGCTACCATCAGCAAGTCAGTCCCAGCCCCGCTGACCCTGGCCCACGGGTGCCAGGCCTTTCCTGGTCCCCAGGCTTCTTTGAGGGTACCCTGCGAGAGCAAGGGGGGCGGTGGCCGATGTGCAGGGTGGGTGGAACGAGGTCTTTCTTGGGGGTGCATGGGACTGGGCTGCTGTGTAGACAGGCCCATGGCTGGTGGGACTCTACTCCCCTGGCCCTGCCTAGTACCCCTGACCCATATTTTAATACTGGCTCCTTTGACTCTTCAGGCCCCTCCCCACTAAGCTCTTTTCAGAGGGCAGAGGAAAGAGCCCTGTCTTGACAAGACAGAAGCTGAGGCTCCTGGCCTGGTTCTGCCACTGCTTCCTGTGTGACTCTGGCCGGGTCTTTGTCTCTTTCCCACCTGTCACAGGAGGGGCTGATTCTCGGAAAGCAGTGTTTATGAAGCTCCGAGCTTGGCCTGGCCCTGGCCAGTGCTCAGTGGGAGTCAGCTGGGATCGTAACTGGCTGTTACTGCAGGAAGGGGAGGGACATGATTAGCCTGGTTTCTCAATAAAAGCCCTCCAGAGGGCTTCGTGGACTGGAGGAACTGAAAGGAGGGGACCTAGGATCAAGAGTGGGCCAGGCAGTGTCTGGGCACATCTGATCCCCTCACTCAGAGCCCAGGAGTCTGTTGTCTCCAGCTTGACCCTGTAGTGAAGTCATTTGCTCCTGGGGTCACAGGTAAAGTGGCAGACCCAGGTTTCCCACCCAGCCTGATCTGAGCCTGAAGTCCTTGCTCTTCTTTGACTCCACACCTGCTAGATGTGGCGAACATGCAGGGGGCGGGGCAGGGCCGGGTGCAGCCCACCTGTGAGCTCAGGCCCCCTTCCCTCTGTCTCCAGGCTTCAGGAGCTGTACTATGAGATGGTGCATGTGCTGAGGCTGATGCTTGAAGACTTGCCCCAGAAGGAGCAGTCGCAGTCCTCGGAGAAGGTGGATGATAAGTAGCTAGGTGTGGGCACCTAGGCACCAACGGTCTCACAGGCTGTGCCGGGTACCCATTAAACACAGGCTTTCTGAGTTGGCCTCTCCACAGTTGCTATGATCATGGTGTTTTTCCACCTTTGGGAGTTAGGCGTGGGTAGGTGCCCCTGGAGTCAGCCAGACTTTGGGAGTGGGGAGAGGAGGGCTCGAGACTCACCCTGGCCAGAGGCCACATCTAGAATCTATACAGGCTCCCTCCTCCCTTGATCCCAGCAGCAAAGACCCATTGGGCTTCTGGGGTAGCCACCTAAGGACCCCAGACCCAGAAGGACCTCCAGCTGTCCCATGAGAGTACATGGCTCCTTTGAACTTGGGTGGCCCTACTGATCTGGAAGCTCTGCTGGGCATGTCTGTGTGGGTGTCCCTACACCTAGCAGAGCCACCTCTCTCTCTGTGCACTCGCTGCTGTAGAGACACCCCCCCCCCCACTTTGGAATTCTCCTCTGCTTTTTCCTAGACTCACAGTGATGGTGGTGCCCACGGGGTGCCGCCTTGACTGGCAGGATTCTGTTGTGTGGGCAGGCAGCTCAGGGGGTACCTCATGCAGGGGCCAGGGGAGTGGCAGCATCGGGTACTTTGGTCCGCACCCTCCCTTTAGTTAGAAGTCTTCACTTAAAAGGTGGCATTTTCGTGTCATTCCTGGCCAAATGACTGCCAGAGTCACTAAGGTCCTGGCACCACCCTGGTCCAGCTATGATGGAGCCATCTGAAGGCCCAGGTGGGGCATGGCGGCCCTTGCTCCCAACTGGCCAGGGTCCCAGCAGTGCCCCCTTTGCTCCCATGGCTGGGAAGTGTTCCTGATGCCTGTTACCTTAGCAGTGCTGTCCTAGACAGAGGACAGATGAGTTCTGGGTAGAGCTGGTGTGTGCAGAAAGGCGCAGACCCACTCTGGGGAGTCAGGTCAGTAGAAAACATGTAGAATTGAGAATGACTGGACCAGAGTCCCCTGGGGGTGGTCCATGGTCTCCGGGCCTGGATGACAGCACCCCTGAGGCCAGGGGACAAGTGCCAGAGGAAACCTTTACTTGCTGTTTCATCCATCCATCTGATTCCTATTTCCTGAGCTGTGCTGGGTGCTGTGGGTTCTGTGATGAGAAATCCATGGTCTCATCCTGGCCCTCTTGGTGCCCACAGTTGTGTAGGGTGGAGACAGTCATCCAACCAGATATGATGAGAGAAAATTTCCCTCAGGACGTGATAGTAATTGTTTGAATGCAGAGGGCACATGTCTTCTAAGATGCTCAAATTATTTCCATTTGCAAATGTGCACACTCAGGACCAAATTGAGAATTGTGTGCAAGGGTGCCAAGAAGGATGGCTCTGGGGCGTGAGACCGATCACCATGCTGTGGGGGAGCTTCCGAGGGCAGCGCATGTGGCCTTGCTGCTTCCTGGGGTGGAGAGAACTTTGTGCCAGTGCCCTGGGAGGTAGGCCTGAAGTAAGTGGGGTATGCATCCAAGGCCTAATTATGAAGGGTTGACTCCAGGCTGGGGGCTTCTAGGGATGCTCTGGCAGGTGCAGCCCAGTCCACAGGCACCCAGGCCTCAGGCAGTGGCTCCGATTCAGGACTGGGACACAGCAGACACTGCCAGCTGCCCCACACTGGATGTGCCAGTGTTGCTTGGGGGATCTGAAAACACCTCTACCTGTTCTCACCCCAGAATCCTGGGAGTTGCCCTAGGCCTCTGGGAGTGAACAAAAGTTTAAAAAATTTCCTCAGAGAGATAAGTTAATAAGTACTATGGTTTTAGAGTCCAGAGACCTGGATTCCTTAATCAGGTGACCTTGGGCAAAGTGTTTGGTCTTTGGAAACCTCAGTTATTTCCTCTGAGAAATAGGTTGATTAAAGTGTCCAGCTATAAAGTCCAATGAAATACATGTGAGAGTGTAAAAAAAAAAAAGAAGACATAGTCAACTATTGTTCGTGCTTCCTGGCTGTCAACTTGACCTGTGCTGTGTGACCAGCTATGGTGGTGGGCTGTGCTGGTCAGGCGCTGAGAGACACTCGACCGACCAACAGTGAAGTGGTGGGGGTGAAATTATGGAGCTGAAGGCAGTAAGTGGAGGTCAGGAAGCTGCGGGGGTGGAGGGGTGAATGGGTGTCCAGATGGAGCAGCGTCGGATGAGCAGCTAGGAGGTCCCAGCAGGGAAGCCCCAGGCATGGCCGAGGGCAGGCTGCCTTTAAGGGCATGAGCAGAGAAGGCTTTCACAGAACTGAGAGCCGGAAGAGGGTGATGTGCAGAGGGCTGGCTCAGCGCTGCTGTCAGAACAAGCCAGTGGATATTTGGCGCCACGTCCCAAAGCAGCATTTCTGTTTGGCTCTCTTTGCCTGCAGAGCAAATACTGGCAGATTGGAATTCCCATTTGGGCTGTCACCAACTCAAACAGGCTTGGCTGAGGCTTTCAATTGATTTGCTTGGGGCAGAAGTGGCTCTGCTTGCCCAGGCCTGGCTGTGGAAAGCAGGACCCTCCTCCCTACCCCCCGCCCCAGGGTCTATTAGACTGCCCCCAAATGGCTCGCTCATCTCCATCCTGCCAGCCAGGTGGTTGAAGCTGCAATGGGATGCCGGAGACCTGGCCCTGAGTCTTCTGGTCATGCCCAGGGCTGCCCCCAGCTCTTGTAGGAAGGATACGGAATCCAAGGCTAGAGGTGTTTGGAAGGTGGCCGGATTTTTTTTTTTTTTTTAACTGCTTGTTGATTCTACCAGCAGGAAGCAGTCCCTATAAAATGGAAATCCAGTCAGTGACTGAGACTATAAGCTCTCCTCTTTATTCCAGCCAGCCCCTAGAACTCCAGTACTGAGATGCTGGAAACTGCACATCTTTATGTTTTCTTCCAGTGTGGTGAGACAGGACACCTACTAAGATGAACTGCCCTTACCAGGTCAGGCTTTGCTCTCAGCTCTATCTCTTCCTGTTTTGGTCTCTGCCCCTGGCCTCCAGTTGCCTGTCCTGCTTCATTGCCCCAGAGGCTCTCGAGAGAGTTGGTGGCTCTGAATTCCCAACCAGGCAACTCAGGAAGGAGGTGATTGTTGCTGATTCTAGCTGCGGGGGTTGGGAAGCAGGGAGAAAGGAGCTCAGTGGGATGGAGTGAGATTCATCAGCGCATGAGCCCTACTCTTCCCCACACTCTGTACCAGAATTTTGTCTGGACTTGGTCAGCCACATGCCGCACCTTCCCTAGCTCTGATTTTGCTTTAGGCTTGGTGTGATGCAGCCCTTGGAGGATGGGGGAGAGGCAGGGCTGCAGAGCTGGAAGGAAAGGGAACATTGAGCTTTCTTGGTTGGTTCCTGGCTTCTCTTCCGTGGTAGAGAAGCAGGGTAATGGGCAAGACAGAGAAAACTGAGAGACCAGCAAGTCTCGATGGACTACACCACAGGAGCCCGACAGGGAGGAAGAAAAGTAAAGGCCAAGGGCTGGGAGTCAGAAACATTGGACAGAGGCTCTGACCCACCTGGAGGGTGCGACTGGAAAGGGGACAAATGGGTGCAGCAAGTGTCCTCATAGGGTGATGACTGGAACCCCACTGATATTCCTTGAGAGGGGCAAATAGTGATGGGAATTATTTAAGATGATTTTTGGTTGCTGAACTGTGCCTTTGAAAAATGGAGCGCCATGAATAGATTCAGTCACCTGGGGTCTGGATTATATTTGGGTGACCTAAAGATGGCCCTGTGTAATAGGCATCTCTCAGGCTAGAATTGGGAAATGTTTAGAGGGCTTTACAAACCACTGAGTGAGCCCCCAGCTGTGATCTGAAGCCTCTAGGTGAAGTGCCCCTGAGGGTGGTTGGCACTAAGTGTGACCGGCTTTTTGCAAAATGAAACTGAAGTCTTAAAAGAAAGTGTGGAAGAGGCCAGAGGGGGAGGAAGAGTCTGTTCTTAAACTCTTGGGAAACTGGCGATTGATCCTAGCTTTTTTAAACTGGTGATGGGACAGTGACATCTCACAGCACAGGCACCTTGCTGCCCCACAGTTCAGCGTCCTGAGATCACAGCTGCCCCAACACCCTCCTTCCCCTGGGGGCCTTGATGCCTGGGATTGGAGCTTGAGATGAAAACGCCCTTCAAAATGTGCCACTGGGCCAGAGAAGGAGTAGTCCAAGCAGAGGTCAGGCTGAGGCTCTAAAGGGTATGGCCTCTCCTCTTTGTTGGCTGTGGAAATACCACTTTCTATTTTGTCAGTAGTTCTCATACTTTCACATACATGATTTGAATATTATAACAACATTTAGGTGCTTTCATTATTCCCATTAAACAGATGGCAAAACTGAGGTCCAAAGAGGTGATGTAACGTACCCAAGGTTGTCCAGCTCAGGGGGATGAACCAGGATTCACAACCAAGCATGTCTGACTAACTGCTCCGCTGTTACGCTGTGCAGCTGTCTTCTAAGGCACTGCCATCCCCATCTTATAGGTGGGCAAGCGGCACTCAGAGAGACTGTTGTTTGGCCAGGATCATCATTAGAGGGCAGAGTCAACATGTGAATGCAGGCCATATGTGTGCCCCTCTGCTCTACTTCTCACGGCAACCTTGTTCTTTCTTATCAAAGCTGTTTTTTAAACTTTAAAAATCAAGCCATGATTTCCTTCTGAGCAGGGTCTGCCTCTGGGAGGAGGGAGGGTGGCCCCTGAGATGGATCTCGTTTAGCCAGTTTGTGGAAACCTTCTTGCTGCTTGGTGGAGGCTCTGAAGTCTGCTGGTCCAGCAGCTCCTGGCTTGGCCCTGGGAGCCCTGGGACCTCCAGGGATGGGAGAGGGCAACAGGAAGCAATCAGTGTGTGCAGATGGGTGGTGACTGTGGTGCCTAATCAGGAAATTATAGCCTGGGCAGAAGAGGGGTTTGGCTCGAAGTCACCCTTCCCAGGGTTTGAGTAAAGCAGGCCCACGGGGAGGCGTGGCTGGTGGATGGGACACATTGAGCGGGCGTGAGCTCAGCAGGCAGGATGAGCCAGCCTTGTCAGTGCCGCGCAGAGCGGCCCCCACGCCCAGGAGGCTGGCCTCCTAGCTGGTGATATTGTAGTCTGTCCTTTCTGGGCCTCTGCCTGCTCCTGCACCCCATGATATCTCATCAGAAGCTGTGGGTTTTCAGATGGGACACTCTGGGAAGTTCTTGGCCCGAGATGGTAACATTTTACCTGAACCTTGAATGAGCAAGTGGAAAATGCCAGCCACAAAACAGTACATATGTGACACCATTTGTATTTAGAAAAAAAAAAAGAAAGAGAGAAAGCACACACACAAAGTGGCAGTGAGATATTTTTCTCTTTCAGGTGGCAAATATGATAGGTAAAACCTAGCACTGGCCAGGGTACGGAGATGGGCGCCCTTGTCCGCTTTTGGCAGTGCAAACACACACGTGGCCTTCTCAGAAGGCAACGCAGATTAGCTTTCATGTCCGTGTTCCTGTGGCCCAACAGTTCTGCTTGTGAACTCATCCTGAGGAGCCAGATGGCAAATGCACAGAGAAGCAGGGATATGGATGTTTACTGAGGCTGGTTGGGATAGAAACACAGTAAAAGAAATCAAGGAATTATCTAAATGCCCATTGGTGGGGAGACTGGTTGAATTAGTATGAAAAGTAGTGATTTATTGATAAGAATAGATGTTCTTTTTTTGGGGGGGTGGTAATTAGTTTTATTTATTTATCTGACTGGTGGCCCTGGGGATTGAACCCGGGACCTCGTGCAACCGAAGCACGTACTCTACCACTGAGCTATAAGAATAGATGTTCTTGATCTTATACATGTGATATGATATCCTTTATGTAACAGTGAGTGAGTGTATGGAACGTTTTGTGTCTGCACACATGTGCATGTGCTGAGGGATGTCTGGAAAGATAATCGTGCTAATAGTAGTTTGGCGGTCTTGACTTTGTCCTTACACTCTTCTGAACTTTCTGAATTTTGACAATCAGTATGTATTTTATAATCAGGAAAAACAACACAATTTTCATCTTGGAAAATATGTTAAGCAGTGTGTGAGCACGTGTGCGTGCACAGCTACACCTATGGTGGGTGGAAGGGTGTCCCAGCAGAAGGAACCTCGTACACAAAGGAAAGAGGGCGGGAGCTGAAAAGGGAGCTCTGAGAAGTTGGTGTGGCCAAAGCTGGCAGTTTGGGAGGTGGAGCGGGCGGGGTTGGGAAAGGACATTGGAGCTGATTCTGAGGACCTTGAGTACTTGGCTTGGCAATTTGGAAGCAGGGAAGTGACCTGGCCAGATTTGATTCCTGCTGCTTCTCTCAGAGTGGCTTGAAACCCCTCACCTGGCATTTAAGGCTCCTCTATTCTGTCTCCCCCTTCTTCTCCCCATATCCTCCAGGGTTCCCCTTACCCTGGCTCAGTCTCACCTCCACTCCTGCATACCCATTCCAATCTGCCTGTCCTTCAAGACTCAGCACCAGGCCCCCTCTAACAGGAAGCCTTCCCAGATTGTTCTGATTAGCCTTGATTTTTCCTTTCTCATATTCTCACCCTTGAAATTTCATACCTGACCTTAAATCAGACCTTAATTCTTCCAGAACCAGTTGAGGAGGGCCGTGGACTAAGAGGTCCTGCCCTAACACCTGGGTGCCAGTGATGGACTGGCTGACATCTGCCAGCTTTTGAGTCCTGATGGGGGAAAGAGGATAGGCAGCAGAGTTATTCTGAGTTACAAGCACAATGTCAAATGCTATATGACGTAGCTTTCACATTTATCCCATTGTACAGATGAGGGAACTGAGGCTTAGAGAGGTTATGTGGCAGTAAGTGGTAGTACTATGAGTTGAACCCAGGCTCTGTCTAACTCTAAAGCCCCGACTCTTAACTCTGATCTACTGGTCTCTGGCTCTTGCCCGCTGGGAGGCTGGCTGGGCTGGGCCTGAGATGGGGCCTTCCTATGCCTTGTTGCCCTGGGCCCAGTAGAAACAGACTTTAGGGTGGGAAGGTGATGCCATATCACTCAAGTGGTAGGTCCTGATGCACTGGAGGATCTCGGGGCAGTGCAGCATCTCTGCTGAGGCCTTGAGGGTGCCATTATCCCCAGTGAAATAAAGCAAGGGATTTCCCTGGGAGGCCAGCTGGCAGGGGTACTGGATGGGTATCTGATGGGGAGGAGGCTGGGCATGTTGACCAAGAATGAGCTTTCCCACTCAGAGATTCTCCAGTGATAGGTCAGTGAGATGGTAAAGGACAGTTGTGCCTCTGAAGCAACAGCCCATCTGAAAGCCTGACATACTGTTCACATCCATGGTCTCTTCAAACCCTGACAGCACACAGGCAGGCAGGCGGGTCCAGTGCCCACTAACGGAAGAGGAAACTCCGGCTCTGTGACGCCAGGCCCCAGGGAGGAGCCCCACCCAGGGGTAGAATCCAGAGGGGCTCTGGCCTCACCCAGGCACCTCGCTCAGCATAGGCTCAGTGGGCGTTCTTGCCTTGATGGGCTGGCCAGTCTCTGTGAGCCTGAGGTGCTGCCCGGGAGTGGTCGCAGTGGGGACTGTGGGAGAAGCGAGAAGTTTTGGAGCCGTGGGCACCAAGCTCAGGAGAAACTGGGTGTCCATCATGAACTGTGTGTGTCTATATTCAGTCCCATCCTCCGTGACTCAATAGGAGTGGCAGTTTGGGGGAGGAAGGAGGGGTCCTTGGCCACACCGGTGTATGTGTATGTGTGTGTGTTGTTTAAATATACCCTTTATTAGACTAGGTTTACCCAAAGGAAGAGAGGTGTGTGCATGAAAAGGCTGGAGTAAGGGTGGGGATCAGCATCCATCCCAGCATGTCCTGGAAAGTTCCCAGAGAGGCCACAGGCGGGAACATTTTGGGGAAACCCTTACCGGCCCCGCCACAGCCTGGCAAGCGGCAAAGTGGCTGGCTGCTTTGTGGCTGCAATGTCTTGGAGGGTTTGCCAAGCACTTTACGTGAAGTCACTGGGAGATTAAGCTCTTGGTTCAATTAAATGGGTTAATATACGTTGTCTGATTCTGATAAATACTAATGATATAATGTGATAATGGTGGTAATGGTGCTCTTAGCTGTGATTATCACACGTGCCGCACTGTCCCAGGCACGGAGGGAGGTGCCGCTCACATTCCCGCACACTCAGGCCTCATTTTCCACTCATAAAACCCTATTCTTCAAAGCTTTTCCAGCCCAACTCCCTATATCCATTTTCGGGACAAATTACCGACACTTAAAAAAAATTGGTCCATTTTGTGTAAAAGCCAAGTCCAAATTACTGTTACTTTCCCCTTTATGTTTTGAATTTCAAAAAGAGAAAGGGTGGGGAGCCAAGGGGGACACAGGGAATGGAGAGCGGAGGAAGAAGGGGGAAAAGGGAGAAGAGTGTATGAACGAAGAAGGAAAAAGCAAGCCTTCTTTTGTTTCAGTAAAAATGTATTTCTGGAATGATGTTTCAGTTTACTCAGGCAGAAAAATTAGAAATAGTGTACTTATTAAACAGGCTAAGTAAGCATGACTATTTTTAGTCGTGTAGTAAAACCTGGGTAATTTGGACCTTTTTAATAAAGATTCCATGATCATGCTGGCTGGCAGGCACACACAGTACGTGTGCGCGCGCGAAAGCAAGGTAAGAGTGCAAATGGGCTGCTGAGTTGGAGGAATGGGAGGGCGAGGGGCGGGGGCAGCAAGGGGACAAAACAGAGAGGGCTGGGCACCTGGCTTCTGAGAGCCATTTTTAAACTGAGTTCTCTCTGCTTTGCAATAAAAGTCATTACACATTCTTCTTCTCTCTGAATGTTCCTCTTGAAACCTCCTAATTTGACATCTGTCTAAAGAAGAATGTATTTGAAAACAGAAGTTGCACTTCTGTAAAAATCTGTAAAGGTTCACCTGACACCTGTCACGCTGGCCTGCTCCCAAATGAGGCTGAATCCGGGGGTTCACACATCATCCCGGGGAGGTGATGACTGCCCCCTCTGGGGTGAGGACAGGGACTTGCAGGCAGAAGGGCACTCCCTGTCGTGCCGATCACAGATTTTTGTATTGTTAAAATAATATTTAGTGTTTCATTTCATCATGACAAAAGTAATACATGCTCAGTGCAAAAAACTTGGAAAGGAAAAGTGAAAAAAAATCCCTCATTTCCCACCACCCAAAGTTGGTGCACATTCAGAAGTTTCTTTGTGCACATATAAAAACAAAAATTGTGCTGTGCTTATAGAATGTTTGTAGCTTGCCTTGTTTAGTGTTTTGACAGAGAAGCTTAGTTTAAAAGAAAAAGGCAATGGTGAAAGAATTATTTAATTTTATGCTAAACTTATAGAGAAACGCCATCCGCCTTAGTGGTTCTCTCTTGGCCACATGGTAGACACTCAGTAGGAGAAGTGTCCTTGATGAGGTCCCACTGCTAGGCTGCATGGATGGGTGGAGGATGGGATGAAGACCACGTGGGGATTTGGCTGTCACTAGGGCCTCAAAGGGTACTAGCTAAAGAGGGCTGTAGGGAAAAGGTTTCCAGCAAGCAGCAGACCAGCTCTGGTAGTGCGTTAGCCCCCAGGCACTGGTCTCCAAATGCCTCTCTGGATAAGGCAGAGGCATAAACACAATTACATTTTTAAAGAAAAGTTGTGGTAAAATATACGTGACTTGAAATTTACCATTTTAACCTTTTAAAAGTACAGAGTTCAGTGATATTAAGTATATTCATATTATTAGGCAATCATCACCATTATCCATCTCCAGAACTTTTTCATATCCCAGAATGAAGCTCTGTACCCATCAAACACTCCCCACTCCCCTCCCCTCCCTGCCTCTGGCAACCACTATTCTATTTTCTGTTTGTATGAATTTGCCTATTCCAGGAACCTCATATCAGTGGAATCATAATAGTTGTCCTCCCTTTTGTGTCTGGCTTATTTCACTTAGTACAATGTCTTCAAGGTTCATCCATGCTGTAGCGTGCGTCAGAATTTCCTTCTGTTTCAAGGCTGAATAGTATTCCATTGTGTGCACATACTACATTTTGTATATTCGTCTATTGATGGACTTGAGTTGCTCCTACTTTTAGGCTCTTGTGAATAATGCTGCAATGAACATGGGTATACAAATATCTGTTCTAGTCCCTGTTTTTGTTTCTTTTGGGTATATATCCAGGAGTGGAATTTTTGGATCATATAATAATTGTTTAATTTTTTAAGGAATCACTGTACTGTTTTCCACAGCAGCGGCATCATTTTACATTCCTACGAGCAATGCACAAGGGTTCTAATTTCTCCACATCCTCACCAACACTTGTTATTTTGTTTGTTTGTTTTGGGTAAGAGCCATCTAATGGATGGGTAGTGGTTCTCATTTTGGTTTGATTTGCATTTCCCTAAAAACTAGTGATGTTGAGCATCTTTTTGTGTGCTTATATACCACATCTTTTTTATCCATTCATCTGTTGATGGACATTTAGTTTGCTTCTATGTTTTTTTTTTTTTTAGTGAAAAATTTTTAATGCATCTCAATAGTATTTGTAGTGCATTACTTTTAGAATAACTTGGGATATCTTTTCAGAACATTTCATCATTCAAAAATTCAAATGTGATGTGAAGAAAGTATCCTGGTAAAATCCAGAACCAGAAACTGAAAGACTGGAAAAAGCTTCAAAATGTCAAAAAAGGGTTGGAGGAGGGTAATAGCTCAGTGGGGTAGTGCATACTTAGCATGCATGAGGTCCTGGGTTCAATCCCCAGTACTTCCATTAAAAAACAAAATGTTAGCCACTATATATAAAAATAGATTTTAAAAAGGTTACTTCTGTATAGCACAGGGAACTATATTCAATATCTTGTAATAACTTTTAATGGAAAAGAATATGAAAACGAATGTATGTATGTATATGCATGACTGGGACATTGTGCTGTATGCCAGAAACTGACACATTATAACTGACTGTACTTCAATAAAAAAAATTTTAAAAAATAAAGTCAACCTGTAAAATATCAAAAACAAACAAACAAACAAAACAAAGTAAAAAAATTTCTTGTATTAAAATGGAAACTTAAAACTTGGATGGTCAAAATCTTAAAAAATTTTTTTTTATTGAAGTGTAGTTGATTTACAATGTTAGTTTCAGGTGTACAGCAAAGTGATTTAATTATACATGCATGCATGTTTTCTTTCCAGATTCTTTTCCATTATATGTTATAAGAAATTGAATATAGCTTCCTGTGCTCTACAATAGGTCTTTTTTGTTTATCTACTTATATATAGTAGTGTGTGTCTGTTAATCCTCAACTCCTAGTTTATCCCTTGCCACCCTTTCCCCTTTTGTAACCAGTCTGTTTTCTATGTCTGCAAGTTTGTTTCTGGTTTGTAAATAGAATTTGTATCATTTCTTCTTAGATTCTACATATAAATGATATCATATGATATTTATCTTTGACTTACTTCACTCAGTATGATAACCTTTAGATCCATCCATGTTGCTAAAAATGGCTTTACTTCATTTTTTATGGCTGCCTAGTATTCCATCGTGTGTGTGTGTGTGTGTGTGTGTGTGTGTGTGTGTGTGTGTGTGTGTGTGTGTGTGTGTGTGTATACCGTATCTTCTTTATCTGTTCATCTATTGATGAACATTTAGGTTGCTTCCATGTCATGACTATTGTAAATAGTGCTGCTGTGAACATTGGGGTGCATGTATCTTTTCAAAAGAGCTTTCTCTGGATACATGCCCAGGAATGGGATTGCTGGATAGCATGGTTAACTATTTTTAGTTTTTTAAGGAATCTCCATACTGTTTTCCATGGTGTCCTTTGTCCATTTCTTAATTGAGTTTTTGTTGTTGTTGTTGTTGTTGTTGTTGAGATACACTTTTAAAAGCAGTGCTGAGAGCTGCCTGTGCTAAGAGGGAGGAGTGAAGGGGTGAGAGGAGGAAGGAAAGAAGCAGGAGAGGAGAGAAAAGAGTGGGGAGAGGAGAAAGGGCCAGGATATGTCTAGTGGAGTGAGGGCTAAGGGAACACAGCCCTTCAATTCTTCTTTTCAGTAAATCTTTATTGAGCACTGACTGTGTGCAGACACTTTTCCAAATATTGCCATCCACACCTGTCTGTCTCTCCATCCTGGCTCTCAGGGGCTCCAGTGGCCCTTCCCAACTGCTAGTGCTCTGCCTCCAGGAGGCTGTGCTCACAGAAGTGGGGGCCTGGGACCTTTTTACTTTCTCCCAGAGCACAGCTGAGTTCAGTCTCTGGACATGAGTTATAATTTTTTAGCTCCCTGCCCCCAACTCTCCAGTTCAGTATAGATGTGATTCACATCAGGAGTGGTGGGAGCACAGACCCTGGTCAGAGGGCCAGAGTGCAAGTCCTGACTCTGTTCCACAGTAGCTATGCCTTCTCTGGTGAGCTATTGATTCTGAGCTCCGGTTTCTTCCAGTGTAAGGATAACAAGCCCCTCCCCGCCAGGAGGAGCAAATGCTGCAGTTCTTATAAAGTGCTTGCATGGTGCCTGGTGCTCAGTAAGGGTCTGACATAGCTATTGATGAGATAACACAAAAAGAAGTGTTCAGGCATCTTCATCCCATGTTGCAGTCAGCCCTTAGAGGAGAATTCTTGAGTGAGTGCCCCTCCACTCCCGAGGCTCATCTCTCTGAGTATCAACTGGACCTTCGCATCTGCCTCTCCCCAGGTGCCGTGGACAGCAGGAATTGGGCCTGGTTCCTCTGGGTCTCCCAGGGTCTGGCCCATGGAGTGTGGTGGGAAGACCCAGCCACAGGACAACAGGCTGGGTTAATGAGGTTCCAAGTCTAGGATAGTTCCCCGGGTGGGATGGAGTGGGGAAGGTAGGGCAGGTGGGGAAATCAGTAGGAGTGTCAATCATGATTTACATTCATGGCACCCAGCAAAGCTGGAGGGAAAACCAGGTTGGGCCCCGAATGATCTTTTCAGAAATGACCTGTTGAGAAACTTAGAGGGAATGAATTAATGTGGAAAGTGGGGAACAGGGTCCTCAGGTGGAGAGGCAGGACATCTCACAGTAGTAGCAGCAGCAGCAGCAGCAGTAGTAATACCACCACCACCATGAATAATAACCATTTATTGAGCACTTACTATACACCAGCACCACAACTAATACTTTGTGTGCATTATCTCATTTAATCCTTTTAACAGCTGTGTGAAGTGGTTGTTGTTACTCCCTTTTACTGAAGAGGAAATAGGCTCAGAGACCTTAATTAAGTCTCTTGCCCAAGGCAACTCAGAGGTGGGGCCAGGACTCGAATTCTTGCTCTCAGAGACCACCCCAAGGGTTCCTGTGGATGCTAGAACCAAGTAACTGGCCCAGGAAATGGGGAGGTCCCTGGGCAGAAAACCACTTTCCCATACTGGCCGTCTTGGTGACTGAGGCCCCACTGCTATTTCACTGGGGAACTGAAGGTTCACATGGAGCTACCTCCAGGCCTGGACTCCCTGGGCATTGCCCCCTCCAAGGCAGCTCTTCCAGTTAGGATCTCTCCCTCCTTTCCAAACTCAGATGACTCTGGTGGCCCAGAGGGAAGCCTGCAGCCTGGTCGGGGCCATAAAGCTAGGGGAGGTGACTCTGTTCCTCTCCCCTAATGACCAGGCACTCCAGGGGCTGTGCACAGTGACTCACCCCACTCTCCTTTGGTGCCCACAGTGCCTGCAAACCAGTGCTGAGCACCAGCCTCTTGCCCTCCTATCCCTAATTCATGGCTTCTCTAAACCTGCAGCAGCCCCCTGGGTTTCCTTTTGTCTGGACCAGGTAAGAACCAATCTGCTCTTCTGTTTCCTGGGAGCTAGTCCAGTGCTGCCAGCAGAAATTACCATCTCTTCAAGATCAGACACTCTCCTTCCCATGTGGCTGCTGGTGCTTAGCATGGGGCAGCCCAGGGCAGAAAGTAGAGTGGGGAGTGACTGGGTTTGAATCCACTCCATCACTTCCTGCTGTGTGACTTCTTTAAGTCTCAGGGGCTTCATCAGGGAAGGGATAAAGAGGCTCTTTCTCTAGGGCGGTTGTGTAGGTAAGAGGGCTCACCTATGAGAAGCGTATACTTAGCAGAAGGTACTGGACCCCGGAGGGCTCAATAAATGGTGGTGCTTGTTGCTGAAGACAGAGATGGCACCACCTCCCCAGAAAAGCCTTGCCTGACCATCCTGTTTGAAGCAGGACTTTCATTTTTTCTTACTCACAGCACCCTGTTCTTTTTCTTCAAAAGCACTCAGCTCAGTTTGTAATTATGTGTGTTTGTTTACTTGTCCACGAGAGCAGGGACTGTGTCTGTTTTCCACTTCTCCATCCCTCGCAGCAAGGGCAGGAGCACAGTAAATGCTGAGAGAATGAATGACACCCCCTCCCCAGTCTTCAGGCAGAGCAGGACTAGGACTTTCTGCCTTTTCTCAGAGGACTTGGCTTTCAGGGCCCCGTATATTCCTCAGCCCACCTCTGGAGATGACCTACAGCTGGTGCAGCTGGGAAGGGCTGGATACTATCTGCAGCCGCAGTTAGTCAGAATAGCTGGGTGGGGCGCACGGCTGGGTCTTACACTCACCTTGCTGGCCACGGTCCTTGGTGGATGGTAGGGTCATTACGGGACTGCTTCTGCCCTTCAGCCCAGCTGCAGCTGTTTGGCCTGTGGCTCCATGGCCACATTAAGTCTCCACCAGAACCCTTCTTCGGCTTTCCTCTCACCTGAGGCTGGGCCTGACTTTCAGAGAGGCCTCTCTGCCTCCCACTTCCCTCCAGTCCCACCTCCTTCCAGGTCTCCCCTGCCTCCTGCCCTCAGTTGAGACTAGGGCCCCCTGGCCTTGGCAGATGTGTGAGGCTGGGGGAGGCACTCTGAGTCCAGATGTGATTGTGTTTATGTTTCCAGAGAGTGAGGGGTCGGAGCTCTGGACTGGAGCTGTTGGGGGAGGGGTGGTCTGGCTGTGGCCCCCTGCCCCAACCTTCCCTCCCCCCACCTCCCTCCTCCAGCCTGTGTATCTGGACCTGTCCCTCTCAGAACCCAACACTCTTAAGTCCTACAGCTTCAGGCTGGGCCATCCTCCAGGAAGGACCCCTCCTCACTTCTCATCTGAAGGTGAGAAGGCCAGTGGAAACATGCCTGGCTGTGGGATCTAAAGACTATTATTGACTCTGTGTGACCTTGGCCCAGTGCACAGTGTGGTGGAGCCTTGGTTCCAACATCTGTATAACAGGGACAACACTCCTGACCTCAGAGGCAGTGTTGACCTGGTTTGGCAATGTGTGCACAGGGCTCTCCAGCTATTAGCTCATGACTAAACCCACGGCTGTGCCCCACTCCCAGCTAGGGCTTGCCTGGGTCCAGCTCCAGGGCAGTGCCAATCACAAGGTGATTCTGAAGCGGAATACCAACCCCTCCTTCCTCCCCCGCTACAGCTGCAAACATTTTGTTTTGCCATTAGAAGTGACTTACTTAAGGGAAGCAGAATTTTACAGGCAGTTTACAGGCTGGTCTTGTTCAGTAGTTTCCAAAAGTTGAGGGAGGGTGGTGGCAGCGGCGGGAGCCAACGATAAGTTGGGTTGGAAGAGAAGTGAGAAGTCAGTTCTGTGTGATGGACACTCTTTTCCCTTACAGCAATATGCCCCTAGGTGGGATTTTGGTGCAGAAAGGCGGAAGGAGGCCCTGGCTGGGCTCTGACATATACAGCACCCTCAGTCCTCCTGGAATAGCCAGAGCAGGGCTCAAGGTGGGGGTACTCGGCCTATAGCAGAGAAGGAAGCCCCAAGCCTACCGAGGCACTCATCCGCTCCCACCCCAACGCTCCCGGCGGACAGAGGCCGTGCAGCATCCTACGAGCTGGAGGGTCATTGCAGACCCACTCTGGGAAGAGCCAGCAGAATCTAGCGGCCAGGGAGGGCGGGTGGTCCCTACTTTGACGGCTAGCGCGCAGCGCCAAGAGGTTGAGCGGCTCAGTCGATGAGCACTGGGCACGCGGGGAGAGGGTACTCTGAGCGCCTGGCGGCGGCGCCCTCAAAGGAGCCAAGCAGAACAAGTCAGGTACGGAGGTGGGGATGTGGGGCTAGGGGCCCCCCAGCGGGGTCTGCCTCAGCTCTTCCCTCCTACCGCAGGGCCCATGGTGGCTCAGTTCCCTTTCTACCCGCCTCCCTCCTCCGCTGAATGAAGCAGTCAGGGCTCGGCAGTGGTTAGCACGCTTGTACTATGGTTTTAATAGACGTACATGGACAAGTCGATATAGACAGATTTATAATTCTATACAGTCAGTCCGACATACACAGGGACGCTGTAAACAGGGGCGCGGGCCCGAGAGCGGGTGTGCAAAGTGGGCGCGGCGTGGGGCCCTGGCCGCGCCCAGAGCTCTCTCGGCTGGACTCTTGCACGGCGGGCGGTGAGGAGGAGGCTCTCCGCCGGGATAGGGGGGCCACCTCCTAGCCCGGGAGCCGAGCGGAGGGCCTGGGCCTGCGGCGAAGCTCGGGAGCTAAGATGCTCGGAGACGAGCCCTCCGCTTCCTCCTGCCTCGTCCGCACTGCCTGCTGCGGCTCTGGGGCCTTAAAATAGGGCTCTGGGGCGCGGGGCTGGAGAGGGCTCTTCGAGGCACGCCGGGGCCCTTAGCGCGGCTCCACGGCCAGTCCCGACCCTGGGCTAGGCTCCGTCATCCCCGGCCCAACGCCCGCTCCAACTTGGATCCGGATCGAGCTAAGGTACGCTCGGCCGGGCCCAGCTCGGAGGGGGCGTCTTGGTTTGTACCAGGCCGGGGCCAGGCTTGCCTGGGCCCCGAGCTCCAGTTTTCAGGCGCGGCCGCTCATTCCGGGTCCAGCGCGGGGAGAACGCGGGCTACAGGGGCGTCCCCTCCGGGCCGCCGGCCTCGGCGCTCACCTCCTGCACCGCGTCCCCTCCGCGGAGTGGCCCGCTGGGCCCCGAGCGAGCGAACACACACCACCCGCGCCAGCCCGGGGGAAATTGCAACTCATCCGTTTTTTTCGCGGCACTTTTCTCCGACGTCTTTTTGCTTTGTTTTGTCTCGTTTTAGAGGGCAGAGTGGGGTCCAGAAAAGCAAACACAAAACCAAGCCGGAGGTGGGGAGCAGGGGGCCGCGCAGGCGCCAGGTCCTCCGCGCCCACCCCCGCCCCGGCATCTTGCCGGCCGCCGGCCCGCGTGGCCCGGCTGGGCGGTCAGCTGTTGTACTGGCACGCGTTGAGGCCCGAGGCCGGACCCTGCAGGCCGCCGTAGCCGAACGACGAGTGCTGCTTGGACTTGAGCCTCAGGCTGGCTAAGCTCGAGTTGCACGTGTCCCGGTAGACGCTGTAGGGCGAAGCGGGTGTGCCGTACGGGCAGGCGCCCGGTGACATGGCCGAGTTAAGCGAGGAGCCGGTGAGGTTGTTGATGTTGTTGAGGCCCGAGTTGGGCATGCCGGGCACGGCACCCGGGCCCATGCTCGAGGGCATGGTCATGGAGGAGATGGAGCTGGGGGCCGAGAACATGGACTGCGACGACAGCGGGCTCATGGAGTTGAAGAAGGTGAAGCTCTTAGTGGAGAGCGGCGCTGGCGCCAGGCTCTTGGCAGCCCAGTTGTTGTAGGAGTAGCCGGCGGCGTACACGTCCTCGTAGGGCTGTACCAAGCCGCTGAACTGCGGCACGTAGCCTCCCTTGCACAGGTCCAGCTGCTGGTTACGCTCGCGCTTCCGCCACTTGGCTCGCCGGTTCTTGAACCAGACCTGGGGGAGGGGGACAGGAGAAGGTTCAGGGCTGCGGAGGGCGGGAAGGCGCCTCCATCTACCCCCACCCCACCCCTAGCCCTCTGCCTCGCTTGTCTCTGCTTCCTTCTCTCCGAATATCGTTTCTTTTCTTCGATATTTCCGCCCCTGCCTTCTCCCCGTAATGGTTCCTTTTGTGTCCCCAGAAAATATCAGTCTTTTACTTTTTCTGACCTTTATCCTGTTTCCCCAGTTAAACCCCGTTTCTTCTCCTAATATATTCTTTTGTTATTAACAAATACTTGTTTTCTTTCTCTCTCAACCAGTTCATCTTCTGCCTTCTCCCCCTAAATTATTCCTCATCTGTCTCCTAAATATGCCATCCTTTTTCTTCTCCATCGAATACGAAAGGTAGTTTTCTTCTCTGAAACACAGGACCTGGTGGCTCCTCTCATTCTTCAATCTATTTTTCATTCCTCAAATAGTCTGTTTCCATTTTTATTGGTATGTTTGATATTCTCATTTCTGCCCCAAATGTTTATTTTCATTTAGTCCACCCCGCTATCTGAACCACTTTCTTCTCCCTCAGTCCATTTTTCTTCGTTATCCCCCATTTTTGATCCTTTTGAATCTTCTCCAAATATTTAGTTTTTTCCTTCTTTCCAAAAGTCTGACCTTCACTGTTTCTCTCAAATAGTTGATTCTTTATTTTTCTCAAATACTTGATCCTTTTGCTTTTCCTTTAAATATTTAATTTCTTTCCTGCCGCCTAAATATATGCCAAATATGTTTTTCTGCAAATATTTAATTTCCTTTCACTTCTTACTAGTTTCTCTCTGCTCTCGCCCTTCACTTTTCCCCACAAAATTTAGTAAGAACCTCTTCTTTCCCGACTCCCGATCCTCATCTATCCTACCCAGTCCTTTGCCCTCCCCAACTCTCCTCCAGCCCTGGGCTGTTTCCCAAGCTAGCTTGCCAGACTCCTGCATCTCAGCCTTCTCCATCCCCAGCACTAACGTTGCCTGATTCCACTCCCACCCAATCCCTACCACCATAAACCCCGGACAGGATTAGTGAGTTCAGGATTACTGACTGCTGTCTTCACTCCATGTCCCACGGGGCTGGCCAACCTTACTGGGGAGGGGTGAGAGCTGGGGTTATAGTAGGGAATCAGTGGGCTAGGTGGGACCTTGGTTTAGCTTGGGACATGCTCCTAGTATCTGATTAAATATTTGCAGGACCCGGAGAAGAAATGATTCTCTTGCTGCTCTGGCAGAAAAGCCATGTTTTCATTGGAAACCAAGGGGTGAGAAGACAGAGACTGCAGTCCCAACTTGGGTTGGAGACCTTACAACTCCAAAGGGATTCTGCCTGAGGGTCACTCGTGCATCAGTCCACCAGAGCTTCCTTCTCCCAACCTGACCCCAGGCTTACAGGAAAGGGCATTAGGGACAGGGTCCAACTACAGACTGGCTGAATGGCTGAAAAAGAGTCAGGTTGAGAATATCCTCAAATTTTGGAGAAGCTGGCTGCGGATGGGACCACTGCCCCAGGAAGTTTTTAGACCCCCAAGCCTAGGCTCCTATCAGGTCTCCCTCAGGCTGCCAGGAAGGACCTGCCTTTCCCTTTCGTTTTCGCGGGAAGGCGCCTGCCGCTCCGAGGTCCCCAGCCGGAGGAGAATCCTCTGCACAGTCTAGGGTGGTAACATCCGAGTGGGCCCTGGGCTCTACACAGGGCAAGGGAAAGTCCTCTGGGGCCACAGGTCTTTGGGTGGGGGCTGCGGTAGAGCCCAAAGGTCAGTCAGGCTGCCGGTCAGAGGGATCTGCGGCGGCAGCAGCCAAAGGGCGCTAGCACCAAAGGGCTCAGCAGCCGCTGGGTAGATCGGGGTCTAAGGTGGAATCTCCTCCGGTGGAGGGATGGAAAGGGTCTGAGTGATGGGAAAGGGTGATAGTCTGTGCGCGGGTCTAAGCTTTCCAGGGCTGCGCCGGGCCGGCCGGCAGCCTTCTGCGCGGGTCCCCTTAGGTGCGCTCCCCGCGCTCACCCTCACGCGTGGCTCGGTGAGGTTGGTCCACACAGCGATCTCCTCCCGCATGCTCATGTCCGGGTAGCGGTTCCTCTGGAACGTGGCCTCCAGCTCCTGCAACTGCTGGCTTGTGAAGTGCGTGCGTTGCCGCCTCTGCTTCTTCTTCTTGGCCGGGTCCTCTGCACCTCCGCAGCCCGCGCCACCCGTACTGCTGTCCTCGGGCCCCTTGGCTTCGCCACTGCGGTCCTTCTCTGAAGCAGGCAGGACGAGGCGCCAGTCATCTCAGGCTTATGCCTTTTGCACCCCGTCCCGGTTCCACCGAAGCGCCCGGCGATCAGCGCTGGTGGCCGGCCCTCCCGCCAGGAGCCCTGGAATTGTCCCCACTGGAAAGAGCCTGCCGGGTGCCTGGTCGTCAATAGTCACCTCTGGTCAGGCTTGTCTGGGAGGAAAGCCCAGGAGCAGGAGCAGTGGGCCTAGGTTCCTAGCTGCGCAGGGCCTACTCTCACAGCTCCGCTCAGGCTCGAGCCCTATGGCCGTGCCGATGTCACTCGCAAATGTACAAGTTTTAAGGACTCCTGGGGTTCTAAATCGGAGGTGATCTCTGCTTTTATGAACTAGAGTCAAATCTTTCTAGCCTGAAGCTAGTGGGTCGGTGGAGCAAGAACCAGACAGTGGCCTGCACCACCTCCACTTTCTTCTCCCCAAAGCCGTGTGTGATCCCCACTGGGCAGGCAGCACAGCCGGATTCCCGGCCTGAGCTCCAGGCCTCAAGTCTCAAGGCCCAGAAAATCCCTCTGGCGGCAGCCGGGCAGCACAGACTCACAGACTGTCTAGGTGACCTGGGGGCTCTAGCCTCTCTCTCTTTGAAGCTACACAAAACCCATGCAGTCACAGAAACATTGAAACATAAAGAAAAAGAATTTAAAAACAAAATAGAAGCCCAGAAAAACTCACAGCTCTATGCCTAAAAACATAGAAAGGGTCACAAACTCTTAAAAATAGGCAGGTAGAAACACAGCAAATGCAAATTAAGAAGCCAGAAACCTCCGTGCAAACATACCCCTAACTAAATACAGTGCTGTACGTGTATAAACTCCAGGCGGACACAGGCATTTATTTATCTGGAATTTTTTAAAAAAATCAGTGCACTGCTGTAGTTAGATTTTTAACCCCTTACCAATAATGCCCTTCTAGAGATAATTTTTAAATCCCAGGGAAATACAACACTATAGTTAGATAACTTAAATTCCCAAAATAACACCACTGTAAATGGATTTTGAGAAAATCCCGGAGAAACGCGCCATTTTGGATTGACTTTTAAAAATCTCCAGAAGAATAACGTTGCATGAAGTAGATATTTTAAATTACAGAGGAATGTATCTAGTATAGCAATTCTTTCCACATCAAAAAAAAGTTAAAATTTATAGATTTGGTTTTAAAAAGGAATCTATACCTTTACTTCTCTGGGTTTTAAAAATAAAAATCAATCAAAGGCCACGCTTAAAACTTCTGAAAACAAAAGTACAGTTCCGCGTTGACTGTTTTTTTTTTTTAACCAGACAGAACCTCTCAGAGAAAGTCACTTAGAGATGCAAAACAGAAACAAATAGAGATTAAAAACGCGTAGAGAAACACTCAATGGTGGATTAAGAAATGAATGCAGAAGAGGCACCGATGGCCGGGGAAGTGGGAAGCTCGGCGGCGGCGCCGAGTTAGGACGGCGAGCGCGGAAGCCGTTCGGAGACCTGGGAGCCCGGGCCCGGCCGGGTATTAGCCTCACCATTGCCCGCGCCGCCCTCCCACCGGCTCAGCTCCCGGACGGAGAAAAAACCTTAGGCTCGGACAGAAAGACAGCGCTGAGAAAGCCATGCCCGGAGCCGAGTCGGAGCCTTGGCTGGCCGGCCTGGTTGCTCCGGGCTCCGGCGGCGCACGTGGGGCCGGGATCCCTCTATGAAGGGGTCCTGCCCGGAGCCGGGCCGCGCCCCCTGGCCCGCTCGCCCTCTCTGTCCTCTCTTTTCCTTACTTGAGGTTTTTTTTCCCTCCCCCTCTCCAGTTTGCTTTCTGACACTTCCCACCACCCCTTCTCTTCGGTCTCTCCCTCTCAATCAGTGGCTCCCAGTTTGTCGGGGTGTCTGTCCCGTCTCTCTCGCTGGGCACTTTCTCTCGCCCGCCACCCTATTCCTTTCTCTATCTGTTTGTTCCTTTCTTTCGATCCGAGCAGCCCTTTGACACTCAACTGCGCAAACCTAACTTTTTCCCCACCGTTCTATTTGCTCCTGATCAAGAGGGGCTGTCAATCAGACCCTCCGGTTGTAGGTTCATGCATCTGCGGATCTCTTGGCGCGTGGGGACCAAGTCTAAGTGCCTTCGGAAAGCACTAAATTTGCGCTTCATAAAGCGTGTGCATTTCCGCGTTCACCGTCAGATCGAAAATGGGAAAAGGAAAGGTCCTGACGCTCCTGGGGCGTAGAGGGAGCCTGACTGCGCGGCAAAGGCGCCAGGCCCTGCTCCCGGCTCCCCGCGCCCTGCGCCGGTGTCGGCTCCGTGCGCGCCTCGCGGGGAGCCGCGCTTACCTTGCAGCTCCGTGTCGGACGACTCGCTGGCAGAGTTCTCGAGCGGCTCGCGGGGGTCGGCGGTGCGGGCTAGGTGGAAGGCGGGCCCCATGTCGTGCGGCGGTGGCGGCGGCGGCCGGAGACCCTCTGGCAGCCGCTCCAGGCTCATGCCCCCCTTGAAGGCGTCCATGGAGGCGGCGACCGCGGCGGGCGCTCCAGGGGCCGGGGCTGGGCGCGCCCGGCCGCCCTGGCTGCTACCTGCGAGGACAAGAGCGCAGCGCCTAAGCGGCTGCCCCCCAGGGCTGCCTGCGCCCGCAACGACGCCGCGCCCGCCCCATGGACCGCCCGGGGCAGCGGGGCCAGGCGGGCGGCAGAGGCAGCGGTTTCTCGCGACCGGGGGCCCGGCTTCGCGCTCCGCGCTGCGCTCCCGCCGCTCGGGCCTCAGCCGCCCGCCCGGCCCTCCCCGGCTCCGGCTCCCGATCCGGGGCCGGTTTCTAAGGCTCCGGACGGCGCCGGCAGAGTGTGTCTTAAAGCGACAGCGCGCACCGCCAGGTTCCAGCAGTCCCTGCGCCAGGGGTGGTGGGTGGGGTGGGCCCGGGTGGGAGGGGGCTAGGAGGGAGGGAGCGAGCGAGCAAGAGAGGGAGCGCGGACGGAATCCAGCCCCGAGCCGCCCGCGCCGCCGCGCCCTCTCCGCCGCCCTCCCTCCCTCCCTGCCTCGCCCGCGCCCTCCCCCTCCGCAACCACCTTCCCGCCGCCTAACCCCCCTCCTCCCGCGGCCTCGCCGCGCCTCTCCCTCCTTCCCCGTTGACACACCGAGTTCTCCCTCGGCCGCACAAAAGAAACGCATCTGGCCTGCAAGTCCCGCGCGGCTCGTGCCCACCTCCACCCCAAATGACTTGTTTCGCTCAGAATCAACTCCTGTCTGGGCCGCCTCGAAGTCCCGAGTCCCCTGCGAGAACAGCCCAGGATGAGTGAATGTTCACCGAGCACGATCGCACCGACCGGGCGCCTGTGAGCCAGCGCCAGGGCGGGGGCAGAGCCCGGGGCTCGTTCCGGCAGCTCCCAGCGGCGTCCTCGTTGAGGGGCCTCCGGCCCCTCCTTCCCCGGCCTCTTCTCCCGGGACCTGAGCCAGGCTGAGTGACAGCAGCCTGCGCTCTAATGGGCCCCCGGATGCTGCCTCCTAATTAGCTTGGACCCTTTCCCCCAAGGCTGCTTCTCAGGCCTCCCCCTCTGCACCGCAGTCAATTTTCCGGGATTGGGATAGAACTGATGGCTTCTAATCAGACGAAACGTTTCTGTTGGCTCCAGGCCGCTGGCGAGTGCAGCAGGAGACCCCAAGAGCCCTGCCAGGCCCCACAGCCTCTTCTGTAGGGCTCTCTTCCCTTGTTTTGCACCTTCAACGGTCTGGCCAAATCTGCCAGGCCCCGGCCTTGGCTGCCATGGGGTGGGCCTTTGCCCCCAACAAGGCAGGTTTGCAGTGGCCTGGGGCCTTGCTTTGGCTTCCCAGAGCTGCATGCACAGGCCTGGCAGGCCAGGTGACTGCAGTTTCCAAACCTAGGCCAGCAGCCCAGGAAGCCAAGGATAGTCTTTGAGCTTCTCTTCCATGCAGTGGTAGTTAAGCTGCAGCACCAGTCGGTCTGCTGTGAGCACAGGCAAAGACATTCTTCTTCCCAGCTCTTAGAATGAGTCTCTCCTTGAGTCCTCCAACTTCAGTGAAGTTTGCTGAAGGATTTTGCTTAACAATTGTTAACTGGTTCCGAGACATCAAAGTCTTGAGCAAATAGGTGACAGCTGGGGTGGTAGGGTGCGACCCTGACCTGTTCCTCTAGCCACAGCTGGACCCTGGACTGCCCTCTGCCCCTCACCTGCTGACCAGACAGAAGGAGCCCTGGGCAGGACAGCAGCCTGGGGAAGAAGCACTGCGATACTCTCTAGGCCCAGTTCACCCTCATGTCCTCTTGGGGGTGTCTACTTGGGACTGAAGTGCAGACTGTCAGTGCCTGGGATGCTCTGCAGACACTGCCCTCATCCCGGCTCCCTGGCAGGGGGAGGCATCCCTGCCCCAGGCTGAGCTCCTAGGCCAGGATTGTGTGGCAGGGGAGGCAGGGGCATGGTGGAACCAGACCTGCCTCTTGATCCCTCCCTCGGCTTCAGCCCAAGGATCTCGGCTCTGGGACCTGGGGAGAAGGCCCAGTTTCTTAGGGCCAGCCCACTCTTACTGGGTGCCTGTGACCACAAGGGGCAGGGTGTGAGGTTAAGGCCAGAAGGAGGATGCATCCCAGGATTTTGGGGTGGGGGCAGGGGCTCAGTGACTCCTGCCTTTTCCTCCCAAAGGGACGTTTCTCTAAGTTGAGACCCCCAAAGTGAACAATTTTGGTGTGTGAGGGGTGAGGGAGGGGGGCACAGGGAAGTAGAGTTACCCAGCATTTGCCCACAGTAGCCCCCCCCTTTTTTTTAACCACATTTCTTGGCTGAATCTCCTGAAGCAGCAGATACCTTCTTTCAAGGAGGTATTCAGGTGCTGCAGCATGCCAGGGAGTGCCCCTTCACACACCACCTTCCGGGAGCTGCCTTAACCTGACAGGACAGTGTGCCACCCAGCCTGCCTGGATACAGACAAGTCACAGGAGCATGCATGCACACATATGTACTGTATACCCACACAGGTGTGCTGTGCATACACAGACACACACATACTCACTGTGCCCACACATGGGAGTCCAGAGTCACATACGTGTATACACAGCCAGGCCTCTGAATCCCAAAAGACTGATGCTCTTTGGCACAAAATCTGGCTGATAGGGATTAGGAGGTATGCTCTAAGGCCATCAAGTGTCAGGTCAAGGTGGGAAGCACAGTCCCCCCGTGGGTGGGGCATGGAATGAATGGTCTGCCTCTGAGCCCCCCACTCCCCAGAGGATCTAAAGAGTCAGGCCTTCCATGGGTGAGGACTGTTTTGTGACTCTGCAGCTCTAGCTATTCAATCAGAGGGGCTTGCTTCCCTCACTGTTGATGCATTTAATGCAGTTATTGAGCACCTGCTGTGTGCCCCTCTGGACCCAAGCCTCTGGCAGTGCTCTAGGAAGTCACAATAATCCCTGTATTTGGAATTCTTGATGCCTGCTGTGTGGATGGAAGTGTTCTCAGACTATTGCAGGTGAAGCTCCATATCCCAGGGGCCCTAGCCCTAGAGCAGGGCTGAGACTAGTGGGGACTGCCCAGGGGACTCTGTTCTGCTGGACCTGGGCAGCACTGAATGAGCAAAGGCGAGCAAGCAATTGATCTAGAGGAAGCCCTGGCCTGATCCTGGGTGTTGGATGGAAAAGTTACCTGGGTGTTCTCTCTTCTTCCCCAGACACTCCCTCCACTGGCTGCTATCCCAAGCAGGGTGGGGGCTTCTTGCACACTCAGAGATACATCACAGACACACACACAGACAGACACATGCGCGCGCACCCGCCGCAGGAGGCAGCTCTCTTTCAGGAGAAAGAGCAAGTATTCAATGTTACCTCAGCTTTGCTGTGTGACCTTGGACAAGGCTTGACCTGCACATGGGACACAGTGATCCCTTCAGCCTCCACCTCACTTGATGAGGAGAGGAGGGAAGGGGGTTTACTGGAGCTGGAACCATGTGCCCTATTCCCCATTGCTCCAGGCCACACAGAGCTAGCAATGATTCTATGACTTTCAGGAAATTTGGGGTTTAGAGTTCCGGCTGGGCTCAGCAGAGGAGCCTGGGCTGTTGTGGAGGTTGAAGTAGTCACCATAGGGACCCTTCCTGAGGCTGGGCTTACAGAAAACAACTCTGTGCCCAAGAATGGTTTGGTAATTTTATTTGGGAAGGGCGGTTGGAGGGTCTTCATGAAGGGCATCCTTCCACCCACTCACAGGGTGCTCTGCCCTAATCTTTGCACCAGAATCAAGGGATTTTAGGAAAAGGAAAGGAATGTGCCATGGCTTGCCCCGGGGGCCATCCGTGACTCTCGGGGACATTCCAGCCCTAAGCCTCTTAGGCTGTGGAGAAGTTGAAACTAGAAAACCCAGTTTTGGGAGTGCAGCCGGGACCACCTACCTCCTTCAGCCAGATCTAACACTCCTTCCCCCCAAAAAACTTGTTTCTTTGAGGGAAAGCAATTTCTGCGTGATGGGGAAAAGGGGTGTTCAGGTACAGTCTGGGAATGATCTCGCTGGATTGCTTAGGCTTTTAGGTCCTCAGCCTTTCAGTTGGGGTTCCCCAGCCTGTCCTGGTGGGGAGAGCTGGGATGTATTCAGGCAGGATGGCTGAGTGAGGAGCGGATGGGAGCATGAAACTCAGAACCCTCCATCAGCAGCTGGTAGGGCCCATCGCTCTCCACGCTTATGGCTCAAGGGAGCCCACTGATTGCTCTCTGGTTCCTGAGAATGACTGAGCCAGGGGGAGAGAAGGCTAGGAAAGAGGCAACAGCTGGTCACACAACTGGGAAGGAGAGGGTCAGCTTTTGCTCTACACAGCCTCCTCTTCCCAGCAGCTGCTTTCCTGACAGAAGGGCACTCTGAGCCTGGTCTGAAGGTCAACAAAAGCTGCCTCTACATCCTAGAGTCCACTTCTTTTCCTTTTCTGAGCAGAGATGAGGGGTCCCAAAGCAGTCTTAGGAAAGGGCAGAGGGCCAGCAGTTCCCCCCTCCGGGCTGCCCTGCTGCCTGTAGCTTTTGCTGTTACCCTAGACCTGCATACTGTGCCAAGTGGACAGCAACCTGAGGTTGCGTCCCTCTGGCCCTAGTGGCTGTCAGAGACCACTGGGCTGCCAAGAGAATACCTGACCCGTAGTTTCTCAGAAAAGTGGATTAAAATATTTTGATTAAGGGAATTCCGAAATCGGAAAAGCTTGAAACCAGGATCCCGGCCTGGGGTTCCTATTTCTGCGATCCTGGTCTTGGGGCCCTTGCTTTTTCACGACGGAATCGGCTCAGATTTAGAAGGCTGGTCAATTTCAGAATTCCGAGACCCGGTTCTAGAGAAGCGGCTGAGTTCTCAGGAACCGTGTGTCACCAACCAAACCCTGGAGAAGTCGCGGGAATGTCTTCATTGGATTATGCGAAGGGCATTTGTGGTTTCTCTCAGGGTAAGGAAAAGCCCGACCTGTGCCGGCTAGGGCAGGCCGCCTTGAGCTAGGGGCACCTCCAAGCACTGTGGCGGAATGTCGGGGTGCGCAGCGAAGAGAGCTGTAGCTCCGGCCGACGTCTATTGCTTTTCTGCGGCAAGGTTGCCCGAACGAACGAACAAGCGAACGAATGAAGCGGTTTCGTTTAGGAAAAATACCCTCTTGACGCGAAGCTAAGCCCGAAGTCCCCAGGCGTTCAGAGGGGCCAGCGCTTCGGCTCGTGCTGGGGCCCCCATTCCTGGGAGCAGCAGGCAGCGGCGGGCGGCTCTCTCGCCTGCCCTTTCTCCCAGAGGTCCCCAGCTGCCCGCGCTACAGCGAGGGGCTGTGAAGGGCATCCAGGGCTGTGCCCTTTGCAGGGCTGGGGCCCGCGGCCCTGAAACTGTTGCCTTCTTGGGGTGCCCAGGGTCAAAGTGTGGCGTGGTCCACGGGTTAGGTGAGGTAGCGCCCGACGATGGCAGCTGTGGCCGTGCGCTCAGCGCAGAAACGAGCTCTTGGCTCTGCCTCGATGGCGCCTGGCCTTCGCGATGCGCTCAGTCCCGCGCCACCGGCTGGTCCCCGACACACTCCCGGGGCAAAGAGCGCGCAAGTCGGCCACCACTTCCTTGCGCTCCAACACCGCGGAGACCCAGTGCCCCTAGCCCTTCGACTCTTACCCGTCTCAGGCTGCGCGGCGTGTGCGGCTCCTCGGCTCCGGGCTCGCTCGCCACAGACTCTGACTTAGGTTTCGACTCCGACTGGAGCCCGGGATCCAGCTGCGTCTCTGGCTTTACGCGTAGCTTCGGCCCCTTCTGGTTCGCTACATCCCAGCGTGCAAGGTCCCGGCTGCCGCGGCTCGGCCCCGCTCCTCCCGCAGTTGCCGCCGCCGCCGCCGCCCGTCGCCCGCGGGGAAGGCGGGGACACGGGACGGGGAGGCGGGAAGGGGGGAGGGGAAGCGAGGCGTTCGCTGGGACCAGCGGGGAGGGGGCGGCGCGCAATCCCGCAGGCTGGGGGTCCCGGCCTCCCTCGGGGCGCAGGCAGGGGTCGGCGCGGCTCGTGGCCCGGGCTAGAGGCCGATGAGCGCGCCCCGGGATTGCACGCGTGGAGGAGGGACTCGGCCGCATGCGGTCGAAGCCACTGCGGGTCCCCGCCGTGTTCCCGTTCACTTTCTCTCCCTGGACTCAGTTTCCCACCTGGCACGTGAGGGGCCGAGGCCGATTTCAGTTTAGTCAGGGTCTGGTCGGAGTTTCCCAGGGTCCTGCCAGGTGACGATCTACCCTGGGTTTTGAGAGTCGGCCCTTTCCCCTTTCTGCTCAGCCTGCAGAAGGGAGCTGGTCTTGCATGTTGGTAGAGGGAATGCGCTGCCAGAGCTTGGCAGCCAAGGAGGTTTGAGGACAGACCCCAGGGCTTCTCTTCATATTGGGGGGACGGTGGTTACTGGGGAGGGGCAACCACCCGACCTACCCCGCTTGGAGTATCCCCCCCACCCCGCATCTTCCTCAGGGGCAGGGCTGATGAGGAAAGTGGAGACCGACTCCATGAGGACAGGCCTCTGGCCCCTTGTCCAGCCCCTTGCCTGCACACCCTCCTGTTGTCGTCCTGCTTGGCCTTACCACATGTGGCCTGGTTGGCCTGTCCCTGGCAAGTGGCCACTGGGAGATGGGACAGACTTAGGGGAACTGGGTTCCATCTGCAGGCAACCAGGTTCTCCACTCTTGACCTGATATTCCATGAGAAGCCTTGTGGGGGAAACCAGTTGGGCAAACAGACTTCTGCTTCCACCAAGTGCCCAGTCTGAGCCTGCTGCTGGGGCCGTGGAATGGGACCGAGAGTAGAGCGGGCAGTCTGTCAGGGACCACCCTCGGCGACAGGGGCAGCTGCCCCCGATGACCAAGGGATGACCAAGGGGCTCAGGGTTGCCGCTTTGGCTCAAGGTGCCGGGAGATGGCAGTGTGGCAGCCGGGCATCAATGTTTCATGAGGTGCCGTCACCGGCGGCGCCTCCCTGCCTGGCTTTCCTGACAGCTGCTGCAGGAGAGGCCAGGGCCCCATGCTCTTGGTGCCCTGTCGCCTGCACCTCCAAGACCTCATCCCAACACTCAAAGCTGGAAGCAGGCTGACCCAGGCTCATAGAGGCCGTGGCGCTAGGCCAGTAAGGTGGCCCCTGCACCCTGTCCTGCTGTTCGGGGACTTCACAGCCTCTTCCCCACCCTCAACAGTGGGAACACCTTTTTGGTGGGTGTGTGGGGCTTGGTGCAACCAGAGCCGTAAGGGTTAAGAGTTGAGCTCCTGATGCCTGAGATTTTAGACCTAGACCTGAGGCAACCTGGCAGAAGTGCAAACTCAGCTTGGACTCTGCCCTTCAGGATTCCAGCCTCTGCTTCTCCCACTGCCACAATGTGGGCTATTTTATGTGTGAAACTTATGCTGGTGGGTCTGGGCCTGCAGGCTGCTAAGGTGCGATGCTTCCAACCTTGTCTCAGACAGCCTTCCCCCACACTCCAGGTGCCCCAGCATCTTTGGGCATAAATGTAACCGCTGAGCCCTTACTATATGTGGTGGGTGAGACACGCGTCTAATTGGGGTGGCATCCACTCTGATGCCTGCACCAGGAAACTGAACTTTTCTACCTCTGCACACCAGCGATTTTCTGGGGTTTGTTCCCAGCAGTGGCTGGGCATATGTATGTGATTCTCTGTATGTCCTTGTTCCCAGGCAGAGCCGGTGGTGCCAAAAAGCTGCCTCTGAGACCCGATGGTCAGAGTCGGAATCTTATATGTGTCTTTTACTAGCTATGTGGTCTTGGGCAAACCCCTAACCTCTCCTGGCTTCTCCCTACTGTGAAATGGGAGAAGAGTTTTCACCTCACTGAGAAATCTAGGAGATGGTGGAAGTGAGGGGTGTGGCCTGGTATAGGGGTGGGCAGCGCCCCCCTCCCCACCTCAAAGTTGTGATACCTGCTGGGTTGCTTTGCTCTTTAAAATAGTTTGCTTTCATTTTTGTTTCCTTCTTTCCCCAGGGTGGTCACAGTGGTTGAATCAGGCAAGAGCAAGCCCATTCTCTGATTTAGTAGACCTGCCCCTCATCACCTGCTTAGCTGCTTGGAAGTTTCAGATTAGGGAAGCTGTGCAGGCAGGTAGGGTGAGACGGAGTGGGACCAGGGCTTGAAAGCCTAGAAGTTCTTGGTGAACCGGGGTAGGTCAAAATATACTTTTTATAATCTTATTTTTGCTTCTTCCAAGAAGAATTTTTCACAATTTCCCTTTAGGTTTTGACATCTTGGGCACATACATTTCCACTTTGAAGGCAGAGGGATCAGGCATCAGAGCGAGGAAGGTTGGAGCTGGATCCACCAGGAACAGAAGTGACACCATCCTTGTGCCTGAATATCACTTTATCTTTGAGCTTACAGGTACTTAGTCAAAAAAAGTCATCAGAATTGTCTGATGCATTTACTTTTTCTTTCCTTTCAAAATGACACACTCCTTCTAATCAGAAGTTTTTCTCCCTGGTACAAAACTCTGCGATGAATTTGTTACATAGGTTAAAATTAAAAATAATGGGCAAGTGTCTTCAGCCACAGTTATGTAGAAAGGCATAACAGTTCTTCAAGCAGCATTTCTTCTGTCAATATCCAGTAAAAGCAGAGAGAACGTCCTTTCCCTTCATAACTCTTATTGCAATAGTATTGAAATCAGTATTTGTGTAATGATTGATTAAAACCTATTGCCCCTACCACTTGTAAGCTCCTTGAGAGCATGGCTGAGCCTCTTTTGACAACCACAGGACCCTTCCTAGGGTGGGCAAAGGGATTTAGCTTTGCTGATTGGCTGGGTGCAGCTCACATGCCCACTGCTGAACCAGTCACTTTGTGAGGAAGTGGCTCAAGTCTGTGTTTGGCCAGGCTAAGGTCACAGGCCTCACCTCAGAAAGATGGGATGGGGAGCACCACCTTGTTAGGGAATAGTCACCATACTCCCCCAAGAATACTGGCTGCTGTCCTGGAACAAATTCTCTGAGCTGCTGGTGGCACAAAATGGGTTATTCCCAATGCAGTCTCTGCCCTGTGAAGTTCTCAGAGGGCTGCTGTTGGTGTTGGTAAGAAGTTCACTCCAATGTGATGGGGAGGCACTGGCTCTGTTGGAAGAGTCTGAAGTCCATCAGGATTGTTGTTGCATTCATCTATAGGAAGAGGTGGAGAACTACCAGAATGTCTGAGGGGAGGCTCAGAGTCTACTGACTTACCATGGATCCAGAGAGATGGATCCATAGATTAAGGGAGGGCATCTATTTGTACTTCCTTTTTCATCTGTGAGGAGGGAATTAGAGGCTCTAAAAGTGGAGAGGAATCCCTCGGATCAGGTAGGATATTAATTTATTTGAGTATTATTATATTGTACTTTGAGCTTCCTGGCAGCAAAAGCAAAAATAGAAACCATTTGGGTATGCTCAAATACAGGCCTATCAGCATTTACATGGAATAATGGAAAAAACCTTGGTCTGGAACTTTCTGGACTGGTCTCTGTCAAGTCAGTAGAAGTTTAGAGAGTACATATTCGGTGCCTATGATTGCAGTGATACAAAGACAGGTGGCTCCTGCTCATTTAGGTTGAGACAAGGAGGCAGACACAGCAACCCATAACCAAATTTGGAGCACAATGCTAGAGAGGAAATCTGCCTGGTGTTGAAGGGCCTTGAGTTTGTCTGGAACATCCTTACCCTCCATCCCCACCCCCTGCCCATCCTGGGAACAGTACTGAGACAGGTAGTAAGGCAGAGAATGGGGGAAGAGGAAGTTGGAGAATTAACCGGGAACCAGATACCACAGAGCTTCACAATCCTTGTTAGGAGGGTGGGATAGTCTCCTGAAGGCAAAGAGGAGCAGGTGAAGGGTTTAAACGGTGAGAGATCTAGTCAGATTGATATTTTAGAAACATCACTCAATCTGGGTAGTGGAGGATGAATCTGAGGAGGTGAGATAAGAGCAGATTATTGCAACATCATTTACTCAGCCATACCATCTATCTTTCTCTTTGTTTGTCAGTTTATCCATCTGCCTGAAACATAGGAGGCTACAGCTTGGCATGGGAAATACAAAGGTAAGAAGTGGAGGCCGTTGCTTTCTGCAGCTTCCCCTTAGAGGGCCTCAGTTTGCCCTTCTGGAGTCCTGGTCTGTCTCTCTCATGCTCACAGGCTCTGTGGCTTGTGCCTCAGCAGCTTTCCAGATGTCTACTGCTGCGTGGGGAGACAGGGTGTTCAGGGCCTGAAGGGGCACAGCAACTACCGCAAACATACAGTTTGGGGAACCAGTACAGTGAACTACCCTGCCGGAAGCTTTTAAAATAATTACCCCTGCCTGCTCTGGCTGACTGGCTGACAGCAGCCTATTAGCCCTGAGTTGGAAATTCTGAATTGTTTCATGACAATTGAAAACATGATCGGAGGGCAGGAGGGAGCTGCCCATGAAATATTGATGTTTTCTCGGTGTTGTGGGGCTGCCCCTCTCAGATGGGGAATCCTGGATGCATGGGACTGGTGGCTGCAAAGTGACTGCCGTTTTCCTTAGGGCTCCTCTGGTTGACTGCCCTGTGGAATGTGTTTTTGTGCAGAGCTGTGTTGGTTTTTTGGGGACCTGCACCTCTAATGCTGTTCTCTAAGTCACGCCTCCAGCACTCCAGCCCTGCTACCATGTTTTGTCCAGATTCTCCTCGGCACTCAAGGCTCATCTGGAGTCAGACTGGGTGGGAATCCCAGCTCTGCCTGCTTATCATTGTGGGCCTCACTTTCTCAGCTATTTGATGGGAGATGCTAAGTGTTCCTCTCTAGCAAGGCTGTGATGTACAGGGATAGCCATATGTGCAGGGCCTGGCCTCACCCACAGGCCTGTCAGGAGCAGCCCTTTGTAGGTCCTGGGGCCAGTTTTGGGCTGGCTATAGGAGCCCCACTGGGAGCCCCAGGGCTTTGTGGTCCCTCCTCTTCTTTGGAATGCTTTGAAACACCTTGCTATTTCCCATTCTGTGCAAATCCTATGTAAATGCTAGTACTAAGAAAGTGCATGCTAACCTGGCAGGTGCCCCTGATGGGTGCCCCTGAGGTGCTCTGGAGTCTTGGTAAGGGACCCTGCATGGCCAGCCCAGGCCTCTCCTCATTGAGGTGAGTCTCTACCAGGGCAGAGGAACCTGGTAGTAATGCTTGGCTGCCTGATTCCAGAGCCTGCCCAGGGCAGCAGGAGAAGGACTTCCACTGTTTGAGCCCTTGAGTTGCCAGTCATTATTCTCTCTGTTGGAGGTGGTATTTACCCATTTTACAGAGAGAACAGTGGAGGCTGTACTTCATTCCTTCTGTCAACAGGCAATTCAACAGACAGTTTCAGCAGCACCCACACTGTGTGCTGGAGACTCAGGGGTGATAGACAATCTTGGTGCAGTCCTTCATGAGGGACTGGATCTAAAGACAAATGCATCTTTAGCAGTGGGGCAGGTTAGGAGCTGTGGGAGACAGAACAGGGGCAGCAGATCTAACCTGGGGGTCAGGGCAGGCTTCCTGGAGAAACTGACCTCTGACTGAGCTGTGGAGGTAGCAGGAGCTGGGGTGGAGGCAGGGCCTTGACAAAGCTGGTGAAGGGCAGTCTCAGCCTGGATGTTCTTATCTACCTGAGGATGGGGCACAGCCTCTGGTATCCCCCTTGCCCTGCTACCAAGAGGAGCAGGCTAAAAAGCTACCAAGAAGTGCCTTGATGATTCCAAGGTCCTGGGTTCCTGGCCCATGGACTTTTCTGGGCTTTATTTCCTTCATGTGGAAAATAAGTTGAATTACTTCTAGCAGCAGGGCACATTTTTCAAATGAAACTTTACCAGGACCTCTCAATAGAGGAATGCAGTGGTGCTCTAATTGAGGGTGGGTGTAGATATGGGCTCATCTGCCCTCCTGCCACATCCCCTTCTGGCCCTACAGGCACCACGAGGAGCCCCAGGGCTCCCTGGGCCACAGTCTGCAAGCTTCACGGTAAGGAGCGTCTCCACAAGGCTGTCCAGTCTGTCTCCGTGGGTCCTGGTGGCCAAGGTGTCCCCCTTCCAGGTGGAATCTGAACCCCCATGGGCCTGCTGTTCCTTGCTCCTTTCAAATTTCCTGTTAGCCCTTTGTGACTCAAGTCAGCACGCATCTATTAAATCCCTACTGGATACATGCAGAGGGGCTAATGTTTTTTGAATACCAGCTGGATGCTAGGTCTGTATGGGCTTCTTTGTATCAGGGTATTTCCGCATCACAACCAGCTGCCAGATGAAGGAGAAGGGGGCGGGGAGGGGCTCAGCGACTTGTCCAAGATGGCGAGTGACAGTAACAGCAACATCGGCTCCCGTGGATGAAGCCCAGGTGTGTGCTGGGCTTTGCCAACATCTTCCTGTGCATTAGCTCCTTTTGTTCTCAGAGCAAATTGTAAAGCAGGTGCTTGTTCCATCCCCAGGGATCAAAGAAGTGCAGGCCTAGAGAGGTGAAGGAGGTGGGCCTGGGCCCTGGGCTCCGGGCAGCCCGCCTACCAGTTCTCCCCCTCTGTCTTGCTCTGTGCTGTGGGGTCTGAGGCAGCCACCTGTGTGGCTCTAGGTGGATAAGCTCCCTCCCCTCTGGGTTACCACTGTGCATAAAGGGAAACTGAGGTCCAGAGATGCACTCCCCTCAGATATCTCTGCCCTCTGGAGTCTTCATCTGGCACAGGTCTCCATCTGTCTGCTCGCTGACATTGACTGTGAAATCTGAATCTAACTTCCCTTCAGAGTTAGATTTCTGGGGGCTTTCTGGGGGCTGCCCGCCCACTTGGTGGCTTTGATCAGGGCATGCTGATCTCGGCTGGCTGGGTGGCACCATCCTGAGTTCAGGACACATGGCAGCCAGAGATGGGGGTGAGCTAGTGGCGGCTGCTTCTCTGTCCTTGTGTTGGGTTCCACTTCACACTCAGCCCCTGCCCCCATCACAAGCCTTGAGTCTGCACATCCTCCCCCCTCCCCCTCTCCCAGACACCCCAAGCTCACTGCCATGTCAGTTGGACCCTCTGACTGATGGCCTGCATGGGATTCTGACCCTAGGGGAGAGTGCATGATAGGGCAGAGTGGCATTTCAGGCATGGTGGAGTGAGGCTGGACTTTTGGTGGATGGAGAGACCCCACCCTGATGTGCTTGCAGCTGGGGCCTGAGGGCTGCAGAACATGGGGGCTCCCCACCAAGCCCTGGGGCAATGCATATCTGTGCATAGAGCCCAGATCGCTGCACGGAGACAAACACAAAGTGAGGGACGAGCCTTGACAAATGTTTGCCAAGTCCCTGGCTGACTTGGAAGTCAGGAGCAAGCTTGTTTGGCAGAACAAAGGGGAGAGCTGCCTCCAGAGGGCCATAAATAGTGAAGGAGGAGCAGTCTGGCCTGAGGGCTTCGTGGGACCTCATCCCAGGCTGTGTCCTCGGCCGAAGGATACCGCCATCCTCTCCCACGAGCTTCAGCCTGGTTGGCCAGGGCCTGAACCTTGCTATGGCAGCCATCCTGCCCCCTGAGCTGCATCTCCCTGGGAACCCCTGGATGCTGGGTCATCTGAGGGCACCTGGGCAGGCAGGGAGGTCTGTGTGATCTGCAAAGCCCAAGGTCCCTCTTCCTCTAAGAACCAGGAGTTGGGCTGCAGTCAACAGTGGCAAGGCTTCTGAGGAGGCAGAGCTGGTCTGGCACTAGACCCTGGGAGCTTGTGACACCTGGATATACCCGGGCGGAAGGGGCTTCAACTCCCTTCCCCCTCTAGGAGGGTGCAAGGTGACCTCCCTCTCTCTGCTCACTGTCTTCAAGGGAGGAGAGCAGAACAGAAGTGGTGGAGGTGGCTGGGCAAGACACTTTCCCTACTTGGGCCTCAGTTTCCTCATCCTAATTTGGGATCCTTATCCTTGGCCAGCCCCCCACCCTGGGGTTCCTGAGGCCATCAGGTGAAATAGAGAGGAGCAGGGGTCAGAGAAGTCTCTCCAGAGGGGCTAACTTTTGTACTGGGTCTGGAGACATGGGCAAGATTTCCTTCTGAGCAGACAAAGAGGCCAAATGGAGAGTGGACAGTGTAGGTGAATAAGTGGAGGGGGTGTTGGGGAATCTGTAAGTTCCCTTTAGTTGAATGTGGCTGAGCCTGAGTGCTTATGGGGGATGTGATGGAAGCTGGGCTGGAGAGGCCAGCCAGGCTCTGAATGCCAGGATAAGGGACTCCTCCAGGGGAAGGGGAAGCCGCTGAGGGTATCTGAGCTGGGAAGTGGCCTGAGCAGGGCTCTGCTCTAGGATGGTGGGGAGAGAGCAAGAGACAGTTAAGGGAGGTCTGGATGAGAGGTCAGAGGTGGCCTGCAGAGGGCCCTGGCTTTGTTCTCTGGGCTTGGGGAGGAGGTCCTGGAATGAGGGGTGAGGGTGGCCAAATCCCTGCCTTCACTCCGATGATCTGGCTGACTTAGCAGGGTGAGCCTTTCTTTCTGAGTGAAGGCAGCTCACGATCCCCAGGCCCCAAACCAGGGAGTTGGCCTGAGCTCTCAGTGCCTCCCTCTGTCTCTCCATGCTTACCCATTGATTCTGTAGCCCCTGTACCCAACATTCTCCAAGGAGTCCACTCCAGAGGCCCTCAAGGTGGTCAGGAGGCCTTGTGGACAAAGTCTAGGTGCTGACCTGTTTCCTGGGCCCTGTCCCAGGCCCACCCAGAGTTACTGTACAAAATTCCCTGGCTGTGCACCTGTCTCACTTTGGGGCTGGGGCTGGGGCTGGGGGTCTCAGGGCCTATCAGGGTAAGGGACTTACCTAGGTCACACACACACCTTCATTTAGCAACCTTGTGGGGCTCCCACCTGGCCAGGGGTCCACCTGTGGCGATGGCGAGGCAATGGAGAAGGCTTCTTCAGCCTCTAAGGAGAGGAAGAGGGGACTTGGGTGGTAGCTGAGTTCCTGGAAGGATGGTGTCTCACCCTGTGGTGGGGCATGGAGAAGTGCAGGGCCCTGGCCTTAGTGAGCTGGGTTCTGGGTCCATGTGTGTGGGTTCTGTGGTGCCTGCTCACACTTCGGTCTCGCCCTCCACCCTCTGGCGACCCTGGGGTGGGGCCAGGTGGCAGGAGAGTGGGAAGGGGAAGCTAGGTCCCCCTTTGCCCCCAGCCTCTTTGCTCAAGTGTGGACTGTTCGACCTGGGTGTCTGATGCTAAATATCTTGAATTCAGCCTCCATTCCCCAACCTGATTTAATTTTTTAAAAAGTTTTATTATATGTACTTGAAAAAAGAAGGCCATCTCAAAGATTGGGTTTATGGAACAGTTCAGTATTTGGATTTTGGTGGTGATTTCATGTATGTGATAAAATGACAGAACTACACACACTTTATAGCAACGTCAGTCTCCTGGTGTTGCATTGTGCTGCAGTAATGGAAGATGCAACCATGGCGGAAATGGGGAGGGGTGCACAGGCCTGTCTGCACTGTAAGGGCAACTTTCTGTGAATCTATATTATTTAAAAATTAAATGTTTTAAAAAAAGAAGCCAGGTTGGGGTTCTGCTTGGGGGATGCAGGGTATGTCCCTGCAGAGCACAGTAGGAGCTGTGGGGGTTCCCTTGGAAAGGAGGGAGGGCCAGGGGCCAGGGCCTTGGAAGGGGAGATAAGAGTTGCTGGGTCAGGGAACTCGGAGCATGTTCTGAGCTGTGCTGGAGCCCATTCGGGGCTGTGGCCGGTGGCTGCTAGCACAGTCCTAGGAGAGCACGGAGCAGCTGGGCTGAGCTGTGCCTAGAGGGGAACGGGGAGGAGAAAGCATGTAGTTTTCCCTTCACAGGCACCTCAAAAGTGAGGGCTTGGGTGTCATGTCGTCTGAGCAGAGGAGAGGCACACTTGGGGTGTCTGCACTAGGAGGTGCCCGGGTTGCCCAGCAGCAGGTGTCTGCCTCTAGGCCTGGCGTAGCTGTGGCTCTGGGGGGTCTGGGTCTCTTGGATGCCTTTGAGAAGCCGGTCTCAGTGGGTGAAATGATCTGGCCACGTGGATCTGCTGGAGGACAGGCTCTCTGTCCACACAGCTGACACTGCAGGCAGCCCCGAGTGAGCCAGATCCTTGGGCGTTCCCCCTGCCGTGGCCTCATCACCTGCCTTCTTGTCCGGTCTCCCCACAGGACCCTATCCTACCTGTCGTTCTCCACTGTGAGCCAAGAGCAGTTCCCCCAAAGCAGTCTAAGCTGGTGTTGTTACCTTGCCCCACACCTTCACCTGGCCTCCGCCCCGTGTATGGCACCTTCAGCATCAGGCTAGGGCTGCCCAGCCTACACCGAAGGCTTTTCTAAGAGGATGCTGGTCCATTGTTTCCTCTCACCATCTGCTGCCTAGGCCTAGCAGTCCTTGCCTCCCCTCCATGGGCTCACCAGCCACCCAGTACCAGTCATTAATTGACTAGGGAATGGCTTCTTCCTCCTCTTTCTTTAGTGAACTCCAACTCACTCTTTCAGGCCCAGCCCAGGGACCCACTTCTGAGTAGCTTCTCCAGCCCCCCTCCCCTGAGCATGCTTGTATCTACTGTCCTGCTCCCTTTGGCACAATCCCCGAATTTCATCCTTTGCATATCCTGTATGTGTAGGCTTACTTTTGGCCACAGACTGTGGGCTCCCTGGGCATAAGGACTATATCTTTCTCCATTTCTGTAACACTGTCCCTTATCCCCAAGCACGTGTTAAGATCCCAGTAAGGTCTGCCACACATGTGGGGCCCGGGATCGGGCCCCCATCATTCAGGTGAGGCTGATAATGAACGTTTCAGGCCTCTAGGGCATGGCCAGTCTGGGAAAATGAGCAGCAAACACTGGCATTTTGGCTACTTTTGCTGCTGGGATGCTCAGACACCCAATATGAAGATTGCTCCTATCTGCTGAGCTCCTCTGTGTGTCTCATCCTGCAAGGTTAGGGACTGATTGCGCTGGCCATTTAATGGATGAGAAAGCCAAGGACCAGAGGGAATTACTGCCCAGAGGCAGCAAGGGGAGGAGCCGGGATGCAGAACTAGTTTGCTTGATGGAAGCATCTCCCCTACACTGTATTTTTAATCATTATGTAATCCTGGAAAGTTCCGGGAGGTGAGGATGGTAGATCCCCAGCCTCGGCCTGAACGTGAGTCCTGGGAAGCTGTTACAGTGCCAGGCCCAGAAGGGAGTGCCAGGTTATGCGAGGGAAGGAGCCCTGAGACACCCCAACTGACTTCAGTGGGTTTGGGGACTAGGGACCCAGGGTGTCCTGATGAAGGCTACTTAGTGGTCTCAGGAGACCCTGTCCCAGCGCCAGCACCATTGTTGTGTGGCTGCAGCCGGTCAGGGCTGCCAGAAGGGCCTGGCTCTGTGAGTTTAGTGCCGTGCTCAGGGATTCCTTGTCCCCTAGATCTGGGTATCTGGGGGACAGCTGCCTGGACTGGGAGGAAAATGGGTTATCTTGATCTCCAGAGGAGGTGGGATCTGCTCACAGAGTTGCCAGGGAAGGCTCTTTGCCTTGGATCTTGCTCGGTGTCTCCTTCCGGACCCTGATAAAGGGTCCCAAACACAGGGCTGTAAAGGTGGCCATAAAAACAGAAGAAATACTGGCATAGCTGGCTTATCAAAGCACATCTCAGACACCAGCCAGGTCTCCCTACTTCAAGTTTATTTCTCCTCCTCTGCTTTCTCTCAGAAGGTGTCTCGTAAACAGCTAAGAGGGTCATTTATAAATGTCTTCTGCCTTCCCCTCTCAGCACATGCGCTGCCGCTTTGCTTTCTGTTCCCCAGGCACGGGGGTGGTAGAGGGGTCCCCACACTCCCTTCTCCCAGGTGCCACAGAGATGAGACGTGGAAACCAGAGGGGTTCCTGCATCCCCAGATAGGAGTGAGGCTCTCAAAGGTGAGTGATGGTGACATCTCTGACCCTGGTTCTGCCAACACCTCCCCTCCGACTCCCATCAAACTGATGGGGGAGGGGGTTGAACTGACCTCTGGGAGGGGGTATCTTGCCAGGGGCTGGCCTCCATAGATGACCCCCATCACAGAATCCATCCTGTGGCATCAGAGCTGAACGGACTTTGGAGACTGCCTTGTACAAGTCACTGTGAGGCCCAGGGGTGGTGGGAGGCACTTTCCTGAGGTCTCACAGCAGTTAGAGGTGGAGTCGGGGGCAGGATCTGGTCTCTGTCCCCTCACTGGTGTGGAGGAAGCATAGCCTTCTAACCATAGCAGCAACAATCCCTCCTGCTCGTGGAGTGTGTTTCAGAATGCGGAAGGCTTCGCAGTTCCCTTTTGTCTGTTCTTTGCACTGACTCTTTGGGCAGAAAATATTTTTCCCATTTTACAGATTGATGCTGGGTGCCTGGCTGGCCTGGGGACTCTGTTAACCACAACACAGCTAGCTGTGTCCTCTCTTTGCCCCTCCCAGTCCTTACAGGGGTTTCCTGGTTGAGTTTCTTCTCATTCCTTTTCTTTTTTCTTTCTTTTAATAAATTTTATTTTATTTTTTAACGGAGGTCCTGGGGATTGAATCCAGGACCTAGTGCATGCTAAGCATGTACTCTACCCCTGAGCTACATCCACCCCCTCATTCCTTTTCAAAAGAGGTTCATGGTCATTAAAACATAGCCCTCAACACCACAGTCCTCCCATCCTAAACTCCCTACCTGTCAAACCCCCAACTTCATAGTCTCGAGTGGAAGCAGAGTCGGTTAGTTTCCTGGGCCTTTACCCCTTCCTCCTTTGGGGTGTTTTGGTTCCTACCAGTGGCGGGGCTTGTGGCTGGGGTTGGGTGAAGCCTCCTAGATGGTGAGAAGCACTGGAGACTCTGGGTCATAGCTGACAGGGCTCCAGCCTTTGAAGGTGGCTGGGTGAGGGGTGGCCTGAGTGGATGTGAGAGGACCCTTGGCTGTGGGAACATGAACTCGCCCAGTTCCTGAGTTCCTGTCTCCCTGGCAGCAGCCCAGTGCTTGGCATGACGCGAAGCACTCACAAAATGCTCGTTGCTCAGATTAGCCCAGCCTCGGGTGGCCAGGGTGATTGCACCTGCCTTGGCCACAGGCAAGTCTCTGTGTTGTATCCCTTTCTGTTAAAAGGTAGCTATGTATTATATATCATCTCCACTTAGAACCCACCCCATCAGGCCAGGGAGTCTCCACATTGGTGGATCCTCAGCCCAGCAGCACTTGGAGAGTTTTGCTCTCTGTTTGTCCATCTCTTGCATGATGCTGGGAGCTCATTCTGCATGTCTGCTCCTCCTGGGTTACCACTTTCCAGAGCTGATTCCTTCATGTGGCCTGATTTGATACGTGAACAGTCCTCTAAAAACAGGTACCCCCTTTTCCAGGAGAATAGGTACACCCTTCATTCAGGAGAAAGCAGAGGCTTCACATGCTCAGGTGACTTTGCTGGTGTGGCATAGAGGGCTGGCGGCAGAGCCGGGATTGTAATCCTGGCCTCAGTGTCACTTCTTTCCCCTCGTTTCTTGTCTGTTCCTAGTAAAACTTGCTGAGTGTTTAGGGGAATGTGCAGCGTGCAGGCTGCTGTGGTGGAGACCCTCGTGAGGCCGTGTGGGGGAGGCCCGGGAGCAGAGGTAGGAGGCCTGCGTGTCTGTCTGGTGCCTGTAATATATTTGAATTATCTCTGCAGATGAGCCCTGATTTAGCAAACAGTCTAGAGTAAACCTCAGCTTGAAGACAAATACAATTGACACTGGGCTTGAGTGGTTCAAAGGTTATTGGCACAAAACTGTCGGCTTTGTTTAGCCGAGGGACTGTATTTATGACGGGTGGTCCGGCAGTGCCATCCATAACTTGCTGGCAGCGGGGCTGACGTCAGACCAGAGACAGCCTATTTACACTGCGCCTGGAGTTTAGTTTCTCTGCTGGAAAACGCAAAGGTAATTTGATTCTTGGCCAAGTTGCTTTATGGGTTGCTGTCTCAGGTCTGGTGTCATAATTTGGGTCATCAGTTAACCTTGTTGGGGATGGACAGCATCACTCAGGAGAATTGTTTCCTGGATGTGTGCAGGGAGGTGAGCTGGGGTAGGAGAGGTCATTGAGGACTGTTTGGAAGGGCGTGATCAATGGGGTTCACTTTGACCCCTAATTTAAGGCCCACAGACACAGGAGTAGTAACTCTGAGTCTCTGAGTCTTTGATTACTTCCTGTGTCTCCTGGATGCTATAGTTAGTTTAGGAAAAAAGGAACCATGGGTGAGTGTTGCACTGAACAGATAACGTTTGTCTGCAGTGTTAGACAGGTATGCGTTACAGACACAAACTTCCTTGGAGAGAAATGATCCCAGAAATGAGCAGACTGTGGATGGAAGGAGCGTGGCTAGAGCTGGCAGAGGGATGTGTGGGGTGGCTTTTTGGAAAAGAGGAGGCAGTCTATATTAAGAGCCTGAGTGTGTGCTTCTCTTGTGACCCATTCACAAGAGACTTCCTGGCACATTGCTGGGAGTCCATCCTGAGGAGGTCAACATAGATGTGGACGAAGATTCATGTACCTAGGTGTTCACTGCAGTGTTACTTATAACAGTGCAAAAGGGGAAACAACTACAACAGTGGGGGATTTCTCTGGCATATTAATACAATGGAATGTTGTACATTGATTCAAATTGATGTATGTAAAGAATTTTAATGGTTTGTCAAAATGATTCTAAGTAGAGAAAGGGAACACTTTACAAATTGTAAAGTGTGTTTTCTGTTGTGTAAAACCGTCTGCAAAGAAGGAGGGAGATACACTAGATTATAAGTGGAGGTTAGCGCAGATTGTGGCTTTTTCATTCTCATCTCTTCATGGAATATATTTTACATTTCTACTAGGGGCATGCATTACTTTTCATCCTCAGGGACAATCCTAAAAGAATAAACAAAAATTCCAATTCCCACCCCTTAGTGGTCCCTGTTCTTCTGTAGGCCTCAGTTTCCCTGGACGTAAATGGGGATGCTAGACTGCTCTTGTTCTGCCCTGGCTCAAGTGCTGGGCAGGGAGGAGTGACCCTCTGGGCAGCTTTGGCAGTCTGCCCATGATCACCATGTCCTAGGTCTGATGGGTCACCTAATTTTAGTGCCTGCCGGGGCAGCTGCCTAAAAATGTGGCCCCAGCCACCGGGCAGATGGTCAGGGTGGTGTCGGCAGTGTTGGCAGCATCTCTGCCAGGCTGGTGAGGTCAGAGCACAGCTTGAGCCACAGGGGGATTCTCAGGTGTCCATGACACAGAACATCACAACCCGAGTTTGGGCAGAAATCTGCTAGCCAGGATCCCTCGGCTGAACAGAGGGGAAGGAGGCACCTAGGACTGGTGAGGGAGAAGTAAGGGCCACAGGCCTTGAGTGCTGTAAAGTCAGTTCTCTGGAATTCCAGAGGCCAGCCTGCCATCAGGGCTCTCCAATGTATGGCTAGGACTTGTCTCTCAGCCCAGTTCCATCTGTCAGTTGTGGGGACTTGCATGAAGACGAGAAAATTTCCCCAAAAGGTCTTGGCTGAGGTCCCTTCTGATAACAGGCAGCTGTGGGCACCATGTCCTTAACCAGAATAGCTGGGAGTATGGGGTCTCTGGGGATGTGAACTTGAGAGCACCTCTACCAGGAAGAAAGTTCAAGGGCAAATGGAGAGCAGGGCTCAGCTGAGTGAAGACAGGGCTGCCATGACTCCTCCCTGGTCTACTGTCTTCAGTCTTGTGTCACCTGCTTTGCAGATCAAGCCATCTTTTTAAACCCAGCTATGATTTGTCATTCCTCCTCTGGCTTGACCTATGAGTAAAGCCAAGACCGCTGAGTATAGCATTCAAGACCTTTCTCAATTTGACCTCGACTTTTTTTTTTTTTTTTTTGCTTTTATGCCTATAAACTTCCTGCTCTGGCTGAACCAAGTCCCATCACTTCTTTATCCCTGAACACACTGTAAATCCTCAGTCCCCTTGGGCTGGAATGCCCTTCTACTCTGCCCTATTTAGTCACTAGCTACTTGTGGAACACCTGCGTTGGACTGGGTAAGACTGGGTAAGACTTAGCTGATAAACTCCTACTCAACCCTCAAAACTCAAATGTCTCATGGTCTGATATGCCTGCACCAGCATGACCTCCCAGGTCACTCTTTCTCCACTGATAACGATGTCTTGTGTCTCATATTCTTAGTGTTGTGCCCACTTCTTCCACTGGGCCTTGGTAACTTTCCTCTGCATTCCTGGCATGATTCTCTGTAAACAGCTGTTCAGTGTTGTCACACAGAGATGAGCCATTGATGAGTGCCAGCAAAGCAAGTGGGAGGGTCTATCCCCTGGAGTTGTAAGGACATGAGATAATGATAGCAAACAGTGTTGGCTTAGACTTATCAAGCACATACCGTGTACCAGGCACTGTACCGAGTGCTTACAATGTATCAGCCCATTGAATCTTCCCACAAGCCTAGAGGTAGGTATGGTTACCCCCTCATCTTACAGATGAGGAGAGTGCAGCACAGGAAAGGTAACTCACCTGTTCAGGATCACACAGTCAGTCAGCATACGAGGTAGGATCTGAACCTATGTAGACAGGCTCTCAAGCTCAACACTCTTGCTTCCTGCGTGGACTCACAGCCCTGGAAGGCCTTGGGAGAGTTAATGTGATCAGAGATGGCTGAGGGGGTAAGAAGCCTTTCCTCTTAGAAATACAAATGGCATCTGTGGAGGAATCCTTTTAAGGGATGAAAGCAGTTTTTAAAAAGACATTAATCTCCTCACTGACTTCCTTCTGATGACTGCAGATGAGTGACAAGCCTCGTAATTGAAGATGGTGGGGCTGATAATTCAGCAGTAGCCTGGGGAGGGATGTCTCCGGCTGTGAATCACTGTGCACTACACAGATCCAAGTGTCTCCCTGATGGTATCTCCCAGGCCCTTGGAGCCTCTTGCTGGCACATAAAGACACACACGCATGTGAAGGCTTGAGTTGAGCTGGTTGTCAGGATGCCCAGATGCAGCTTCCTGGTCCAGAGAAGTTGTCTGGGGAGCAGCTGCTGCAACAGGCAGGAGAACTGAGTGCCTACTGTCCGTGGGCACCATGCTAGGGGCTGGATGGAGAATGCCTGGTGCATAGTAGGTTTTTGTTTGTTGAATGGGAGCATGAACGGCTCAGGTAGGAGCCCTGGATGTGAGGCACCCCAATACTTTCCTGATTGGCCCTCACAGAGCTTAGAGGGAGCAAGAAGCTCTGAGCGCATGGGGGATCCTCCGCTGAGGGGGATGCTGGGTGGGTGTGGGTAGTCAGGGAAGACTTGGCCTTTCTGTTGTAAATGCCCATGGCTCCATGCTTGTGCAAGTATATGTGGCTCCCCTACACTGGGCTGAACCTGTGGGCTGAAGGAGGATGCTTCCACGGCAGGCAGGCAGGCAGGCAGCAGTGAGCAGAGAGGAAGCTGAGGAGGGGCTTACAGACACACAGACCCCAGGGTGCCCCTGACCCGCACTGCACCACCACTCATTGGCTTGGATGACCAGTGCCTGGTCAGTGTTGCTAGCACCTCGGACAGGTCCAGCCCTGAGATAGGCAGGATCTGAGGAGAGGAGTTGAATGAGAACTCTCAACTCCACCCCTCCCAGAACACTTCCAGTGTGGGTGTACCGGGGTCCCAGAAAGTGCAGATCTCAGATGTGTGCTATGGGCAGGGTGCTGAGGGGCTGGGGAGGTGACCTGGGGCCAGTATGTGTGTATGTGTGTGTGTGTGTGTGTGTGTGTGTGTGTGTGTGTAGGTAGGTAGGGAGGGAGGGAGTATTCACTCATTCATTCATTCATTTGTCCAGTTATCCATTCAAAAGTGTCGGTCACCAAGTTTGATTCTGGGGTTCCAAGGTAGGAACAAAACTGACATGGACCCCACTGTCATGGAGCTCACAGCCTATAGAGGGAGACAGACGTGACTCCTACAATCAGTCACACCAACAGACGCAAAAGTACTGATGATGCCGGGGGAGGTGAGGTGTGAGGGGAGGGGACTATGTGGTGAGTTTTGTCACTCGTTTGTGACTTTTTTATGCCAGAATATTCACACTTCTTGTTCATTGGAAGATCCCTTTGTTGAAGTGAACTCTTGGCTTTATGACAACAGAACAGTTTGGGGCGTCTCACATCCCCCTTCACCTGCCCTTCAGACTGTCTCCCTCCCACTCCCAGGTTACCTCAGAGTTCTGGGGAGCACGGTTTGGCCATCACTGCTCTAGGCACTGAGGAGCTAGAGGACGTCTTGCATCAGGGCAGCGAGCTGTTGAAATTGCTGTTTCAGGAAGATACGCACAGCAGGGTCATCTGTGAGGAGCTGTGCCCGTGATGGGAGGCTGAGTGGTCCAGACCCCTGTGGATGGATGACTGGGCCCGGGGCCCAACCTTGTGCCAGATACAAGGAGACTTAGCTGGCTGATGGGAGAAGTTTCTGGTATGGAACGTGGGCCTGCCAAGAGCTCCTGGGGAAGAGGTGGGGACCTGGGGCTACCTGTGGGCCTGGGTGGCTCTCAGCAGGCTCAGGAATTTACTCAGAGAGCAGGCTGCATCAGCCACACAGCCAAACTCCTCAAGCAGCCTCCCAGGGGCAGGCCCTTCCTTCAAGACGCATGAGGAGGCAAAAGGGCAGGGCAGCTGGGGGCTCTGGGGCAGTGTCAGTTTTCTCTCCTTGCTGTGAGACATTACAGGAGACTTAGGGGCTTAAGGCAACACAAATTTACCTTCTCACGATTCTGCAAGTCAGGGGTTGGTGAGGCCTCACTGGGCTTAAGGTCAAGGTGCCGGCAGGGCTGTGCTCCATCTAGAGGCTCTAGGGGAAGTTGGTTTCCCTGCTTTTCCTAGCTTCCAGACGCTGCTTGCATTTCTTGGCTTGTGGCCCCTTCCTCCATCTTCAAAGCTGGCGACATTGCATTTCTCTAAGCCTCCTTCCATCATAACTTCCCTTTCTCACCACAGTTGGAAGATGCTCCCCACTTTTAAGTGCTGGTGGGATTAGACCAGGCAGTCCAGGATAACTTCCCCAGTTCAAGACCCTTGAACTTAGTCACATTTGCAGAAGACCCCCTTTGTCATACAAATTACATAGTTGAAGGTTCTGGGGATTAGGCTATGGGCATCTTTGGGGCAGGTCGAGTTGGGGTCATCACTGTGTCCACAGAGGCCTAGGGGTCTCCACAGCCAGGAACAAGAAAGCGTGGGTTTCTCCTTGGCTCCCAAAGTGGGGGCTCCCCTACAAGACCTGCAAACATGGAAACTCCCCTAACTGAAATGGGTGTGGAAAACCTTCTCAGATGGCCCCCTCTCTATACCTCATCTGCCTCTCCTTCCACGCCTGGACTCTGGTACCTGTAGTTCCCTAAACCTGCAAGGCTCCTTCTTGCTTTGGGACTTTATACCTGTTTGCTCTGCCTGGAACGCCATCCCTCTTCCACTCTACCCTCACTCCAGACTTGTCCCTGGTTAACCCCCGGGTTAGCCCCCTGGAAAGCCACCCTGCCCCCTTGCCTGCCCTCTGCTGCTTCTGGCTGGATTAGGTAGTTCCCATGTTCCCCTCCCTGTGCTGTCAAGGCCTGTGCTTGTCTTCACCTCCTCCGTCTGACCATGAGCACCTGAAGGTGGAGCAGGACTGTTCCATCTCTGAAGCCAGCTTGGGGCCTGGGCCTGAGCCTGTGAACATGAGCTTGTGAAAGAGATGAATAAAAGGATGATTCAGCTGAGGGGGAAGAAAGGCCTGGACTGAGGCCAGGGTGTCTGGAATGGTGATGGGGGAAGGTGGTTGGGCCCCCCTGCTGCCCAGGGTGGGGACCATGGCTGGTTCACGTGTGTTCCTTCCAGCTGCATAAAGGTGCATGGTGGGGGCGACAGGAGAGGTGGGGTTGGGAGGTTTCCCAGGAGACCTGGGTCCATGTGGCCCTAGTCACATGGTATAGATGCTGAGGGGTTTTGGGCAATTTGGACATGGCCCCACGCAAGGATGAATCCTGACTGTAAGGCCTGCCCGACCTTGGCTTGTCCCCCTGCCCCAGGGTGGGCTTCTCTGGTTTTCTCTGTAGCACACTGGGGCTCTGGGTTGGACACTTTGGGGAGGGAGCTGAAATGATATAGGCATGAGAGGGACGGCCAGGTTTGTCCCCAGCAGGGGACAGTGGCTTCTGAGCCCCTAGGCTGGTAATCCACATCTGAGATGCAGCACAGTCCCTTGTCTCCTTGTCCCACCCCTAGGTGTTCACAGGCTCCACCGACCTCCGGATACTTCCTTCTCCAAGAAGGCCCTCAGAAGTGAACAGTGACCTCTTCTATGAGTCCTCGCTCAGGGAGACATTGCTGTGGGATGATGGAGGCTCCTCCAGTGCGGAGGATGGTCTGGGGGAGCTGCCTCCCTCCTGAGCCTGGTTCTTAGCAGTGCCATGTCGAGCATATTAGAGCCTGAGGCAAAGGAAAAATCACTAATACTGGCCTTGTCTTAAAGTTTTGGTATTGTAATCATCATGGATTTTGGCCTTAATTTTGATTTTTAAAAATATTGCATGGAATATTGTTAATCTTGATTGCTGAGTTTTTTTGGATTCCCTTACATTTTCTGTCCTTTGAAGTCTGGGTCTCACTTACCCACCCTGGCCCTGGCCCTGCTTCTAGGACCGGGCCCTGGGATTTTCCATGTCCCCAGGAGCTCTCTGGCCTTGGCCCTCTCTCCTTAGGAAGAAGGTGTGAATGAGTTGGGTACCCAGGAGAGAAGAGGCTTGGGGCCACTGCCATCTTGGTTTTTTTAGGATCTGCCCCAGCCCAGCACTGAGTGAATTCTACCCCCACCTTGTGGGGCTCAGCTCCTGGAAAGTCTGTCTGCGTGGACTAAAGATGGCTTCCTCCTGGGATGTCTGAGAGGCTCAGGGGCCTGGGCTGCTGGGGCTGAGGACAGAAGAGGAGGGTCTTGGAGGCTGGGTCCCCAACAGCCAGCCCTGGCAACTGGGTGTGTATCTTGGTGGCTGAGGAGCTGTGTCGTGCTGGCTGTCTGACTGTAAGCCATGTTGGCAGGGCCTGGGCTCCCAGGCCTGATGCTCAGCACGCTGTCAGCACTCAGCAAATAATAAATAATAATAATATCTCCAGCATGTTGGGAGAGCCCAAGGAGGGAGGGAGTACAGGAAACATGTGTTTTCTCTCATGGTGGGGGCTGGAAAACTGAAGTCTGTTCAGCGCCTTTGTGCGGGATTTGGGGGGAGCCATCCCTACTCCCCAATAGCTTGGCACAGGAAGATGGTTGGCAAGCACCCCCCACCCCCAACAGGGCCTGCCTTGCGAACTGGGTGGGGGCTCAGAGAGACTTGTCTGGGGGTCTCCCTGGAGTGTCCTTTGTCAAGAGCCCTGACTGTCCTCAGATATCTTCTGGGATTTGGAGATGATCAGACTTGGGTTTGAATCCTGGATCTACCACTTTAGACAAGCTGCTTAGCCTCTCAGGGCCTCCTCGGTTTTCTCGCTTGTAAAATGGGACGGTTGCAGCAACTGTTAGGCAGGATAACAAGAGCAGCTGCAGAGTGCTTGTGCGGGGACTGGCAGCAGGTCAGCGGGGCCTGATGCTGGTGTTCTACTTCAGTCAGCCACGTCTCTGGTGCTCAGTGTGAGACCTGAGTTTGGTCCCGCGGGGGAGATGGTGAGGAGCAGGACCGAGCTGGTGGGCAGGGAGGATGCTGCAGACCACTTTTCTGCGGCGCGTTGCCCCAGTGCACTGGCACCCGTTACTGTTTGTTGGTGGACTGCGGGCTTTCGTGGGGCCAGGGATGGAGGTCGAGTGCTTGGTGTTGGAGCCTGCTGGGGACTGGGTAGCATGGGTGAAGTCTCCTCGGCAGCCCCTGCCCGTGAGGCTCAGAGCCAGTGTCTCGAGTTGCAGCTCCCTGGATCTGGGAGAGCTGGGTAGGGCTGAGACAGTGGGGCCGGGGAAGGTCCTGGGCACGGTCCCCATGACCCCTGTTATCTCCCCACCTGCTTCCTCAGGAAGTGGTGGGGGCCGCTGGAGGCTCGCCTTCCAAGCGTGTGGAAGTGGGGTGCTGGGTGTCTCCACCTGCTCAGGCCTCCCCCTGAGGGTGCCTCGCTGTGCCCCACATTTGCCCTGTGGCTGTAGCACTGGACAGCGAGTCTCCAGGAACCGGGCATCTAAGTGGCCTGCTCGTCTTGCCCATCCCCAGGGCCCTGTGGTTCCTCCTTTCCCCCTCCTGGCTTTTCCTGCACAGGCGGTTGTCCCACTTACCGCAGTCTCCTGCCTCCTGCCCTGAGGTGCGGGCTCCTCCCAGGTGGCCCAGTGAGGCCCAGCCACTGTCCCCCTTGGCCTGGCTCTGCGCAGTGCCACAGGGGATGGGCCACTTGTCAAATGCTCTTGTTTAATTTTCCTCGCTCAGAGTCTGCTTGTTCCAACACCCTGCAATGACACGGGTGTTAACTGAGCACCAGGGACTACAATCATCAGGGTTGAGAGACAAGAATCTCCTGGTGGTGGAGCAGCTGTAGGCAGGAGTGCCGCCTGATCTGTCCCCGGAGAGGAGCGGCTCCGGCCTGACTCGTGTCTGAAGAGCCGCCGGCTTCGCGTCCTTCACTCTCGCGCTTGTCTGGCTGCGGCCCCGCAGAGACTTCTCCCTTCTAGGGCCCCCACGATACTCTCAGTGGGGCAGGCAGATGAGTGGAGGTTATTCGGGTCAGTGACTGGGAGCGTCTGAGCAGAACAGGCAGCTTGTGTGGTCTTGCCGATGGGTGGGTAAGGCTGCTGGGCCAGGAAGGGACAGCTCTCGACCACGTGGGTGCTGAGGAGGCTGGGGGGGGGGGTGCCCTGGGGCGCAGCAGCAAACGGGGCTTCATCAAGGATAAGTGCAAAGTCCTGTGTTTAGGTTCAGGAGATCAATTCCTGAATTCTGTCTGAGGTGGGACAGACCAGGCTCAGCAGCAAGGATTCTGGCTGCAAAGTTGATGTCAACTTGTCACGTGCCGTGGTTGCTTAATAAACATCTATGAAGGCCACTTCCAAATGCAAGAAGAGGTGTTTCATGTCTTGATTGGTTGAGGGGACAGCGGGTCCTTCTGAGGGTGATGCCTCGTTGTAAGAGGCACGGGCAGCCGGGTGTTATGAGGAGATGGGCACTTTGTCACGTGGGGATTGCTCTGGGATCTGGGAATGTCCAGGTATGTGAGAGGCGTCCATGTGAGAGGGAGACAGCAGATGGTTGGGCTTGACTGTGGAGAAGAAGGTTTGGGCTCAGCATGCATTGTGGTGACCCAGAACGGAGAGGGTTGGGTTCTCAGGAATGGAGTCCCCGCTTTTTGGGGTCCCGCACAGGTAGATGTAGTGTGGCTGCTGTTGACATGTGTAGAAAACAACTCCTGCCTGGGGAGGGCCTCAGCCTGGGTCTCTTTCCCTGACTACGGGGTCTCTAGCCTTGAGACTGGCCTTGGTTCTGCCACTCACTGGCATCCACTCTCTGGATTGGTCTCTTCCCTTCTCTGTGCCTCTGTGCTCCTGCCTGGGACAGAATGTAAGGTTCTTGATTTTGTCCTGTGGGTGGTACAAGGGGAAGTCGGGGTTGGGGTGCTGACAGGGCCCTGGGAGCTTTCTGTGGGCACACAGGGCCAGGATGCCACAGAGCCACAGATGTCAGTATTTGTGGATGGAACACTTTCTCTAGAGACCTGTGGACTTTTGGTTCCCAGTGAGCCTTGGGAACGTGATGTTCCAGTGTGAGTCTGTACTGCTGGGGCTGGCGTTGGGACCTGAGAGCCATCAGAGGCCACAGGGCTTGCCGGGAGGGGAAGCCCTCATCAGGTCTTCTCCTGGCCGAGCTCCTATGAGCACTGGCACTGGCCAAGCACATAGTAGGCCTTTTCTTAGTTAGTGTGTTCAGTGGGCTCTGCCAATGGCACAGCCCTGGCCGCTGACAGATGAGCCTCACTTCTGGGAGCCAAGGATGGGTTTTCTGAGGGTCCCCGGCCTCCTGGGCTTGCTCCGGGGCCAGAGGATGGGGTCTGGAGCTCGCAGGGAGCATCAAAGGGCTGGTGCGAGGTTTATGGGGGCCTTTACTGCCCTAGTTTTCATTATTTACACCCTGTTGATTCTAGGAGTTCCCATTAAACGTGTAATAAATATAAAAAATATTTTACAGGCCAGTGAAAATTCCACAGCAAAAATAACTCTATAAAGAGGGATTTTGCCCTGCTCTGCCCGCTGCCGAATTCTGTGTGGCATTCCTCTGAGCCTGTTGGCTGGCAGCAGGGTGATGAGGTGGCTGGGTTCCCCAGTCCTGGGGGCTGGGGGAGTGGGCTGGGTCTTTAATTAGCCCCTTTACCAGCCTGTGAATATAGTCGCTCCTCCTTGGGCTGAGCCTGCCAGCTCTCCCAGGTGGTGGTGGGTGAGCGTGGGCTGGAGTGGAGCCTGGGTCCCAGGTTGGGCTGTGGAAGTCTAGGGGGACTGCAGGGGGGTGGGTGGGGAGGAAGGGAGCAGGTCAAAGCTGTTCTCCTTGCAATTCCCTGCCCTCCTCGACAGTCTGAGGTGTAGCCAAGTGGGTGGGCAGAAAGGGAGGGGCTGAGAAGGCAGTGTAGAGCCATGATTAGAAGCAAGGGCTCTGGGGTCAGACTGCCTGGGTTCCAATCCCACCTCTGCCACTTAGTAGCTGTGTGACCTTGGGCAGATAACTTGCCCTCTCTGTGCCTCAGTTTTCTCCTTTGTAAAAACTCTGCCTCACGTGATTATTGTGAAGCATGTGCCTAAGGCATAGAAAGGACTCAATAAATGACCATAATTATTATCCTTATGCATAATTATAATTATTTTTAATAAAGAGCAAGGCATTCACAGTTTCAAACTTGGAAACTTCGGTGTAGGGAAGAGGATGCCGGCTGCTGCTGTCAGACCAGCCGTATCCTGTTGGGGAACCACTGGCCTCATGATGGACGGAGCACTTGAGATGCGGCGTGCCCAGGGTGAGGTGTGCAGTGAGGCACACCCAGGGTTCCAGATACTTAGTGTGAAAGCAAGGCTCTAAGATATCACTAATACATTTTTAATATTGATTATGTGTTGAAAACCATTTCTCTGTACCTTGGGTGAAATAAGATATTAAATTTAACTTTACATGTTTCTTTTTACTTTTTTTAATGTGGCTAGCAGGAAATGTAAAATTACATATGTGGCTTGTGTTGGTGGCCTGCCTTATATTGCGGTTGGACAGCTCTGCCTTCCCCTGGGTAGGGCAGGCCTGAAACCCTTGGACTGTCATGTCCTGGCGCAGTCCAGCTGCCCGTTTTCTTGAAAGGGAGCCACAAGCTAGAGAGGACAGTGACTTCCCTCAAGTCACAGCTGTTTGGGGGCAAAGCTGCTCCACGACTTGAGATGCTTTGGATCTTGGAGAGATGATGACAGTTGGCCTTGCTCCTTCCCTCTTCTGCTTGTTGGGAAAATTAGATCCAGGAAGTTACGACAAATGTGGGCTTGCAGCTTTGTTAAATGAGGTTTGTGGCATTTGGTGAATCCGGTGGTGTGCTGGGCCACAGAGCTCCACTATGGGGTCTGAGAGGAAGACGCAAGTGGCTCATTAGCCCGATGGAGCACAGATGGACTGGTGCTGCCTCTCAGAGGAGCAACAAGAATAGACCCCCACCATCCTGAGAGCCTGCTGCTGCTTGGGCACAAGGTAGGATGGTCAGAGAGAAGTTCCTTGCATAGTGGGAAAGCCCCACATTTACTGTGCGCGGACACACTCAGGCCTGCAGGGTGCTTTAAACCTCAGCCCCCTGAGAGCTTGCTATCAGAGCACCCCCATTTTAGGAGGAAGCTGAGAGCTAGCAGGTGGTAGACCTAAGATTTGGATTTTGATCTGTTTGGTTTTAAGGCTTGTGCTTGGAGTTGGGCTCGCGCTGACCTGCCATCTGTCTCGCCCACTCACCTGCTGAGGGCCCCTTGCCCATCTGGTTTTCACGGCCACAGTGAGGGGAGGGCTGGGCTAGGTGGTCCGGGTGCCTCGGTGCAGACTCTGGAGTCAGTGACCTTGCCGCTTCTTGGCTGTATGACTTGGGGTTAGTCACTTCACCTCTCTGAGCCTTGTCTTCTTTCTTTGTAAAATGAGGGTCATACTAATACTTGCCTTTAGTGCTAGTTGAATGAAATGATGTAGTCCTGGCACATAGTAGGCACGCTACAAATAATTGGCACAGGGATGATACTGATGTCAGCAGTTTGGTGAGGACCATACAGCCTGGGCATCCTCTTAGAAACTGGTCTTCAGGAAGGGAGGGTATAGCTCAGTGGTAGAGTGTGTGTTTAGCATGCACACGGCCCTGGGTTCAATCCCCAGTACCTCCAATAAAACAAATAGGTAAATAAACCTAATTACCATCCAGCTCCCCCTCAGAAAGTGGTCTTCAGAGTGGAATTTTCTTTGAACACACTTTAGAAGTGTGTCTCATGTTTGCTCTTGTCTCCCTGGTCAGAGGGACCACATGGTCCAGAGTCATCCTGCCAGTGAGGCTGAGGGTTGCTTCTGAGTTTGGCTGTGGCCTCCCCATCATTCCTGGTGCCTGCTGGGCCTTCGCTCTGAATGCTTTGGGTGGCTGGTCACTTTCCTTCCCTCCCCAGTTTCTCTGCTGGGCTCCTGTGTCCATTCTGCACTGCTTGAAGACCTGGGGTGGGCTTTGAAGAGCTGGGGCAGGACTGGACAGCATTCACTCCTGCTGCCCTGCACAGGGTCCCTGGCCTCAACTGGTGCCCAGGCCAGTGGCTGCAGAGAGATGGCACTGCAGTCACGATGCTGACTGGGTGAGTCTCAAGGTCTTGCTGCCTCCTTTCATATGATTTACTGCCCTGGGAGAAGAGGTAAGGAGTGGCTGTTGCCCATTTTGTAGTTGAGGAGACTGAGGCTTGGGGTATGAGTGTTTCTGGGGTCTGTTCAGGGTGGAGTCTTCAGCTAGGAAACTCAGGACCCTTTTAGGGCAGCTGCTTCCTGGCTGGGCAGAGAAACTTAGGGGCAAGCTTGGATGCAGCTCTAACTCCGGCTGACCCCACTTTGGTACCCTGGACTCTTCTCCCAGTAGCCTCAGCCCATTCTGTTAAAGTCCCCCAGAACCCTGGACCTGCTACCATTTGGGGGGACAGTTCTAGAAACCTTACACGTGACTGGGTTTCCTCCTTGCTCTCTCTGACTTCCCTGTCTCTGACCGTCCCACTCCCCAAAAGAGCCCTGAGCAGAGACTGGTTGGGATTGGGAATAGGGTGGTGAAGAGTGGAGGCAGCATCTTCATCCCCATCTGACGGTGGGTCTTTGCCCCTAGGCCCAGGGGTGGGGTGCCAGCCTCCTTAGGGCCACACCTTGGAGACTGGCTGCCCCGACACAGGCCCTTCTGTGGGTGGAATGGTGCTGATGGGGTGGGGAGCATGCACTGGGTTGGGTGTGAGCCAGACCCTCTGCCACAGCCTTTACACTCTCCTTTACACATATACAACCCAAAGAAGCAGGTGCTGTTGATATTCCCATTTGAGAGGTATGAACATTGAGGCAGTGAGGTTCAGTAGCTTGCAGCAGGGAAGCAGTGGGACTGAAATTTGAAGCCAGCTGATCTGAGCCTAGACCAGGCTTCTTATCACAGGGCAGCCTGCCTGCCTCCTGGTGACGTGGAGGCTGCCCTGTGCCGGGAAGTGCAGCTTGGGGGCTATTTTCCCTGGTGCCTCGCCTTCCCCAGGAATGGCCAAGTCTCCCACTACCCCTACTCCCTTGATGCTCTACTTTTTCCTTGTCACTCAGGAAAGCAAATTGGGAAGCTGGTGATGAAATGAATGTTGTTATAGGAACTTCCTTAACTCTGCTCTAAATCCATAAAAACAGTAATTTGTTCCCAAGTTTGGTCACTTAATCTTAGCCACAGATGGGAGACACATACATGAGAATCAGAGCCTACTAACAAGGAGTCCTAGACGGGGAGCCACACGTGTGTTCTGAGCAGTGTGCTGTCACTCCCCTGTACAGTCTCCTCCTTTCTCTCTCAGGTGGGGCTTTCAACTGTGACCATTTCACAGATGTGGAAACTGAGGCCCTGAGGAGGTTATTTTATTGCTATTGTTATGACAGGTGAAATGATGCTTTGCCACACTCTCTAGTGGATGGAGCTAATTTGGTGTTTCTGGTGCTTCTTTGGCTCCTAGAGTGGCCTAGACCCCAGGCAACAGGTTGCCAGCCCAGAGTTCCCTGTGGTGTCCGCCAGCAGGGCCAGCCGCATAGATGTTGGGGCAGTGAGAAGTGCTGGCTGTGTGGTCCTGGCGAGTCTCTGCTCCCCAGGCTTGGTGTGCCCGTCACAGCCTCGGGGGTCTGACTGGGGGCGCCCACCAGGCCCTGATCGTTGTGACAGACAGCACAGGTGCAGAGCTGAGATGTCAGCATGGCCAGAAATGTGGGGAGGGTCTCAGGGCTGCCAAGATGGTGGGCACATCAAAGGCGGCATGGCGAGGGCCTCAAGTAGGGCTTAGAGGCTGAGGGGTCTGTGCGCCCTCAACGTGGGGGTTCTCCCCTGCTGCCAGCCCAGAGGCCCATTGCTCAAATCTGCAACCCAGGCTCTGTTGCTGTCCATCCTGGAGGCTGGCGGGTGTGCAGGCCCACCAGGTTTGTGGGTGCTGTGCAGCAGGGGTGGGTGGGACATGTGTCGGACCCTGCATCTTCCTGTCCTCCTGGGCTAATCTGCTTCTTCATGGCAGGGCAGGGGCAAAGCTGGGAGGCCCTGCCCTTTGGCAGACCCTTCCTTGACTGGTCTGTCCTGCTCTGCTCCTTCCCTTCTGCTAACCCACGTCATTGGAACCACCCATTTCAGTTTGGGAAATTGTGCTTCTGTTACTGTGAGTCTTGGCCATGAATTTTAACTCCCAAACTAGACTAGATCCTGAAAGGCTGGGATCACTAGCTTTGCCTTTAGGCACATGGGCTGGGATTGAGGGTGCATTCTAGAGCATTGGGGTGAAATTGCTCAAACAGAGTACTAGTCCATAGTAACAGGAGCCTTTGCCAGCTACCCTGCCCCGGGGCCAGCACATCTTAGCAGAAGCAGCACTGGGGCTTGCCATGGGTTTCTCTGAGGCTCGCTGCCCTGAATCTTTAGGAGGAGATCATAGGTTTTCCCAGATGTAGTTTGCGGGGGCCATGACTTCCCTGACGCTGAGTGTTGGGGAGTGTGAGTGACTGGCTCAGGGGAGAGCCACACCTGTCAGGTCGTGGTCTCAGGCAGAGGCCATCTCAGCTAGGTGGCTTACTCTGCCTAGGTGACCCGGCCTCAGCTGCAGGGGAGATGGCAATGTGAGGTATGTGGCCGCCCTCTGGGGCTGTGGCCACCATGCAGCAAGGCCTGAGCTGGGCAAGAGGATGGCAGGTGCTGGGGCCATCCAGAGGCCTGGCTTCTTCCCTGTGCTAGCAGGCCTTCCTTGTGTGAGGCACTGTGGAAGTAGACTCAGAATTTCTCGCCAGTCATGGTTGCTGAACACCTGCCCACCTCTTCTCATGGGGGACAGCGGAGGGGCACTCCTTCTGGCTCTGGGTATCCCGGCCTCTGCTTTCAGGGTGCAGACTTGGCCTTGCAGGCCTGCGGTGGGCAGTCTTTAATCCCTCTTTTGTGTCGTCACAGTCTGGGGTGAGAGTTCATGAGAGAGGAGAGGACCTGGGCTATGTAATTAAGTGGTACACTTGGCATGGAGACCCAGTTTTAATGCACGTATCCCATTTGCTGGCTTTTCTAGGTCTTTGTCCCTGGCCCGGGCCCATGGACTAATTATAAGGTGTGGGCTCCAGGGCAGTTCAGTGGCCTGGCCGGCCTTGCAGACCCTGTTCCTGGGTGCTGTGCTGGCTGTGTTGGGAGGGGCTGTGGTCTGCCTGCTGAGGGCAGCCTCCGTTGACGGCCTTTGGCAAGAAGCAGGGCTTGGGACTGCCCTGGGGAGGGAGGCATGGGAGCCCAGGGATGGGGGTGGTCATCGCTCAGGGAGATGTCTGAATTCTCCAGCGCATGAGCTTGTTGGGCTGGCCTTTGGTGTGGGTGGCGACAGCCCACGGGAAAGAAGGAAGGCAGAGTAGGGGCAGAGCTCCTGCCAGGGCTCCAGGGATGTGAGGAAGTGTGTTGTGGGGACGTGGGCTCTCTGGTGACTGTGGTATGGTTCCCAGAAGTAGCTGTGCACCGGCTGAGCCTCTCTGTCTGGGGCTTTGTGGAGGAGACTCCATTCTTCCCAGAGGCAGGTGCAGAGGCGATTGAACGTAAGACTCATGATCAACAGCACATTACCAGGGAAGGGCCCATCAAGCCCCTGTCATGATGAATTCCAGGAGTCAGATGTGGAACCCTGTTCACACTTATCACACACGGGGATCCTGGGTACCATCAGTGTGCACAGTGCACTCAGAACAGCTCCCAGGCTCCTGGACTTGGTTCTGAATATTAGTCGTCACATGCATTACACTCTGTATTTCCCTGCTGTTTTACTTGCCTTAGATTTTAGAATAGATTTGAGGAATGGTTTGCCTGGCTCAAGTCTCTTAAATAAAGTGTCCATGATGATTTGAGAAAAATTTTTTTCTTTCAGAGCTACCCTCCTCCAGCATATAAGACATGTTCAGAGTTGTTTCTTTTGGTTCCTGAGTCTGCCTGAGTGGTGTCACATAGGCAATGCTGCTTGGAGTGCCAATGACATTGGCCTTTCCCCTCTAGAAAAGTGCTGGAGTAGTAACAGCTGATCCTACTGAGAGCCAGACTGTGCCAGGACCTCCTGGGCCCTCGATGTTCCATATATTAATCCCCAGACAACATCTTGAGTTAGGGGTTATTAGGTGAGGAGTCTGAGGCACAGAGAGGGTAAGTGACATGCCTCACATCACACAGTAAGGAAATGATGGTCCAGGATTAGGAGGTGGGCTGTCAGCTGCCAGACAGTCTCCTCAAGGAAGGGCTGACCGCCATCCTCACTGGGCTTATCCTGGTTACTCACGCTCCACGGGGCTGGGCTCCAGGATGACTGTCGGTGGACCCACTGACAAAGGCCCAGGCGGACCCCTGCACGGTCTCTACACCTCTCTGCCCCGTGACCCACCTGTAACTAGGTCCCATTCCTGCCCCGTACCTGGCTTTAGATTAGAAACGTACCCTCTTTTAAAAGTATGAACTTGAACTTCAATCCAGCAGAGAGCAGCTGGGCCCCTGCGAGTGCTGCAGGTACGCCTGCTTATGGGTGGCTGACAGCCGGTCCCTATGCCACTGACACAGCGACAGAGGGCAGCTGTGTGTGTGGCTGGGGAGAGCTGTCCCAGGCAGAGGGCAGGCCCCACCAGGGCGCCCCGTGAGCTGTGAGCTTGCAGCTGTGAGTGCCTCAGCTGCAGCAGGCAGGCTCTGCCCAGGTCCTATGGTCTAGGTGGGGACTCTAGGATCCCTGAGCTAGGCAGAGGGTCTAATTCAGTTCATCCGCCCCATGGGATCTAGCCCAGAGCTGCCTTGGGCCTCAGTAAACACTTGTTTCTAGATGTTTATTTTGGGGTTTAATGAAAAACAAACTGGATAATCTCTGCACTTGTGTGGGGGCCAAGTTCTCAGTGCCCTTTGGTGGGCAGATCCCCTTCATCCTGAAAATCTAAGCGAGAGTGCCTCAACTTACATGCCCCTCACCAGCTCCTCTGGCCTCTGCACCTTTGTACATGCTATTCCCTCTGCCCAAACTGCCTCCCCACCTCTGCTCCTTTGACCTGGCCTGGCTGTCTCCTACCTGGCCTTTGGGTCTCAACTGGGATGCCTCATCCTCCAAGGGCTTTCTCTGATCCTCACCAAATCTTGATAGGGCCCCTCCCCCGGGCTCTCAAAGATCCAGTGTTCACACTGTGCAAAGCCTAAGTGGGCAGCTACCCCTCCCTCGGTGACAAGGACTGTCTTGCCATCACTGTTGGATCCCCTGCACATTGTATGATAGTAATAATGAGTGACAATCACAATAGGATCATAAGCACTCCGTAAATGTCAGCTTTGTGCCAGGCACCGTTCTCAGCATTTGACAGATGTTTACTGATTTACTTCTCACATCAGTCCCGAGAGGCAGGTACTCTTCTTAGCTCCATTTGGCACATAAGAAAACAGGCACAGAGTGTCTAACTTGCCTACGGTTGTATAGCTGGTAGGACTGGAGCCTGATCCAAGCCCATGACTACTCTGCTCTTAATCGTGGGTGGCACCTGGAGATGTCGTATCAGTACCTTGTCATTCAACAAATTAGTTCTGTCCACCTCTCCAGACGAGGGCTGAGGCTTGGGGTGAAGGGGCTTGGCTAAAGTCACATGACTGGCAGTGAGCAGCGGGGCAGCCCCAGTTCACCCTAAACCACAAGCTCCTTGAGGCCAGGGACTCAGACCACTTACTCTTCTGTGTCACCAGCTTCTGGCTTAGAACCTGGGCATAGAAGGGGCCCATCTCTAGGAATGACACCCATGAGTTTTCTATCACTTATGTCAATTATATCCTCACTCCCGGCACTGGGATGTGAGCCTCCACACAGGAGCCCCTGCAAAGAGGTGTCTGAGTCCGTGGCTGTTGGATGGACGGCCGTGGCCTTTGCAGGCAGGCAGGGGTTGCAGTGCGGGGGTGTGAGGTGGAGGAAGAGCCACGCTTCCGCTTCCGCTTCCGGCCCCGTGGGGGCTTTCCTTCTGCGTTCACCTTTGTCTGGGAACGCCCGCTGGATGCGGGGTTGGAAACTTCCTTGGCAGCCCCCAGCAGGAAAGGAGGTGCCTGTCTCAGAAGGTAAGGTTTTGTTTTCCCTGCAGCCTGGAGTAGAGACATCTGTGAGCTCCTCGTGGGCCTGGAGGCCCCTCCCGCCGGCGGTGAGCAAACACGGGCGCTGCAGGTAGTAGCGCGGTGGTGTGGTCTTTTGTTGGGCACACCTGGCTCAAACATCTCACAGGATGGGAGTGACTGTCAGTCCCTCCTCCCTGCATAGCAGCACGGAGTCGTTTCAAACCTTCTCGTTCGGGCTTTGACAGCTGTGTCAGCTTCTGGCCTCTCTCAGAGGCAAAAGGCACGTCGAAAATGAGGGTTAAACCTGTAGCCTACGGCCTTCCTGTCTGTTTGAGTCCTACTGCCCTGGCCCCAGCTGCACGGCTGTCCACTCTGCTTACCTGACACCAGCGTCCAAGGCCCAGCCCCGTCATGTGTTTCCTGCTAGGCCCTAGCAAAGAAGCACCTCCTGTGTCACACATCTTTTTCTCCAGAGAAGTCGAGACTCTCTTGAAATAGGAATTGAGAAATTAGCATCACCAGGTTAAGTCATTATACCAAACACCCTGCGGGGGACACTGACCACAGCGAGGTTGGATTTCCTCATCATTTGTGCCGAGGTCAGCAGCAAGCCAGGAAAAGGGCAGATCAGAGGTGGTTCTTGTTGGCCCTTGAGCCCAGAATTGAGAAAGCCATAATTAAGCCGTTCAATAAAATTACTTTTGATAATTCTCTTTTTAACTAATGAGTCACGTCACCTGCTGAAAATTCAAGCTTTGCTCACCTTAGGCTTATTATTACAGTAATAGTTGGAGAGATTGCCTTCTCTTTGTAAACTAGCAGCACAATGGCAGTTAAATCAAAAAGGGAGCTATAATTTATTTTAAGATTGGGGGATTTTGTATGTGCAAGTAGGCGGCAATTATGAAACAAATACTATAATTATAACTGCTCTAGAAAAGTGAATAAGGCAGTAACTAGCTGAGATGTGTTTTCTGGTTAGAAAATACATTATCTCAGTTCTTAGCAAACTCTGCTGGGCGTCCTGTCCCTGGGTTCTTGGGAGCTGAATCCGAGAATGATTAAAAGCCCGGAAAATCTCCAGCTCTGCTTGATTTTCAGAGGGAGCAAGAGGCTGACACTTTTGTAGATGAGCAGGGATGCCCCTGGAAGTCAGGCAGGTGAGGGGCTGAAGCCTGCCGACTGAAGCCAGCAGGGAGGCAGTTACCTGCTCTGCCCTCCCCTTCCCTTGCCTCCACCTGAGCCCCACAGGAGGGGCAGGTGTGGAGCCCGCCCTGGCCTCGCTGAACTGGCTGAGTCTTTGAGTGTCTGGAGCTACCCTGAATTTGGAGTCTCCACTGGGCTCTGCCAGACCAGATCTGCTGGTGACACATTCCCAGGAGGGCAGAGCACTTCTTTCTTGTTTCCCCTTTTGGAACATATTCTGGAACCCACAATTAGATCCCACAAAATGAGTTATCTTTATCCTGTGATGTGTTTTCTAAGAGACAGTTTTAACTCCTGGGTACAACTTTCTTGAGGGCATCACTGAAACATCTCAGGACTTGCTAGATGTTTTGAGACCTCTCTGGGTTCTTGGTGGGTGGTCTGATACTCAAAGCTTTCCCACAGCTGGATGGTAAGGAATTCAGAAATATTGAACATGGACTGATATCTGACCTGTCTGGGGTAACAGACAGAGACAGAAGCTAGGACCCAGTATTATAATTCATGGGTCTCATTTCTCAACATAGAACCAAATTCAGGATGTGACCCTTTTAATAGATGTATTGACTGGAGCCAAGGTTTAAGTATTTGAGAAAAATCAGACTCTTGACAAATGTGTGAACTTAAAAGGACTTTGTCACCTTGATCAAGAAACAAATCAGCAAAAGCAAAATTCCTTACTAGAAGATATACTCCGTGAGGTTAAGGACTATCTGTTCTGTTAAGTTCAGTCTGTTCGCGAATGCTTCTGCAGCCCCTGGAACAGATTCAGATCATACAGATGCTTAGTAAATGAGAATGTACATCCTCAAGAATAACTGGGCTTCCTTTAAGTCTTCCCTGTCAGAATGAGACATGCAGCGTGAATGTACATTTGTGATAAGGGCCCAAGGTCTCCTGGAAAGTACTTCCTTTTGAGGGAAAGAGAAGGGAACCAAAGGATCTGGACTCACCAAGTAGACCTACTGAGTCTTGTTGCCTGAGAACTCGCAGAAGCAACCACTGTTGATTTTTAAGTGTTGCTGCTTTAGTGAGAACCATGCTGCAAAAAAAAAAAATTTTTTTTAACACTTTCTAGCCTCTTTGGGTAGTATTAGGCTCAGTTGGCTAATGTTAAACTTCAGCCAGTTTGTATCTTAGTAATAAATGTGTCAGTATTTATTTATGTACGTAAATAGCAAAGATCAATATAGTTGCGATGTAAAGCATTGCTTTTATAAGTATCATAGTGGGATGTGTTGTACTGTTTACTCATCTGAGCTCATGTCAAATATGTAACTAAGTAACTGTAACTCATTTTCAGGGATGCAAATGCAAATAGGGCTTGCCTGTTGTTTGTTGCTGTGTCAAGATATCAGATCACACAGCCTAAGTCATACTCCTGCAGTTGTGGCCTTCTTGTCTGGTAGGACTTGTGCTCTGGGGTGGCTGCAAACCGGTATGTGTGGGTACTGTCTTTTTTAAATGGTCTTCTAGAGAAGAATTTCTGTTTGAGGCTTCAACAACTGACTTGGCATCAGTCAGGGTAGACTAGGTCTCCTGCGGGTGTGGTTGACCCTAGGTGTGGACATGGGAGTCTCTGAGAGGCTTTGAGCCAGGCTCCCTGACCCTCACAGTCACCAGGGAGGTGGCTTTAAGCTAATTGGGAGCTGCTGACCTGGGGTTATTAGGGTCTCACTACCCCATGTATCGAGGAAGCAGATTTAAGGCCCCCAGCCTTCTCTCGCTTCGTGGGCTGAGTGGGTGCTTCCTGCAAGGATATCTCAAGACTCGTGGCTCTCCTGTCTCCAGGGGAGACATGCTGGCAGAGGAGTGGTTTCCAAACCCCTAGGCTCTGATTGGGCCGACTGATCAGAATAAACACACAACACATCCTCCCAGTCGCTGAGGCCCTTTTCCTTTCCCTCTGAATGCTCAGGGTTTCATCAGCATTAATGCGGCTATTGTGGGCCTGATAAATGGGAAAGAGGCATCAGCGGGCTGAAAGGCCTTGTGGTGACAGAAGCTGCCTGCAGAATGCACAGCTCGGGTGGAGTGTACACAGCATGGGTTCGGGTGCAGGTGAGGCAGCGTCAGCCTGGGAGATGCACCGACGTTGATGGATGGCCAGGGTGCTCGGATGCGCCCCGGACACTATTTGCACAAACCGGGAACTCAAACGCATGGGGTTTTCATGAGCTTATGTAAGTCAGTTGGCAACGCACAGTGCCCCAGCTGTGTGGCATGACAGGACAGAGCCTTGCGTTCCTGCTTAGAAACAGGTGACTTTAAGAACCAGTTTGCCTGTGTCAGGACTTGAAATGGTTTGCTTTGCCCTTCTGTTGTCACAACCCCCCCTTTTCTCTTTGCTTTTCTTTGTCAAAACTTTCTTTGCAAAGGGATTCTTATAACTGGGACAGTAAGGCTACTGTTGCTTCCAGCAACTGCCCAAGAGGTTTGCTTTTTTCTGGGACACTGACTTCCTTGAGATACGTGTCAGGGAGGGGACAGCAGGTGTGTGTGGCTGAGTGCTCTAAGAGGTGGTGGGTGGGGGATGGGTGCAGAAGTGGGGGTGGAGGTGAGGGTAGGGCTGGAAACCCATTCAGTGCTTTCTTGGGATCATCTCCACCTGCCTGTCCTGGCTCCGTGAAAGTCAGGTGTGGAATCTACAGGGGAGAACCTCATGCTCACACAACACTCCCCCAGTGCCTGGCACATAGTAGGCCTCTCATTTGCTCCTTCCATCAGCCTCTTCTAAGGTAGACAGGGCAGGAGTTGCTGTTATACGCGAAGATAACAGAGTCGGAGAGGGGATGTGGCCCTTGCAAGGGCCGCTGGCCTGACTGAGCAGAGTTGGCCTGGAACCTTGGTCCCGAGCATTTCAGGGCCTTCCCGGCCGGGTGTGCAGCCCCCTACCCTACTGGCCTCTGGAGGCTCAAGGGGCAGGGAGACATGGGCTCCTGAGATGTGGAGCCCATATTTCAAAACCACTTCCAGGTGTGGGCACACCCCACTGTCAAAGCTAGGGCATCACCCTGTCCTTTGGCACTGTGGAACGTGCTGATAGTGATTCACATCTGACTGCATTCCACAACGGAGTCTCTGTATCACTACTGAGATTAGGGAAACCATTAGTTTTACACAGATGCTAGCATGCTCATATTTATTATTCAACAAGTACTTGCTGTGTGCAAGGCATATTGTTTGTTGTTGCTGTTGGGATAAATTCGTAGAAGTGGATTTTCTGAGTTAAATCACATGAGTGCTTTTTGGGGGGAGCTAACTAGGTTTTAAAAAAATTATTATTATTTTTTAACTGAGGTACTGGGGATTGAACCCAGGACCTTGTGCAGGTGAATCATGCACCCTACCACTGAGCTGTACCCTCTCCCCCATATGAGTGGTAAAAAGTTTAAAGAGTGCAAGAGGGAATATAGAGAAAACTTGAAGACTGCCAGCCTCTGCTCTCTAAAATAACCACTCTTAACAGTTGCTAGGTATCCTTGTATGTGTAAATCAATATAAATTGATTCGTCATTTTTAGAACAGGATGAACAGTGATTGTTCTACTTAACCGTGTGTCGTGGGCTACTTCACAGCATGGACAGCTTCTTGGTACAGCAGTACCTGTCTTATATCAATGGACTTTTTTTTTTTCTAATTAGAGAGTGAATATCCTCATGTCTTGGTTTAGTTGTGCAAGTATAACTGCAGGAGGAACGATAGAAGTAGGATTGCCGAGTTGGAGAGCTATGCCCATTTATAATTTTTATAGCTGTTGCTAAATCAATGTGCATGTTTGAAACTGTCACATGTATTGGCTAATCATTTTCCAGAAAGGCTCTGTCAGTTTACACTCTTACCAGCAGAGTTTGGCAGTGTCTGTTTCCCCAGCATCTTTAACTGTGGATTATCAATTTAAAAAATGTCTGTTTGTTAGGTAAAAAAGAAGGGATTTAGTAGCTGTACATCAATTTGCATTCTTCTGTTATTAGCATGAGTTCCTCCTCATAGCTAAGGTAGTGCTTCAGAGCAAACATCCTTTTTTTTTTTTTTTTTAAGGCTAAATTCATACTAACTGGGTAGCTTTGGGCGAATTACATTGAGAATCAGTTTCCTTATCTGCAAAATGGGGATAATGGTATCCACCTCTCAGGGTTGTGAGTGCTTTGTCCCGGCCTTTCTGACAGCCTGGTCTCCCTTGGGAGGTGGCCTTGTGCAGTCCAAAGAAGGGTCCAGCTTCTGCATATGTGCCTGTGGTTTGCCTCTGCCTTTGGAAGGTCATTCCAGTAAGAGCCCTATGCCTTTCTGGTGCGGTACGTTCTGGTGTTGTGGTTTAACCCAGCGTCATCATCTTTTCAAGTTGTCGGCTCCTCCAATCACCCCCACACCCTCCCTGACTTTCCCCTTCTCTTGAGCCTGGCTGGTTTTGAAGGAGGATGGGGAATTGAGCTGCCCTGCTGCAGGCAAGATGTAGGACCCCTTTTTGAAAACCAGATAGGGATTTGCCGAGTGCCTACCAGGTACCAGGCACTGTGCTGCTATTTCACATGGCTCCTGCCAGTGACTCCCATGGTGGGCTTGCCATGAGGGCATTATTATCCGTGTCCACAGAGGTTTAGCCTGGTTGAAGGATTGTCCCGGAATCACACAGCTAGTTGGCAGCTGAGCTCCCAGGCCTGTGCTCCCTCAGTCACTTCAGTCACTGCTGAGGGCAGGGGGACCCCCAGGTTATACCCACTAGAGACCCTCTTCTGGAGCCTTCTGACCTGCCATGGGCTGGACTGGCTGCCCACTGTGCCTGCTATCCCTCCTGAGCTTTTCCTTCACCGTCACCCTGGGGATTGGTTTCACTTGTTTTCTTTTCTTTTCTTTTTTTTTTTTTTTTTTTTTAACATTTTTTATTGATTTATAATCATTTTACAATATTGTGTCAAATTCCAGTGTTCAGCACAATTTTTCAGTCATTCATGGACATATACACACTCATTGTCACATTTTTTTCTCTGTGAGTTATCATAACATATTTCCCTGTGCTATACAGTGTAGTCTATTCTACAATTTTGAAATCCCAGTCTATCCCTTCCCACCCTCCACCCCCCTGGTAACCACAAGTCTGTATTCTCTGTCTGTGAGTCTATTTCTTGTTTTCTGATTCGAATTTCCTGTCTCCTGTATCCCATGCCTTCCTCCTCCTTGGCTCCCTGCCTCATTTGGCAGAGCACAGTCTCTGTGGTTGTATATGCTATGAACTCTTTTCCCATCACACTTAACTCGATAGTTTGGCTGGGTATAGAATTCTAATTTGGAAATAATTTTCCTTAAGAATTTTGAAGACTTTGTCCATTGCCTTTTGGCTTCTGAAGTTGCTGTTGAGAATTTTAATGCCATTTTGATTCTCCATCTTTTGTGTGAAAACTGTTGCTATTTTCTGTCTAGAGGCTTCTAGGAAATTCTTTCAGTTCCCAATGATCTGAAGTTGATATTGGTGTGATTTGGTACGAGTCTATTTCCTCTCATCTGCCAGACCCTCAGTGGGCTATTCAGTATAGAAACTCATATGCTTTAGTTTCAGGAAATCTATGAGAGTTATTTATTGCATGATATCTTCCTAGCCTTTCTATTTTTTGTCTCTTTTTTTGAACTCTTGCAGTCAATTGTAAAAAGAGCATCTTCCTTGTATCCATGTCCTTTGCCATGTAACTTTGTGGTCCCTCCATCTCTGATTCTGGGCTGAGACATATGGCTGGCTTTGGGCCATTGGGATGATGGGTGGTGATCATGATATAGGCGAAGGACTGAAAACCCCTGGTGTGATTGAGCTTGCTTGCTTTTGCTTGCTGCCATCCCCAGGAGAACATGCCCAGGTTAGCACACTGGTTCCAGGAGGAGGATGAGAGACACTTGGAGCAGAGCCAAGCCCCAGCCAACATCAGCAACCACCTTAGATGTGTGAGCAATAAATAGTTATTGCTGTGGGCCGCAGGCAGGGGTGTCATAGTTGTTTGTTATCCAGCATTGTTGTGTAGTAACTGATACATCTGATTATTTACATACTGACCCTCTTAGCATAACTCTTAAATTTTCTTTTTTACTCTTCTTTCTGGGAGCTGCTCTCAACAGTATCTCTCATCCCTTCTACTGAGTTTTTCATTTCTGTTGTCATGTTTTTAATTTCTAAGAACTCTTTGGTTCTCTGCATGTTGTTATTGGTTTGTTTCATTCTAGTCTGGTTTCATGGAAGCGTATCACTTCATATTGCATTAACTATTATCCTTGAAAGTTTACTCTCTTTATATTGTCTCTTTCCTCCAAGATGCTTTTTAATTCTGTTTATTTTGTCCTCTATCTCTGATAGCAAAGAATTTCCTCTGATGTCTCATAATCCTTGCTGGTCCAGTCATATTCACTAGAAACCTAGTTGAAAGCTGTGTGTATGTGTTGTTCACAGAATAGCAGTCCTTCTGGAGAACTTCTGACTCTTTTCTCTATAGCTAGAGAGATGACCCAGGGAAGTCTCCTCCATTCTGCAGCTTTGAGGGCATCTGCCATGCCACTAGCATTCTGAGAATCTGATGGGGAAAGAGGCCAAGGGGGTGTAAGCTTTCACGTAATTCCCCTGTTTTTGGTATGGTACCCCTGCCGTCAACTGTGTTTGGTGTCCCTAAGCCAGAGTCCCTCTGCTAAACCTTTTATAGAAAAGAATCACCCAGTCGTCTGCCAGTAAGGACAGGGGCAGTCACCCGGGTGTGGGGAGTTGGAGAGGGCATTCGAACACCTGAAAGTGGATTGTAAGGGCTTTCAGCCAGCCCTCCTGCTCCCAGCCCCAGCTTCACGGGCCCCTGCTGCCTCGAATTCCTAAGGCTTTGTATAATTCTAGGGCGAACAGCAGGTAGCTCTTTAGCTTTCTTCACTGCTAACGTAGGATTTAGTTTACTTGGGTCTGTGAAGTCAATTCCCCTCATCCATCTGCTTTATAGATTCCAAAATTTTGTTGCTATCATTTCCTCTCTTGTTCTTCCTATCCATGTGGATTCAGGCCCTGTTTTTTCTTACACTGTGCTTTGTTTGAATGGGATGTCTTTATTACCTCTTTGATACAACAGGACTGATTGTTATAAAAATTAAAACCATCCAAAGCCAGTGAAACTCCTTCAACATCTGCCTTCTCCATCCATAGCTGCTCAAATGTTTATCATTCCAATAGTTTGGCCTTTATGAACTATTTGCATGTGTATGGTGAAATACACGTGTAAACACATATACCCTTCACATATGCACGAAATCATGCTACACTGCACTCTTGTGTAACCAGTCCTTCCCCCATCACTAGATCCTGGACATCTTTCAATCATAAATTAGAAGCTACCACTTTCTCCTTGCCAAACTGCGTAGTGTTCTCTTAGGCTGTAACTTACACAGCCAGGCCCTTATTAACAGATGGTTAGGACGCTTCCTAGTTTTTGTTACTGCAAAGAGTGCCGCTCTGAATGTCAGTGTAGCCACATCTTTGCAGGCCTGTCCTTTTGTCTCCTTAGGTATTTCCTGGAAGTGGAGCTGCTGGATGGGCGTGCACAGCTGGGATATTGGCAGATAGTGCCAGGTTACCCTCCAGAGACGGGCGCAGTTCATTCCTCTCCTAGGTATTTTAGGGGCCTTTTCCTTGTCTTTACCTGCTCCTGTCTTATCACACTTTTATCTTTGCCAGTCAGATGGGTGAAAACCCATCTCATTGCTGCTTTGATTTGCATTTCTTTGAATAGTAAGGCTGCGCCTTTCTGTGTGTCACAGCCATTGTGTGAACTGCTTACTTTCTGTGGGGTGTGTTATTCTCTCTTCGGAAGGGAGTCCTCAGAACCCAGTTCATCCCCAGTTTTGCTGTCTGGGTGCTGTGGGCCCCGGGGTCCAGAGGCCAGCAGGCTGCGTGGCAGTGGGGAGAGGCATGGTGCTGATGGGGGGTGATCCAGAGCGCAGTGTGTGCCCTCCTCAGTTTACCCCCCTCCCCTCACAAAGGCACTGATTAAGAGATGGGCACAGCCTTGTCCCCCATCAGCACAGGCCTGCAGATGGCTGGTCCCAGGGGCAGAGTGGCCCTCTGGGCTGCTTGACTCATTGGTCTGCCCGGCACAGGGCCCCGTGAGTGGCCAAGTCCTGGGTGGTAATTCTGGCACCGGCCTGAGGTTTGGCATTTACCAGTTTACATTCCACAAAGACGGTTACCTTTTCTTTTCTTTTTTTAACCTGTGAAAAATTGTGAAATTCAACACATATAGGAAAATGTTCAGTTTGACAAATCATTATAAAGCAACCACCCATGTAACCACCTCCCTGGGAGACAGTTGACTTTTAACAACTCTGTGGCATCTGGAGCTGGCACCTGGCCTCTCTGCTGTTGGGCTGTACGTCCCCCTCTGGCCCACCCTGGGTCTCGGCGCCAGGGCGCAGCATCCCCTGGTTGTGGAAGGACCACTCAGGTATGGCAGTGCTGGCGTGGGGCGCTGGAGTCTGGTTGGTGGGGGAGGACGGGGGGGGGTGTCAATGGTGTGGCTTGTGCTTCTGCATTTAGTCCCCTTTGCTGACCTGAGTCCTGACAGACTCAGGGAACACTCAGACCTCAAGGATTTGGGTGGAACCTGAGGAGCAGAGGGAGCCAGAGATCCGGGGCAGGCCTGAAGGCCAAGTCTGACTGGCTCAGGGTCTCGGGTTAGCCTCAAAACACTCACCCTCCATGGCAGAGCCTGGCCCATCTGCCCAGCCTGACGTGTGGGTGCAGCCTCCTCTCACTGGGGAGGGTTTGGGGGGACCGCCCTCTGTGTGAAAGGTTTTCCTCATGGGCTAGGCTGGGAGGGGAGCCGCTGAGGGAAGACTGGGACTGTGCTTGTTCCCCTGGGGTGAACAGCTGAAGGACATTCCTGTCCCTGGTGGCTGCCCTCCCTTTGCTGCGCCAGCCCTGTGATGCTTCTCCAGAGTGGATGTCTTCCCCCGACGCCCAGCCCCTAAGTGGAAAGCCCACATCCATTAAAGCAAGGCCCCTACACACTGGAGATGGGCCTCCATTCACTTGCCTGCCTCCACTTCCTTCCTTCTCAGCTGCCACTTCACTCCTTCAGCCCACATGGAGCTAGCTTCCCACCACCTCCCAGGCCCTGGGTGACAGTGAGGGCAGGACAGACTCAGGCCCTGCCCTGGTGGAGCTTATGGTCCAGGGCAGTGCTGTCCAATAGGCCTTTCTGTGATGATGGGGTGTTCTCTCAGGTACTGGGTGGTGCAGGATGAGATGGGTAGACAAGTAAAGGGAACCTCAGGGCTGTGGGAGCACCCAGGGCTGGCATGGAGCTGCAGTGGCTGGGGAAGGCTTTCTGCACAAAATAGACCCGAAGGATGGGGATGGCAGGTCAGGTGGAGGGGCCAGGAAGTGTGATCAAGGCCGGGGTGGTAGGGGAGCGGGAATAGCATGCAGAAAGGCCTAGGGAGGAGGGAGGCAAGCACTTCTGGGATGGAAGGAAGGGCAGCACCACTGGGGAAGAGACAGGTGGTGAGGGGGTGGGGAGGAGGGGGCAGGGAGAGGTGGGAGAGGGTCTGGATCTCCAGAACCCGGGAATCACATGGAGGGCTTGACTTAGAAGGCTGTTTGGGTAGGGGCTTGACAGGGGCAGATCTGCATTTAAAGATCACCCTGGCTAATATGGGGAAGAGGGAGGGTCTGGGAGGCGGGACCAGTTAGGAAGCTTTTTGGTCATCCCAGTGGGAGGCTGTGGCAGCCACGGGATGGGCAGAACTGGAGGAAGAATCAGCAGGACTTGTGCATGGAGTGGATGCTGCGGCCGAAGGAGAAGGAGGGGATATGAGGGACTTCTTCCTCGGGAACCTGGGTGGGGTGGAGCCACCCCTGTAGTTGGGGAATGCTGGTGGAGGAGTGGGTGTGGAAGCGAAAGAGACGAGTTCCATTTGGGTGAGCCATGTTTGAGGTTCCTGAGGGCCGTCCAGCAGGCCTTTGGATGGAGGAGTCTGGTGCTCGTGGAGAGGTCTGCACGTGGGGTCCACCCTGTGTGCCTGCTCATCTCTGGTTCCCCTCCCTGTGCTGTCGCTCTCAAGGGGCCTTGGACCATCCTGGTCTGGGGAAAGGGTGCTCCTGATCAGGGTGTGGCCATAGCTCACTAATGTCTGCTTGGAGTGTGTGTGTGTGTGTGTGTGTGCGTGTGCACCTGTGTGCACCTGTGTGTACCTGTCTGTAGTGGGGGCTTTTACATACAAGTTTGGATTAAGGGGGCTGGGGATAGAGGAGGGACGGGCAAGAAGGTGCAAAGTGACACTTGCTCCAGAAAGATGAATTTTACTGTGGGGGGGGTTAGGCTCACCTCAGGGACACCCTCTGGTCCTGGAGGCTCTGGGCACTGGCTGATGGGAGAAGAGCTGTGTTCGCCCCTACATCCTGCTTCTTGACTGGACTCAGCGATAGACTCTCTTTTCTTGGGGATTATGCTCTGACCACCAGCCTGTGGGATGCCTAATTATACCAGTGTCCCTCTGGAAGACTAGAAACTTGGAGTAGAAACTGAAATTCAGTAAATGCCAAATCCAATTTAAGCTATTTAGGTATGGGTGGGATTCTAGGACCTTATAGGGTGTGTGCCAACTTAGCTGTCCCCTCTGCCAGCCCCCAGTCCTTGCCAGTCTGTGGAAAATCTGTACTTGGCTCCTGCTCTTGGTAGGGAATACATGCTCTTGGTATTCAGAGGTACAAAAACTGGCCATATTAAGCCATATGATGATGCCTGGATATCATGTTCTGTTGAGTCTCTTGGATGGGGTTCTAGGCTAAGATTTTAGACTCATTTTGTCCTGACCTTCAGCACTGATGGCGGGGAGAGTCCACGTTGACAGTGAGGACCCAGCCCACAGGGGAGTCACAGAAGGATCAGTGATCTTGGTCTGCCGTGTTATGCTGGGCAACCAGCCGCAGCTTCTGATTGGCCAGTTGCATAGTGGGGCCAGATGAGAGATGAACGAGCATGGCTGTCTCTGGAAATCTAGCCTTGGAGTCAGCTTTGCTTAGGATGCTTGTGGTTTCCTCTCTCTGTACCTATCACTCAGATCTATAGACTCTGCCTCCATTCTTTCTCCCAAATGTGTCCACTTCTCACCATCGGAGCCAACTGCCACTGCTGTAGTTCAAGCCTTCATCATCTCTTGCAAGTCCTTCTACCTTCTCTGATCTGGCTGACCCTCCTTAACAGCCGAACCTGGTCCTGTGACTCTTACATTGACCTCTTTGCAGATTCTGTTTCTTTTATCTTGAATGTTCCCATCCCTCTTCCTTACTCCCCTCTGCATGGCCAATTTCTGGGCATTCAGTGCCTGGCACATGGTAGGTTTTCATGTGTTTCTCAAATGAATACATATAAATTAATGTGGATTGAATCCTTTTGATCTTTACTGATTGTCATTTCACACTTTTTAAATTTTTTTTGGTGAGGGGAGGTAATTAGGTTTATTTATTTAATGGAGGTACTGAGGATTGAACCCAGGACCTCATGCATGCTAAGCATGTGCTCTACTACTGAGCTATAACCTTCTCCTGATTGTCATTTCATAAGGAAGCCTTCTCTTACTCCTCTTCTTACTCTGTGTTAGTCAGTATAAATATGTGTTCATGAGGCCAAATTCAGTATCCTCAGGTTGCGGGGACAAGCGTCTGCCACATGCTACGTGTTGGCAAATATTGTTGAATTAAATTGAGTAACGTTATCCTTCCATACTGAGGAAAGCCAGTAAAACTCTATTAGAGCCTTCCTATCTATTTCTGACATTGGATTCTTCTGAAGGTGCTATTTTGTATTGTGGTTTTCAGCCGCTGGTTTCATGGAGAAGGTGGCTTGTGAACCTTGGAGGATGGGAAGGTTGGATCCTGAGAAGATAAGGTGGAGAAGGTCATTTCAGGCAGAGAGAAAATCTTTAGCTAATGTGAGAAGATGAGACGTGTTTTTCAACTCAACCTATAGGTCACCGTCTCAGTATCCACCTTGTGGCTCTGAATTGTCAGTAGTCTGACTCTGAACGTCTTTCCTGGGCTTCAGTACCTCTGATTCTGACCTGGCCTTGCTCCCCATCTTCATTTTCTACTACTTCTTGCCTCTGACTTTGCTTGAGTTGCTGCCCTTGCCTAGAACACTGTTTCTCAGGGGACATGTCTCAAAAATCTGAGCCTTTTCACCTTCCACTGGAATTGTGATTTTTAGCACCTACACATTTTGCATCTTTCATAATGTTCCTTAGTGGCATGTATCTTGCAGTTCAAGCGACTTCATGCTTCTTCCGTCTACACAATGTTCTTTAGTTGTCTGTTTATTTGTGTGTCTGTTATGTCCTTGTTACTGTCAGGATCTCTGGAGAAGTCAAGTGCCTAACACATGATCTCTGCCCTCATGGGGTCCATGGTCCACCTGATAGGTGGAGACATGGGAGAAATGGCTCCTCCTGATGTTATACATGTCAGAGAGGGAGCAATCACTGTTGCTTCTAGCTGGGGGCATCAGTCAGGGCTTAACAGAGGAGGAAGCCTAGGGGTTGAGTCATGGCATATGAAGAAGCCATTTGGTCCTGCAAAGTTGGGGTAGAGAAGGCTTCCAGGTAGGACAATCCTGAGCAAATTTAAGGCAGGAGAGTAGGAGCTTGTAGCGGGTAGGGGAGTGGGGGTGTTCAGCTGATGTGTGGAAGTTAGCTAGGAGACTAAGTCTGGAAAAGTAGGCAGGGCCTGGGTCTTGGGGGAACATGGAAGAACTCCCTCTGGGATGGAGAACTCTGGCTGGTGTTGAGCAGTGAGGTGTGTTACTAATTTTGATAAGTCAACACAGAAAAGTGAAAGCACGGTGATCAGGCACTGAAAGGAAGATGGTTTGGGGTGGAGAGAAGTGACTGTGGGGGGCCAGGCAGAGATGTTCTGTTGTTGAGGACAATGGCACTGAGGGCACCCAGCACTTGGTGACCCCTGCCTGGGTCTCAGGAATTGCAGGTGGAATGAAACAGTGAGAGCTGCACCCAGGGACTTCAAAGGAGCGAGCAGAGTGACGCAGACCACGGGGTCTCCTGAGAAGAAGGGAGGCTGCCACCCCATCTGCCCAGGCTGGCGTCGGGCTGCCATGTTTTACTTTTTACACTTCTGTATAATTTGATAGTGTTACAAAAATACATACTACTAATTAAAATGATAAACATTTGGTTCTAACTCAAAACAAGAAAGAAGACAGACATCTGAAGTAATCTGGATGGGGATGGCTCTGGGGGGCTGACCTCTAGGAAATGGTTCCAAACTGTAGAGGGTCAGGGGTGTCTGGTCACAGGGTGAGATGAGGTGTCTTTAGAAAACCACAGCACTCAGTAAACAGCGCTTGGAAAAGGGATGTCAGGTTATGATACAAGACAAACTGTCATCACGGATTAAAACACTTCTGCGATCCAAGAGTAATAGTCATTTCTTGGAACCTTTGCTAATCTTTTAAAAATTTTACCAATGTGAAACAGATCAACTGCTTGAGACTGGCTTCTTAATGGTTAGATGTCCATTTGTGTGTTCACTTAGCTGATTTTTAATTGATTCATTGAACTGATCCATTGGTAGTAATCTCTGCAAAACATACTCCAATAGGTGAGGTAAGGATGGTGGGGCCCCAAGAAGGTGGAAACTAGAAAGGTTCACTTTTTACTCCCATGTGGATTAAGATGCTGTTGCTCCTGGGAGTGTGAAAAACAGCTTGAAGTGCCAGTTTATTCTTATGTTTATTGTTGTTAAATTAATGTAAAAAACGCCAAAAATGCAACTTGTAAAGTCACAGGTGTGTGGCATTTTATGGGGGCCCCACATTTTATGCGTATAGAGAGGAGGAGGAGAAAGGAACAAAGATATGAGGAGGGAGGGCCGGGGGAGAAACCAGCAGGCACTGCCCTCGGACAGTGGGTCACATTGAGGCCACTGTAAAATCCTGGGTGCTGGTTAAACGTGCAGGTTGGAGACCCACCTCCAGAGGCTCACATCTGGAAGCCTGGGCTGGAGCCCCACAGCCCACAGGTTTAACCACTTGTCCACCCGGGAGGTTCTGAGGAGGAGCAGTGACCTGGAGAAGGGGCCCCAGTCTTTCCAAAGATGCCCGGTGGGGCACGGGCCCCATCTGTTTCAGGGCCGCACTGGGTCCATCCACCTGGGAAAATGGGGCTTTCAGGCCTCGTCCATCAATCCCACACTGATTCCGTCAGCTTTGTATGTTCTAGGTGTCAAATTCCAGAGGGGACTAGGAATCAAAGGCAGGCTTGTGAGGCCCAGACAGCAGGCTGTGGATACGGTGTGGACTCTGCAGGGCAGAATGGCTCCTGGAGGAAGATGCCTTGAAGGGTTGGAAAAACCTGGGCACTAAGCAGAGAGGAGCGAGACTCTTATCAGTTCCAGACAGGGGCAGAGGCCCCATGCTGCTCCATGCTGTCACCTCAGGACTCTGCTGGGGCTGGGGCGGGTCATGTCTCCACACACCTGTTACCCTTCATCCATTCCTGACCTTGACTAAAGGGCACTTTGGAAGATTCTGATACCCTGTAACAGACCAAGTGCTGATGTGAGAATTGGAGGGGCTAAGAAATTGTTTTTCCAGCCATCTCAGTTAGCAGAGGGGTAAACCGATACTTAGAGAGGAGAGATGACCCATGGGGAGGTGAAAAGAAGATGGGCTATGAAATCAGACAGAGGCGGGTCCTTCTCCACCTCTGCCATCCCAGCTGGATGACCTTGAACAGATTAGGTGACCTCTCTGTGCCTCACTCTGCTCATCAGGAAGATGGAGATAATAATACTCATGCCTTTGGGTTTGTTATCAGGATTCAACATGACTTTTTTCAGAGGCTGGTACCCAGTAGGCACTACTGTTGTTGATGCCCAGAGCCCAGGTCAGTGGTGGGCTAGCCTGGGACAGGCTCCCTGACCCCAAGGCTGCTGCAGGGGCCCCTGGATGCCCTCAGCCTTGTCAGGCCCTTGCTCCAGCTATGACAGTTGGGACTGGGATGTGGGGCAGTGAGCAGGCTCTGTTTGCTAACTTTGTATATTGCTTAATAAGGAAAACAAGACTTGTCCTGGCAATCAGTGGATCCGGCCATATATGGGGAAAAGGAGTAACTTGGATCTGGTCAAGGATTCGATTTGGAGTTCTTCTTATTTAAAGCAAAATCAAAGACAATATGGAGTTGCCACTCTTCTTTGTCTAGCTTGGTTATGGAGCAATTTCTGGTTATAAATCGGCAACATTTTGCAGGGTGAGCTTTAGAAATGGCTGTGAACTGTTTGGGGAGCAAATCCTTTCCACACTTGAAAGACCTTGGCCTAGAGGAAGAGTCCCTGTGGATGGAGAGAAGGTGACTGTTTTGTAGCCGTGCAGAGCAGGCTGAGGCCTTCTCAGGTCCAGCCATCCCCAGGCTGAGCACCTAGCCCTGTGGGCTGGCTGTGGTGACAGCTTCTTGTCAGTTCTAAGTCTGGGGCCCTCTTGGCCTTTCTGCAGTGGGCACCCACTCTCTTGCCTCCAGCTGTCTGCTTCATGGCGTTTGCATCACCTCTGTTCCTTAGCCATCACTTGCTCGTTAGTTCATTGACTCAGTCAGGTACATGCTGACCGCTCCCCCTGCGAGGCAGTGCTCCTGACTTCCTCCTGCTCCTTTTTCCTCCTCACTCGTGGTTTTGCCTCCTCCGGCTGCTCCTGGTTCATGGCTAGTGCCTTGGGCTCTGTCCTTGGACCTTTTCTTTTCTTCCTCTGCTAACTCTCCCATCTCTTCTTGGCTTGATTTCCACAGTATAGCAGTTAAATGGGGCCAGTCCTGGCTCTACAATTTCCAAGCTGTGTGACCTTTAGCAAGTTGCTCAGCTTCTCTGTGACATAGTTTCCTCAGCTGTAAACTGGGGATGATAACAGTGCTTACTTTGAGAGTGGTTGTGAGGCCTGACTGACTTAATCTCCGTAAAGCTCCCAGAACAGTGTCCAACAGTGGGTGAGCACTCGGAAAGCTTCGGCCACTGCCATTCTTTGCTGATGACACCCGTTTCTCTCGCTAGACTCCATCTTTGCCTGGACCTCCAGAGGTGGGCGTCCAACTGTCCATGGGGCATCCTTCATTCAGTCAGGCAGGTCCTGACAGGAACGAGCCAGGCTGAGCTCCTGCTACATTATGCTTGGCATTCAGGGGATGTGGCCTTGGGGGAGACACCATCCAGGGACCAAGCATAGCAGTGTGTCCTGCAGGTGGCCAGTGCTCCCCAGCCCCTCAGTCAAGCTGACGGTCTTTGTCCACTCCCCCCTTCCAGGCCTGCTGCCTCTTCCATGGATGGAGCCCTTATGGGGGTTAATTAGGCCAAGGGCATAAGAAAGAGCCCAGAAAGGTCCAGGTTTCCAATCTGTGTGGAGGATAGTGCCACCCCTTCTGCTTCTGAAGTATTTCTCTAGTATTTATCTCTCTCCATGGCCACGGCCCCTGCCTTGCCTGGGTCTGGCCTCACCGTGGCTCCTCTACCCAGGTGATCTCTCTGTAAGTCCTCTTCCTCTTCCTCTCCCTCATCCTCTGGCCAAAGTCAGGCCAGGCCTGGGTAAAAATCTTCAGAGGTTTCCCATCACCTGCTGCCAGGGTTTACTGTGCAATGGGCCTAGGACCCCTGCAGCCACATCGTCCTCTGCCTGGAGACGGCCCCAAATGCCGGGCCTGTGAGTGTTGACCCCCTTTCCTCCTGTTTGCTGAGAGCCCAGCCCCCCCACCAGGGTCCTGGAATGACCTGGTGCTGCCTGCTGGGAGGGAAGGCCGGTGGGTGCATGGGCTGCCACAGGGGCGTGGGGCTGAGTTTCCTACCGCGTTCCAGCCCTGGCTTTCACCCAGCAGAGCAAACTTGCTCAGTGGTTATCTCCTTGAGTTCTTGGCAGCTCCCCAGGTCGGCCCCTGCTCCCTCTCACACAGCCTGTCCCCTCACTCCTCTTGTACTGGCCATGACAGACTCAGCCACCTCTTGGCAGGGGCCGCTTCTTGGGCTTGTCCTGTGGGTGTTTCTTCCCTGGAAGCCAAGGTTGACTTTGCCTGTTTCCCATATTGGACCTTCAGACCCTCCTGAACTGTCTGTACTCTCGGCCCCAGGTGCCAGTCTGACGTTCAGCTGGCCGATGTGAGCACTTGCCCCCTCCAGCCCCTCTGTGGAGTCCCTTCTCCCCACCTGGCTGTGTGCTTCTGGAGGGCAGGACTCTGCCTCTTCCTCATCTCCTCTCAGAGAGGAGCAAGGGCAGAGCTGACACGCCACAGGTCCAAGGCCCCCGAACTATCCTGCCCATGTAACTGCCTTCTTGGGGGTGGGCACGTGGGTTTTCTACCTGGGGTTCCATTTTAACCTTTGTTGGAGCAGAGATTTCTATGCTAAGATTTTCTTCAGAGGCCCGAGAACCCCTGGGCTAGTCAATCTGATCTCCCAGATGTCCTCATCAGATTCTTCTCTGCCCTGGGTGCTGCTTCTCCTGCCTTCTCCCTGACCTGCACCATGGCCCCTAGTGTTGAGGCCTGGTGACCCATGTCCATCTTGTGGATGGACATCAGTGGTGGGTTCCGAACCAAGGCCTGGACCCAGGAAACCTGTAGATCTCAGGTGAGGCCAGTCTATCAGGTGAACCCCGCATGTGTCAGGGCCAGAGTGTGGGTCCTGGCCTGAAGGCTCTGCCCAAGGGTGGCCCTGGTTCCTGAACCACTGATTCTCCATCCGGACACTGGGCCCTCAGTGCCCACCTGTTAGCATGGAGGGCCTTCCTGCCTGAGATGTTGGAGAAAGCCACCCCCTCTCTTCTCCACCCTGGGGAGGGTAGGTGGTCAGGATGTGATTCACAAGACCCCCGCCCTCCATCCCAGAGCATGGAGGTCGCCCCTCTGGACGTGTGCAGTTTCTTCTCTGCGTTCCCCCTCCACCCGCATCACCTTGTCTCTCCCACAGTGGGCAAAGTGTAATCGTTCCATTGTTTCCCAAGGGTCGTTTGTGCTTAAGCATCTCCCCTCCCAGACTGTGTCTTGCTGCCACCCTTGTGATGTTTGCTAATGGAGCCTTGAGCTTCCCGGCTCTCCAGCTGGTTTACATGGTTACAGAGTGTGTTATGAATATCATAACTTACTTGGCTAGTCTTCCCTTCATGTATATTTCTGTTGTTATTTCTAATTTTTCTTTATTATAAACAATCTTCAGTGAACATCTTTGTAGGTGTGTCTCTTTGTAGAGCCAAAGGGCATGCATATTTATTACATCATGCCAAATTGCTCCCCTCAAAGGGCACTCATCCTGCATGACAGTGCCTTTCCCCACACTCCATCCAGCCAACCAGGGTTTTGTTGATGTTTTCATTCTTTGCCTGTATGGAAGTAGAAAAATTATATATTGCATCTGTTTGTGTTTATTTGATTCTTAGCCGCCATTTTGTATTTCTTATTTTACAAACGACTTGTTCATGTCCTTTGCTCATTTTTCTACTGAGGGCTCATTTTAAAGAACTGTCAGCAAGAGCTCTTTGAATGTTAGAAATGCAGCAACTGGTACTCACAGTCTTTTCATAAATGTTCATTGACGAATAACTCTTTGTTATATGCCTTGTAAAGATCTCATTTAACCTGGAAGTTTTTTTTTTTTTAACTAGAGGTCTTAGGTTTTTATGTGGTTAAAGTTTTCTCCTTTATGATTTTTAATTTTTCAAATAACACGCTTAGAAAGCATCCCTCTCCTTTGAAAGATTTAAAAGCTATTCACCCATGTTTTCCTTGAAAACTTGCAAGGTTTTATTATTTATATCTGAATCTCTGTTCCACTTAGAATTTGTTATTGTTTAGGGAGAAGGGTATGGATTTAACTATCCCATCCCTTGCCACCAATAAAAATTAACAATCAGCTGTCCTGATACCATTTATTGACTAGTCCATTTCAACTCCATCAAACAGAAATGCTACCTGTATCATGTACTAAATTCCTGTATGTGCTTGTGTCTCTTTATGCATTTTCTCCTGTTCCATTGGTCTGCTTGTATTCCTGGTTGTAAAAATGCTTTTGATAATGACGACTAATCTTTGAGTTTCTGCTGTGTTCAGGTACTTTACAGACTCGATCTCAAGTCTTTCCCAACACCTTGCAGGGTGTAGGTACGATGTCCCTAATGTAGCCAAGGCTTGCAGTGTACGAGCCACACAAGTTCAAAAAGGTAATTAGAGGATCAGCCAGGAATCAGAACCAGGAATGCTTGCCTGTAAGCCTGGCCCTTCCCGCCACCCTGTCCTGCCCTGTATGACCCCACTCCCTCCCCTTCGGGGCATGTGGGAGGGGCGGCTTAGAGAATACCAGGGGGGAGGTAACTGCCCTCACTGCGCAACGCTGAAAACGGAGGCTTGGGGATTGGAGGCTCACCCCAAACCCAGGCCCGGTCAGAGGATGCTGAGTCTGGGACTCCCAGATCACTGACCTTGTATCCCCAAACCAGTGTCACAACAGAGCTGACTGCTGGCGTGGTCATGGGATTATCTGTGCCCGGTCTCCGAGCTGTTACACAAGATTCCACTGCAGACACAGCTGGTGGGCGGTCTTCCTTGTAGAAGTGAGTCAGCTGGTGCCCAGGTGAACTCTTGCCCCATTGCTGAACAGATGGGCATTAACATGATTCCTTTGAGTCTCAGAGTTGTAGACTAGAGGGGTCCTAAGAAGTCACACAGTCCACCCCTACCATGTTTAGATCAAGAAGCTGATGCCCAGAGAAGGGACAGGACTTGCCTTAGATCCCCATGGTCTGGGGATCTCAGGCACATTCTGAAATCCACACCCTGTGATGAGGCCTGTTGAGTAAGAACTGGAACAGCTCTTGGCTCTCAGGGATGGCGGCAGGAAGGTGTCAAGTCAAAACTCCAACCTCATCTCCTGGGACTCTGGGATGGCCCTGGGGTCATGCCTTGCTAAATGGCTGTCGAAGTGTTGGAGGGTGGTATGTGGGGGCCCCTGATCCAGGCCCTCCCTGATCCTATGGTCTCCACAGCTGATACCATGGGAGTTATACAAGAACATGATAAGCATCGCTGCTGAGTTTGGCACCGCCTGGTAGTGCTTTCAGTGTCCTAAGTATTGCCACCTGGCTGCTTCCCATGGGAGAAAGAGCCCGGCTTCAGATTTGCATAGTCACCTTGGCCAGGGATGCAGCGTGTGCATGTGTGTGTGTGCATGGACACACACACACATATACACGTGTACATAGAGTTGTTAGTCTTTGTGATGGTTGTGTCCCCACAGTGCTGTCTGACTCAGATCACAGAGTCCCTTGTCCAGGGTCTGGGGGTACAATTTTCCATCAAGTCCTGGGCAATCTTCTCTTTAGTGCTTTGACCTTGGCCCCTCCTGCCCAGCTGTACTGGTGTCTCCCTTTCCTCCATATATTAAAATTCTGGTGGCGCTTGAAGGCTCAGCTCAGATCTTTCTCTGGCTCTTCTGCAAAGTCTTCTCTCCTCAGCCTCATCCAAATCTCTGGCACTCTCCTCCCCTGCAAGCTGATAGCGTTCTTCAGCGTCATTCCCCTGATACTGGAGCACAGACTGCCCTGGGACATCCCTTCTCTCCAACTTCTCCTTACAGTTTGCATTGTTGTTAAGTTTTCATGAGATAAAATCTTGTGGATCCAATGAGGCAGTCATCTTGTATTTCACACTGTTTTGTATTCTCATCAGTGTCTGGTGCATAGTAGGCCCTCAGGAAATGTTGGTTGCCTGGTGGATTGGGTATTAGTCAATGTGTAAACACAAGATGATGTGTAAACACTGAGATGCTTTCAGGCCTCAGTGGGCATCAGGTGCTTGCCTGCACATGCTGGGGGCCATTCGAAGGCGTGAAATGGGCTCATTCAGCCCTGCGGGAGGTTATAATCCAGCAGAGAGCTGTGGTGACGACAGACCCGAGAGAAATGCTGAAGACTAGGGATTAGGGAGATAATATGGATCTGGTGTTAAAAGTCTGGCAGTGCTTTATTCTCCTGTGAAGTGGGAAAGGGGCATTTGGGTAGCAGGTGAGAGGGGAGGGCGTGGGAGCTGCACTTCAAACGAAGCATCGCCAGGAGAACTTAACCACTGTCCACATGGTAGGTTCCTAGTGGAGTGTGTTGCATTTGGAATGGGGTGGTGCGATGTCGCTCATTCTCAAACACTCTCTTTGGGCCCCAAATTTTCCTCCTGTCCAGTCCTAGGAGCTCTCAGAAGACTCCTGGGAGCAGGGCATATTTCGCCCTTAGCTTCTAAAGGGATGCTAACTGCTACTTGACAGCATGGTTTTGAGAGGGAAGTGCTTGCCGTTCATTTGCTCGTCTGTGTGTTCGTTTTGTGCTGGTCCTGATGAAGTGATGCTCGCCTGCAAAGACGTCCAAGTGGGGCTCCCCTGCTTACAGCGCTGAAGCAGCTGGCGACTGTCTCCTGTGTGGGGGAGAAGTTTGAGGTCACACTCTCTGTCATCCAGGATAACACCCAGGCTTCTCAGGCTGGTGTGCGGTGGCCTCCTTCCCTGGGCTCTGCAGACTGCTCTGGCTTTCTGCTCTCTTCTCTAGAAGTTTCTCCAGCTCTGCTGCCCTCTCACAATTCCCAAACATGCCAGCTGCCTCACCCCACCATACTTTTGATCATGGTGATTCCTCTGCTTGGACCTTCCCGGCCTCCTCCACTGTCTGCATGAATGAGCGCCAGCCATCCTGATTAGATTGGAGTCAGCTGGGTGGGGGTTCAAATGCTGCCTTCACCTTCCTGGCTCTGCCTGTTACTTCCCTGGGCTTGTTTACTATACAATTCATAGTGCTGACCTATGACCTTCATAGCGCAGGGCCGTTGGGAGGACTGGATGGAGGGAGGACGTGCCTGACCTTTCTTCTATCCCTGCTTCCACCCCCATTCTCAGTGCCAGGCCTGGAGATGCCTCGTGGCCTGGTTGTTTATCTTGGGGAGGCCCTTTTATTCAGTAGTTACTGGACCTCACTGTGCGCCAAGTGCTAGGCACTGGGAGTACTTTTTGTTCAGGTATCTGCTACCAAGGAGTTGTGAGAGCCCATACTGGGATCCTAGAGGATTATGCTGTTTGAGCTAAGCTCTGCAGGCGAAGTGAGAGGTAATTTGGAGAAGATAGGAGGGAAGAGGGTCCTGGGCAGAGGTGAGTGGGACCCAGTTCGTCACGAGCTGTGTTAAGGTCTTTATCCTGAGAGTAGTAGGGAGGATTCTGGGCCAAACTGGGACACAGTCACATTTATACTCCCCGAAGCAGGCAATGGATTGAGAAGGACCAGAGAGGAAGCTGGGAGACCGATGAGGGTGGGCAGTTGTACTGGGGAGAGACTTGGCTAGTTGATGGGGGAGGTGCGGCTGTGGAGAGATTCTGGAGGTCAGGTTAGGAGGGGTGGTGATGAGTGGGACATGAGCAGTGAGGGAAGGGGAGGAAAACAATGACCCCTGAGTTTCTGTTCCGGCTCTTGTGACAGGAGGCATGTGTGTGCGGAGAGCAGGTGGGGGCCAAGGGAAGATCAGATGTACTGCACCCAGCAGCAGGGATGGGTCCTCAGACTCCAGGTCTTTGCCACCACCCCTTAGTGCCCAGAGCATTTCGGAAGACTTGTTCCTGGTCGAGACTGGAAAGTTAGCCCCCAGCCCCCCATCAGTCAGCAGAATTGACCATGGATACATTCCCTTGGACTCCAGGGCTCTCTGTGTTGGGGAGGTGGCCCTGGCCTTCTCCTGGGGGAGGCCCAGCTTCTCCTGGGATGTCCATGCTAGGGCTGGGGTGCCCGGCCTCCTCGCTCTCAGGCAGAGCCAGCTGGGGCGGGTCTCCCACCGCCTCCCTGAGGCAGGCATGGGTTTGGCCACGCTCCCGGCTGTGTTGTATCCAGTGGGAAACGTTTAGAATATGTGAATGTAAGTGGCTGCTGGAGAGAAATCTACAATTTCTCCCATTATTGGGAAAGAGCTAGGCTACCAGAGGCTACCAGATGTTCTGTGTCATATAATGTATGTTTTATGGCAAATGAAAATATATATAAAATCTGTACCCAGAGAGCTCCCTGCTTGCTCTAAGGGGGCTGGATCCTTCTTTTTATTCTTACCCTTTTCAAATTTTAGGCAAGAATTCCCTTCCGGGTAATGAACTTATCTGCCAAGTTGGGGCCCAGAGGGAACCCTTATGGGGGACTCGTAAACCATGTCTTTTGAGGAAATCTTGGGGCTGAGGCCACATTCAGCCCCACATGTTTACACAATACTCTCTCTCAGCTCTGAGGGGCCATTAGAGTTAATTGGGTGAATAATCTGTGTTTAAAAAGTCCCCAAATACGTATTTACATAATCCACGCTTTGCCCAAGCCTGTTCAAGCCTCTTTGTGGGATCTGGAGTGGATTCTGGGCTGAGAGTCTTCCTCCTGTGCTTCCAGAGCAGCTTCTCCTACTGGTGACCGTCCTTTGGTGGGGACGGGGATAGGCAGGGTTCCCTTCTGCCTGATGTCATGGCGGAGCATGTGATTTTCCTTAGCCTTTGCCACACCTGTTTTGTGGATTGCTGGTCCTGAGAGATACTATAAGGAAAAAAGTTTCCATGATCTAAAAAGTTTGGGAAGCACTGCTTCTTATCTCCTCTCTTGGAGATTCCTCATGCTCATTGTTCTACCAAGACTCTGAGAAGTCCTACAGTAAAGAAATGGATTTAGCTTTTTCTAATCCAGCTTCTTCAGGTGTATCTGATCGAAGGATCTCTAGCCATTAACCCCGATAAATGACCCACAGAACCAGCCTCTGTAGAATTACATTGGGAGACAGCAATTCCACTCTTTTTTTTTGCAGGGGGCACTAGGGGTCTTGGCCACCCACCCAAACATTGTGTTTGCTGCCTTTGGTCCAGGCCCCTGTGCACAGTCATGATGATTGTGCACACACAACCCTCAAGAATGCTTTTCACATGACCACAGCCTTGCCAGTTTCTGGAGCCGGAGAGTCCAGGCATAAAGAGGCAGGCAGCGGTGTTGCATGGAGACACAGCATCCCGGGTCACGGAGGCCTTACAGCCTGCCCAGTCCTGTGCCCCATTAGTTACTGGAATTCCTTCTGCAGCATGGTCTCTGTGGGTCACTTCAGCCACAGGGATGTACTGGGCTCGGAACTTTGGGCACCAGGAAGGATGCATTCAAACGTGCTCTGAGACCAGAGCCTGCTTGGAACAAAAGCTGAGTGCTCACAGTTGTGCTCAGGGCTACTTTAGGTAGTCCTGCTCACCCGTCTTCACGTGGTTCTCAATCTTGGCTGCACACTAGAATCACCTGGAGAGATTAAAGAAGAATCCCGATGCTCAGCCGGCACCCAGGATTTGTTAAATCAGAATCTGAGTGGATAAGAAACCCAGCCTGAATAGATGTTAAAACTCCCCAGGTGGTTCCAATGTGCAGCCACAGCGGAGGTGGAGAGCAGCCACGCTGGAGCCTCAGGAGGAGAGCTGGTGGTGTAGGGAGCGGCGCAGGAGTTCATGGTTCTACTCTCGTCCCAACCGCAACGCCATCTGTTTGCGCTTGAGAACCAGACAAACTCCCAGTCCTGCTCAGGCAGCCCTCAGCAGCGTGGCAAGCCCCGGGGTGAGGACAAGGAAGCATCCCGCTGCATCTACATGAGAGACGCCTTCTTTGGGTGGGTGACGAGGAGGATGAGTGCCAACATTACTGAGCGTCTACTGGGGGCCAGGTACTGTGCCATGTGTTGCCTCAGTTAACCCTCACCTTCCCCATGAGCTATGCTTTCCACTTATAGATGTGAAAACAAAGGCACAGAGTGGTTATGGAATGCGCCCAAAGTCACACAGGTGTTCTGAAGTGATGGAGCAGTGATTTGAATCATCTGAGGTGAGGAGTTGTTGATAAAAGCCTTCTTGCAGTCTTCTTGCGCAGGAGCAGTATGGGGGAGCGTATGGCTGGGGTTAGGGGAGGAGGCTGTGTGTGTGTGAATTCACGGAATTTAAGGTTGAAGTGTTTTCCTTTGGGCTGAGGGGAAGGGGATGGGACAGCAGAGGAACAGAATCAGCAGGGTGCTGGAGCCTGCTCACACAAGCCACTCGACCAGTTGTGCCTATTTCTTCCCAACTGAGTTTTGTGACCTCCCGCTGGAAGCTTGAAATCGGCCAGTGTGAGTACTTACAGCATAGAAATTGGCAAACACTACAAATCAGGTTGTTATTTACTTATTTTCCATGAGAGCTAACTGTTCTACACTTGCCAGCACCTCTCCAGGCACAACCCAACATCCTAAACCCAGTGCCTTTGGATTCAGGACAGTGGAGAAGCTAGAGGCTTGGAGTGAGGAAAGGGAGAGAGACGTGGGTGAGAAACTGATTGTGCAATGGAGTAAATAGTCCCATCAAGGGAAGTGTAACGGGAGGCAAATGAGCTTCTGTGACTTAGGGCAGTACAGTGGAAAAACACGATGAGTGCTGAGTAAATGTTAGTTTTTCTTAAAATTGGGATTACTGAAAAAAAAAATAGCACAGACTGGGATGGAGATGAGGGAAGGTCAGGGACTATTCTCGAAAGATCTGCAGACTGATGTGGAAGTTTTGCTATGCCACGCAGGCGATGAGCTCAGAGAACCAAGTTGCAGCTTGCAGTCCTGGGCCCAGAGTCTGCCTTTGGGAGGGGGCAGACAGGGGCTCCAGCAGTGAGATGGTTAAATCAGAATAACAAGGGGCGATTTATCTCACAGCCCCAACATTCCCTTGCTCACTGCTCCGTCTGGCCCTGCTAATGCTCCCCGGTTGCAAATCTACCTATTTGTCAAGTCCCTCTCCACAGCCTGGCTCGCTCTGGCTGCTTGCGCGGTTTATTAAAGAGGCGTTTGCTACCTGTCATCTCAAACGACCTCCTTTGTCCAAAACAGAATAATAGAGATATCTCCCTCCAGGGATGCGGGATGCAAATGCCCGAGGACAGGTTGCCAATTTGCTGCATGTATTAGGGGAAGGAAGCTGTCAAGGGAAACGGCCGGGATCCAGGCTCTTCTAACAAGCTCATTTCTGGGTTGAGGGGAGACCTAGGCGGCTCGAGTTTAGATTATGTGGGCATGCGCCTCAGCTTTCCTACGGACAGCTGTCAGCAGCAATCGTTTCTCCCCGGGAAACAAAATTGGCTTTTCTTCCTGCCTCCCCTCCCCCAGCTCATCCTCGGGTAGCCAGGCCCTGCCAATAATTGTCAAGAAGCCTTCCAGCTGAGGTGCTGCGCGCGCAGAGTGAAGCTGCAAGCGGCCCGTGCCTGCTCTGGGGCACGTGGGCTCGGGTTTGCAGCCTGGGGAATGCAGCCATGTTGGCTGTGACCTAGGGGAGAGAGGTTGTTTTCTCCCCCGAAGGGAAATTAATCAAAGCAGGAAACCTGTACTGGGGGCACCAGGGCTGAAATGCTCCCCTCACCCTCATCCTAGAGGGAGACTCCGATCTCCCTACTGGCCAGGGATCTCTCTGCACTTGGTGCCCACTGTTAGGGACCCCATAAGGGCCTTTGGTTTGACTCTTGCTTACCCTACAAAGGGGAACTGCCCTGGCTATGGGACCATTCCATGTGACACTCAGGGTCCAGGGACTTTCTGCCCCGGGAAGACTCCAGGTGGTGAGAAGGCTTGGGTACAGGAGATGGGAACCCACCAGAGGCTCCCTTCAGCTCCTCTGTGCACCCCTCCCTCCAATTTGAGATATGAGGAACCTGTGGCTCAGGGCTTTCCTGACAGCTGGCAAGTGCCGGGCTTTGGACTTGAACCTGGAACAGGACTGTTCCATTTCCTGCAGGGCTCTGCTTGGGGCAGTGCTTTGCAGAGGGTTCACACGGAGAACTGGCTTCCTCCTCCTCTGGGTCATTCTACAGTGTCACACCCCTGTGGACTCCGGCTGTCCAGCCACCCTCGAGAGGCCTGCCCTGACTCCTGACCAGGTGTGGGAGGCTCCTGGGTCCCTCTGAGTTCTCTTGATCAGCAAGATTCCTGTTCCCCACTGTCCTTGCCTCGACTCCACCCGCTACACTGCCTCAAGACTGTGGGACCCCAAGGAAGGGCCTAGAGTGCACAGAAGTGTCCTGTGAGGGTGGCAGAGGCTTGTCCTTGAGGTGGGCAGAGGTGACCCCAGTGCCTGGAGACACCTGCTGGTTCTGTGCTGTGGCCTTGAGGCCAGAGCTGGCCAAGGAGGGCAGAAGTCAAGGGACTTCCTTGACTGGGAGTGAGACCACACTTTAGGGTCTTGGAAATAAGCCTCAGGGTAGAATGTCAAGGCCATGTGGGCAGGGTGGGCATTTATCTGTGGCAGAGAGACCTCACTGAGCTGGGGTTATCACAGGGCTGGACCTGGCTCTTTGCATATTTGGTAGCTCCCCTTCCCTCTCACATGTTTTTGGTAGGTGCTCAATTCAATCTTGCTGCTAGCCTGCCCCACACCTTTCTGTTCCCTGGCTTCATCCTCACCCCTTTGGGGCCTCTCTCTGCCACCTACCAATGCTGATGGGGCACCGAATGTGTCTCAATACCATGCCTCATTGGCATGTCCAACCCTGCACGTGCTCAGACCCCGTTTCCTTCCCAGGTGTCCTAATTTCCTTCCTCACCTCTTATAGTCAGTGCCTCTCTGAGGCTGCTTGTTAATATCGTCATTTTACTGATGAGGAAACTGACCCTCAGACAGGCTAAGGTCAGAGCAGGATTTGACCCCAAAGTCTGTATTCCTACTCCTGGCAGGGCTGTATGTTTGCAGTGGCAGAGGTTTGGGCTTAGAGGTGAGGGCTCTATAAACTTGGGGGTCTTGCCAGTCTTGCGAGTTCCCATCACTTGGCTGTTCTGGGTGTTGACTTTTCTGTGCAGAGGGTCTAAGATGCCCTGTCTGGCCCATAGCTCAGGGCTGCCTGGGGGTGGAGTGGGAGGACAGACAGGAGGCTGAGGACCTGCAAAGCGCGGGTACCAGGGCTCAGATCTTTTGGGGCTAGGCTTGCTGCTCTTGGCCTCGGCCTGGAGAGGTGCTCTGCTGGGGCTGGGCTTGCCCGCTGACAGGGTCCCAGGCTGTGCCTGTGAGCTGGCCCATGGAGCCGCCAGCCCCTGGTATGCGGTGTCCTGCAGGGACTGTGACACCATTGCCGGCCAGCGGTCCACCAGGCAAACCTGACGTGGATCCCTCTGCATTGCATTGCAGGATAGCCATCCCCCTGCCAGCCCAGATACAGCCAGCCTTGGAGTCTAGCTGAGGCCACAGAGCCCACAAGCAATTGCCTGGAGTTCCTTCATGGTCTCTGCTTCCTAGAACACACCGTCGAAAAGGCAGCCTCCAGAGTCAGAGACAACAAGACCATAAAATAAAAGTGGAATATTTGTGAGATCCCACCCGCAAATTACATTGGTGTGCTTGAGGCTGTGCTCCAGCTTGAAGGGGGACCTTGGGCACCTCACTGATTCTCTGAGCCCCAGCTGTCTCATCCAGTGCCTGATAGAAGGTAAGCAATCAAGTTGTCTAATGATTCTGTCAAGTGGGGATAAGAGTTCCTGTCTCAGAGGGCTTGTAGCGGGTGGAATGAGACGAAGTGTGAAAAGCAACTGGTATGCAGTAGGTACTAACTTAGTGCTCGACGCTCTTCTTTCTCCAGGTCAGGTTGAGGGAGCCTGGAACCTGGCCACTCTCCTGGTGTCTCTTGCTTATTTTAGCTTCCTCTCTCTCATCTGTTTTCCTTCTGCTCTGAGACTCTGAGGACTTGCTCTGAACACAAGACACTATAATTTCTCTAGGGGAGATTCCCCTGGTGCAACCACTGGAAGTCTTGGAATAGATGTGTGAACGCCAGAGCTGGAAAGGCCCCTAGAGGCACCACGGAACTGTGGAATGGCACAGACGGAGCAGTCAGACGAACCTTAGTCTCGTGCCACCTCTACTGCCTGCCAGCTGTGTGGCCTTAGGCAGCCTACCTCCCCTCTCTGAGCAGCCGCCACAATTCTTATCTTTTAGGGCTCTTGAGAGGCCAGAATGAAGGGGCTTTGCCAAGCGAAGAGCTGTATTTATACTTATCTGTTAACATGTGTAGCTGGGTTAGGAAGAGCTGTGTCACTCCTGATCTTTTCCAGTCTTCCTGTTCTGCTGAGGGGGCACCTAGGGCTCAGAAAGGGATGGGGCTCACCTGTTGTCCCACAGCGAGGCGGACAGAGGTGGGACTTGGGCTGAGGGGCAGGCTCCGTGTGCTCTCTTGCCTCTTCTCTGGAAGCACCATGAAGTAGAAGGCAGAGGTGTATACACAGCTGTCAGTCAACATCCCCAAGTTGAATAGGTCTTTGTCTGAGGGAGCTGGTCTGTCAGAGAGGGGGCCTACATGGAGGTCCTCTCTGGAGCAGACACCCCCAGAGGTGAATGAACCCTTCCTCCCAGCTTGCTGCCTTCCTCGGGGCCCAGAAAGCCCAGGCCGGCAGACATCCTCTGTCAGGGCCTAGGGAGCCAGGCCTGGCTTAGGGAGAAGGCGTCGTGGCAGAGTTTGTGCATTAGAGGAAAATCAGCCCAAATAATTCCCAGATCCAGGCCCAAGCTGTGCAGGTGAAGAAGGCAGGTAGGAAATTACAGCCACTTGAGGCTTTCTCTCCCAGGGACTTGATTAAAGCTGAGGAGTGTTGCAGCCAAAATAGCTGGGAAAAGTGCCCTTTGATATGTTCATTTGGTTTTAATTTGGGGGGGGGGTGCATGGGGCAGCCCCAGCTTGTTTTATTTCTGCTTCCTTTTAGCGGCTTTCACTTGGCTCCTCTCCGCCACTTCCACCCCTTCCCCTGCTGGAGTTTGTGAATTTCAAGGTCAGCTGAAAGTCAAACTTTACCATGATGGTGATGAAATGCAAGCAGATGTGGCTGGTTTGGCTGATGGCGGCCACACCCTGAGAGAGTGCTCAGTCCTGTGGGTGATGCCTGGCAAAGTTAACAAAGTCTGATAACTTACAACCCCAGGTTTCCATCTTGGAGATCCAGATTTCAAAGCGAGTGGCAGTCAGGTGTGTGTTTACCTAGGGGGGCTGAGAGAAGTGATGCTGGCTGGGGAAGGTGCAGCTGCCTCATCTCTGATGCCAGTGGCTGAGGGCCTGCGCGTGGGTTTGTCTTTGCCGCGCAGTGCTGGTTTTGCCGGGGACCTTGCCGGCTGGCCGGCCCTCTTTGCTGGCGGAAGGGATTGGTGGATTTTCCGATGTGGGTCACATCACACACGCCTATCGAGTTGCCCTCACCCCCTTCAAAGCGGGTTAAGCCATTGGCAAATCCTTGCCATGTGACCACCACTGTGTTGGCAGTGACCTCAGGGAGAAGGTCAGTTTTTGGCTTGGCTTCCTGGCATCACCCACACCCCTCTGACTCAAAGTGGCTCGGCCAGCTGCCTCCTGTTCCAGCACTCGGGCGGACATGATCGGGTGGTACAGGGAAGAGTGGCTTTCTGATGTCCCGGTGGCTCTGGCACCACCCCAGACACTGCCCCTCAGGTTCCATGGGAGGTCTTGCACTGCTTCCCAAGATGGGGTCTGTTGATGGACTATGGCAGCCTTGTCTGTGGCATGCTGGTGACTCCACCCTCCCAGTAACATGCCAGGGCTGGCTTACCAGGAAAGCAAGGAGACCCAGCAGACTTGGGTTTCTTTCTCTATGCTTATCAGATCTTCCCAGCCCAGCTCCCTGCACCCACTGCCTCCTAGAGCCCAGCCATGGGACAGAGCAGATGGATGCACAGCCTGTGAGGCAGAAGGGCGGAAGGATGGGTGTTTGGAAATCAGCCCTGGGTTGGAAACCCAGCTCCATCAGTGGTCAGCTGTGGGTCCTCAGCTCACTTCCTTAGTCCTCCAAGTCCGTTTCTTTATTTGTAACAGTGGATAAAGGTGCCCTTTTCAGAGTTGCTGTGAGAATGAAATGGTGCATGTAAAGTGCCTGGCACAGTGCCTGGTGCTCAATAATGTCTGCTATTATAGCTATTGTCCAAATCCAGCAAGAGCCGTTCAAGAGACCATCGGAGGGAGGGACCTGCCTGGGCTCCCCTGTGGGCTGCCGGGTTTTCGTAGCTGCAGAGCCCAATTACCCAGCCTGCCCCTCAGCCAAGCAGCACAGCCTCTTCCCCAAGGTCCTCGCCCAAGCTCAACGAGGAACAGAGGCAGACGTGGAAGAGGAGTTAGCCTGAAATCATCCTCTCCACCCTGCCTTTATGAGTGGCAGCACAGTGCAGAGAAGTGATGGGTAAAGAAATGTCCCTTAAATCTAGGGAGTTGTCTAAAATGGGGCTGGTTTTCATGGCACAGTCATTTTTGGATAAGAGAGCCTGAAATGAGTGAATTCTGAACACAGAACAAAGCAGACGAGCCTGCCACAACAGCACATGTGAGTCAACCTGCAGCGCCTCGCAAACAGCCTGCCTTGTTAAAATCAGTCCCTTGGTGCGGGGGGATTAGCGCTCTGCAAACTTCCCATCCCAGGCCTGTCTGCATTTTTACTTTCCCTGCTGCACGTCTCTTGCTGATCTTCCTCCCTTCATACCTGGGGGATTTCCTACACATAATGGAGGCCACTCCCATTGTGAAAACGATGGAGACTTTTTGCTTTGCTTTGGGCAGAAAAACAGTAACTTGTGCTGGGAAGACAGAGAGGCAGAGACATTCTCTGGAACAGCTTCCCCCTGCCTGGTCCCCCGTCCTGAGTGTTGCGGGAAGGAGCAGGGAGAGCCGAGCGAGGGACCCTCTCTAGTAACTGGTCCCATGGGGCATTCCTTTCCTTCTCTTCCTCCAGGAAGTCCTGTTTGGTTTATTTACTCTGCATAGTCGGGGCCTCCACTCTGGGGTTCTTAGCAGACACAGCTGTTCACCCGCAGCACCCTAGAGGTTGTGTTACGTGCAGACCTGCTGACTGCCCACCATCCAGGTCACTACCTGCCAGTGTGGCTTGTGGGCTATGAGAAACGTGCCCAGGATGGAGCAGTGAGGCCACACCCAAGAGAAGGTTCCATTCCTTCTTGCCCCATGGCTTCCCTGCCACCCTGGGTCACCTGGAGCAAGACCGGCTGGCTGGCCTGGGTTCTGGAGCAAAGCCCTTTCACTCGCCCAGTTTGCTGAGCCTCCCCCTCGCTTTGGCCGCTCATTATCTTCCACTGACGGACAAGTGGGAGAGGCTGTGCTGAGGCGAGGGCCAATTACCGGGGCCTCACTGCCACGCACAGCCTTGGATGCGTTTTCTCCACTGGTGAAGCTCTCTTTGGGGAGAGGCAATTTGTGGGGAGCTCAGGGCAGCATAATTTATGGGCCCCCTCTAGCCCGGGTGGGAGTGAGGTGGCTGTGGCTTAATTTAATTAGGTGTAAGCCCGACACATCACTAGAGTGGGCCTGGAATCCCGGTCACTGAGGGTCCTTTCTCTCCTGAGTGGAGCATTGCCGAAGAGGAAAAGATCCAAAGTTTGTCCGTTGACTCCCTTGGTTAAAGATGTCTTCCAGTTTGAAATATAAACCCACTTATTTTTCTGAACAAGAATCCAGCCCACCAACTACAGTGTTCTGCTCATGCATTTAATAGGAGTAATTGAATGGAGCTCAAATTTTCATAACCTAACGCTCTCTGGGGCAGATCCACTGGTGTCACGTTTTTCCTACAGGGAAGCGAGTGTGTGAGGCAGGGTGGGGAGAAGCCACCAGCCTCACATGCAGCCAGTCCAGCCTAGCCCAGCTCTGCAGAGCCTGGATGCTCGAGTTTCAGGGGGTGTCAGCCACGGGGCAGGGGGCCTTGCAGGCCTTTGAGAAGAAGGGTGCCAGGCTAGTAGGCACTCCCTGGTGATACATAGCTCTCAGCTGGGCATGGCTTGCTGGGTAATTTTAAAGGATGATCAGAGTAAGAAAGCCACAGCTGGAAGGGACCTTCGAGTGCTGACACTGTTGGTGGCAGCAGCAATCCGAGTGATGATGCGTGTAATTAAATGATGATGGCTCTGGGTAGATAAGGACAGCCCCCTGTTTTACAGTTAAGAAAAGTGAAGTACTGAGAGGTTATAAGCTATGCTGCTGGTGATGGAGCCTAGACCTAGCTTTTCAGAGCTCCTGGAGCACAGAGGGGAAGGTTCCAGTGATGCAGTTCACTGACGCAGATCCCTGGAGCAGATAGGATGCACAGATTCTGGAGGGTCTGTGAGGAGATCTCCATCACCAGCTACCTGCTCTTGGGTAAGCCTCTCTCAGCCTCATTTTCCACATCTGTAAAATGAGGTGCCTAAGACCTGCCCTGACTCCCTGATAGAATTGGTTTATGACATCTGGAAGAATTCATCCAGGAAAGGAGGCTCAGCTAAGTGCTGCCAGGTTGTGTGAATCCTCACCCCCAGAGTGCCCTCACCTGCAGAGGGAGAAGCCTCCTGACTCAACCCAGGCATTAAATTGAGCTCAGAATGAGCAGAATTGCCAGAACCAGGGGTGGGCTGCTGACTGTGGGTGGCCTGGATTTGAGCCCTGTGGCTTTTGCCAGAGATGGCCCTTGTGCAGATCATGTGATCCATAGCAGAGTGTACTGTGTTTCCAAGCTGCCCCCTCAGTGGCTCTTGTCAGCCCACAGAGGCAGGCCTTCAGGTGAAACACCTGTGGAGGGACAGGGGCCTGTGAACAGAGGACCAGTGTGGCCCCCTTAGGAATGGGAGAGGGGACTGATTCCCGAGGGCAGTGTGTAAGCCCTCTCTCCCTTTCTTCCTTTCTCTTTCTCTCTTTCTAGAGCCCCGTGTAAGGTCATCAGGAAACCCCGAGCGGGATGTGGTGATGGAGCTGGGGCCTCACTGGTGCTAGTGGCGACAGGTGCTGGGCACGCTGTGAACGCCAGCCTCCTCCCAGGGCCAGGTTCAGAGGCTCAGGGGGCTTGCCTAGTGCCACCAGAGAAGCTGTGCCGGTCCACTGTCAGCAGATGAAACAGTTACAAAGGCAGTGAAAGGGCTCTAGGAGGCCATTGTGATCCCTTTCCCCCAAGAGCCTTGCTTGTTAGCCTTTTGTTAACTTAACAAAGCAAAGGGTGCCTTTGCTCTTCAATCACAAATTGTGATGTTGACTACTTCAAAAAAGCAGACTGAATATGATTCCAATATTTATCTTAGCACAAAACTAACATTTCAGGGCCTGTGCCCATAATTCAAATGTTGATGGGGAACACATTGTGTGAATGTGGTGCAAATATATACAAGGGGGAAGTTGCTTATATTTAATAGGGAAACATGAAGTAAACATTTTTGAATAAAATGGCAAAGACTTGGGTTCTAGTTGCAATTTCTCAGTTGAACATACTTAACTGGCATGTCTTAGGAGCTATCATGTGGTCTGTGGGCTAAGCAGGCTTAAGGTCAAGTTCTTGTTACCAGGGAAGCCTTTTAGAACCCAAGACCATGATTCCATGTTCTTGGCATTGCCGGACCTCGCTGACCTAGAAGCTTGTCTGTGGCTCTGGGAAGTTCGATGCAGCTCCTTTTTCTCTCTCTCCATCTTTGCTTCCGCTCAAATTCTCATGAGTGGCAAGAGGCCTTATAAAGGCACATGTGAAGGGGAGGAAGGCTCTTTGTTAAGAGGAGTTGCCTTCTGGCTGCTTTACAAGACTCTCCCTCAACCCAGGGGCTCACCCTCCCTGTGGCATTCCCGGTGTGGAAGAGAGAGGTACAGGCCCTGTGTTTACGCTCTAGGAATTCTTAGGCAATGGAAACCCCAGCTGCTGCTGGCATCTGACGTGATGCAAGAAGGGCTTGCAGGCCTTAAGCAAACACTCAGGTGCCTGTCTGTACAAATGTGGAGCCTTGACACTGGCGGGCTCCGTTTCTGTTACCACTGCAGGGTGTGGACATGTGGGCACTCGCAGTTCCTTCTGGAATCCTCCAGCCTGGGTGTCTGATTGGGGAAGCAGTTCTTGGGGTGGCATCTGCACCACCCCAGCCCCATGCCCCTGGGATGATTCGTCAGGTGATGGGTTTGGAGAGATGGAGGGGCTCTGTGATGCTGTGTGCTGGTTCCCAGGGCTTTAGTTTCAGATCTCATTATATCTTTTCTGCAAGGAGACAGCCTTGTGATTTCTCCATGTAAAGGAAGGACACTTTTGGACTTGTCCTCCTGGCTCTGTTCATGATCGCCATCTTTCATTTCATTTCTCTCTTTCATTTTCTCACTGGCTGTGCTTTGTATTTGTATGGGTTTCCTGAGACGGCAGAACTATACAAGCCTTGGTGCCCTACTTTCCAGGGGACAGAGAACGTGACACTCACCTAGAAAACATTCACAGGGGCAGGGGGAGATCTGGAATCTCATTTGTTCAATTCAGCAAATGCTGAGCAGGCACTGGCTGGTTCCCGGAGCTGTGCGAGGTGCTGGGTGGGGGACAGCCGGCAGAGAGGGAGGCAGCGCTTGGCCAGCTGTGATTCCTAAGGGGCCCCATGCGTAGGACAGAAGTTAGAATTCTACTTCAGAGTTTCAGAGGCCATTTGTTTCCAGGGGTCAGTGGTAGCGATAGTTAAATTGAAAATGAAAAAGTATAAAGCTGACACAGCGCTTATACGTATGCCAGAAACAGTTCTAGGGGCCTCATCGGTATTAACTCATACAGGCCTCACAGCCGGTCTCCAAGGTGGATGATATACCCACGTTTTACAGATGTGGGTGGTAACGTCTTGTCCAGAGTCGCACAGCCAGAGTGGAGGAGCTGAGTTCTGGCCCCGGGAAGTCCGGCTCCGGGGCGTGCGCCTGCAGCCGCTGCGGATGTGTGAGGGGGAGGCGCTGGGCTGGGCTTGCTGCTGCTGCAGCCTGTCCCCCGGGGACTGGGCGTTTGGCAGAATACCCTGACCTGGACGTTTTCTCTCCGTGTCTAGGGGTGGGCAGGTTGGAGTCTGGCGCTGAGAGGAGCGAGCAGGTCCGGACGTGGCTGTCCACCACAAAGCCAGGGCTTCGCAGCTTTTTCTCTCTTTACAGAGTCTGCGACCGTGAGCTTTGCTGCTGCGGAAAGTGTGGGGCCCACTCTGCCCCTCCAAAGCTAAGAGTCTCATCCCAAGATGGGAAAGCTGGAGTTAGCGTTAAGCGACTGAATCGAAGCCATGCCAGGATTTTCCTCCTGGCAGTTTCCAGGGGCTACTTACCAGGAATTAGGCACCATAGAACATTACTCCCCAGCCTGCTGGTTCTCCTCTCAAACATGTCAAGGCTTTCAAATGTGTCAAGCTCTTACTTTGCACCACCACCCCTACCATTCTTATCTATTTCTGTCCTGAAAGTAGACAACAGTATGGCTGATGTGTGTCTGAGAAGCGACTGGTTGAAAACTCTTTAGACATGCCAGCTATGGGTGTGGTGGGAGATCTCGGTGAGCAGGAGACAGATCTCCAGGCCCAGGCTGGGGCAGGGGAGGAAGGCAGGTGGCTGCAGAGGTGTGTGATGGGGAGAGAAGGGGTGGTGCTGATGTTCGGGTGAGATACCAATTTGGAGCGTCTTCTGATTTAAGGCATTGACCAGGAAACTTCTAGATCTTTAGAAGGTGTGTAGTTTGGGAACCATTTGGCCAAAGCAGACTGATTCCTCCACTGGATGGGTAGTTGAGGAACATTTGGCTTGTGGGGCTGGGGCTGCGGAAAGAGATGTCGGGGAAGCTGAGTCTTGTGAGAACTGGTGTGTGGAGGGCTGGGAAGCAAGGCTTTCCCTGAGCATGCTGAGAGAGATGGTGGCCAAAGCTGAAGACTCAGACATCATCCAGGGCCCCGGAGTGTCCAGGGATGATGAAAACTGTAGAGCTTTATGCAAAATATTCCCCACCTCTGAAAGCCTTTTTCCTTACTGTGTCAGTACATTCTCCTACATCTTGATGGGGTTCTGGTCTCTAGCAGTGGCCCAGTATGTGTTGTGTGTCGGGTCGCTCTCTGCCACCTATGGAATGACTGGAGGGGCGACCTAGTGCCATTTCTGAGCCAGGAAACAGTGGAGGAGTATTGGCTGAAGCATCTCATTTCTTGTTCCCTTGAGATGGACCTGTTGGTGTTGCCGTGTTGGAGCTGGGGAAGGACATAGGTGGCACCTCTCGTGGTGTGAAGTGACAGCATGTCTCAGCTATGGGGGTGGAGAGGCCTGCTTGGGTGATGTGGTGACTACCTTTCTAGGCTTGAACAATACCTGGATAAAGGACAGACAGGCGTGTCCCATTGTGTGTGTCTTTTGAGAAAAAGAAAAACATTTTGTTTACCAAGAGAATCATCTCCTGTTGCCATGGAAATAGCTGGAGGGATGGGGGAAGTGGCCGGAGGGGAGGGTGTGTGGGGACAGGGCTTCCTTTGGGTGCCAGAGAAGGAGCTGAGGTGTGGCCCTGTAGCCTGTGTCCCCTCTGCTCTTTCTAGGACTCGGATTCTGCATGGCCAACCCTCCTAGGGCCCCCGTGGGGCAGAACACACTGGGTGTGGAGTTTGAGTGCCTTGTGGACCTGTTTTCCTTCGGAGCTGTTGGTCCAAGCTCCATCGTCCCTGGCTCCAGGCTGTTTTACCTCCTCCAGGTGGCCCTGGATCCCCAAGCCTCAGATTGTTTTCCACCCAGTGCCAGGGTGATGGGGGCCCTGGGATGGCTGTGGACACTTCAGGTCCTTTTTCTCTTACCTCGGGCCCTCTCCTCGCCAAGGTGGAGTTTCCTAGAGTGTAATCTGTATATGACCGCTGATACCCACTGACTGTAGGAATCCTCTTGCAGTACTTTTTTTTGCAGTTAATAGTTATAATTGTGGTTGGTGGAAATTAGAAGATGTTAACCAACATGTGCAATCTCAGATATTAGATTTCTCAGGTGCTAGAACCAAGGATGAGACCCGAGTCTGTGGGTGGCAGGAGGGTATGCTAGTGAGAGCAGGGCTTTGGGGCCAAACTGCCTGGTTCAAATTCTGGGTCTGCCCTGTACAGACTGAGACCTTAGACTTGTAGCTTACTCTTCCCGTGGGAAGATCCCCTGGGGATCATAATAGGTCCTCCCTCTAGGGTCGCTGTGAGAATTAAATGAGTTAATGCATGTGAAGCTTTTAGAAATTGCTTGACAGATAATATGTACTCGATTGGTGTTAATATTATTTAAAGGACTTCGAACGAATAATAGTGAGGGTGGTATCCAACCCCAAAGTCAACGTTCTTTCTGCAGAGACGGTCCTGGATTCCTATTTCAGCTCTGCACTTGATTTCTATGTGTCCTGGGGATGGTAGCATAGCTCCCCATCTCCTCAGTTTATTCATCTGTATAATGAGGAATGGAATGCTTACCTTGCAGAGTTGCGAGGTTAAAAATACGAGACCCATCTGGTGGAGGGACTGGCACACAGGAGACACTCAGTGGCAGCTTTTGTGACGCTACTGGTATTGTTGGTGCCTGAGGGATAGGGCCGTACATGGTCATCTTGGATGCCAGATGTGTCCAGCATGGGGAAGATGCTAAACGGACTCAACAGGGATCGGTTCTGAGCTGAGGAACAGGTACCTTCCAGTGAGGGGCAAGGCAGGTGGGGCTGCTGCCCGAGGAGCTCAGGTTGCTTCAGGGAGAGACACCTGGGGGCAGACCAGGAAAAGGATAGCTTTGAGATCTCAGGCTGCATGCATTCTGATGCTACCTTTTCTGGGGAAAGTGCGAGAAGAGATGGGGCAAGGAGGGGGTTTGAGCCTGACTGAGGCCCCTTCTTAGGCCTACTGGGCCACGAAGTTTGCAGCCTGCCCTCCCAGGGCCTGGTGACATGTGGTCTGTGAATCTCTGCAGGACCTGCCCTCCGCCCTGCCCAGGGCCCTACGGCTGAGTTCTTTGTTCCCAGTGGGACCGGGCTGACCTCAGTCTGCCCTCCTCCAGCCACTGGCGTCCCCTGGGCTATGATAGGCCTCATAAGGAGCCTTAGGGAGGCTGGCACCATGGTCAGCCAGGCATGCTTTCTAGAAAGCTGCCACAAGAAAGGAGAGGCTTCTGAAGACCTCATGGGGGAAAACTGCCAGGACTTCTGACCCTTGGCCTGAGGGAATATGGGCTGTAGGGTTGGGGGCACCCGAGGGGACATTCCTAGAGCTGGTGGCCTTGGGACTCTAGGGACCTGAGAGTGTTAGAGGCCCCTTTTGAGCGGTCCTGGAGCCCCCTTACAGACAGAGAAAATGAGGGTTCTGAGCCCTGGCCTTGAGACTGCTGGTGCGACAGGCCCTCACGTGACTGGGGCGAGGCTGCGGTGTTCTGCTCGCAGCTCTGGGGCTCTGCGAGGGCTGTGGGCTGTGTTTGTGAAATTTTGCTTTTTGCCCTCACGTGTGGTTTGTGGGAGAGGATTATTCTAGACCCTGATACTTCCTCTTGTTTTCCATTAGCGTGTCCCCAGTTTTATCTCATAGCTGTGTACGTCTTCTCCAGTGGACGGAGTGGCCATCTCTGTGGGAACAGCAGTGATGATCAGAAGACAGTATTGCTAGTTACATGGCTCCTGCTGCTGTTCATTCAGCGTTTACTGTACTCCCCTCTGTGCTTCACCTGTGCTGCCAGCGAGCCCTAGGAGGTGGGTGCCAGCTCCGTTCTACAGATGAGGAAACTGAGTGGCAGAAACCCTGACTTCTTATTTAATTTTCTTAACCCTGACTTTTTAAATTAGTTGTTAATATTATTTGAAGGAACATAATATACAGCTTAATAATTGGACTCAAACTCAGGACTTGCTGATTCCAAAGTCCACACTCTTGTGCTCTTGTAATAGCTTTTCTTGGCTTCTGGTCTTCGTCATATTATGGTAAAACAGAGGCAGGAGAGGATTAAATGTCATTCTTATCCTGGTCCTGATTGCCCACGGAGTGAGGACTGTGTGTTGGGATGATTCTGGCACTGACCGCTTCCCTCTGGGTCAGTGTGCACAAACCCGTGGCCATCCTCATAGACTGTATCAAATGGAGCCGGCTGATCAGGGCTCTGCTGAAGGTTTCCCTCTGCTGACAGGACCCCCACGACAGTGCAGCCCTGCCCAGAGGCTGGCCTGGGTCTGTTAGGAGATGTCCAGAAGGGCTGCTTTCGTGGCAGTGGGCACACAGGGCCCTCCACCTGGCCTGCTCTGACTCCCTTTGGCACCTTCCCAAGGAACCTCAGACGTCCTCTGGGGGTAGGTGGCTGGTCTTTGTCCTGTTGATACTAGCGCTGGAGTCCTGTACAGTCGTCAGTCAGAGAGGATGCTGTGACATAGTGACAGAGTGAGGTCTGTGAGGTGTAGTTCTCCCTTTGATGAGCTCCAGACTTCCAGTCTCTGACACAGGCTTGCTTTGGGGACTGCTGAGATTAGTCAGTGAAGAGTTTGTCGGCTCTCAATCTCAGAGGGTATGTGGTTGCCTTTAGAGTCCTGCTGGGAAGCCTTCCTTGACCCATTCATTATGTTAGAGGCTCTGTCCACAGCCCCCATACGTCCTCTGTTAGAGCTGTCCTCACACTGCTGCAAAACTACCAGCTGGGAGGTTGTGTCCTCTTATTCTGAGTGTTCTTGAGAGAAGGACTATGCCTTGATCACCACTGATGGCCCAGAGGTGACACTTAGTGAAATATTTGTTAAATCAGTAGATGACTGGGTGAATCCATTTTCAGCTGGGGGAATTGGCTGGATGTGCTTGTGCATCTGCTCTGATCTCTGAATTGGCAAAGGACTTCTTCAAAAAAAGATTAAGAATGTGAGGAATCAGATGTGATGTTTCCTTAATGTTCTCTTAGTAGCCTATGGCTAGATCAGCTGTGGCTTGATCTAGCACCCAAACTGTCTCCATGATAGGGTTTCTTTCTCCCATTCTTCAGTTCGTTTAAGTCCTATTCTCAAGCCCCATGTGGGTAAAAGATGACGGCAGCCCTTCTGCACCTGCTTACTCTCTTACTTGGTCCAGCATTCCTAGCACCCAGATTGGACTAGCTTTTGTCGTGTGCCCTCTCTTGGACCAGTTACTTGGCCAGGGGAGGGCCATGTGCCCATTAGCTGAGATGTGGGACTGTGGCTCTATCCTTTGTGGAATCAGAGTGTGGGAGGGAAGGAGCATCAATAAAATTAAGCCTGTTGCTGAAAGAAAGGGAGGTGGATATGGGGGAAATATAAGGTATTTCATCTTAGATAGTATCTAATTTTTTTTTAATGTGTGCATCAGTTCTGGGTGCCTTCAAGCTAAAAAGATGTTTTTCTCTTCAGTTACCTGTGTCAGCCCCTGCCACCCCATGTGTACATATCCAATGAGGGCCAAATTGCCCCACAGATGCCGGCTCCCTGGCTTAGCTGGGGTCTGGCTGTTGGCACTGCGCTTTTGCGTGCTTTCTGGCTTAAACATCTCTCAGTCTGCATGTCTCACTCATGGAATGTCACCTGGGTGGGTCTCTAGAGGTCATTTGTTCCAAATGCCCAGATGAGAAGACCAAAGCGTAGAGAGGTGAAGCCTGTTCTCTGGCAGCATAGCCAATCAGTGTCAAAGCCAGGATCAGAGCCAGGTGTCTCAGCCCCATCTGAGCTCTCTTCCTTACACTTTCCCTCCATTACCCTTGATGCCATTTCTACTTAGACACAAGATTTTAGAGCCATAGATAGACGCAGGAGAGACTCATGCAGAAGTCTAGAGGACTCATTACGGGAGGTGGAGCACCAGAAAGATGCTCTGTAGAACAGCCCAGCCTCCAGACGCAACCCTGAGCCCGCCTGCCCTTGGGTGCCCAGCCGGGAGTCTGCAGCTGGCCTCCGGTCTCTAGAAAGTCAGCAGTTAGCTTGGCAGCCTTTGCATTTGTCTTCTCAGAGCTGAGTGATTAGGGTCTCTAAGAGGAACCATTATCTGTGTGCCTTGGGAATGCATGTTTTTCACACATGCAGCCCTTCCAGAAAGATTTAGCCTGGGGATGAAGCAGACAGGCTCTGCATTGAGGGCAGATACCAATCATTTTTACAATTGTTTGCAACAGGAGAGGAAACATGAGCTTAACAGTTCTGTTGTGGATGGATCTGGGGGAGAAACACGAATGAATTGTCAACAGGATGGCTTCTGCTTTTATCCTGGGATTTGCTGCTGTTCCCTGTGCTCTGGCTGCCCTGTGCAGAGCCTGGGATTTACAGACATTCCTCGCAGGTGTGGGCCTCATTGTGCGGTGTGGTCCCAGGGGCCAGGCCGGCATCTGTGGAAGAGAATCTGTCAGGTGTGTCAGGGGAGGGAGAGCAGTCCTCAGGGGGGCATTTGGAGCAGCCCCCACCCCCGCACTTCCTCAGTTGGGGGAGGAACCCCAGTCAGGGGCTCAGACCTGAGCAAGCACCCACCAACCTCTGGAGTTAGTCTGAGCCCATCTAAAATTTTCAAAAGGCCCAGACAGCAGTAACCAAGAGGAACAGTTTTTTCAGCCTCCCGCCAGGGGAAAAAAAAAAAAGGTCCTGCTCAGAAATGCATTTGCGGGAAGTTTGAAGTTTGAAGCCCTCCAGCTGCAGCCTCGCGGCCTGGGTGGTCGAGCGGGTGGGACGGTGTCCTCGAGTGGGAGGAGAGGGGAGCATGGGCAGCTGGGGAGCAGGGCTTGGAGGGCAGCAGTTGCATTTAATAGCATTGGTGTATTTGCCATCTGGCAGACCTGGGTTCAAGTCTTGCCTCTTGTCCCAAGCCAGCTGCAAGAACTCAGGCAAGTTATGTAGCCTCTCTAAACCTCGGTTTACTTATCTGTAAAATGGATATATTGGGATATTAAGAGAAGTAAATGAGAAGATGTGCATAAAGCTCTTGGCCCAGTGCTTGGTACAAGCAATAGAGGTGGATTTTGCTCTTAATAACAGTGGTGGTGCCGAGGGTGCCCTCCCCCAGTCTCCATCAATACCTCCCAAACATACCCCAAATAAACACACGATCCAGGCAAAAACTGTTTCTAGACAAGTTCCTAGCCACCACCCTCCCCAAGCAGATGACCACCTTTAAGTTCCTGTATTGTAGAAATTTTGGAGCCATCACTAATAGTTCTATAGGTAATATTTAAAAATAATTTGTACCTTTTGTTGGAAAAAAAATGATTTGCCATTTTCCAAATATTAGATAGTCCTGGGTGGGAAAGGACCCTGGAGCCAGGGTGCATGATTCCTGGCAGAGAGAGGAGGCAGGTGGGAAGGAGCTGGTTACACACACACCTGGGGTGATAAAAGGTAGGACAGGTGGAAAGAGTGGTAGAGAGAAGCAGAAATTGGGGCCTGGGATCTTCTCCCATACCCCACCCCAATGAGGATTAGAAAAGGAAGGTAGGGGAGTGGACGCCATCACTGGTCAGCCTTAGGGGTCTGTGTGTCTGTCGTTTTGTCGAAGTGATATGGCATCTGGTCCTTGGCTGAGAGTTTGACTCCATCTTACAAAAAAAGGTAACTCAGCCATTTACCCTAGATCTCACAGACAGGAGGAGCAGAGATGAGACTCAAACCCAAGCCTGTACCCCACCTTTCCCAGAAACATGCCCTTCTCATTTTCCGGGAGCACACGGTAAATAGGGAGGGTTGCCACATCTTGACATTCAGGCTCAGAGAATAGTGGTCTGGGTCTTCTGTGAATGTCACCAGGACTTGGCTCTGAAGGAGAGTACTGCATCTTAAGGCCCTGGGGATCCCTTCGTGCCTGGTGTCCCCACTGCAGCAGGGCAGTGCCCTGGAGCCATGGTTTCTCTAGGAAACACCCTGCCACACCTAGCGGCTGGTGAGACCACTGAGTAGGTGATCTTCTGTGGTGGAAGGGTGGTGCCTGTACCCATGCTGGGGAAGTCCAGTGAGGGTGGGGTTGGGAGAAGTCACCCCGGACCTCTCCTCACTCGAGCATCCGGGTCCCTGGCCTCCCAGCTGGGGACATTTTCCACTATTTTCTTTCCCTTGCCTCTCTGGGGCTATTTTTGGTGCTTACTGTAGTTATAGTATTGTTTCTAATACCCTGGTTATTTGGTTATTTGCCAGCAATTCTGGCATCAAAATGAAAGTGCCATGAGGCCAGGACCTGAGTTTGTTTAATACTGTATCCTCAGAACCTAGCCCTATACTTAGCCCTCAGTATTGTTTCATTCTTGTTTTATACCAGGCACTGTGCTAGGATTGGGGTGCAGCCGTGAGCACAGCAGGTGAGCTCCCCCCGCCACCCCAGAGCTTACTGTCTAGTGGAAAAGACTGGGGACTGAACACCTGCTGGCTGGACATGTGATTGCATGAATGGTCAAGGAGGCCACCTGGCCAGGACAGGGTTGCTGGCTCTAGCTCCTCTGGACGGTGGGTGGCAGGACTCCAGGGCTCCCCCTCCCGAAGGTGGTCAGGACCAGAGCTCTGCTCCCTCTTGATGAAAGGGGCTGGCGGGGAGCCCAGGGCTCGCTCGCCCAACCTGTTGGGGTTTCAGATTTGTTCCATCTGAGCAGTCAATTAATTAGTAATTGGAGCTACCCATCATCCTGGGCTCTTGCGCGAGTTGCTGGGTGCTCCTCCTTCCTCCTTTCCATTCGCTCAAATTGAGCAGCCTGGTCCTGTGATATCATTTGAAATCCAGCCAAGAAGCAATTAACATGCTGTTTGCTGACAAGGATTTGTTGCTGCTCCAGGAGCAGGGGCTGGGAATGGGAAGGCCAGCACAGGGGAGCCGAGACTTGAGAGAAACAAAGGTGCGGATGGAGGTTCTGCTACTGGTCTTTGCAAAGCACCAAGGCCAGGCAGGAGTGGTCCTTCTTGGCCCTCCTCTCACCTCTCCCTGCCCAGGCCTGCATGCTGCAGGGAAGGTCTTGAGAGGTAGAATAGGATGTTTTTCCTGGGAAATCTGATGGCAGCGGCCAGTTACTGAGAACCTACGATGTGCCAAGTGCACTGGGCTTGTGAGCCCATTCAGTCCTCCCAACAACCTTGCCCATTTTACAGGCAAGACACCACAATGAAAGGGCTGACCCAGGTGGCCCAGGCAGTAAGTGGTGGGTAGGATCTGGGCATCTGGAAAAGCCTGCATGTTCAGGCGGGTACCCAGTGGGGATACGAAGGGTCAGCCCCTGGGCCCACCGCCAGGTCATGGTGACTTGCTGTGGGACGTGGGCTTGATAAATGGTGGCGTTTTGTAATCAGTTGCTGCTTCTGCAGAATGGTTAGGTGGAATCTGGTGGAGTGGGCTGGCCCAGCCCAGCCCTGACAGAACAGAGGCCCACGACTGTGAGGGGCCCACCTGAGTGGTGCTGAGGGGCAGGGCCCCCTTCCCCATCGTGGGTGGTTCACTCTGTGGCAGGGCCTGGGGGACCCACACAGAAGCCCCTGCAGATCCTGGTCTTGGGGGGGCCTCTCTCAGTGGCCAGGCTCCGCATACTCTGCCTTCTCACCTCGACAGCTTTGAGGCAAGCCCATTGGGACTCCTGTCTGCCCTGCTGTTGACTCATCCTGGGTGGAATTATATACAGAAATTAGTCAACAGAGGCCATTCCCAGGACCACAGGCAGTTTGCTGCAGGCACTGTGCAGGAGCCGTGCCTGCCCGGGGGGCTTTCCAGGACACAGTGCTGGCTTCACAGGAGTGCTTTTGGGAATGTGGGGCCGCTCACTGCAGAGCAGTACAGTTAGAGGCTGGTGGCCAAACCCACTGCCCAACAGCCTTCTCCCATCCTCCTGCAGGGCAGAGCGAGGTCTGGCCTCTGCTGGCTTCCAGGAAGAGGCAGAGAACCTGGAACTGGAGGTGCCGGCACCTCCCCACCCAGCTCCTCGTGGAGCACCTCATATGCTGGGTGCAGTGTTGGGCACTGAGGATTCAGGAAAAATAGCACATGGATCCATTGTCTGAGACCTCCTGGGGGAAGCATTTAACATACCTGGGTGCAGGCATGAGAACCACTGTCCCGTAAGAGGGTTCCTTGTTGATTTCCTTAAGGTAATAAGGACACACAGTGACACCGTGTAGGGTATATGGTACAAAAGGATGAACAGTGACAACTGCATCCCCCTGCCTGTTTCTAGCCATCAGTTCCTCTCCCCAGAGGCAACTATGGTTTCCAGGGCATCCTTTGCACCCTCCCAGAGGTGTGCTCTGTCAAACATACAGGGTTCAGTGCTTGTGCATACACCTGATTCCTCTCAACTTTTTCTTTTATGTGAATAGCAGTGTACCCTACACACAAAGCTGCTCATTGCTTTCTTTCTTTTAGTATTGGCATATCTTTTTTTTTAATTGAAGTATTGTCTATTTACAAGATGTTAGTTTCTGGTATATAGCATAGTGATTCATTTATTCATATATATTCCTATTCATATTCTTTTTCATTATAGGCTATTACAACATATTGAATATAGTTCTCTGTACTATACAGTAGGACTTTGTTGTTTATCTATTTTATTTGTAGTGGTTAGTATCTGCAAATCTCAAATTCTCAATTTATTGCTCCCCACCCCCTTTCCCCTTGGTAACCATAAGTTTATGTCTGTGAGTCTGTCTCTATTTTGTAAATAAGTTCCTTTGTGTCCTTTTTTTTTTTTAAATCCACATATAAGTGATATTATATGATTTTTTTTTTCTCTTTCTGGCTTGCTTCACTTTGTATGACGATCTCTAGGTCCATCCATGTCGCTGCAAATGGCATTATTTTAGTACGTGGCGTATCTTGACACTCATTCCCTATCAGCTCACACAGAGCTGCCTCATTCTTTTTACTGGCTGCATATAATTCCATTATATAGCCAAGCCATACACTTCTGGATCAGTGCCCCATGGATGGGCTTCGCAGTTGCTTTCTGTCTTTGCTGTAGTAAGTGATGCTGCTGCAGTGAACATCTTAGTGAGGACACACATGTGCAGGAGAAATCAGTACAGTGAACTTGCTGATTGAAGCAGATGGGCATTTTTAGGTTTGCTTGATTCTGCCCTATTGCACTGAGAGGAGGTTGTCCCACTTTCCTCTCTTGCCAACAAGGTGTGAGTGGCTCGCTTCCCTGAATCTCTGCCTACACAGAGCAGTATCAAACATGCTGATCTTGGCCAGTCTCACTGATGAAGAGTGGTACCTTACTGCAGTTTCGATCTTCATTGATACAGTTGTGGGTGGCTGAGCCGTTCAGCGTACGTTAGAAGCCGCAGGTAGCCCCTGGGCAGGTTTAAGCAGAGGCCCACGTGAGTGGGCACGGCTGTCCCTTCACTGACAGGTCAGCTCTCCCCAGAGCCCACTAACCAGTGCTCACTCAGTGACACAAGCTGGTTGGGAAGGGGCAAAGGAGACTTGGGATGGGGTTGTCAGGGCTACTCTGCCAAGAGTCAGGCGAGGAGGGGGCTGCCTGTCTGGAGTGCTGGGGGGACATGGTGTTGATTTTGTTTCTCTCTGGTGACAGAGAAGAGAAGGTGGACTCTTTAGACCAAGGGAGGAGTCGGGGGCAGCCATCTGCCTGCCTGGCCTGGCGGGCAGTCCCACCTGGAGGCAGGAAGGTGTATGTGCTGCCGAAGCGAGCACAGGAGGCAGGAAGGTAGACGCCGTGTTGTCTCTAGACCCCCCACCCGTGAGGCTTGGAGCCAGGGCAGCTGCTGTGGGATACCCTGCTCCTCGCTGGGCTCATGCTCCAAGCCAGGGCATCCTCACTGCCTGGAGCTTTCTGTGTTGCACAGCCTTTGTGGTGGGTGAGCCCCGTATGTGTCCATATGATGCATGGACCTACTCCTGCCCCCTGCCCTTGACCTCTTGGTCATTAAGGCCTGTCCTCCATGCTCTGCCTGCCTTCCCTCCGTGCCTCCCACCCCAACGCAAGGGCAGCCCCTCAGCCCTTCTCCCCTGGATCCTCCTCGACCTCCCTGACTCCGGTCTCACCCTTGCTCTCTGTCTTGACCCCTGCGGCTCCTTAGCCAATTCCTTCCCCTTCCTGGCAGTTCTGAGTGTGGTACTGCCCGCCTGGACGCCTCCATGGATAAAGACAAAGCCCCCCTCCGACTGGCCCCTGCCTCTACCTCTCCTCTGCAAACTTCATCTTCATCCAGACCTGCCAACCACCCTCCCAGACACATGCTGCGCCTTTTGGCTTCTGTGCGATCCTCTCCCCTGGCCTGGGATCTTCCTCTTTCTTTATTCCACACTCACATCCCTTAAAATTAAGGTCAAGGGTGTTGCCCAGGAATCATTCTCTGCCTGCACTGACCTGCTCTCTCTCACTTTGGGCTCAGTCTCTAGGGTCCCAGGGACTAGAATGGCCGTGGTGGTTGTGGTAATAGTCACAGCCCACTCGCGCCGTGAGCGGCTGATGTGAGACTTGCCGTTGCGGATCTGACCACAGAGCTGGTGCCCACAGTTGCTGGAGGAGTAGCCTGGCCCTGGAGCATGACAGCTGCCTCCTCAATGGGGACATGAGGCTGGTCTTGTCTGCCGCTGGCTTCTGGCACCCTGCCCAGCATGTGGTGTGGGCTGGTCACTCGTAAGTGAGGGGATGAGAACCGTGGAAGATTCTGAGCAGGAGAGTGACACAGTCACAGCCGCCTGGTCACACGTCAGTGGACTGGACAGGGGAGACGATTCCAGAGGCTGTTAGGGATGACGGCCTGGGTCAGGATGTGCAGCAGGGTGGAGAGGAGGGGCCCACTCTGTCGGAGGCCTGGCGCTCTCTCTGTGAGCCGGGCACAGGTCTGCCCACCAGGCTGGGCCCTGTGGAGAGCAGGGGTGGCTGCTTCCTCCTCACACGTCTCCTGCACATCATCTGGCACATGACTGGCACACAGCAGGAGCCCAGTGGAGAGGTGCCGGCTGAGGATGGATCTGGACCCTTGATTCCTGGTAAAATCTGGGTGGGAAGATATTCTCAATGGGCTGTCTAGCACCCTTCTTTACAATGAGAGATGAGGGCCAGGCAGAGTAAGACATGGACAATGGCTTCGGCTTCTTCTTCTCAGATGGTGACCAAGGCAAGTTGTTTTGCTGGTCTGATGTGATGATGAGGAGTGTCACCGAGAGCATCACTTCAGGCACTATCTGTAAAGAGCCTAGTGCAGGGTCTGTGCGCAGTAGTTGCTGAGAGCGAGCTCGTGTTGTGGAACCCCGCAGGAGTCGGGACGAAGTGAGGGTGACACGTGGGACCAGCCCCTCTGGGGACTGCTGTGTGACCTGCAACACCTCGCTGTGGTAGCAGAAGGCTGGCCCTGCTGCCGTCGTCTGTGGCCTCTTGGGGGCCAGAGTCAGCAGGACATGGTGAGGATGATGACTCTTAGGCCCTCCTAGTCTGTCCAAATAGATGACCACCTGGTCCTACCCTCGAGGCTGTCCTGGTCCCACACTACTCTGGCTGTTGGTGGACAGGTTGGCCCAAGGCTGACATGTGGAAGGAGGGAGTCACTGACAATCTCGGGACCTGGTGTTGGGCCAGGACCTGTACTCAGCCCTGTGCCAGGCTGATGTCACCCAGTGTGCATCCATCACCAGGCACGGGAGTGATGAGGGGGAAGGCAGGTCTTGGGAGGCCAGACAGCCATTGTTGGCTGGCTTATCTGGATTAGGCTTTTCATGTGAAGGGAAGAAAGGAATCTGCTTTGTCGCAACTGGGGCATCAGGCTAGAAACACAGTTGGTGTTCCTGGCAATCCCCGGCACTCTGCAAAGCGCATTTGTTGCTTTTCCAAGACACGTCCAGGTGCTCTCTGTTATGATAACAAGTGGTGACACAGAGTTAGCTTGACATGGGATAAACAAACAGACTAAAAATAACTGTATTTGGGGCCGCTTGGCACCAAATCTAGAGTGCAGGCTGTCACTGCCCCTCCGAGGGGTAAAGATAGGCACCATCAAAGGCCCCCCGACCCCCTAGAGCCACAGAGGAGTCGGGGTTGGGTGTGGCCGAGTCCCTCTCCCATCCCCACTTCCACCACCATGGCGCTGTGGGCTGCCTGGGGGTGGAGGTGCCAGATGGGGCCTGAGGCCCGGAGGAGGGGCGTGGTGGGCCCGGATGTGAGCGGGGCGGTTTATGTCTGTTTGGAGGAAGCTGGGCCAATGTTTGGACATCTTTATGGTTTGGGGAGTTTCTTGGCCTCACCCAGAGGAACCATGGTTGCATCAGAATTGGAGGTCCTCCTCTGTGGCCCAGGCAGAGGGAGAGAAGAGTGAAGGGAGCAGAGCCGGAGTCTGAGGAGGAATGGGAGGAATAAGGCATGTTTCTAATCCCAGGCTGCTGCTTCCGACCACTTTCTGCCTTATGAAGGGATTTACATGATGCGTTTGGAGGCTGATCTGGGTGAGGAGGAGGGGCAGGAGGACGCAAGTCTCACCTGGGCAGGGCCACGGAGGTGGGATGCGTGTGACTGGGTGTGCACCCAGTGAGAGACCTGGGCAGAGGAGGGCCTCACTGCAGGGCACTGAGAGAAGAGATGCCTGGTGTAGGACCCACGTCCAGTGCCATCGCCAAAAGGAGTCTCTGCTTTCATGAGAGACATCACCACCTGTCCATCAGTGATGATGTTCTTACAGATCACAGGCCTGTGTCACCACTGACCCCAGAATTCCATCCAGCAGACAGGCCTTTTCCATGGTAGTCACTGATCCTGCCTCCCAGGTGTTTCTGGTTCTCCTGGCCACTTGGTGGGACTGAGCCTCCCTGTCCCCTGATGTTAAGTGTGGCCATGTCAAAACCTGGCCTGTGATTGGCCTTACGTTTTCTTTCCTTCTGGCACAGGATTCCAGAGAGTGGCTCATCTGTGTACTCAGGCCCCAGAATGAAGAGAAGGTGGGACAGAGACCCCAGCTGACCTGCAGTGTGTCTGTAGTGTAAAAGAAAAAAATAACCTTGTGTGGGTGTGAGGCCTTGGGGATGTTTGTTACTGCAGCATAACCCAGCCCATCCTGATGGTAGTAGAAGGGAAAGGTGAAGGAAAAAACCCTATGCCTATCCTAGAATCTAAACCTAAGAGCTTATAAAGGTAGCAAAGGGCTTTTCACAGTGCCTTCTTTTTCACTAGGCACCAACAGCACTGGCCTTTCTGTCACTGGAACAAGCCACACTTACTCCCATCTCAGGGCCTTTGCACTTGCTGTTTCCTCTGATGGAAGCACTATTTCCCCAGATTTTTGCTTGGAAAATCTCCTTGTCATTCAGGTCTCAGCTCAAACATCACCTCTCTGGGAGATTTTTCCTGACACCCAACCTAAGGTGCTTCCCACCCTCACTCTCGTGTTATACATTATGGTATTTATCTTCATAGCACTTAGCGTGTTTGTTTACTCGTTTATGATTTGTCTCCCTCTATGGAAAGTCAGCTTCATGAAGGCCAGGACCCTAGCACTCAGGCTGATATCTGTGTAGCTGGTGTGTACCATGGTGCTGGCTGGGGGTGCAGGCCCATACATGTTCCATGAGTCCTTGGATTGGTAGGTATGAGGAGCAAGGATTCACGGCAGAGACCTAAGGGTGGAAACTTTTGAATATACTTGTTCAGTGCCGATAGTGGAGAGGGAGCTTGATGAATATTTGTTGAGTGAATGAGCTCCAGTAAGGAGGTGTCGGGGTTGAGGGGGGCCGCCTTTTTAGAATCCGGGTGAAGACTGTGAGCTCTCCAAGGGCAGGAGCTGTGGTGCCCTGTCTTCCCTCTGTATGTACGAGGAGCAGAGGAAGTGCCACGGTTTCTCGTGGAAGGAAGAGTTACTGGGATGGTAACTTGGGACATCCCCTGCCATCTATCTCCATTCTCTTCACACCAGTCCAGTGAGCTGAGTGTGGAGGCCTGAGTGGCTGGACCAGCCTCCCAGGCTGCAAAGTCGAGCCCCGTGACTGTTCTAGCAGGTGAGAGGTGGAGTGTATACGTGTGTGAGAGAGAGTGAATGAATGAATGAATGAATGCTGGGTACCACCAGGGCCAGATTTGCAAGCTCTTGACCCTAGAGGATCCTTTGCTGCTCAGGAAGCTGAGAGAAGCTAGGAGCCCTGGAGAGGGCTTGGAGCTTGGAGCAGGTGACTCAGTGTGGGTGGGAGTAGGGAGGAGGCTCCTTGGTCTGGCCTCTGGTGTTTGTATTTCTCATAACCTACCAGCCCCTGGGCCTTGCTGGGTTCCTGCTCGTTTCTCTACCTGGGTGCTTTTTCCCACACAGTGACTTCCTCCAGTGACTTGAGGTCTACTCTGAGCATGGGCTCCTCTGTGAAGCCTTCTTTAACTACTGAAGGTTGGCAGCACCTCCTCCGTGTGTTCCCACGGTTCTGGGCTCACCTCTGTGGGAGCGCTTATCTCTGACCGAGTTACCTCCTTGCCGGCTTCCTCCCCAAACCAGATGGCAGGACAGGGCTCGTATCTTACTTCGCTGTCTCCTCTCTTGCCACCTGGCACGTGGCCACTGCCCTGTCAGTGATTATTGATGATGAAGGGCCGCATCTTTAGATAGCCAACAGGCTCTCAGCTAGAAGAGGAGGCTGTCTGACTGCGTGCACTCAGTGAGCAGGACTGAGGCTATATTAAGGGGGTTATAGACAGACAGGTGTCAGCTCACTCAGAGGAGGAAATTTCTATCAAAGTGGCCATTTAGAGGCCCAGCCACTTTGGGGCCACTTCTCATGTCTGGGGGTGTGTGAGCAGAGATAGCGTTATCCCCACCCCATTCCATTCCAGAAGGGAGGTGGAAGCATTAGATTTTCCAGCTCCCCATCAGAGATTCTACTGTCCCTGCAGACAGGGATCTGGAGTAGATGTGACATCGGGTAGCTGTCAAGGGGCTGAGTTGAAGTGCTAGGGCCCCAGGTGTTTCCCAGGTGATGAGGGTGTGGTCCAAGGGTTCCAGCCCTGATGGGTGCTCATGCCCTGACCTCACTGAAAGGTGGGGCTGAGCAGCTTTGTCAACCTGCCCGGAGTACTGGAGATGGGAGAGGAGGGGTGCCTGGCCCATGCAGGGTGTGAAAACCCTTGTTCCATGTCCTCTGCAGCAGGTTGGGTAACCTGGGTGGGGCTGTGCCCTTGCTGACCCCACGGCCTCTGGAGACTCCACCTTCCTGTGTCCTGGTGGGGTTTCCTGAGCACCACCCTGTCCTCCTCAAAGGGCTCAGGGTCCCCTGGCAGCTGGAGACTCCTTGGCAGATAGATGGCCCTATACCTGGCTCTGGGTTTGCGAGTGGTCCCCAGGGCAGGAGGAGGAAGAGGCATCCCAGGACGGCAGGTTGTTTGTATATAACAGGGAGGATTTGGCTGAGTGCTTCTATGAGCCATGTGCCTCCAGCTCTATGGGGAGGCTGCTGTTCTTGGTCCTTGGGACTCAGTTCTCCTGCCTGTGGCTTCAGGAAAGGCCTCTCCCATCTCACCGTGTTGTCCCTGACTGTTCACTCTGAGCTACTGTTGGACGCTGGTGTCCTGACTCACATCACCTGGCTCAGCCCTCGTCAGCAGCATTAGACCTCGGCTGCAGAATCTCCGTTTCCTGTCTCAACCTTTACTGGGTTCTCCTCCTCCCTCCCCCCAGCTGCCCCCCAACAGTGCCTCTCTCTCCGCCTGTGCAGCATGTGCTTGCTCAGCGGGCTTGCAGGAGACCCATGCTGTGCACAGCTGCTCCCCGCAGAGGGGACCATGTGACAGCCATCTAGGACGTGTGCGGTGGATGTTTGCAGAACGAAGGCATGCGTCTCTTCTCTCTTGATGGCAGGGCTGGTGCTGCTCTGACCCTGTGTGCCAGCTGAGCGGCCCAGCCTCAGGCCAAGCACGCAGTAGAAGGCCAATCACACACTCTGGTCTTGATAGACCTGTCTGGCCCCGCAGGAGGTTAGCCCTGGATGGGTTAAGGCTCCTCCCTCAGGATAGGCTGCATACCAGTGCGACCTCTGGGTGACCTCACTGCCACTCTGTGGCCTCGGCTGCTGGATGGGGTTAGTGGATCTGGCCCTTCATCCTGGTTGCTGAGGTGTGGGGAGCTGAAGAGCTGTCTGGGCTGGTTACTGAGGTGAGTGACCATCCTGGCAGAGCAGGAAACGGAGAGGTGTTGGAGTCTCTTGCCCTATCCAAACGTTATGGTTAATTTGGACAAAATGGGATTCCTTCCCTCTGACCCGGTGTGTAGGGTGGGTCTGCTTTGGGGCTGGGCAGCCCTTCAGCATCTCCTGAGGCCTGCTTGGTTCCTTCACCCAATGAGAGCATTGCTGGGTGCTGGTCACTGCACAGGACAGATGAGGTCCTGGCTCTCATTTGGTGGCGGGCTGTCATACAGACTCAGTCTGAGGAGGGGCAAGCGGACTTGGGTGGCTGAGGTGGGGACAGGAGGGATGTAATTAATCTCTAGGCTGAGTCCCTTAGAAATCATCCCTGAAAATGCAGTAGCAGCAGCAAAGTCCCAGAGATTCTGGCATCTCATGTGAGGCTGCCTGAGCTTTTGGGTTTTGCAGGGACCTCACGATTCGTGAGCCCAGCTGAGCTGTGATGCAGGATGATACTGCAGGATAATACACTAGAAGCAATTATAATGTGTAACTCTTAGTGTATGAGTTTGGTGTAATATTACAGGAGACGCATTTTCTAGCGCTATGAGGCTCACACACGTGAGCTGGTCTCTCCCTAATCCTTGGTCTGAATTAGCACCCAGTGCTCCCATGGCGCCATCTCATTATGTTTTTGACACTCCGCATTATCTGAAGGTTAAGTTCACTCCATACATGCTGCTGGAATGGAAGCACCCTGAGGGCATGGATGGATCTGATTAGTGTTGTGTCTCCTACACCCAGAACAAGCCTGACACAGGGTAGGGGATCAGATATTTGTTCAATAATTGGGTGAATGAATAAAATGCAAACTGGATTTCACAACAGTCAGGTGAGTCTGGCGCTATTGCTGCTCCATGTTTCAGAGGGAGGGAGATAAGCTTGATGAGGTGAAGTGATGGGCCCATACTACTCAGCTGGTAGGTGCCAGGGGTGGGATTTGAACTCCCATCTATACATAGGTCAGGTGAGTATGGGTGTCCCCTGGTTGCAGTGCGTGTGGGTAGACCCTGGCACGCGTAAGGGCCGTGTGTGAGCAGCTGTCATTTTATTACATGTGGCATGTCGAGATGGAAAGTCTTTGCAGGAATTTTGCTTTATGGGTAATAAAGGCCTTTATGTGCCTATAATGTGGACGTGGGTCCAAAGAGGATTCTACTCTGCTTTCTGCCAATGGCTTTGGCGGAGGCCCCTGTGGAGGCTGGAGCTCCTGGCCCTACTCTGAGAAAGCTGGACCCTGGGGAGGGGGGGATGGTGGCTATGTGCACAGCCTGGGGCCCAGCCCGGGCAGGTTGGTATCCATGAGGCAGGATGGAGTGGCAGCATCCCTGGGGTGAAATTAAGGTTTAAACTGCCTCCGTGGGAAATGTGACGTTATGTAGCTCATTAAATCCTACAGGAGCACCAGGGAGAGCTGCTTCCAATTATCAGGATGAAAATTAACAGAATAAAACCTTTAGCCAGGCTGCCCAATGGTGGGCCAGGGAAGGCTTTTGCTGCATGGTCAGGATTGGCCCGGAAGTGTCGAGGAGGTCACATGGCAAGCCAAGGGAGGAAGCATGAACTGTCTGCCAGTGATTGGGCTGGGGGTGGGGGTCCTTGCTAATCCTCACAGCTTGGTCCCCTTGGCCCAGACCAGGAAGGGAAATGGGGCTGAACAGGAAGCTGGACAAGGCTTGGTTTGTGGAGGCCTGAGGCAGGAGGAGGCCCCTTGGCGCCCTGGCCAGCCTCCAGGGCTGAAGGGGATGTTGGATTTGGCCTCCTGCAGAGGTGATGTGGAGCCTTGAGCTTCCCCTGAGCTTCAGACCTCAGGCAAAGCTGGGACGGAACTTGAGCTCACTTTTGAGCATTTGCCTGAAAACCTTGTCCTTGGGTGACTTGGTGAAGCTCAGGCACCATGACTGCAAGGGAGAGCCCCAAATGGTCTTGACTCCTCTTTACCCCATGGGTCCTGCTTCACTAGGGGCAGGCTCTCGTGATGACACCAGCCATCCACTGCTGTTTCTGAGGTGGGGTGGTGTGGCTCCAGTGGAGAGCCACAGGCTGAGTCCTGGCCCTCTGGGTGGGTCAGAGCCCCCCTGTGCACAGGGACAAGTCTGGCTCATGGCTGCCTTCCCCCAGCCATTCTCCACAGGTCTCTCCTGTTGGAACTCATTCTCACAAATGCTGCCTGAGTGCTGTCTGCCACTGAACAGCCAGTGTGAACTCAAGGGAGTGGACCCTTCAGCCAGGTCAACAGTCTACTCTCAGGTATTCTCACCTGGCTGCCCCCGGGTTTAGGACAGTCAATTCTCAATCCATGTTAACGGTCAGTAGCAACCTAGGAGATTGATATTATATCACCTCCACCTTATTGGAAAAGCAGCTGAGGCTCAGAGAGGTGAAGTGACCTGCCCAAGGACACACAGCCAGGAGGTTGTGAACTGGAACTAGGCAGTGTGACTCACGTCAGAGTTAGTGCTCTGAGGTGCAGCATTCTGCTGCCTTCTTGGTTGGGTGAAGCAGCCTTCCTTCTAGGTCTCTCAAGCCTTCCTCTACAGGACTTCTTACATCATTCCTTGCAGGTGGGGAGAGTCAGACATTCTCAGCCTCACTTTGCCAGTGAGGAAACTGCTGGTGACTTGTAGGACTCACACTTAATTGATGCCTGTCTATGGAACATGGCATGGGGATGATGGGTATGTTTGGTTGAACTAATTGAAGTCCTTGGATGCCAATAGTTTATCATGGGGGCTCTTGCCTGGAGTCCCCTTGGTTTGAGGGAGCTGGTTGTTCTGTGTCTATAGCCCATGGAAACATTAGTGGTTCCCTAGGCTTTCTTGCTTGGGTGTCTCTTTGCTGGGGACTGCCCTTGCTGATGGACCACCCAGAGTGTTGGCTGGCAGGGTCTCAGGGGTTCGTGTACACAGGCCAGGACAGAAAGGGCAGTGGGATGCTTGGGGCTTGGTCAGTTAAACTGGACTGTTCCCTTGGATTGTTGTGTTATATTTATTCCCACTAATCTACTTCTCTTGCCTGTTTATACAAAGAAAAGATCTAATAAAATGTGCCTGAGGCCTGAGCAAATGAGAAACATTTTGGGAAGGAGTATAAAAAGGAATGCTATCTTGGAATACCTAGCTAATCTGAGTTGCTCCCTCAGCTCTGAGGTCCTGCCTTTGAAAGCTCTGTTTCCCTCCCATTCCCTGTAAAAGCAAGAGTGAGACTTCAAGACTCTAAGCAAGTGCTGGGGTACTGCCCTTGGGGTGGGGTTTGCACACGTAGGGGTTGAGAGCAGGAAGTTCTTCCCGGTTGGAGGATGCTGGCACTGCGGCTCTTCCATCTAAGGATCCCTGTGGAAAAGCGGGCTGATTTCACCACTTACGTGCCAGGACCCCGGATGCCGAAGCAGGGGAATGCTGCAATCTAAACATTTACATTCTGAAAAATGGGAAATCATCCACTTAGATATAAATTAGCCAAGGCCCGACGGGTTTATTACATCCTGGAATGCTTTCATGAGGCTTTCAGAGGGGTCCATGTTGCAGGCCCAGGTCTCCAGCTGGGCTTGTCTGTGACATGCTCCTAGGGGGATCCTGCTGGAATACATGGGCAGGGCTGACTTGTCCTTAGATTCCTATGGGCCCTGATGCATGTGTGACATGGGAACAGGGAAACACAACGCCACACCCTGAGCAGTGAGGCACCCGGAGCCATGAGCATCTTCAAGCTGATGGGGTGAGGTTAGTCAGGGAGAAGGAGAGGGAGGAGCCAGATGTGGAGGCCCAATGAGAGGCGCTGGGTGATAGCAGGGCAGAGAAATGTGCTGAAGTGTGTACATTTCATAGCCTATGTGATACAGTTCTTACTGAGCAGGAAGAGGGCAAAGAAGGAAGCAGGAAAGGTTCAGGAAGGAGGGATCGTGGGTCCTTGGGGGATTTTTGGACGAATCTTGGACTGAAAAGTCCCAGAGGCTGGACTGAGTGTGAACTTGGCCAGGATGGTGGCTGGCTTAGCTCCTGGCTCACTGAGAGTGGCCTGAACAACCCTGTGGGCCAAATCCAGGCAAAGCTAACTGAGCCGTGTTCTCAGGGAGGTGAGAGGATCTTAAGGAGAAGGTGGGGAACCACACACACAAACATACAGGTGTGCAATTGTAATAAGTTATGAGCTAATTTATATTCTACCCCTTTTCTTCTATAATTATATACCCTGACGTATCCCTGTAGGTGTATGGCAGAAAACGTAGAACAGATGCTGAATAAATGATTTGAGAGGAACTTGAGGTTAATTATGAGTGATCTGTACATCGGCTATCTTTTTCTGGTTCAGAGGAAGAAGCCTGCTTTGTACAGGAGTTTTTATTGGGGAGATTTTGTCCAGAGCAGCGGTTCTAAAACTATCTTGAGTCAGAGTCACTCCCAGAGCTTGATAAAAAAAGATTTCTGGGCCCCACTCACCTTCAGAGCTTCTGATTTGTTGGGTCTGGGGTGTGTCCTGGAAATCTGCATTTTTAACAGGTTCTCATGTGATGCTGTTGGTGTTAACTTGAGGGACCACACTTTGAGGAGCACTGATCTAGAGAGAGAAGGATGTTGGCTTTGATGGGAGATGGTGGATTCTTTATAAACTTCCTGGGGTCTGGGAGCTTAAGATTTATGCCTTTGATAAGTGAAAGAAGACTCCTGGGTATCTGTGGCACCATTTCCTTGTTTTTAGAAAGAAGCCAGAACCTCCTGTATTGTTGGCAGAGCCAGGTTGCTGCTACACAGAGCTGCTACTGGCTTTGTGGGTTTACAGATTCTTTCAGCAGGTATTCACCAGTGTCCGCTCTTTGCCCAGCCCTATGTGTGAGCTGTCTTCAGCATGAGGAAAGACTTGGGCTGGATGTTTCTAGCATAGTTCAATCTAACAGATTTTGGGGGAACACTTCCTTGTGCTCAGTTAGGCTGCCCTTTGGGAGCTGGAGGAGAGATGGTGTAGTACTTGCCCTGGGGATGCTGATCGTCCTCTATGCCCTCCCCATGTCCTTGGACCGTAAGTCCCAGAGGCTGGGCTGAGTGTGAACTCGGCCAGGATGGTAGCTGGCTTAGCTCCACTTAGCTCCCCAACAACAGCTCTGATCCCTCTGGGAAGCCAAGTGTTTCCCTTCAAGTTTGCGGGTCACTTTGACACCCAGGTATGTCTCTGCCCTGTTGGGCTTCCTGAGACTCCTGAATATCTTGGTGCCCGGACCTCAGCCCCGCTATCCCCATGCCTTCAGCCAAGCCCCACTGTGTTCTGACCTCTCCTCTTGACAGTGCACTGCTTATCAGTGTCTGTTTTGCATCCACTTGGCACCATTTTCACTGAGGAGTAAACTCAAATCTGGATTGGGCTGCCCATGAGCAGTTCTTCCTCCTAACAAAGAGGCGAGGCAGGCTACCTTGGTTCCTGTCATGTGACTTCAGGCAAGTCCCTCCCCCCACCTCCCGTCTCAGTTTCCTCCTCTATCAGATGAGGTGTGATAATGCCTCTCCTGCCTCCTCCCCTCTCACAGTCATGAGGCCCCAGTGGGACAATGTCTCCACGTTCCCCAAATGAATTATTGAGCTGATGGGTAGACTGTGAAACTGTCCTAAGGAGAGTAGGTGACCCTCAGAGTTTTGAGGGTAGGGGTGCAGAAGCCTCATGGGTGAGGGGCAAGGGTTAGCTTGGAAGTACCGTGTGGGTTTGAGGGACACACTGAGCACCTAGAGTCGCATCTCCTTCTGCAGTTTACTAACCCTAGGGGTAGGTCACGCTTAGCCTGTCTGAGCATCAGTCTCACCTAGAAAGAGGAGATTGAAAAGAGTGTGTAGTTTACTGGGTGATCGCGTGCTCGGAAGGCCCTTTCTGTGAGCCAGGCCTGTATTAAGAGCCAGTGGATGGTGGTGAAAGATGACAGGGCTTGTTGGGGTGGCTTTGGTATTTGCCACAGGAGAGTGAGGGGATCTCTTTGCATAGAGGGAGCCGGGCTTCTCACAGCCCCAAATCATGCCATGCTTGCTTCTCATGACCGGCTGGCCCATGGTTATGGGGTAGAGGCAAATAAAGATTCAAGGAATGTTTCTGAATGAGACCGATGAGGGGAGATGGGCTCTTCTGGTGCCGGGGTAGTTGTTTAGTTTAACTTTTATTTTTGTCAAAGGAATACATATTCATAGCCAGGCAGTAATAAGCTTATAATGAAAAGCACCCTCCTTCCCCCTGCCTCCCACCCCTGGTTTCTGCTTTCTGGTGGTAACTGTTTTAAATTCTTTGAGCTGTGTCTTTTGGTAGTTACTGTATTTCTGGATAATGTGCTGCTATTACCTTTTTCTTAACTTTTTCTGTTTTAGTTATTATTTTTGACTTTCAGTTACAGAAAATGGGGGCTAAAAGTTGTCCTGTTCCGATTCTCTTCTGCACATGCACTTGCCCTTTCCCAGTTTTTCCACGACATGGCAGCACCCAAATTGTGATGGTGTCCATGCCCACTGTGGTGTAAATATCCACATATGTACTGTGATCACTTTGCTCCTGGTAAGTTTTTTGTTTTCTTGAAATTAGTTACATAGTAACCGACCTACTTTTTCATTTGCTTGGCTTTCGATTACTATTGATTCTCTAATTCTCTGACTAAATTCTAAATATTTTCTGAATATGTTCACATGCATCAGTTGATCTGTGTTCTGTTTTTCCTTCTGTCTGGATAGTTGCTCTGTAGGCACCGCTGCTGATCTGATCCATCATTCTCTGTGGTGCAGGGACTCCTGCTGGATCACCTGGCTCCTGAGTTCAATGCCTTTCTCTTTATCCATTCACTGTCTCACTTTCAAGGAGCACACCTTCATGGGAGGCCAAAAAAGTGAGGCTTTGCATGTCAGAAAATATCTTTGACTCTTATACTTGATGAGTAGTTTGGCTGCATATAAAATTCTAGGTTGAAATTATTTTTCATTAGAAACTTGGAGGTCATGTTCCACTGTCCTCTAGTGTCCTGTGTTGCTCTTGAGAAGTCAGGTACTATTTTGTGTCCCCATCCTTAGAAGGTGGCTGTTCCCACACCACTACTTCCTTCTCCTCCCCTTCCCCCTACTCAGAAGCTTTGAGAATCATCCCTTTATCGCTTTGGTATTGAAATGTCACATTTCCATTGCTTAATATGAATTAAAAAATACATTGTTTTGGGCACTTGGATACTTTTTTCTTTTTCTTTTGGTGGTGGTGGGGTGGGGAGGTACTTAGATTTATGTATTTATTTATTTTGATGGAGGTTCTGGGGATTGAACCCAGGACCTTGTGGATGCTAAGCATGCACTGTACCATGGAATTATACCCTTCCCCCTGCAACTTGGATACTTCAGCTGTAGGGATTTGCCTTATATGACTTATTTGATAAAAATTTCTACCCTCCATTCATTTTTTTCCTTTCTTGAATTTTTTTTTTTTAATGTTGACTCTCCTGAACTGTTCCTGAAATTAGCCTTTTCTTCTCATTTCCATCTTTTTGTTGTTTTACATTCTAGAATAGCAGTTCTCAAACCTTTTGGTTTCAGATTCCTTTTTGGTCTCAGTATCTATTACACGTTTAAAAATCACTGAAAATCATAAGGAATTTTTATTTATGTAGATGATACCTACTGGTATTTACCATATTAGAAATTAAAAAAACATGTAATGGGCTTAAGTATATTAACTTAACATAAACAGCATAATTTATGAAAATATAAATATTTTTCAAAGCAAAAGATTAGTGAAAAGAGCAACATTGTTTTATATTTTTGCCATTCTCTCAAATGTGTGGCTTAGAAGAGATTGCTATATTCTGACATGTTACTTCAGTTGATCTGTTGTGATACGTTTTTTGACGGAAGTACATGAAGAAAGTCTAGTTTCATTCAAATGTGTACTTGGAAAAGAGAATATCTTTTAATCGCCCTTTCAGGTAATTGTGGATATCTTCTTAGATATTACAACAGAACTCTACCATGGTATGTTCCCAAAAGTTAGTTTCAGTATTGGAATCTGAAGTCTTATCACTGACCTTCTCATGTTCTGTTATGTTAAAATCCATTGGTCTGTCTTGGACGTGGAGTGGATTTTACCTGTGTCTGATTTTGTAATCTTATTCATTGATTGGCACATAGTGGTGCACTGAGTTATACAGAGCTTTGAAATGTTGACACGCTTCTGTATGTAATAGCAAACAATTTGATTTGTAAATATCACTGATCTTAACAGAAAAGCATGCTCTCCAGCTTATAGCATTAGATACATTTTATGAAGTTCTAATTTTACTTGAAAGCTCAAATTTTATTGTTAGTAACAAATATTACCAGTTGTTTTCCTTGAATGACTGTTCACTTTTGAGAAAGATCTCTTGGTGCTTATTTTTCCCTGTGGGTGTGTGGCAGTGAAGAGTAACTGCTAGTATCGTTTGCTGCCACCACCTTGATTTCTGTTAAGACACCAGGAGTTTCACCCACAATTGCTCTTGCACCATCAGTGTAAATGTCAACTCGGTAGAAAAGGCAAATGACGGCTAAGTATTACTATGAAAATAACTTTGCTTTCATGGATTCTGTGAAAGGGCTGCAGGAATCCTTAGGAATCTGAGGACCACACTTGGAGAACTGTGGCTTTAAATTGCATTTTCAACTTAATCTTATAAACATCTATTGGATTTTTTACTATTGCTTTCCTATTTTTAATTTCTTAGAGCTCTTGCTTTGTTCTTCTTTGTAGTTTTCAATTCTTATTTTATATGTGCTTTATCTTCTCTGATTTCACTGATGGTATTAATTGTATTTTTCTCTGGAGTTTTCCTTTGCTGTTTGTATTGTAGCTTTTCTCTGGGTTACTTTTGTTTCCTTTTGATTGTCCTGTGTGTTTTGTTGGAGGCTGGTGATTCTTAACTCCTATTTAAGATGAGGCACCAACGTGCTGGTTGGAAGTTCTCTGAGCATGCGGACCCTCAAATAATGGTATCTTCAGGAGTTTTTTATGGGCTGGTTAGTTTCAAGGAGGAATATTCCAGCCCGACACATGTAACTCTTGGAGCCAAAAGGCGAAAGGGCACTAGGGGATTTTGCTGTTTAGTATTTCAGTTTTCATAGAATCTTCATTATCAGAATGGCACCTAACCACTTTCCTCAGTTTTGCTGAATTTAGAGGATAGAGCTACTGTCTTCTGAAAGTTTGGAAGAGAAATAATTATGTGGATGATGAGAATCAGGGAAGACATCTTAAGTGCCCCCTTTAAAGACTTTACCCAGTCTGTCAACCTTCTGTTGCAGCTGCACATCTGCTTTCAGAGTCACCCGTCACCTCTAACTTGCTCACCTCCCTGAGGTTCTGTCCATAGCAGCTTGCTTCTGAAGGCTGGCTCGGACTGCCTTCGCTTAACAGACTGCAGAATGCTGGAGCCACTGTCCGTATAACATACATTTATCCGCTGGCTTCCAAAATAGTGTTGACATCTCTCTTCCGTTGTTTTCTTTTCCTTTTTCTTAGTCCTTTTGGATTTATGCAATAAAAAATACTTTTTAATTAAATATTAATAAAAACTGTCAGGCAGTGTCGGGGGGACACTATAAGGTGGCTCCGTTTACCCCCTCCCCCTGGCACTCATGTCCTGTTCAACTCCTGCTTTGAGTGTGGTTGGGACCTGTGACTTCCTTCTAACTAATAGAATGTGGCAAAGGTGACAGGATGGCCTAGCCGTATTTTAACCTAAGGTTGTAGCATCAGCCTTGCTAGAAGGCTCTCTGCCTCTCTCCCTAAGTGGCTTGGATGAAGCAGTGTGGGAGGCCCATATAGCAGGGAGCTGAGGGCAGTCTCCTGCCAACAACCATCTAGGAACTGAGGGTGGCCTCTGGCTACCAGCCAGCAAGAAACCCCCAGTCCAGCAGGTTGCAAGGAACTGAATTATACCAACAACCACGTAAAATTTGAAGAGCTCAGTCTGTCCCCATTTGAGCCTTTGCAGATGAGATTTCAGTCCCAGTGGACACTTTTTTGGTAGCTTTGTAGTGTTGTTATGCACTGCAGATAACTAATACAGGCGATCTTTGAGCTGCTCTGTTGAACTGGAAGTTTAGCTCTTGTTCTTTGGCCTCGTGGGCTGGCAGCCTTGAGTAGCTGAATATTCAGCCTCTGGGAGCTGGAGCTCCAGGTCAGGATTTGTTACCCAGAGGATCTATGGACTTTTCCTGGTGGTTATAGAATTAAGAAGACTGGACTAGAGGGTCTCATAGATTCAGAGGGGGCCTCCTTTCTCCTTATGTGGGCCCGTTCTTCCTGCATGGTGGCCTCTGCACCAGCTCATGGACTATGCATCCCCAGTTGTCAAGCTTGGAGGGTGTCTGCAGCCCAGCTGTCTATGATCTTCTGGGTTGATGGCTGTGGAACACTTTGCAAAACTGAACTTGAAACGCTGGAATTTAAATTCCACCTGTGGATAACAAAATATTATGGAACCCAAGAAGAGCCATTTTTATGAATGCCGTAGAGTGGAACTGACAGCAGCAACATGGAGCTGTGGCCGGAACTTAGCCAAGAGCCTGAGACCGGCTGCTCATCTTTGCTTGGTCCTCACCAGCTGGGTCACCTTGCATGGGTGACTTAACCTTTCTGCCCTCAGTTTCTTCATCATTAAGTCATTCAATCGTTTACCCAATATTTAGTGAGTGCCGATTGTGTGCCAGTCCCTGTGCTGGCTGCCGGGACTACAGAGAATGTGATGTGGTTCTCGCTTTCAAGGAGCTTTGTTTGAGGTGAGGTAGAGGTGCCCCAAAACAAACAAATCCAGGACAGCAAAGCTGGCAAATGGGGTGAGGGGGGCCCTGCAGACACATTTATTTGGTTCATCCAGTGTTTTAAATTATTGGTATTTGTTGCTGATACTTAAAAATTGGGGAATTATACCTAAAAATTTGGATCTCAGATTTCTCTAGGGAAATAGGAAGATGCGGCAAGAGTCTCCAGGAGCTCCCCTCTGTAAATGGGTGAGGACCCAAGTCTCTGTCTAGAGAGAATGAAAGAGAACTGGGAGGAGAGTGTTTCAGGAAAATGAGAGGGCGTGCAGGTAAGACTGTCTTCTGTCGAGATACGCCCCGGGGGTCCTGAGTTTGTGACCCCTGCTACTCAGGATGCAGGTGCTGAATGGGTCCATGGAATCTAGAGGGTGCAGGACATGCTATATGTCCAGGATCACAGGTGTCCCCTCTACTTCTTAGGGCTGTTATGTAGAGTGGAGGAGCTGGCCAATGCCTGTGGAAGCCTCTCAGTCCTTGGTAGCAGACACGTCATTCATGCATCAGTGTTGAGAGCCAGACATTCTGCTGGTGAGCTGCTCTCCACCAGTCTACGTCCTGTGCACTGCTCCTAGAGTGTGGGAGTTGTGTTTGAACATGGCCAGAATACAGTTATGGAAATGGCTGTTGGGTCCAGGAGGGCATGGATCTTCCTTGCCCAAATGTCCTGGCCAAACACCAGCTCGCCGCAGGACCTGGAATGTACCCCCTCCTCCCCCTCTACCAGGCTGCTGCCATCTTATAGCCCCAGGGACCTGATCATCCTGTGGGGGCCTTGGGGATTGCCTCTTCGTGGAGGGTCCTGTCAAAGGAGACTTTTAGGAATGGCACCCTGGTGGGCTTGGGCTGACTGAGTGCCCCCACCCTAAACCTGCCCGAGGCAGCTCTGGGGAGGGCCAGGAGTCTGGCCACTTATCTCACACCATTAGGCTGATGGCAGTGCTGCTCGCAGACAAAGGCTCGAAGGGGATTAGGGGTAATTACTAGGCCAGCTCTTTATTCCCAAAGTTTAATGGGCCCAGCCACTGTAATTGTACCTGCTGGTGTCAGGCTGCACCGCCCATCCAAAGGCCAGCCCCTGGAGTGGGGTGTGAGTCCAGGAGGGCTGGCCCTGTTGCTGCCCCATCTGCCCATCTATTGCTGGATGGCAATTGGAGTGTCCAGTGGCCATTGGTAAATTCAGTGTGGTGTGGCAGCTTGGCAAGGATGAACAGCAGAGTTCACTGTGGAGGAAATGGGGAGCCCACTGTGTGCTAGGGACCATCTGATGGGGGCCGTGAGGGTCTCTCCACTTTATCTCAGTCCTTGTCATGGGGGTTATCTGTGGCTTGTGTGTGCTGTGGTTGTGTCCAGAACAGCTGGACAGTCTAGAGAGAAGGGCAATTGAAGCTCTTTCTCAGCCTTGTATGGTGGGGCCTGCCTTAGGGATGAGGGAGGGATGGGGCTTTGGCTCCGGGTGGCTTTTTATGGATAGGGTAGCATCAGCCTTTGCACCCTGGTTCTCTAGGGGAGCAGGGCATTCAGGCAGCCATGACTGTGGCCATGGGCACAGGCTGGAGGGCCCCAGGATTCTAGCTGATGTAGCTGACGACAAAGCCACAGGGAAACCACTCTCTTGTGCAGGGAATCCCCGCTTGGTCCCTCTCCCCCTGGGGAATCTTTGCATCGAAAAGGCTCACAGAGAGTTCAGCACAGGGCATTTGAAAATTCAAACTATGCATCCTTTTAATCCTTTCAGGGACCCTGTAAGGTGATATTGATGGAGATGTTTTTATTTCTTAGAATTATTTTTCCAGTCATTCACGTGAACTCAGTGCACCATATCGGTTTTCCACCTTAAGTAAGTAAGAGGATTAAAAACATTGCATAATGCAGGATCCAAGTTAAGTGCTTCGGCCCCAGCACCTTGTCACATTGTGTAATTGGGAGTAATTGCCAGTGTAGGGTTGGAGAAAGGCGCCCTTTGAGGGGATGGGGCTGGGGGCCTGGTCTGAGCCATTGTTAGGGGGAGGCAGAGCAGGCTGAGCCAGTGGGCTCCCTCATGTGGACGGGAGGGGTGTGTCCCAAGCATCTTTACCTGGTCATCATCTGAGGGGGAATGTGGGGTTGCTTTGAGGACGCTGCAGGTGTCAGGAGAGATGGGGGCAAAGCTGACTCTCTGGGGACAGCATGGCTCGATGTCACAATCCTCTTGGGCCATTTTACCCCTGGCTGCCCTGGCTTCACTTTTGAGATAAGGGGTCTGAGCCACGATCCTCAGTCCCTCTGAGCTGCCTCCAGCGATAGCTTTTGTCAGATAAGATTGAGGTTACCTCCTGGGCAGACTGGAGAGTAATTGGCATAGGAGAGCTCACCTTCTATGGGGTATAGCTCTTCCAACCAGCATTCCTCAATTTCAAACCAAACTGTGCTCCAGGTCATGTGTGGTCCAGATCATGGGTTGCCACAGCTGCACTAACACCCTTCACATCACACTCTTGCTCATCACTGGGCACCCGAGGTGGAGGGAGGGAGACTCTCAGCCCTCCAGGAAGTGACAGGTCACATGGCGGTGGTGGTATCTTGGGAACAGTGTTGTGGCCATTGACCAAACTGCTCCCACACCTTTTCCCTGTGCAGTCACTGTTCAGCTACAGATGCCACCTGCTTTCCTGGGTTTGGATGCCCCCTTTCTAGGGTAGGTGGTTTGAGGTGGGAAAGCAAGGAAGAACTTGGCTATTCTTTAAGAGTTGGTGGCTGAGTGGTTTTTGGAGGCTCCCTGGGGAAATAGGAAAAGCAGGAGAGAGGACGGGGATGAGGCCCATTGGAAACAGTGTAAAGTCTCCCGGGGTTTTGTTCTTGGTGCTCCTGGATTCTCTGTGCTTCCAGCAGTGGCTGGGAAGGGAGAGGCAGTCGCTACTCCTTCTGTCTAGACTGCTCTCAGACCTGCCTCACCCTCATGGTCACCACTGTTCCCACGGAAGGAAGAAGAGCTTCAGGCCCCACCATAGCCTTGGCCCTCTGTCCACCCAGACTCATTTTCAGCTGAGGATCCTCTTGGGAATGGAAGCAGCTGCCCGCAAGAATGGACAGGGAGCAGGGACTGAGGACATTGTCATTTTGCTGCCCTTCAAAGCAGATCTCAAGTACCTACCCCAGCTCACTTGCTGCTAAGTCCCATGTGGCCTGTGCTCCCTGGATCAGCTGCTGCAGGTGGCCGTCTGTAGCCCCGCTGCACACGTGTGCTGGGGGATGTTGTGCTTGTGGCCTCATGGCCCACCCTGGGGGTCAGACTCACCCCTGCTCTTCAGGAGTTTGCTGCTCACTGGGGAGATGGCACACATACCTGAACCCTCTTCTGAGATGGAGTGGGCTGGGACCTGCAAGATGGCTCCAGCCTGCTGTGAACACTTCCTTTACAGATGGGCACCTGCAGCACAGAGGACAGGTGGAGAGTCGCAGGCCACATAGCTCCTGACTCCCAGGTGGAAGCCCCAGGTTGCATGATATGTGGGTGTGGCTGACCAGAGGCCAGAGAGGAAGCCAGGGTCACCTCCAGGTCAGACCAGCCCTGGTCTTGTAGGTAGTGACCTTGTTTGCAGGTGAGTCACAGTAGAGACCTGCCTCTTTCCCCCAACTCTGCTCGAATTGAAGTTGGGGAGGATTAATCAGGGTGTTGAGTTGTGTCATTATCCTGCCTCTGCCTGGGGCGGGAATGGTGACTGGCTCTCAGCACCATGAAGCTCAGAGGTTTTCCTTAGCAACACGTTTGTTCAACTGGTAGACCTTCTCAGAGGGAGGAAACCATGGTCTGACTCCATTTGATAGGTAAACTGAGGCACTAGGCACTTGAATGACTTGTAGAATTACTGTGTCAAGATGGCAAGAGCAACACCTACTCACTGGGTATGACTGTGTGCCGGACACCGTGCTAGACACGGGGGCTCCGGGGCTTGACAGCCTTGTCTGTTACCCCAGGCTAGTTGCCTCCTGCCAGCAGCGTTTTCCCAGGGTAAAGCCTCGCACTGGGCCAGCCCATCCTTTTGACAGGCCACAGGGTAGGGCTCAGGGAGCTGGCCCCCAAGGTAATGAGGACAGGGGAGAGTGGTTGGCACATCCTATGTCAATGTTCAAGGTGTCAACTTATCCAAATCAGATTTGGTTTTATCTTGAGGAAATTTCAAAATTGAGTGAGATTTCAAAATATTTACTTGACAGATGTTTCAAAATTAGAAGACCCAAAACCCTATATTGTCCTGGCCTGTGCTAGGCGGAACACTGCTTGGCCCCTGCCCCCTGCCCCCTCCCCAACCTCTTGCTACAGCAATGTGGGGTTGGGCTCCAGGGAGGAAATCTTGCCTTGGGAAGGGATCACTGGCTGAGGAGAAGAGCGTGTCGTGAGAAAGAGCCCAGGGCATATCGGTGCAGTGTCCTTGGCTGGTGGCAGGGACATTGGCCTTGGAGCCAGCCAAGCCTTGGACAGCAGTTTGCACTTGGCCGACTGCTCTTGGAGAAGTCCCTTTTCCCCACACACCTCAGTCTCTGAGCAGCAGTGGTGATGGTGGCTTATGCCAGGAGGTCTGCACGGGTCTGTCTCAGGTTGAATGTCCTCCCACAACACTATGTGCGTTGTCACGTTCCAGTTGATTAAGCCATTACTCTTCCTAGATTGCACCTGGCTAAACTGGAACCGCCCCGACTTGCCTGGCAAGCCTGCCTGCCTTGTCCACTCCAGCACACCGTGCCCTCCCTTCCCTAGGATTCCTGCTGACCAGTCACTGGGGATATACCCTACCTTGTGCTGCAGTCTCTGTGTGTTTCCCCATCTAGACGGGAAGCTCACTAGGAATGGACCCCAACTATTTACTTTCTCATATCTTTCCCATACCCTTAGCCATGGTTTGGGGCTATTTTTGGAGACCACAAACAAGACAAGTAACTCAGTGGAGTCATGGTAGCCTACAGAGTGACATATCCCATGGGTTATATATTTTCCTTGAGTTCTAGCAGCTTTCTTTGGGACCCAGCATTAAGGGAATTTCAGGGATCTTCATCATACTCTGGTGATTGTATGGTCTTTTCCAACCATGGATTATCTTGGGGTAGCTGTCCTCTATCCTGAGGTCCCCTGGGACTGGTGAGGGCAGGATTAGGGGTGGGGGCCAGCAGGGCCCACTGAGTGGTTTCCCTTTGTGCCCTTTGTTCCCCAGTCTTTCCCAGAGACAGGTTTGGGGTGGGTCTGAAAGGGGTGAGGACAGCTTAGCCAGCGCTATGGTGTCAGCCTGCTGGCTGGTCCGTGTGTGCACAGATTACAGAGATGTGGCCCTTTTCTTCCTGGGCTGGAAATGGGCCCCAGACAGCTGCAACTGGCCTCTTCTGTTGGAAGAGCAGGAGGAAGCCTTTGCCTCAGATACTGTGAAGTCTGCAGGTTTCACTCAATTGGGATTTGTCATCTGGCAAACAGTCAAGTATCTGCCATACCCGTCCATGTCAGCTGCAGCCTCCTTGGCCCATCCGCATGATGAAGTATCCAGTCAAGTTTTGGCAATTCCGAAGGTGTGGCAATCTTGGTTCTTGCAAGGGGCCAGTGGGGAGCATTGCGACAGAGGCCCTTGTGCCGGGCCTGCAGGATGCCCCAGGAGGGAGGTGGAGGGCAGCCTTGACAGTTGACATCTGTGTCAACAGCACCCAGTGACACACCGGGGGAGGACGAGCCTGCGCTTGGCAGGCCAACAATGGGCTGATTGATGAAATGAACTTTCCCCTCAAAGGCCCCACTACTGCCAGGGGTGCCCGGGCTGACGGTGGTCTGCCTGCTTCCCCCTGGGGGTTCCCTTGGCACATTCAGAGCACAGGGGTGGCTATTGGTCCCTGATGGGGTCACAACTTGTCTATGAGCCTCTGGGAGCCTGTTGCGGGGTGAGGGGCAGGCTGTCGGCTCCTTGGCATGCAGGAACAGAGGTCTGGCGGCCTGGAGGTGATGGATGCTGTACGGATGGGAGTGGCTGGGCTCTGGGTGTGTGACATACCCACGGTGCCTCCCACCTGGTGTGAGGAAGGAGGAGCTTCATGAGTGGCTGGGGAGCTATGTTTGTCCTCTCGCAAGATGCGGCTCACTTAGTGGGGTTACAAGTGCTCCCCTGAGACCTTAGCCACACTGCACTTCTGAGCTCAGTTCAGCGTTGAGGATGAAAATCTTAGCCCTTCTACTACTTCTTTCCCCATTTCCTTCTCCCTCTCTTCCTCTCTTCCTCCCTCTCTTCCTCCCTCTCTCCCTTCCTCTCTCACACAGGCTGCCTTGCCTGCTGAGACTTCATGACTCACGTCAGCTGGGGCTCAGACGGCCCAAGGCCACCATGCTGGGAGGCTCTGTCTACAAATGGGGACACTGAGGCTTAGCTCACCTCAGGCAGTGGGACCTCCTAGGTGACTTTGCCAACTGGGACTAGCCCAGCTACTTTTTGTGTGTGTGTGTGTGTGTGTGTGTGTGTGTGTGTGCTGTATCCTCGGATGAAATGAGCCCAAACAGACTTAAGTTACTCGACAGGCCGCTGCCCATCTCAGGTACTCAGTGTTACATGGTCTCAGTGAGGGCAGTAGTGCCAGTTCAGTGTGCCTCTCAGGACTGTGATATGCTCCCAGACAGCAAAGGGAGATAGGGCCCTTTCAGAGCAGAGCAGGAGAATAGAAGGATCTATCAAACCCCAAGGTGGCCCATTTCGCTTTCTATTTGACACATTTCAAGGCTCCTTCAATGGTAACTTGTAATAGATGTTCTCAGGACAAAGACCAAAATCCCTATCGGAGTCCAGCCTCCACTCATCTTGGTTCTTTAACATTATACTCTGCCCCTGCCACTTGTTTCCTGCCTCTTTCCACATTGTCTAACATGCAGAGACCTTGTAGTGGCATGAAGCGTGGAGCCCACTGGCCTTTTTGCTGGGAATGCCTTTACTCTCACATCCCCTCTCTCTTGCCCTGTCCACCTAGTTTACTCCTGTCAGTCCTTCAGTTCTCTGGGCATTTGCCTTTGTAGATATTTTCCATCTTGGGGTTGTTTTTTTTTTTTTTTTTTTTTTTTTTTGGTGAACTATTGCCATAATTGCTTTAAGGATTCTATTATCTGAAGTGTTTGTCAATCTATTTCAGTTGTCTGGTTCATGGTGTCTTATTTCCTTATGTGCCTGAATATTTTTGACTATGTGCTGATCATTAACTTTGAAAAAACATTTTAGGGACATTTCTTTCAGAGAAGATTTTCATTTGCCTTTGCTAGGCTTTGGAGGTACTACCAGCTAGTTCAAATTTGAGATCCCTTGAACTCTCAGGTTATTTGAAACATGAGCTGCAGACCTACAAAAGGACTAGTTTATTTCTGGTTCAACGTCTGAGAGTGAAGCTCTTTAGAGGCTTAGCTCACTGTATGTGGGGAGTTAAATACCCTATTGTGGATGGGAGCTAGGCTTTGGCTTTTGTCCCTCTCATCCTAGGAGGTCATAACAGCTGTACTTCAACTCTGCGTCTGTTTCTTTTAGATCAGAAAATGACCTCAGGGCAAAAATAGTTTTGAATGCCCGTCCTGACTTTCTCTGTCCTTGCCTTCTTGTAGATTTTCTCCTGATAGTTTTTCACTATCTTGTTAGCTTTTGATTCTTTAGAAGAGTAAAAAATATTTTATTCAGGGTTTTAATTTTGTTTCATTACTTTTTAAATGAGTTATAATTGACACATAGCATTATATTAGTTTTAGGTGCACAACATAAGATTTCATGTTTGTCAGTATTGTGAGATGATAACCCTAATAAGTCTGGTTAATATCCATAACCATACATAGTTACAAAACTTGTTTTTCTTGTGATGAGAACTTTTAAGATCTACTCCCTTAGGGACTTTCGAATATGCAACATGGTATTTTTAACCATAGTCACCACACTGTATGTTACATCCCCATGACTTATCATTCAGGGGTTTTAAGGTGTCCTCTGTGAGAAGTCAGTTCAAATTAAGTAGCTCCACTTATGAGAATAGAAGTCCCTTGGCATAGTTGTAATTTCCCCAATGCAGCCTCCTCTGACTTTGAGCATGGGTCTGGTTCCCCATTATATCCTTCACTGGTACAGAGAGCCTCTCACCTTCCTAGTTCACACAGTGGCTGCGCTCACTGTGTGGTTGTCTGACTAGCACCTCTCTTCACCTCCGACTGTTAATTCATTCAGGCAGGAGCAGACCCCGTGCTGTTTTGGTCACCACTGTATTTCCACTACCTAGAGCCGTGCCTGGTATGTAGCATGTACTTAAGGGCTATTTATGATTATAATGACCTCCCCTTTCTTCACTTGGTCACTCAAGTTTGTTTTTGTGCAACTTTTTGCCATTTCTTTGAATATGCAACTCAGTTAGCTCCTACCTTATAGTTTGGATCTCTCAAAGACCAGGTTGACCCTTAACATGTATGTGATGATTAAGAATCACTGTGCTGTATACCAGAAACTAATGCAGCATTGTAAATCAACTATACTTCAATAAAAAATAAATTGAAACTCCAAAAAAAAAGAGCTTTAAATTCAGAGAGTCCTGGATTTTGTCCTTGTTCATTCCTAGTTGTATGGTCTTACATGAGTCATTTAACTTCTCTGAGCTTGGATTTCTTCATTTGTAAATTGAAAATACTACTTGTGTCTGTTTGTTGGGTTGCCTAGATGATTACATGAAATAATACTTAGCAGGATGGTTGACGGTGGTGGGGGAAGTGGGTCTGTACTAGGCATCCGTTCCAACCTCCTTCTCGTGTATCTTCTTCTATGCACATGTTAAGGCACAGACTATACTTCTCAGATTCCCTCACAGCTAAAGTCTGGATGTAAGCAATTGCACCTGTACAAGATTTGGAAGGCAGAAAAGAAGTGGAGGTTACCTTCCTGCTGCCTTGGCAACAAGCCTGGTAGCAGCAAGCATGGCCATGATATTGTTGACTTTTCCAGGTCAGAGTTCCAGTGTCTGGTCACCAGTTTTTTGCATGTTAAGAGGCAGATGTGGCAGTGACAGCACTGTCGTATCCCCGGATTGCCAATATGGAAGTGTGTTCCTGAAATCCATAGTTCCCCATGGCAGCTTCTTGATACCCTACCATGTCAATTATAAGTGAGGCTCTGGGTGTAATCAATCCTGAGACATAATTCCATTTCACATATGGACCTGTGAAATCCAATAAACAGGTTTCCTAGAGGCTCCCAAAACACAGTGGTGGAACAGGCATAGGTAAGAGTTACAGAAATTTCTGTTCAAGGGGAAGGGTATAGCTCAGTGGTAGAGTGCACGTCTAGCATGCATGAGGCCCTGGGTTCAATCCCCAGTACCTCCATTAAAAGTAAATAAATAAACTAATTATCCTCCCAAACCCCCCTAAAACAAACAAGCAAAAAAGAGAAATTTCTCTTCAGAAAGGGAGAAAATGGGAAGAAAGAAAAAGTCACTGGTCCCAAGCAATTTTGAAATCCATCTGGGCAAACTCCATTTGGTTTCAAGGCCTCATCTATGATTCTTGGCTCTACCATCTGGGCTCAAGGCTTCACCCTCTGAGTCATCTTTCCTTTTTCATGAAAGGTAGCATGTGTTTGCATCTGAGGAGTTTCATCAGCCTGTTTATCGTGTGGAGAGTTTTGGAGTTCACACAGCATTCTTTCATTTTGTCCCCTTTCTCTCCCCTTCAGTACAAACTGGCAGTGTTTCTGCTAGTATAACATTCTCAAGAACTCTGTAGGTCTCCTCCTCCACAGGTCTTTGCCAAACAGTCTCATCTCTATTTTGGCTTCTGCTGAGATGGCTGAGGGGATCTGTGAGTCATTTACTTAATCTTTTCAAAGAGTCTTTTGTGTGACTAAAAACTCTGACCTTTTGATCTTTCTGAGGTACTAGGAAAAGATTGTCCAGCCACACCCACAGGACTTGCTGTAGAACATGCTTTCTGGACAGTGACTCTCTTAATTTCAGTGTCTTGCAGTCTAGATAGGCTGCGAATTTCCCAAATCAAGTCCTGGTTACTTCTTGTTTACCAGTTCTTCCTTCAGTTTATCACCTTCCTGTTGCATTTCACCGCAAGCAGCAAGAACAAACCTGGCCACACCTTTGACAGTTTTCTTGGACTTCTCCTCAGCTAAATATCCAAGTTTACCACTCGCAAGTTCTGCTTTCCACGTAACTGCAGGGCACAATTCCACTAGGTTTCCTGCCACTCTATAACAAGGATCCTCTTTCTTCCAGTTTCCACTAACATTTACTCATTTCCTTCTGAGCCCTCACTGGCAACACCTTTAACATCCATCTTTCTACTCACAGTCTGTTCACAACAATCTAAGTATTCTCTAAGGTGATTGAGGTTTTCCCTACCATGTTCCTCACCCCTTCTGAGTCCTTACTAGTAGAGCTATTAACATATTTATTTCTACTAATAGCCTGTTCATGGCCAGCTAGGCTTTCTATCATGCTCCTGAAAATTCATCCAGTCTCTGCAGCTGCCCAATTCCAAAGTGACTTCCACTCTCTTAGGTGTTTGTCAGAGACACCCTCTCCCCACTTCTGGTACCGCAGTATGTATCAGCTTCCCATGGCTGCTGTAACAAATTACCGTGATGCCAGTTTATTCACTTACAGTTCTGAAGGTCAGGAATCTGAAATGGATCCTGCTGGGCCAAAATCATGGTTGGTATCAGGGCTTCATTCTTTTCTGGAGGCTTGAGGGGAAAATCCATTTTCTTGCCTTTTCTGGCTTCCTCATTCCTTGGCTCATGGACTTGTCCATCTTCAAAGTCAAAAAGAACTGGTCATGTCTTTCTCCTACCTTGTCATTCTGATACTGACTCTTCTGCCTCTATCCACTGCATTTAAGGGCCCTTGTGATTACATGGGCCCATCCAGATAATCCAGGACAGTCTCCCTATCTTAAAGTCAACCGATTTCCAACTTAATTTCATCTATTACCTGAATTCCCCTTTGCCATGGAATGCAAAACATTCACAGGTTCCAGGGTTTGAGACATGAATATCCTTGGGAAGCCATCACTCTGCCAGCTACCCCTGCATTCAGATTGGTAGGCAGGCTCAGTGGGGTTGGGAATTCCCTCCTGGAGGCCCATCCACAGCTGATTTTTCTAGCCCTTTCAATGACTTTTTATCAACCAGCTTCCTATGAGTAAACTTCTTATCCTCTTAGGGCTTCTATTTAGGGTGACATTAGGGTGAGATTTAGGGTGACAGCTCAGTTGAGAAGTGGCAGTGGAGAGCAAAGAGGATGGTGACCCATCTCCCGACCCTGAGGGAGGCATGCTCTAGGGACTGGGCAGCTGCTACCCAAGAGGGCTTCAAGAAGGCAGCATGAGCAGTGACAGACTGCAGGAGTGACGGGACTTCATGGGAAGGATGAAGAGTATTAGACACCTACTGTCTGCTGGGCACTGTGCTGGGCTGTTTTTTCATAGCAGTTTTATTATTTAACTTCATCAGTGATGAAGGAAATGCTCTACTCTGTGCTTTCCAACATGAGATTACCTATTGAACATTTGAAAAGTGGCTAGTATGACTGAAGGAACAAACTGTTGCATTTTGTTTAATTTTGATTAATGCTCATTTAATTTTCAGTAGCTCCATGTGACTATCATATCAGATGACACATTCACAGATGTGAAGCTGTCTGAGTTCTTACTGTGGCAGTTAGGTCAGCAATGAGGGAGGGGTTTGGAGCTGGCAGTCCTGTCTCAGCGCACTGTCTGTGACTTGCCTTGCTGTGGCTGTCTCCCCCGACCCTCGCCCCAGCCTTGGACAATTCTGCTCCCTCTGCCGTCCTACCATTGGCTGGCACCACCCCTTTCAGCCTTTTCTGTGACTCCACAGCCACCCCCTTGAGTTGGGGCCTTCTTTCATCAATTTGTGATTTTATGGGAGCCAGTAAGAGACAGGGGTATGCCTGGGACAGCAGAACCCAGAGTCGCTCAGGCTGGTACCCTGTCGGACAGAGTGTCTGGACACTGGCACCTAAGATGCCATCACAGCACCATCACCCCACATGAGCTCGGCACAGTCCTGGAGCTTGCTTCCCCACGTGCTGCCACATGTCACTTTTCAGTTCACAGCCACTGGTGTTTGCCCTCTTGGGGTATCCTTTTCTGCTGTGCCCACATAATCACCTTTCTTGGCACAGGTAAGAGCAGGTGATGTCATAGGGGTGGGGGGTGGTTGTCAGGGCTGTGCAGTGGGGACTCGTGGATCTGGGGATGTCAGGGCCTCCTGTAGGCTGCTCCTCTCTGAGCACCCCCGCCTGTGGCCCCGTGGGTGGCTTGGCAGAGCTATAGAACCATGTGTGATGAGCACGGCCTGTGGTTGGTGAAGGTGGGATCCTGGCAGAGGCCGACCAAACGTTTGCCCAGGCAGAGATTTCAAGTGTATGGTTTAGGGGATGTGCCTGAACTAATCCTGTTATTAGATGGATTATCTCTTCAAACTGAGAACCAGCTTCTGTGGGTCCCCTGTGAAATGTTCAGTTGAGAGTCGGAGTGCCTGGCCCCACCCGGGGCGTGTGCCTGGTGTCGGTGAGCCTGCCGCCCGGGCGGAAGCCAGATGGTTTCTGCTTCTGGTTCATCCACTAGCGTATTCACTCGTGTATGCATCCATCAAACAGTCCCTGGGCACTAGCTAGGCACCAGGCCCAGAGCTGGATGCTGGAGACCCAGAGGGGAATTGAACCAGATGAGGCCTCACAGGGACAGAAACCAATGGAAGACTGCAAAATGGTACAACAGAGGTAGGTACAGAGAGCTGGGACGGTCAGGATGAAGGGATGAAATGAGGCTGGAGAGATGGTCAGGGACCAGCACACGTGGAGGGCTCTGGGATTGTTGGTAAGGAAGTCAGCCTTCACACCAGTGGGGTGGAGACTCCTGACAAGTCTTAAGAGAGGAGTGATGTGATCGGATGTGATAAAAGATGGACTGGAGGATACTGGCTAGGGCAGCGTGAGAACACTGAGGAGGCTGTTCATTTGTTCATACTCATTTTTTTTTACCTAGCAAATATTTGGGTTCCTGTTATCTACCTGGCCCTGTCCTAGGAGCTAGGGATGAATCACTGAACAAAACAGACAAAAATCTCTCTCTGCAAGGAGCTTACATTCTAGAAGAGAGAGAGAGGGAGGGAGCAGGAGAGGAGGAATAGAATACATGACAGCTAAAATAAATAAGTTAACAATGTAGCATGTTAGAAGGTAATAAATGCTACAGAAAAACAAAACAACCAGAGCAGGACTAGAGGTTTGGAAAATGCTGGGGGCTGAGTACCTCTCAGGGGACAGTAAGATTTGAGCAGAGACTTAAAGGAGATGGAGAAGTTATCCACCCAGATGGAGCAAATCCTAAGGTAAGAATGTCTGGGATGTGTTGGGGGAGCAGCTGGTGGCCAGTGTGTGTGAAGTGGACGGGTCACAGCAGAGAGGAGCCTCGGGACAGAGAGAAGGTGAGGGGTGCAGATCATGTGGAGTGGGGGTTTTACCCTCGTATCCTTTGACCCCTAAGGAGTTCATGGGGTCTCTGAGCTTGAATGGGGAAAAAAATGACACCTTCATTTTTCTTAACTTTGAAGTGAAATTTAGCATACCTTTCGATTATGATTGTTGGCAAAAAAAAAAACAAAAAACCAAACCCACTTGTGACTTTATCAACAATGCAAATTATAGGTATTTTTATTCTACATTAAAACTTCCAGATATCTTGAAGTATTTCTTCTCGCCACTAGTTCAAATTGACAGTAGCTGCAAAGCCTATGATTTAATGCACACGTACCATGATTCCACAGATTTTAAACACTAACAATTTCAGTGGAATTGTTTTCATTTGTAATGGTATATAATTTTTATGCATGTAAAACCTTTCCCAAAGATGGAATCCTCTGGTGTCACCAACCTACAGAGAGTCATGGCACAGAGCTGGCAAAGAAACTCTGGTGTAGAGTCTGAGCCCACCTTAATGAGAAGCGGGTGCAGGCTGCTGAGCACAGAATCATTGTTTTAAAATGTAAAGTGAGATTCGGGCTGCTCTTTTGTTCCAAGCCTGGTGGGATAAGGATGGGGTGGAGGTGGTTACAGGGATCAAGGTCGGGAGATGGTGAAGACTCAGACCAAACTGGAGGCAGTGGATGTCATGAGAGGAGGGGAACCTGGATGCATTTTGAAGGGAGGGCCAAGAGGAATTGCTACTGGGTTGGACGTGGGAGTGAGAGAGGCGTCAAGGATGGCCAGCTGCAGTGGTCGAGCTGCTAAGAAGGTTTCAGAGGAGGTGACATGTAAGCTGGTCTTAGAAGTTGGTGTTGGCTGTGTGGTGAGTCCTGCAGGGACTGTGTGTCATCTTCCCACCCTGGTAGCCTTGGCAGCTTGCCTAGGACCTGTCGTGGGTCCTCATTGATGTATCAGTCCAAAGGTGGGGTGCACAGGGAGGGAAGATCCATGGGGGTTCTCCGGCTGCTGGCAGGGATTTTAAGAGGGCTTTGCCATGATGGCGGTCCTGCCATCCCCACGAGGACAGTGGGCAGAAGGCATCTGGTTATATCTAAAGTGCCAGGCTGGAGAGGCATTAGTAGCCAATGCTGGGGAGGGAAGGAAGCTCGCTCTAGCTCCCTCAGTTCTCTGTTTAGCTGGGGTGACTGATGGATGGCCGCGGATTTAATAACTCGGTAAACCAGGACTCCTCCATGCAGGATGAATTTGGTTGAGATGTAAATATTTTATATCAGAGTATTAACTGCTTATTAAAAGTGTATTGAGATTTATATGTTATGTGGATATAATTATAGACATCACAGAGAGGTCATTTGCTTACTGGAAACATCTCTAACAGAGCTGTTAATCCGGAAATGGGTGTCCTGCCGTCAGCTGGCCTTTAGGTAGAGCGTTTTACTTGTCTTATTAAGCAGAAATTAAACACAGGTATAAGTGCTGCTGCACACGCCACTCCATTTTCTGGACCCCCCACGTGCAGGTCACGTGGAGTGGCCAAGCCCTGCTCTGAGATAAAAGAGGGCGTTCTGTCCTCTTGGCCTGTGGTGACGACGGGCGAGGGGTGCTCAGGGGAGAGCTGGGGCTGCCTCTCCCTTTCACCCACGTCCAGAGCCTGACTGCCCAGGCCTGGGGGAGGACGGGACAGACACACCTTGTGCTCACGGCTGGCACGTGCTTGCTATGTTGACCCCTTCTTCCTGTGGCTTGGAGAAAGGGGTACCACAATCTCTGGGGACAGATTGGAGCCTAATGCAGGTAAATGACTGATTATAGTTTCTTTTTTTTTTTTAAGCTGAACATCTAGAACTTGCTCTGTATGAAAAATGTGACCAGTGTACTAGATGGGGCAGGCGAACATGGGAAAATAAGTATTTCTTGAATGACCAAAGGGTGTTGAGTTTAGGGGGCAGCTTGGAGTCTGTTCATCCACCCGTCCGTCTGTCCATCCATTCATCCTTCAGTGTGATGAGTGCCAGGCACTGAGGATACAGCAGTGAGAGAAATAGAAGCTCCTGTCTGCATGGAGCTTGTTTTCCACTGGGAAAGTCAGATATCGGACAGATAAACATACGATGTGTCCAGATATCAGGCTGCACACAGGAGTAGTTTTATTAACCAAATTTAAGTGATTGCTGTAACCTTTTTTTGTGGTTTGTTTTAATTTTTATTTTTTAAATGGATTACCTGTAGGTGCACATCTCAGTACGTCCCTCAGTCATATCTTGGTTTCTGGGACATGGGCGGCTCCTGGCTCTCTGGATTTCTCATGGCTTCCTTTTCCTCTATTTTATGGAAGTCTTTCTGTTGCATTTTCTTGTGTCCCATATTTCCTGATTCCGAAGGCAAGAGTGTATGAGAGAAACTTGCACGGTAACTGCAGGCTGTGGTCACGCCTGTTCCGGGCTTCGCTCTGGGGACGCCCTCTGAGGGTGGTGCGCGCTGTCTGCCCTGCGCTAAGTGGCTCCAGGGCTCTACTTTTTGAGTCTTGGGGTCTTACTTTTTTGTAGTCCCCTCCCTCCTCCCTGCTGGCAGGCTGCTCCTCCTAGCTGTGCTCCATCTTTCTCTCTTGACGTCCAGAAGCTTCTGGCATGCACACAGAAACAATAAAAAATTGGCTCCTGTCTTCAAAGAGGTGGCTAGTTAGCAAATGGATAAGCCTCTTCATCATTTTCCCCTTGAGATTCCAAGGGTGATTTTTTTTGTGAGCAAAGTCTTCGGCTGTGAAGAGAGGCACATTCATGGGCAGAGTCGGGGGGCGCCTCCTGGCCAGGGCAGCTGTGAAATGGGCACATATTCTGAAAGAGAGCTGAGGGAACAAGAGGTTCAGTGGGAGCAGAGGGTCTGCACAGAGCCTTCTGGGGCATCACCTGCCTCAGGTGGTTCTACGTCCCAGCCCTGGAGAAGGGGCCCGTTTCTGCAGTGGTGGGGCCCTGAGTGAGTGGTCCTCCCAACTGGGGTCTCGTTTTCCCCACACACCTAAACCTGCACTGTCCAGAGCAATGGCCACTGGCCATGTGGGGCTTCAGAACATTTCACATGGGACATGAGGAGCTGAGTTTTCAATATTTAAACATCTTAATTAATTTAAATTTAAAATCAAGTACAGCCTGCCAGAAGGGAGGAGAGAAAAAAGTATAAAAAACTGACCCAAAGACTCAAAGTTATTAGAAAACTCTTAAGTATGTTTGGAATAACTTGGGCATGCGAATTTACTTTTATAACTGTGAATTTTATGAGGCCTAAATACTGATTTAAGTATTTCTGAGGAAAATCTAGCATCTGAATTGACACCTGCTGTAAGCTTAAAATACACACCGGAGTTCAAAGACATAGAAGGAAAAAATGTAAAATATCCCATTAATAATTTTTTATATTTATTACATATTGAAATGATAATATCTGGGGTACATTGGGTTAAAGAAAATATATTATTAAAATTAACTTCACCTGCTTCTGTTTACTTTGGAAGTGGCTTCTAGAAACTAAAAGTTGTATTTGTGAGTGGCGTTAGATTTCTGTGGGACAGCACTGATCTAGGTCCTTCTCTGCCCTTGTTTAGGTCTGAGGCTGTTACATCACTTGATGGGGTTCAGACTACCATTTATTGAACACTTACCTGTGCCAGACTCTATGCTAAGAACTTTACATGTTTTTTCAGTCTTCCCAAGAGTCCTATTAGGTAGATACCACGATCCCCATGTAAAATATAAGGACACTGAATCTCAGAGTGGTGAGGTAACTTGCTTAAGGTCACACAGCTAGTCTGGAGCAGAGCTGGGACCCTAGAATTGGGCAGGCATGGTTAAAGGCCCCCTCATGACTGCTTGACCACACTGCCCCACTCCAACCCCAGGAGTTCAGTGTCCTTGGGGCCGTATCCCAGAGCAGGTCCAGCAAGTGACCCCACAGATTACAAGGATCCATGGGGGGGTCGTGCCCTTGAGGGACTCTCACTGGAGAGGAGGTGAGCCCAGGGTGTATCTGGGGAGCACCAGCACCCAGCTTTGAGGGGTGAGAGGGATCTCAGGGCCCAGTCTGCAATTCTAGCAACTTCACTGCAGCCCACCACATCCCAGCTACAGTCTTGTTCCATTTCATGGCATAGTGTTTCACCAGTGTCATGAGCTGGCAGGGCCAACAGGATTGTCATGTCCATTCTTCAGGTGAGCAAACTGAGCCTCATGTGGGTGAGGTGATGTCACCGAGATCGCCCTCAGAGCTGGGCCTGGAACCTAGTGTTCTGCCTCCAAATGTAGTGTTGTTTTTCCACTAGGAAAGCGGATGAAACAGGGCTGCTCAGGATGGGAAAGGACGCAGGGGTGAGTCGGCCACCTGCAGACCCATGTTTGGCTTTCACTGTGTAATCCCTGAGGCTGGAGACCTCTTTCCTGGAGGCCCCTGATTTTCTCTGGATGCCTGAGAACAGATGGCCACAGGTAGGACTTGGTGCGAGAAAGCAGGTCCTGGGCTTGCCTGGATCTTGTTTCTAGGCTCACGTAGCTTTTGGAACCCTGGGCTGTGTCCCGACACTCCTGTTTACTCCCTGTGTGATCTGGGGCACCTGCTTCACCCCTCTGAACTTCGGCTTCCTCACGTGTAAAATGGGGCTTTGCCTTGCAGGGGGAGAATTAGCACCCGGCAAGTGAAACGCCGGCACCTGGTGGTACAGTAAACACTGGGGCTCAGTTACACGAAGCCTTCGTTGTTTTTTGGGGCCCTCCTTGTCTCTCCATGGGAACCCGGAGGCCCAGGAAAAGAGCTGCATCCTGGAGGTCCTAAGCCTTGAAGGTAGGAAACAAGACCTCAGAATTCTCTCTGGCTACAAATTACATGCCAGGTCTAGGTGCTTTAGTTTTCTTACCATAAAATCCAGTAGCACTACCAATAAGTTAGGAAGGGGTTGGCAGCGCTGAAAAACTTAAAGGATTCAGAGATTGCTGATGATGGGAGGGAAGAGGACACTCCAAGGGAAAAATAGGTTTGGTGTTGCCTTCATGCAAAATCAGTTTCTCAAGGAGCTGGCTTGCTGTACCACTTAATTTTTTTGAAAGTATCAGTCAAGCAAGGGCCATAGGGAGATTGCTGCTGCTGCTTTTTATTTTCCTTTCCTACTCAAATTCCCTAAGGCAACCTAGTTTCCCAAAGAGATTACAAGTTCTGGGCTGTATAAACACTCCCTGCCGGGGAAGCATCTATGGAGATCTTCTTTACGGCAGCCAGCCTGCCTTCCAGGCAGAGAACCTGGCCAGCCCAGCCAGAGGAGGCCCCAGGACCAGTCCCTGAGACTCAGAGTGGCACAAGCCTGCCTCCTTGAACTCACAGCCAGCCTTGCCGGGAGAGGCAGGGGTGCTGATCACTGCCTGTGCACATCCCTTTCACGCTGGTGCGGAGCAGAGCTTTGTAGAGCCCATGCCTCCCTCCTTCTCCCTTTCTCCATGGTCACTGGGTGTCCGAAGGCCCTTCCTGGCAGATACCAGCAGTCTACTTGAGCAGAGGGTGTATCCAGACCCATTCAGCAACCCCACCCCAGACTAGTGCTGCTGCCACGTCAAGTTAAGACCCATCTTGAGAGGGAAGCTGCACCCGGCAACTGAGCAGAAAGGCCTCTTCTCCTTCTCCAGAAAGGCCCAGTTGAGGAGGAGGGTGGGCAGACTCAGAGCTGTTGGTGCTGGGGCCCTGGGCCCTTTAAGAAGCTGGTCCCCCTGGCTGGGCTGGAGATGGGAGGCCCAGGCAGCTCCTTGACTCTGCTTACGGTCACTGGGTGATAAGCAGTAAAGCCTGGCTCCTTTTGCCTTTGAACTGAGCGCTCAGTCTTTCTCCCGCCTGGGAGCCGTTTTGAACTGCCAGTTCCCAGGGATTAGATGCATGTTTAGGCTGGATGAACTCATGAATGAAAATATTTTGCTTCGTGGTTTCGGCAACAGAGACCTGCACGGTGGGTCCCCTCTTTCCTCTCTCCCTCGCCTAGCACCACCCACCCGGGCCCACCCTAATAGCTGGGGCCAAGGCTCTTCCAGCAGCACCCAAGCTGCCTGTGATAGTTCGGATGGGGCCACTGTGCTATGATGCAACCAGGCGACAGGCAGCCTCTGGGCCAGGTGAGTGCTTTCTTGATACTTATTTCCTGATCCACAATATCAAGCTGGCAAAGAGGCAGCCCAGGCACTTCCATTTATGAACCAGGGCAGGCCTAGGAGAGACAACCTGGTCCTGGTTCATTGATTCCAGTGCCATGGGGTTCCTTGAACCTTGTGGGGTGTGGGTCTTAGGGTTGGGGAACTGAGTCCTATCATCTTGCAAGTGTCAGTATCAGGGAAGAGGCAGGAGGATCAGAGTTCAAATCTCTGCTTGGCCCTTCTTAGTTGTGTGGCCTTGAGAAAGTCACACAGTTGTCTCAGGACCCCAGTTTATAGGTCAAGACACCGTGGTTCCCACATCTCCTTGCCAGTCTGCTCTGAGGGTTGTCAGTGTGTGAGGTGCCAACCATTGTGCCTGGCATGGATTCAGCATTGCCTCTCTGTCCATTTCCTGCCTTTTATTGGGCTTGGCTGGCCCAGCAGCCTGGGCCAACACCCACTCCATGTTTCCTCTGCTCCACTTTCAGAGAATGAGGAAGACCATGGGAGGTGCTTACAGGGCCTTAGTGTGATGGGTGAAGTCATCAGCTCCTAGGTGAATTAATGCTACAATTGATAGATTGATGCTGTTGCTGGCTGGGTTACACCCTTGGCTGGTTCCCTATATCATCTTTATCTTCACATGGCTCTGGGGAGAGCTTGAGGTCAGCAGCCACTGACTAGAGGGCAGCTGTCTGTCACCACCTCCTGCAGGGGGTCAGCGGACATCTCCTATAAGGGGCGTAGGCTGGTGGCTATTGGGAATCTGTATGGGGGTATAATGCTTTATATTTGCTCAGTGAATAGGTTCAGTTGAGGATCAAAACAAGCCTTGGACTGGTGGCTGGGGGCCTGGCTTACCTGCGTGGGAAAGTGTAAGTGCATAGGCCTAGGTGTATGCCTGGTGCCAGGTCGTGTATGTGTTGTGGGGCAGGGGTGAGGCAGGAAATACTACCGGGCTTTTCCCATCCTGATTCGGCAGCTCTGTAGTGAACAGTGATAGTGTTATTCTGTGTAAGTACTATACGCTAAATTTTAGAAAAACTAGAACAAACAGAACAGAGGTAACCGCTGTTAACATTTTGTAATCTAGTCTTTTTGTTTCTCTGTACACATCTTTTTCTTATCAAACAGACTGATCCATTTTGTAACTTGTTCTCATTTACAGATAGTCATATCATGATATGTACTGCTGCATATATATCAATATTGTTTACCGATATGTATATTATTGTATACCATTCCGTATATCATGGTAGCCTTTTACATTCTACAGCATTGTTTGTGAGGGCTCCGTGGTAGCCCAGGATACACATGGGCTCTGGTTTTCAAAACCACTCTCTCCCATGTGGTTACAGAGGTTACTTCTGAGTGTCAGTCATAACCAACTACACTGTGATGAGCATCCTTGTATTAGCATCACTCACACAACTGTTTCCTTCAGATAAATGCTTAGAAGGTAAATTTCTGGAAGAGGTATCTGTATTTTTCAGGGTTTTTTTTTTTTATCCTTTTTCTAAGTTGCCTTCCAGAACGTCTCTAGTAATTTACATTCCTACCAGTAATGTTTGAGAGTGTTTGCTTCCCCTTATTCTCTCTGATCAAGTATCAAATGTTTAAACTTGAAAGCTTTCCTCTGCTCTGCAAAGAAAAAAATGAGTATCTTATTGTTTTAATTTGCATTTATTACCTGGGAGGCTAAATATATTTTTGTGTACTTACTGGCCACTTATATTTATTATGACCTGAATTCGCTGTCTACATATTTTTCTCATTTCTCATTAAACGTTTTTTCCTATTAATGATAGGTAAGATCTATTTATATATTAAAGATGTTTCATATATTTTTATTACCCAGTTTGTGATTTGAATGTTTAAATATTTACCAAACACTTGCACATTCATTCATCCATCTTTTCAGTCATTTAGAATGGCTTAGAAAATTCTAGACTCTATTGGGGAGAGTGGGTGCTGGAGAATTAGGCCTGTATGTCCTGTATCTCAAAGGAGCTCACAGCTTGTGGAATCAAGTTTGGTCCTAACCAGGTGGGCTAGGACAGTGGTCCTTAGTACTGTGCTTGTAAGTTGGAGAAGGAAATGTTGGTATGGGCAGGCAGAGCCTCAGGGCCTCCTGGAGGTGGCACTGGGACTTGAGTTTGAGGGAGGTGTGGGTTCAGATGTGGGGCGGGGAGAGAGTTCTAGGTAAAAGAGCGTGGCATGAAGGTGGGACTGGGCATGACCTGTTAATAGGACCAGGATTTTAAATGACACAAACACAGATTGGTTCAGGGTTGGCTGTAGAGGGAACTGGCACCCCTGGCGAGGCAGCCATGGTGATGAGGTCGGGATGGACTCTCCCCTCTCCTTCTGGGTCCATGTAGGACTTCAGTCAAGGAGACGGAAGATGGTCCTTTTCCCCTTCTGCATACATTCCTTGGGCCTGACTAGAAGATTCTAGGAGAACTTTCCTATGTGTGAGAGGTGTTGTCCTGCGTCAAAAGCCCATTCCAGTCCCTCTGAGGTGTGAGGGTGCTGAATCCATTTCACAGAGGAACTGGGGTCTAAGAGACAAAGGGACCAAATGTGGCAGCCTGAGGAAGGCCTCAGAACCACAGGCCTAGGAGAGCCAGAGGCATCTCGGGTGAGAGGCAGTGGCTGCCTCCCAGGGGAGAGAGGGAGCGACGAATGAAGCAGAGGCAAGGCCTCTGGGCTGGCTGTGAGAAGAGCTGGGTGACAGCTGGCCACTCAGCCACAGGCTGGCTCTGCCAAATCAGAACAGGAAGAGGCCTGGAACTTCAGCCCTGGCTGGGCTTCTTCCCCGAGGCCGAGGTGCTTCCCAGGGAGACCTGTCAGTGCCAGTGAGCAAGGGCTGTCTGGGGTGCGGTGCACCAGATGCCGCATGGGGAAGCCTGTGCTGAGTCTTTAGTGAGCACCTGCTGTGTACAGTACTGTGCGAGGATCAGGCAGGAGCTAGAGAAGCAGGAGATGGTGGGCCTTGTGTCCTGGGGGCCAGCAGGCTCAGTGCAGAGGTCAGGAAATGGTGTTGGGGAAGTAGGGGCTGTGGGCTGTTCCTTCAGCTAGTGTTTATCAAGCGTGGACTGTGGGCAGAAGCGCTGAAGGTTGCAGGAACACGGAGGAGGGTGGCATTAGATAAGGAGGTTGCATCCAGGTTGAGGCCTGTAGAAGTCAGGATTCAGCAGGGGAGGTTGTCAGAGCCTGGGGTGTGTGCAGGGGGAAAGCGGGGGAGGAGGGGATGGTGGAGGGTGTGGTGGGATGTCTGGTGGGGGCTGATGGGTGACTTCTAGCAGTGCTGGCAGGCTTCCGGGGGTTGGGGCAGGCATTCGGAAGGTGCATGGGCGATGGGTCTGAATTAAGGAAGGGGGTCTTGCCCCACCTGTGCGTGGTGTGGCAGGTGGGGGCGAGGGGCACCTCATGGCTCCCTCTCTCTACTGCGAAATATCTCACCTTATCTCGCTCTGTGGCGAGTCTCTCACAAGGTTGGAAAGAGCATTTCTCTGGACTCAGAAGCTGTGCTCTGCACCTCCCCTTCCAGGAGGGCCCGAGGGTTTTGGGTGAGACGGAGTTGAGGTGTCCTAGATACACAGGCTGCAGCTCAGGGAGGAGGCAGGACCCTGCCCTGCTCTGCTCATCTCACTGCTTCATGAAGGCCAGCTTCCGTCACGCCCCTCCTTACCACCTCTGAAGGAACAGCTTGACTTCTCACCCAGCCACGCAGGCCCTTTGAAGCTGGCCTGCACTGAGGTCCTCCTGAGTCAGCCTGTCCTTCCAGGTGGACAGTGATCACCTCCTCCCAGAAGCCTCCTTAGCTCTCCTAGCCCTCTTGGGCAGAGCACAGCTCTCCTTGCTCAGGGCACCAACCTTGGTCTTCTGGTTGTCATCCCTCGATTGTCACCCTTGCGTTTGAGCTGGTTCTGCCAGTGCAGGTCTCGTGGGCGAAGGGCTGCTCCAGCCAGCTTATCCCTCCTCCACATGCCCCCACGGGGCCCAGGCCCTTGCACTCTCAGGGTGCTCAGGGGCGACAGGCTTATGAGACAGCATTTCCTTAAGAACCACCAGTGTCTTAGAGTAAAGTAATGATGAAAGAAGACCAGTACCAGAGTGAAACGGTTTGGAGCACAGGCTCAGAAAACAGCAGATCTGCATGGGGGGAGACCTGGCTGAGACTCTTACTTGCTGTGTAACCTCAGGCCAATTATTTAACCTTTCTGAACCTTGGTTTCCTCATCTGTTTAATGGAGACATAAATAGGCCTCAGGGATGTTGTGAGCATTTAAAGATAATGGCTGTGTAACCCTCATAGCCTCAAGGCCCCACGTGGCCAGGGCTCTGCACAGTCATGCAGCCAGAGGTAATTAGAAAGCTGTCCTTTTCTTGTCCTTTGAAGGAGAGTTGAATGTTGGGAGCCCCTGTCCTGTGGCCCCAGCAGCACACTGGGGGCCCTGTGCCCGGCTGCAGGTCCCCCTACACCAGCTTGTCCTTTTCTCTGTGCACCTCCCGCCCCAGCTCTTTATGATCTAGATGGGCTGCTTCTCCAACTGAGCCTTTGTCTAGTTTCATCTTTCCTCTGTCCTGCCCACCATGTCCTGATTCTGCATCACAGAAGTGGCAGGAACAGGCTGGCAGACGTGGAAGCCTTCTAGAGTGGATGCCGGGAGGAGGGGGTACTTACGCATGGGTGGACAAGCCTCCTTAGGTGCGCAAGCCCCTGGCCCGTCGTCAGCGTTCAGCAGGTGTAAAGTGCACAAGTTCGTGCACAATTCAATTCAATACCTGTTCGTGGAGGCCCTGTCCTATGCCAGGCACCACGACGGACTTCAGTCTCCAGACACCTCTGCGGCGTAGGTGGTGTCCGTCCGTGTGACAGATGAGAAAGCTGAAGCTCAGAAGACGCTGCATTGCCCTGGGTTGTGCAACTCGTAAGTGGCAGCACCTGGATGGTGAAGTGCTCTCTGGGTGCCAGGCTGAGTAGGGAGCTCTGCAGCGTGGGGGAGCCCCTCAGAGTCCTGCTTTTACTACTGTGTCTGGCAGGGAGACCGTTTGGATGAGGAGAGAACAGGCTGGAGGCAGGTGATGGGCAGATCCTAAATGTATGGGATTAAATATTTACATTACACGAAGATGAGGGTTAAGTGCCTCAGAGGCAGGCAAGGGAGAGAGGAGGGAATTGCCGGCGGGGCAGCCCCAAAGAGCTTCTAGAGAGCTGCAGGAGAGGGGACCATCTTTGGGGGCTCAGTGGAACCAGTTAGGGGCTTGGGCGGGAGCAGGAGTCTGGGGCTGCATCTCCTGCGAGATGTGTGAGAGTGTGTGGTGGCCCAGGAATGTGGGAGCCACATACTTTTGTGTAATTAGGTCGGCTCCTCTGCAGCGGCTGCAATTAGCTGCAGGCAGGAGACAGGACTTCCTGCAGCCAAGGTCACTTCTGCACCTGGGGCGGCTTACCTGGGCTCCTTCTGTCTGGGCTTGGGCCCCGTGGAGTTTCCGGCAGGGCAGCCAACAGGCAGGTGGGGCTGTTGGGACGCTGGGGTCACAGCTCCCACCTCACAGCAGGAGGAGAGAGTTGTCCTGGCCCTCCTCCTGCTGCTCAGCCCTATTTATGTCTTCTCTGAGCCTCAGTTGAAGACAGGGCCTTCTGCTCCCTCTCTTTACCTTTCAGGGGGCTGCTTCTGAGCTTTCCTCACTGTTGCTGCCTGTGAGTAGCACTGTCAGTGATCAGCACCCATGACTGGTCAGTGAGTGCCTCGTATGCCTCCTTCCATGGGGAGCTCAGTGGCAGGAATATTTTGAGAATTTGGCTTTTCCCTTTGAGGGGTCCAACCTATCCTGCTTTAGTGGAAAATGTGAAAAATGAGATGATTAGTGCTGCCACTTTGTTTCTTTTTAGAGTTCATCTAATTTTATCAGCAACAGTAACAATCACTGTCTACATACTCTTCACCAGTTCTGCCTGTAGGTCTCCTTGAATTGTGAGATAGTAGATGTGAAAACTTGGAAGCAGGAAAGAAAATATCCCCTTTTCTTAACAGATGAGAAAAACCAGAGTTTGTAGAAGTGAGTTGTTTGCTGAGGGTCACATGGGGAGGCTGACAGTTGTCCAGGGCCACCTGGGTGCCAAGTGGCACCATCCTCAGGCTTTCAGATCTCAGCCAGGGTGGCACTGTGGCCGAGACTGCACTTGAGCTGGGGTCTGGGCTCTTCCACTGTACCAGGCTGGGCTGGAGAGGCGAGTTGCCTCGTCCATCACACAAGGTCAGGGAAGTCAGTATGGCACCTGACACATGTGAGCAGAGGGGCAGCACTGCCCTGCAGTGGCCCAGGGCTTGGTGGTGGCAGGCTTGGAGCACAGCTTGGGGACAGGCTGGTTGCCCTCTCAGGCCACTCTCTTAAGGCTGGGCTGAATGCCTGGTTCCTCCATTCACCACCGTGTACCCCAGGGCTGGAAAATGGTCTCAAAACCCTTGGAGCATGGCTCTTCCCAGGCAGGCCGGCCATCCCCTTGAGGAGCCCATGACACTGAGTGTGCTGGCCACTTGCTTTGACAGCATAAGTTCCCTCGGGCAGGAGGCTTGAAGCCACCCAAGTTCACGAGCACAAGAGGGTTAGACAAGGTATTGTGTGGTAAGTGTGAAGCCATTAGTATGTACCTGCCTCCCAGTAAGTGTTCAGTAGGTGTTAGTGGCCATTATTACTATTTTAAACACTGCTATTAAAGACAAAGACAAGGTTCTGTAAGGTAACAGGGGCCGGCCCCGGTCTGGGAAGACAGTGCTGCATGAATAGTGCTGACATCAGCTGTTGGCCCTGTATCTCCTTAAATCTCACCTCCCCTGATGGGTCCAGGCACCTTCAGTAGGAATGAAACTCCAGTTCTTATTTCTCAGTGGTTGTGTTCTCAAAAGTCACTATGACACTGAAATAGCAAATACTGAACTGCTGCTTCTAAGGAAAACATAGGGTTTGGTTCCTGCGAGCCTGTGGTCCCAACATAGTCATCAACTGATCGATACATAACCTTGTTTATGTGGGGTTCTGTTTAAAGACACCTTCTTTAGTGTATGTGTATTTAATTGATTGACATTAAAGTCACGATCAATAGCACAATCACTCCTGCCTGGACAGAGCTTACTAGCCCAGGAGTGGACTCCGTAGGGCACGCCGCAGCGCTCTTGCACTTGGGAATACTAGATGGCATTTCTGCACTACAACTAGAGGCCATTTTAATCAGCAAGACTGAGTAAAAGCCCGACAATGCAGAAAACATGGCACTCTGCAGACGATGGAGAGGATGCTTGTTTGTAGTAGCAGAGCTGAAGCAGGAAGGCAGAGCGTCGCCTTGTCCCACCTCACCAGGGGCCGTGCTTGTAGGGATTGTGCAGTTTTCGCTGCTCTGTGCATGTCCACACCTGCCCATGCAGGTAGCGGGGGTACTGATGATGGGGGCTACTGATCAATTTTAGCAAGTAGGTGAATTACGTATCTGGAATCTGCAAATAATGAGCATCAGCTGTGTATGGTGGCGAGCCCAAACTTCTGGCACAGCCCAGCTGTCGGGGGTTGTTCAAGGTTGGGAGGTGGCAGCAGAGCCTTTGAGCCACAGGCAACATGAAGAGAGGGAGATCCTCAGATGACCCCAGGGCCAGCTGCTGGCCTAGCCCCGAGAAGAGGAAGGCCGTGGGGCTCTGGAGCCCGGGGCTGGGCTGTGGCTGAGCTGGAGGGCTTCGTCCAAGGCGTCCTGATGGGTTCTCCATGCACAGCACTTCAGCTGTTTACGGCAGTGGATGGGAGGGAGATGTTTATTTGTACTCTTTGGCCATATTTTGAACATATAAATGAGAAGAAACTAATCTTCGCAGGATTTTCACTTTGTACTCCCTTCTGCATCTTGTGCCTATTGGTTTCGCAGAGCATTGGCGGAGATGAAAACATCATGGAGGTGGCTGTGTGTGAGGATCCCGAGCATCTGTGCAGATGGGAGGGGGGAAGGGGTGACTATGTATTTCCCAGTAGAGATCTGCCCACCCCTCTGCCAGGCTTGGCTCCAGCGGGAGGGCGGCGGGGTGCAGGGAGGAGGGCTGAGAAGGAGCAGGGCAGGTTCTCCTCCCCCCAGCTCCCTGGTTCCTAGACTTACCTGCACCCTGTTAGTCCTCTAGAGGCTGAGGCTGAGAAAATGGAGGGTCCCTGGGCTCCAGTCCCTTAAATTCCAGGTGGTAAGTGAGGCCTAGGAGGGGAGGTGCTTCACTGATTACCACACAGCAGAGCCCTGCTTCTAGACTCTCCAACTTGTCCTCCCTTCACGTCAGCACAGTGGCATCATGGCTATTCTTGTCACCGAGGCACTTTGCTTATGGCAGAAGGGCAGAGTTCCATCTTTTGTTGAGGACTGCCTTCAGTTTTTTGGAGAGGTTATGAAATTGAGCTTTGGGGTCAAACTGCCCAGGGAAGAATCTTGGCTTAATCACTTCTTGGCTGTGCAACCTGAGGCAAGTAACTTAACCTCTCTGTGCCTCAGTTTGTTCTTTTTAAAATGGAGATGATGATAATAATAATAATACCTATTCCTCAAGGTTGCGTTGAGGATTTAATCAGTTCATATTTGTAAAATGTTTAGAACATCACCCGGCACAAAGGAAGAGCTCTCTAAGTGTTTGTCAAATGAGAGTTAGAGAATTGCTGTGTGATCTTGGGCAGATCACTCTTCCTGAACCTCATCTTTTTTGTTTTGGTAGATAATAATACCTACCACAAAGGGCTGTTGGGATCCCGTGTTGTGATGAAAAGTGCACTTAAGATGCTTAGTGCAGAGTGAGCTTTTAAAACCCCTCAGTAGTTTTTATTATTGGTATTCTTATGCCTTGGTCGCCTTCTACCCACTTAGCCAGCAGTGTCCTGCCCTGAATCCAGATGAGAGGGAGGGAGAGCAAACACAGAAGACAGGCCAGGAGGAAGGGTGCTGACAGGATGCCGAGGTCTGCACGCAGATGAGGTCAGAGGTGGCTTTGGGCTTCCCCTTGGCACAGACCCTGTGACAAGCTGGGTGGCTGGTCCCCAGAAATGAGTGGGGAGCTGCTCCCTGAGCCACACCCTGACGGGGCCTGCCTGCCCCACCCTCAGGGACTCTGGGAACCTGCACTGCTCTGCAGCCCTTCCTTCACTGAGTCTCCTGCCCAGACTTCTGTTTCTCCAGGGCGGCCCCTCCACCTGTCTGGGCATCTGGGCACATGTGTACCCAAGGGCACTGCCAGCAGTGGGAGTACCATTCTGGGGAGGTGGGAGCATGCAGAAAACTCCTGAAGTTCCTCTGGAAGGCTCAGGATACACTTCACAGGAAGCGTCAGCACAATTTTCTAATCAAGTTGAAGTCCGTGGCCCGTAGTTAGAAACAATAAATGAAATGCAATTTGAGCCAGCACTTTGCCTGAGTCTCCATTTCTGGAAGTGGGTGTGAGTGAGAAGCTGGTCTTTCTGAGGGAAGAACTTGACCCCCGACCCTGACCATTTAGCCCCCAGCCCTACCATCAGCTTGCAGAGGCAGGACCCTAGGACTTTATTTTAGGTAATCATGCCAAATCCTGATTTTGATCTGCCAGGTCAAAGTCCACACTTCTCTGTAAATCAGTGCACACTCTTTAGCAGATTCTTTGTTTTTTCTCCTCCTAGCTCCTTCTACCTGCCATGCTAGAGCTTAGTCTTGGAGGTCATTGTTTAATCAATATTAAACCATTCACGTAGTTTAAGTGTTTACTTATGTGCTTTGAATCATAGCTCGCAGTAAGAACAGTGATGCCCCCCTAATCTGCCTTCACTACGCTCCCCAATACCCTAATTATGTAATTTAGAAAAGAACATTTCCTGACAGCAGTTTCTTGGTGCACGGCAACAAATGCCGACTGGGGACAGGACCAAACAACCTGGTAATAGCTAGCACATGGAGACCGCTGCCTCGGTCCAGGCAGCCCTGGCTTGGGGCGGACGCCCGTCCGTTTGGGTTAAGGCTTTCAAATGATGGTGTATTAGTGCCAGTAGAAGTAATTCCACATGAAAAGAGCTGCAGCTAATAGCCCATCTCCAGTCTCTCTCAGTTTGCGGAATAGGCCCTCACTGCAAATTGTTACTGACTCAGACAGTCAGGAACAGAGATCTCACCCAGCCTGTGAGGCCGACACGGCCAAAGACGTGTCCAAGAGGCCAAAGTTTAGACCGAGCTCTCGTCATGTCCTCCCCCCTACTCCGCCCACCTCCCCCTGCCCATCTGTGATCCAGAGGCTGGGTGTGTGTGTTCCTCATTGCTCTCGAGGGGAGTTTAGAGACCTGCCTACTCAGTCAAGCTGAGCACACGTTTGAGGGGCTGTGGGTTTCAGGTTGGATGGCTGGCAGAATCCATGGCTTCAGGTCCGTCTACACGCCAGCAGCATCTCATTGTTGTGGCATTTTGGGCAGAGGGGCCCTAAATGCTTCTCTCCCCCCACAGCCTGCCAGGAATGGAAAACTACCCTTTCTGCTTCCCCTCCCCTCCAGTGGAGACCTCTGTCTGACAGATATTCTGTTGCTATAGAAACCCAGCGGACATGTTTGGGGACTCACCTGGCCCAGCATTTGGGGCATTGGTGTGTAGGGTGGAATCCAGCAGCTGTGGGCTCGCGTTGCTATGTAGTCACCTGGCCCCCAGGGGCTGGAGCTCTTGATGGTCCCAGAGGAGGAGTCGGGGATGAGTGAGGAGCACAACGAACTGTGGAAATGTTAATTTGGCTGTGAGTCCCCAACCAATGCGTTAGCCTTTCTAGAAGCGCTGGTTGTCATGGTGATAGAAGCGGTGCCAGTTGCAAGGGTTGTTTTTGTGGTTGGGGTGCCTGTCTTAGCAAAGAGTGAGGCCGAGCTGACAGCCTCAGTCCTCCCACCCTTCCAAGCCCTGGCCTTGACAATAGAGGAGGAGGGGGTGGCAGCCTTCCACACTGGCCATTTTGCCCTGGCATTCTTCTGGGGGTCCAGTGGCTTCACCAGAAAGGAGTGATTATCTAGCAGTCCGAGAGAGACCCCACATGTGGGCTCCCCGCTGGAGAAGGGGCTACCTTGTGCCAGCAGAAATCGGAGTTCAGCAATTCCTCTCCCGGGGCATGCTCACCATAGAGTGTTCTTTATGGAATCTTCTGCCACCCGGAGCCTGGCCGTGGGCCTGTCTGTAGGGGTCTGCTTCTTCAGGCCACATTTTTGTCTTGGGCTTCAAATATTAGCTCCCCTGAAAAATTTCCTAAGTGACGGAATGGAGGCCTTTTCTGTAGCCGGGGTGCTTGTGTAGCTCGTTAATTCTCAAAGTGTTTTACAAATATTTATCCACCTTAGGTCATTTGCAAACCTAACCCCTGTCATCCCACCTCAGGGTTGTCCCCTCCAGCCTAGTTGCCCAAAATGAAGTCAGAAGCCTTGGACTGGGAATTCCACGTTGGCGGATTTTGAAAAGCTGGCCTGAACGGTTTGTTTATTTCTCTAGTGTGCCCTTCTTAGAGTCCCAGAATGTGTCAGGACTTCCCCGTCCAGACATGCAAAGCCCTTTGCCCTCTCTGCCAGAGGTGAGAGTATTTTATTTATGAATTCATCTTAAATCACTTTTAAAAATTACCTTGAATCAGATGAATACTCTTTCTCTGCGATTATGTCAAAGCATCAAAATAAAGAGGGCTTGAGCTAGGAGTGAGGTATTTTAGGACAGGTAACCCGTTCCCTTTGACTTGCTCTCCCAGCTGGCGCGGACCGGTAGAGAAAGCCTATTTCATTTTGCTCTCGGAGATCCCTGAAGTGTATCTATTTCCTTGTAAGGAGGAAGGCCCCTGGGACTTGGAGGCCTGGGTCCTTCCCAGGGGCAGTTGCATGCTGAATGTCAGTCATATTTCCCCCAAGACGGACCCAGAGGATTCCTGAGTTCCTGCCCTTCCCCGTCTTCCCAGCAACCCCCCGTGCTGAGCTCCATCATGGTTACTGGCCTCAAAGTGGCCAAACCTGAATTTGCCTCGGCCCCTGGTCTCAGAAGTTGTGACTAATGAAGGCTGACCCCTGGTGAATTTTCAGAAGCCGCGTCTTGACTGCACCAAGCCTGTTCTGCCGATAAGATAGGCTTTTGTGTCGAGTGGGCAGGGGGCTAGCAGCTTCAATAAGGTCCATATCAAGGTGTTACTAATCCTTGGCTGGCTAATGTTTGCCAAATAAATAGCCTCATTAGGAAGGGCTATAAAAGTCCGATAAGATTCTTCTAATTATCCCCCAAAGCACAAATACTTGGGGTTTCAGTTTAGTATAATAGGAGACATCGAGCAAACAGGGGAGAGTGTGTGAGTGTGAATATTTTTTAACAATGGCTTTCCTTCCTCTCCAGCCCTAACGCTGGCACATCCAGCATTTCATATTTTGCTTTTGCAAAAACAACAAATTGCTGAACAGAAGGGGAAAAAAAGACAATGGCATATTTTAGGTTACTATTTCACCTTTGCAAATCAATATACAAGCCATTAAAACTACATTTTTCCATGAATGATAAATGTAATTACCTCTCTCTTGCCATAAAAACTTGTCCTTATTAAATGTAAATATTTAAAAATGATTGAAATATATTTGAAGGGCACTTTATAGCTTGATTTTATATGCTGACATCTGGGTTGCCTTTCCCAAAACACTCTATTTCTTGGAGAGTTATTAAATTAGTATTTTGAAAGGACTAACACTAGACTTGTTCCTTGTTTCAATTTTAATTTCGTACATATTTAGATTTACTGGGAACTTAGAGAGGGCTTACATTTAGCTAATACATCGTTCTGTTTGCGGGGCTTGTACACGCAGAAGTCATGATATTATTTGCAAAGGGAATCGTTAAATGGTGGGAAACTATCTCCACCCCTGCAAAGTCTAAGAGCAGGAAAATCGAGATTCCAAGATTCCTGGCTATAAATGTATACTTTTCCAATTCTTCTTTTGAGCAGGAAGATTGTTTTAAATATTTACTCTAGTTTTAATTGTGCATCATTTCAGATAGCAAATACCCAATCCATTGTTTTCTCTTTCTGTAGCTCTGTCAGAGGTTATTTAGTTGAACTCCAAGAAAGATATGCAGTGTGATAATTTTTTTTCAGCTCCCCTCTTTGAAAATAGTTCTTTTTCTTTCAAAATTCTCATTTTCAGTTGTCTTGTTCCACCTCTATTTTTGGAAAGGTGAGATTATTCTGTTCTGTGCTTGAGAGAGTTTCACAGAACGATAGAAAATCTAATATTTGAAAATACAAGCTTCACTAACATACTTAATTCCAGATGGCAAAGACTTTGCCCAAAAATGTGAAAGAATTCAATATTTGGTGGCTCAAATATTTTTTCATGATAAACAAATATTTCTGGGATGGATGTTCCTGAGCCCTCCATAGGAAAGCAGCCATCCATGCAAGCCATGCTGGGCTGCCCTTCAAACCCTCTTTACTCTTTTCCTTTCACTATGTTAAATCCTTGAGATGTGTAAAGATGTTATGATAGGCAGTGGGTCAAGTAATCTGCACATGTAGCTTTTTAAAAATTTTTCTTTGCAAAGGAAAATTTTTCTTCAAATAAGTCCCCCCAAATAAATGGTTTGTAAAAACAAAACTCTATTTGTCTTGAAATTGCACACGAGAAACCATGTTAGAACAATCTCTTTCTGAGTTCCGCCTGAGAAAAGAAATTTACCTATAGTCAGCGATTTTCCTCATGATAAGCCCTTAAAAAATAAAGTTGTCTCTTGGGAGAAAATAAACATCAGTGAAGTGTAGGCATTGGTAGCGAGGTGGCCTTTTATTCACTTGTCCAGTGGAACTGCTGAACCTTTGTTTTCCTATCTCCACCCCCCCTCCCACTCTGTGTCTTTTTCTTGCTTTCTAGTTCTGCTCATGCAAATTCCTGAACCATAAGCATTTTAGAAATTTGTTACTTTTAATTATATAGATGATTCTGGAATGAGCAAATGTGTTATTTTCTCCCTGCATGAAGTAAAAATTTTAGATAAGTTTTTAAATTCTTTTTTTTTTTTTTTTTTTGCCAAAACTTTTGGCAAATGTCTGGGGCTTGGGGGTATCTTCATGGTGCCCCCTGAACATGAGTGAACGAATGGGGAACATGCAGTTCACCGGGCAGTGACTTGGGAATTTTTCAGGAGGCATTATTTTCTTACGTTAATGCCTTTGTAGATTACATCGACGTTCAGACATCAAAGAGCGTGCAATTAATAATGGGCATCTGGAGGTCGATCACATGCTTCCGATGTTAAAGTGGTGAACGACAGGAAAATCAGCTGTGGTCAGGTATTAGCCGTAATCATTTCTAAACAACAGCAACGAAGGCTTCTCTTTTGTGCCTCTGCTCTCAGAAATGCAAAGGTTCACCTACAAAAAGTTCCTATAGCTGCTTTCCTCCTAGTGGATGAGTGAGTAATAAATGATTTGTAGACCTACATCGTCAGTGTTGATTCAAATCACCTTAATTTCTTCAGTAAATGCAAACTCAATTTTGTGTGAACTTTTCCCCTTGAAGCCCAACATGGACGTGGAGCAACAGACAGCTGGTTGTATTATTCGCATCTTTAGTTGATTCCTCACAGGTCTGCCCCTTTATCTGTTTGCATTTTCCAAAATATACGAGTATTTTTCTAGCACTCGGATAATAGTCACTTTCTGCCTGCTGCCACCGAAGGCATCCTTACTAGTTATTTTTCTTTTCTTTGAAGGTAGCCTGTTTATCTTTTCCAAAGTGATCTATGTTACCCAGCCCCAAGTAATATAGGATAGGCAGGTAAGACTGTATTTAAGCTCAACAAAACTGTTCCAGAGAAATATGGCGCTTTGCGCTCTAAACGCTCCAGCAGGTACGAAAACCTGCAACTCTTTAACAATAATTCTCATTTGAGTAGGTCACAGATAATAAAGGAATGCTTGTTTCTGGGAAATTAAAAAAATGACATGGGGGGAAAATATTTATTTGCTTTCTACATTGGTCAAATGACTGGTGGATATTAAAAACTTGTAAACAGACAGATGCAACCAATTCTCTTTCATTAACAAATTGCAATTTCACAATAAAGTAAATGCATTAAAAAATGTCTGCAACTTCCGAGACGCTGAAATTGTCAGAGCTTGACCCTGCTTTAATTGTTAAAAAAATATTCTAATCAGTTTAGGGAAAAAAAAGTTTTCTTGGAAATCTTCAAGAAACCAACTTAAATGTTAAAGGCTGCTTTGGCCATTCAGGTAGCAAAAGCGCTGATCAGCTTTGTGTACATTTCTGTACGTTTGCCCCTAGACTAAATCTACCCAGTCGCCAGCTTTGTTTTCCTTCTAAGTACAAGCCGTATCAGCAGCACGTTTTAAAGTTAATTTGAAGCAGGGTCTATCTTGCCATCAGCAAATATGTTATAAGCTTATTATTTAATAGTGATTCCTGGGGAAGGCCATCATCCCCTTCCTAAATCCAAATATAAAAGCTGAAATCGTATTTGTTAAAACTGTCATTTTGAATTTGTGGCCCAGATTGTTTTCCTGTGAGTGCTGGGCCAGAGGCTCGAATGCTCTCAGCTGCAGGCACCCCGAGCCCAGCAAAGCGGCTCGTGGCCGGTGGCTGACACGCTCCGAGCCGCCCAAACCGCCTGCTTCCCCCAAACAGAGCTCCAGCCCAGCCCGCTCACGGCTTTTCCACATTGTAAAATCATTTGATTTATTTGTTTGGTTTGGTTTGGTTTTTAGAAGCACTGCAGAAATTATTTCCTACTGGCAGAGAGGGCACTTTGTGTTACACTACATTAGCTTCACATCATTAGTTTAGGCTTCTCAAACTGAAAATTGTTAAGTATATGGGAGGGTTCTAGAGACCTCAGTTCTGACCAGAGCAGAACCAATTAAACCTGATGGATTCCTTTCACTGTCTGTAACGTGTGAGGCCATACATAACAAAGTGTTGTGGCATTGCTGAAGGGGTTCCCTCTGTTAGCTTTGGAATTTGGTGGTAGGAAATGCTGCAGTTATTTATAAAGAGGCAAGCAAGATTCCTCTGTTACCGTTTGGGTTCTTAAAAAACGTAATTTTATCGTCACTGCTTGTAGCAAGAAGCCAAGAAGGGGTGCCGATGACAGCCACGACCCCGTATCTCTGGGCTGCCTCTCTCACCTCCGTCAGCCACTTCCCGCTCCGGACTCTTGATCTTTACGAGTAATTCTAAACCCGGCTGCGGACAGAGGATGAGCCCAGATCAGAGGATCCGACGGGTCCTGGTCTGCGGTCTGCCCGGCGGGATGCCAAGCTGGGGGACCCTGCATCGGGACTCTCTGGGTCCGGGTCCCCCCGCCACACGGGTTCGCACCAAGCAAAGTCTCCCCTCTTTCTCTGGGGGCGGGGGTAGGTGGGAGATGCGGGGCCCGAGCCTGGAGCGCCTTCTCTGCGCCGCGGGCGGAAGGAGAGCCCCAGCTGGCTGGCTCCCACGCGTCCATTCTGCTCCTTCCTTTCTGGCTCTTCCTTCCCGGGGGTCCCTTCCTTCCCGTAGTGTTTGAGCGAGACCTCGGCCTTTGCCGGTTGCGGAGGCCGGCGAGTCACGGCCCTCAGGTGAGCGCTCCCCGAAGCTCTCCTGCCACCTGTTGGCCGCCCGCGGTGGTGACGCCGGGAGGAGCCGCGCTGGTAGGACTTGCCAGGCCTGGCTTCCAAACCCGGGCTCGAATTGTTAATGACTTCTCTGTGGCAGCCTCTGTGTTCCAGCCAAGGCCCACAGACTGGCAGACCTGCGGCTGTCTCTTGAAGGTCCCTCGGCTGATCCTCCTACCTTTCCTGGGTCCTCATCTGTGGCCCCTGAGCCAACCTGCCCTGGAATATGATGTACGGGATGCCTCCTCTCTTGGCGTCCTGCCTCTTAGGCGGCCATGCAGCCAATGGAAGGTTGAGGGTGTCGCTGAGAACAGAAGCCAGCCCACTCTGGGTCCTCGTGTGGCAGTGGTGTCTGGGAAGGGTTTGGTGTGGGCTGTACATGAGCCACAGTGGGAGGTATGTGCTGAGTCCCCCTGACATGGGGCCCCTGCTCTGCTGGGAGACAGTGGAACTGGGGAGGACGAGCCAGCCTGTACCACTTGGCTTTCTTGACACTGGGCAGAGGACTCTGTCCAGGCCTCTCTTGTTCCTTCCTTCCTGGGAAAGTTCCCAGGGTGTAGATGGACTGACAGCACAGGCAACTTCAGCTGAAGGTCAGAAAGAAAGGAGTAGGAGTTTCAGTTCAGAGCTGTCTCATTGGAAGCCATGGGCCTTTCACTGCACAGTGAACTATCCCCAGTATCATAGATGGGCAGTTCTGTTCTGGGGAAGTTGGGAAACCACCATGTGTGGGCTGGAGTTCACCCATGCAAATAGCTCTGTAAGGCACTTTTAACAAAGTGGGGCTCTAGTCTGGTGGCTGTTTTGGGCGTTTGGATACAGAGCAGTGCAGCAGTCACATTTCTGAACCATCTGGGGGCAGAACTAAACCTCTTTCCAGGTTCTGTCTGAATGGACCAAGTCTTAGGGATGGATTTGACCTGGCTTTGAGAATGTCACATGTACTTTAGTAGCTGAGTGGCAGAGGACATATGTGGTGGTGATGCCCTCATTCCTGTTTTGGAGAGGGGGTCAGGAGCCATGGCTCCCCCCTAGGCCCTGCTGGAGATGGCTGAGAGTCACAGCTGCTGTTGGCCCGCAGACCAGCGCTCAGCCGCTTTGGAGACGCAATGTGTTTTCATTCCATGGTGGTTTCATACACAAAGACTATGTCCCTCTCAACCCCGCCCGCCTGCAGCACGCATGTGCCTTAAACTCAACATCCGAGGTCCAGCGGGGCATCCGTGCTTTATGCCACTCAGCAGCATGGCTGGACCACTGACACCCTCATTTTGCCAACAGCGGTCAAGCTGTTTCCATCGGGCTGACTTATGTCTAACCCGGACACCTTATCTCTAGCCTGTTAGAGGGGGGCTGGCCCTGAAACCCAGAGTATCTGTTTATAGGTGATTGTCTCTTGACTCATCTAAGGCTGAAATGTTCTTCCCTCCTGGTCTCTGAAATCATGGGGAAGGGACTCTGGTATTTGGCCAAATGGCTGCTGAGAATCCAGCCCTGAAAGGTTATTTTCTTAGTCAAGGGGCTCACGTGAGCCCTGGACTAGGGGTGATTTAGTTGTGTTTTTTCAGCTCACCTCATAATTTAATGTCGAAGAAATTCTTTGGCATGTTTCCTCCTGGGTGCCGACTGCCTTTGGAGCAGTTCTATATGGAGCAATGCCCCATAGTCAGAAATCTTCTTGTTATGCCAGGTCTGGGCTTTCGGTAACCACTGAGTGGCTCACTGTAATCTCTAAGGTTGGCCAGCAAAGGAGGGAGAGAAATCCTCCTCAGCCAGGACTCACATTTTTATGGAGAAGAAGGAATGTTAGCGAAGTCAGTAAATTTCCAGTCGTCCCAGCCCTGTGCACATGAAGAGGAGAGAAGAGCCCCCGCAGCTGGTTATTTACCCCCAGCACAAAAGCAGCCTGCCTCTGTCACCTCCCTTTTATTTCCTGCCGCTCTGACAGAAATACATTACTGGCTGAATATGCCTTCCCACAATACTGTCCATCACACAGGTATTGGGGGGGGCCAAAGGTATGAGGAACTTTAAACACACCTGGCACCGCTGGCTCTGCCTTTGTGCTGGGAATGGCCAGGAGCCAGCTGGCTGCCCTGTTGCTCATGCACATGCTCTCCAGAGGAATCCTGACAGATGGACTTCTTTCTGAGGCCACAGAGTATCCTCACATCAGGCCATTCAGCTGCCTTGGGAGAGCTAGGGCAACCTAGCTGGTAAGCAGCCTTATCAGGCTTTTAAAGCTTGAAGCTGTTTAGCCAAGAGAATTATCTAGGGGAGGGAAGACTTCGGGACTCCTGAGTCTCTATTCACGTTCAGCAGCAAACCAGACAGGTCTTCTCACGCCCCTGGGTGATCCCACCCAGCGGCGGCTAACTGCGTGGATGCTGTCTCCCTAGCCCCTGGTGGGCACCTTGGAGGTGGCCGCAGATGACTGAGCTGTGGACTGTTTCCCCAGTTTTATGCATCTAGAATCGTGAGCTTTTCCCCAGAGTTGGGGCAAATAAAGAGAGAAGGTCCTTTACCAGCTTCTTTATCATAGCTGACCTGGGATGGCGGCTGCTCTCCTGCACCCCAGGCTGCTGTAAGGTGCACCTCAGCTTTCGACCCTTCCCGTAACTGGGTAGGAAATGACCCTTTCTGAAAGGAGGAAGAATGACTCTTGAGTTGTCCTCAGTCTTCCTCTCCAGCTGCTACAAGTTCATGTGCTGTAACTTTCCCTCTCCTGAGACAACATATTCCAGAGGCCAGTGAGAAGGAAACGTGGAAGAATCTTTTAAGTGGGAACATTCTTGGTTGGGAGAGTGAGCTGTTCACGGGGGTGCTGATGCCTTCCCAGGTCACAGAGCTGAGAGGTGATGAGGCTGTAGTGGCACTTGGATTTGGGGCTGATAGAACTGGTTTTTGTAAAACGCTGGACTCCGCTGTGATTATCAGTTAGGAAATTCATTGTAGTGTGTGTCTGTCGAGGAAGGAGAAGACAAAATGGACTTCGAGACAGTCAATTGGGTCACTCGTTGTCAAGCAATCACTTAGTGAGCGTTTGTTCTGGCTGTTGAGTGTCATTTGCTATTAGCCACTTAATCCCTGGGAGAGGCCATGCTCTGGGTCACCCCCATCTTAGAGAGAAAATCCAGCCCTGCTTTTTTTCTCTGTGTGATCTTGGCCCAGGCAGCTGAGCGTTGCTTTGATTCCAGTAAGCAAACCCCTGCAATCAAAGCCCTTATTATTAGCTTGAACCCAAATTGCATCTTGACCTCAAATGAGATTCAAGAGCAGAGGAACAAATACTTTGGAAAGAACTCAAGGAGACGACAAAGCTGTCGTCACGGACATCAGGCCCTTTCCCTGGGTTTCCATGCCCCTCTCCTCTCTCACCCCCTCACCCCTGCTTGCCCCACTGGAATCATTCTGTATTCACCTGGCTGTGGGAGTGAAACATTGTGAAATCTGGAATTGCTGCAGCAACTTGAAGATGTGGAAAATGCAGACTCCTTGCTTGGTCTGTCCTGTCTTCAACCAATACAATCTGACAGAACCGTGGGTGTACTGATGCCAGATGTGATCAAACTAAATAAATCTCATAGAACATGGAATCAAAGTGCTCTTGCATTTTCCTTTTGTTTTCGGCACAAAAGCCATTCTCAGTATATGAGTGGTGTCAGATGCAATAATCCAGAATAAATCTCCAGGAAGAAAAATGCATCTAAACATGAACCATCACTCGTTTCCCATTTCCCCTCGCTCCCCTCATTTTTATATTGGATGAGTCACTGGGGCGTCTGCTGACAGCTCCTGTTGGCTGGCCAGATTGGGGCGATGATCACAGGCACTTGCAAGGTCTGGGGTTGCAGCCAGATCGACACAGGTCGTTGAATTCCAGCTGAGGGGAGTTTTGGGCTTTTGCCCTTTGGGCCGCGTCCATTCTGGCTGAGGGTCAGAAGAAGGCCGCATCCTTTGATCCAAGGCTTCTCCAGGAGGTCCTATGCTGTTCTTGCCAAGTGCATCCACCGTAGAAGTCTGGGAGCACTTAAGTTATACGTAGTCTTTGGACAGATTAAAGTTGGGAAGTCTGGGGCTGCCCTCTCCAGGCCTTGGATGGCTACCCTCCTTGGAACACTTGCTCATCGTTAGTGAAGGTGACATGACTCTAGGGAAGAAGGTGACATGGCCGTGGGGAAGAATGGTTGGGGGCATTTGCCAAATCAAAAATTTCAGAAGCTCCCTTCAGAATTGGAAGACTTTTGGCCATTGAATAGTTAATCCTAACCCTGTATCTATTCCAGATTTTTCCTTTCAGTGCAAGAGCTAGTCCATGAGCACATACTGCATTTAGTTGTCAGGTCTCTCTCAAACAGCCTTTAATAATCTGGGACTGTTCTTCAGCCTTTCTTTGTCCTTCACGACACTGACTTTTTGCTGAAGAACAGGTCAGAATGCAGAATATTCCTCAGTTTGGGTTTGCCAGCTGTTTTCTCAGGGGTAGATTCAGATGAAACAGCTGTGGCTGGCCTGCAGTATTCTTTCAAGATGACATATCTGGAGGCACGTGCTACCTCCCTGCCCTGGGTTGCTGATGTTCACTTCGGCTTCCTGGCCAAGCTCTTGTCTAGTTACTGTACTGTGCACAGTTGGCCCTTGAAAAATGTGAGGGTTAGGAGCACCCACCGCCACACAGTGAAGATCTGGATATAATTTAGAGTCGGCCCTTCGTATATTTGATTTTGCATCCTGAAATTCAACCCACCATGGATCTTGGAGTACCGTAGTATTTACTACTGAAAAACATCTGGGACAGGTGGACCTGTGCAGTTCAAACTTGTGTTGCTTGAGGGTCAGCTGTAGTTACTCTTTGCCCCTGTAACTAGTAATCAGCCTGTGGGGACATACTTGGACATGCAAGTATCATCCTGCTCCTCCTCATCCAGTCCTCTCCACTCCACGTTGAGCATCCATCCATCAATGATTCTTACCCCAGCCAGTCTTTACCGTGTTGGTCACAGAATGGTGACCTTCCAGTTTCACTACTTCTTCTACATTTATCAGTATTCTCCTTTGATGAAGAGCCCTCCCTCCCATCTTCTTTCCTTCTTTCTTTTCATTCTCTCCTCTTCCCCTCCCTTCTGCTTCTGCTGCACCTTTGTTAGTATAGTTTCATAGATTCCTATTTTATTCAATGGGTTATAAGCAAAATTATCATTATTTATTTTGATGTTGGAATTTTCCTGGATGTAGACAGTGAGATTCCCTTCCAGCCTGGCTCCTGTGTCCCTTTGACATGCTACTGTCAATATTTTGAGTTTACTTTCTGGCATTAGCAAGATGTACCTTGTACCTTCTTTGCCTTAGTCTTGGTATGTGCCCAGTGCTACTGGAGTGTCATTGCATCTAGACCCCTTCAAGTATAGGAGATGCACATTATATATACATGCACACACACTTAAACATCCTGGCTTTGAAATATATAAATACATATGCATATTTAAAGTTACCTATACATATATGCCTACATATTTGAAAATTTTTGTGCATTCATCCATATGTAAACATGCATATTTTCCTCATGATTCCACAGTGTTGCCCTCAAATCCTACATGTTTATCATTGCTTCCCCTCTTCCCATATTTGAATCTCCCTTCTTCCACAGTGAGAAACCTGGCTCCCAACAGCATCACACGTTTACTCATATCCTCTATCCTACAATATAGATAAAATAGTTTCAAAAGTGTCACACGCACACCACTATGAAAAACAAGCCTAATTAAAAAAAAATTCCTAATTTGTTTGTAGCTCTTTTTTCCTTTAGACTGAGGCCATGTAGTCAATGTCCTTAGTTAAAAAAAATTACTTGGATTACTTCTTATTTCCTTCTTCAGTGTGGTTCTTAATTTAGGTTTGTCAGATGCTTTCTCATGATGAGATTTATCTGAAACACACTTTTTAAAAAACATTTAATTTTTGTATGGAGATACTGGGAGTTGAACCCAGGGCCTCGTGCTTACTAAGCACGTGCTCTGCCACTGAGCTACACCTGTCCCCGGTTTGGTTTCAGTTCCTTTTAATTTTAGTTTTTTGTTCCCCTCATCCTTGTTGATTTAATTTTTTGATATGCTTCCAAAAATCAAAGCTATATCAAAGTATGCTCAGAGGAGTGTCACACCTTTCCATATATCTTTCATTTGCTCTCCTCCTCTATTCCTTAGAGTAACCAATCTGATTTTTTTTCTTCCTGTGCTGGTTTTTTCTTTTGCATAAATCAGCCAACACATGTATGTTTTCCTATTCCCCCTTTTTTCTTACATAAAAGGTAACATACTACAAGTATTCTTTTGTAGCTTGCCTTTTGCACTTAACAACGTATTCTAGAAACCACTCCATGTGTCAGTTCATAGAGATTTCCCATTCTTTTTTATAGCAGCATATTATTACTCCATTGTATGTATGTTACATTAGTTTATTTTTAACCCATTTCCTGTGTTTGAGAATTAAGGTAGTTTCCAATATTATGCTGCAATGAATAAACTTTATGTGTGTATATGTTTTTTGTGGGAGCTGTGTCTTTAGGGTAATTTCTTGGAAGTAGAATTGCTGAGTCGAGGTAAATAAAGGCGTAGTTTTGTTAATGTTCCAAATTCCTTTTTATAGGACTTCTACAAAATGCATTCCCACCAGCAGTGTATGAGAATACCTGTCTCTTTACAGCTTTGCCAACAGGATGTGTGTCAAGATTTTGAATTTTGGCTGATTTGATGGTTGAAAAGCAGTTATTTCAGTGAATTCTTAATTTCCATTTCTCTGATTATGTGTGAAGGAAAACATTTTTTCATAGGTTTCAGAAGCATTTTTAAGTCTGTTTGGTAAATTTTCTGTTTATGTCTTTGCTTATTTTTCTGTAGGATTTTTGGAAGTCTTTTTAAGGTACATTAGCCCTTTATCTGTGATATATGTTGCAAATATTTCTCCCAGTTTGATGTTTGTCTTTTGGTTTTTGCTTGGGTGGTGTTTAGAATACTTTGTAGTCAAAATTATTTTAAAAATTTGACTCCATCTGGATTTTGATTTATAATTCTTCTTATAGAAGAATTCAGTCATGTTTTCTTTTGGTAGTAGTGTAGTTTTTCACACTTAGATCTCTAGTCAATTTGGAATTTATTTTTGTATGTGATGTGAGGAATGGAACTAATTTTAATTTTTTCCAAATATATTTTCAGCATATTAATACTCTTTATTACAAAATCTGTCTCTGCTTGAGTGAGCTGAGATATCACCTTTGTATGAACTAGATTTCCATAGATAGTTTGGTTCATTTCTGGACTTTGTGATCTGTTCCATTAGTCTGTCTCTTTTTGTGCCATTATCACACTGTTTTAATTGTAGAGGCTTTGTAATATTTAAAACTATCTGGCAGGGTGACTTCTCTTTTCACTGTTTTCCTACCTAATCTTACATATTAATTTTTCTAAATTAACTTTACCATCAATTTGTCCACCTACAGAAAAAAAAATCTATTTAGACTTTTTATTGGGATCATATTAAGTTTATAAATTAATTTAGGAAGAGCTGACATCTTCACGATGTTGGGATATCCTGACCATGAACAAAGGATGTCTTTCCCATTTTTTCAAGTCTACTTTTGTGGTTTTTAGGCATGGACTATAGTTTTCTTCAGAAGGGTTTTGGGTATTTTTTGTTAGGTTTATTCTTAAGTGCTCTGTCTTTCCTACTGCTATTGTACATGAGGACGTGTGTGTCTCTTCTGTTACATCTCATGACTGATTACTGTTTGTGCCTGTGAAGGCTATTGAGACTGGTCTTATATCCTACTACCTGGATGAATTATTTTATTGTTTGAGTTAGTTCAGTGGCTCTCACTATGTGGTCTGAATACCTTTGAGGTTCCTGAGACCCATTTAGTGGCTTCACAAGGTTCAGAATAATATTAAGATATAATTTGCCCCTTTAACTTCATTCTCTCTTGAGTGTATGGTGAGAGTTTGCTAGAGGCTATATAATGTGTGATATAATAACAGACTGAATGCAGAAACAGATAGGAAAATTTAGCTGTTTCTATTAAGCTCAGCAACACAGAGATGTACAAAAATATAAAACAATGTCATGCTACCCACTGAAAGTTTTTGTCTATGCTTATTTTTCAGAAAATGCTATTTATGTTAACCTGCTTATTACTGTTACTTTTAAAGTAAAAAATATTTAAAATTTTCTCAATTTTAAATTCTAATCTAGTAAATATCAATAGCTCCAACCCTCATGGGATAAAAGCTCTCTGAGACCCTTAATGACTTTTAAGAATGTAAAGGGGTTTTGAGTTCAGAGTTTTTGAGAAATTCTGAGTAGTTTTATCATTTATTCTCTAGGTTTTCTGGGTATACTATTATGTCCTCAGCAGTAGAGTTCACTTTCCTTAGTCTTTTCCAATTCTCAAGACTCATTATTTTTTCTTGCCTAATTGCATCAGCTGATACGTCTGATAAAAATGTTAGTAGTGGAAAAGTGGGCATCTGGTTCTCACTTCAGTGGGAATGCCTCTGGTGTTTCCCCATTAAGTAAGGCTGAGCTGCCTCAGCACTGTGTGTACTATGTTACGTTTACAGAGTTTCTTTCTCTGAGTTTGATGTATTTCCATTGTTGTCTACAAATTTCTTTGGTATTTAGAAAGGTTTGTATTTTTGAACTAGTGGTTGCCTTTGTATTTATACCTTCTATACTGCCCTTAATTCCTCCTTTTCTTAAATTTTTACTATCTGGTTTGTCAGTTTTAAGTGGTATACTTTGACTCCCACCCATTACCTAAATAACAATCAGTGGTCATATTTTACTTTTCCCTTTATTCCCATTTTTAAGGTACATTCTTTCTAGAAACTTGGTCAGAACATATAATGTTTATATATTCTTCTATTACCATAACCCCATCTTCTTTTATTCTTAGCTGTGTAATTAAATATATCAAGTGATCATCATCAGTCCCTTTACTGAAGCTCCCGCAGTTATCTTTTGGTTGGGTCGGCTGAAGGCTGGGTGTCAAATCCTTGGCTTGTACTCTTTCCTTGTGTTTTGAAAATGCTGCTTCACTTTGGCCCTGTTGTTCATGTTGCTCCCTGGAAGTCTTATGCAAGCCTGAACTTCTCACCTACGTAAGAATTTTGATGCTTTTGCATAGAGGTCCTAAGGATTTTTAAATTTGTCATTAAAATCCAATAGGAAACATCTCAGAGTTAATTATTCTAGATCATTTTCTAAGCACACAGGGAGCCTCTTCAGTGTGTTGATTTAGGATCTTATTTCTGGAAAGTTTTCTTGGGTTTTATTTCTAAATACTATTTCTGTTCCATTGTTTTATTTTTCTTCTTCAGGGACTCCAATCATACATATGTTAGACCTTCATTGTCTGCCTTCTATTTCAACTACTTTCTCTCTGATATATATATATATATATATACACAAACACACACACACAAATATAAATATATATATATTTACTTCTTTTTAAACTCATTTCCATTCTTTTTTGTTGTTATTTTACTACCTTTCTTCAATGTCTCTTATTAAAATTTTATTTGGACCTGTTTTCTCTTGGGTACCTTGTAATTTATTCTTTATTTTTGACATACTTGTGACTTTTTCTTCAATTTTTTTCCTGAATTTGACCAACTTTCACTGCATTTCTTCCTGATTTTTTGAGTCCTTTTTATTCTTAGTTTTTATTTGTGAATCTAGTTTTTTTTTTAACCTTTAAATGCTTGTTTGATAATATTTAATTCAGCTTGAAACTTTACTTTATAGTTTTCTTCTGCTTCATGGTTGATTTTTTGGGGAGGGCAGATTTTCTTTAGCTAAAATGTTTTGATTCATATTTTGTCTTATCTTCTTATAGTAGCCAAGCCTGGCATTAGTCTTTTCCCCTCCCACTTCTAGGCGTTTTTGAGGAGAGAGTTCCTATTTCAAGAGTGCCCTCTTCTGTCAGTATAGTGAAGTGCAGTTTGTTGAATGGGTAGTGCTGAGAGTGGGGAGGAAGAGGAGGTGGTGTGTTTCGTTTCTTGCACTCTTTTTTTTCCTGAAAATTTCTTAGCTTCCCCCTCTTACTTTCTTCCATTTTTAAAAAACTACCCCTTACCTCTAAGGGGCAACACCTCTTCTTTCTTTATTTCCTTCTTCTTCTACAAGCCATAATTCTCTATCATTGCCACCTCTGACCCTACTCAGTTTCAAGTACCTTCCATGCAGCCAGTACTGTGAACTACTAAGTTTCAGACTCATGTTCATTGCTTTGCATTTAGTGTTTCTTCCCTGCAGCTTTATTGAGGTCTAATAGACTTTAGTGTTAGACTTTTCTTTTCTGGAATGATTCTGTCTATGCTTTATCTATGTCCTCCACTCCCTTTTCCTTTTTCCCATGGACTTTCTTAAGACTCGCCTTTTAGTTCTCTATACAAACAGACTTTGCAGCACTAGTTGGTGCTTTGTTGGAATCTGGTGCTTATTTCTCTACTTACCTGTAATTTGAAAAGTTCATGGTATTATCTAACTCCTTGTAATGCGGAAGGCATGGGTCATGTGTAGATTTTTTTTCTTGTCTTTTCCCCCTTTGTCAATCTTAGTTTTTTTGTTTGTGTGTTTGGTTTTTGGTTTTGCTTTTAGATGTGAGGAGAGGTTTGGATTTAGGAGGGCACTATTACCTTCCAGACTTATTGCTGAATAAACAGTGAATATAGCTATTTTAAAGGAACTTTAAAAAAACATTTCAAAAAATGCTTTTAAGGGGCAAGGATATAGCTCAGTGGTACAGTGCATGCTTAGTATGCATGAGATCCTGGGTTCAACCCCCAGTACCTCCATTAAAATAAATACATAAATAAACCTGATTACCTACCCCCCCAAATTAATAAACAAATAAATAAAATTACTTGGATTGACATATTTGGTGATGATAAGACCACTAGCTGTGTTAATCATGTTTGCACTTATTATTTTCAGTAGGGAGAAATGCCCCATCGGTGGAAGTTTTTAGAAGTCTCTTCATATAGGATAGGATGTAAACCTCTCGTTGAAGTGAAGGGGCCCCAATGAAAGATAATTGCTCTTCCTAAAAACACTTACCCTGGAGAAGCCATTTCAGCTTTAATGCTGGCATTTTCTTGCTATTCCTTATAGTTCCAGAACCCTTCCTCTCATTTTCTTTGCTTGTCGGTGGCATGTTGTTATATATCCAGTATTTTTTTTTTTTTTAAGCATCAAAGAAATACTTTAACCTCTACATTTTTCTCTTGATGGAGATGAGTCTAAGGTAAATCTTTACTGGTGAGAAACGCCTTGGTTCTGACAAGTGGCTGCTAACAAGGGAATTGCAAAAATTGGGCAGCCACACATCAACTGCTTCTTGGAGCTGCTGACTTGGTGGCTCCATTAGTGGTCTCCTAGGGCTTTTCTTTCTCAGTTTCCAGTAGGTTTTTTTCCCTCTTAAAAGAATCTTCATAAAAACTGAGAGCAGTGTAGCAAATATTTCTTGACCAAGACACAAAACTGCCAATCATGTAAGAAAATAAGTTGATAAATTTGACCATATTAAATATACAAACTTCTCTTCATCAAAAAACACCATTAGGAAAGTGAAAAGGTAATCTATAGCATGGAAGAAGACATTTGTAAGACCCACATCTGACAAATGACTTGCATCCAGAATATATAAATAACTTTTGCAAGTTGATAAGAAAAATAAGACAGCTCACTGGGAAAATGAAAAGATAATTTGTGAAAGAGGGCATCCAAATGTCCTGAAAAGATACTTCGTAAAAGAGAACATCCAAATGGCCAAAAAACATGTGAAATAGTGTTCAGCTTCATTAGTCATTAGAGAAACGCAAATTAAAACCACAGTGAGATACACTACATTTACCAGAATGACTAAAGTAGAACAAACATGCAAACTGAGACAATACGTAGGTGTCGGCAAGGATACTGAATACCAGAAGTCATACACATTCTAGATAACTGTCCACGTCTACCAAGGTTAAACCCATGCCTTCTTATGACACAGTCTTTCCATTCTAGGTATATGCTCAACGGAAACACGTGCCTATGAACATTGGAAGACATATGTTAGAATGTCCATAACAACGCTGTTCACAGTAGCTCCAAATAGGAAACCATGCAAATTCCCATCAAGAGTAATGGATAAATGAATTATGGTATATATTCACAAGGTGGAATACTATATATTACAATGAAAATGAACAACCTACTCCTATATGCATCAATGTGGAATGAAACTCACAAACATAAAGTTGTTTTTCAATAAAAAGTTAAGAGAAACAAAAACAAAAAACTAAGCCAAACAGAACCTAAAAATTGATGTGCAGCTGGGAGGTATTCCTGTGGTTTTGTATTAGTAAGCAAGACCCTCCACATTTAGAACAGGTTGGCAAGGACATCCAGTGCTAGTTAGGCCCTCGGCCCACTGAAGGGGCCAGCACAGCCACCTGGCCAGCCCCTAAGCCATGGTTCTAGGACAAATGGCAGGAGAAAAGCCTTGACCAGGTCACAAACCAAAAACAAGGATGGAATCTTCTCACCTGCGGAAGTTATAGCTTTGAGAATTCCATTGTTTTTGATTAATTTTTGGTTACTCAGGCAATATAGAAATATAGCTTCCTTGTAAATTTAGAACATTACAGATGATATGCTGTCTTGGATTTGCTTTATGGTTGGGAGTGGCTTGGGGGGGCATAGTTGAAAGAAGACTGGTCAGAATCTGATGATAGTGGGAGCTGGGCAACAAAACCTGGGACCTTGTTATGTGTTCTCTCCATTTTTATATATGCTTAACAGTTTTACTATAAAAAGCAAACACACAGCACATAATTACTGAAAAGGCTAAAGTCAGTGTAGCTCTCTAAGCTTCAGATGCTGGTGTTTACACCTCTCTTCTCCTAGTCCCCACCCCAGGTAAGCACTGGTACCAGTTTGGGTTTTGTCATAGGAGGAAACATTAGCATCTTCTTTTTTCTTTTTTTAGATTCCATATATGAGTGATATATGGTATTATTTTTCTCTTTCTGGCTTACTTCGCTTAGAATGATGATCTCCAGGTCCATCCATGTTGCTGCAAATGGCATTATTTTATTCTTTTTTTATGGCTGAGTAGTATTCTGTTATATAGATATACCACAACTTCTTTATCCAGTCATCTGTTGATGGGCATTTGGGTTGTTTCCATGTCTTGGCTATTGTAAATAGTGCTGCTGTGAACACTGGGGTGCATGTGTCTTTTTGAATTTGAGTCATAGGAGGAAACAGATGGCACATTCTAACTGGGATAATTTGAGGATGTTTTAATAGGGGGACAGTATATAAAGTCATCGTGCAACCCCCCAGGGAAGCCTTTCTCACCTTTGAGCCCAAGGAACTGAACCTGGGAGAAGAGTGGGGTGTCTTGAAAGGAGCCAGAACCTTTGGTTGAGGGCTATGGCCAGTTCTGGGAGAGCCCATAGGTGGAAACTGGGAGAATGAATACTCCAGTCTCATTCTCTTCCATTCCTGTGATCTTGTGCTGGTGCTCACCCTTGGCTGGAAGGCAAGGCAACCCACTGATGCCATTCATTCAGGTCAGCCCCTGGGGCACACAGCAGGCTGGAGAAGAGTGCAGAGTGGATCTGCAGAGGTACATGGAAAATATCTTATAGAGTATGGGTCTTGCCAGATGTTTTTCTGTGCATGTATGTTTATGAATCCAATGGTTTTATTTTCACTGCTTTTTTCATATCCATGGGATCATGTCGCCTGCCGCATCCAGCATCTTGCAGTTTTCACTCATCAGTGTCCCGGTGTTCTTTCCATGCCAGTACTTCAAGGTCAACCTCATTCTTCTTTTGTGGTTGATAGTATTCCACAGGGTGGACACACTATGGTTTATCTTGCCATTACGTCTTGACAAAAACTTAAGTTGGCTCCTTCTTGAGAACTTGTCTTAACCCTGGGAACTCTTCTGCCATCTTGGGAACAACTGGGAAGTGGCCATATGTATTACATTGTTTGTGCCCATGGAGTCTCATGACTAGTTGAAGGGTTTTTTTGTGTTGTGGTATATACTTGAACTGTCTAAACAGTCCTGCTTTTTGGCAGCTGGGGATACTAGGGAGAAAGTCAGGTAAGGCTGGTCATGAGGACTGGATCAGGCATTGGAAGACGGGGTTTGAGTTCCAGGTTTGCCACCGCCTTGCTGTGTGACATTGGATGAGTTGCTTAACCTCTCTGATCCTCGGTTTTTCCTCTGTAAACTTCAGATGATGCTTCTACCTGCTCCTCCTATCCCTCATGGTAGTTGTGAAGGTGTTCTGAGACAAAGGGTGGGAAAGAGCTTGCAATGGAAGCCAGTGAAAATTCCCTGTCAGGGTACAAGGATCCTCTCCTTCAAGCTCCTCCCTGCAGTCAAGACAGAGGAAGTGTTGCCAAGAAGTGTGCTGTTTCCCTGCACCCATCACCCCTGTGCCCTGACCCACAGCCATGGCTCAGACTTGGCTTCCTGAAGTGACAGGGCTATCCCAGACCGAGGACTGTCTGACCCTGTGCTTTTTGGTTAGTCTCTTCCATGGGGCTAATTTGCTACGGGATTTTGATTCCCTTTTCCTGGAAGACTCAGTGTCTCTTGAGAGTGGAGTGTTCTGTCCATGGTTGGAGGACCAGTACCTGTTCCTTTCCTCTTCTCTGACTCCAGATCAGAGAGGCAGCATGTGCTGATGTCACCACCCATCAAGGGCAGGATGACAAGCTGGGGAGTGGGTCTCAATCTCTCACTTCTACCAAAGCCTCAAAACTCACCTTCTCCAGAAAGCTGCTCCCACAGTAACCATAGCTGATGCTTTTTGAATGGTTCCCTTCTGCCAGGCACCATGCTCAGTGCTTCTCATAGGCTGTTTCATTTAGTCCTCCCCAGAATCCTAAGCTCAGAGAGTTGAAGTCACCTGTTCCTGGTCACGAAGTTAGAAAGAGGCAGAGTTAAAATTCAAACCCCAGTCCAGTGTCTCTGACAGCAAGGGCCATGGCCTTGGCCACTAGGCTTTCCTCCCTCCTGAGTCACCCTGCCAACCCTGACCTGGGTTTCTTTGCATTTCTGTGTGATTTGACCCACAGGATTTCCTATCCGTGTGTGCCTTGCTCCCTAAAATACAGCGAATGTATTTTCTGCTCTTCTTTCCCTCCCCGGAGTTTTGTATGCAGTAGGAGCTCAGCGGATGCCAATTTCTTGTAAAAATCCCACTGGGGGTGCTGTTGGCAGGCCTGGTGTAGCAAAAAGGCAGCGTTGGCCCTTTATGGAAGTTATCAGGAAGATGAATAAGGCTTGAAATGCGAGACCCTGGCAGGGCTGACTCAGACCTCACAGAATGGCTTGCCCTGGCCTTTGAAGAGCTGAGAGCTATTTACATCCAACTAATGGACCTAGCTGGCTGTGAGCAGTCAAAGCCGCTGTATAAATACTCAGGCCTAAGGCCACGGAGTGAGTGAGGACAGGAACGGGAAGAGACCCCTCCTCATTCCCCTCCCTTCCCTGAGCGGGAGCAGCCGACGGGGAAGCGATGACTGTGCTGGGTGGGAAGCCGCAGGCAGCGGGCCCGTGCGCGGTAACAGAGTGGTCTTTAGTTGGCAATGTGGTCTGCAGCAGTCTCTCCCCGCACGAGGTTCTTTGCATAAATAAATGGTGACCAGCTGTTAGTCTTCCCATCAGCGTGACCATCCATCACAGCTTGTTTCAAATAGAAGTCTGGGAAGGAGAAGCTCAGACGCCCATGAAAGGCAAACGTTACGATGATCGTCCAGCCCAGTCTGGCACACATCTGCCTCGAGAAACTCACAAACTGGAAACACTGGCAGGGCTCTCTCCCAGGGGCCAGGCGCAGGGTCTCGTGTTCTCTATAGGTGCCCCTGCCGCACCCTGGAGCTGAGTTTTTTTCCCAGCAGGGCACACATATAGGGAACAGGCTCCTGTTGGTGGAGCCAACACAGTGCTGAAGGCTGTTGCCCTCTTCTGGGTGCCTGTCCCCATCCCCTGCCACCGGCCTTGACTCCAAGCAGACCTTGGGAACAGGTAGGCTGGGAAGGGAAAGGTCTCCACCCTTAGGGCCCAGCCCCCAGCCTGCACCTGGCGGTCATGGCCTAGTGCCTGTTTGAAGTGCTCTGGTTTGGGGGTAGCAGGTGACAGGGCAGAATGTCACCATCAGTCTCTGGCGAGCTCTCCAGTGCCACTCTCTGTCCACCTGCTGCAGGTCCAAAACCACTGTGTCAGTCTTGTCTGCCCCCGGCCAGGCTCTGCAACCCCCTGCCCAACCCCCCACCTCCTGCAACCAGGGATGCTCTCTCCCTCCTCATTCATTTTAGATCTTTTTCTTTTTCTTTTTGTCTTTCTCTCTGGGAATTCATTCATTCACCTACCCATTCTAAAAGTATGTTTGCAGCTACAGTGTGCCAGGCACTGAGAATGTGGGGGTGAGCAGGACAGAGGTGGTCCTCACTTACTGAAACTGACATTTCATTGGATGGGGGAGCACCATCGGACAGAACACAAGTGAAGACACTTAAAGAGACAGCAAGCTGGGAAGCGTGCTATCAAAGAAACAAAGGGCAGGTAGAGGTGACAGGAGAGACCTAGTCTAGAGAGAGTGGCTTTTCTAAGGAGGTGACTTTTAAGCTGAGGCCTAAAGACTGAGGAGGAATCTGCCCAGTGAAGAATGGGGGGAGGAGCATTCCAGAAGAGAGACTAGCATATGCAGAGGGCGTGGAGGGGGGAAGCAGAGCTTGGTTTCCTTGTGGGATTAAAAGACACCAAGGTGTCTGGAGTGTCATGAGTGAAAGTGAGGTAGAAACCACTCAGGTTGGCATCACAGGCCCTGGGACAGTCTGGAGGGCAGGGGAGCTTAGCAGACTCTGCCAAGGCGGGGAGGCTTGGCGGGGAGGGATGTGGTACACTGAGAAGGTTTCTTTAGGACTTGGTACATATGTTACATTTATTGGGAGCCTAGTGCTTGCCAGGCGTTGTGCTAAGTGCTGGGCTGATGAAATCTGATCTGCACTATCTCCTGGAGGTGAAGAGGACCCCACAGGAGTCTTTAATTTTGAGTGACACGATGAGATAGGAAACAGGGCAGCTGCCATCGTAGTGGCTTCCTTGAGTTCTCTGCAAAACACTTTCCCAGAAGCTGGCACTCCAGTTTCCACCTGTGCCTGGGGCGTGGGCTTGCTCAGGCTCCCACTGCAGATGTGGCCAGGGCCCCCCACACAGTAGGTGCGTGCACACCCAGATGCCTGGAGCGTAAGCCAAGGAGGCCCCGTCCTTGGGAGGAGGAGGAGGAGGAAGAGGGCTGCACTAAGGCTCAGAAAGCACTGAGGCCACAGCTGGACTGCAGGTGTGAACAGCACTTCGCGCCTACCCTCTCTGCAGGCGAGAAATCAAGTCCTATGGAGAAAGTTGCAAAGTCTCTTGACTAGCTCATAATTGCACTTTCCATTTAATGTTTGAAAAGTACTTAACGAAATAGATGCCTTGACCTGCACAGCTTAAATAGTGCTGTGAAGATGGCCGGGTGTTCCTGAGAGCACCCTGCGGCTGCGTCCTGGAGAACCCTCGGCTTGTGTATCCCACGTCCTTTATTCCTGAGGATAAGTGGAGTCATCTCTGGCCAGAGAGGCTCTGCACCCTCCTGTTTTTGGAGGGATCATTTCTTAGTCTCTTTGCTCTCCTTGCAGGTTTATGCCAAGTGTTAACAGCTCTTACCCATGTTAGCCTCTGCTTACCGCTGTGGAGAATGCTTTCTGTGCTTTAGGGTTTGGGCTTTAAATGGAAAAGACCAGGGTGTGGTGGGAAGGCCTCCAGAGTCGTGTTGCCTGGGTTCTAGCTGTTTAACTTTGGAGAAGTGATTTAACTTTCCTGAGCCTCAGGTCCAGTAGGGGAGAGGGGAGAGAGTCAGGCGGTGGTTCCTGCAGTAGTGGCTACAGCTCGCTCGCCAGCTGCTTATCCTTAAGTACCTCCCACGCGTAGCTCAGTGATTCTGACTTGCATGCATCACAGTCACTGGAGGGTTTGTGCAAGCAGGTTGCTGGGCCCCACCTCCAGATGTTCCTGTTCGGGAGGACTAAGATAGGCCCGAGAATCTGCATTCCTTACCAGTTCCCAGGCTGCTGGTCCCAGGACCACACTTTGAGAATGACTGTGTCAGCTCACTTAATTCAGTCATCACGACAACCCCCTAAACTTGGTATTACTGTCCTTGTGATTCCTTTACTGATGAGGAAGTTAAGGATTAGAGGATGAAGTAGCTTGCCCAGGGTCACACAAGCGGGGTTCACAGGTGGTGATGCTGGGATTCACATCCGGTCCTGGCTAGGCAAAGCCATTTTTCTTAGACTCTGCAGGAAGGAGCGTGTGAACCCCAGCAGGGTGCCTGCCTGGCAGGGATGAGATGCTCAGTAAATTTTGGCTGCAGTTTCTTTACCTCTTGAGACCAAAATTGGCCTTTTGTACCAAATGGTTTTCATTATTGTTTTGTGATACCTTGAAGAACCATGTTATCTTCAGAGAACTTGGAAGAGAAAATCTAGACTTGAAAGCATGTATAGCTGGAGAGGTGCTGATTCATCAGAAATTCACAGGCCTCTGGGGCCAGAAAGGACTGTGGAGTCACTCAGTGTCCCGCACCACCCACAGCAAAGAGTTCCCAGCCACGTGGGAGGGATTCCAGGGGCAGGGAGCTCACTTCCTCCCCTGCCACTGGGTCAGGGAGAAAGAGCTGCCTTTTCAGAATGGGGGTTGGGCTGGTGGAGCCAGCCCAGGCCAGTCAAGAGAAGTCACAGCCTCTGTCTTTCTGCGCCTTTTTCTCCAACTAAGGAAGGGGAACAGGTCCCCTGAGGACAAGCTGTCTTTACTGCAAACCCCTCAAGCCTGTGCAGATACCGTGGGTGCAATCACAGAAGACTGAGTCCAGGAAAGCAGGCGAACCTTAGAGCTGGACCTTACAGGAGGGGAGGGTTTCCTGGCAGGGGAACTGGCAGGAGCAAAGGTTCAGGGGATGGGGATGCCTCAAGGCACACCACTTGGCTCTTCCAACACATCCAGTCCCGTCTCTCCAATGGTGTTTTCTCTATGGAAACGTATGTTCTCCTCTGGTCAGACAGTGGGTACCCTTGAAAACCAAGCTGAGGCGTTTGTGTTGTCTCCTGTTGAGATCAGGGAGCCAGGGGGCTCCAGTGTTCTAGAAGGAGGAAGACCTCACCCCCGTCTCACCCTGAGCCTCCCCTGCCACAGGGCATGTTGCCTCTCTTTTTGAATTTTCAGCGCAGGCATTTCTGCAAATGTTCTGCGTGAATTCTCTAGAAGCTGAATTGTTATGGAGACTTCAGTTGGGCGGTCCCTTCTTTGCCCGCCGCCCTCCTTTTTTTTTTTTTTTTTTTTTTTTTTTTGCTGGCAGGAAGGAGTGAATGTGGGGAGACCTATTGTCCGTGTTCCAGCTCCCCCAGCCCGGAGCAGGCCCTGCTTAAGCTGGTACCTTCATCTCAGTGAGCTCAACCCTAAACTCTCTGGGTCTTAGCTGGATTAAGGGCCTCGATTGTTGCTGAGGAGGAAGGAGGTACCTCTGTAATTGCTGTTTAAATCTGCCTAACAATAGCCACATGTGGAGCCAGATTTGAGGGTTATTAAATATGAACACCGTTCTTCCCCCAAACATGCCTATGTTTGCATAGCTGGGCAGCATGGGGAAGGGGGAGAGAAAGAGGCTGCAGAGTCACAAGGGGGCTTCGGGCCCCGTTTCTGGGAGAGAACAGCCCTTGGTTCGACCAAGAAGCCTGGTGGTCAGAGTCTGCTAGCCCCCGCCTGGGCAGCCTCTTTCTGGCGGCTCCGGAACCCATAGCCCACAGAGCTTCTCTGACTGTAAGCTCTGCACTTGCAGCAGGAGCAGCTGCTTCGGCAAAGCTGGGGGTGGGGGTGCTCACCTCAGGCCCCTGCTCCTGTCTCTGAAGGTCTTGTTCCCTCTGCAGCAACTACCTGCCATCTCGAAGTGACACAGAGGGAAGTATGGGGTGTTGGGCCGAGTGCTTGTCAGCTGGCCTGTCTGCAGCCATGTGGGGACAGATGGGCATATGCGTCTCAGCTCTTCCCTCCCCTTGCCCACAGTGTAGGGTGATGGGCAAGAAAAGTGTGTTTTGAGGGCATGGTGTGCCATTGGTGCCCAGTTCTTTCCACGTGGGGCTGGAGGGAAAGTCAGGTGGCTCAGTTTCCCTGCTCTGCTTTGTCAGGCTTGTGGGCAGAGTGAGTCACATGGGCTCATTCTGATCCTTCACAGTTTTGGAGACATGTGCTGGGCATGTGTGTGTCTTTGCGACAGGGCACTGGGTCAGGGGAGGGCCCGGACTGAGTGTGGAACTCCCTCTCGAGGGGCTGTGGCCTCTGAAGGGCACAGCTAGATTCCTGTGCGACCCTCTTGTTTGGGCACCATGCTACCACCTGAGGCTGGGGAGAGTGGTGTCCCCAAGCACAGGTCCAGCAGCTCCAGGTGGCTCTGGGGCTGCAGAGGCAGGACAGTGGGTGTTGGCTGAGGCTGAGGCCAGTCACCACTGCCACGCTGGGTGAGCCCCACGGGCCAGGGAGGCCCTACTTCCCTTCCCAGGGTTCCTCTCCTGTCACCTACCAGCCATGGTGGCTTATCAACCATGGAGAACAGAATTAAACTCTGTGCAGATGACAGATCCTTTGACTTTAGCTTTCAAGACATAAGTAACTTTGGAAACTATATTATTAAAGTTGAATTTCTAGAAAGGAACCTAAAACATCATAAAGACAAAAGGCAATGAGGTAACACATCTGTATCATGATGAAGAATGGACAAATTCTCACAAATCTAGAAATTTCTTTTATGAGGATGGGGAAGCCAGATCATTCCCATAATGCTGGTGCACGTGGCCACAGTGTTTCTGAACAGCCCTTTGGCAAAATGTATTGAATGCCTTTAAAATATGCACAAAGTTTACCTTTTGTCTCTTTCTACGTTGCTTACATATTTTTCTCCCAGTTTTTTTTTCTGGTAATGAGCAGCAAATTTTCCTTCTGTGGATACATTTGTGTAATCCGTTTGTTATAACTTTGATTATCTTTATATATTTATAGTGCAGTTTGTATTGAAATGCTGTTATAAGTCGTTTCCACCCTGTCTGTAGTCCATGTTACTAATGTTTCTAACAGCACTTTAATATGAGGCTCTTTTTAAATAAGAGTGAGAATGGAGTTGGGGAGAAGGGAGAAGTATGGGCTTTGGTGTCAGTCAAGGGTTTCAAACCCAGTAGTGTACCTTACTTCCTGTGTGGTTTCAGGTAGGTTACCTAACCTCTCTGAGCCTCAGTGTCCACATCTTTCACATGGGGAAGTGCTCACCCAGGGCTATTATTGTGTGGATCAAAGGAAGGAATGAGGATAAAGCCCCTGGGCTCCATACCTGCACGTGGGGAGTGCTTGGTGAATGGAGCGATTGTTACCTGGTATACAGGCTTCCTATGACTACGGCTTAATCACTTGGGAGCCCAGGGAGCTTTGGTGGATCATCAGGTCCAATCTCCTGCCTTCTTGGCAGGACTGCATTCCAGGAATCCCCAAGAGACAGCCATCTACCCTGATCTCAGAGACCTCAGAGGTAGGAGAGCCCAGACTCCTGCTTACTAATGCATTCCAGGGTTGCACCCTTGGAGCCAGGAAGTCCTTCTGAGTGTCTACACTTAATCCCCATGGCCAGATTTGAAGCCTATTTTTTTCTTGCTGTTTCCTTAGGGGAAAAAGACTGAAATTTTGTTCATGCAAGGTGTCTGACTTCCGTGGCAAGCAGCTCTATCTTGCAACCTCCCTATGAAATCACCTTGCAAGAAGATTCAGGAGGAGGAAATGAGAGGGGGTGTGGGCAAAGAGGTGTAACATCCTGGGGCTTGTCCCTGAACAGCCCTTGGGAAGGAACCACATTGCTGTGCATGCCCACGTCCTCCCCTGGGACTCGTATATTCAACTGCACGCTCCGTGTCTCCACGGGGCTGTCTCAAAGGGCTGTAAGACTCACTCTGTTTCTTCTACTTCAGCACACCCACCTTGCCACCTCCTCCAGGGTCCCCCATCCCAGGGAATGTGTCTCTGTCCATCCATTCACATGGCTAGACACCTAGGAGGCATCCCTGACGTGCCCTCTCTCTAACCCCACCCAGGGGATCCAGCCCTGCATCTTGTAAACTAACGTATGTCCTGCAGCTCTTGAATCTCTCCCCTTGTGCCCATCCCCACTGCAGCCAGTCTAGTCGCCTCTGTCTCTCACCTGGACAGCTGCAGCAGCGTCCTAGCTGCCCCCAGCCCCACTCTTACCTTGTCTTCTGACTCCTCCTCCAGTCAGCACCCAGAGCCATCTCTGCAAAACACAGACTGACCCTTGCACTCACCTGCTTAAGCCCTCCAATGCTGTCCCACTGTCCTTTGTGTAAAGACCAGGCTCCTCTGGGTGCCCTGTGAGCCTTGTCATGCAGCGCCTTGCTCTTTGCTCCCCAGCCATTTCTGCCATCTCACCCAGTTTCTCAAACAATTCATGTTCCCTCCTACCCCAGGTCCCTGACACCTGTTCTTAGTGGTCCTTCTGCTGGACTGCTTTCTTCCCTACCCATGCTTGTGCTTATCCTTTAGATGTAAACTTAACTGTTACTTCTGGCAAAGCCTTCCCTGACCCCCAGGCCAGCTCAGGTGCCTTAATTAAAAGCTCTGCTAGACCAGAGTTCCTTTCCTTTAGAGTCCAGAGCTGAGTTTACAGTTAGCACTTACGATGCCTGGCTATTTGGCGTCTGCTTGACATCCCACCGCACTGTAAGCTCTCGGAGGGCAGGATTCTTGTTGGTTTAGTTCCCTGTTTTACTCAGTGTCTAGTATTGTGCCTGGCGCTCAGTAGGGACTCCATCCATGCCTGTGGAATGTTTTTATCTCTGAGGTTCGACAAGCACCAGAGCTTTCCCAGTTTCCCCTTTGGGGATTGTCTTAGCACCCAGGCCTACTTTCCTTGGCATCCTTTCTGTGGTCATGCTCCCTCTCCTGCCCCGATCATTTCTGTGGGCAGGCTTGGAGTTTAGATCAGACAGGAGCCTTTCATCAGTTGCTTTGTGCAGGACAGTTGTCAAGTCCTGCTATGAGGAGCTTTGTGCTTCTCAGTGGCTGGTGTACTCAGGGTCTTTGTGAGTGGGATTATACTGAAATGCTTGTAGAAGGGCTCTCACTATTCATAAAAACCCTAGGGTTAAAAAAAAATAATCCTTTAGTAAGGCAAATAATTAGCAGCTAATTGGTCCCTTTTGTGACTTCAATTTGCTGTATGTACTCAGAGCTTTGCTAGCTACTTACTAGAGAAATGAATGACATTAGCTGGCCAAAAGTTTTTTGTGGGAGTAGATTCCAGGGGCCCTGGTAGTAAGGGTGTCTTCTCAGTCATCTGGCTCTTCCTCCGGGTCTCAGAAGTGATGTCAAGGGCATTCAGTGGTTCCCACAAATAAACTGTCTGTGGGTCTAAACTCCCCAGTGGGTTGAGCTAATTCTCTTTCTGCGTCCTCCTCAGGCTCCCATCTCAGACGTACAATGCCCTCAGGCAGCTCCAGCATCTCAGTATTGATGGGTGAAAGCGCCAACTTGACAGGCAGGTGGTCCAGTGGGCAGGTTGGCCTGGGTTTTGTCCTGCTTTGTCACTGGCTCTCTGTGTAAGCTGGAGCATCACACCAGCTGTTTGACCTCAGTCTCCCCCTGCCTGATGCATTGCTTACAGGCATGTGGGGCTCACTCTGAGATAATAGGTTAGAGGTGCTTTGAAAAATCTAATATTATTTAAATCCAGGGAATTCTGAGGATTAAAATATACAAGTCGGCAAAGCCTAGTTTTCCAGTGTGAAGAGCTTTGGATGCTTGATCTTCTGTTCTAATGTGTGACCTTCTTTCACAGGCTCACCTGCTTCCCTGGGCCTCGGTTTCCGCATCGGTGAAACAAGATGGGTTGCTTCCGGGTTGGCAAATAGGAGAACTAAATGCTCTCCCTCTCTGTCCTCCCACAGTTAAGGCAGACGTCACTGGTGAAGTCCGAGAATGCCGTCCTTCTGAGCAGAGAGCTCCGGACAGCCTCTATCCAGGTTTACACGGGTGATGAAGCTGTTCGCCAGTCGTGGGGAGCAAATTCTCACAAATCAACCGTGAGGGGTGGACGAGAGAATCGAGGCCCAGGGCCCAAGACTTGAAGGGTAAGTGCATCTGTGAACTTGCAGCCGGCTTTGGGGAGGTGGTTCAGGTGGTTTCGCATGTTTGGAACACACTGAGCAGGTCTAACTCGGGGCCAGAATGGGCCCTTCATGTGTTTCGGAGGTGTCAACTTTCTCTCCTGAGCAGGAGCCCCTTGCCTTTGTTCTCTCTCAGAGGTCGCTGTGTTTGTGTTCCTTTGCCTGCCTGCCTCGCCTCCTGGGGTCAACCTTGCAGACCCAAGTCTGCCAGTCCCATGGAAACAGACCTATAGCCATGTCCTGGCCTGGGGCTCAGCACCCTCCCTGGAACGGGTGTTTGGGGTCACAAGCTCTGGGAGGTGCCATGCTTTAGAAGCAAGCTGGTTTCCCATTTCATGAGGAGTTTTCTGCCCAGGGGTGCCCCAGGCAGAGAAGTGAGGACCAGAGTTATTTGATGGGGAGGAGGATGGGGAGGCTGTGTGGCATCAGGAAGCTTAGGTGAGTGGCTCAGAGCTCTCCTCACCTCCCTCCTCTGATGTTGGGTCCCCCAGCCAGGCAGGTGTCTGGGGAAGGAAGGAGCCCGCCGAATGGGGCCTGAGCTGAGTGGGCAGTTGCATGTTTGGCATGGGCTCCCGAGGGCAGCAGGCCCGGCTGAGACACCTGCTCTGTGTGGTGGGGGGCTGGGCTTAGCGGCAGAGGCCTGCTTGCTGGCCTCCGTGTTTAGAACAGAGCAGCTGGAGGTACCGTGGGAGGGGCACAGGTCCTCTCTGGTCTCTGTACCTCTCTCATCCCCTTCTCTGTCTTATTCTTGATGTCATGAAGCCCTGTAGGCCAGACCCCAAACGTGACCTCCAAACCTCAGAGCCACGTGCCCCTCCGCCACCGCTCAGGCCCGCCCCGAGGGCTGCACACCCCTGCTTGTGAATTCTGAGCACCTCAAACAGGCACGTTCCTCCAGCCTGCTTATGCCGTTTAACAAATTCATTTGGGGGCGAGCTCGGAGATGAGGATCGGAGGGAGAGAAAGAATTGTCTTTTCTTCTTAACTGTCCCCAGGACGCCTTAAGCAGGCTTGGAGGATTCTCACTCATCTAATCCCTGTCAGAAAAGGAAGGATAAAAGAATTCAGGCTTCAGAAGCCAAATCCCCTTCCTGCACTCACACTGCTTCTGTCTCTCGCCCTTACCATTTCCCCTCCTTCGCGATGAAGCCGAGGTTCAGTTTCTCGGTAAGGGCTTCAGCGGATAAGGATTTCCTATTTCACTCTTCCATTTTTCATATTTAAATTTGCTTTACTCTCCAGTTTGACTTTCCACTGACCCTTGAAGAACTGGCGTATTTTAAGGAGGGGGACGAGATCTCATTATAGGAAATGAGAAAAATGGAGCAGAGTTTTAAAACTTTTAATGACTAAAACACAGTGTTCCAAGTCGGTATTGCGCTGGGGCTGAAGTCACTGTTTGGTTACAAGTCTTTGGGTCTAAACGGGGTTGATGACATCTGTTTAATTTTAGATGTCTGGAATACATTCTGAAAATAATGAAATCCAAATGTATGACCAAATTAGAGAACAATTTTATCTGCGACAAAGACGTTTTTAAAAGAGCAAACATCTCGACCAAACAAAACTTTAAAAGACCCATCAAACCTTTGGTCATCTTGCCTCGACTTTTCCCAGTGGGTCCCCATGGTTGAGAGAACTTGGTGTGTAAATCAGATGTTATTAAGTAATTTTATACCCATTTTCCCGTCGTTTCTCTGGGCGTGTGCTCTGCTCTGTGCTGTCAGCCCTGGAGAGACCATGTTTAGGGAAGTGAGGACACTTTACAGCAAAGCTCCATTGATGAAGCAAATGGATCCTGTCACAAACACATGAGGGCCACTTGTCAGCTGCTATGCAATAGGCTGAACAGCTTGGGAGGGGTCCCTGGTACAACTAAAAAGTGCAAAGGCCTTGCTGATGGGGCATTGGGAGAGACAAGGAGTATTTCTGACTCTCGCTGTGCCCTGTGTGACGGGGGCAGGTCCCTGACCCTCTCTGGTCCTGGCTTTTTCCATCTGTATGAGAAGCTCAGGGGTTCTGGGAAGCTTGTCGTGGTTGGCCTGTCTCCGGGAAGGTCGTGTTGTGGGAAGGGTCCTGTACTATTAGAATGTGCGTGGAACAGTTCCTCCCATGCTCCCTAGAAGCTCAGCATCCAGGATGACATGGAGACCCTGCCTGCATGGGTGTCTTTGTTGTCCCCATCCTGGAAAGTCCTCTGAGGGTTGTGTTGGCAGACCAACATTCTCTGTCCACTACGTGCTGCCAGAGTGAGTCCACTGTCGGGTGTCCCCTCCACCCTTGGTGAGACTTTCATGTAAAGAAGTGACTTATGGTTAATATGGTCAAAGTTTTGCCTGACGTCTTGAAACATTTGGTTACTGGGCAAGGTAATCCTGTCCTTCCTGGGTGTTGGTACTTTCTAAATATTTGTAGACTCTTGTCTCCCTGCCTTATCTCACCCCTCCAGTGTCAGCTCAAGTCTTTCCCTGAGAACCAGCCCTTTCTCTCTTGAGTTCCTCCACTGCCCTTGACCACAGCTGTTTGGCCGGGCTCAGCTGGCCCAGGGTCAGCTTCCCGAACCAGGGCCCCGTGGACCATTGTCTACACATTTCCCACATGGTTTGGGCTTGTCTGCTGGATGTCCCAGAGATGGGAGGAGGTTTCCCAAGTGCTTGCTCTTGACCAGTGACCACAGGCATACCTGAAAATGGGGGTTATCTGCCTGTGCTGCCCAGGCTGAGGTGCCTGGGGTAAAGCTTGGGCTTGGTGAGGCCTCTGAGCTAGGCTGGCCTCTAGAGCTGAGCAGGTTGAGATGCTGGCTGCTGTAGATAGAGGACAGAGGGAAGGATCATGCTGAGATGAGCCCAGGCCTGCCCAGACCTCAGGTCTGTCCATTGTGCCTATTGGTGTCTTGCTTGTGCCTCCTGGCCTGTCCTCAGGGCTTTGTTCTGCATTTGGTGCCCCCACTGGTTGGGAGGCGTCATTAGCTGTGCTCTGAGCAGAGCTGGAGGCTGATCTGATGGTGGTGATATTTGGTAAGCATACTCGGATACATTCGTGGAGCTCCAGAAGCTCTATCGTCAAGGGGCATGGACTCTGTTACTGCAAAGATAGTGCGCTGAGGTCAGCAAGAAGAGAAGCCCTGGGGAGGATGCAGAGTGGCCCCTCCAACAACAGGTAGTTGGTGAGGAGCTGTGGGTCTATAAGAGCCTGGAGTGGCAGTTTCATGTAGGTCTGGGAGATGGTGGACAGCATGGAGCACTGGGCTGGGAATCAGGTGGCTTTGCCCTGCCTTCTGATGCTCCATGTGACCTTGGGCCAGCCAGAAACCTTGCTGGGCCTCAGTTCAAAATCTGTGAAATATGAAGGCTGATACCAACCTGATAGGCTTATGGTGAAGCCCAATTCATAAATGGAGCTGAAAAGAGTTCTAAAGATGGCGCTTTGGAAGTCTAGACAAGAATGAGGGGTTTTAATTTTTGTTGGTACTAATAGAGGTATAAAAGGGGTATTGATGATAATAAGTCCAAACCTATTTTTTTAAGCCATTCAGGTCAGAGGGGTTGAAAGAACACGGAATTAGGAGTCAGGCCATTGGATTTCCAGATTTCTCGTCCCTCACTCTCTGCGTGGCCCCCGGGGCAAGTTGTGCATGTGGTTGGTTCATGTGAAAACAAGGGCCAGTAGTCCTCACTGTTTTCCTCCCTGGGCTACTTAGGGGCCGGGGGTGGGGTGGTGGTGGTGACATGAGCAAGTGCTTTTGCAGACAGGAAGCTGCATGGGAATGGGCTGGGCTGGGCTGGGCTGTTGTGGATGGCGTAGGTTGCTTGGAATCGCATTTGGGCCAAGACATCTTGGTACAACTCTGAGGATCAGTGCACAACTTGTGGATTATTCTGAGCTGGACTTTTTCTTGGTGGCCCAAGTAATAAGACTGCAGAGCTCAGTCCCTAACTTTTTGTTTGGTGTGAGGGGCTGAGTGGACCACAAGTTTGTCAGTGTGGCTGTCATTAGAACTCATACTTTGCAAGTATTTAAGTATAGCTTAATTTTTTTTTTTAATGGAGGTACTGGGGATAGAACCCAGGACCTTATGCATGCTAAGCATATGCTCTACCAATGAGCTATTCCCTGCAATGTTTTAACAATGGGACAATAGATTTACAGCATCAGGGCTGTGTTTGGCTCCTTGGTAGACTGAAGGCATAAAGAGGCATAGTCACATTTTGTTAGATACATATCAGAAGGGAACGCTGGGGGCCAGGCTTGGTGCTGGGTTTTTACAATTTTTAAATTTTTTAGTAGCTTTAGTTTTAATAGAGCAGCTTTAGGTTCAGAACAAAGTTGCGGGGAAGGTACAGAGAGTTTCCATATACTCCTGCCTCCACACATGCATTGCCTCCTCTGTTATTAGCACCCTTCACCTGAGTGGTGCGTTTGTTACAACTGATCAGCCCACATTGACACATCATGATCACCCAGAGTCAGTAGTTTACATTGGGGTCCCCTCTTGGTGTTGTACATTGTATGGGTTTGGACACATGTTTAAGGATATGTATCTACCATTATAGTATCAGACAGAGTCGTTTCACTGCCTTAAAGATCCTCTATTCTCCATCTATTTATCCCTCCCTCCCCTCAACCCTTGGCAACCACTGATTTTTCTTTTCTTTTCTTTTTTTTTTTTTTTTGCTGCCTTCAAAGAGGTGAAGAGACTTACTCAGGTCCCTTGGCCGTAAGTGGGGAGCCAGGATTGGAGCCCTGCCAGTCTTCTGGCAGAGCTGGTTTTCCAGAGCATAAGGCTGCCTGATTGGCATTTCATCCCCAAGCCAGGGCAGGTGTGGCCCGGGGCAGCCTGGGCAGTGGGGAGGTGGAGTGGTGGCTGACGCTGGGAGGAAAAAGACAGCCACCGTGATTCCCATTCCCGTTCAGCCCTACCCCTAAGCTCTGACATAATCAGCACACTGATCTTCACCATGTGGGCACTGGACCTTGTGGGAGAGGCCAGGATCTCAGGGGTGGTGGGTGGGTGATGGGGAGGAGGGATGAAGAGGTGAGAGGAAGCAGTCACTCATGTCACGGTCTGAGCCAGAAGCTGTGCTCGATGCTGGGGAGGCAGCAGTAAGCATGACAGATGAGGTCCCTGCCTCCTGGGGCTCAGGACCCTGTGAGAGACACAGATAGTACACATATATAAATAAATAAAATTATCAGATGTGATAAGTACACTTTAAGGCACTAAAAATGGGTGATGTGACAGAGAACTCTTTTAAACTGGGTGTTCAGGGATGGCTTCCCCAAGATAGTTCAGCTGAGATCTGCGTCACAAGGAGTCAGCTGTGAGAAAATTAGGGGAAAACACTACAGGCAGATGAACCTGCAAGTGCAAAGGCCCTGGGGTTGAACAAGACTGGCGTGTTGAAGATGCAGAATGGTCAATACCAGCTGAATTTAGGAATCCAGGAGGCAGCGGTAAATGATATGGGTGAGATAGAGTTCAGATCATCTGGGGCTGTACGGGGCAGTGTCTAGGAGCCTGAATATAATTCCAAGTACAATGGGAAGCCAGGATGGTGGTGTTGGTTGTTACAAGATTGGATTTGTGTTTTAGAAAGATCCCTTTGACCACTGAATGGACAATGGATTGTGGGGAGCAAAAGTGAAGATGGGAGGTTATTTAGACTAGTATGGGGGTCCAGGTGCAAAATGGTGATGGCGTAGGCTGGCAGGGCATGGTGGGGATGGAGAGACATAGCTGGCTCCAGGTGTGTGTTGGAGGTATTGTTAATAGGATTTCCTGCTGGATTGGCACTGCGTCCACACAGTTGCTCAAGCTGAGAGTTATGCCTGACTTCACTCTTTCACTCAGTCACACAGCCATTTGCTGGGATGGGGGGAGAGCAGAGGAAGAAAGAGCAGGTTTAGGGGAGTGGAAATCAGGAGTGCAGTTTGGAACCTGTTATGTTGAGATGTAAAAGTGATCACATCAAGTTTGCTGTCATGTGTGTGGAGGGGAGAGGAGAGCCAGGGCTGGAGATGGACACTTTGCATCATTGCCGTGGGACTTAGAGCCACAGAACTGGATGAGATGGTGGATGGAGAGAGGGAAAGAGAAGAGGGCTCAGAGACAGAGGACAGGGTAGACATAGATGTGGGAGGCACCAGCAAAGGTGATGGGGAAGGTATGGCCAGTGGGATGGGAGGGAAAGTGAGGGTTTCAGGGAAAGCCTGCTGAGAGTGGGCGTTGACCACCTGAGCTGTTGGTAACCTGGTGAGAGCCAGTCCAGTGGGGAGGTGAGGCTGAAGCCTGACCAGGGAGGGCAGAGAAGGCAGGGAACTATGGGAGAAGACAAATCTATCCTGAGAAGACAGCTCTTGAGGTGTTTTGCCAAAGTGGGAACAATGACATGGGGTGGCACCTCAAGAAGAATATAGGCGGTCAAGTCAGGCTTTTTTTTTTTTTTTAAGACCTGGGAGAAAATATAGCAAATTCGTATGCTGACATGAATGATGCAGGAAAGAGCAGAAGTTAATGATCTCGAGAGACAGGACAGTGACAGGAGTGATGGGTTTGGGAGGGTTCAGGAGGTGGGACTTGGTTTCAAAGGCAGGAACTGGCCTTGAATAGGAGCAGGGGTGCTTTCTTCAGGCCTGATCGCTGGGGGGACCCCTACAGTTTTGTGACCCCCAGATGTCTGTCCCAGGCCAGACCTCTCTCCCAATCCTTCTACCCATCTGCCTACTGATGTCTCCAGCCAGCTGTGTCTGAGCATACTTGTCCTTTCCCACCTGCACCCCACCCCCCATTTTACCCATTTCCACTGTCTTCTATGCTTCAGCCCATTCTTCCCCAGCCTACCTCTTATCCCCTTCCTCCAGGGAGTCTTCCCAGATTACCTCTGTTGCTGGGCCCTGATGATCCAGAACCTAGACAGACCCTGGTGACTAGGCCCAGGGCCAGTGGGAGGGATGCTGCCTTGTCACATCTCTTGTGCCATTGTCCTCTGTGATTAGGGAGCATGCTGTAAGTTTGTGGATTGAGAGAGAAGAGACAGACTTGGGTTCTGAAGTCTCACTGACTCAGGTTCAAGTCTGAGGTCTTTATTGGTTCTGTGACCTTTGGCAGCTTTTTTATTTTTTTAAGCCTCTCTGAGCCTTGGTTTCCTCATCTGTAAAGTAAGGTTAATAATAGGATTTACCTTACTGGAATTTGGTGAGGGTTAAATGAGATAATGCACATAAAACTGTGCCTGGCACGTTACCAGCAGTCAGTAAGTATCATCATCATCACCATCATTCTTATTTTTCCCCACCATTTCTTCAGTGGCACCTTAGGGAAGTCACCTGACCTTTCTGTGCCTCAGTTTCCTTATCTGAAAACTGGGGGTCACAAGTAGCACCCTCCTTAGAGGGCTGCTGGGTTTCATGAGGTGCGGTGTGCAGAGCTGAATACAACAGCTGGCACATAGTCGGGGGTGAAGAAGCAGGGCCTCCTGCTGGTGATGACGGTGGAGATGACGGTCATCACGTCGTGCCTGCTTTCCCCAGTCCCTCCAGCTCTTCCAGACGTTGGCAAGGGCGCCCCCCGCCCCCCTCCTCCCTGGCTCAGCTCTTCACGTGTTGCTCCTCACACTTCCCCACCAACCCATTCATCTCTGGCTGTAAGGTTACAAGGTTTTGTAAATTAATTTTAAAAATGATACTCTTCTGGCCCTTTAAACTTCATTTGAAATCCTCCTAGCGCTTTAATGAAGCTCTTTCAGGCATCTCGGAGAAGTGAGGCTGTCAGTGCCTTTTTAATTTACATAAAAACATAGGAACACACATGGACCCAAATATGTATCTGTATAATTAAGAATAAAAATCATAATCCCCTAAGAGGGCTGTGCTAGTGAGCATCAGGTTTAATAGGAGATTAGGAGGAGGAATTAAAGTTGCCCAAGGGGTACACGGAGAGACTTCAAACACCTTTTGGAAAACAAATTAACGTGGTTTTCAGAAATCATTTTCCAAGGGCGGCAGAGGGTTTCCTCGGGCTTCCCTGCTTTCTTTTGAAATGTATTTTTAACACTTGTATAAACAGTTTGGGCCTGTGACATGGGGCTTCCTGTGCTCCCTTCATTAGCTGGTGTCTCTGCGAGAAGAATTCAGCTCATTATCTGGGCGTTTTGATCTCCCTGGTGGCAGCGGCTGCTGCCGCTGGGCCCAGCCCGGGGCCACCCTTTTTTCTTTCCTGTTGCCTAGTGGTGTGGAACCCACTGGTGTGTGCCTCGGCCTGTTTCCACATCTTCCCACTCAAGCTGAGCTCCCTGGAGGTGCCCTTAGTTCCTGGGGAGTGGGACTTCTCAGGCAGAGGGTGGTGGCCTGGCGGTTGGAGACCGGACCTACCTCAGGCTCATCTGAGAAGTTGGCAGAACTGGCCTTCAGCACCCAGGCTCCTCTGGCTCCTTTGTCTATTCCCGTCCCCTTCTCTTCACTTGCATCTACAGTGGATTGTGTGGCCTCTGCAGGTACTGAGTTCCCCATCACTGGAGGTATTCAAACAATGTCCTGGCCTGGGTGTTGAGGGAGTGGAGTGGACCTCAGTGAGCGTTCAAGTTCCTCAAAAACCTGAGAGCCCATGATTTACGCTTTTAGGTAGAGTCTGAGCAGGGCCGTGCTGAACCTTTTCAGCCGCAAGGACACCTGTGACAGGCGGTACAACTGGCTCCAAACAGTCATCATCAGTGACCCTGTTCTGTCCTTGCTCAGGGCAAAGGAGGTGCTGTCCACTTCTCTTCTGGAGGTTCCAGGCTTATGCACAGTCACAGGAGTTCCTTTACATGTTTGATCTTTCAGGGACTTGGGACAAACACTCCAAATTGTATCTCTCTGGGTTCCCTTTTAAAACTCACTTTCTTCCCGTGTAAAATGGGGTAATAAATTATAATAGCTAAAACTTATTAAGCACTTATTCTGTGCCTGATGCATTTATTTGCTTATAACTACCCAGGTGCGGTACTATTAGTGCCCCCACTTTGCAGAGGAGGAAACTGAGACCCAGGGAATTTAACCCACTTGCTCAAAGCCGCAGCTAGTAAGTGATGAGTAATAACATCTGATAACTGTCTGCTGAGGATGTGCTGAGCTCTTCACAGGGAGGTGAACGTGACCCCTCGACCCACCCTGAGTTCTGCCGGGAAGCCAGCAGGACACAGCCCAGTCTGGCTCTTGACTTCCTGGGAAGGGATGGTGAGAGGAGTGCCAGTGCCTTGTCCAAGGCTGGCAGTGGACAAGTGGTGAGTGTGGCATTGCCTTTCCCACAGGGAACTGAGCTGGCCAGCTGGTGGCATCCTGGCTGGGCTGATGGGTGTGAGTTCTCCTCACCTTTGCAAATGGACTTGTGGCTGGAGGTGAGCCTTGAGGCTGATTCAGCCTGAGTTCACACAAGGCCACTTGCCCAATTTGTGCCTCTACTTCCTGCCACTGTTGGGCAGGTGCCCATCAGGAAGAAGGGGAGGACTTCCTTATCCCAAGGAAGAGGGTCATGGAGAGGGAGGCAGTGCTTACTTCCCTGATCCGTGGGTGAGGACACAGAGGACCCGGCAGTTCTCGCAGTCATGTAATCCTGCTTCTCACTGGAGCTACGTGTAAACCTCGCTCACCCCCCAGGCTCTCTGCCCTGCTCTCACAGGGGGCCCTGGCCTTAGGTCACGGAGCTATGGCCACCAGAAGTGGGCTGCTGGAAGGGAACAAGACTTCTGCTGGGCTCACAGGTCTGGCTTCACCAAGGAGGTTGAACCTTGAAGCTCGGGAGAATTTCTATCGGCAGAGAAGGGGGTGATGGTGGTTTTGAGCCCACCTCTGGACCACTCGTGGTGCTGACCTTGCAACCCCCATGCTCTTGTTTTCGCTCAGATAGTGCTGCTACCTGCCTTCTACTGGTGAGGGGAGGGAAATGATTTGCCTGAGGTTGTGCGGCTGGATCTGAACTCAGGACAGAAGCATGCCCATGCTCTGTGCCCTCGAGCAGCTGGGGGAGAGTGTTAGCTCTGGCACGGAGGCCTGGAAGGACCCGGTGTGTTTGGTGAACAGCTGGAGAGAGATAGTGGGGGAGAGGAGGTGGCAGGACCTGAGACTGGAGTTGGTGGTGGTGATAGAGCATGTGCCCAGAATGTCAAAGTCGCACTCAGTGTGTGCTCATCAGAGTTTAACAACCAGCTCTCCAGGGGGGAAAAAGAAAAAAGGAAAAAAAAAAAAGATGTGATTTGAAGCGTTTGCCCATTTCCATGGTGTAAATATTTCCACTGTGACCCACTTCAAGTCATCAGAGTGACAGCACTGAGTGCTAAGTTCTCATGAGCCAGTGTGAGCTGTCTTTCACATTCCAGCAGCCCCATCCCCCTGGCTCTGGCATTTGGGGCTTGTTCAGTGGATAGTAGAGAGGTCACAGAAGGGGAGGTGAACGCTCAGGGTTGGCTAATGTTGGGGAAAAAGGCCAGGGAACATGGCCAGTGAGGAAGCCACTGTTGACCCTTGCAGGCTGGAGGAGGCAGGGCTCCGGGCAGGCAGGGGTGGGTGGAGTCTTTGAAAGGGAAGGGCAAGATCCCATAATAGAGAAGTAAAGGTCTTCCCCTCTGTTGGAAACCTCATGGGTCTCTTGCTCTAAAAATGTATGTCTCACTGGGAGGCTTCTGGAGGCAATGAGACCTCGGTGTTACCATCTCCCTTTCCCCTCCAAGGTCAGGCTGGGCTTCGAGCAGTTTCACACAGGAGTGTTCGACTTCCTTTTGTACATTCACTTTGTACAGCAACAACATGTATTCCCCCAAGAAATGACCTGGGAATTTTCATCTAGGAAAGAAAACGATTTCTTTTCTTTGAAATAAACCTAGTTGGGGAGTTCAGGGCTGAAGGGCACATCAGACTTGTGCTCAGCTGTGTCAGGGGCCTGCTGAGCTGCTGGGGCATCTTTGGGACTGGGGAGAGGTCAGAGAAGGCCCCGGCCCCTACCCCATATGGACAAGGGGACCAAGGCAGGAGGAGTGTGGCTGGACAGACTGAGAGCAAGGCTGGCCCAGAACCAGCCACCAGGGCCTCCTGAAGGAAGATGGTCTGGGCTGAACTTTGAAGTGCAGGCAGGATCTGGAAGCATCAGGGTCTCTAGGTGGGAGGCTGAGGGTGTCTCTGTGGCCCTCATTTGCTCAGATCCGTTCCCAGCTCTTCCCCTGCTGGCTCTGTAGCACAGGGGCCATCCCTGCAAACTACAATTCCCAGGCTTCTTCTACAACTTTCTCTGATCTGGTTTGGTCCATGGAAAGAAGTGGCAGGAGGCTGGAGGGCGGGGTCGGGGGGGGGGGGAGGAGACGGACACTTCCTCCCCTCTCTCTCCTGCAGCAGTGGGCTCCTCCATGCCTCCAGCTGTCACCCATCAGCCTGTCTCCCCGTGGTCTTGGCTCCCTCAGCCTGAGGAGGCCCTTATGTGATTTTAGCTTCTGCAGAATGGCCTGGCTTCTGGGCTCTGGAGGCCCCTCCTCTAGCTTTTCCTCCTGTCCTAGCGCTGGTATTGGCCTTCTCTTGCTACGGCTGATCTCTGCATCGCCTCACTCTCCCCTGCCTGCCTTTGTGGCTCTTCCAGCTTTGTAACTACGTCTCTGTGGTGCCTTCCTGGGCATGGGCTGTGGGCTCTGTTTTCCTGAGCTCATCCGGATGGATCCAGCCTGCCTCTTGGAGTGAGAAGGGGCAGGGGCAGGAGAGGCCTCCTGAGGGAGGCGGCTGGGGTCTTCCCTGTCACCTCTCTTTAAAGCTGGAGCTGATGTCTTGGCCAGCCTGAGCCCCAGACCTTGAGGCTTTTGTGACTTTTGGAGCTGACTCCAAGTCCTCTGTCTGCCATCCCTGCCGGGCTGTCTTCTGGACGCCAGGAACGTGGCTGAAGCAGTTCAGCAGATGCTGAACCATCATCACATGGTTCCTTCCTTCATGTGCTCAGAGCTGGACCCTTGAGCCTCTGCTGGCACCTGCACACTGGCTGGCTGGCCTTCCCTGTCACCAGGCCCTCCTCCCTCATCCTGCCCTGGCCTGCCCAGGGTGGAGGGCCCGCTGACCTCTGGCCCAGGCCTCCCATTCTGTAGCTTCTCAGGAGCCCCTGTCTGTGTGGGAAGAAAGGGTGAGGCAGGAGTTGTGTCTTGGGAAGAGGAAACACTCGCCTGGTGTTACGCACCAGGGATAGGAGTGCTCAGCCCTGAGAGACTTCCAGGCCCCAAGTGTGGCCACAGGGCTTGCCGGAACAAAGCTGGGAAATCACCAACCTAGTCCCGGCTTCTGTTTTATGTGTGAAGAAACAGCAGCCAGAGAGGAATAAGGACATTCCCAGAGTCATTCTGAGCCCCTGGCAGAGTAGTTGCTCAGGCTGTGGTCCACAGCCCAGCCCCTCTTGGGGCCTGCCTCCAGGTCCTCAGTGGTTTTGGGAAGTGCAGAGGGATGGGCCAGATTGTGTGGTGGCAGCAGTGGCCTGTCTGCTGCCAGAAGAGGCCTCAGGCAGGCCAGGGCAGCCAGGTGCTCATTCTCCAGCAATCCCTGAACCCCACGGCCCACACAGAGATAAGCGAAGGCCTCTCCAGGGTCCGTGTGCACCTGGCCACCATTCTTCAAGGGCGAAGGGTGTGTGTGTGGCTCCTTGCCCTGAATGCGGGTGCAGCCACAGTGGAATCCCTGCGTACACGCCAGCAGGCTGGTGCCAGGTTGTGCAAGAGCCGTGTGGCAGTGGTTGTGCTTGTGTGACTTTGTATAGAACCCGGAGGGCTGCGCTCTTCATCTTCATGGAAGAGGGATGACTCAGCAGTGCCTGGCCCCTCGGGGGAGTTGCCAAGGGAGGCCATCATGGCAGGGCCACCCGACCAGGGTGGAGGCAGTGTGTGCAGGGAGCCACAGCAGTGGGGAGTGGGAGGGTGCCCTCTGCCCAGTCTGGTGAGCAGCTGGTTGTGCACCCACCGAGTCCCATCCCAGACCCACCCCTCACCCTGGGGCTGCCTGACCAGCACGTGGGCCTCCCCTGTCTTGGGCATGCTCTCCAGCTCTGGGCAGCAGTCTTGACTCTCCACACATTTGAGGTCTTGGGGACCTAGAGGCAGGTCAAGCCTGGAGTTCAGTGGGTTGTCCCATTTGAGTGGGAGATAGTGTGTGTGTAGGAGGGAGTCCCAAAAAAGAGATCCAGAAAGGAGAGGTCACTGCCTTGTCACACAGGGCCCTCAGTGACTGGCCCGGCTGGACTTTAGTGTGTGAAGATAGAGAACCAGGGGAGGGGTTGGAGCAGGTGGGTGCTGCTGCCAGAGCAGCGCTCCAGGAAGGGAGGGAGGGAGCAGGTGGAGCACATGAGTGGAGCCAGCGGCCAGAGCTGAGGCCACTCGGTTTCTAACACAAGCACTGAAGAGGGCCCGCTCAGGGCAGTGGTCAGCCTCCCTCAGCTGGCCCCCAGGGTCTGAGGAGGCACTGCTTTCCCCATTGCAGGAGGGTTGGGGTCAGGAACATGGGGGCAGTTGAGAGCACCCTGCCACATCCTGACTGGCACCATGGGCAAGTTACTTTAAGTTACTAAGTTATTCAGTTATTGAGCAAACGGAGACCCGCCTTGAGCCTCAGTGACCTCCTCTGCCAGTTGGGAACGATGTCTTTCCTCTTATTGTTGTGAGGACTGAGTGTCGGCACAGGGCCTGGCACCCCACCTGGTGCGTACATAGAAAATGCTGGGTCGCTGGAGGTGGGGGTGGGGGGTGACTGAGCCATTCACTAGTTGGTGACTTCTCCCGGAGATCAGATCCAGCACCCCAATGTACCCCCTTCCGAGGCCCCTCCCCCCTTGAGATGCACCTTCGCCTCTCAGTGTGCCGTGACTTGGATGAGGCAGGAACCAGCCTGCAACTGAGGTTACTGTGGGGTCACAGCTCGAGATGCCCCACCTCCAGCCACAGGGCTGGGCCCCACACCATTTCCCCTTAACCTCCTTGCTTGGGGAGCTGGTGAGGAAATGTGCTGTGGGGTGCGTGGCCCGATCAGACCGCTCTCGTTGTCACTTCTAAGTCCCCCTTGCTTTAGTGAGGCTAATTGTCAAAAGTTTCTCAGAGAAAGCCTTTTTAAGTAAAGATGTGGGAAAAGAATGTTGCCATTAACTGAAACGTGTTTCTGGGAGGGTCTTGGTTTCTTTCCCATCAAGAGTGGGGCTTGGTTGGTGGGGGGCCTGGACAAGCCCCTTTTCCTCTTGGAACCCCAGTCTCCTTTCTAGGGTCCTTGAGCTGAAAGTCAGGGCCTGCTTGTGGGCATGCTGGGGGCCACTGGCCACGTGGAAGAGCACAGAGACCTCCCTGAGGTCAGGTGAGGGGAAGGTGAGCATGGAGCCAAGACCTGGGGGTCCCTGCAAGGGGCGTTCCCTCCCCGGAAGGTGGGTGGTGCTGCCCCTGGCTAAGGAAGTAGCCCTGGGCCTGTTCCTCCCTGTGGATGCCACGCCCTGGGCTGGCCTGTTTTGCCCCCAGCTTGGTGGGGCTGCCAGGCCTTTGTCTCTGTAGGTTCCTGGCTTCACCCTCGCACCTGAGTGGTGAGTGGAGGTAACTGACACAGAGCGATGCTTTCTCAGCAAACAGGGCACTCCCTTCTGTTGGAGGCTGTCTGGGCAGGAGGCTGCGTTTGCCAGGGTAGAGTGTGTGTGTGTGTGTGTGTGTGTGTGTGTGTGTGTCCGAGTGTGTGTGTCCGACCGCCAGGAGGGTAAGGGGCTGGCCCTCAGTTCACAGGAATAAGCAGCCTGACGTCTTGGAGAGAGTCTGAGAAAAACTTCCTCCAGCCTGCGGAGGAACTTACTGCCCTGAAAACCACCCTCAGCATCTGGAAAGAAAGAGCGGTGATATGAGGCATGACTGGGAAGGAGAATTGCTTTTGCTCTAGGCTGATGCCCCAGGGAGCTGAGTCTTAGGAGACTCCGCCAAGTCCCACGGTGCTGCTGGGGGCCTGCATGCAGACAGGAGATGGGATAAAGCGACCCCTTGGCCAGCTGAACCTGACGCCTGACCTCATGGATGGCTGGTCTTGGCACCCACCCTGAGGACAGGTGCCAGGTCAGGATGAGCATTTGGGCAGCCTGCCAGTGCCTGGTCCCACGGCAGAAGGACTCCCCCTGCAGGCAGCCCCCTCACTGTGCAGCCCAGGACTTCTAGGTCCCCCATGAAACAGAAGCATGGTGCTCTTGTCCATATTAGCAGAGAAAACAAAACCCAAACTGGAGAGAGTGAATATAATGTTCTCAAGTGTATGTTTTTCTCCCATAAATTTTTAATTAAACCTTTGGCACCCATTATGTCTTCATCCCTGGAAAGTCCTTGCAGATGCCAAAATTACAGAGCCGTTTCAGAACATGTGTGAAGCCAGTGAGCTGATTTGCAGTTCCACGTGGGCACTGCTGGGAGAGGAACTTTAATAGTTCCCTGGTGGCTTGATGGTTGTGTTCCGACTGGTAAGACTGTGCCTAGTCTCTGTGCTCGAACTCTGCACAGCAGTGCTCTGCTGTGTTCCCTGGAGGGGTTTGGTGACAGGTGCCCAGATCCTTGAATAGGGGAAGAGATCAGTGGCTCACGGCCCTATTTTTTAGCTCTCAAAGATCTGTGTTTCCATCTTGATGAAAATTCTTAGAATTCACATGATCTTATTTATATTATCTTGGTACCCACCTTGTAACCTGGTATTACTGGATGATTTAAGAAACATTTGCATGTCTTTGGGATGGTGCTGCTGTATTTGTTCATGTTTGCTCCAAGGGAAGGCCAAATATAGCCATTGTCCACTGATGGAAGGAGTTTAGTTAGGTTACATTGGTTTAGATAGAGAAAAGTGAGGGCAGAACAAGACACACGCCAGTGGGTCTTGCCAGAGGCCAAGGCACCATTTGCTGGTGGCCAGGGTCACATTCATGTGGCAAACAGACACACAGCAACTGGCTAGAGTTCATTGGCAGTCACTGTGCTGGCAAATACGTGAAGGAGAGATTGCTAGAATTAGGATTAGGAGATTAAGAGTTTATTTAAGGCAGATTTTAATATGACCGTAAGGCCAGTGTGGCTTCAAGTGAACAGGACCGCTCTACAGTTATCAAGTAATCCTTTGTTAAAATTGGTGCTGCGGGCTCATGTGCAGGGTTTTGGTTTTGTATGAAAGCTGGTTGTCCTTGCAAACAAAGCCTTAAAGTTATTAATGCCACTTTGTTTGCATACATCTGTTTGCAGGCATTCACTTTCTGTGTTGGTATTAATTACACCAAAATACAGAAACAGAACTGGCTCGAGGCCACATCTTTCTACTATTAAACCCATTCTTGGCAATTGAACTTGAGTAGAACACATCATCTAATTTGTTGGTAGTTTTGTGTGGATTTAATTTCCAAGTTTGCCTCGGCTTTTTATGTGTTCAAGTTTGATAAATACAAGGAGGGGATAGCTCGGATTTTGGTTTCAGAAGCTATGCGTGCCTTCACTCACCAGTATGTTTATTGAGCTCCTACTATGTGACAGGCATGTTCGAGGCACTGAGGATGTAGCAGTGAACAGATGAGATCCCTGTCCTCATGGAGTTTACAGTCTAGAGAGGGAAATAGACCAAAAACCAAACCAAACCAAACCTCCACAAACAAATGTGTGTGTATGTATATACACACACAGAAACATATATATGAAAAATTAGGTGGAGATGCAGAAAAAGTTATCTGGGTAAGAGATAGAGCTGATGGCCTTTGGATGGGCAGGACTGGCCTCTTTGAAGAGGTGGCATTGCTTGGAGACCTGAGTAAAGAGTCCTGGGTGTGAGAGGAGAGTTCTGTTCTATCTTAGGGAGCAGCAAAGGCCCCTGAGACGGGAACGTGGTCGGTGTGTGTTGTATATATTATTTTAATTATGATGTGAATAAAAATTTGATATTCATCAACATATGATGAAACTAGGTGCTTGGGGTTTGAGGGTCTGCAGTGAGTAGTGGCATAGCCTCTCAGCCTCCTGGGTGTGGAGGGGGCCCAGAAGGACCCCAGCCCCACACAGAGGAGAAGCCCATGGGAGCAAAAGTCTTGCTAGCTTGAAAGATGGGTACAACGCCTTGGGCTGAAGGAGAGCAGAGGGGCTGCTCTGCTGGCCCCACATCCTGTTTCCGCTCTGCCTCCAAACAGCATGGCATCCAGAGCTGTGGTTCTCAAGCTTCAGCCTGTGTCAGAGTCACCTAGAGGGCTTGTTAAGACACACACTGGGGAGCTCCACCCCCAGATTTCTGATTGAGGCCTGGGGTGGGGCCTGAGAATGTGTTTCATTCCAGTTCTCAGGTGATGCTGCTGCTGCTGGTCCAGGGACCACACCTTGAGAACCACTGAGAGCAAACTGAAAACCCCTCTGGGATCTGTAGAGTGACTGGCGTGAGAACGAGGACTGAGCCTTCAGTAAAGGATGTGCCCGGGCCACACACAGGTGGCCACCTGGCTCAGTAGGCCCTACTGCAGAGTTACAGCCATGATTCTGGGGCCCCTAGGGGCACGACCAGGTCAACTGTGTCCCTTGCTGAAGGCTGGCTGTGTGTGACAGATGTTGCCCGTGCATTAGCGCATCCATGCTGGCAGCTGTGGTCCCAACAGTCAGGAGCCTCCCCAGTCAGGTCCTGCAGCTGAGGGGGGTGGGGTGGGGTGGGGAGGGGCTCAGCCCTGGCCCAGCGCCCTGGGCAGTCAGCATGCAGGAACTGATGTCACCACCTAGAGATTCTCACCTGCCCTGTGAGTCCCAGGCCTGGCAGGAAATAGGCCCTCCTATCCTCTCCCTGAGTTTAGTCTTGTCTCCCAGCGCAGGTGTGTGTGAGAGTGAGGGTCTTCTGCAGACAGTTTGGTGCTCTGGAAGGGTGAGGTGGTGTTATTGGAGGAATCCCTACATCTAGCTTAGTTTTCCCTCTCAGGGCCTCTGTTCCTCTCACTGGCACACCCTTGGGCGTGGGCTTGAGCATCGAGGGGCAAGGGAGGCAGTGGGCTGTGCTCAGTGGCCTGAAAGCCTGGAGGGGCTGATGGGAAACAGTTGAGCCAAGAGCTCTGTGCACTCCAAGAATAAATCCTGGCTTCCAACGATGCTGCAGAAAATTGATTTTTCGCAGCTTCAGTGGTCACCCTGAAGGATTTGGTGGGGCGGAAAGCGGGCCCATTTCCCATCTCTCCATGCCGTGTGCTGCCGGGTCGGGTGTTGAACAGGCTCGTCCCGGAGGCAGAGCAGCCTGGGTCAGCCCCGATCCTCCCTTCTTGCTCCTCTCATTACTCTGCATGGGGAAGGGGCGTAGGGCCCATATCCCTCAGCTGCCCTCCGTGTCCAGCTGCCGCTTGCCCATTGCTTGCTTCCAGGCCTGCTGCCACGAGTGTGAAAGGTGCGTGTGCGCATGCTGCTGAGCTGGAATTAGGGCGTCTGTTTGTATGTACGGGGAGGTAGTTGTGGGCCTTTGGTGTCTGGTGTGCGGTGGGGGTGGGATGGGCGCCTTGGGGAGCTCAGCCTCTCCATATCTGGTCCTTCAGTGAGTGCCGCTGTTGGCACTGAGGAGACTGCAGCCAGCTAGGTGGGGTCTGGTGTAGCTGTCCCCCTGGGCACTAGGCGGGCTTGTCTGGGAACCTGGGCTAGCCTTCACCACGTTTCCCCTGTGTGTGGGGAGAGTGGACTGCGCTTAGGCCTGGGGGAGCTGAAGATTCCCACAGGCAGGGAGGAGGCCGCAACCCTAGACTGAGAGTCCCCGGAGCTCCTGTTGGCTTTGGATAATTTCATGGAAAACTCGGCCAGGGTGCTGTGAGGCAGAGCTGTGACTTCTTGGCCCAGCAGCCAGTATAAGGAGCGACTTTGGCTCCCAGGGGTGTACAGTGTGGGTTGCCACAACGCCCCACCCCCACCTCCCCGACCAAGAGTCCAGGAAGCAGAGGACCTGGCTCTGTCCCAACTCTACTCCACGGACTGAGCTGCCCCGGGCAAGTCTCTGCACCTCCCTGGTCCTCAGCCTGCTCCTTGGCTGTCAGGAAGGGCTAATCCCTGCCTTGCTGGGTTGCTGTGAAGACACAGTGAGACTGGGCCTTAAGTGCCCCACCCTGTGCCCACGTGCAAAGGCGGAGAATCAGATTCGGAAGGAGTCCACACTTTGGTGGTCACTTTTGTTGAGGTTCAGAATCTGGAAATGGATAGTCTTTGGAGGTGGTCCTCGCTGATGCAGTGTATCAGGGCCTCCCCACCCCGTGAGCAGCATGGCCTTGCATCACTCAAATGTTTCCATCTTGGTGGACTTAGTGGAAGGAACTATAAGTGAACACTCTGCCAAAAAATATCAAGTTCATCAAGGAGTTTGATGCTAAAATCCCTGAAAAGTGGCAAGCGTTTCTTGTTCCTTGTCTTGTTTGTAGTGGCAGAGTCTGTTGCCCACACCCGGCGGCCCTGGTGCTTGAGCTCAGGGTTGTGGTGAGGATGTGGGGGTGGAGGAGGACGGGGTGGAAAAGGGGAGCGTTGGACAGCATTTCCAGATAGGAAGTAAAGATACTTGCTTTAGGTAAAGTGTGAAATTGGGCCCAGTTGGAAGTAATAATAATGGTATGTATATAGTGTCATGAATATCATTATTTTCCCCCAGTTTTGGTCTGATCAGGGCTTATATGCATTGGTATTTTACATATATAACATTTATATCATAATGTTATTAATAATCATAATTACTAAAGAGTAGCTACCTTTACCAGACTTTTATTTGCAGACATTGCAAAGTGTTAAGCACTTTAATATTCCTTATTTCTTATATATTTCCCCATGGGTAATTGTCATTTCCATTTTAAAGTGATGGAAACAGAAAACGAGAGATTGAACATCCTGACTGAGATCATTGAGACAGAGCAGGGGAGCCAGCAGGTTGAGCCCTGGACTCAGAATCTGGTTTACCCTAAGGATGTGCCTGCATGTGACAGATAAGCAGGGAGGGCAGTGCTTTGATTATGATAATGATGAGGACAGTGACCCAGTGGTGATCAAGGGCAAAGGTGCTGGAGCTGGACTGCCTGACTCCAGACGCCCATATGACTGCTCCCGAGCTGGGTAGCCTTGGGCAAATTATTGATCTGTGCCTCAGTTTACTCATCTGTGCCTGCCTCAAGGGTTGTGGTGAGGATTAAATGGTTAGTTCCTATAAAGGGCCTAGAAAGGTGCTGTTAATATATGTTGATCATTGCCCTGTGACTGTCCCCTCTGCACATTCTCCTGGGTCCACACTTGGGAGGTGTCTGTGGATTAGAACGGAGACTGGCATGAAACAGGTGCCCAATAAATATTCCCTTCATGAAGGAATGGAGTTTACCAGGTGGCCTGGAAGCCTCCTGTGGTAATTAACCTTCTCTTAAAAGAATCCTCCCCACAGTCTCCTGCCTGAGACCAACTCACAAGTGGGGCTGACACTGCCTCTCATCCACACTGGCCAGCATGAGCTCCCTGGCTCTGCTTGGTAGGAGGGTCCTAGTGGACCCCAGTGCCCGCTGGAGGCACAGGCTTCTTGGAACGGCAAGTGATGGCAGATGCCAGCTCACCGGTCTGCAGGGTGTAGGGAAGCCAACTGCTCCCTGAGCAGTGGGGGCTGCTCTGTGTGGCTGTGCGAGCCGTGGAGCTGGGGCCCTTGCCCGAGCCCCATGGGAGGGGCTCCCAGAGAGTGGGCGGCCAGTGCAGGAGGCTGCAGAGCCTGTCAAGGTCAGCAGATAGGCCTCAGCTCTCCCCTAGGAAGTCACTCAACTTCTCCCCTGACTCAGGCCACATTGTTTCAAAGCATGTGGTATAAACTACTAACCACTGGGGAATTGCCTGAATTAACAAACTCATTTTTCCCGAGACCCGAGCTTGAACTTGAGTGAGTTCAGGGCTCTTTCGCAGAAATCCAATAGATCAGGAGAACTCATGTTACACCATGTTTTCAACCTTGATCAAATGCACATTTTGCACGGTGGGGCCTTCTCCACGCCTGCACACATCCAGCTGTACCGATTGCTCAGAACCGTGGCCTACCAGGTCAGTGGCTGGCACTGGGGCCAGGCTTTGGGAGAGCCGGCCTCCTGCCTGGGTTGGAAGTTGCTTCTGAAAGGCTCTTCTCTTCCTCCTCTCCTCGCAACTCCTGCTTCCCCCATACCTGCTCTTCTGAGTGCCATTACTTAAGAAGACGTGTGAAGGTTTTGCTGGAATGATCCTGAGTTCTGGGCTGAGTCATGGGGCCCCAGCTCAGCTCTCCGGTGTGTCTTGTCTCTGCCTGTGAAGACCTGCTGGGCCTGCCTCCCCTCCACAAGGGCACCTGGCCTCAGGGGCCACCATAGATCCACAGGGTCAACAAAGAGTCCATCCCTCTCCTATGGCCAGCCTTACCCATGCAGCCCATGTCAGGGCCTGGAGATGGCTCCACACCTTAGAGGACAGGGGCCTGTCCCAGTAGGCCAGGAGCTCCCCAGGGACGATGGTTTTGTGTGTGGTATAGACCGGAAACCACAGGGGACGTGGAAGGCAGAGTGTGAGGAGGGTGAGGCTCAGGGAGGAGTCCACGTAAGAAGGGGAGGTTTCCTGGACGAGGCTGGGCAGCATTTGGAGGCCCAAGAGAGAAGAGAACAGATTTTGCCAGGCTGATAAGGAGCTTCCCAGAAAACAACACTGCTCCCCAAACCCTCTTCTCTGCCATCTGGATGTTGGGGATTCTGTTTTTGTGAGGCAGGGGGTATATGGCCCAAACTAGTGGTTCTTAAACCAGGCCCAGCATCCTGATCACCTGAGGGAGCTTTACAACTCTGTAGACGCAGAGCCCCATCCTAGACACACCCAGTCCGTTGCTCTTGGGTGGGGTCTACGTGTCTGCAGTTCTCAGGCTCCCCAGTGGGTTACAGTGCTGGCCCAGATTCCAGAGACCCCTGCCCCCTGCGTGGGTTGGCTGTACTCAACCCACTTCCTTTCCTGCTGGTGGCTGTCTGAGGTTCAAGGACATTAATCCATGGAGACACGTTTGATGGAATCACCATGGGTTTTCGTGCCCCTGTGGCCCAGCAGCAAACTCACAACTCAGCTCAAGCTGTAGAAGGCAACTTCTGGATCACGGTGGCTCTGGGCCCCACTGGATGCTGGGGGGCTCTCACCCTCTCCTCTGCCCCTGGCTTCTGTCTCTCAACTTTGCGAGAGCCAGCTTTGGGAAACGTCATGATTTTTCAACTGTAACTGCTGTTATACTGCAGTTCTCTGGGCATTTTCTCATTCTGAGTTCCAGGGCAGGGAATCAATTTGGCTCAACTCACAGTCAATGATAGCCCATTGATTATTGCCTCATGGGCAGCGGGAAGAACAGACAATACAAAACATGGCTGTCAGTGGGCCAGGGTAGGGCAGGCAGGTCATGGCCGTGGCCATGTCCAGTACAGTCTGTGGGTACTGAGGCAGGATCTTCTGGGAAACTGAAGCCTGGTGGAGGCATCCCCACCCGGGAGGGCTGGGTGGGAAGTCATGGCCTCTGTGTGCAGGCAGGAAAACTGAAGGTGAGAGAGGGCACCGTGCTAGGACATTGACTAGCCAGAGTCTTCATTTTCACTTCCGCTATGAAGTGGTCAGAGACCCCAGCGGGGCCCAGAATGAGGTCATGGACCATCTCATGGCCTCAGGCATGGCTCCTTCCTTATAAATTCCAGAAAGTAGGGAGCTGGGAGAGTCACAGCTGCCTGGGGGATCGCTTGGCTGCCTCAGCTGTCCTCTTGTGTTGGGGAACTTTTATGGCAGAATTTCTTCCTCTGAGCTCCCTGTGATGTTAGATGAAAAGTGTTGTGTGAGATTTTCTGGGGACAGGGTCCACACCTCTATTAGATTCTCCTGGAGCCCCTGGATTCAGTCATGTGAAGACCCCCTGCTTCCTGGACCTTGTTAATTAAACCAATTTCTTGTGTCCTCAGCTATGGTGAGACTGTGGAGCACGTGGCCTTGCTCTTTCTCATCAAAGGTACCAGGAGGGGCCTTCGGAGCCTTGCTGCCGCCATCGGCACACTGTCAGGGAGGCTGTCACCCAGGAGAGGGTGCGCAGGGCTGCATTGTGCATACAAGTTCCCTGCTGCTGGGTTGGGAGAGCACTTGGACTTGGGTCCAGGAGCGTTTTTTGCCTTCCTCCCCTCCGTTTTCCCAAATGAGCCCCGCGCCCTGGGTTGGACAACCACGTGAGCTTCCTAGAATGCATGGCCACAGGGAGAAAGAACCTTCTTCACTTTCGTGCCTCTTTAGGACCTATCATGGCTCAAGGTGGCTTAGCCCGTGACCAGAGTAATCCCCTCGTGGCTTCCTTTCTGGGTTAGGGCCGCATTTCCTGGGCTTGAAGGAGTTCTCTTAAAGGACCAGCCCCAGCAGTGGTTGCCGCTGCACCTTCCCCCGAGCGGCTGTCACACAAGGTATTAGTTATGTGCCCAAAGGTTCCGATGGAGGCGTGCCAATGCGCCGGTTAGAACGCCTGAAAACATTCATCCCGGTGGCGATGCGGGTGCTGACAGTGGGTGCTGCCACCCTCCCGCGGCCTGTCCTTCCCGTGGACACGTGTGTACTGTTTATGTGGCTAATAGGCTTCTTTACTGAGGGTGACGTTTACATGCTATAAAAAGTCCATTAACTGAATTTAAGCTTCTCCAGAGATCGTGGGGCCTAATCTGTATTTGGCATGTGATGTGGAAGGAGTTGGAAATCCAAAGACCCCTTCTGCTGGGCCTTTACTGGAACTGGAGATGTGAGCTTTGCTGAATGAGAAGGTAGGTGAATGAATGCTTGAAGTGTGTGAGATAGTGAGAGAATGATGTCGTCAGGGCCGAGCATTTGTCTTGTAAGACTTGTGAACAAAATTAGGCTATTTTTAGATGAGTAGTCAGCAAACAGCCTTTTATTTTTAATGCCAAGTGGCATAGTCAAAATTCTCTATGGTAACAAGTCAGCTTTGTTATTTTTGAAGATCAAAGTGTTTTAAAATACTGTTCTGTTTTAAAAACAGCTGTTCAGAAAGTGTTCTTATTTTTAACTTAAAGACTTCACAGGTTGAGAATCAGTAGTTTACCTTTTCCTGGTGCTACATCTTAAGACTGAGTTTAGGATTGTCTCTGCACTCAAGCAGGGCCCCATTTGCAGATGGGCCAGCTCTGCTGGGTGCCTCTCCTGCCCTTTGAAGGTCATACAAGTCCCTGAGCCACAGGTGGGCAGCAAATTTGTTTGAAGCAGGATCTCTGCTGCTCCTCCTGGGCCAGAGTTTGAGTGACTCAACGGCCCCTGGTCTGGAATCTTTCTCCAGTCACTCCTTCCCTAGGCCTCCTAGAGTGTGCTCAGCCCCTACCTCTCGGGGCTTACACCTAAGAGCAATCAAAGTCAGAGCTCCCAGGGTCCAAGCACCTACCCCTCTTTTCTGAAGCCTCTTCCTGACCCATTGCTGGACATTTCCAACCCACTGAGTACCTGATGGCATTGTCCCATACAGCACAGTATGAGATGGTGGGGAAGCCATAAGATGGTGCCCTGGATTCTGGGAAGCAGGTGTCATGGGAAGAACAGAAACTTCAGAACCAGAGCATCCTGAGCTTGAATCCTGGCTCTGCCACTGACTAACTGTATGAGCTTGGAAAAGGGACATGACTCTTCTGATCTCCAATTTGCTTACCTGTAAAATGGGCCTTTTGATATCCATACCTCTCAGGTTGTTTTGAGGGTTTTGTGAAAATAATGGTCATTAAGTGCCGTGCTTAGCGTAGATACATGGGAGCAAAATCACAACTGCCTGGATTGGAATCCTGGCATGACCACTCATGTGAGCCTGAAGCTCAGGGAGACCCAGAAACTTGCTGGTTTCCTCTGAGAACAGTGTGCCATCTCTTCCCTCCGAGTGGTGTCCTGCGTCCTGGGCGCTGGGCTGAGCTTACCGGTAGCGATGATCTTATGATCGGCCTGCTCTGCTGGCTGATCAGGCCAACCAGCAGAGGAAGGACCACACGGTGGGCCGTGGGTGCTGCCAGCTCCTGTCTACACATCGAGGCTGCAGTGATTTCACGACCATCCTCCCAGTCTGGGTTTGGAGAATTTGGAGCAAAAGGGCCGTTGCAAGCACCCCCTTTCCCAAGCAGACCCCCAAGCCCACCCCACCTCTTGATTGCTAGCAGACCTCAGGACTGGCCAGGCTGTGGAGCTCGGCCTGGCCTTGACCTCGGGCCCCGAGCCCCTGTGGTGCCCTGCCTGTCATCCACAGCCCCGTCAGGGCTGGCTCACTGGGCCCAGGGGCTGCCCTGTGTTCCTCTGAGTCCCTGGCCAAGCGCTCCAAGTTATGTAATGCTGCTGAGCCAACATTTATGAGTCGCAGCCAATTTGCTGGCCTCGAGTTACACTGTGCAGATGCTCTGCGTTATGGTTGGCTTTTGTCTCAGAGGCCGTAAGCAGATAGCATAACTCCACTTACCATTAGACATTTCGCAAATCATCTGGGCTCGAGCGTGCTGCAGCCAGACAGTTCATTTATGCTGCGAATGGTATGATTTGTAAAGTAATAAATTTCCCGTCTCTCTGCCAGCAATAAAGTACAGCAAGCAGGCGAGGCCAGAGGCCTCTAAAAATACACTGGCTCCCAGCGAGACCTGGAAGAGGGCTCTGTCAGGTTCTGTCTCTCAGTTCCTGCCTTCACTGGGTTCTGGGAAATCAGGTTTGGGCTGTAAATCCCCACTACCATCTGAGTGACTTGGGGCCCCGGCACGGACTTGTTATTAGCATGTGTAATTGGTCCTCTACTATGACACTTTTGTCACTTCCTGGACCTCTCTTGATCATGGCATGAAAGGGCAGGGTGGCAGACCTCATTCAGACTGCAGTGATGGAAAGTCTTTGCCCATCCCTCCCTCTCTGTGGCAGCACATCTGTGCTCGGGGCTGAGTCAGGGCTGTTTGTCCTGGGAAGTCAGTGGCAGACAGACAGCCATGGGGAGTGTGCTGGTTGGAGGGTCTTTTAGCCTCCTGGGAAGGCTTGCAAGGGCATTGCTCCACCCACGGTGCAGGGGTCTCTGTCATGAAGGTGGTAGCTCTAAGTCAAAGGTCAGGGAAAGAACTGTAATGAGCCTTAGGATGTCTGGGTCTCAGTTTCCCTCTTGCAGGTGTCAGTGGGTGGTGGGTGCCTGTGATCGGCAGAAGCCTCTATAGCAGCAAGAGTTGTCAGGGAGACCCCAGAGCTGTAGCCCAAACTGCCAGCTGCAGTCGGGGATCGCAGAGTGCAAACACGTAGCTTGAAGTCCCAGTTTGTGACCAGCCCTGTTTTCTTTCCCTGTGTAGTGGCTTCTGCATAGAATCCTGGCTCTGTCTCTGACCTCTGCCTGAGGTCATCGTGAGGCTGACTCTGAATGCTGCTGGTCAGTGATGTCTCTGCCTCGTCTGGGCAGGGGGTACCTGGGAGCGGTCCTCAGGGTATGTGCATCCTCATGCTGAGTCTAGGGTGCTCCTCATGACCCTCACCTCCTTCCTCCTTCTCTGCTTCTGCCTCCACTTCTTCCACCTTTGATATTTGCTTTTTAAAAATCCCATTTAAAAATCAAATAACATTTAACATTTATTTTTTATTTTATCTTTTAAGAAACTGAAGTATAGTTGATTCACAATGTTGTGTTAGTTTCAGGTTTACAGCAAAGTGATACAGTTATATATACATTTCCAGCTTCTTTTCCATGATAGGTTTTTATAAGATGTTGAATATACTTCCCTGTGCTATACAGTAAATCCTTGTTGTTTATCTATTTTATACATAGTAGTGTGTATATGTTAATCCCAAACTCCTAATATATCCCTCCCCTCCCTTGCCCTTTGTAATCATGTTTTTTTCTATGCCTGTGAGTCTGTTTCTGTTTTGTGAATAAGTTCATTTATATCATATTTTAGATTCCATATAGGTGATATATTTATCTTTCTCTGACTTACTTCACTTAGTATGGTAATCTCTAGGTCCATCCATATTGCTGCAAATGGCATTATTTCATTCTTTTTTATGGCGGAGTAATATTCTAGGTGTCCATCAATAGATGAATGGATAAGGGAGATGTGCTATATATAAACACTTAACATTTAGGAACTAGATAAAAGTAGAAAAAGGAAGTTATCCTTAGTACAATCACCCAAACACAGTCATGGTGATGGTTTTGCTGTGTTTCCTCTAGGCTGGCCTTTGGTGGCCCCTGAAGGGGCACCCTCCCTCAGTCAGGGCAGCGCTGCTGCCACCTGAGGATATGCTGGGCTTGCACAGAGCTCTTTGTCTGGAGGTAGGGGCAGGTAGATTCACTCCTCCCAGTGAAGGTGAGAGGGTTTGCTTCCCAAAATCAGAGCCCCACCTTGGAGTTGGGCTAGCAGGAGCCCTGGAAGGAGCCAAAGCCTCCTCAGGGCTGCTGCAGCCAGAAGCGTGGCCCCCAGGGCCTCGCTGGATCTGCTGTCTGCACCACAGCCTTCGCCAGTGGTCCCACCCCGTTGTCTCTCTGGCCTAGGTAGCCCGTCCCTCAGCGCATCACTCCCTGTGTTTTGACCTTGGGCCACTTGCCTTGCCTGTCCAGGCCTCCGTGTGCCCCACAGTGGAGTGCCTGTCCCTGCCAGGTGGGGTTGTGTGGGATGAAGGGAGGTGACCTGGCACCCAGCAGGTTTCAGCAGTGCTGCCCAGCCATGCAGATCCGATGCCAGATGCCTGCAGCGGGCTCCGGGCCTGTCTTGTGGTTCAGTCCCTGGAGGGCCCCACATGCTCTAGTGCTCACGGAGACTTCCCTTCCCTGCCCTGACTGGGCAGTGCACAGCCTTGCCCTGGAGGTGGCAGCCCTGAAGGTGATGTTTCGGGGCCTGGGCCTGAAAACAGAGTGCAGGAGAGAAGTTTTCTGGGGAGGTAAGAGAGCCCAGCGTGGGCATTAAAATGGAAGACTCCAGTCTTTGTTCTGTGGGAGAGTGGGTGAGTGTGGTGGGATGGCCTGGGCCGTGGGGAGGAAGCTGCTGTTCGCAGTCTTGGCCTCTTTGGAGAGAGGTGAAGGCTAGAGGCTGAGAGTGTGGTCAGGACCCTACTGGCCAAAAGACCAGAGGAGAGAAGACACAGAGAAAGAGATGATGCTACAGGTTGCCAGGAAGGAGGAACTGACACTGGTGTGGAAGCTCCAGGGGGCAGGAGTCTTGGGAAGGACAGAGCTGCTCTCTCCAGCCAGAGCTGTGGGGGTGCCAGCACACTGCTCCCAGGGGGCCGAGCATGGTGCCTGGATTCAAGGTTGTCTGGGCACATTTAGGAGGGTTGGTAGGGATTGGGAGAGGCCCCCTGGTTTCAGTAGTGTGTTGTAGATCACTCCCTTCTTTCCAGAGAAATAGCAAATGCCCGTTGAGCAGGTGTGATGTGATGTACCAGGCACCTTGGGAGGGACTTTATATATATTAGCTCTTCTTTTGATCCTCACTGCAGCTCTGTGGAATGGGGAAACTGAGATTCAGAGAGGGTAAATGATTGGCCCCAATTTTCCCAACTGGGAAAGAAACAGAAACAGGGTTCCGATCACTTCAAAATCGTCTACTAAGTCATAAGCTCTGTGAGGGCAGAGGCTGGGCCAGTCCTGCTCCAGGCTGACTGCACCCGTGTACAGCAAGCCGCCTGGCACAGGCAGGACTGAGCAAATGAGCCATTGATGTGTAGATGGGCCAGGGTCTACTGAATCTCCCAGCCCACACCTGCGCTCTCTGGGCGCCCCTGCACCTGCGGGCCTGGGTGCTCCACCTGGCCGCTTCTCTCCACCCTGCCTGGGAGTTCCGCTTGCTGGTGGGGCAGACCTCGGGCTGACAGCACCCTTCTTGATGCTTTAGGCCCTGAAGAAACTATTGAGTCACGTGTTTTCCTTGGCTTTTATTGATTTGTGATTCATGTTTGTGAGGAAGGCCGGAAAGTGACTCATGCTGATTTAATAAACCGACGAATATTCTCAAGAATCGGCTGATAAATCGCAGGCTGGCAGCCCACTCCCCCATGGCTGCCAGCACCGAGTGCTCAGAAATCACCAAGTTAAACAAGTCTGCAGAAAATTCAATCTCCCCGGCGTTATTTTTCTTATTTGAGCTAATAGCACGAGGCGCCTTTCTTCTGGCACTGCGAGGTGCGCTGGGGGGCCCCGCCGCCTTCCCTGGGGTCCTGAGGGAGAAGGAAAGCAAATGCTTTACATTCGGCAGGTTCCTGTGGGTTCGACAGTGATAAGAGTTGCTAAGACCTCCCATGGTTTACCTTGTGCCCTCGGACCCAGCGGCTGAGCCCCTGGGGAGCCAGCCCTGTGCCCCAGCGCCTGAATGGTGGGGTAATGTGAGCAAGGCCCCTTCTCTGCCGAGTAATGAGAACAAGGCCGTCCCGGCCTCTCTGGGCCGTGTCAGGACTAACACGCCTCGGTCAGGACTGCTGAGCTCAGGTTACTCGATATAAACAAGTGAAGGTGAAATGTGGCAGCCCAGAGGAGCGGGCCAGGGTGCCAGGGAACGCGTCATTTCAGATGGCTCTCAGGCGACTGAGAGGATCCCTGACATCTAGCAAGTAGTGACATGCGGGCTAATCCTACTGGTTTATGGTTCTGTGCTGAGTCCCCATGTACCTTTGCTCCAAGGCACTCAGGCCACTGCGCTGGAGACAAAAATTGAGGGATGCACTAGGTCAGCACCTGTGCAAGGATCCTGTTACTGTTGGCATTCTCTCATTCGGGAACTGAGTCCTTTCAGAGGCTTCTAGTCCAGAGGAGGGGGTGCGGGTGGGTAGGCCACTAGGAGTGGGGGTACCCTATTCAGAGGTAAGAAATTTCCTGAATCTGATCTCCTTTCTGTTCCCTTCCCATATTTATTGAGCCCCTAGTGGTAAGTCAAGCTCTGTGCTGGGTCAAGCCAGCGGGACAAGGGTTCTGCCTTGGCGAGTCTGGTACTTGGTTAGAGTGTAGTCTCTTTCCTCCCGTGCCTCCTCCCTCCTTTGATTCACTCATTCATCCAAAAAAATATTGAGTAAAAGTGATAACATACATAAAGCATTTAGCTCATGTCTGGCTCAATAAATGTTAGTTTTTTATTATCATAATTAATATTTTTGCTATTGCTTAATATCTATTACATACCAGGCAGAAAAGGTGAATAATGGGACAAATTGGTGAATGTGCTAACGAGAACTGGAGATCGTCACCACAGCCTCTCCTCGCCCCTCATGCTGCACACGGGCTTAGTGAGGCCTGGACAGGTGCAGAGACAGACTGGTGGGGGTCTCACCGCGAGGCTGTGGCTATGCCAAGCCTAGAACCCAGGCCTTCTCCTGCCATGACGTGCGGCTGTCATGCTGGGATGAGGTGGGCTGAGGAGGCTTCCTGAAATGGGTGGGTTTTGAGATGAGCCTTGGAATAAGGGTAGGAAAGAGGGCAGCAGGAGAGGAGAGTACAGCCTGCCTAGCATGGTGTGGAGGAGGGGACTACTAGTCGATAAGGGCCTGGGTGGTGGGACGGGTACCACAGCCATTTCTGTAGCATTATGGCATCGTTTGAGGAGTCCTGCAGAGGCTTCATTATTCCCAGATCATCCTGTCACCACCAGTAGGTGCTTCTTTCTGGCGTGTGCAGCCGGCCTGCCTGTCTCTGCTCTTGCTCAGCGGGGGCCCACCGGTCCAGGCTGGAAGGCGTGGGCCAGGGGTGGATGCTGAACGCAACTCCTTTGGGGGAGGAAACCCACTCAGTCATAATTTGCCATTAACCCTTTGCATTTGTTTCCTACAGCTGCTGGAACAAATTATCTCAAACCTGGTGGCTTAAAACAACAGAAATGTATTCTCTCAAGTTCTGGAGGCCAGAAGTTCAAAATCCAGGTGTTGGCAGGGTTGGTTCCTTCTAGAGGCTCAGAGGGAGTATCTGCTCCACGCCTCACTTGTAGCTTCTGGTGGCTGCCGGCAGCCCTGAGCTTTCCTTTGTAACTCGTTCCTGCCTCCATCTTCATGTGGCCTTCTCCTCTTCTGTCTGTAGCTTCTCCTCTTTTTGTGAAGACACTTGTCATTGGACTTAGGGCCTATTGATGAATCCGGCATGATCTGTTCTTTAATTGCATCTGCAAAGACTCCTTTTTCAAATAAGTTAACATTCCCAGGTTCTGGGTGGGCACATCTTGGGGGTAGGGGGCACCATTCCACCCACTACACCCCTAGAGCAGTGTGGAAGTATGTCTCAAGACGGGGGTCACAAGGTAACTTTTGATGGGATGCAGGGATAAGTCTGGCTGAGACACTGCACTGTGGTGGTACTAGGAAAATTCCCAGATGTGTTTGGGCCTTGGAAGTAGTTTTTTTCCTGAGACTGAGAGCCCACCTTGGAAGTGTCGATCAGGGGCATATGGGCATCTAACAGGGCCTGTTGACAGAATCCACGATGTTGGGGATGGACCCTTGTGACCACAGCCTGCTCTCCTGGAATGGTCCAGAGCAGTGCTATCCAGTAGAACTTTCTATAATGATGAAAATGTTCTTTAATATCTGAGCCATCTGACACGGTGGCCACTAGCCACACGTGCATACTGAGCTTTTGCAATGTGGCTGGTGCAATGGAAGAGCTAGATTTCTGCTTGTAGTTCATTGCATTTAAACTTAGGTAGACCTGTGTGGCTAGTGGCTACCTGTTGGCCAGCACAGCTCCAAAAGTCTTGATTTGACCCTTTGCCCTTGTCTGTTCTTCATTTCACTATCAAAAATACATTTCATCATAAAGAGCTTAAATTGCTCTCTTGCTTTTGTGTGTGTGTAATGCTTAACGTTTTAACTTTTGGCTGAGGGACAGAGGCCAGATGGAGTGGACCAGTTTTAGACTCAATACAAGAAAACGTGGCTTGCTCTTTGCGTAAAGGGAAAAGAGCAGTGTTTTCCTGTGGACGCTCTTGTAGCTGCCAGTTGCCTGGCAGTTAAGCTGGAGGAGCAGCTAGAGAGGCCGCGGTGAAATCTATCCTCACTGGCAGCCAGGCGGTTGCCTGGCAGGGTTGCTTAGAGCCCGAGGAAAGGGGTGCTTGCCCACATCTACTCCTCTGGCCCATGTTTGGGCTTCTTTGCTCTCTTTTTATGGCTTCTGGAAAAGCACAGATAAAATTCGGGTCTCATAAATTTGGGAGTGTTTCTTCCAAACTGCTCCTTGTATTCCTGCCTCCCCAGATGGATACTGCATACTGTCTTACTTTAGAGAAAGAATATTTATTTTTGAACACTGTTTAGACATGATCTTAAGCAACACTTCATTTATTTACACGTTTGCATGTTTTTGACCCTTCTGGATGAAAAATAAAGTGTTTTCCTGAGAGCGGAAAGTCTCAAAGGAGGCGGCTCCGGGGGTGACGGGGTCTGCATCGGCTAGACAGATGCAGGCTTCCAGCTTATCTTTCCTGTTTCCTCTTGCTGCTTTCTGGCGTGTGCTGATCAGACGTGGTGGCTCTGGGGCTCGAAGCTCGATCTGCCTCTGTGCTTATGCTCAACGGGAACCCACTGGAAGTCACAGGTCAGGCGTAGAAGAAGGTTCTGGCGATGTAGGCAGAGCAGCCTGTTTTAGGTGGGGAGTTGTGGGAGGAGGATGGTGCGCAGGGTCAGGCTAACCCTGCACTGTGTACATGTAAGACACAAATGAGGGATTTAGAGGTGAGGAGTCCGATGAGTGTTGCTAGGCAACCTTTCAGCTGGGTCTGGAGGTAACCTAATCTCTGGGAGCAGCCTGGTAGGAGGGCCTCCTAAGGACAAAGCTGAACTTCAGAACCAGCACCTTCTGCGCCTGCACCCGCTGGGCCTGCCTCTTGGAGGAAGCGGCGAAGGTCAGCAGAGCCCTGTTACATAAGCTGCTTGGGTGACTGATGCATCCATGGATTCTTTATTTGTTATGTCCTCTTTTTCTTAGATATTTATTTGTACCCTACCTTGTATGAAAGAGGATCTGAGGCAGTTTCAGAAACACAGCTGCTACAGCAGGATAAACATGACATAAGGGGAGAAATTGGGGCAAAGGGAAAAGAAGGCAAGGAAACAAGGGTGTGAATGGACAGCAAGTATCTGCTGAGTATTGATCATGTGCCTGGCTCTATGGATGCAGCAGTGAACAAAACAGCCATGGTACATGCTCTCCTGGATCTTATGGTGTCACAGGAGAGGTCTGGGGGGGGGGGCGGGGGAAGAGGCCATAGTTCCAGTGTTCTTATTGGAGGTAGGATGCAGATTAGACTCTGAGCCTCCTAGTGGCCAAAGCAAGAAGGGAACACAATTATGAGGGGCTGGTTGTGTTCTCAGTGTTGTGTTGGTAGCAACAGAGCAATAGTGATGAGCTTCATCCTCCTGTCCTGGATGTGCAGACCTTGGCAGGGCCCTTCCACCCCTGTGCAGAGAAGCCCTTGGCCTCCCCTTCACTGCCAGCCTCATTTCAGATGCCAGCCTCCTGGCTGGGTTCCAAGAGTCAGCCAGATGTCCTGAGGGGCGGTCCCGTAAGTTCCTGTACCTTCTCACCCTATGTCTTAGGCCAGACCATCCCCTCCCCCTAGGATGCCACTTACCTCTGTTATTGTCACTGCCTTCTCCACTTACCTACTTAGTGTGCTCCATAGTCTTTAATGTGCCCTTTCCAGCAGTATTTCATTAGATTCTCCCAGCAAGACTTGTGAACTAGCTGTGATTTTAGCTATTTTACAACTGGAAGGAAGGCAGGAAGGAAGCAAAGGCACAGGAGGGCTAAGCAGTTTGCCTGAGGTCCCACAGCTTCAGGACTCCACTTTGACCCCTATCTTTGACTTCCTCCAATTTGGTATTCATTCTTATGCTTTCTCTGCTGGCAGCCCGACTTGCTTATAGATTTTGGAGGAGTCTAATCCTTCAGCTCCTGGCATCTCATTGGGAGGCGGGTGGAATGTCATTACCCCCTTCCATCGGCAGGCCAGTTTTCCTGTCATCCCAGGAAGGGGTCGGGTGGGCAGGTAACGGCGTGTAGGAATCCATCCTTCCAAGGCAGCCCTTTTGTTTCTCTATTTATTTGTTCATTCATTCTTTCAACAGATATTTCTGGGCACACCGGGTATTGTGTGTTAACCCCCCCATCCTCCGTGCTGTCCAGGGAGCCCAAGGTTTAGTTGTGGGGAAGGATCAATACATGTGAGACGAGAGCACAGAGTGAGAAAGGTTTGAGCATGGGGTAGCATGCCAGTTCTTGGAGCAGAAATAAAAGCACGAGCATGCTCAGTGCGTCAAGACTGTATAACCACTTCATAGGTCCTGGTCACGGAACTTCCGTCACCCCAAGCACCCCTCCATAGGGCTTACGCTATTTGGGCAAAGTCCACCTTAAAGTGCAAGGGCTGAGAATGCAGTACACCCTGCCCAAGTTAGCCCTACGGAAGCAAGAAGGGCCTCACCTCCCTCCTTCTTGGAAGCGTACTTCTGTTAATGCAACCTTAATTGGCAGCAGCCTAGTGATGTGAGAGAGAGCCTAGAACAAGTAAGCCTGCAACACCAGCCTCCTGTACAAGCAGGGCCTTCCCGAGCGCTCGGAGCCACGGGGCCCGCTTCTAGCCGAGGAATGCTGAGGGAATCTTTCTCAAGGACATGAGGGCAAGTGCCTTGTGTGTGCTCCATTAATGAATGCCGCCCGTTCTCAGGTTACATGAGCAGTGCTCTTGGATGGATTTCAATGTTTTGATCCCTCTTTAAAGAAAGCAACCACAGCTATTCCAATTATGAGTTCTGAAATACCATTTTGCAGCCATTGGGGTGGGAGATGATTGGGCCATTGTGTTATCATTCCATGCATCTCCCAGAGATAGAGACCTGCAGTAAGTAAAACCATATTTCTATTTTCCAAGATCCAAGGTACCAGTCCCAGGGACTGTCAGGCAGGCTCAGGAAGCAGTGCGTGGGGAACATTCTCAGACTTGGTAAGTGGCTGGCCCACTGATAGAGGAGATTAAGGTACTTTTGATCTCTTTGCTCCTAATGGCAATGTCTCTAGTTTTTAAAGTGACTGGGGAAAGTCTTCCTTTGAACAGCTAAGACATCGCTTCGGGAAGAGCGAGCCCTATTCTAGGCAGATTGTCAGGGAAGTTATGCTGCTGAATTGTAAATGTAACTACATGAATTTTTTTCCTTCCAATTCCTTAAGATCATGGGTTTGGACTTCAGATCCATTAGTTGATGACCCATGGTGCATCAAGGCTCCCCACTCCCTCCCCACATCAGACTGTCTGGGGAGGCCCCCGGAACCTCAGGGTTCTCACTGGGCTGTCCAGTCTTCTCTCTGCATTTGCCCAAGGACTCATCTGCAGGCTGGTCTTGCTTAGGCCATTGCTCTGCTGCCACCCTCTGCAAACCCCATCCAGTCTTGGCCTTCTGCCATTGTACTGGGTTGTGGGGAGGTGCGGGGGCCTGGAGGGAGGCTCCTTCTGAAGGCCGTAGGGTGATGTAAGGGCATTCTGAGGAGATGAAGTGTGGGAGTGTCACTTCCTTGTGGAAGATTTGTGTGAAAAAGAGTGAGAGAGAGTGTAGTGTGTGTGTGTTGTTCTGACCCTGGATGTATAGAGAGCTATGTGAGTTAGTCAGAGCTCAGGTCATCGATGTAAGAAAATTTAGTTTAAGTAAATATTTAACCCCTCCCTCACTCTTAAAATGTGGAGGTTAAGAGTGGAGACTCCAGGGCCAGACTGCTTCAATCCAAGTCCTGGTTTCTCTTGTTATTAGCTATGTGGCCTTGGGCAAGTCATTTCATTTCTCTGAACGTGAATTTCCTCAGCTGGAAAGCAGTATCTAGTTCATTGAGTTGTGAGAGATAAAATCATGCATTTATAAGGCACTGCCTGCTTCACCTGCCGAGCGCCCAGCAAGTGTTTTTTGTCATCACTATCCTAATGCCATCCATTCCTTTGCTGACTGCGCACAGATTCTTCACCCCGTACTGTTCATGGGCTCCAGGTGCAAGGAGCTGTGAGACTAAGGCAGAAGGGTAAGATTTTATTTTTATTTCACTAGAAAAGAATAAATGTACAAAGAGTGAAGTTGTGTCTAAAGCTTATAAATGCATACCAAAAAAGAGAGGTTATTAGTTACTAATACTCATATCTAGTGAGAGCTTCTGCCTGGGATGTAAACATTTGCAAGAGAACATTGCTCCTACCCTAACAATAAGAACAAGTCAGTTTATTTGCAAAATCATCTATTAAGTCTATCAGAGAGCTGAGGACACAAGGTAACCTGATGAATTAAAATCCTAAGGGTGACAGCCCCTCCAGGAAGAGATGAGACCCAGGATTATTTCACCTTGGGCTGAGCACCCGGAAGAGGAGGTCACCATCACAGAAAGCAAGTGAGAAGAAAGAAACTGAAGTTGAAATAAAATTTTAAAAGCCAAGTGTGGGCTACTATGGCAGGTTAGAATTCTTGGAAGCCCCAGACACAAGAAGTGTCTGCATGCTCACTTCTGTCCATGGCTTCTATCGAGAGCTCACAAGGGAAGACAGAGGGCAGGACAGGAGAATAGAGAGAAAACTCTCTGTGGTGCAGGTACACAGAACCTGCCTGAGTCTGTAGTTAAAACAGTAGAACCAATACAAACCCTCCTGTTTTCCTGACTTTCCAAGAGTAAGAGGCAGGAGGTATCTGCCCCTGGGGGAGGACAGGAGTGTTAAGAGAGCCCCACCTCTGAGGCAGAGGCCCAAGACCTGCCTAGCACTTAGGCCAGAGCAGGAAAACCAAGAGAAACCTTCTTGTGCAGAGAAACCCTTTTGGACATTATGTGGGAAAGAGTCAGTGCTCATCTGCTACTGGGTGAGGGCCCAAAACCTGCCCGAGCTCTGGATTCTGTGCTCAGTATGATACAGTGGTCATCTCCTATTGGGCAGAAGGCAGGAGAGCGGAGAGGGAGCCTCTCTGAGGCACAGATATGCAGAGCTGAACACCAGACAGCAGTGCACCACCAGGAGAGGGGCAGGGATGCTGAGAGAGACCCTTTCTGTAGGGCAGAGCCTGCTGAAGTTGTTGGAGGTATAGAAGAGTTCAGAGAAAGTCTCTCACATCTGGCTTCACCCTGAGAAGGGGGCACCCTAAATTTGGGTCCACCATGAAGAAAATTTGAAGCCTGCAGTACACGCAATTTAACAAAAGCAGTAATGAAGCCCAAACCCAACTCAACTACAAACTAGATACTAACAAAACTTCTGACATTAACAGCCTGTTAGAAGAAGGGAATTCTTCATTTGGGGGAGTATTTACCTCAGTCTTGACTATATTTTGCACACAGTGTGTAGTGTTCAGTATAAGTGTATATCACACACACACCCCTTCCCCAGTGATATGATCACTTGTCAAGAGATAAAATAATTGATAGAACCAGGTCAAGATTGGCCCACATGTTGGAAATTATCAGACAGGGACTGTAAAATAACTGTGATAAATACCCTAAAGGTTCTAGTGAAAAAGATGGGCAACATGTATGAACAGATAGAGAATTTCAGCAGACATATGCAAAATATAAAAAAAAAATTAAATGGAAATTCTAGAAATGAAAAACAGGATGACAGGCATGAAAAATTCTGTTGATGGACTTGTTAGGAGATTGGATACAACAGAGGAAAAAAATCAGTAAAGACATGTCAATGGAAATGATCTAAACCGAAACAAAAAGGAAAAAATAGACTGAAAAAAATGAAACAGAGTTTGAGAGTTTGGGATAACACCAAAAAGTCGGACACACATGTAATTGGAATCCTAGAAAAAGAAGATGAGCGAGAAAAGGGCAGAAAAAATAATTTGAAGAGACAGGGACCAAACATTTTCCAAAACTAATGGAAAAAAATCATACCACCACAAGTCTAAGCAGCTTAGAGAATCCCAAGAAAGATCATAGTCAAATTGCTGGAAAAGGCTAAAGAAAAAAATATTTGTCATAGATTTATCATAGACATGGAGGGACAATGACAAGAATGATAGTTGACTTTTCATCAGAAATAATAGAGATCAGAGGCAATGGAATGTCATCTTTAGAGTGCTGTGAGGAAAAAGAAACTAAACCTGTCAACCTAGAATTCTATATGCAGTGAAAATATACTTCAAAAGTGAGGATGAAATAAAGACATATGCACACAAACAAAAGCTGAAATAATCAATCTCCAGAAGAGCAGGAAAAGCTAAATGGAGTTCTATAGGCTAAAAGAAAATGATTTCAGAAGAGAATCTGGTTCAACAGGAAGAACCAGTATGAATGAAGGACACCGGAAAGAATGAGTAGGTCTATAAACTTAAAGCACCTTTAAAACTCTTTAAAGATAATTGGTCATTTAAAGTAAAAATAATAACAGAAGAATATCGAGGTTTATAGTCTTTTAGAACTATAAAACCTCTGGCAGCAGGAGCAAAAAGGGTGGGAGTATTGTAATTGGAAATACACTGTCATCAGTTCTTAAATTGTTTAGAACGTCATCAAATATTTTTGAAAGTTAATTGAGAAATCAAAGATAAACATGTAATGTCTAGAGAAATCACTAAAAGTATAATACAAGCAAGCAAGCCTAACATGTCACCAGGGGAGATGAAATGAAATACTAAGAATATTTGTTTCATCCCCAAAATTCAGGATAGGAGTAACAGAAAAACAAAGAGCCTAAAGGAGTAATAATAATCAAACCCATGTTTGTTATATTTAAAATAAAATATATAAGTAGTTGAATTACATGTAAATGGATTAACCTTCCCAATTAAAAATTAGAGATTGTCAGACTGGATAAAGATGCAAGACTCAACTATATGTAGTTTATAAGAAGTACACTTTAAAGATAAAGTCACACACAGATTGATGGTAGATTACGAATGGATACCATGCAAACACTATGCATAAAAAATAGCTGACACTATACTGATATCAGAAAGAGTAGACTTCAAGATGATAAAAAGATAAAGAGGTATTTTATGATAACAAGTGTTAATTAAGAAAACAAAAATCTAAAATTTATGTGTACCTAATAACAAAGAACCAAAATACATGAAGCAAAAATTGTTAGAACTAAAGCTGAATCATAGCTGAAGAATTTAAGATCCTTCTCTCAGTAACTGATATATTGAAAGATGGGTGAGTATATGCAAGACTTGAACACTGCCAATAGCCTGATCTAATTTATGTTTATCGAACACTCCACCCAGCAAAAGCAAAATGCACATACTTTTCAAGTGCACATGGGGCATTCTGCAACATAGACCTAAACTAGACCATAAACAAGTCTCAATGAATTCCTGAGGATTGAATTTCTAAGTATCTCCTCTGAACAAAATAGAATTTAAAGTAATGATCAATGACAACAAGATACCTACAAAATTTCTCAAATATTTGGAAATTAAACAGTATAGGAATAAATAACCCATGGCTCAAAGTCACAAGGGAAATTAAAAAATACTTTAAATTTAATGATAATGAAGAGATGACATCAACTTCTGTGGGATGAATAATTTTTAAAGGGAAATTCATGCTTTAAATGCTTACATTAGAAAATAAGCAGGGTGCAAAATCAATTACCTTTGCGCCTTAAAATGTTAACAAGAGATGAGCTAATTAAATCAATAAAATAGAAAACAAACAATAGAGAAAATCAGCAAAGACTAATGTTGGTTTGTTAAGAAGATTAATAAAATTAATGAACACCTAGGAAAATTTATTAATGGATATTGAATTTTAGTTTTGCAAGATGAAAAGTTCTGGAGGTTGGTTACACAACAATGTGAATATACTTAACACTATTTAACTATAGACTTAGAAATGATTATGAGGGTAAATTTTATGTTATGTATTTTTAAACCGCAACAAAAGAGTATAACAAGTTAAAAATGAGAAGATGCACATTACTAATACCAGGAATGAAAGAGGGGCCATCACTAAAGACATTAGAAGGATAATGAGGTGATGTTATGAACAACTTTATAGCAATGGTTCTACAAAACATCTAGTTTCTAAAAAATACCAACAGTCAAAAAAACAGTCAGGTCATCAGTGACATGGGTGACAGGGACACATTACTTGAAAAACGTAACTGACAAAACTGACACAAGAAGAAACAGAAAATCTAAACCCTGTATTCACTAAAGAAAATGATTTTGTAATTAAACAACTTCCCATAAACAAATGTCCAGGCTTAGATAGTTTTTCTGGTAAATTCTTTCAAATATTCAAGGAATACCAGTTCTACACAAACTCTTTCAGGAAATAGAATATTAGGGAATACTTCCCAAGTCATTTTGAGTCCAGCATTACTTTGATAGCAATTCCAGACAAGGGCATTATAAGAAAAGAAAATTACATACCAGAGTCCCTATTAACATAGGTATAAAAATTCTTAAGAAAATGTTAGCAAATGAAGTCAACAATATATAGAAAAGCATAAGTAGAGTTTATCCCAGGAATGTAAAGTTCATGTAAAATTTAAAAAACGATCAATATACTTTACCACATTAACTAAAGGAGAAAATCGTATTTTCATAGATGCAGAAACAGCTGTGGCCAAATTTTAACATCTATTTATGAAAAAAACTCCGCAACCTAGGGCACAAAGGGAGCTTTCTCAACCTGACAAGTAGTATCTACAAAAATCCTACAGCTAACGTACTTACTGGTGACTGAATGCTTTCCTACATAGAGTGGAGACAAAGTGAGGATGCCTCTTTCACAACTTTTATTCATCATTTTACTTTAAGTCTTAGACAAAGAAATAATATAAGCAAAAGAAATAAAGAACATACAGATTAGAAAGGAAGAAGTAAAATTTTCTTTACTTACATGTGACATGGTTTTGTACAGAGAGACACCTAAGGAATTTTTAAAAAATGAAGTAATAATTTATTTTGTAATCATGGAAGACGTAACAAAATTATGACTCCATGTGCTAGAAGTAAATAATCAACAATGAAAAATCTAAAATAACATTCACTATAGCAGAGGAAAATCAAATACTTAGGGCTAAATTTAATGAAAGATGCGTAAGGCTGAAACTAAAACATTGCTGACAGAAATTTGATAAGATCTAAATAAATGAAGAGATATACCATGTTTATGGATTGGAAGACTTAATATTATTGAAAAGTCTATTCTCCCAAAATTGATCAGTCCTAATTGAAATCTCACAAAGTGGGCTTTTTTCCTTTGACAAAGTGATTTTAAAATTTATATGGAAAGACAAAAAGGCCTAGAATAATCAAAACAATATTGAAAAAGTAAAACAAATTTGGAAGACTTACCATACTTTATTATAAGACTGACTACGTAACTGCAGTAATCAAGACAGTGTGGCATTGAAGAAAGGATGAACAAATGGATAAATGGAACAGAATAGAGTCTATACATAGACCTACAGATATACGGTCCAAAGATTTTTGACTAGAGTATCAAGGAAATTCAATAAGGAAAGAAAATCTCTTTAGCAAATGGTATGGGAACAACTGGATATCCATTAAAAAAAGAAAGAAAGAAAAAAAACCTCGGCTTCTATGTCTAATCATGTATAAAAATCATATCAATATGGGTCATAAAAGCTAAAGTAATAAAATGACTAGAAAAAAGTAGAACTTTTTTTTTAACCTTAGGGTAGACAAAGATTTCTTAGGTCACAGAAAGCATGGGCCATAAAAACAAAATTTGGTAAATTGGATTTTATCAAAATTAAAAATTTTTGCTCATCAGAAGACACTGTTAAGGAAATAAATAGACTAACACATGCCTGCCAAAAGACTTGCATCTTTTGAAGACGATAGAAGAGAAAAACACTTACAACTCAATAATTAAAAGACAATCCAATTAAAGATGGGCAAAACAACTTCAATAGAAACTTCTCTAAAGAATATATGCAAATGTATATTACCTGAAAAAGTGTTCAACATCATTAGGTTTCAGGTAAAAGCAAACTAAAATTACAGTGAGTTACTACTAGTTATCCACCAGAGGTTATTCACCAAAAGGGTTAAAGTGAAAAAAAAAAAAATTCGACAACTTGAAATGTGGGAGAGGATATGGAGGAACTGGAACGCTCATGCATTGCTGATGGAAGTATGAAATGGTGTAACCACTTTGGAAAACTGGCACCTTCTTAAAAAGTCAAAAATATGTTTACCCTAAGCCCCAGCAGTTCCACTTTTGGATGTTTACCTGAGGGAAATGAAAGTATATTTTCACAAAAATTTTTGCATAGGAATGTTCATAGCAGCTTTATTCATAAAATTCTGAAACTGGAAAGCAGCCCAGATGTCCAGCAGTGAAGAGTGAATGGATAAGCACACTGTGCGTGGTACAGTCACACAACAGAATACCAAGCAACATAAAGGAATGAGCTTCTAATAGTCTCAGTATCATGGATGAATCTCAAAACTATGGTGAGTAAAGAAAGCTGGATACAAAAATATGTGTACTTTGTGGTCCATTTATAAGAAATTCTGGAGCAGGAAAAACTAAATCACATTGTGGTGATAGAAATCAGGTTAGTGGTTGATTCTAGGGTGGAAAATTGAGAAGAGGTGTGAGGAAATTTCTGGATGAGAGAAATGTTCCACATCTTTGTATGTATTCATCAAAATGGACTTAACAAAACACTTAAAACCTGAGCATTTCACTTTATGTAAATTATACACCAATAAAAAAAATGTGGGATAAAAAAAGTCATTCTCTTTCGCTGGACTTCAAATCATAGTTAGCTATATTTAAAATAACCCAATGATGTAACTATTCTGTTATGATGGGAAAATGCTATGATAAAACTATTGGAAACCTAATTTAAATTTTTAATGAGAGCTGCATACTTTAAGCTGTTCTCTAGCAGGACCTATTCTCAAGCCCAGATCTGCCCACTCAGCCTTTGCCTGGGGGGAGGCGAGGCTGTGGGGCAGGTAAGAGGCAGCCCCTGGCCGCCTTCCTACTGAACAGGCCGCGTGTCCGCAGAAACAAGCTTCAGTGGTATCTGTTAATTATCTGCTGCTGAATCTGTAGTTTATGAAATGCTAGTTCACCAGACATCAAAAGCTGGAGCGTCATCTCGGTTATCTCTTTGAGGAACCCAGTTTATCCCTCTCACCAATCCGTGACATCAAAGATTCGGTTTCATTGCAGAATTGTCTGGCGTGATGGCGTCTGGCTGGCTCCCCTTGGGAAAGATTTGGAAAACACTGATGACTCAGAGCTCCTCTGAGGAGCATCTAACCCACCTTCCTCCCCCACAGGCCTTAGCCTGGCGAAGGAAGGCGGGGTGGGGTGGGGGGACCTGGCCCCATGGGAGGGAGGCTCAGAGGCCTTGGTGAGAGGGAAGTGGGCTCTGCAGAGATTTGGGACTAAGCCTCGCAGCTTGCCTGTGGGAGCAAGCCTCTCAACCCAGGCAGGGAGTGTGGGGTTTATTTGCTTGCTTGCCTTGCGTTTTCGGTCTTTGGTGATAGTTTTCATTGACTGAAGAGTGGAACTGCACTCCTTTCCTGAACTGACACCAGGACTGGTTAGGGTCAGCTTTGATTCTGGTTTTCCCTTTTTCCACCCTTTCATTAGAGTGCCGTGAGGACCATTCCCCATCAGGTTCTTAGGTGAGAGTGTATTTCTGTTTGTTCTGCTTCCCTTGTTTTCCTTGCTGGAATACAGTTTGTTTTCCTAAAATATAAATATTAATTTGTATACATGTTTTTAAAACAAAGGACGTCAGTTGAATTTATTTGTAGACAAAAACGGAATGAATGATTGCTTCCCCGCTTGTTTTTCTACTCCCTGTTATTAATTTTGGAAGTTAAAAATCTGTGTTGTTGCTTCTCGTCCTAAGAATTCCCTTCTCACTAAATCATGCCACAGATGCAAAGTTTCAGTTTAATTTGGATTCTGGTATTATGCTTACGGAGGTAAATGAAGACCCTGGCTTCGTAAATCTTTTTTGTTTTTCCACTTTTATTTTTCCTTGTAGCTGGACTCAAAGTTTATGTCCATTTAGCTGACCTTTTCAATAGTAAGAGCTATTTTATAAGGCAGCAGAAGTGAAAGTTATCAGCAAGGCTGGGTAATGTAAAGTATTTATGAATGAACGTGCAAAAACCAATCTGGGGGTGTAAAATGTCGGGCTGTACTCAGGCAGGACTGCTTGTGACTTGAGCCTTCTTTGCAGTAAAGCATAATTCATGCTGCTGTTAGCCCTTAAAACAGGAAATAATATACCCATTTAACTTAATCACAATTTATATTACATGTGCATATTTCTAAACAAATGTTGTAGATGGAGAGTTTGGTAGCAATAATATTTATGAATTACACTTTTAGTTAGCAAAGGAAATGTGTGACCTCTTACATTTGGTTTGACATTTGAATTTGGTGTTCAGTGTATTTGACAGGGGTGATGGATTCTCATTAGCTCAACGTATAAACAGGAAATGCTTCCTTGGTGAACAGTTATTAATGTGGGACATCCCTGAATTTGAATTTTGAGTTGCTTATTCTGGTCCAGACTGTGAAACTTATTTAATTTCTCTCTTTAAGAAAATAAAAGGAAAAGGCAAGATTTTAATTTTGCGTCTAGCAAACTCGAGCAACATATGAATGCCAGGCTCTGAAAAACAAAACGGTTGATGGGTGGGCGGCAGGAAAGGCTGTGGTGGTTTGAGACGCAGGGAGCAGCCCTGGGCGCGGGCGGCCCCCACGTGGAGTTTGCTCGCCTTAATTTCCAAGTAAGATAACCTATAGGAATTAGAACATGACGTGGGGGCAGATTGGAGTAAGCTCATACTTAACCTTTACCCACACCAGGATTAAAGCAGTTTGGGCAAAACGGGAATCAGAACACATTTGTAGTGTGGCCTAAGACAGCAATTTAATTTTGAGTTTCCAGCCCGAACTTGCTGTTCTGCGCCGATACCACAAAACGGAAGCTGGAGGGAAAGGTGCGGGAAAGTTGGGAGAGGCATCTGATGGGAATGAGGGGAAACCAGGCCAGTGGGCCAGCTCCCGACACGGGCCTGGGCCTGTGCTCAGCCCCTTCTGAGTAATGCTTAGAATCTAATTAGAAGTCAGAAACCCGGAAAGTGAAGCTGGCGGGCCCTTAATCTGAATTTCAGGTCTTCACAGGAGGAAAGCAGCGTTTTTATTGTTGGAGGTCAAAGTTTAAATTTAGTTTATATCAGATTACCAAAATATGCTTTCGGTAAGGTTAGATTCTCATGCTCGGAGAGAGTCGGACTGTAATGAAAGCAAACAGGGCCAGAGATAATCCCATTACAGATGAACTCTTCACTCGAACCTCAAACATTTGGGAACCATAATAACACCATCTCGTCAAGAAGATAAAGGCTGAGCAGGCAGGAGCAGAGAGGGGAGCTCGCCCACCACTCTATCTAACATCCCCTCCTCACAGTCCTGGGAGCACACCCTGCCCCCGCCTTATCTTACGGCACTTGGATAAATGACTTATTTATTAATTAGTTTTTCTTCTGCTTCCGCTACTAAAATTTAAGCCCCACGAGGATAGATTTTTTTTTTCTATTCTGTTCACTACTGTTTACTCCTCAGGGTAGACCACAGCTTGGCTCATGAAAATCACTCACTAAACATTGGTTGAATGAATGAAGGGACCTCACTTCCTCTGAGCAGAAAGCAAACATTTTTAAAATCAAAGAGGTTGAAACCAAGGTAGGGAGCCAGCCCCTTTGGGTTCTGAAAGAAGTGATGATTGCCCCAGGAGGAGGGTGCCATCATTCCTGTGGGTTCTGGGAGAGAAGCTGTGAGTCTGAGATAGGAGGTTGCTGGCTCCAAGTCTGGGAGAGCGGGAGCCATACCTTGTACCCAGCTCTGGGTGCCCAGCAGCTGGCTGAGCAGGGCCAAGGCATACCTCCAGTCACAGACTGGACAGGGATGGATTTGAACGATCTGAGGGCTGAGAAAAGGAACTGGCAGGGAGGGATGGGTCTCTCTACAGAGTCGGCCTTGCTATCCTTGAGGAGTCTAGAAGTGTAAGCCCCAGAACGTTCTCAGGCTTGAAATAAAGCATCACCGTTTTCCACCAAGGATGTGCCTGTGGGAAAATCACTCTTCTTCCTCATTCCTCCTTCAGCAATCACATGAAATAAGTGCTTATGCCGCCAATGAAAATACTAAAAGCAATTTGCAAGCTACCCTCTTTCCTCCTTCCCCATGGAAAATAATGCACAGCCTGTCCTCTTCCTTCTTCAAATACTCTCTTAAAGATACTGGTATAGGTCACTATTTTCTTTTGGCCTCTCAAAACGAAACCTTTCTTATCAGTCTTGTAAACTCCAGATCCTGGCTTTTTCCTCCCAACCTCTGGTAGTGTTATCATTCTGCCAGACTCCAAGGAGGAAAGCCAGAGGCTTCTGCAACCAAGACCAACTGTGCAAACCAACATGAATCTGTCAATTACTCACTGAGGTGTCTGACAAAGGAGCATGAGCCAGACAGAGCTGGTCGCTGCCCTCAAGCAGCTTAGATACCAGCTGGGAAGATAGCCACCACCGTCTGTGTGCTATCTTGTGAGTGGGGCGTGTTGACCTCAGGTGCGTGGCAATGGGAACTGACCTGGGGTGGGCATAAATGCTGCTCTGTGACCCCATAGGTGAGCCTGACAGGCCCCTGCTTCCTGGTGGGGCTCCCAGACTTCAGAGAGCCTGCCTTTGGCTCAGCACTTGGGGCAGAGAGCAGTCTGGCTGTGAATCATTCCCTATGGAACTGGTGCTGTGAAGGGAAACCGAAACTTATCCTTTGTAGAGGCCGTGTTCAGGCTGATGTGCAAACTCTCGTTTACCAGTGCCACCTTCTGAAGAAAAGGAGGTGCGGCAGGCGGAGCCCAGGAAGCATTGCTGAGCACCTACGGAGTGCCAGGCCCTTTCCTGGACTCTCATGACCAGGCTCACTCACAGTCAGGGACCTTTTGTTCGTACTGCTGCTACTCTTGCACTCCCTAATCCTCCGTTCATCCAAGTCCTTTTGTTCTCAAAGCCTTGGAACCCTCCACTATGAAGCCCTCCTTGAACACCAGGTCACGTCTGCTCCTGAACCTTTGTGGACTTCTAAAGTTGTTCTCTAAGGGTTTCATGTATTTCGTCTCCGTGGTCTCCCTGACTTGTCTGTGAGCTCCCTGAGTGCAGGGCAGTGCCGCCTCTCTGGCTACTCCATTGTATTAGTGCACTCCATAGTAATTAGTATAGTCCCTAGTGTTAATTACCACACTTCATAGTATTACTCAGTACACACCGTAGTATAAATTAGTACACGCTACAGTATTAATTAGTGCACTCTGTTGTATTTATTAAGCATGTCTTGGGGTTTGGCTATCACTTCCCCTTTACCAATGAATTTTGGTTTTGGAGTGACTAAAAACTTTTCTACTTAAAAATATTATAAAACTAATATATGTTTGCTCTAAAAAACTAATTCAGAGTTATGTAAAGAAAAAGTTAATTGTTTGTGGGTCACACTTCAAATCCTGTTCCTCTGAGATTATCAGTGCTAACAGTATATACGGTAATTTCATCTACATCTTTCTCCATGCACAGACAAACTTAAAAAAAAATACACACACACACACACCCCTACTGAGATTTTAACTTATCTCCTTTTTCATTACTTATTTATTTTTAAAACTAAAATTTGGCTCATATGAAACACAGTACTCTAACTTGACATTGCTTTTCAATTAACACCACATCACAGTATTGCGTTAGCTAGTAAATTTGCTGAAAAAAGCCTCCTTTATCAGTAAGGGACATAGGCAAATTCAAACCTTCTGACATGCATGGATAACTTTCAAAATATATTGAGTAATATATTGGGGGCAGGATACAGCTCAGTGGTACAGTGCATGCTTAGCATGCATGAGGTCCTGAGTTCAATCCCAAGTACTTCCTTGAATAAATAAATAAAAATAAACCTAATTGCCTCCCCCACCAAAATATATATATTAAATATAAAGGAAAATGAAGAGATTCATTAATAAAATAATACATATTAAAGGAAAATACATTATAATATATGAGTAATTAAAAATGGAAAAAATCCATCATAGTCTTTTTCTGTTAGTACATGGAAGTTGCTATTTATTCTTTTTTTCTATAAATAGCTGTATAATTTATGTTCAGTGGTATAAACATAACACAATTTAGTCAACACTGCAACTGATGGACATTTGTTTGATTTGGTTTTTGCCCTAACAGACAATGCTGCTGTAAACATTCTTGTAGATATGCCCTGTAGAACATACTCCTGTAAGTGAGACTGTAGGCATTTTAAATTTTAATAGATGGTACTGGACATCTTTACTGAAGATTGTAGTATTTCATCAGACCCTAGCTATGAATGAGCACTCCTGTTCCCCACATCCTTACAGTACTGTGTATTACTATTCTATTTTAGTTTTCTCAATCTGTAGGTTCATATTTATTGTTTGAATTTGTATTTCCCTAACTACCAGTGAAGTTGCATATCTTTTCATTGCTTACTGGCAATTTACATTTCCTCTTCTTTAAACTGCCTTTTCATATCCTTTGCTTCTTTATCTATTCTTCCTTCTTTTTCCTCTTTATTTGTAGGAGTCCTTTATTAAAACACCATATAAACTCTGAACCATAAGACTGCAAATTTTTCCACCCGTCTATTCTTTTAATTTTTGTCTATGATAAACCTGGCTACCTAAAAATGTAAAAACGTTTTGTTGTCACATATTAAAACCTCTGTTTTAATTATGGCCTCTGTTTTTTATGTCTTCTTTAAGAAGACCTCCCTCCCCTGAATTTACATATACATTTTCTTAAATTTTCTTCTAATATTTTTTACAGTTTTATTTTTTCATTTATATCTTTAATCTGCTAGAAAGCCATGTATGGATATGATGTGCAGAGGAGCCTAGCTTTATTTAACAGGTGGTGTTGGACTGACTATCCATAGAAGCAAAAAAGCAAACCAAAACAAAACATCTTTTCCCCACTGACTACGCCTGTGTCATATGGAGTTATTCTACCCTCATAATATATTAGGTACCCAGTCATTGCTCTTAAAACTTTTCCTTTGGGGTGGAAGACAGCACCCATTGGCCCAACAACGTACAAAGAATCAACATGAACACGGGTTCCCTGCTCAGGTAAATCTCTCTTCTCTTGACATTTAGCTGTCAACAGGGAAAGGGGACGGCTTAGATTACACATTCTCAAACTCAGGCCTACGTGAAACTCTCAAAGCAGCAAGTATCCCCTTCTTTTGGCTTGAGAAAATAAAAAAGAAAGAACCAAATTTTGAATTATGACAACCCCAAGCAGTGCCCTAAATCACCAGGCTGCTTGCGTGCTGGTGACAACAGAGCCCTGGTATAAGAGGTCCTGGTCACAGGCACCCTTGTCCTCGGGAAGCTTGGGGGCGGTGTCTGTCTGGCTTTCTTTTCAGTATCTACTCCCGGGCTGAGATTTTCTTTAGGCCAAGTTTCAGCCTGGAGCAAATTTTTTATGGCTGTGAGCTAATCCCCTAGCAAACCCTGGTGTATATAGAAACGCTGACACAGTGCTAGCTCTGGTGATTCAACTGGGGCGGCTGGGCTATTTATGGCTCCCCGATGCCAATAGGGGATAATTCTCGTTTAATAGATTCCATTTCTGTTGGGACGGGGATCCCAACAGAATCTCCTCAGTGGGATGGTGGAACTCCTTGCCCCAAGACCTGCGCGAGTGGGCAGCTGCCCTTGTGGTGGGCCGCTGCGGAGGCAGCTCGCGCGGCAGCGAGTTACAACCACGGTGGGCTTTTCATCCTGGGATTGCAAAAGCCTTAGGAACAAATAAATATTTTCATCTGCTATTTTGTCTCTGGGCAGTGGGCCCGAAAAGCATCTTGATTCCGCTCAGTGAAACTTGGGAGAAGAACTGAGGTTGACTTAATTCCCGTTTCCTCTTCCCCTTTCTGCACTTCTTTCTTTGTACTGAGGACCTGCAGTAAATGCCCTGAGCAGCCACCGTTCGTGCGCGTGAGCCAGGCGGGGTTGTACTCTGGGGCCTCACCAGAAGCTGAGGCAGTGCACAGGGCAGACCCCTCCTAAAACGGCTCTGCCTGTGCCCTATGTGGGCAGCCCCCACACGGGTCTGATGGGGCCATGGGATGGCTCTGGGACTGGCACCAGGGGGTCAGTTACCGGTTTGGGCTTCCTTTCTGTTATCAGCGGGTAAGAATCTTCAGTTTCAGCTTGAGCTCTCAGAAAAGTGAGGAAGTACCTAATTTGATTCCTCTCAACTCTCTCTCTTCTAGCTAGGGTCAGAATTTTTTAAAAATTGTGGTAAATGATTCATAATATAAAACTTGCCATTTTAGCCATTTTGAGGCATATAGTGTAGTTACATTAGGTAAATTTATATTATGCAGCCATCACCGCCATCCATCTCCAGAACTCTTCTCATCTTTCCCGACTGAAACTCTGTACCCATTAAAGAGTCCGGTCCCTAGGGATGGACTTTTGCTGTTACAGGATGAGGAAGTCTGGAGCCATGAGCTCTGATGGCCCAGGGTGGGTGGTGGGCTGTTGGGAATTGAGCCTGCCAATGCCATTTGGCCTGGTCCTTTCTTCACTCCTCCTTTCCCAGTGCCACCATTTCATTCTCACCTATCCAGGGCCCTGTTAGGATGGCTTTCGGGGCCCCAAGAAACAGCCACCTTCATATAGAAGGAAGCCCTCTTCACTGTGTCAAGACTGTCCCAGCGACATTTGGAGGATTAGACAGGTAAATTTCATTTTCCTCGTTTGGCAGAAAAGACTCAGAGCAACCAGGGTAAGCAACCTGCCCAATTACAAAGCGGCCGAGCTGGGGCTTGAACTGGGGCCGCTTGGCTCCACAGCCTGTGCCCTTAACCAATTCTGTGTTTTTATTGATAAGCTCTGGGGCTCCTGGAGTGATCCCCAGACCAAGAGGGTCATTCCAGGAGCACCAAGCATTGCTTGCAATTCAGCGCAGCATGCAGATCAGCCCCACCTAATTCGTGGCCTTTGAAGTCAGCGATGTCAAAAGTGGGACAGCCTTGTCTTTTACCAGCTTTTATGGGGCCTGTCAGGGAGATGGAAGCACTTAGAGATGGCAGGCAGATAAAGGATGGGCCGGGCTTGCCCTGATAAGGTGGCCCAGGATTGGGGGAGACACTGAAGCCGCCAGGGCTGTGGTTTCTGCATGAGAGTAAGTGTGATTTCTGGCAGAGCCGAAGAAGCTGTGAAGACAGGCTGGCGGCCACGGGATTTAGTGGTTTAGCTTTGTTGAAATCCTCAACTTCAAGGACTTCCCCTGGTGACTGAGTTTTGTCAGGCTAATTAAGAGCAAGCCCAGCCCTGCGGCCAGCTGAGCTCTGGGAAGAGAGGAGGGAGAGGAAGAGTGGGCGAGGGATGCCCAGATGGCTGGGGAGCAAGGAGCTGGTGTCAGCCCTGATGGACGAGGGCCAGCCCACGACTGGCAAGGCAGATGGTGAGGAAGGTCCTGGAGTGAGGGCCTGTTCTTCGTTTCACAGCTCCTCTTCCAGAAGCCCCCTTTCCCAAAGGCTCTGCCAGGCCAGCAAGCCCACCTGGGGCTGGGAGGAGCTGGGGACTCGAGCCTGGCGATAGGGGGCTTGAGCATCCTTGGGTTCAGGGTTCATTTGTCATCTTGCCCTCAAACAGGAGCTTGGCTGGAGACTAGAACTTGGGGCGTGTCTTGCGAAGGATTGTGGGCTTGGAGCGAGGGGAGGAGACTGAGCGTGCTCCTGGGTAAAGGGCTCCTCAGGGCTCTCGCAGGGCCATCCCTGTGATGCAGGTGTGAGTGAGAATACCTGCCCAGTGCCTGCCTACAGCACAGGGTCAGGGAATAGTCTTATTAACTAGTTTAATCCTCCCCAAGCCCCTGTGATGTGAGTTGGATACTGTTATTATTCCTGTCTTACAGCTGAGGAACCTAGGCTCAGAGAGGTTGCATAACTTATCCAGTGACACACAGTGTATCTGAACCCATTGTCTGACACCGGAGCCTAAGTTCTTCAGCACAGGTTATGGAGCCGGCAGCAATGCCTGCCTGGCCATCTGCCCTCAGACAGGTGCAAAGAGACAGACCTGAGATGGGGCCCAGCTCACCTGTAGCCTGACTTCAGTTCCCTCAGCATAAGGGGTCATCTGGTCACAAGCTGGGTTCCTCAGCCAGGGACGTGACAGGAAGTGTGGAGGGGCCTTGAGAGCCCCACTGGCTGCCACAGGGTGCTGGGAGCAGATCAGTGGATAGCCCTTGAAGGCAGGGACCACATGGAGAATCTGTGCTCACAACCCCGAGGAGCTGAACAACAAGCCAGGCAGTTCCTGCCACGGCTAACAGAACAGGAGCAAAGGCAGAGCCAGCTGACAGGCGAGGGGTGAGGGAGGGTTGCTGGTTGCTGGGAGCCCTTGCCTGGGATGGAGCCAGAAGGCTGGGCCTGGGAGGATGAGCAGGAGCTGGAGGGCAGCCCCAAATAAAGAAGAACCTTGCTGCTGGGCAGAAGAGCCTAGTAGTGTGTTGGGTTAAAATCCTGGCTTTGCTATTTGCAAACTTGAGCAACTTAACCTCTCTGTGACTTTCCTCATCCGTGGGCATAATAATAGTACAGGTGGCATATGATTGTTTTGAAGACCAGATGAATTAATGCAGACAGAAAGCTGGGTCTATCCTCAGTAAACTGTGAGGTGACCCTGCGGGCTCTGGACTAGCTACTAGTCTCCTCGCTGAGAAAGACGAGCAGGCACATCCTGGGCAGAGGTGGGGGAAGGGGGCCAGCTGCTCGGTCTGGGGGTGGGCAGGCCACCCTTGCCTTTCTGGCCTGGCTCCCTGGCCTCCTGCCCTTTCACATGGGCCTTCCTGGGATGACATGTCAAGTGTTGTCAAAGAGAGCATTGCCCAGGGTTGGTGGTGTTGCTCCAACTTGACTAAGAGTTGAAGCTTGTGGGGAACACTATCCCAGACAGTGGAGAGATGCTTACTTCATTGAGCACACAGTCTTTGACTGGTCTTTGTCCTCCTTGTGCAAGGCACTGAGCTAGGCTCTGGGAGAACAGCCAGTCATGGTCCTTGCCCTCAAGGAGCTCATGGTCAAGTGAGAAGACATTCATTCATTCATCCCCTCAGCACCCATTTTCTGAGCATCCACTCTGGGCCAGGGACCTCTCTAGACACTGAGAACCCAGCAGAGAACAGGACAGTCAGCTCCTGCTCACAGGCTAGACTGGTGGTTTGCATTTCCAGGGTGGCATCAAGATGCCTTTGGTCTGGAGTGACCACAGTGACCCTCAGTTACTACATGCTGGGCATTGGGAATCCACTGGTAGAAGGTATAGCAGAATGGTTAACGGCTGGATCTCTGGGATCAGACAGCCTGGGTTTGCGTCTTAGCTCTGCCGTTTACTAGCTGTGAGACCCTAGGCAAGTAACTTGACCTCTCTAAACCTGTTGTTTGTCTGAAAAATGGGGATACTAATGATACATTCCTCCCAGGGTCACTGTAAGGATGGAATGAGGTGATGTGTGACAGGCACTCGGTCCACTAGCACATCTACCTATTAGGACCATTGTCATTTTGCTCTGCCCTGCTTTTAGGTATTCACGTGAGACCCTGGGAAGACTCTCCTCTCCTCCTGGTTGAATAATAGGATTTAACATCCACGTACCATTAGAAAAGTCAGAAGCATAATTCTGGTTCAAGGTTAACTAATTTCCTTACTTTATAAGTAACCCTTAAAAATCAATTAGAAAAAGGCAGACAGCCCAATGGAAAGATGAGGAAAGACTTGAGCAAGTAGTTCATAGAAAAAGAAATAAAAATAACTTATAAGCAAATGAAAAGAAGTTCAACCTTATTTACATTAAAAATAAAGTCAGTTAACATAGCAAGATACAATTTGCACCTTGCAAGCTGGTGAAGGTTTTAAAGTTTGCCAATAACTTTTATGGGGAAGGGTGTGGGGAAGCAGGCGCAGGCACACAGAGTGGGCAGGGTGTATGTGTTGGTGTGAGACCTTTGGGAAAGTTTGGCTGTTTCTATTAAAAATGCACCATCCTTTCAACTTAGCAATTCTACATGTAGGGATTTATCTTATGGGCATATTAATAAATGAATGCTGTGATACCCATTTAAGGACATTTACTACATCCCTATTTATAACAGAGAAAAAAAAAGTATAGAGAACTATAAACATCCACCAATGCAGGACTGATTAAACTAAGATACATCTATACAGTGGAAAACCCTGCAGCCGTTACAAAGAACATGGGGGCCTATAATGTATTTTGAAGATCTTAACATATTGCCAAGATACATTAAATAACTACAGAAAAAGGAAAGTGCAGAGCAATATGCACAGAGTACTCTCATTTCTATTAAAATAAATAAAAGACGTGCCAATACACGTGTTTCTATATGCACACAGAATCTACCCCAAGGAATGCATTAGAAACTATTCACAGTGATTTCCTTTAGCCAAAGGTCCTGGGAGCCTGAGCAGGCAAGGGGGAATGACTTACTGTTCATCCTACCTTGTTGCATTGTCAGAATTTTTTTAAATACACATAAATTACTTTTATAATTGTAAAATAAAAATCAACCAAATTGAAGCAAAATTGAATCAGTTAAGACATTTGTAGTTAAAAGATGAAATCCTGTTCTAAGTTTTTTGTCTGTGTTTTTGTGTTTGGACTGATACAATGTTTTTCCTCTGAAATCCTCCTAACTAGCTAAAAAATGGCTTTCAGGCATGGTTACCCATTTAGATGGTTCAAACATAAACCAGAGGCCTGCGGTGCTTCGATGAAGGTGAAGCAGAAAGCCCAGGAGTTGAGTCTGACCTAGCTGGTAGGCGGATTTCCCTCTCCTCCCTGAGTGCTTGAAGAATTGGTAATTTGGTCCAGAGTTCTTATCCCTCCGTAGAATCAGAATTCAGAAGCACCAAGGGCAAGGCCTGAGGTTCTCAGTGCATCCTTAGAACCAGCCTCATCGCTGTACTAGTTAACAGGTGTTCTCCTGGAGAGAGACCACACAGACAGGTGGTCTTGGAGGAGGTATGGCTAAAATGAGTCCTCCGAATGGTTAAGCAAATCTGTGTGTTTCCCGTGAGGGCCATTATTAGGACAGCTTTCGTCTGTACGCAACTTGGGAAACAATCTATCCTCTGTCCTGAGTCCTTGGTAGCTAGACGGGGCTCCCTCGAGAAGTAGTTCGAGAGGTAGGAGCCTTTGGAACAAACAGCATGCACAGCTGACCTGTAGCTTCTAATAATGATTCAGAAATCAGAACGCCCGCAGTTTTTCCTCCCTCATTCCTCCTCACCCCTTCCCCTTCCTTTCCTTTTCCTCCTTATTTTGTCCCCTTTACAATTTTTACTAGTTTTTGCCTTAAATTTCACTCAAGAATAAAAGTTCTATTTACAGATAGAGTCAGACATGACTAGAAGCCTTGTATAAACATACAAACACATGCACACGGATACCCTTCACCCCGGTCGTGGGCATCTACCCTACTCCCCCCCCTCCCCAACTTTTTACTTCTTAGGGGCAACTGTTTTTAGTCATTGAGATAATTCTTTTGATATTTAGATATTTACCTCTATATCTCTAAATAATGTACTTATGCTGCTTGAATTTTTCATTTTTGGCATCGTCTGTTGACTTCTCACTGTGGAAGATGAGGATTTAATTCTTTTTCATCACCACCTGCACTTCGCATCTCCCATCTTTCCAAAATAGTTATAGCATAATTTTATTACATCAGTGCTTGGTGATTAAATTATTGTGACTCTGAAAGCACTATTCACAGCTGAGCTATCACTTATACTTTCCTGATCAACATTTCCCCTCTAGAGTCAATTACCTTTCTCCTCCCCTCTGCCCAGTTTTTTCTTTAAATTTTATGTCACTAATTCAACACCAAACTCTCCCCTTGTTGAGTAAAATTTGTCTCAAAGTTTTTTTCACAAACCTTATTCTATCAATTCCATCTTCATGAGGAAATTCTCCTGGAACCTCTGAACTTGGTCGGATGCTTTCTAAATCTCCTGTGCTGATTTTCTTTAGAGTTTCTTTATTAACATCTTGGACATTCCCTTGGCTTCTCTTTCTGCTGATCTTCTGTTTCCTGGATCCCATGTCCTCCTCTTTCCTGGGTTTCTTCTTCCCTTTGGTGGAGCACATTTTTCCCCATTACTTATAAAGAAGTAAGCAGAGATGTGTGTGTGTGTGTGTGATCTTGAATGTTTGAAAATGTGTTTATTCTATCCTCATGCTTACTTGATGGTTTGGCTGGGTATAGAATTCTAGGTTAGAAATAATCTCTCAGAACTTTGATGGCCTTGTGCCATTGTCTTCATGCTTCCAGTCTTGCCAAGAAGGCCATTATGTGAAATCTGTTTCTCTCGCTTCCCCTCTACTATAGAAGGTTTTCTTTGTCCCTGTTGTTTTGAGATATCATGACATAGTTCCTTGGTATGGATGTATTTTTATTCATTGTGCTGGGCACTTAGTGAGTCTTTTCTGTCTTGAAACTTGTGTCCTTCACTTCTGGTTATTACTTGTGAAAATTGTCTCCTTGGTTATTTCCACTCTCATTCCCCTCTTTCTGTGGTCTACCTCCCCACCCACCTCCTAAAACACCTGTTATTTAGATGTACATCTACTGAACTGTTTCTCCAATAGTCTCATTTTTTTCTATTTATCATCTTTTTAATCTTCTATTTTCTAAGCTATTTTTCATCTTTGAAGTTTTTATGCATTTTATTTTTGATTTTTAAAAAAATTTCTAAGAACTGTTAATTTTTCTAGACATTCCTTTAAAAAATAGCATCATGTTCTTGTTTCACAGATAGAATATCTTCTCTGAGAATATCGTAGTTTCACTAAACTTTTCCTTCTCTATTTATTTTGGTTTCTATATTTACATCATATAATTTCCACAAATGCCTGGTTATTCTTGATAAGTCAGTTATAACTTGATAACTGGTTACTCTTAAATGTCTGCTCACATTTAGGAGTAGAGGTAATTAAAAAGCTGACTTGAACGCTGTTTCACTTTAGGTGGGGCTGTTTCAACTATGAACTTCATGTAGCACAATCTAGCTGGGCTGTTTTCATAGGGAATCCTTGATGTTGGTGTCTTTTGGACTTTTTTTTTTTATTATTATTGCACTAATCAGACTATTCATAGAAATTATTTCCAGTCTTCAGGCTTCAGGGTATATGTTTGGCTCTCAGCATTCAGGGAGCTTAGGCAGGGAAGAAGGCTAGCCGTCTCCTTATTCAGTATGTGTGTTATTAGTCTTCTCAGGCTGTCATACACAATACCACAGTCTGGGCAGCTTAAGCAACAGAAACCACTTTTCTCACTGTTGTGGAGCCTGGAAGTCCAAGATCAAGGGTTGGTTTCTGGTGAGGCCTCTTTTCCTGCCTTTCAGAAGGCCGCTGTCTCCCTGTGTCCTCACATGGTCTTTCCTCTGTGCGCACGAAGAAGGAGAATGCTCTGGTGTCACCTCTTCCTCTCCTCATGAGGACAGCAGTCCTATTGAACAGAGCCCCAACTTATGACCTCATTTAACCTTAATTACCGTCTTAAAGGCCCCACCTCCACTTGGAGGTGAGGCCTTCAACCTGTGAATTTGGGAGGGGTACAATTCAGTTCATAACAGTATGTAAAATTTCACTTAATCATTCTGTTTTCATTCTAATACTTTGACCTTCAGCTGTGTTTGGTGATCTCAAGACTGTTTCATCTTCTCTATCAATAATCTTTGAGCCTATTGCTGGAGCGGTGACGAGGCTGCTACCTGGCTACAGTGAATGAGGATGGGTCTCTGAAGGCTTAGCAGTTTCTTAAATGGATTATAAAGCAATCCTCCTTTTTAAAAATGCACATGCACCCCCCACTTCCAGAGTTACCTCTGGAAGTTGCTGCCATTTCCTGACTGGCTGGTTTTTGGCTTTTGTTACTGTTGACTTAGGACTAAGTTTTTCAGATCTGCTGAACTGGTTACCACTTATCCAGCTTCCCAAATGTACTTGCTGTTGTAATCTCTCCTGTTCTGTCTGTCCATGGGGATTATGCCATAAAAACATATTTTTGTTGTCAACTTGTGGGGTTTCTGTAAGGAATAGAAGTGAATGCATGTTTGTTTAATTGCCCGTCTTTAACTGGATGCCACATGTCTACTTCCCTTGAAAGCCACTGGAAGCCCATCTGAGTTCTTTTGATTCCCAGCCCATTTCTTCCCCAAATCTGGTGTTTTCACAAAATGTCTCTATTGCATCTTAATGTGTTTGATTTTGATGCATTGATCAATTTTTAAGGACAAATAGTCTGACATCACTTGACCAAAAGATAAGGAGCAAACTGAGCTCATTTCAAGTATGCAAACAATTTCAGTAAACTCAGAAAGTGATTTGTGCTTTGAGTTGAGCAAATCCTCCACATTTTCCTGAACACCATTCCCCTACATTTTAAAATTTGATATATTTCTAGGGGGATCTAATCCATATGTTTCCAATTTTTTTTTTTTGCTTTTAATACAGCATAATGTTATTTCATAAAACACTATTTAAGTCAACATTTTTATTAGCTTTTTTCTTAGGTAAGTCTTTTTCCTTAATTTTTATTTAGAATCTTTTTTTTTTTTTTCAAAATTTTACAACCACCAAGTTAAATTGAACCCCCAAAGATCTGAGTTTCACTTGAATTTTGACTTTCGTTGGGTTCTAATGAGGGCAAACCCATGTTTTCTAAAATCTGGTGGGTTCTTTCTATGTTTCCCAGCTGAGCAACTCTGCACTCAGAACTCACTCCACAAAGCATCTTACTCCATGATAATTTGGGCCAGACAGAAGATTCATACCTACAGCATATCTCTTGTTGTGGTCACATGCCATTGAGTCGAACAGAGGAGAAGGAGGTATGCCCCCGCCTGTGGAGTTCACAGTCTGGTTAGGGAAAGGAGGGAGGAAAGAGATGGTCTATCATTTCTTCACTACTTACTATGTGCCAGGTAATGGACTAGTCATCTTGCTGTGATTGTCCTACATGAACCTAAAGATACACATGTATTTTATCTAAATTTAATCCTCATAAAACGTCTTCAGGATAAATGTAATTATTATCCCTATTTACAGAACAAGGGACTGAGACTCCAGGTATTACTGATCTTGCCCAACGTTACACAACTAATAAGTGGTAGAGAGGCTGGCTTAGAGTGCAGGCAAAATTCCAACATATGAAAAGCAAGAAGTTGATTCGGTTCCTGGTTTGGAGTGAGTACTCAGTAATGATTATGGAATTAATGTAATGGGGCCAACGACACATACTGTAAGATTGAGAGAAGATTTATGAGGGCTGCCACCATTAGGGAAGATGTCCTAGAGGAGACTGTTATCCCAAATCCATCTCAATCTGCACTGCTGCCACATCTGCCCAAGTCACCATCATCTCACCTGGATGCCTTCTAGAGCTTGCCAACTGCTTTTCCCACTTTCCTTGCCCCATTACTGTCCATTCTCCACACAGCAGCCAGCTTGATTTTTTTAATTCAAGGTAAAACTTACCTACAGTGAAATGCATACAACTTAAATATGTAATCTAATGAATTTTGACCAAATGTATACACCTGCGTAACCAACACCACAACCAAAACGTAGAACATTTCCAGTACCCTTTGTTCCCTTTTGGTCAATACCCGCCTCTGATAGGCAACTATAATTCTTAGTACTATAACCATACATTAGTTTTGAGTTTCATATAAATGAAATCACACAGTATATACTCATTTGTGTGTGGTTTCTTTCATTCAGCATAATGTTTGAATACATCCATGCTGTTCTGCACATTAGTAGTTCATTCTTTTTAAATTGTGAAATAGTGTTTCAATTGTATAAAAATATCACAATTTATTTATTGGTTTTCTTGTTGAAGGAGATTGGGTTGTTATGGTTTGGTGCTATTGTGAATGAAGCTGATATAAACATTCTTGTATAAGAGAATTCATGGACATATATTTTTATTCTTTTACATGGGCAAGAGTGCAGTTGCTGGGCAAAAACAGATATATATTTAACATTTTAAGAAAATGTAAAAATGTTTCCACAGTTATTTCACCATTTCACACTTCCATCAGCAACATTTGAGGGTTCTCTTTGTTCTGTTTCCACTAGACACTAGAACAGTGAGAATAAAAAAGACAACACCTAGTATTGGAGAAGCAGAGGAGCTGGAATAATTGGATACTGATATGGGGAAAATACGGCTTGCCCTATTACCCATTTCAAATTAATATCTGTGTATGGTGTGAGGTAGGGGTCAAGATTTATTTTTTTCCCCATATCAATATATGATTGTTCTAGCGTTTTTATTATTATTTTATTATCTAGCACTATTTTTATAAAAAGCTTTGCTTTTTCAATTGTATTGTCTTGGCTCTTTCACCAAAACTCATATATATAAGAATCTATTTCTGGGTTATCCACTCTATTCCATGGATATATTTGATGATCATTATGTCAACACTACACAGTCTCAATTGTTTACAATTATTATTTTTTGTTTTTTAATAGTTTATTTATTATTGTATTACTTAATTATCTTATTTTGGTGGTGGGGGGAGGTAAGTAGGTTTGTTTATTTTTAGAGGAGGTACTGGAGATTGAACCCAGGACCTCATGCATGCTAAGCATGCACTCTACCACTTGAGCTATACCTTCCCCCCCTAAAATTATTTTTAACTGAGGTATAAATGATATATTAGTTTCAGATATACAATATAATGATCTGTTATTTGTATCTGTTGCAAAAGGATTACCACAATAAATCCAGTTAACATCATCCCTATACATATTTACAGATGTTTTTCTTGTGATGAGAGCTTTCAAGATCCACTCTCCTAGCTACTTTCAAATATGCAGTACAATATTATTAACTATAGTTACCATGCTGTACATACATACCTATGACTTACTCATCTTATAACTGAAAATGTGTATGTTTTGACCCCCTTCACTCAGTTCACGCCCCCATCCCCACCTCAGGCAACCACCAATTTGTTCTCTATATCCATGAGCTTGGGTTTTGTTTGATTTTTAGGTTTACATACAAGTGTGATCATATGGTGTTTGTCTTTCTCTGTCTGACTTATTTCACTTAGCAAAACGTCCTCAAGTTTCATCCATGGACTTCGTTACAAATGACAAAATTTCCTTCTATTTTAATGGGTGAATAATTTTCTGGTGTGTATGTGTGTGTGTGTACACACATACACAAACATCTATATCACATTTTGTTTATCCATCTCCTGATGGGCATTTAGGTTGTTTCTGTGTCGGCTATTGTAAATAATGCTGCAGTGAACATAAGGGGGCATATATATTTTTGTGCTGTTGTTTTTATTTTCTTCAGATGAACACTCAGAAGTAGAATTGTTAGAGCACATGGTAGTTCTACTTTTAATTTTTTGAGGAACATTCATATTGTTTTCCATGGTGGATGCACCAGTTTACATTCCCACCAACAGTGCACAAGGGCTCCCTTTTTCCCTCATCCTCATCAACACTATTTCTTGTCTTTTTGATAATAGCCATTCTAACAGGTGTGTAATGATATCTCACTATGGTTTTGATTTAAATTTCCCTGATGATTAGTGATACTGACTTAATTATCATAGCTTTATGGTGGTTCTTAGTATCAGATGATGTGAGTCCTCCAAATTTGTCCTTTGTCAAGATCATTTTGGCTATTCTAGGTCCTTTGAATTTCCAAATAACTTTAGAATCAGCTTGCCGATATCTACAAAAGAGTTTTCTGGGATTTTGGTTGGGGTGGTGTTGAATCTATAGAACAATTTGAAGAGAATTGACACCTTAACTGTACTGAGTCTTCTAATTCATTAACCTGGTGTAGCCCTCCATTTATTTAAGATTTTTTAAATTTCTCTCCTATTTTGTAGTTGTCAGTGTAGAGATCTAAGACATTTTAAAATTGAATTTATTCCTAAGTATTTTGTGCTTTATGATGCTATTTAAGTAGTATTATGTTTTAGATACCATTTAAAATTGTTTGGTACCAGAATATAGCAATGCGATTGATTTTTGCAGTGTGACTTTTACACTGTGACCTTGCAAAATCTCCCTATTAGTTTTAGTAGTGAGTTTTGGGTGGTATATGTTTTACAGTTTGCCATATAAACAATCATATCATCAAAGAGAGACAGTTTCACTTTTTTCTAGTTGATCTTTATGCCCTATTTATTTGTTTACTTATTTATTTAGCTTTATTGCACTGAAAAGATCTCCACTATAGTGTTGAGTGGAATTAGTGAGAGGGCATATCCTTTCCTTGTTCTCTATCTTAGGGAAGAAACCTTCCAGTGTTTCACCATTAAATAAAAAATTAATACTGTTAGCTATCATTTTTTCAGAAGTACTCTTTGTAGTAGGCAGTCTCTCAGATGTTGCCCGAAGTTTCTCACCTCCTTTCATTCACACCTTGTGTAATCTGTTCCCCTTGAGTGTGGGCTGGGCTTATTGACTTGCTTCTAATAGAATATAGCAGGAGTGATGGAATCTAACTGTGAAGTTTAGGTCATAAAAAGACTGTGGCTTCCATCTCAGCGTTCACTGTCTTTTGCTAGCTTGCCCTGGAGGAAGCCAGGTGCCTTGCTGTGAGCTGCCCTATGGCGAGTTCCATATAGAAAAAGACTGAGGGAGGTTTCCATCCAGCAGTTACTGAAGAACTGAGGTTTTCTGTTTAACAGCCCACGAGAAACTGAGTCCTGCCAACAGCCTTGTGAGTGACCTTGGAAGTGTAGTCTCTGCCAGTTGCATCTTCAGAGGAGACTGAGCCCCAGCTGACAGCCTGACCACAACCTTATGAGAGACCTTGAATCATAGGCAGTCAGTTAAGCCACACCCAGATTCCTGACCCCAGAAACTATGAGATGATAAATGTTTGTTTTTCCCTTTCATTCTTGGCTTACTAAGAATTTTCATCTTGAATTAGAGCTGAAAATTGTCAAATGCTTTTTTGGTACCAATTGAGATGATTATATGGTTTTTATCCTTTATTCTGTTAATGTGATGAATTACATTGGTTTTCAATGAAGCCCCACATGGTCATAATGTATTATTTGTTATATATTGCTGGATTCAATTTGCTAATATTTTCTTAAGAAATTTTGCATCTGAGTTTATGAGGGATATTGGTCTGTGGTTTTCTTTTTATTATTGAGAAATAATTCACATACCACAAAGTTCATCATTTTAAAATTAATATACAATTCAGTGGTTCTTAGTATATTTACAAGGTGTGCAGCCATCACTACTATCTAATTCCAGAACATATCCATCACCTCCCAAAGAAACCCTGTACCCATTTGCAGTTACTACTCATTTATTTCTTTTCCAAGCCCCTGGAAACTACTAATCTATTTTCTGTCTCTATGAATCTGCCAATTCTGGGCATTTCAGAGGGTATTTCTGCCCTCTGTCCCTGGCAAACACTGATTTTTAGTTTGTTTGCCTTTTTCAAAGTTTATAAAAATGGAAGCCTACAATATATTGCTTTTTAGGTCTGACTTCTTCCATCCAGGCAAACACATTTACGATTCATCATTTACGATTCATGTTGCATGAATCAGTGATTAGTTCCTTTTTGTTGTTGAGCAGTATTCCATTGTATGGTTGAACATTGGCATGAGTGTTTTTACATTCTCTGTTTAAAAAGAATCTGGGTTGTTTTCAGCTCTTGATGATTATGAATAAAGATGTTATATCAACATACAAGTTTTTGTGTGAACTTAGGCTTTTTACCCAAGAGATAAAAACGTAGGACTGGGATTGTTTGGTCTTACAGTAGTCTTACGTTTACCTTTATAAAAAAAACTCACAAATTGTTTACAGCAATGGCTTTTTTATTTTGTATTTCCACCACCAAGGTTTATGAGTTCCAGTTGTTTTGCACCCTTGCAAGCAGTTGGTATTGTCATTTAAAAAAAAAAGTAGGCATTCTAATGAGAATGCAATGATCTCATTATGGTTTTAATTTATATTTGGCTAGTGACTAGTGACATGGAGTGTCTTTTCATATGCTTACTTGCCCTCTGTGTATTTTTGGTAATGAGTGCTTAGATTTTTTGCCCAGTTTTTGTTCAGTTAGGTTGTTTGTTTTCTTTCTTTTAAGTATAGTTGATTTACAATATATTTGTTTCAGGTGTACAGCATAGTGATTCAGTGTTTTTACAGATTATGCTCCATTGGAAGTTACTACAAGAAAATGGTTATAATTCACTGTGCTATACAATATACCCTTGTTGCTTATCTGTTTTATACATAGTAGTTTGTGTCTTTTAATCTCATACCCCTAATTTGCTCCTCCCCTTTGCCTTTCCCCTTTGGTAACTAGTAGTTTGTTTTCTGTATCTATGAGTCTGTTTCTGTTTTGCATATGCATTCATTTGTATTATTTTTTTAGATTCCTCATATAAGTGGTATCATACACTATTTGTCTTTCTCTGACTTATTTTACTAAGCATAATATTCTCTAGTTCCATTCACATTGCTGCAAATGGCAGAATTTCATTCTTTTTTATGGCTGAATAATATTCCTATGTGTGTGTACGTTCGTACGTACACATAAAACACATGGCTTCTTTATCCATTCATCTGTTGATGGGCATTTGGGTTGCTTCCATATCTTGAGTATTATAAATAGTGCTGCAGTGAAACAGCCCATACAACTCTATCAAAAAAGCAAGCAACCCAATAAAAAATAGGCATAAGACCTGAATACATTTTTCCAAAGAAGACATACAGATGGCTAACAGACACATGAAATGAAACTCAACATTGCTAATTATTAGAGAAATGCAAATCAGAACAACAGTGAGATATCACCTCACACCTGTCAGAATGGCTATCATCAAAAGTCTACAAATAATATTGTAGAGAATGTAAAGAAAAGAGAACCCTTTACACTGTTGGTGAGAATGTAAATTGGTGTAGCCACTATGGAGAACAGTATGGAGGTTCCTCAAAAAACTAAAAATTGAACTACCAATGATCCAGCATTTCTACTCCTGAGTATACATCTGGGAAAAAAATGAAAACGCTTAATTTGAAAAGGTTGTTTGTTTTCTTATTGAGTTTTGAGGGTATTTTATATATTCCAGAAACAAGTCTTTTATTAAATATGTAGTTTGTGAGTGTTTTCTCCCATTCTATGGCTTGTTTTTTCATCATCTTAACAATGTATTTCATAGAGCAAAACTTTTTAACTTCAAAAATATCCAGTTTATCAGTTTTTCTTTTATGAATCATGCTTTTTGGCTAGAATGTTTTGGGGAGAATTAATATTTGAATAATATTGAGTCTTCCAACTCATAAACATGGTATATTTCTCCATTTATTTAGGTCTCTGATTTCTTAAATCAGTGATTTATAGTTGTACAGATCCTGTACATATTTTGTTAGATTTTTTCCTAAGTGTTTCATTTTTTGGTACTATTGTAAATAGTAATACTTTATTAATGTTAAATTCCGGTGGTTCATTGCTAATATAGAGGAATACAATTGATTTTTGTATATTGACCTTGTATCTTACAACCATGTCAGATTTACTTAGTGGTAGAAGCCTTTTAAAAGTTTTAAAAATTTTTCTATGTAGCCAATCATGCTAATAGTGATGGTTTTACTTCTTACTTTCCAAACTGCATGCCTTTTATCTCTTTTTCTTGACTTACTGAACTAGCTAGGAGTTCCTATATGATATTGAATAGAGGTGGTAAGAAGGATCTATTTACTTTGTTCCACGATCTTAAGAGGAAAGCATTGTCTTTCGCTTTTAAGTATGTTATTAATGCTAAGTTCTTGTAGGTATGTTTTATTTGGTTAAGGAGGTTTGCTGCTATTACTCGTTTGTTGAGAGTTTTTAATCATGAATGGATTTTGAATTCCGCCAAGTGCTTTTTTCTTATGTATCGAGATTATGGCATGCTTTAGTGTAGTGCATTATGTTGGTTGAGTTTCAGATGTTGATCCAGCCTTGCATTCCAGGGATAAACCTCCTTGGTTGTAATACATTACTCTTTTTATGTGTTGCTAGAATTTTTTGAGAATTTTTGTGTCTGGGTTCATCAGGGATATTGTTTTGTAGTTTCTTTCCTTGTAATGTATTTCTCTGGTTTGGGCATTAGAGGTATGCTGGTCTCATAAAATAAATTGAAAAATATTCCGTTCTTTTCTATTTTCTGTTTGAGATTGTGTTGAATTGGTACTATTCCTCCTTGAATGTTTGGTAAAAGTGATCAGAGAAACCATTTGGACGTGGAGTTTTATTTGCTCAAAAATTTTTAACCATGAATTCAATTTCTGTAATAGACAAAGGACTACTCAGATTATCTACTTTTTCTTGGATAAGTATCTTTCAAAGAATTGGTTCACTTCTCCTAGTTTGTCTAACTTTGGGTTTTACTATTTCCTTCCTTCTCCTTATATTGTATTTCTTTCTTTCTTTTTTTTCTGGTCTCTTAAAATAGAAGTTAAGATGACTGATTTGAGAACTTTCTTGTTTTCTAATGTAAGAATCTAATGATTTAAATTTTGCTCTAAGCACTGTTTTAGTTGTAGCCACAAATTCTTAAAATAGTTTTATTATTTTTATTTATTACTTATGAATTTATTCAGTTCAAATCATTTTTTAATTTTTCTTAAAACTTCCTCTTTAACCTTATTTGCTTCATTTCCAGATATTTGGGGATTTTCCAGATCTTTCTGTTACTGATTTTTAGTTTAACTTTTTAATAGAAAACAAATTTATATGATTTCAATTTTTAAAAACATGATAAAGCTTACTCTGTGTCCCATAATATGGTCCCTCTTGGTGAATGATCCATGTGTACTTGAAAATAATTTTTATTCTGTTGTTTTCTTTTCTTTTTTTTTTTTTTTAACATTTTTTATTGATTTAAAATCATTTTACAATGTGTCAAATTCCAGTGTTCAGCACAATTTTTCAGTCATTCATGGACATATACACACTCATTGTCACATTTTTTTCTCTGTGAGTTATCATAACATTTTGTGTATATTTCCCTGTGCTATACAGTGTAATCTTGTTTATCTATTCTACAATTTTGAAATCCCAGGCTATCCCTTTCCACCCTCCACCCCCCGGTAACCACAAGTCTGTATTCTCTGTCTGTGAGTCTATTTCTGTCCTGTATTTACGCTTTGTTTTTGTTTGTTTGTTTTTGTTGTTTTTTAGATTCCACATATGAGCGATCTCATATGGTATTTTTCTTTCTCTTTCTGGCTTACTTCACTTAGAATGACATTCTCCAGGGACATCCATGTTGCTGCAAATGGCATTATGTTGTCAGTTTTTATGGCTGAGTAGTATTCCATTGTATAAATATACCACTTCTTCTTTATCCAGTCACCTGTTGATGGACATTTAGGCTGTTTCCATGTTTTGGCTATTGTAAATAGTGCTGCTATGAACACTGGGGTGCAGGTGTCATCCTGAAGTAGATTTCCTTCTGGATACAAGCCCAGGAGTGGGATTCCTGGGTCATAGGGTAAGTCTATTCCTAGTCTTTTGAGGAATCCCCACAGTTTTCCATAGTGGCTGCACCAAACTGCATTCCCACCAGCAGTGTAGGAGGGTTCCCCTTTCTCCACAGCCTCTCCAGCATTTGTCATTTGTGGATTTTTGAATGACGGCCATTCTGATTGGTGTGAGGTGATACCTCACTGTAGTTTTGATTTGCATTTCTCTGATAATTAGTGATATTGAGCATTTTTTCATGTGCTTTTTGATCATTTGTATGTCTTCCTTGGAGAATTGCTTGTTTAGGTCTTCTGCCCATTTTTGGATTGGGTTGTTTATTTTTTTCTTATTGAGTCGTATGAGCTGCTTATATATTCTGGAGATCAAGCCTTTGTCGGTTTCACTTGCAAAAATTTTCTCCCATTCCGTAGGTTTTCTTCTTGTTTTACTTCTGGTTTCCTTTGCTGTGCAGAAGCTTGTAAGTTTCATTAGGTCCCATTTGTTTAGTCTTGCTTTTATTTCTTCTAGGAGAAAATTTTTGAGATGTATATCAGATAATGTTTTGCCTATGTTTTCCTCTAGGAGGTTTATTGTATCTTGTCTTATGTTTAAGTCTTTAATCCATTTTGAGTTGGTTTTTGTATATGGTGTAAGGGAGTGTTCTAGCTTCATTGTTTTACATGCTGCTGTCCAGTTTTCCCAACACCATTTGCTGAAGAGACTGTCTTTATTCCATTGTATATTCTTGCCTCCTTTGTCGAAGATGAGTTGACCAAAAGTTTGTGGGTTCATTTCTGGGCTCTCTATTCTGTTCCATTGGTCTATATGTCTGTTTTGGTACCAATACCATGCTGTCTTGATGACTGTAGCTCTATAGTATTGTCTGAAGTCTGGGAGAGTTATTCCTCCAGCCTCTTTCCTTCTCTTCAGTAATGCTTTGGCAATTCTAGGTCTTTGATGGTTCCATTTGAATTTTATTATGATTTGTTCTAGTTCTGTGAAGTATGTCCTGGGTAATTGAATAGGGATTGCATTAAATCTGTAGATTGCCTTGGGCAGTGTGACCATTTTAACAATATTGATTCTTCCAATCCAAGAGCATGGGATATCTTTCCATTTTTTAAAGTCTTCTTTAATTTCCTTCATCAATGGTTTATAGTTTTCTGTGTATAATTCTTTCACCTCCTTGGTTAGATTTATTCCCAGATATTTTAGTACTTTGGGTGCTATTTTAAAGGGGATTGTTTCTTTACTTTCTTCTTCTGTTGATTTATCGTTAGTGTAAAGAAATGCAACTGATTTTTGAACGTTAATTTTGTAACCTGCTACCTTGCTGAATTCTTCAATCAGCTCTAGTAGCTTTTGTGTGGACCTTTTAGGGTTTTCTATATATAGTAACATGTCATCAGCATATAATGACACTTTTACCTCTTCTTTTCCAATTTGGATCCCTTTTATTTCTTTCTCTTGCCTGACTGCTGTGGCTAGGACTTCCAGGACTATGTTGAATAGGAGTGGTGATAGTGGGCATCCTTGTCTTGTCCCAGATTTTAGTGGGAAGCTTTTGAGTTTTTCACCGTTGAGTACTATGCTGGCTGTAGGTTTGTCATATATAGCTTTTATTATGTTGAGATATGTTCCCTCTATACCCACTTTGGCGAGAGTTTTTATCATAAATGGGTATTGAATTTTATCAAATGCTTTTTCTGCATCGATTGAGATGATCATGTGGTTTTTGTCCTTTCTCTTGTTGATGTGATGTATTACATTGATTGATTTGCGTATCTTGAACCAGCCTTGTGTCCCTGGGATGAACCCCACTTGGTCATGATGTATAATCTTTTTTACGTGTTGTTGGATTCTATTTGCTAAAATTTTGGTGAGGATTTTGGCATCTATGTTCATCAGTGATATTGGCCTATAATTCTCTTTTTTTGTAGTGTCTTTGCCTGGTTTTGGTATCAGGGTGATGGTGGCTTCATAGAATGAGTTTGGGAGTATTCCCTCCTTTTCAATCGTCTGGAAGAGTTTGAGAAGGACTGGTATGAGTTCTTCTTTGTATGTTTGGTAGAATTCCTCGGTGAAGCCGTCCGGTCCTGGACTTTTATTTGTAGGGAGGTTTTTAATTGCTATTTCTATTTCCTTTCTAGTGATCGGAATGTTCAAGTGTTCAGATTCTTCTTGATTCAGTTTTGGTGGACAGTATGTTTCCAGAAACTTGTCCATCTCCTCTAGGTTATCCAGTTTGGTTCCATATAGTTTTTCATAATATTCTCGTATGATGTTCTGTATTTCTATTTTGTTTGTTGTAATTTCTCCATTTTCCTTTCTTATTTTGCTAATTTGTGCTCTCTCTTTTTTTTTCTTTGTGAGTTTGGCCAGAGGTTTGTCGATTTTATTTACTTTTTCAAAAAACCAGCTTTTGGTTTGGTTGATTTTTTCTATGGTCTTGTTAATCTCTATTGTATTTAATTCCCCTCTGATCTTTATTATTTCCTTCCTTCTGCTGCTTTTTGTTCTTCTTTTTCTAATTCATTCAGGTAGTGGGTTAAAGTGTTTATTTGAGATTGTTCTTCTTTTTTGAGGAAGGCTTGTATCACTATAAACTTCCCTCTTAGCACTGCCTTTGCTGTGTCCCATAGGTTTTGAGTTGTTGTGCTTTCATTATCATTTGTCTCAAGGTATTTTTTAATTTCAGCTTTGATTTCCTCATTGATCCATTGTTTTTTTCAATAACATATTGTTTAATCTCCATGCTTTCCTTTTTTTCTCCTTTGTTTCTCTATTCTGTTGTTTTCTTAATTGAAGTGTGGTTGATTTACAATGTTGTGTCAGTTTCTGGTATACAGCATAGTGATTGTTATACACATATATATATATTCATTTTCATATTCTCTTTCATTATAGGTTATGACAAGATATTGATTATAGTTCCCTACACTATACAATAGGACCATGTTTATTCTGTATATAATAGTTTGTATCTTCTAATCCCAAACCACTGATTTATCTCTCCCCCCATTTCCCATTTGGTAAACATAAGTTTGTTTTCTATGTCTGTGAGTTTATTTCTGTTTTGTAAATAAGTACGTCTTTTTTTTTTTTTTTTTTAGATTCCATATATAAGGAATACCATATGGTATTTTTCTTTCTTTTTCTGGCTTACTTCACTTGGTATGATGAGCTCCAGGTTCATCCATGTTGCTGCAGATGGCATTATTTCATTCTTTTTTATGGCTGAGTAGTATTCCATTGTGTATATATACCACATCTTCTTTATCTAGTCACCTGTTGAAGGACATTTAGGTTGTTTCCATGTCTTGGCTGTTGTAAGTAGGGCTGTTATGAACATTGAGGTGCATGTATCTTTTTGAATTGGAGTTTTCTCCATATATATGCCCAGGAGTGGGATTGCTGGGTCATATGGCAACTCTGTTTTTAGGTTTTTAAGGAATCTCCATACTATTCTCCATAGTAGCTGCACCAAATTACGTTCCCACCAACAGTATAGAAGGGTTCCCTTTCTCCAGCCCTCTCCAGTATTTATCATTTATGGACTTTTTGGTTTGTTTGTTTGTTTGTTTATTTATTTTAATTTTTTTTATTGAGTTATAGTCATTTTACAATGTTGTGTCAAATTCCAGTGGAGAGCACAATTTTTCAGTTATACATGAACATACATATATTCATTGTCACATTTTTTTCACTGTGAGTTACCAAAGATCTTGTATATATTTTCCTGTGCTATACAGTATAATCTTGTTAATCCATTCTGCATATGCCTGTCAGTATCTACAAATTTTGAAATCCCAGTCTGTCCCTTCCCACCTCACGCCCCCTTGGCAACCACAAGTTTGTATTCTATGTCTATGAGTCTGTTTCTGTTTTGTATTTATGTTCCTTTTTTTTTTTTTTTTTTAGATTCCACATATAAGTGATCTCATATGGTATTTTTCTTTCCCTTTCTGGCTTACTTCACTTAGAATGACATTCTCCTGGGACATCCATGTTGCTGCAAATGGCATTATGTTGCCATTTTTATGGCTGAATAGTATTCCACTGTATAAATATACCACTTCTTCTTTATCCAGTCATCTGTTGATGGACATTTAGGGTGTTTCCATGTCTTGGCTATTGTAGATAGTGCTGCTGTGAACATTGGGGTGCAGGTGTCATTTTGAAGTAGGTTCCTTCTGGATATATGCCCAGGAGTGGGATTCCTGGGTCATATGGTAAGTCTATTCCTAGTCTTTTGAGGAATCTCCATACTGTTTTCCACAGTGGCTGCACCAAACTGCATTCCCACCAGTATAGGAGGGTTCCCTTTTCTCCACAGCCTCTCGGGCATTTGTTACTTGAAGACTTTTGAATGATGGCCATTCTGACTGGTGTGAGGTGATACCACATCGTAGTTTTGATTTACATTTCTCTGATAATTAGTGATATTGAGCATTTTTTCATGTGCCTATTGATCATTTGTATTTCTTCCTTGGAGAATTGCTTGTTTAGGTCTTCTGTCCATTTTTGGATTGGGTTGTTTGTTTTTTGTTATTAAGTTGTATGAGCTATTTGTATATTCTGGAAATTAAAGCTTTGTCAGTCCCATCATTTGCAAATATCTTCTTCCATTCCATACATTGTTGTTTTGTTTTACTTATGATTTTCTTTGCTGTTCCAAAGCTTATAAGTTTAATTAGGTCCCATTTGTTAATTTTTGCTCTTACTTCCATTGCTTGGGTAGCCTGCCCAAGGAGAACATTGCTAAGATTTATGTCAGAGAATGTTTTGCCTATGTTTTCTTCTTGGAGGTTTATTGTATCTTGTCTTATGTTTAAGTCTTTAAGCCATTTTGAGTTTATTTTGTGTATGGTGTAAGGGAGTGTTCTAGCTTCATTGATTTACATGCTGCTGTCCAGTTTTCCCAACACCATTTGTTGAAGAGATTGTCTTTATTTCATTGTATATTCTTGCCTCCTTTGTCGGTGATTAGTTAACCAAAAGTTTGTGGGTTCATTTCTGGGTTCTCTTTTCTGTTCCATTAGTCCGTATGTCTGTCTTTGTACCAATAGCATGCTGTCTTGATTACTGTAGGTCTGTAGTATTGTCTGAAGTCTGGGAGAGTTATTCCTCCAGCCTCTTTCTTTTTCTTCAGTAATGCTTTGGCAATTCTAGGTCTATTTGTGGTTCCATATAAATTTTATTATGATTTGTTCTAGTTCTGTAAAATATGTCCTGGGTAATTTGATAGTGATTGCATTAAATCTGAAAATTGCCTTGGGCAATGTGACCATTTTAACAATATTGATTTTTCCATTTATGGACTTTTTAATAATGGCCATTCTGACTGGTGTGAAGTGATACCTCATCGTAGGTATCACTTCATTTCTCTGGTTTGCATTTCTCTGATTTGCAGTTCTCTGGTAATTAGCGATATTAAGCATTTTTCATGTGCCTGTTGGCCATCTGTATGTTTTCTTTGGAGAAATGTCTGTTTAGGTCCGCTGCCCATTTTTGGATTGGGTTGTTTGGGTTTTTTTGTTATTGAGTTGTATGAGCTATTTATATATTCTGGAATTTAAGCCCTTGTCAGTCACATCATTTGCTAATATTTTCTCCCACCATGTAGGTTGTCTTTTCATTTTGTTTATGGTTTCCTTTGCTCTGCAAAAGCTTATAAGTTTAGTTACATCCAGTTTGTTTGTTTTTGTTTTTATTTCTACTGCTTTGGTAGACTGACCTAGGAAAACATTGCTATGATTATGTAAGAGGATGTTTTGCCTATGTTTTCTTCTAAGAGATTTATGGTGTCCTGTCTTATGTTTAAGTCTTTAAGCATTTTGAGTTTATTTTTATGTATAATGTGAGTGTTCTAACTTCATGGATTTACATGCAGCTGTCCAGCTTTCCCAACACCACTTGCCAAAGAGACTGTCTTTTCTCCACTGTGTATTCTTGCCTCCTTTGTTGAAGATGAATTGACTGTAGATGTGTGGGTTTATTTATGGGCTCTCTGTTCTGTTTCATTGATCCATATGTCTGTTTTTGTGCCAGTACCATGCTGTTTTAATTACGGTAGCTTTGTGGTATTGCCCGAAGTCTGGCTTATGCCTCAAGCTTCATTCTTTTTCTTCAGTATTGCTTTGGCAATTGTGGGTCTTTTGTGATTCTGTATAAATTTTAGGATTATTTGTTCTAGTTCTGTGAAAAATGTTCTGGGTAATTTGATAGGGATCACATGAAATCTGTAGATTGCTTTGGGTAGTATGGCCATTTTAACAATATTAATTCTTCTAATCCAAAAGCATGGGGTATATTTCCATTTCTTTAAAAAATTTTAATTTCCTTTTCAATGTTTTAGAGTTCTCAGCATGCAAGTTTTTCACCTCCTTGTCAAGTTTACTCCTGAGTATTTAATTTTTTGGATGTGATTTTAAAAGGGATTTTTTTTTTACTTTCCTTTTCTGATAGTTTATGTCTATAGAAATGCAACAGATTTCTGTATGTTAATCTTGTAACCTGCTACCTTGCCAAATTTATTTATCAGCTCTAGTAGGTTTTGTGTGGCATCTTTAGGATTTTCCATATATAGTATCATGTTATCTGCATATAGTGACAGTTCTGACTTGAGTCCCTTTGATTTCTTTTTCTTGCCTGATTGCTGTGGCTAGGACTTCCAAGACTATGTTGAAAAGAAGTGGTGAAAGTGGGCATCTTTGTCTTGTTCCAGATTTTAGTGGGAAAGCTTTCACCTTTTCTGTCAAGTATTATGTTGGCTGTGGGTCTGTCGTAAATAGCTTTTATTATGTTGAGATATGTTCCCTCTGTACTCACTTTGGTAAGAGTTTTTATCATGAATGGATGTTGAATTTTATCAAATGATTTTCTGCGTCAGTTGAGATGATCATGTGGTTTTTTGCCCTTTGTTCTATGGTTTTTGAGTGGCATTTTATAAATGTAAAATATGTCAAGTTTTTTCATGGCACTGTTACAGTCCTCTATATCCCTGCTGATTTTTTTGCCTACATGTTCTATCAAGTACTAAAAGAAGAGTGTTAACTTCTCCAATTGTAATTATAAAATTATCTTTTGCTCCTTTCAATTTTTCTCTCATCTCATGTATTTTGTAGCTCTGTCAGTTAGGATTACTATGTTTTCCTGATGGAATGAGCCTTTTAACATTAAGTAACATCTCTTTTTATCTGTAGTAATTTTTCTTATTCTAGAGTCCACTTTGTATGATATCAATATAACTACTGCAGCTTTCTTTTTGATTAGTGTTTAAGTGATACATTTTTTATCATCCTTTTTCTTTTAACTTATACATGTCTTTTATGTTTAAAGTAGGTTTTTGAATACAGGATATAGTTGGAGCTGTTTTAAAAAATTCAATCTGACAATCTCTGTCTTTTAATTGATGTATTTAGACCATTTCTTTTAATGTAGTTATTAATATTTACATTTAGATTGACGACTATCTCCTTTTTCTGTTTGATTCCTCTATATGTCATTTCATGCCTTCTTTTGGATTAACTGAATATTCTTTAGTATTTCATTTTTATTTATCTGTTAGCTTTTTGATTATGTCTTCATATATAATATCTCTTATCTGTATCTATATCTATATATCTGTATATATCTGTGTATATATACATATATATATATAATTTTTTATGTTGCTCTAGAGATGGTACAATACAAACCTAACTTTTCAGTCTACTTAGAGTTAATATTTTACATTTTCAAGTAAAATATAGAAGACTTACCACCATAAAGGTACTATTAGCTTCCCTCCTTTATGTTATCATTATCATAAGTATTATAGAAACATAAATTGAACCCTTCTCTCAAGGTTCTATAAATTACCATTTTTTTCTTTCAACGGTCATGTGTACTTTTGAAAACCATAAAGGAAAAAAATAGCCTTTTGTATTTTTATTTCTTCATTCCTGAAGACTGGGATCATTTTCCTTTAGCTTGGAATGCTTCCTTTAGCATGTATTTTAGAGCAGTTCTTCTAGTGACAAATTCTCTTTGATTCCTTCACTTGAGAATGTCATTGTTTTCCTTTTATTTCTGAAGACTGTTTTCATTTGATACAGAATTCTGGGTTGACATTTCTTTCAGCACTTTAGTGGTGTTGTTTCATTATCTTCTGACCTCCATGGCTTCTGATATGAAGTCAATAGTATTTCAAATAGCTGATCTTATATATATAATGTATTGTTTTCTTTGGCTGCTTTCAAGACTTTTTTCTTTATCTTTAGTGTTTAGCAGTTTGATTTTTAATGTGTCTGGCCTTTTTTCCCCTTCATTTATTCTGTTTTAAATGTTTGACTTTTTTATTCTGTAAATTTATGTTTTTCACCAAATTTGCTAAGTTTGACATTTTCTTCTTAAGTTTTTTTTTCTGTGCTAACCTTTCCCTTCTCTCTCAGGGACCTCAGTGACATGAATGTTAGACCTTTCAAAATTGGCACACAGATCCCTAAAGCTCTGTTTATTTTTTCTCAGTGATTTTCATCTGCTTTTCAGTTTGGATAATCTTTATTGATCTATATTTATTGATCTTATTTTTTCTGTCATCTCCATCGTACTATTGAACCTATCCAGTAGTTTTAAAATTTCATATGTTGTATTTATCGGTTTCAAAATTTACGTTTTGTTCTTTCTCGTAATTTCTATTTCTTTGCTAAGCATGTCTATTTTTTCATTCATTTCAATAGTGTTTGTATTTACTTCATAGAGAGTGATTACCTAGCTGCTTTAAAGACTGATAATTCTAACATCTGATTCAATTTGAGGTTGGCATCCATTGATTGTCTTTTCCCTTGAGAATTGATCAGCTTGTGCTGGTTCTTGGTAGGCTGAATAATTTTGTATTGTACTCAGGACATTTTGTATAGTAATTTTTGAGACTCTGGGTCCTGTTAAAATATTTTGGAAAACATTGATTGTTTTGTTTGAGCAGGCCACCAACCTGATTAGGTTCAAATGACAAGTTCTGTCTCTGTGGGGAGGCTTTTCTTTGCTATTTGAGTATATTCTGCACATGCGCAGCATGGGGAAGTGAGCTTGGGACTTTTGTTGGTTTATACACGTGATTAAGGATCACCTTTTCCTGCTCTCTCCTCCATAGGATTTCTCCCACACTTTCCAGCTTCCAGGCGCTCCCTGGCCTGGTCCTCTTGCTGGAAAGTTGGGGTTCTCTTGATGCTTTAGCCACTGGCACTGTTGCAGTTTTGCATGATTGGGCCCACAGGAAATACTGATTGTGATCATAGGACAGAGGAGAAAACCTAGCATTCTTTGCACAATAGGATCCTCCTTTCCCAAAGGGACAGGCTTCTTGCAGGGAGTTAGGTGCCTGTGTTACTGCCGTTGGTCCTTTACTTCTCAGACTGAAGCTGGCCTTGGGGTGGAGCCAGGGAGGAAAAACAGAGATTAAAAACAGTGTGTATTGCTCCACACTCTCTGACTTAATTTCGGGGCCACATTGCCCAAAATAGGTCATTTCTTAGAGTTTTTGTTTCCTGCAACACTTTGCAGTTCCCCCAATTTGACTCACCTTTGGGTTAAAGCCAAGAGATAAAGGGAGAAAAGATAAAACATAGAGCTCGTTACCACCATATTGATGATACTTCAAGTTTTGACTTCCCTCCCCAGCCCAGCTGCTGGCATTTACGCTTCAGGATCCTCGTGTGGCTGCTTTCTGTCCAGCGTTTGTAGCTGTTGTCATTTGGAGGCTATAGTGGACTTACTCTGTTGTAGTTGGAACTGGAGTTAAGCCAGTTTTTACTCTGGGGCCTTAACCTGTGGTTTCTTCATTCAGCAGCTCAATTTGGGCCCTTACACCTGCATGGTTCATGGAGACTTAACAAAATCTTTCTGTCTGTCGGCCTGAGTTTTCTATGTGTACCACAAGACATACATTTGTGCCTTGCAGATTTATGCAGGTTTGGTTGCCTCTCTCTGCTGCTTTGAGCTCTCTTTGTGTCAGGGTTTTAGAAATTAATTGGCATTGGTCTTACTGTCTTCTGGGGGAGATAGAGCTAGAAAGACCAAGTACAAGTCCAGTCTCTGCTGCTTACTAGCTGTTTGGTATTGGAAGGGCTGCTTTGTTCCTCTGAGCCTGAATTTCCACATCCGTAAAATGTTACATGAATGCCTGATTTGAAGGCTAATTTATTTAACAATTACTTATTTAGTATCTGTCATATGCCAGGCATTATTTTAGGTATGAGGCACATAGTAATGAAAAATAGCAGACCAAAATTCCTGTCTTCATGCAGCTTATATTCCAGTGGTGGGTGGACAAAAAAATATGTGTGTAGGAATTAGATATAATTTATTAAAAGCAAGACTAGGAAGTGCTCAGTATGTGCTCCTCACCTAGACGTGGAACACTTAAACGACACATTCCTTATGGTGCGAGTGCCAGTCATCTTTGCCTGGTGTAGTGATGAGACGTAAAATGAGCTCCAAGTAACCCATAATGAAAAAGAATATGAAAAGGAATGTATGTATGTACACATATGACTAAAACATTATGCTCTACACCAGAAATTGACACATTGTAAACTGGCTATACTTCAATAAAAAAAATAAATAAAATGAGCTCCAGTCAGTTGGAATTAAAATAAGTCTTGGCTTCCCATCTCTTCCCACCCCAGTTGTGTGCAAACCTCCTGTTTATGTCTGGAAATGGCAGTGCTCCAGTACTGGACAGATCCCCACTGGCAGCATTGCCCAGTTGTAACTATTCCACTTAGAGCAGTTATATGTAAGAGGCGAGGCTTTGCTTAGAAATGTGGGCCTGGAATAAAATCAGATCCTTGGGGACAATGAGCTTTTGAAAAAAATCTTAAGACCAAAAAGTCATCATGGTTTTACTCTTGTGGCTGCTACAGCTGAAGAATAGATAAACTACGTCACTGATTTATACAGATGGTAAAGTTACAGTGAGTTCAAATAGTTTGTTTGCTATGTGTACACTTCCCTATCCATGATCTACTTTAATGCTCACAATATCCCTGGAAGGAGGAGAAGAGAGAAAGGAGAGAAGGAGGAAGAGGGGAGGAGGGAGAAGATGACGGTAAGGGTGTGGTGAGACTAACAGCTAACAGTTATGGAGCATTTGCTATGAACTAAGCACTTTATGTGCATTGTCTCATTTAATAAATGAGCAGGACCAAGATTACTGTCTTAATTTCATTGTGAGGAAGACTGAGGCTTGAGGAATCAGTGGCTGGGATAGGTCTAGGCCCCAGGCCCAGTCAAGTGTTCTCTCTGCTGTCCCCTGTCTGCCTGGAGGACAGGCAGAGTCGGGGTCCTGTGAGCACCCCTGCAGGGACCTGCCAAGTCCTCCTGCCTCCCTCCCACACCACCTCCCACCGTCTCTGGCACAGGCAGGTTCACAGCAAGGCCTCCCTGATGCATATATTTCCTAGGTGGTGACCTCGCTTCCGATCCAGGAGCACAGGCTGTGGATTAGTGTGTCCGTCACACTAGCTGGTTAACACCCAGGAAAGTGTGATGCTAGGCGTTTCAACATGGCTGAATCAGTGGTGCCATTCAGAAGCGTGGCATGTTGACTTGGCTGTTTTGACACTGGGACATTTTAACATGGTCTAAAGAAACACACTTAAAATGTATTAAAACTTCAGCTCACAATGTTTGTTTTATTACCTAATGATGTGAAGGATGGATGTCCTTGACTCCACCCCCATTGCCTGAATATGAGGTTTTAGAATGGAGGATACTCTGGATTGGAGTAGGGGTGTGTGGTGTGATTAAATCTTTAAAACCTATATTTCTTGAGGATAGGCAGGTGTTAAGATTTGGCTGATTTCTTCTTGGATGCCACATCAAAAAACTCCACATCTTCACAAGAGGCCACTCTTCACTGGGCATCCAAAAGCCTGGTCTGAGGGTTCAAGCACCAGAGGCAGCCCAGGCCAAGGTGGTCCCTGACCCACAGGAAAGGAGGGCTCCAGACTGCTTTGTCTATTTTGCCCCAGTCTGTCTTCATTCCCATCTCCTCGTGCCACGATCTCTGCCGTCTTTTCCCCTCCTGGGCTTTTCCATGACAACACTTGGATGTGATGTGTAGATACAGACTCTAGGCTCTTTCTTAAAACTGCTGCTTTGGTGTTTCAAGGTTTTGATCGCTTGTCTTTGGGTTTCCTCAGTGCAAGTGCTGTGGTAGTAAAAGCAGGAGCTAAAATTGGGGGGCTGACTCAGATCCCAGCTGTATTAATGGGAGAGAATGTCTACTGAGAACACGAGCTTTCAAGTCAGGAGGATGAGAGTTTAGCCTGGCCTCTACCGCTTGATAGATCAGTAGGCTAACTACTCTGAACCTTGGTGCTCTGGACTGAGTTGTGTCCCCCCAAATTCATATGTTGAAGTCCCAACCACCAACATGATTGTATTTGAAGATGGGACCTTGGGTAGATAAGTAGGTTTAGATGAGATCATGTGGGTGGGGCCCTCAGGATGGGATCAGTGCCCTTATAAAAAGAGACCCCAGAGAGCTTGCCTGTGTGCTCCCTGCCAGGCCCCCACCCAGGTGAGGACACAGTGACAAGGACGCCTCCTGCAAGCCAGAAAGAAAGCTCTCACCAGAACCTGGTTGTGCTGGCGCCCTGATTTTGGGCTTTCCAGCCTCTATAACTATGAGAAATTAAACTGATTGTTAAAACTACCCAGTGTGTGGTGTTTCGTCACAGCAGCAGACTAAGGCACTCGGTTTCCTCACTTGTGAAATGGAGGTCATAACATTTACTTTGTAGATTTTAGAGACTTTGAACTAACTGTATATATGACTAGTAGCCTGCATATTATTATACATTTCTTTTCAATAATGTCATCACAATAGTCATCGTGATCATTATAAATAACAATAATTTCATTTTAGGGGATGAGACGTTCCACTGAAATGAATTATCGAGATAACACAGGTTTACTTTCTTATGCAACAAACTCTAAAACCAAATGTCTTCTAGGCCAAGTGACGTCCGTCACATGCTTTTCTGCCTTCTCAAGTAGTATCATGAAAATAATGCTTCATAGTGCATAATATTAGGAAGAGCGTAGGTTTATGAAAGTTTTGTATATTTACACATAAAATTATACATATGAATGTACTGAAATGTGAGGGTACTGAAATGTGTGGTAAACTGTATTTCTAATGAGTCATAATGTTGAGCATTTTTCATATGCTCACTTTCCGTCTGTGTATCTTCTTAGGGGAGGTGTCTGTTCAGATCTTTTACTCATTTTCAAAATTGGGTTTTTTTCTTATTGTTGAGTTTTATGAGTTCTCCCAGTCTGTGGCTTTTCTTTTTATTTTCTTAACTGTATCTTTTGTAGAGCAGAAGTTTTAAATTTTTGAAAAGTTCCAATTACCAAATATTCCATTCATGGATTGTGATTTGGGTTTTGATCTAAAACCTCATTGCCAAACCTGAACAGCCCTATATCTGTCAAAGTAATTGAATTTATTTTCAAAACCCTCCATGCACAAAGGAACTCCAGGCACAGATGATTTCACTGGTAAATTCTATCAGACACTTAAGGAATAAATAATAGGAATCTTGCACAAAATCATTCAGAAGATAGAGCAGGAAGGAATACTTCTCAACTCTATCTAATGAGGACAGCATCACCCTGGTAACAAACCTAACAAAGACTTAAGAAAACTGTAGATGACTATCCTTCATGAACATGAGAACACAAAATGGATTAAGGACACAAAAATCCTTTATATAACTTTGTCAAATAAAATCCAGCAATGTGAAAATGGACAATTCATCATGCTTAAGCAATATTTATTCTAGGAACACAAAATTGAGTTAGTATTTGAAAATCAATCAATGTAGTTCACCTTCACACAATAAAGGAAGAAAACCATATGGTTATCTCAAAAACAGAAAAAGCATTTGACAAAATTCAACAGCCATCATCATAAAAACTTAGCAAATTAGAAAGAAAAGATACTTCTTCAACCTGATAAAGGACATCTACAGAAAACCTACAGCTTATCTCACAATGGAGAAATATGAAACACTTTCCTTCTGATACTAAGAACCAGATAATGTTGTCCATGCTCATCTCTTCAACATTGAACTGGAGATCCTAGCCAGTGCAGTAAGTCAAGTAAAGGAAGTGAGATATACAGACAGGGATGGAGGAGTTACAATTGTCTTCATTGGTGCATAAAATGATTATGTATGTAGAAAAATCCTAAGGAATCTAGGAAAAAGCAACTAAAACCAGTAAGTGAAGTAGCAAATTCAGAGGTACCAGATCAGTTTACAAAAATCAGTTTTTTTAATACACCAGGAACAATAGCATGTTCCTGTTGCATTTATAATAGCATGAAAAACCCATAAAATACATACAGAAAATTTAACAGGATACATATAAGACCTCTACACTGAAAACTATGAAACATCATGCAGAAAATGTAAAGATTTCAGTAAATTGAGAGATATGTCACAGTCACAAATCGTAATATTCAATATAGTTAAGATGTCAGTTCTTCCCAAGTAATGCAATCCAAAACTGTTACAGCAGAATTTTTTTGTTAGAAATTAACAAGTTGATTCTAAAATTTATATAGAACTAAGAGGTCCTAGAATGTCTAATGCAATCTTGAAAAGGGGGAACAAAGTGGAAAATTTAAACTACTTGATTTCAAAACTTACTAAAAAAAAGTACAGCAATCTCTAGCATGGTATAGATTTAAGGACAGGCATATAAATTAAAAGAACAGAACAGCAAGTCCAGAACAGACCCACATGTATGGTCAGTTAATTTTCAACCAAGGTTCCAAGGTAATTCAGTGGGGAGTGGATATTCTTCTCAAATGTTGGTGTTGGAACAACTGGACAGCCATATGGAAAACAAGAAGCACCTTGACCCACTATACCTTCACCATGCTCAAAAATTAATTCAAATGGATCGTGAACTTAAATATAAAGTCTGAAAGTTAAAACCTTCTAGAAGAATAGATAGGAGGAAAGCGACTCCACACTAAGATAGGCTAAAATTTATTTGGGCACAATCACTAATCATAAAAATTTATAAATTGGATTCAATAAAGATTAAAACCTACTCATCAAAAGACACATTTAATAAAAGGGAAGGGCAAACAGAGTAGGAGAGAATATTCACATTCATATATCTGATCACGGACTTTTGGCCAAAGTATGGGAAGAACTCTACGACTCAGTAAGACAGAAAATCTAGTGTTAAAATCAGCAATTTATTTTGAGTGGACACTTTACACAACATGTATGAATGGATGACTATACAGTCAACATACTTATTTAGCAGGAAAATTCAGTGAAATAACTCAGCCACTGGAATGACTACAATTTAAACAATTTTTTTTTCATTTTAATTTGCAATTTAATCCCCAAAATGATTACTGCTCCTTCCAGAAAATACTAAGCTATCAAAAAGGACAGCCATCTCTATTGTATCCTCAGTGATAAGTTTCTCAGAAAATTTGTACAGTCTTTGCATTATTATTATGTATTTCTTCTTTATTACTTTAGGCTCAGAAGCAGGCTATTAAATAATTACGTTTTAGATTAATATTATTGTTCCAGTTTTATTGGGAAATAATTGACATACATCATTGTATAAGTTTACGGTGTTCAGCATGACAGTTTGATTGTATATACTGTGAGATGATTACCACACTAGGTTTAGTTAACATCTATCATCTCATACAGATAAAATTTTAAAAAGGAAAGCAATTTTAAATTTATAAATGTTATAAAAGATAAAGATTTAATACCTCCACCTCTCCTTCCTCTTGTCCAAATTTTATCATACTTTTAATCATGTCCATCATTAATGTTTGCATTATTATAACAATGTAAATATGCTCACTGCAAAACATATTAGAGTATCGTGATTACATGTCTTATTAAAATTTGAAGTATAATTGACCTACAACACTATGTTAGTTCCAGGTGCACATCATAGTGATTTGGTATTTCTATACATTACAAAATGATCACCACAATAAGTCCAGTTACCATCTGTCACCATACAAAGATATTACAATATTATTGACTATATTCCCCATGCTATACATTTCATCCCATGACTATTTTGTAGCTGGGAGTTTGTACCTCTTAATCTTCATTACCTCTTTAACTCATTCCACCAACTACCCCCTCCCCCCCCCACTGCTGGCGACAACCTGTTTGTTCTCTGTATTGTTTTATTTATTCGTTCATTTTGTTTTTTAGATTTCACAGGTAAGTGAAATCATACAGTATTTGTCGTTCTCTGTTTAACTTATTTCACTTAGCATAATACCCTCTAGGTCCATCCATGTTGTTACAAATGGCAAGGATTCATTCTTTTTTATGGCTGAAATTCCACTGTGTGTGTGTGTGTCTGACATCTTTGTCGATTCGTCTCTCAGTGGACAATTTAGTTGGTTTCATATCTTGGGTATTATAAATAATGCTGCCATGAACATAGGGGTGCTTGTATCTTTTCAAATTGGTGTTTTTGTTTTCTTTGGAAAAATGCACAGAAGTGGAATTGCTGGATCATATGGTAGTTCTATTTTTAGTTTCTTGAGGAATCTCCATACTGTTTTCCATAGTAGCTGCAGCAATTTTCCACCAACATTCCCACCAACAGCGCACAAATATCCTTTCCCCACAGCCTTGCCTACATTTGTTATTTCTTGTCTTTTTGATAATAGCCATTCTGACAGGTGTGAGGTGATAATCTCATTGTACTTCTGATTTGCATTTCCCTGATGAGTAGTGATGTTGAGCATCTTTTCAGTTGTCTATTGTTATGTCATCTCTGGAAAAATGTCCATTCAGGGCCTCTGCCCAATTTTTAATTGGGTTGTTTGGTTTTTTTGATGTTGAGGTATGTGAGTTCTTTGTATATTTTTGATATTAACCCCTTATCAGATATATCATTAGCAAACATCTTCTCTCCTTCATAGGCAGCCTTTTCATTTTGTTGAGTTCCCTTTGCTGTGAAAAAGCTTTTTACTTTGATATAATTTGTGTATTTTTGCTTTTTTTCCTCTTGCCTGAGGAAGCAGATACAAAAAAAGAAATATTGCAAAGACTCATGTCAAAGCATGTACTGCCTATATTTTCTTCTTAGAGTTCAATGGTTTCAGTCTTATGTTTAAGTCTTTAATTAATTTTGAGTTTATTTTTGTGTCTGGTATGATAAAGTAGCCCAGTTTGATTCTTTTGCATACAGCTGTCCAGTTTTCCCAACATCATTTACTGAAGAGGCAGTTGTTTCCCCATTGTATATTCTTGCCTCCTTTGTCATCGATTAATTGACCACATTAATAGGGGTTCATTTCTGGGCTCTCTATTCTGTTCCATTGATCTGTGTGTCTGTTTTTGTACTTGTACCATACTGTTTTGATTACCGTCACTTTGTAGTATAGTATGAAACCAGGCAACATGATACCTCCAGCTTTGTTCTTTCTCAGCCCTGTTTTGGCTATTCAAAAATTTTTTTTTGTTTTTGCATACAGTTTTAACATTTCTTGTAAAGCTGGTTTACTGGTACTAAACTCTTTGAACTTTTGCTTGTCTGTAAAGTTCTTTCTCTCTCCTTTAAGTTTGAATGATTGCCTTGCTGGTTAGGGTATTCTTGGTTGTAGATGTTTTTTCCTTTCATCACTTTAAATATATCATGCCCCACACTTTTCTGGCCTGTAAAGTTTCTTTTGGAAAGTCTGCTGATAGTATTGTGGGAGTTCCCTTCCACATAACTAGTTGCTTTTTCCAGCTGCTTTTAAGATTCTCTCTTTACCTTTCATTTTTGCCATTTTACTTACAGTATGTCTTGGTGTGGATATCTTTGGGTTAATCTTGTTTAAGACTCTCGGTGCTTCCTGGACCTGGAGGCTCATTTCCTTTCCCAGGTTAGAGAATTTTTTTTAGCTAATATTTCTTTGAATAAGTTCTTTGTCCCTTTCTCTCTTTCTTCTTCTCAGACCCCTATAATGTGAATGTTAGTAAGCTTGATATTGTCCCAGTGGTCTCTTAAACTGTTCTCATTTTAAAAAATTCATTTCTCTTTTCTACTCTTAAGTGATTTCCACTACTCTGTCTTCCAGTTCACTGACATGTTCCTCTGTATCATCTAAACAACTGTAGAGTCTTTCTGGTGTATATTTTATTTCAATTATTGTATTTTCAGCTCTTTTTGGTTCTTTTTTATATTTTCTAACACTTTGTTAAACTTCTCACTGTATTCATCCATTCTTCTCCCAAGTTTGTTGGGCATCTTTATGATCATTACCTTCAGCTCTTTGTCAGGTAGATCACTTATCTCCACTTCACTTAATTCTTCTAGGGTTTTATCTTGTTCTTTCATTTGGAGCATATTCCTCTGTCAATTCCTTTTGCATAATTCTCTGTTTTTATTTCTATGTATTAGGAAGGTTGGTTATGTTTTTTGGAGAAGTGGCCTTATGTAGGAAATTTCCAGTGGGACCCAGCAGCACATTCCCCTCCGGTCACCAGAGCTATATGCTCCAGAAATGCCCCCTATGTGGGCTATGTGGGCCCTTCTGTTGTGGCAAACCAGCTACTCTGGGCATACTGGTAGGTGGGGTTGACCCCTGAGGTGAGATGAGTGGTGGGCCTGGGGGTGCTCAGGGCTGGTGCTGGCCTGCTGGTGCATGGGACTGGATCCCTGTGTGGCTGGTGCTCAGGAGAACTAGTGCCACGTGGCTGGCTGACTCCAAAATGGCTCTTATAAGCACCAACATCCTGGTGGTGGAACAAGCTCTCCAAATTGACTACTGCCAGCATCTGTGTCCCAGGGAGAATCACAGCTGCCTTCTGCCTCTTCAGGAGGCTCTCCAAGATAAGCAGATGGGTCTGACGCAGGTTTCTTTCAAATTACTACTTCTGCTCTGGGTTTTGGACTGTATGGGGCTTTGTGTGTACCCTTTAAGAGCAGAGTCTCTGTTTCTTAAAGCCCTTTGGCTCTCTTGTAAGCATGCTCCACTGGCCTTCAAAGCCAGATGTTCTGCGGCCCCATCTTCCTGGTGTAGGACCCCTGGGCTGATGTGGGGCTCAGACCTCTCACTCCTTGGGGAGAAATTCTGTAATTGTGATTGTACTCCTGTTTGTGGGTCGCCTACCCAGGGATGTGGGTCTTGACCATACCACATCTGCATCTCTCTACCCATCTAGTGTGATTCCTTCTTTATATCTTTAGTTCTGGAAAATCTTTTCTGCTAGTCTTCAGGTTTAAGTGATAGTCACTCTGTAACTAGTTGTAATTTTGGTGTGCCATCGGAGAAGGTGAGATCAAGGTCTTCTTGCTCCATCATCTTGCTCACTCCCCTTACAGTTTAAATAAGTGACAGTGCCAAATGTTGGCGAAGATTTGGGGAAACTAGAATGCCCATACATTGCTCTGTATGGGGATGCCAAATTATACAGCTACTTTGGAAAAGAGATTGGCTGTGTTTTTCAAGTTTAACATATGCTTACCATATATCCCAACAATGAAACTCTTTGTTATTTATCCAAGAAAAATGAAAAATAAGACACCTACCCCCAAAATAGAAGGGTTGTACATGAACATTCTTAGAAACATTTTTCATAATAGCCCCAAAGTGAAAAAAATCCAATGGCCATCAACTGGTGAATGAACAAACAAATTGTAGTATATGCATACTATGGAATACTGTGTGGTAATCAATAGGAGTAAAATATTCATACACATAACAAAAATGGATGAATCTCAAAAAGCATGAAGTCCAATGAAAACATGACATACTGTATGATTTCATTTACATGCAATTCTGGGAAAGGCAAAACTATAGTTACAAAACGAAGATTAGTGGCTGAGGATCAAGGTTAGGGGAGGAGACCAACTGCACAGGGGCTCAAGGGAAACATTTTTGGTGATAAAGATGGTCTGTATCTTGATTGTGGCTGTTTATGTGACTATATATGATTACCAAAGTTAATCAAACTGTATCCTTAACATCGGTGAGTGTTACTGACTGCAATTCATGCCTCAGTAAATCTTCAAAAAAAGAAAATACATCAAATACCAAAAAAGCTGACATTTTCCAGTGCTAGTGAGGATGTGGAGTTACTGTAACTCTCATATTGTTGGTTGAGGTGTAACATTGTACAGTCTCTCTGGGAACAAGTTGGTAGTTTGTTTTAAAGTTAAATACACACTTAGCAGTATTCGATTCCTAGATATTTATTCAAGAGAAATGGAAACATATGTCCACCAAGACTTTTATATGAGTATTAATAGCAGTTTCACTCGTAAAAGCCCAAAACTAGAAACAATCCAAATGCTCATCAGTAAGTGAATGGATAAACAAATTGTGGTATATTCATACAATGAAATACTACCTAACAAAGATCCCAAAGCTACTGAAATACACGACATTATGGATGAATCTCAAAAACATTATGCTGTGTGAAAGAAAAGCACCTCTTTCATGATTCCATTTACATGAAGTTTTAGAATAAGTGAAACTATAATGATTGAGATCACGTTCATCTTTGGCTGGAGGTGAGGGGAACTGACTGTAAAAAGGACAAGAGGGAACTTTTGGGGTGATGGAATTACTGAACATCTTGAATGCAGTGGTTATATGCATGCGTGTACACACACACATATATTTATATAAATAGTGCCTAACTTAGGTATTCTGAGATCCCACAGTCTGATTTTAGGCATTCTGGGTTATAAACAGAAGAAAAAAATTTCTTCTAAAGATGCAGTTGAAGGGTAAATTCACACTCATTAGGACTTTTCATTATTACCATTTTAACATGATTTGTTTTACTTTCCTAGGGATTCTTTTTAACTTGGTTCCCTGTACTGAGCCATTGTTGTGGGACAGGGAATTGCATTTTTAGATCTAAGTACTCATCATGCTCTCCGTAAAGGCAAGGTTGTCCTTCCAACTTTGGAAATATGACCAGGGGCTGGCTTTTCATCCAGGGCCACTAAGTCCCTTGTTTATCAGTCCATGTCTGTTACACACACCAGAAACTTGAGACCATTTAGATAATTTCCATGGGGAGAAATCCTTGTTACTCCAATTATCTATTGACATTCATTTTAAAAAATTATTTTGCTTTATCTAGACAATGGATCCACTGGCCCACTTGATGGGTGGTGGCAGATGTGTTATACTCTGAAGTGGACACTGCTGTTGAAGGCAAGGGCACATGTTGATGGAGCGGCAGGGATGTGCCAGGCACGGGGCTCAGGGCTCCGCGAGCGTCGTTTTACCCTCGCGGCAGGTATCTCAGGCAGCTCCCATTGTCTCCATCTTTCACCCGTGGCTGAGGGTCAGCTTGGGGAAGCCAGGCAGCTTTCAAATAGTGGAATAGGATTCAAACCTGGCATCTTAGCCCCAAACCTGCAGTGTTTTACTATTGAAAATAAACAATAATCCAAAGATGGCCAAGAAAACAGTGCTGCTTTCATCATATCTGAAATGCCGTCTTGCCTTCATTTGTCCAAAGTGAATTGCCTGCTTGTTCTCACTGCATGTGTATGGCTGAGGACTGTGGCAGGGAACAGGCCACTGCCATGTCACCATCCAGCGGCAGCCAGCAGGACTTGTCTCTGAAGTCCCTGAGAGTCAGGCCTGATCTGATTCCCCTCTTGGCCTACCTGGAGGAGCCCACAATCTTCTTGTGAAAAGATCAGGCACAAATTCTCAGGGTTTTGAGAGCTTGTGTTACCCCCTCCTCTACCGAGCACGTTTTACACTGGATTAAATTTCCCCTTCTTTATGCAGGAACTCAGCCCTGTGCTCAAGCATACCACCAGAGTCATAAATATTAAGAACAAATTTTTCTTTCATTTTTCTCCTGCCTGAGTGGTAGTAACAGACAGCAGAACCAGGCAGGTGTGTAATTCTGCACAGATCACCTCAGTTCCATGGGTTCCCCGTGGGCAGGGTGCCCTGGGCTGGGTGGTGCCTGCATTAGTGAGGCAGAAGAAATGCTTTTGTGCGTGTTAGGAGGCTGGGGGAAGGTTCATGGCCGGGTCATCGCACCAGCATTCTTGCCTGGGCCACAGCGGCAGGGCAGCGGTGGGCCCCAACTGGAGGAGCCCAGGCAGGCGGGGCACGGGTCCTGGGGGGCAGAGCTGCAGCTGCTGTGTTTGGTTTCCCTTTGGTCCCAGGGATTTAGATAAAAGGGCTGCTTTTATTGATTGGGGAGACTGGGGGAGGGATGGGGACTCTAGAATCAGCCTTTGCCTTTTTGTTTTTCTAAGCAAACATTTATTGAGCATTTACTGTGGACCAGGCATCTTGCTAAATGCTTTTCATGCATTATCAAGTTGAATCCACATGACAGCCCTACTGTTAGTCTCATTCCCCTGAGGAGGAGACTAAAGTTCAGAAAGGTTAAGTAATCTGCCCAGGGTCACACAGCTTGCAAATAGTGAAGAGTGTGGGCCCTGCAGCCCTGTCTCACCTGGGCTGTTGCAGTAGTCCCCTCACTGCTCTCCTCTTTCTACCCTGTACCCCCTCCCCTCGACCTCCCTGCTACTCTGGCCACCAGAGTGGTCTTCCTAGAGCTCAGCCCTGCTCAATGGCTGTCCTTTTCCCATGTGCCGAGTGATCTGAGCTCTACTTACCCTTCCCCCAGGAGTCCCACTGAGCTGGGCCCTTTCCATCCTGGGTTTCCCTCCCTCACACTGTGCCATCCCCCAGAATACCTGAGCCAGGCCTCCTGCCTGGCTCTCAAAGCAGCTCTTAAGGCCCTTCCAGTCGGGAGTCACCCCCTCCCACCAGTCACAGCTCTCTGCCAGCTACTTCTGGTCCGGACGTGCTTGGCCTTGGTCAGCCAGGGTTCTAGAGGGTAGGGATATATGTTATTCATCTACCCCCAACCCCCGCCTGCCTGGGGACTGGCGTGTAGTGGGTGTTCTGCTGGTGTTTGTTGTTCTGACTTGCATGGGGAAACCTACCTTTTTGCCCCTTTGTCCTCAGCACCCAAGGTGCTTCATAGTGTCAGGAATTTCCCAGTCCCCTCCTCCGGCTGGCAACAGACCTATCCCTGAGGGAGGGCCAGCCTGAGTGACCATTTCCTGTCCAGTAATAGAATCATAGGAAGAAACTGGCCAGTGATTTGAGGGAAGGTACTGCCTCTGGGTGGGCAGACTGAGGTGGGCAGCAAAGAGGACAACCTAGCAGGCCACCTGGGCTGAGGACCTGGCTGGTTCTGGACAGACGTCGGAGGTGCTGGCATAAGATATGGAGTCCATTAGGGACAGACATCAGCCCACCCAGGGGCACAGTGAGAGGGCAGGTGAGGGGTCCTCTGGGAGCCCAGGTGTTGCCTGGCCAACAGGAAACCAGAGGGACAGAGATGATCCAGTCTGAGATCACGGAGACAGAGATACTCTGGATGCCATTTGCTGAAATGAATTAGGACCCCAGCTGGGTATTCGAGTTGCAAAAAAGCCTCAGAGAAGTATTACGGGGGGATCAGTGTTAGCCACTCTAGTTAATGAGCAGATAATGCTTCCATGGGAACCCTTCCACTGAGTCCTAAGAGGGAAATCTCCTTAGTCCTCAGTTTCCTCATCTGTGACCTGAGGCCCTGGCACAGTGGCCACCCAGGTGGTGGTGGTGTCTAGGGGGAGGGACTCTGCCCCCTGCACTGTGGGCAGTGACGATGGGGCTGCCTGAATATGTGTTGCATCCTTTCCATCAGCAGTCACGCTGTGGGATTGGATAGGACACTGCTTGCTATCAGACAGTTACATTTCATTATAGGCTCCATGAATTCCAAGTTTTAACAGGACTTTCTAGGTGGGAGCACAGATGGGCTCATTTTGTTCCTGACAACCCTTGGGGTGGGGCTGGGGTAGGGGGATGGTATTCTCATTTGTAAAACGGATGTGATGTGGCTTGAGAGGGCAGGTGACGGTCCCCGGTCACACAGGTGAGTTGTGGAGGTGGGGTGGGAGTCAGGCTGGGCTCACTTGAGCACTCCCGCCCTGGGTTGCTCTGCCAGCCGGCCTTGCTCTGACCTCAATGACAGTGCAGGCCTCCCAGTGCACGGCATGGGGCAGCAAACTGGCTGGTCTATCCGTCCTCTTGTCCTGGTCCTTCCAGAGCACACAGATCACAGAACATACCAACCACATTCCACTGCGTCCACCCCTTGGTGAGGACCAGCAGATCACAGTGGGGAAGGGTGACTCTTCTCTTCTCAGCCTGATGGACGCGTGTGTGACCAGTGGGCCTGCCCTCTGCACGGCTCATTCACTCTGGAAGGCTCTTGGTGGAGGCAGCTGAGTGCAGTAGTGCTTTGTTTATAGTTAGTTCCCAAGCTTAATGGTTCAGATGAAAACAAGAGAGAGTGATGCATTGTGGGGTGGCGCAGGCTTGCAGGTGTATGTGGCTGCTTCAGAGCACAGGCCTCCCCGGAGTTATGCTGAAGAGGCCCGCGGGCCTGGCTTCTTTGCTGAAGGACATTGGAAAGGCGTCGGGAACAATGGCTGGGGCTTGTGGCTTGCTGACCGCAGCTGTGTGAGCGCCAAAAGGCAGGACTGGAATGTGGGTGAGAGCTCAGGTCTCCGTATCAAACAGCCCAGAGCTGGTGCCCGACTCTGCTACTCTCTGCTGTGGGAGCCTGAGTGAATTGCTTAGGCTCAGTGTCCCCCTCACCTGAGGGACAGGGGAATGATCCTGACGGTGATGGTGATGGCAGGCACTCCGACATAGCACGTGCGAGCCCCAGTAAGGGCCCTGGGTAGTGGAAAGCAACCCTCAGTGCTGGAAGTGGTTGATGGTCGCTGTTAGGGCCCTGGTAGAAGCGGATTCTTCCAGCCCCCTTCCCCAGCGGGCCGGGAGGAGGCCGACTGGCCCACTGACCCTGCAGGACAGGGTCCTCCATGGGGTAGGCCTGCCCTGCCCAGAACCCCTTCTGTACGAGAGACACATGGAGATCGTGTTAAGGCCCCAGTGTCCATTGTTCAATCAATCAGGCTAATCTGCCTGGCCCTCGATAAGGGCAGGGATCAGGTTTCAGGGAGATTTTCCCGGGATTACTTCTAGTAGCCGCTCAGTCTAGACAGGCCTCTCAGTTACAGGGGTGCAGACAAAGGCGAGGACCAGGACTGCCCGGCCGCAGGGGGCCCAGAGCCCTGCCCCATGGGCCTCGGGGGCAGGGCAGGGAAGACATCCCCTCACGGGCCGGGCGCCCCAGTCTGTCCAAGCGAGGGTGCTGAGCTCCTTTTCGTGTGTGCGCAGGTGGGGCCGCACGGCCCCACCATCAGAGGAGCAGCTGGTGTCTGTGGAGCACTCGTGCTGTGCCAGGTGCGGGGAGAGCACGACTCACGCTCTATCCTGTTGAGTTCCTGCAGGATCTCATGAGGTACACTCTTGTTGAGCCCATCTTAAAGACAAGGACCCTTAGGCACAGGGAAGTGAAGCCCCACGGCTGGAAAGTGGTGGAGCTGGGACATGAATGGTGGCCTGTCGCCAGGTTACCCTGGGAACCTGGGGCAGGGATTGGCTGGTGAGGGAAGGGCTGTCCCAGTGCTGAAGGGATGGGTAGGGAGGTCTACCTACAGCCTCACTTCTAGGTTCCCATCCTCGTTTTTCTACTTCCTCACTCTGAGACTTGGGCAAGTTGCTTTTGGACATCAGTGTGTCCATCTGTAAAATGGACATGTTATCTACCCCGCCAAATAGAGGCATTGTGTGAGTCACTGAGAGAACGTGTGTGAAATGGTTTTGGAAATTGTGGAGGCCTGTGCCAGTGCTGCTCACCATTTCCTAGCATGCTGTCTGCCAGAGATGACCATAAGTAAATGGGTAAATTAATGAATGAATCAATGAATCTGAAGGACCCTCCCTCTAGGATAGAATTGGTGAACCTCGATTGCTCGTCTCCTCCACCTGCCTGACTCCCCCTGACCCTGGAAAATGTGGGGCACAGCCCGAGGTCACAAAGGACAGGGAGCTGCAGGTACAGCCTGCTCCTCAGTTTTTCTGGAAGATGAGGGGGAGACGTGCCCTGCCCTCACTGGCATCCTAGGGACACTGTAGGTGTGACCTCTCCCACTCAGATACTACTGTGTCCAGGTGGGGTGTGCCTGCTCTTCTTGGGGTTTTGGAACAGATCCTGAAGAGAAGCTTTGAGGAAATGTTCTTTGGGGCTGGAGTGTAACCTTTGATCACATAACATGCGCGCATCGGGTGTGAGGGCCACTCGGAGATAGAGAAACAGCTTTCAGTTTCTGACTCTTCTACCTTGGGTTTAAAATAGACTCTGCATTACTTCTTGGTTCTCTACATCTACACCCTCTAACAAAGTTACACTTGGCTCGAGAGTACAAAGTATCGCTCATTTAATGCACTTGTTTTTCCCAGAGTAACAAAACCCAAATCAAAACAGAATCAAAAACAATAATAACAACAGCAAAACTTACAAGTTCAGGGAGACCCTCAGGCACTGCTGTCTGTACACATAGCTTCTACCTCTTAAGAGTTCTCTGAGTTGCGTCTTCAATTGGAAATTGACCTTGTACGTGAAGCCTTGAGGGCAGAGGCTGCAAAGAGATGGACTTGGGTTGGCTGACTTGCAGACCCCTTCCCCAGGATTGTACAGTTATCCAGCCTGTACGGTGTGTTCTTCAGATCCGACTGTAGAATGACCAAGGGAGTATAGTGAGGTGGGGAGAGGAGGTCTCTATGGCCAGGGACTCTCAGGAGGGGCATGGGGAGGGCATGGGGACCTCATGGAGTTTTGAGACTCAGTGACCTGAGTTTGAGGACTGGATCCATCTGCCAGCTGTGTAACTTAGGCAAGTCAGTTAAGCTCTCTGAACTTCTGTCTCATCTGTGAAATGGGAAGAATGACTCATGTCATGAGGCCGTTGTGAAGATAAGTCTGAGATGTTGGGCATGAAAGGGTGTATGGGAAGAGCAGGCCTTCAGAAGGGGTTTGCCCTTGGGAGGAGGAGTGTGGGGAGCTGTCAGCAGGGCTGTGGATCCACTGGCCAGGCCTTCGCTGTGGGCTCCTGGTTGTGTTTGACTTGCCCAGTATAATCGGCCTTGCCTTGACTCATTTCCATTTTCACAAATGCATTAAAAATGCCACCGGGCTCAGAACAAGTGCCAATTTAACTCTGTAATGGAGTCTTGAATCTCCACCAAGCCATGCATGGCTGCTCCCAGCAAGATGAGCAGAATTATAATGAAATCAGCATGTGTTCATGGATATTGAGTGTGTTAATAGTATCTCTGGATCTAATGAAACTTGCTCTTTTCCACGGTCCATGAGCCAGCGATGTCCATGAATGAGAGGTGGGAACCTGGCAGAAAAGGCAATGGTAGCAGCTCTGCCATCTTCTCTCTGTAAAGCCTTGAATGAATCATTTGACACCTCTGGGCCTCGGTTTCCCTAACCTGTCAAATGTGATCATTCCTGTTCTGTCGGCCCACTGGGCTATTTTGAAGACTATGTGAAAATATGTAGTGAAGAGATGTTAGAATCTTATACATGTGTATAGAGTTGTTATTTTTTTAAAATTTGTAATAGCTTTATTTTATTTTTTAAATGGAGGTCTTAGGGATTGAACTCAGGACCTCGTGCATGCTAAGCATGCACTCTACCCTGAGCTATACCCTCTCCCCTAGAGTTGTTATTTGATGGAAGAACATGGTGATGGATGGGTAATCACTGGCAACAGATGATTTGTAAAATTCTGTAGTTAAATATTAGGTTTCTGAGATCCATGAATGACTCGGAAAATACACCAACCAAGACAAGTGTTTACATTTCTAGGAAACTTCACCTTGTGCATTTTACATCTAATTACACATCCTTCCATCTTACTAAATAGAGCTGAGAAGACAAAATTTAACCTCTTCTTGTTGACCCGGCCGTTACAACATTATCAACAATGATAACTGTTAGAGGCCAAGTGCTGAGTACGCACATCCCATGTATTATTTAATCTTTGTCAGGAATCTAGGAGGCAGATCTCATTATTCATCCTGTTTTATAGTGAGAAAACTGAGGCTCAGAGGAGTGAGATCACACACCCCAGGTCATACCACTTAGAAGAAGAGGGGTAGGGGTTTGAGACCCTGAAATCTGTTGTCCTCTAGTATTACCAATAAATCATTTAAAAATATTTCCCCTCTCTTCCCTTCCCCCTGTTTTCCTCCTTCCTTCCTCCTTCAGTACCTCAGTCAAAAAGCCATTGGGTGTTGGTGTGGTGGAGGGAGAGCCTTGACAAATCCTCTCCCCTAAGCACACTGAATAAAATTGTCAAAAACAACTATTTCAGGCCTCTAGAAACTGACCAAGATTATATATTTCTGGTAAAAATGTAAAATGGTACAGCGGCTTTGAAAAACAGTTTAGGAGTTTCTTAAAAAGTTAAACATAAACTTTCTATGCAACCCAGTTAGGTATCTGCCTGTATTGGTTTTCCGTCATTGCTGTAACAAATTACCACAAACTTAGTGACTGAAAATAACACAAGTGTGCTATCTTACAGTTTTGGAGGTTAGAGGTCCAACAGGGTCTCACTGGGCTACAGTCAAGGTGTCAGCAGGGCTGCATTCCTTTCAGGAGGCTCTGGAGGAGAAACTCTCCAGCTTCCAGAGGCTGCCCACAGCTCCTTGGTTCATGGCCTCCTACCCCCAACTTCAAAGCCAGCAACAGTGGTTTGAGTCCTTCTCAAAACACGTCACTCTGACCTCCTCTTCTGCCCCTTTTAAGGACCCTTGTGAGTAAACTGGGCCTACCCAGATCATCCAGGATAATCTTGCTTTCCTGACGCCAGCTGATTAGCAACCAGAATTCCATCTCCAACCTAACTTCCCCCTTGCCCTGTAACATAACATATTCACAGGTTCTAGATATCAGGACATAATCTAAAATAATCTAGGAAAACCCTGCTTTTTAAAATTCTACTTATTAGTAAATTGGGCTTCTTTAGGGGCCATCATTCTGCCTACCACTCTATCCAGGATAAATGAAAACGTGTATCCACACAAAGACTCGTGCATGAATGTTCCTAGCAGCATTATACGTAATAGCCCCAAACTGGTAACAATCTAGATGCCTGTCCACTGCTTAACAGATAACGTATGATGTATCCATAAAATAGAATACGATGAGCTACTGATGCGTGTTACCTCATTATGTCAAAACATGATGCTAAGTGAAATAAGCAAGATACGAAAGATATGTTAATTCCTTTGTATGAAATTTCCAGAAGAGGTAAATCTACAGAGACAGGAAGCAGATCAGTGGTGGGATTGGGAATGGGGTCTGGCTGCAAATGGACACCAGGAAGCTCGTTGGGGTGATGGAAGTGTTCTAAAACTGAGTTGTGGTGGTGGTTACACAATTCTATGAGTTTACTTGAAAAATTATTGAGTTGCATGCTTAGCATGGGTTAATTTTATAAGTCATTTATAATTCAATAAATCTATCTGGAAAAAAAGCATTTATGCAGGCCTAGCAGAGGTTGAAGGCCATTTGAGGAAGGTGGTGTGTGGTGGCAACCTGACAGATTTGATAATATGATTATACATGGAGAGATGGAGCAGACAAGTAAATACAGTAGGATAATGGAGGCTGGTTTCCCCACTATTAGAAGACAGAGTTACAGATATGGAAAGGGGAAGTGAGAATTAACCCAATGTTGTTGGACTAGAATTAGAGGTATTGGTGTAAACACTTGGTTTTAAACACAGACAAATATAGAAATTAGCAAAAATGTAAATGTGATATATACATATGTATCCACAAAGACAGATGCTAGCTCTTTCCACAGGGAGGGCATTGCAACAATGACCCTTATGTAGCAAATAGCACACCTAGTTGCTCGAGTAATGGTTACTGATACACCATTTTCCACTAGAGAGGACCAGGACTTCTTGGAGAAATGACGGATCCCAGGGCAGGGGCAGGAGAAGTACCTAATGAGCTGGAAACATCTTCTGCCAGAAAGCAAGGAGGAAATCAAAGAATGATGTGGCTGTGTCAAAAGATCATGGAAGCCAGCTTGAAAGGGCTCCCACTGGTGCAATCTGGGACATCTGAACATCAAAATATGTAATGATAGTAATGGGTTAAAACCCATTAAACAGCAGTCCATGAGTCCACACTGGTTTGAATTAACGGAGAAGAAGAGAAAGCACCTTAACATAGTAGAGTGCCAGCTGATCAGAGTAGGAGTGATGAGGTTAGGGGAAAAAATCCCCATTCAGCGGTCATTATAATGATAATGAATTCAGATAAAACTCATTCATTAAAATTGTTTCCTATTAAAAAGTTAAAAAATATATTTGCATGCAGTGATGTGCCAGGCCTTGTTCTGTGCTCCTCAGATAGACGGCACTGGTCTGTCTCTGTCCTGACTAGTCACAGGCTCCTTTTTTGAGTTTCTTTTCATCTGTTTTGTGGCTCTGCGTCCTCTCCCTGTGTGTCCTTGCTGTCAGTTAGGAGCTGTCACTTGTTGCTGTGGCCAGCGCACCACGTGCCGGTGGTCCTGGCCGATCTTCTCGCTGGTGGCTCCTGCCTGTAGCTTCCGGTCTGATGTGGCTTAGGGTGCTGTAGGAGCAAGCTTGTTAGGGGCCGCATCCCTGGCTCTGAGGGGCTTGCATGTGAGGAAAGGGCATAGACTTTTGTGCACGGAAGTTGTGACAATTCCGGCTGCTCAGAGCCCTTGTGGCTTATTTCCTGGCTCCTAAGATGTTTTGAAGAGGTAGGATTGCCTAGGGTTGGATGTAAATTGTGACTACCTTTGGTCTGAGTGGGGGCATTCGGTTTCTCTTCCTAAAGTAGAGTCGCTTGATAGGTCATTGTGAGAAAGATCACCCTCTGGTCAACACCGGAACCCAGAGATTGCCCGGTGTTAACAGCTTGGCCGAGGCCATCTGCAGAGCGAACTGTCCATAGGCAGACCATTGTGAGATGACTCGAGGGGTGCCGACCAAGGAAATGCCGGTCACGTGATTCTTTTAATGAAAATGAGCAAACACTTGGTGGTTAATGAGCTGAGTAACTGCCTCAGTCACCCGTCCAGACCCAGACCCTTTTGCTCAAACACTAATGCTATTTCTTCGCTTGCCAGCCCACACATTCCACAAGCCTCTTCACTTCCATGTCGGCTGGGCCACTGTGAACCCTGCAGCTGTGTCTGTCCTTCCCCTCGGGGCCTGGGAGGAAGGTATTTTTGGAGGCAGATCCCCAAGACAGCTGTCTTCTATGGAGTCCACATTGCCAATGACACCTCGGGGACTGGGAACATGGGCAGGACACACGGCCCTGGTCTCTGGGAAGCTGTCCCAGGACGTTTGGTCTACCACCCACAAATAGACATTTATCATTCTGAAGCTGGAAATTTGGTTTCTGGACTGATTTTTATGTGCTGTTTATGTTGGCCACTCTCCTCAGAATAACCTTGGCCAGCTGAGGAATGAGGGAAATCATGCTGTGTCCACTTGGAGAGGGTAATTCTAAAAGGGATGAGTTGTATGGTCAGGGACTTTTCTGATAGGGTCCAGCATGCCTCTGCTTGGCAGAGCTTGGTTTTGATTTGGGTGGTTGCTCTCTTGGGAGCGGTTATGAGGGGGTATGCCAAGCTGGGAGAGGCCCCAGAAGCCAGGTGGCACCATGTAGAAGGCAGTTTCTTCCAGGGCACAGCCATCATGGACCAGGGATGGTCTGCCAATGTGGCCTGTGCATCAGAGCCTTCGGGGGCCCTCTTTTCTTGCAGGCTTCTCACGTGGATTTGAGAAGCACCTGCTGTGTACCCCGCTGAACCAGCCCTGGTCACATTCAGCTCTCTGATAGGAAACACAGGCTGGAAAATAGTGCTATGGCCTCCTGCCTCACGTCTGCCAAGAGAACGAGACAATATATACAGACATTTCCCCGAGAGGAGCCCAGTGTCCTCATCTGTCATTGAAGGGGCACCAGATTAGAGGCCCTCTACGGTTCATTCCAGATAACATGATACCTGCAAAGCCACCTGCCTGGCTACTCTCCTCAGTAAAGGGTGTATCTGTCCCCAGGTGCAGACCCCTCGGTGTAGAGCATATGCAAGGTGGGGAGTAGACTGCACCCTTGCTGGCAACTTTTGAGATCTTCTCTTTGTCTTTGGGGTTGTATAGCTTCACTGTAATATGTCTAAGTGTGAGTTTCTTTTTATCTGTCCTACTTGGTATTCACTATCTGAGCGTTAACACCTTTGCCCAATTCTGGAAAAGCATCTGCCATGATCTATTTCCCCTCTCCCATTCAGGTTATCTCAGAAAATTTGATGAGATACATAAAAAACAAACTTTCTCAATCTATCTTCCATTAAATTTTGTAGGGAAGTACTTATAATGGAAACATTTATTTTTTGCTCACGGATTTGTGGGTTGGCTCCGGTGGCTCCACTCCACGCTGAGGGTTGGGTTCAGGTCTGATCCACATGCTGTCAGCCCAGGACCCAGGCAGAAGGGGCAGCAGTTATCTGGGGCATGTGAGAGGCCAAGGCAAAGCACAAGCACGTTTAACCTCGGCGTGTGTCATGTTCACTCACATTCCATTGGCCAAAGAAAGTCACATGGCTAAGCCCAAAACAGTGGGTGGGAAGTCTCCTTCACTCATGCAGGGGGCTGAGGAAAGGTGATTATCTGCTGAGCAATAATGCATTGTACTGCAATCTGTCCTCTTAGTCACAAATATTCACTTTAAGCCTGGAACAGAATGCACTTCCTCCCTCCGCAAGATAGTCTGAAGTTGTATCACGCACAGCATCAGGCTGAGAGTCTGGTGCTCCACATCACTCCTCTTAGCCCAGAGGCCTGTGAACTAAAGAGGCGAGTGTTTGCTCCCTGTGCCCGGAGCCCCTCCTCCAGAGGCAAAGAAAAACTACACAATATGCAGTTGAGGAATGGGCACAAAGTAACCACAATTAGCATTCCCATTGGAAAAGGGGAAGGATGGGAGGCCCAAAGTGGTCCAGAGTAGATTCTTCCTTCTGGGCAAATGCTGTGAGATCATCTTCTTGTGAGGGTAAGCAGCATTCCTTGATTGTTGCTTGAATATTCCTTAATTGCTTGATTCTTGGAGCAGCACCCACGTCTGTTGTTGTCTGTGGCTCCTGGCTTCACCCCCTGGGAGTTTCTGTCCTTTCCATTATCCTTCTTGCCTGCTTCCAAAGAGAGTATCAGAAAGTACGCCCCTGTTCAATGGCTGAGATCCTGGTCCGTGGCAGCTGGGGGGGCCAAGGGCTGTTTTACGGCCCTACTTTTGGCAATGTAGCGCTCTCAAAATCATGTGTAAAAATGTATTTGACTTGACTGTGCTTTTATTACATACCTTAAAAAATGTTTTTGAGTCCCAACTGCATAGGCCACAAGCCAGTGCCACGATTCTTCTGAGGCCTGCCTCTACCTACCCCCTTCCCTTTCCCTCTGCCTCTCTCTTTCGCTTTCACCTTAATTTTAGGCATTTTGAGTCAATCAGGTTTCCATGAGAGGAAAGCTTGATTTTGTCCTTCATCTGTGAGGTATGATCTTAATCCACTCAGAGTTTAACAAATGCTATGTGATGGCCACGTCTGTGATTTGATCTCTGTTCTGAGACAGTGTCTTTAAGGCTGTGCCTTTGATTGGGTCTTTGACCTAAGACTATGTCTTAATGGCCACATCCTCAATTTGGTGAGAAAATAATTCCATTTTGCAACTCAGCAAGTCCAGGGCCTTCAGGACCCTCACCATTCTGCTTGCAGACTGCTCAGTTCTTCCCAGAGCTCATTTTTTCCCCCTTGTAGCACCCTGTGCAATCCACCTTTGCTCTTGAGGAAGTCACTATTTCCTCTCTTCTCCCTGGTACTGCCCCCAGCCCCCATGCAGTGTGTTCCTCAGGATGTCCCCGTCACTGAGAGGTAAGGCTGCAGCAGATGGTGGCAGAGCAGAAGGAAGCTGCCCCTCAGGAAACACAGGACCCTGTGCCACGTTTATCTCCGCTTTCGCAGGCCGGCGGGGGCAGGGGGCTCTGCTGGGCAGTGTGCTGGCCCCGGGGAGCTGAGCTGCTGCACACGGGGCCCTGAGCTGGCTTTAGGTTTACCAGGGCTCCCTGGGCACCGCAGTCTGGAAGCTGGGGCCTCTGGGTGGAGCTCTGTGGCAGGGAGGGGAAGCGCCAGGGCAGGGTGGGGAGCAGAGTGGTTACGAAAGTGGACCCTGGAGTCAGGCAGACCTGGATTCAAATCCTGGCTCTGTCACTTACCTAGCTGACCTCAGGCAAGTCCCTTAACTTCTCAAAGCCTCAGTGGCCTCACCTGTTAGAACAAGAGTAATGATAGTGCCCACCTCTGTGCTGTCGCTGCTGCAGGGACTTCTGCACGGTGCCTGATGCACGGAAGCAATCAGTACCTGCTACCTTTTGTTGATGTTGAGGGACCCCGGAGTCCACGGTGATGACTTCTGCTGGCTCTGGTCTGAGTGATAAAAGGAAAGCCCAGACGATAGAGCCCAATAATTCTGAGTGTCAGTGTGGAAACTGAGTTGCCAGTATTGGCGAGAGGAGGGCCCCCAGCTCTGGGAGGAGGGCGTCTGAGAGACCGAGTAGGGTGAGCAGGTGGTTGAAGGGGGCAGGCCCCCGCCCTTAGCTTCCTCAAGGAGCCTGGCAAGTGAGCATCCCTGGTTCAGAGGGGGCTGGTCACCCCGCACACCTCCCTGAGTCCTCCCTGGGAGGCCAGGAGACAAGGGTCCTAAATGAAGGCTGCAGAGGAGCCTGGGTTGCTGGGAATGGGGATCTGGAGAGAGAGCCCGCCCAGCATGCTAGAACCCTATGGAGAATTAGGTGTCAGCCACCAGGCGTCATGTTTGGAAAAGAGTAGATGTTCATCCCCAGCTGCACTGTCCCTGTGACTGTGGTCACATTGGGGTCCGCAGGCTCCACCAGCTGCCGACGTAGGCGATGAACCCAGGAACACAGGCTCGCCCCATTCTCAGCCTGTTCGCTGTTTGTCCCGTGGGAGCTGCACTATATACCAGGACACGGGTCGCTGCCCAGAGCCCGCTCCCCAGGCCCCTGGTGGCTCTGCGTCACCCCTCCTCCACCCGCTGCCAGGAGTCTGCAGGATCGAGAACCAATCAAAAGCCAAGTGGCTGGAGCCCATATTTGGAGCTGTATTAGGCGGTTCTATGAAAGATCTGAATGGGGCACAGCAGCCTGGTGGGGGAGGTTGTGGGTTAAGTAGTGGAGGGCCCGGGTTCTAATTCCCACAAGGGAAGAGGGCAGGCCTGAGCCTGGGGCCAGCCCAGGTGTAGGGGAGGGGCCTTGCGCCTCCTGGGGCAGCAGATGCCCTCAAAGTCACACTCGTTGGGTAACACCGTGAGAAAGAGCACTTCGTAAGGAAAGCTGTCTGTCATACTGGATTTCCCTCCCTGAGTAACACATAGATTCTGCTAACCCTTTTCTGATGGCAAGTGCACCTTTCCCTGTTCCTGGTGGTGCGAGGAGCACGTGTGCCCCGAGTCTGAGGACACTGCTGTAGACAGAATAATGCCCCTCAAAGATGTCCGATCCTAATCCCCTTGCACGGCACAGGAGATTTTGCACGTGTGATTAAGTTAAGGATTTTGAGATGGGGAGGCTTAATCCTGGATTATACGGTTGGGTCCAATGTAATCATAAGGGCCCTTATAAATGAGAGAGGAAGGCAGGAGGGTCAGCACGAGAAACTAAGATGTGACGGCGGAAGCAGGGGTCAGAGAGAGGCGGAGAGCCGTCAAAAGGTGCTAGGCGGCTGGCTCTGCAGGTGGAAGAAGGGGCATGAACCACAGGGCGCAGGCAGCCTCTAGATGCTGGAAAAAGACAAGGAAATGGATTCTCCCCTTGACCCTCCAGAAGGAACACAGCCTGGTGACACCTAGATTTTTAGTATAGTGAGGCCCCCAGTGGACTTATGACCAGAGCTACAGGAGAACTTGTGTTGTTTTAAGCCACTAAGTTTGAGTTAATTTGTTACAACAGCAACGGGAAACTAACACAGACACTAAGAGCTGAGTTTAGGCTGGATGAGATGACGAGCACAGGGTCTGTCCCCCACCTGCCCTAGAGCCCCCCACCCTGTCCCCTGCTGTCGCGCCTGACATGCCCTCCAGCCACTGATCCTCACCAGTTCTCCTGTATCTGTTTCCTGTTATTCCTTTGCTCTTTAATACCCAACACTTCTGCTGGTGTGTCTTCTCAGGCATCCTCCACCCTCTCAGCGTCCACTTCCTTCCGAGTTGCGTCCAACAGCAGATTGGGAGCAAACAGAGGGGATAGCAGGTCACTGAGGAATAATCATGTCTCTCTGATGCAGTCTACAGAGTCACAACCATGAGATTTGTGACAACAGTTCCCCTCCACTGGGTGGCATTTCTGGCTTTATATCAGTGTTCCAGAGAACAAAACCCCTGGAAGGCCGAGTGCCAGCTGAAGGATGGGTTCCATGTGCTTTCAGGGCACAAAGGAGAATTCATTCCACTCTCTTGCCTGCATAGAAGGTCAGCACCACAGTGGAATCTGTGAGCTTTTTTCACGTATTTTTTCAGAAATACCTTTGGCTTTGGTGTACTCAGAGAGCAAGCCCTCAACCAACAACTTCATCGTGGTTTAGGGAAGACAGCATGTGATTGGCACCTGGCTTTGTTGAGAGGAACCTTCAGACTGTGGTGATGGGTGGGGGTGCAAAGGTGTTGGGGAGTCATCAGCTTCAGTGTTTTGCTCTTTGTAAGGCCTTGGGAATCTTCCATGAATAGGCCAGCCTTTGCTCCGGGTGGGCCGCATCCCAGAACCTGATTGATCCACACATTCCCAGACCTTTTAGCAACTTGGAAAAACAAATCAGCTCTTTAATCAAAGAGTTTAGCACTGACAGTTATCATGGGATTGGGCATTGCAAGGCTGTTATAAGGAGAGTGAGGCAAAGACAGAAATGGAGACAGACCAAGACAATGACACTTACCTTGCCAGCAGTGACATGAAACTGGTAACTGGGTGTCGAGTGGTCCCTCTGCACTGGGGCCCGTTTCCCCACGTGCTACCCAGATGTTCCCTGCGGATCTGTCCACTTACTTCTACCTTGTGCCTCTGGTTGGTTCCAGGCTTGAACATCGCCACAGGTCTGTGCTTTACATGACTTTACACTGAGGTCTTGCTCCATTCAGAAACAAGGAGAAATTATTTCATGAGTGATTCCAAAAAATTCTCTTAGTAAGAGTTGGTTAGAAAGTAGGAGTTGGTTAGCAAAGGTAGTTGGTTAGCAGACAGTCCTCAGAATTTGCAAAAAGATATCAATTTTCCAGGTAATTCCAGACTAGGATGTGGCACAGAGATGGCAGCTCCTTGAAAGGGATGCCAAGCAGCCCTGACCGCTGCCTGCAGCCCCTCCCACCCACCCCTCCCCAGGTGCGCAGCCAGAGGACTTCTGTGTGCCTGGCCTCTGCAGCTGGGATGCCGGAGGGCCTGGCCTCTCAGCAGCCATGGTTAGTTAACTGCGCACAGAGTGAGGGTTTGGTCTTCTGCAGCAGATAGTAAACTGGCCCCACACACTAGACCAAATCCCCTAAGCACCAAAAACACTATAGTCCCCACCTCCACCTCACCCACCCTGCCATTGCCAGCTCAAAGTAAGAAACAAAACTAAACCATGAGGCTGAAATGAAAATGATTCCTTTGTAGAGTTGTTGATTACAAAATTTCAGGTAAGTTTCTTGACACTAAGCATTTCTCACTGATCTAGGGACTTGCTTGGCTCCTAAGCCTGGGGTGTTGCGCTAGACTTTATGGTCATGGTTTTTGAAGTGTGATAGAACTGGGATTTAAACCCAGTTCTGCCTCTTTCTCCCACATGACCTTGGTAAGTCATTTAACCTGCTCACTTCCCTTGTCCTCCAGGGGGGGAGACTGGTGTCTTCCTCACAGAGTTATTAGGCTCTAAGCTATGTTTACGGAGTGCTTGCTCTATACTGGACACATGCACCATGACGTTTAATGTTCACAGCGTCCTCATTGTGGACAGGTGTGTGTTTGGGGTGGGGGTATCACTGTTCCTATTTTAGACGTAAGTTATAGACTCAGAGAAGCTAAGTGACTTACCCAAGGTTACAGCTAGAAAGTGGCACAGCTGTGGCTCCAACCCAGGAATCAACCCAGACTCAAATGTCTGCTTTCTTAACCACTGAGCTAACGCCCACTATGTGCCCAGGAGGCCTTGCACACAGTAGGTGCTCATGCAAATGAGTGAACAGAGAGAGAGCCGTGAGGAGTATGTCGGGTCTCAGGCATGGAACCTTGGTTCCCGTGACCTTGGCATGACAGCTAAGCAGGCAGACCGTGTCCTTGGGGGTTGTTCCAGAGTGAGGCTGGGCAGGAGAAGGCCCTTTGGGATGCCCGAGCTGTCTTCCTCTTCCTCTTGGGCAGGCATCTCTGAAGTTTGAGACCGGATCCTGGATCCTGGAGGCGGGCACGGGGTTGCTTAGATTCAAGGGGTAAGTTCAAAGCAGAAAGGAGGCTCTCTTAAAAACGAAGGGCAGCATGAGTGTCAGGGCCAAAGGAGGATGGTTGAGAATTCCTAGTAAAACTTTACAGCTTCCGCATTTTCCCTCCTCTAAATCTTCCCATGAAAACCGTGCGTCTGGGGGGCTGTCTCGGCTGAGTGAGGGCAGGAGCCACCCATTAGCCCAGTCAGGGAGGGCTTTCCGGCTTCATTAGTGCCCGCCCATGGTCTGGTGGACAGCAGCCTACTTACTGGGGGCCATACTTCAGGCCCAGGGGCGAAGGGAAGGGGTCACAAATGCCCACAGTAGCCAGGTGGCACCCACGCTGCCCTCCAGCCCTGCTGGACTGCATCTGGGCAGAGGAAGCTCAGCTGTTGTCCCTTTTACACGTATTGACTTAGTGGAGTGCAAACATGTTAAAAGTTCACTTTCTCCTTTATAGGAGTCTATAAAAAAGCTCTTAAACCGGAGTCCTAGGGCTTCAGCGAGACAAACGTAGGCTCGGGCCCTGGGGAGGGCACAGTACCTCCTTCTGCCTACAGCACAGGGTGTGATCCTGTTTAGGATGCTGCTCTGGCTGGAAGCGTGGAAGCCCCGGTGTAGCCAGCATGACTGCAGTGGACGCCCACCTGCGGGCACAGCGGTCCTGATGCAGGGGCTGCCCTAGGCCTGTAGGCTGTTTGAGCCCAGAGCCCGGCACTCATTTGTTCACTCAGCCCCAGTGGATAGACAAGTGAATAGACACCTGATGTCCCTTTTAACACTGTTGACCCGATGCGGCAGAGGGCCACACTCCCTGAAGGGGGTTGATCCATTTTCTCCCCCGTGGTGTGAGCAGGTCCTTCTAGGAACTAGGGTGGTTGATGCGGCCAGGGCAGCCCTACTGGCAAGGAGTCGCCTTCACAAACAAGTCTGAGCCTCCCTGAGAGGAGAAAGTCCTCAAAGCTAAGTGAAAGGCAGGCAGGGAGCTGACACCTTTTGGAAAGAGCAAGCATCTCTCTGGGTGCAAACCTAGCTAAAGCACAGGAGAAGGTTAGGCTGGGATCTGCACCTGAGGGGAGGCTGGCTTTCAAGTTAGAGCTAGTTTTGCCATTCCACCTTGCTTGAGTTCCTGAGTCTATTTTGCCTTGAGTAAAATGGAGATATGTCACTAACTGTAGAGTATTTGATGGTGGTGATGGTGAGGGTGGAGTGCTAAATGTCATAATGAATGTGCGGCACCCAGCACAGTGCCTGGAACACAGAAATGATCTGTTCCTGGATATCACTCTTTCCACCATCATGATTATCAATCACTGTCATTGTCTTTATTGGTAGCTTAGAACCATTTGGTGGTGGAAATGCCCTGGCTGTCATTTTTGCTCCATACACTGAATTAAATAGTATGAAAAGCTCGGGGCATTGCTCTGAAGGGCGCCATGGACTCATGTCCTGGAACAGGTGTCTACTGAGTACATGTGGCTACTGAGCACTTACAATGTGACTGGTGGAAATGAGGAACTGAATTCTTAATTTTATTTAGTTTGATTTAATTTAAATTTAACCTCATGGAACTAATGGCTACTGTGTTGGACAGCACAGTTCTAGAAGGTTCCCTCCAAACTGGACATCGTCCAGCTCCTCTCTGAGCTGTGATAGCACCCGATGGAGAAGGGCTTGCCAATGACTCCAGCACCCTCAACCACATACAGTAAGTTTTGGGTTAGAATGGAGTGTGGTACTGATAACCACCTGGCCAGGGTTCCCTTGAACTTGGGCCACATGGAGATGAGCTGGCTACTCTCAAACACTGACCATAGCCAGAGTTTGGATTTTATCCATGGCAGGTACATGACTTCTAATCTTTATAGGAATCAGAGCAATAGAAAGAAATGGCTCACGTTTATTAAGCATTTGTCCCTGACACTATGCTACCAACTCTATTTTAACAGACAAGGGGACCACACCTGCAAGAGGTGAGATGGCTTGCCAGTGCTTCATCCCCTAACAGTTTCTCAGACCATAAAAATAAAGGACTAGTTTGGTTCTGTACTCACAGGACGCCAAAGTGCCGAGGCCATGGGCTACAGAGCAGTGCTTTCCCGGCTGGGGCGAGGTGTAGCTTCCCATTTTACAGCTGTGGGAATGGAGGCTCAGAGGGGTCAGGGGACTTGCCCAAGACCCCACAGGCAGGTGATGAGTCGCTGGGAGGCAGACAGTGCTGAGGGGCTCTGGACCTCCTCTGGTCCTTCTCGGCGTGGATGGGCCCCCTCACCCGTGAGGCGCATGCGCTTGGGCGGCAGGGCGGGCACGGCCGGGAGTGGGGTGGTCCGGTCTCCGCCGAGCGGAGTGTATCAGTGTGGTGCTGACAGCTGACAGCCTTAATGGGCACATTGTCCCCTCACTGCCGAGAGCGCCGCCCGGCCACTTCCTCACACGCCGCGTGCTGGATGAGCTCATGTCTGAGGCTGCGGGCGGCTCGGGGCGGCCGAGCTGGGCTGCAGGGAGGCCCGGCGGCCGGAGAAGCCCGCGCGGGCTGGGGCGGCGGAGTCGTGAAGCGGAACGTTGTAATGAGCGACGCCGGCTGGATTTATGGGGCTGCGCACGTGCGCCTGGCCTTCCTGCGAGGGCCTCGCCTGGGAACAAAAACAAGTCCTGGCCCGGGAACGGCGCGACTGGGTCTTAACAAGAGCCCACTAATTACCTGAAGGCCCCGGCCGGGTCCCCAGCCTGCTGAGGAGCAGGGCTCGGGGCTGGTTCCTGTGTCAGTTTAGGCTTTGCTGGAGCCCTGGGTGTGTACCCGGGAGACCCAAAAGGACGCCCGAGGAGAGTGGCTCCCTGGCCGGGTGGCATTGTGTGCAGGTTGCTAATCCCCTCCTCATTTTTCCTCATCTGTGAAATGGGATAATAGACCTTTTGAGGCTATTGGGAGGTAGCATACTAGAAAGAACAAGCATTGACTTCAGAGTGACCCATTCCTGGCTTTGAATCCTATTCTGCCAGATTCCTGCTGTGTGGCCTGGCTAAGTCACTTCACTTCTCTGATCCAAGCTCCCTCACCCAAAAAGTGGGGTTAATCATGTTCATTCTCAGGGTCTTAAGGAAACTTAAATAAGAGAACGTGTACAGGCTCCTCAGTGTGCCTAGTCGTCACACAGTCCTGTCTCTGCCTGTGTTACTGTTGTTTTCCACCCGAACATGGAGGTGAGAGACGGGATCTCGAAGGCCCCGCACCATTGTGATTCTGCCCCTGTGCCGTGGCGGTCCTGTCAGGGGCATGCTGGAGACGCGCAAGGGCCAATGTGCCCCATGTGCTTGTGATCACAGGCCTCTCTCTCCTGGTGGAGGAGCCTGATGGTACCAGAATCCAGGCCTTGAACTGAGCGGGCAGCGGGACTGGTCCTCCTGCCTCGGAGTTGGGGCTGTGAGAAGCTTCCTGACTCAGACTTGTGTGTTGGGTCTTCAAGAAATGCTGCTGGTGGCTCTTCAAAGACACCTGTCCTGTGGCCAATACCTTTGCCTGTACAATGTGTGCCCCCAGCCTCACTGGCTCACAGGCAAGGGCTGAGGCTTCTCCTGCACACGTTTCCCATTGTTTTTCCCCTTGATTGATACCATGGATTTAGCATCTAGCCGTAAAGTTTCCATGTCCACTCCCTTCTAATATCAAGAGCCAGGGCAAGCAGCATTGGCAGCTGCCATGGGATCCAGGCTGTGGTTAGTAGTGCTGCAAGCTGGGGCTGAGTGGAGGCCTCTTGCCAACATGAGACTTCACTCTGCCACCACTCTGTGTGCACGCGAAGCCAGAGATCCCACGGGGTGTTACCTGGGCTGACTTCTACAGAACCAGAGGGTCAGAACTGCCACATTTGCCCCAGTCTGCCCACTGCCTTGAGTCAGGTGCTCTGCCTAATGCTGGTCTTTGAGGTCCTGGTGGGCTCCGCCTGACCAGTGATTGTTGCGGCCCCTCAGATATAGCCCTCCCCTCATGCCCTGGACCCTCTGACGGTGCTGCAGGGTGCGAGGGCCCTGGTGTCTGGCCTCGTCGGGGGTGGGGTGGGTCTCCTTTGCTGGCTCACTGCTGGACGCCCAGAGTCTAGTACTGTGCTCTCAGCCCAGAGGGCTCCGGGGATGTGTGTGAATGAATGATGCTTGCTGTCTTGCTGTCTGGTGGGGAGACAGCCATGTCAGCATATCACAGATGTCCAGTAGGCACAGTGCTGTGACTAGTCGGTGTGCAGGCTACTCCGAGGGAGGACACCTGGCTGGACAGCAGGGTCAGGGAGGGCTTCCTGGGGGAGATGGAAGGGAGATCAAAGAGCAGAGGACCTGAAGGGTTGAGCAGGATTACAAATAAAAGGTGGCAGTAGCATTTTCCAGGCTGAGAAACTGGCATTTGTGAAGGTCTGAAAGTGAGGTATGAGTGGCCTGAAGCAGGGTTGGCACAGGTGGAAAGAGGAGTGGGGGTGGAAGGTGCGGCTGGAGAGGACAACCAGTCTTCCTTGAGTCCCAGGCTGGTGTCGACTTCAGAAGGCAGCTTCTGAATTCCCTTGGGTCCCGTTTCCTTATCCATTTTATAAACGGAGACACTGACCATCATCTAGGGTGCAGCAGTGTGCATGCAGGGCTTGCACGCTGGAAATGGCTGAGTTGGGTGTGGTGATGGTTTCAGGGTGGTGCCCTCTGAGAAACCCTGGCGTGACTGGGGACACACGAGGCCTAGGGGGTTAGACGACGGCCCCCTGGGAAGTGAGGTCCTCTGGGTGTCATCTCCATGGGTGCCGTCAACATCCTCCCAGGTGTTTGGATTGGCCCATAATTAAATCCTGGAAGAGCTGTCAGTGGCTGTTGACAAGCATATCGTAGGCACTTGGCTTAGTGAAAGTTCCCTCAAGTTGGCCCAGCCCCTGCCCAAGGTGGCATCTCCCTGCAGAGGCTATGCGGCCAGACCAAGTAAGTGCGTTCTCTCCTGGGGCTCGGAGGCCACCTCAAGGTGGGAATCCGTAGCCAGGACCTGCATGGGGCCTAATGAGGAGCTGCCAGGGTTCAATTACGTGCTGGGCCTCGGCTCTGCGCTGTTTGACTGACAGCTCATTACCCTGCTGCCATTTTGGGGCAGTGGAATTTAATCTCCCAGATGGGAAGCAAATCAATTTGCCCATCAGCCACAGCTGAGCCTATGTGAACTCAACTCTAATTTATTCTCTTAAGCTTAGGGAAGCCTTGTCGTTTCAAGGTACAGAAATATCAGGTTTCCCAGCCAGCCTGGGCATGGAGTGCACAGGCAGATAGGTTGAGGAGGTTGAGCCTGGGCAAGCTGTGGTGGTCAGCCAGGTCTGTGCCAACAACCTGGCTCCAAGGACACTAGGGTTCTCTCGCCCAAGAGGCCAGGCCTGTCTGTGGTAAGGTTGTATGTGGGAATCGGGGAGGTGTGACATCTTATGTCATTGAGATCAAGGCCGCCTACCCAAGAGCTCAGGCCCAGAAGGAACTCCTGCCAGCAAGGAACATATGACCTGCCCACACATGTTCTAGGGGCCACATTCCTCCGTGCTGGGGTTATGGCTCTGGTTTCTGGGCTTTGGACACACAAAGATTTGGAGGGTGGTGTTGTGGGACTCTGAGCTCTCTGCCCTCCCTAAGGTGTCATAAACCCACAGCCTAGACAGTGACCTTTAATTTGTGATGCTGGGACAGTTTCCAAGACCATGGAGGCTTCTTCCCCAGTGACTACCTTACCTGCGCCGTGTGCTGCAGGGCACATCATGGTGCCCTGTCTGTAGTGGGTGCTGGACCCCAGTGGGCTCTGGAGGGTAGCCTGGGTGCCCCCGCTAAGCATGCTCAAAGTACTCTTAGCAGAAGATGTGCATTTGCTGTGTGAAACAGGCCAAGGAGGGCCTCTCTGATGAGAAATCTCAGCTATTTTATAGGAGACAGAGTCCGGACTGATTCTGGTCAAGTGAGATGTTTTTCTGCAGGTCTCTTGATTGTGCACACTGCTGACATGGAGGGCCTGGAGTCTCCCTCCTTAGGTGTGTGAATGTAGGTGTGCATAGGTGTAGGAGGGCGGGGGTCAGCTGGTGGAGAAGGGGAGTGAGGGGAAAGTGCCTTCTATGGAGAGAGTGTTTCTGAGACTCTTTCTCTGAGTTTGACAAAGCAGCCCCGGCTGGGTTGGTTTTTAGGGGTCAGGGAAAGGCCAGACTATTTACACACCTTTGCTGAGGAGCATGGAGGGGCGGTGATGGGGCCCGGGATTAATGAGCAGTTTTATTGCCTCGCCTGTCAGGAGGGTCATGCGATATTATTTTGATATCGGGGCCCTCAGAAGCAAACACAACGGGCTCGGTTATAAATGGAAGAAAAGCCAAAGAAAAGGCAGCCTCACCCCTTGCCCTCGAGCGTTTCCCTTTCTTCTCAGCCAGGGTTGGGCCCAGGACCCTTGTCCCACCCCCAGCACCTTCAGGTGGATCGCTCCAAGGCGGCACCAAGGCCAGCTCCCAAGATAACGTTGGCCGGTGGCGCCTGGCCATGAAAATTAAACATCGCAGTGGCTAATGAATAAATCGGCCACGCCGTCCCCCAGCTGCTACGGCCTCCGATGAGAGCTGGACCACGTAGGGTGACTGATGCAGCCTGAGTGACATGTAAGGAAGTAAGGGGATTACTGTCCCCACCCTGCGCTGTCTGGCCCAGTCTCCCCCCCTCCCCAGAAAGGCAGACTCGAGAACAGACTAGAACAGAGCTTGGGATCTCGAGGGGCATGACAGGAGGAGAGAGGGAAATTACTGCCCGTCTTCCCTTCCTGTCTTGCCCTAAGTGTAGCTGTGACCACACATGGCCACTGGGCGCTGAACAGGAGGGAGGAATTCTGGGCTTCTCAGCACAGAGACACAAGCAAGTGCCCCTGGCTGGGGTCGAGATGCCTGTGCGCTGTCTTGTCACTTGTCACCCGTCACCTTGCTCTGTTGGCCTAGGAAGTTCCAGCCTTTCCTGCCAAGTCTGGCTCTAGGCTATCTGCTGCAGGAAATGCTCCCTGAGCGCCCTGAGCAGTGGGCACAGCTCCTCCGCTGAGCCTCAGCCTGTGCAGCAGCCACAACTTTGGGTCGCCCATGCTGCTGGGCAGAGGCACAGTCTCCCCTGCCTTTGCAGTAGGCCCTGAGCCGAGTCCTCATTCATAGTAAGCACCCGGTAAATCCTTGTTTGCCACTGGATTGTTAAAATACACTTTTTTTTTTTTTTGGCCTATCATCCAACAGGTTCTATGTATGCCCCCAGGGCCAGCTGCACAGGACCTGTCAGTGAGTAGGCCAGAAGGCCTGCCTCACTGAAGCAAAATATGGGGGTGCCTACCAAAGGAGAGGTCAGTCCAGGGGTGGGGACAGGGAGAGGAGCTTCACTTGTAGAGTCAGATAGCTGGGTTCAAACCCCAGCTCCACCACTGACAGCTGTGTGACCTTGAGAAATGCACTTCACCTCTCTGTTGTATTTTTCTCATCCTAAACTACAATAATATGACCGACCTCATAAGGTTACCATGAGAAGTAGATGAAATGATGGATGTAGGGGGGACCAGTGCACACGTGCGTGCGCACACACATACAGTGGTTATTACTGTCTGTGCAGTCTCCGTTGGAGCCATGGCACAACACAGTGCCTGTGTTAGAGCTCAGATGTTCTTTAAAGGAGTTCATGAGGCACGCTGAGATCGTCATGTTTATTCAGCACAGCTGCCGAGGGCAAGGATGGCTTCTCAGAAATAAGCGAGAGGGGTGTCTTCTGCGGCTGCCACTGTCACCGGCTGCATCACAGGCGTGGTGGCCGTGTGACAGTGGGGTGAGCAGCTCTGCCCCACAGCACGCACCGCGTGTTTGCCTCTGACACAGCTTGAAGCAGAAACGAGGGCGGGACAGCTGCTGCTTCTCAAGGACCTGCATTTCTCCCCTTTCACAGAATAATTTCACTTTTGGTAAACTTTTCTAACTGCAAACTTGTCATTTTTGGTGAATTTTACTACCTGCAGATGTGTCTATTTCAAGTGGTTCCTTGCAGTTATACCATTTTTTTTTTAAGTGATGAAGTTTCCTTTTTTCCCTGTGAACATGAGGCTGACCTCAGAGAACAGTGTTTGATCCCAGATTTTAAAAAACCGGGCAGTTTTAGAGGTGGTGGGGATCCCAGGCTGGGGGATGGCTCTCTTTTCCTCGGTTTCATTGAAAAGAATTTCTTCAGTGAGCCTACATCTCAAGGGCACGACACACTCTGGATTATTGCAAGTTTAGAAACATTTAGGTGATTATGGTAAATAATTCACGCAAATCCTGACGAATGCGGTCCATTCTTTTGTGTGGGCTCGAGGAAGTGCAGAAACTGGCTGCCCTTTCCTGACTTTACTTCCCAGTCCTTTTAGCGACATCTAGTGGAGGGTCTCTGCTAAATACAGGATTGGCTTCTGAGGTGTTCCTTCTCCAAAGTGAAGGAAGTGCGGTTCACCTAGAAGCCATTCAACCTTGTTTCCATCTGTGTGTCAATTTCTAAGCTGGAAATGCCATCGAGGCCAAATGGACTCCCTTTGTTGCTGATCAGATTGTGCCATTAGTGGCCCTATCACTGCCTTTCTCTGTCTCAATCTGGTTGTCACTTACTAGTAGTGTGATCACAAGCAAGTTACTCAGTCTCTCCCAGCCTCAGTGTTCTCAGTTGTAAAATGGCTCTAACGAAAGGACCTGCCCTATAGGATTATCACAGACAGAATGAAATGATGTCCATAAGAGAATAAACGCAGTGCCTGGCACACAGTAAATAACGTCTCACCAGCTCAAGATAGCCACAGCTTACTTTCGTCACCCCGCCTGCTGCAGAAGCACTGCTCTTGGGTGAATGGCAGTATGGTTTGCCAAGGCAGTTTGCAGATATTATTTATGGAGTGCTATCATTTTAAAATGCATCTTCTTTTAAAGACAACGATAAACTTTCTTTTTGCCAAAATCTCATCAAGAAGCAGGAATATGTAACCTAAACCTGGTGAAGATCTTGGGGGAAAAAATGTAAGCATCTTAATAAGACCTTACATTTAGATGCTCAGTCTTTCAAGTGTGATTAGAAGTTGTTGGTTTTTCATTGAAAAGGTTCGTAGTGTAGTGGCTTAGGACTTCTGTTTCGATTTCATTAGGCACAGCTTGGAAAGGAGAAACAAGCCTTTACGTTCATCCCTGATGCACAGTGTGCTGCTGTTTCCTCGGGTATAGTCTGCTTTAGAATCTGGCATGTTTCTTCTTAAAGAGACAAAAGCAGTCTTCTGTGCATTTTAGGCAAATTTAGATTAAGGTGAAAGTACCTTTTGAAGCAAATAGTGTCTGTGTTTTGCTAATGAGTTTAGATACCCAGAGTTTAGCTCTGCTGGTGCAGCTGGGATCATCCCTAAACACCCATGGCTTCGCGAAGGCATGCAAATAAAAGCTGCCAGCCTATCTGGGGGGGCCTTGGTTGTGGCAACTTGCCCTTGGAAAGCTGCTGGCAATGGTGACCCCATCCTGTCAGGACAGGAGACCCAACATATCCCCAGCAGAACGCTCAAGGCTTCTGTAACTCCATCTGGCAAGTGGCCCAGGGCTCTGGGATCATCAGGAGAGACCGGGCTCAGAGTCTGGAGATATGGGCTGGGGTACCAGCCTGCCACTTGCCACCCACACGGTTTTTGGTACATCTGCTTCCTTATCCATGAAACGGGGGTCACACCCTTGCCCAAGTGTCACAAGGGTGAAAGGAGAGCCTATCCATGAACTCCCTTTAGAAGCCATCGGGGTTGAAGAGGTTCCCCCCACCCTGGGCTGCAGTGGCCGCTGTGGTGCTTCCTGGGAGTGGGCTGCCCCATTCAGTGTCCCCCATCATGTGACAAGAGAAACCAACTTAGGGCTCAAGGGCACAATAACTTGAAACACACAAGTCACAACAGTTCAACATTTTACTAAATCAATTCACACAAATTCCAAATTGCAAATATAATTAAGGACAACAGATTCTGTTCTGCCTTTTAAATCTTCCATTTTCAAATCCATCATTAAGACAAAAAGTAAACAGAAATTAAGTTTGCTGCAAATTCATGATTTTTCTTCTTGAGGGGAAAAAAAAGGAACATTATAGTAAAAAGAACGCCACTGGGTGTACGATAAAAGCACCACGACACACGGTTACAAAATGGGACTTTTCCTGGACTCTGCCCCACGTAGAGGACACTGCTCTCCTCACTGCTCTGCGTCAAGCAGGTTTCATTAAAATAAAACTATAAAATCTCCTAGGTTACACTAAAGTCAGACACGGTCTGGAACACAGTGCTTAACAACAGTAATGCCAACTATCAGTGCTAAAGTAAAAACATTTTAGAAGGTCAAAAACAATTAAACTGGAAACCAAAACCTTATTTTCCCTAGATGAGCAAAACTGAAAATGAAAGGGTTCCCGCCTCCCAGTAGGAGTGGAGCGGATTTTTTTTCCTTTTCTTTCAAATTGGAGGCGGGGGCACGGTGTGGGCGGGTTCTGCAGTTCCTCAGCCTAGTTGGCGTCCAGCTTGGCCATTTCCTGCACGTAGATGCCTATACTCTCACTGTCAAAAAGCACGAAATACACCGTTTTGATGGAAGAGGACATTGTTGACACGAAGTAACTGGAGATGGCCTTCAGGATCAGCTGGGCTGCCGTCTGCTTTGGAAAACCGTTCCTGAAAGAGAGAGAAGGAATGGTCAGTGACTAGGGAGGCTATGGTTGTCCCGGGGCCCAGCTTCCCCGGACGCCTCCTCCCTCCGGGAGCCCCTTGGGGACCTCTATGCAGTGGTAGCCTCTCGTGGGCCAGTGTCCACAAGCGTTTTGGACCTTTGGCTGCTCACACACAGACATTAGAGAGCCCAGGGTCCCCCGGACAGGGGAAGGATGAGTGGGCAGAGAACTGTGACCCACAGAACATACCACGTGCTCTCAGAGAAAGGGGGCATGACAGGAAGTTTAATGAGAGGCAGCCAGCAAGTCGACAGGCTCTGTGCTTTGTGGCGTGTGTTGTGTGTGCAGTCTCCTACAGGCAGCGTGAGCGCCCACGTTTCTTTTCCCAAGATCCCTGGGACTAGCACAGGGCTTGAGACACATACAGCCCAGGTCCCAAAGCCTCCCCAGCGGTCTCGGCCTCAGAGATGGCTGGAGGTTGGAGCTTCTCCAGGAAGCATGGACCTCTGCCCTGCAAGTAGAGGGTTACATCCTTCACGCTGGCCTTTAGGTTTCATGGGTGCCAGAAATCCACCACCCAGCACACACCAGCTTGGACCACCCTGTAGGCCTGGGCGTCAGGGAGCTGCGTGTAGGGAAGAACTCTGGGCCAAGAAGGCTCTTCATCTCAAGGGACGGCATCCAAGTCTCCAGGCCAAATCGGTGTGAACTTACATACATTTCCATTTAAAGTCAGTGTCACGTGGCAACCTCGGAGGCAGGGGCCCAGAACTCAGGCAAGCATCTGAACTCAGGACTAGGAAGATTGACACTCCTTGCTGCGTGTGTGCCCAGGCCATTCCTGGTCCACACTGCAGGTGCAGGAGCCAGGTGACCCAGGATGACAATGGCAGGAACTTGGCAACTTGCCTAGAATGGGGACAATTACATGGGCTTTGGAGTCAGTGGCCCTGCATTCAAATCCCTACTGACCCCAGTTAACAGTTCAAGATACTGAGTGAGAGGCCAGTGTCCATGCGTTTTTTTTTTTTCTTCTTCTTCAGCATATCTACAGTCTTCAATCTGCCAGGAGCCTGTAGGTCCGTTGGTGTCCGAAGTGCTGGGCCAACCTGCCAGTTTCGGTCAGGACTCCTTCAGATGGGGCACCTGCCAGGTGAGAGGCTTTTAAGTGTGTCTGGTGTGGGATTTCTGAGAACACTCCTAGGCTAAGTGCAGCCAGCAGTGAGCCACCTCAGCCGCTTCTCTTGGAAAGTCCCACTGCCTCTACTGTCAGCACTCAAGAGGCTTTCAGAGCCATGGAGAAAACCATTCTTGCGACTTGCTTTTGGGCTTCTCTCAGCTTGATGGACCCCTAGTAACTCCTGTATGCTTTAGAAGTGAAGTTTGTTCTTAGAAGACAAGGGCTGTTTCCCCAGGGCGTGTACCTAGCCTTGCAGAGGGGCCTCGGTCAGTAATAGGGTAGAAGCCAAAGTCAGGTGCCCTCGCATACAGGTGGCACTCCTGCCAGGCAGGAGGCACACGAGACTGAGGACCAGATCCTGGTCAGAGGTGTCCCAGGCAGGACAGTGCTACCGGACAGGAGGCTTCCTCCTAAGGGGACCCTGGGAGCTCTATCCACCAGCAGAGTTGGGGCAACCAACAGGAAGGTGGGGATGGAGGTGGTGGGGGCAGTGCAGGAAGAAGGGGAGGAGTGGGGACCCCCCCCCATGGTGGGCCACACCCTTTGCACCCATCCCCACCCTAGGCCTGCAGGCTCAGTCTGGGAAGAAGCTGTTCTCACAACGCCTGGACTCTTTGCAGGAGTCAAGGAGCATGCAGGATAGGCTGTCCAGAACAAGACACGTGCTGGAAGCTCTGGAGGAAGTAACCCTTCTGTTTTGAGGGCTACCCTCCCTCCCCTCAGCCTGACTTCTGAGAGAGGGAGTAGGCCAGCTTTGGTGGAGAGTATGCAGGCACAGGGTCAGTGAAGTAAGGGCTGATTGCAAGCATCTCACAAAGAGCAAATGTTTATTCCTTGGTACAACTAGAGGGGAGGAAAGCTTCAGGAGGTAGTAGAGGACGTCTGCAGGCGGTCCACAAGCCCTGGTATGCTGGGGCACAGCTGGGGCTATGTGATGGGAGTCCCCAGGTCTTTGTGCCTTCTTCACCATCTCAGTCATTCTGTCCTACTGCCATACTGTGTCTGCCTACACAGTCAGATTCCACTTTGAATCCCAGTTGTCCCCCAGCAGGGACATTAACCTCTCTAAGCATTAGTTTCCTCCACTGGCAAACAGGTACCACATGGTGAGGCAGGTGCTGCTTCCCCCTCAAGAGATGGGTCTCTTTAGGAGACTAAGGAGATGTCTAAGCTTCCCATGAAGTCACTCTGGCTGGCAGAGATCTGGGGTCCCAGGACCAAAGCACAGAAGAAGCTTCCCTGCTCCCGGTGGTGAGCTCACCCTCCAGGGCTGGGCAAGGCAGGCACCCAGGCCGCCAGGGCAGGAGCGTTGTTGAGCAGGCTGGTCAGGGCACCAGAGAGTCCTCTGGGGAGAGGCTGCGTCCTGTGGTTGGAAGGCCCAAGTGGATCTTCTGGAGGAGATAGACTGGGGCCTGACGCTGAAGGCTGAGTAGGGGTAAGTGTGGATGCTAGCTGGACCCCAGTTTTCTTGTGGAGCCAGGCTGTCTTGGCTGTTTAGGAAATGGATAGGGCAGGATGTCTTGGCAGCTTTGGTGACTCGGGCAAAATGTCTGTCACCCAACGCGGACCCTCTTCTGCTGGGATCAGGCTCCCTCCCACTCTGCTCCTGGGCCTCTGAGTAACTGCCCAGCCAGACCCTGCTCCACCCAGAGGTGAAGACCAGGCCATCAGGCTCCTGAGCTGAAAGCAGTGGCCACACGAGGGAGAAGCTAAAATTCAGAAGGGGGCGGTGGTGGGTCCACTGCCCCCACTGAGGGCTCTGCCCTCCAATGCTAGAGGCCTGGGCAGCACAGCTCAAGAGAGATCTCTTACCTTCTCTCACTCCAAGGCGCACATGTTTGGGGGTTAATAAGTAATTCTCCCCAGTTCACTTTGTTTCTCTCCTTGATACTTCTCTTCTAAGGTCCATACCTAGGGGATAGGGAGGCTGATGGCTATGCCGGGGCTGGTCAGTTTCAAGTGGTGTTTCCAAGGTTCCCTAAAATCCATGCACATAGTGCACAGGCAGTGGGGTGATCTTCCAGTGGGATGTGAGGAGGTAGGTCTGTTGACCCCAAGGGGGCAGGGGTTCCACGTACGTCATATCGTGAGCACCGAAGCCAAGGACCTCCAAGCAAATTCTGGCTCTACCGAGTACATGCTGTGTGACCTCTGGTGAGTGACTTAACCCCTCTAAGCTTCTGTTACTTTGCCTTTGAGTAGAATTAATAGTGTTACTCACGTGGTAGGGTTGTTTTGAGATACCACAGATAAAAAGAGTTTTAAAGGGTTTAGCACAGCGCTTGGGGTTCAATGAATACCCATAAGTGGTAGCTTGAGGAAAGCAAACTGCCTTTCCTTCTAGGCTCATAAATCTAAGGAGAAGTTAATCAAAGCCTCAAACTAGCTATTCCCTAAGTACTGCCCCTCCGGAGGGGGGTCACCTCCTAATGTCAAACAGCCGAGGGAGTAGGGGGATGCGTAAGTACTGTGAGCAGGATGCCCAAGGACAGGATGTCCAGATGCCAGAGGAGGTTTCCAGAGGCTGGGGTTACACCCCAGGGTCTCACTGCTTCCAGTGGGCTATAGAATTCGCCCCTGGGGCCAACAGGCTGGTCATCCTCCACACGCTGGGACGCTGCGCCTAGGCTGAGACAATGTGATCCCACAACTCTTTACCAACATGTCTGCATCTATATTGTTTTAATTCCAATGTGACTTTTATGCTGGAGACACTGGATGCCACAAACAAGCTATTTTATTTCCCCTCCTAAACCCCACTGTGATTTACTGGCCGGCTCTGCTGTAATCCCATTCTGTACTCATGAAAGGAAGGGCAGCTGTTTACATGGCTCTGTGGGGCCAAGTCTGCCTGACAGATGTGGGGCTGGGTAGCTGTGCACATGTGCTGGTCTTTGGCATTCCACCCTCTTAAAAGCTTTCAACTGATTATTTTTTAAAACTTTCTACTCTGTGAAAAATGTAAATAAGTTTGTAATAACAGATGCTCTTTTATGGGAATTACTTTTATGCTTCAATTAAAAATTCCCCAATAGTTATATGAAAGAGTGTGAAATTATTACCTCCAATAAAGGCTCCTATTGCTTCTCTCCTCGGAAGGACCTTTCATCAGAGTAGATCAAAGTGCATCCGAAATACTAATTAACTGAGCCCCAGAACCGTCTGCGAGTAAGGGCAGTCTCATAGCCTCACTAGCTGATAAGGCGGAACAGAGAGGGTGATTCATTTACCAAAGGTCACACAGCAGTGTAGCACCAAATAGAACTTCTATGGGAGACTGGGGGATGGCAAAGTGGGAAGAGCCAGGAAGTAGGCGAATTCTGCTCAGATTCAAAAGCACTTCGTGAAAGAAAGAAAAAGGTCTTGAATTGACTCTGGGACTGAGACACCTATAACACATCTCTCCACAGCTCCTGGGAAAGTTCCACCTGCCAGGTGCTTGCTGATTACCTTATGAAGAATGCTTGTCTTGGCCAGGTAATCTTAGAGTGAACTGAAAGGACTTTTAAGATGCTCTAGCTCTGTCAGCTTTTCTTTCAATATGCATTGAAATGGTGTTCACTTTTTAAATGACATTCAACGTACGCTCTTGACACAAGAGTGACTGCAAAAGTGGACGGCAATGCAAAACAACATGTACGTATGAGATTGCGTCAGCTCTGCACGTCAGCTCTGCAGACGTTTGGGGGTGAAGTGCTCAAAGCATGAGAGGGCAGAGTAAGCGTGGGGATGCACGAGGCAAGGTGGCATGAGCTTGCACTTGTCCCCTGCTCAGGGTCCCTCCCCACACTCACCTGTGACACAGCTGATATGCTACTCCAGCTTCTTCCTGCAAGTACGCCTGAGAAGAGGGCACACTCACAGTGCAGAGGACTGAGGGGCCCTCGCTCAAAGGAGCCCCGGTACAGGAGGCCTCAGCTGTTCAGCACTGCGAGGTGAGGTGAGGCCACCACAGCTCACATCCAGGAGGGATGTAGGGGAATGCTCATTCTGCCCTTGATAGAGGCTCCAGAGGAGTCTTCCCCTCTGTCTTCCCCATATTCAGTCCTCTGCTGGGTCCTGCCAGTCATGTGTGACTGCTGTCACAGAGAGCCCTGGGGCACGGTGCCTGTAGGCAAGGCCTTCTTGGTACAGCGTCTAAAGGTCTCTTGAACAGACATCCCAGGACAATGTGACAGGGAGCCCGCCCAAGGCCAGCTCTGGCAACTTGATTGTGCGACCCTCAGTGATGGTATTGTTTAGGGAGGCAGCATTACAAAGCCTGTCCAAGATGAAAATAGCAAAATCCATTCTCCTTCCTCCTCATGGGTTTGGAAGGGAAGTGCTTTGAAAAGAGCCACTTTCTGTATGTACAAGGAATAGTTCTGAGAGCTGTGACTCAGGCTCGCCCAGGGGGACAGTGCAGCCTGCCGTGTCACGGACGTCAGTGTGCTGGGAACTTGTGCTGCCTCTACACAGCCCACCTTCCTTGGGGCCTGGGAGGGACTGATGGCAGAGACCCAGCAAGGCTCCCCATGAGCCACCTGCTGACCCAGAGCTCTGGGCTGAGGCAGCTCTGAAGGCCAGTTTCCCCTGGCTTCAGTGCCCACTCCAGATGGTGAGCTGTCCAGAGACCTGCGGCTCAGACCCTTGGCAGGGAGGACCTTGGAGATGTGACGGGCAGTGTCCGAGATAGCCCCTGTATCTTTATAGTTCTCAAAGCAGACTCCCTACAGAGAGCTCCTTTCATCTCCAGAGTGGCCCTGAGATGTTGCATGGGGGGACGATCATGTCCAGTTTACAGACTAGGTGGGGGCTGGACTCAGAGTAGGGGTTAATGTATGTGCCAGCACTTAGCTAGTTAGCCAGGCCTGACCCTGAGCACAGTGCTGCTCTGACAGGCAGGGACCTGAGGGGCTATCTGCTGGCATCTGGGGGTGCACAGGGTGGGAGGTGCAGTGGGTGGGGGTTGGGAGGTGGGGGAGAGCCAGTCCTATTCCACTCTCATGTATCTGCCCCTTCAGTTCCACCTTATTAGCAGGGCAGTGAGACAGAGGTGAGCAAGCAGGTTTTGGGGAGGTAAAAGCCTCGCGAGCACAGAGGTAAGGGGCAGGGGCTCCGCCCAGGAATGCTGCGGTCTTGGGACAGGACAGCAGCACAGCTCCAGGCTGGATCCTGGGGGGGGGCGGGGGGGGGGCTCTCCCAGTCAGGGTCCCTGCGTTCACCCCTCCCTACCGACCTCTGTCTTAATGTCCTCTGAGATCACCTTCTGTGACCTGACATGGGCTTTCACAACCGAAGTTTTATACTGTCCTCAAGCCTCCTGCCCCCTACATCCCTTCAGTTGTCCTTCCTGATTTCACCCCTCCAGTCTCCCTGCAAGCAGGAAGGCAAGTGCTTGAAAGCAGCCTCAGCTGACCTTGAGTGCAGAGCTCAGCAAGAATGGGCTAAATACTCAAATACACCCCTACGTGACATGGGGACAAGCCATGCACCCTCACCTGCCGCTGCCAATGGACGGAAAGGCGATGGACTTCAGTTTCTTGTCATCTGCCAGGGCCAAGCAGTTTTTCACTGTCTTTTCCAGAAGTTCCTCACACTTGTCTGCACCCCAGACGGGACTGTTACAGTGGATCACAAACTTAGCGGGCAGGCCGTGGCCTGCGCTGACAGCAGCTGGAGGGGACAAAACAGGAGCAGTGAGTTCGGTCCGTCTGTGAAGCAAGCGCACAAGCTGCTGGTCCCAGGCCTGCTCCCCGGCTACAGCGCGTCTCCCCAGGCCCTCCGACTGCCTGGTCAAGGAGGGCTGAAGGGCCTGCTGCCTTGGGATTCCCATGTAAGTCCGAGCTGGGAATTGCTCGTGGTTCAGTCTCCTCCCTTGAATGGGAGGAGCCCAAGCCAACATCCATCCTTGGAAAGCTGGAGTTAGGATGCATTGCTACCAGGAATTTTAATCAAGGTCAGCGTAAATCCTCTCCCTCACCTCCCAGAAGGCAGGGCCTGAACTGTCTTGACTGAATGTGTCAATGTTTGTAGCATCATATTAATTGCCTTTTGGGGTGTCCAACCCCCCTTTTCCTCAAGTGGATTCATGTGCATTTAATGATGATTTATCTATAAATCTCTCAGACACAGTTCAGAGGAAACCTGTTTGGGAAAGTAACTCAAATAGCTGTCTGCTGCCCTATCTTTCCGCCTAACTGATCCTGGTTAGTTTAAGTTAATTGGACTGTGTTTTTAGGATGCAACTATTTCTTCTTCCTAGAAGAGGAGCCTTTCCCCAGCCACAGATCTCCATAGCAAACCTGCCTTTCCCAGGCTTGGTTCTCAGTCTCTACCCTTTGTCAGACCCAGACCCAAAGGCACACTCCACCAGGAAATGTAACAGGCCAGCCCACGTCTCCCAGAGAACAGAGTTGCAACGTAAACAAGGGAGTTCTGGAACCGGTGGGTTTGGTCAGTGCGGCCTGCTAGACTTCTACAGGAGCACGCTCCAGTCTCCACCCACTGCTGCAGTAAGATACCCACACTTTTTTGATCAAGTGTTTCCTCATTTATGAAGAACACCCCCTGTGCTGTTGAAGAGGTATGGGTTGTTAAGGTTGTGTCACTAGTAGACCCTGGAGAAGAGTGATGTGGGGGAAGTGTCTCACAATGCAGTAGCAACAGCTCTGAACCCATCTTGACTCTGTTGGCTGACTGGCGTGAAAACTCTGGGCTGTAGTACTGACCTACAGGAAACCTGAGATTGGAGGGCTTCATCTACCTGTCTGTCCACTTTAGAAGTAACTGCTAAACTATGCATGAAAAAGACTGGAAAGAAACATGCTAACAGTGATCATCTTTGGAAAGTGGAACTGGGATATATGTCTTATTATTGCCTTTATACTTTAAAAAACATTTTAAAACATTTTCTAAAATCTTAAAATCAAGAACAAGTCCATCAACAGATGACTGGATGGATAAAAATGGGGGCTCTGTGTGTGTGTCTGTGTGTGTGTATATATATATATGTATATATATAAATGACTACTACTCAACCAAAAAAAGAATGAAATATGGATGGACTTAGAGATAATCATACTAAGTGAAGTAAGTCAGAAAGAGAAATGCAAGTACATTAACAGTCATATGTGGAATCTAAAAAAAATTACACAAATAAACTTATGTACAAACAGAAAGAGGCTCACAGACATACAAAACAAACTTATGGTTACCAAAGGGGAAGATGTGGAGGGATAAATCAGGAGTTTGGAATTTGCAGATACTAACTATAAAAAATAAACAAGGTCCTACTGTATAGCACAGGGAGCTATGTTCAAAAGCTTGTAATAACCTATGATTAAACTATGAAAAAGGATATATATATAACTGAATCACTATACTGTACACCAGAAACTAACAACATTGTAAATCAACTATACTTCAATTAAAAAAATCAAGAACAAAATGTGGTTGGTTACTAAAACAAGCCAACATGTGCTTAGCTGTGCTAAATCTCGTGGGTTTGCCCCAGTTGAGCTTGGTGTGTAGCAGCATCAGGGCCACCTCTCATCACACCTCATGCTGAGGGTCACCAAATGGGCTTGAACCAGAGTACCAATGGGAAGGGCCTTTGGCCAGCAGAGAGGTGCCAGGAAGGGGCTGAGGAAAGGCCAGGAGCCCCTGGCTGGGGAGTTCATGCTGTGTGTGTCCTCCATGTTCAGTGTGGAAGAGCTTGGTAACTGTGCCCTCACCAACCCTCTGCAGGCAAAACAGAGCTGACAGAGCAGTAAAGGAAACGCTACCCTCTCATCTGCAGTGGGGACTCTGTCTAGCCCAGGATGGGAGGTTATGTGTGGTTACTGGGGAAAGAGGGGTAAGGCCCAGTGTCTTCCAGAGAGGGCTGTGTGGCTGTCCCAAAGTGCTGATGCCCATATTCAATTAAGATTCATTTTAAAATGAGAAACAGGATTTGAAAGAATGGGCACTGGGGACCATCTAGTAAGAAGGGAAAACTGGAGGCCAAAGAGAGGCAAGGAGTGGCCTGTCCACACACTGCTGGTGGGGTGAGTGGGTACCCACTGTTCAGACTCCCAAGTGCTCAGGAAACCCTGTGTCCACCTAAAATTCCCAAATCCTCGTTGGCCACAGTGACAAGAATCCTGACTCTAGCTCTTAGCAATAATTCTCTCACATCAGATTTCAAGTCATTTTCTCATCCTAAGTACCGGGAAAGGCGTAGTTGGCAAGTGAGAGGTGCGTATGTCTATTTTTCCCATTAAAAACACAGATGGCTGAGTGAAAAGTATTCACTTGCATCCCTCATCAGCAGTTCTGCAGATGGCTCAATATCACTATCTGTAATTCTCAGCTCCTGGCTTCTGTAACTGCTTAAAATTTGAGGTCTAGACATCAAATGTTTAGAAGCTATTTTAAGTAATAAAGAAAAAACTTGGAAAGGCAATTTTCACAACCCTTAAGTTCCCCTGACAATTTGTATGTGATAAAAGCCTAACAGGCTAGGCTTTCTTTTGCCTCCATCTCGGAAATACCCGTGCATCTCTGATTCTGAGCTGTCTCATAAAATGGTTTCCCTATTGTGCACGTGCCATACCCAGATCAGCCCAGTGCTCCCCGCCTTACCTCCAGCTACTTCCAAGGGTCCATTCTTTTTCCGGAGTTCCAGAACAGCTTCCACAAACTCCTTGCCACCTTTCTTCTCCAGCGTGTTTCCTAGACAAGGACAGGGCGAGGTCAGATTGTCATTCCTGTGTCTTGGGGCACACACAGACACGTAGCATGTCAGGTGATTACATACTTCAAATGATCTGACCAGCTACATTTTCAGACAGCTGCAAAACAGGGACAAAGCCTTGGCTGAGTCAGAAAAGTGAGGTTTAGAAGGGATTCACTGTCAGCCAGTCACCACTCCAGCATTGCTGGTCACTGAGCTGTCTTTGCTGCCCCTTATCTGGGGGTGATTTGGGGTGATCCTAGACATGCCAGAGATGTGAGGGAGATGGGAGACACCTATTCTTTGCGAGCATGCCCATCCTGCATGCTTTCCATCGGTGCGAGAAACCAGATGGTGCTGGCTTCTGAGGCTGATGCCTCCCCTGGATTTTCTTCTGTCTCTGGGGAGAGTCTCCAAATAAGGAGGTTTTAGAAGATGCACGCCATGCTTCCATCAGGCAGCTAGCTCTCCTCTTGGCAGAAGGCCCAGAAGAAAGCCCTCAGATTTGGCCACCTCTGGACCAGCACTATTACCACGCTTAGTTCCTGCTTTGCAGCTTTGGTGTCATATGTGAATACAAAAAAAGAAAAAAAATGGCCTCAGACAGTATTTCCTTAATCATACTAATGATTCAGAATCATTTTAGATAAATAAGAGCAACATCAGAAGCAGAGCTTAAAGATGAACTTATATTATATCAAAGCTTGCAAAGAAGAATGACTAACTGTTCAAGACCAGATTTAAAACAAACAAAGAAAAAAATCAAATGGAGGCAGGGAGCACCTCTTCTTGAATTAGGGTACTTGCCAAATAATCCATTCCTGCTGTGAAAGCCAAGTTCCCAAACAAGATTACCAACACCTACAAGGTCTGTGGGTTAAATGTCTCACATGGGACAGTGGACAGCAATCAAAATTATCCCTTTAGGTTTGGCCAGAATGGAGTCTCAGTCTTCTGTAAGCTCTGATTCCTCAGTTGTGCACATTTTAAAGTACATTCCTCAAGAAAGGATAAAATACTCCCCTTAAGATTCACCATCTGTCTTGGAAAATCCAGGGTGCCCCTGGCACATTCTGGTGTGGGTCAGTCAGGGTGCACTGGGATGCACCAGCCCAGATTCTCTTTGGATTCACCCTGGAATGACTAGGTCTGATTATTGTAGAGAAACCTGCCTCATTTGCATGCTGTTCTGGAGGGGTGAACTAACCCCAGGAAGTGTCCAGAAGGAAAAGCAGACAGCCTGGGCACTGTCACAAATAAGACAGCCCATGGCTAGTGGCAGACACTGACCTGGAGGCCACCCAACTCCAGGAGGTCTGGGTGCCTGAAAGAATGTGAGCAGCAGGCTGGCTGTCACCCACAAGGAGCACTCAGCTAGAAGGCCTGGCTTTCAGACAGAGATGAACTTGGGACCCCTGAGGTGGGATCTGGCATCCCTCCTCATCAGCCCAAACTGCCTGCAAGCCTTCACCTGTCTTGGAAAGCAGCCCAGTGGGCTTGAATGGGAAAACACGTACCCTTCAGAGGTTTTTACCCGCAGTGGTGGTGGCCTCTGCGTTGTTTCTGACAAAGTTCAGCATCAGAGACAGTGGCTGAATGGGCTTAAGGGAGCAGGCTCGGTCGGGCCTTGTGGCTCAACTCCACCCACCAGGGGTGGAGACTTCGGGGTACAACCCAGGTGAGTGAGGCCCGATTAATGGGTTCATTCAAAATACCCATGCAACTGAGAAAACTGAATCTGGACGTCTGAATATGCTGGCTCCCAAATGCTGCTGCCCGGCTGTGCCTACTCTGGCCTCCTCTCCTCACCCATCCTCCAGCTTGAGGGACAGATACAAACATGCCCCAGGCAGGACTATTTCAGGTCTGCATTCTCTCTCACATCTACTCTTTGAGGAGAACTGGGAAATTTGGCAGGTAAAAGTAAAATCAGTGCTGTATTAATACTACCAACTTCTTTCAGAAATAGAAATAGTAAGAAAATGGGCTGATTTATAATTAAAGATGTTTTATCTTAGGAAGAGTGTTTAAAATTTTTACTTATAATTAAATCTTGCTTTAATTAGAGGTGAAATTTCCAAGTTAAATTACACTTAATGCATTTCCCAAACTTAAAAACTGAACCCTAGATTGCAGGCAATCAACCCCGTCAGGACTTGACTCCTACACACACATACGTATGCACATGTTCATGTAGACACACGTGTACTTTTTAACAAGAAACAGGCCCATTTCAACTGAATTGTCAACACTGTTAATGTAAGACTCTTGCTTTTTAGGTTTAACTTCAGGGTTAATCATAAAGCAATTGGCTTATTTGCCCCCAAGCATAAACATGTGTTACTCCCATGAGAACAAGAACATTATTTCATGCTTAGAAAGCAGGCATAAGTATCAGTGTTCGAAACAGCCTAAGCGAAAATTTAGGCTTGGACACATGTCAGGCTCAGCCTGTGGTCTATTTCACTGTTAGAAAGAACTTTGATGGGTAAAAGTTAATCACTGGGGCTAAGCATTCCTGCACTCGCATTCCTTCTTCCAGCAGTCTTGGGACTCAGGAATTCACACCAAATATGAGAAGTGGAGTGATTACATCCTCGCTTCCTCTTTTCCCCTCTCACACATCAAAGTGGAAGCTGGAACCAATTGAGACCATGTGTGAATCCGGATGATCACAGTTTTGGTCTTGTAAAAGAGAGCTGGGTTCAGTACTAGTTTGGACTGGTTCTCTGAGAAAAAGCACTGAGGTGGGCTCTTTGGAAGACCTGGGTTCAGGTCCTGGCACAGTCTTTCCTCCCAGGCCAGTCAGGTTGTGTGGACCTGCCCTGTGACCCTGACCAAGCTCTCAGGCCTGGGTTCCTTACATATGCCCACCCTGTGCATACGAGTGGGCTGGGGGAAAACATGTCAGAGGGGAAGCACTAGCACTGTCAGTTTTCCCAGGAGACCAGTTCTGTTCACAGTTTAGGAAGGACTGGGCTCTTCCGGGGGGGCACAGTTGCCCTGCCTGTTATCCCAGCTGGCTCCTCCGGGCTTCAAAGCCTCCAGCTCTACCTCCTGGTATGGCTAATCCTGCACAAACACCTCCACAGCCACTGCAGGTCAGCCCTTTTTTTTTCTCCCTGGGACTGGGTGAGATGCTTTTGCCCAAGAAGTTTCATAATTTCTATTTCAGGACCCAAAGTCCTGGATGGCGGGATGAACCCAGGCCTGCCTCACTCCTGGCAGAAAGATAAGCCCTTAGCTGTTTGTTTCTTTTCCTCCAAATAAGTACTTCCCTCCCATCAAGTTTTCATGTTTAAAAAAGGAAGCTATCTTTCTCTTAAGCTGCCTGATTTAGGAGCTCTTAAACTCCTCCAAAATCTTGTGAAAGGGGAGTTTAATTGCCTACAGCCTGATTTCACTTAGGCCAGCAGACTTGGCGAATCCTGACTCTCTGTCCAGTCTGTCTTTCCCTCCATGTCAAAAATCCAAAATGCCCAGGAGAGCAATTAGCCCAAATCACAATGGCTGGGGCAGACTGTGGGCTTTGTTAGTGACACTGGACAGAGCTGGACATCTAAACTTAGCTGGACGGGACTGCTAAGCTGTTGTACTTCCAGTGTCCGGGACACTCACGCAAATCCCAACAGCCTCATCCTTCAAGATGACTTCACTTTTGCCCTTGTCAGAAATGTATCCATTCTCTTTGGAAGCTGGTGTTTGAATCTATACTCAGAATGCTGGTCTTGGGATCAGCACATCTACTGTAAAAGTCATATATGCACATGAGAGAGCGAGACCAAACAGTAAGCACCAATCATGAGCCAGGCACTAAACAAGGTGCTTTGCTTATATGATTTAACATAATTCTCATTATTACCACTATTTTATGTACAGGGAAACCAAGGCATTGAGATTAGGTGACTTGCCCAGGCCCATAACCAGTAAATGCTAAGATTAGGGTTCAGTATCCTTTTACTGAGTTCCAAACCTGTGCTTTTTTGCCACCACACCCGGCTATCTCCTCATTATATAAGCTCCTCAACACATTCTTAAAGCTGGGCACTATCTGACGCTCGTGTAGCAAGTCTGCAGCCACAGGACTTGGCACCTGGCACCCCAAAAGCTCTCTCTGCCTCATCCCACCCTGAGCTCCTTAACACCAGAAGCCAACTGACAATGTGTTTCAGCTGCCAGGGAGAGGAAGGAATTTTCTGGGTCTAGGAGAAAGTTTCTCAAGAGTGGTCTAAGGACACCACATCAAAATGAGAACCCCTGAGCATGGGAGACTGTTCTAAAAGCACGCCCATGTGTGCCTGGGGCTTGAAGGCCATTTTCAGGAAAAACTGTGCTTCTGACACAGATCTGGGCACAGGCACTCCTGTGTACCAGGTCCACAGAGGGCACAGACATGGTCTTGGATGCAACTCAGCCAATTTGGCTGTATCCCTCTCGCAGCTAAAATCATGTGTGAACCCAGTCTCCACAAAAGCAGTGCCTCAAGAAGCAAATGAAGAAATGACGTTGCGGAACCAGTTTCCAAACCAGAAGTGTGCCCATTAGTGAGCTGCACGATGCAACCTGGCTGACAGTTAGCTGTATTCTCGCATTCACAACCCGGGGATGAGAGACCTGGGGAAGGTCAGGACAGCTGGAAGTGTGAAATGAATGCAGCCCTGCATAGCTGTCAAAGGATCAAGCTGTCTGCGGCGGCCGACTGACCATGCACACACACACTCGGCAGCACCCGGCTAGGCATTACCTACTTCACCACCGGTGTAGAAGTCAGTGTTTGTCGGGTGAACGACAGCATCACTGTCGATCGAGGCAATGTCAGCCTGTACAACTTGCAACTATAACAGGTAAACAAATGTATATCAACTGTGTTGGACCGAGACCCACGCACAGGCACATTTACTAAGGCCCCAATGGCAGGGCTGGCCTACCTGGTCGATTCCAACATATGAGCCAAAAGGGCAATCAGTCCACGAAGTGTGCGCACATGTGGATGGGGGTGAGGAGAGGAGGAGGAGGAGGAGGAGGAATATCAAATGTGACATGTTTAAATTAAACATTTGAATGGCAAGTCCAAAAAAAGAGAAACACACACATGAGATCATTTCCAAAGGTTAAAAGAAATAACAAAACAACGAATGCCCCATTTCACTTTGCAAACGCCTCTAAGACTGGCACCCCACTGAGAAGGCTATTAAAACATGGCATCTGTTTTTAAAAAATGTGGACCATCAGGCCAACCAAAACAACAAGTTTCTCCATTTTGTCGGCAGCAGTCACCTTTCAGGGTTTGATTTTTCTTCTTGTGACATTCATCATTTTGTCTACTCTTTAAGGGACATCTCTTGAAAACAGAGTAAACAGTAGGTGTTACACAGAGGATTGCCTTTATTTTTCCACCTCAAATGTGTAAAAATATTTTCTCAGGCCTACCTCGTATTCTAATCCATCTTTATTTTACGTATAAAATATACTATGGATAGATAGGATGCTTGCTTTTTCTAGTTGGTGGGCTTTTTTGTTTTTGTTTTAAAGAAAGTATCTGTTTCAGGCAGTTGGAAAACAAGTTCAAGCCAGGCCTGCTTGAGTCCCAATTCTCACGTCCTCAGCCCACTGCTGAACCCAGTTTGTGTGAGTCGGGTCTGGGCTCTGGAACGAGCACCTCTCCCAGTAAGGAAATACGCCATCTTACAAAGGTGGCCGAAGATGGAAGCTAAAGGTACACAAAACATACCTCAGTCAGCATCAGGCATGAGGCTGCCTTTGCAGGCATCTGCTAGCTGCTGCTCCTGGCAAGGCTAACAGATCAGAGGGCAAGAGCCTTCACTGTGCCCCTGAGCTGACAGTTCCTCTCTGCAAAGGTGAAGCCATGGAGCGGGACACCCGAGGGGTACCTCTCAGCTTGTCCTGAACTGCCCACCCTCCTGAGCAGAGAGATGCCATGGCAGTTTTCCTCCGTAAGAACGCACTCATATTGCCCTCCTTTTTAGTATCGTATTTCAGCCAAATAATTCATGAAGGTGGCACTCAAGTCATATACTGTTTTCAGCTGTAGAAACAGCTGAAGTGACAGTAGCTGGTAAATTTGGGGAAAACCAATTTGCTGGTGGACTAAAGAGAGCTTCATGGTATTAATGCAGTTTGTCTCCCTTCTCAAGCGTTTTCAAGCTTTGGTGAGTGTCATTTCTAATTAAGGCTTAAATGGAGAAACTATCATTTTGTATTTACCTGAGATTTTTCAGTTCTTAAAAAAAAAAATACCAAACACATCTTTAAAAAATCCCCCCCCCCAAGTAACCAGCAGTCAGTATGATCATTATGGAAGAGAATTTAGATGGCAACAGATTTACAATCCAGGGGAAAGTAGCCAATCTCACTCAATGAAGCATTATCAGATTGTTCCTATTTGAACGGCCTGGAGTTAGCAGACATTCAGTGTCTATACTCAAACACTAATCTCGCATTTGGGATTTTGGTTTGACCATCTGAAGTTTTAGAAGATGAAGAGCCTAAATTCTGGGTTCCATAACTTTTCATCTGACAGCTGATGGTGCCAAACCCCATCCCCAATTACCTAGGTCATCTTTAAGGTCAATGTCAGCATTGGTAGGATTGATTATGGCCTCCACCTCAAAGCCGGCTAAATTACTGATTTCACTGTGAATAAGGTTCAGCTGAAAAGAAAAGCATGAGGTGGGAAATAACAGGACAGCCGGGAAGTCACAGAGCCGTGAGCCTTGGGATATAAAAGAAGGGCAGTGGACACTCCGGGTGCACTGGGCACAGAAGGGAAGAGGGAGTCACTGGCTAAAATGAATCCATTTCAAACAAGACTCAAATGCTGATTGGGATGCTGAAAAGAAGCAAGCTAGGCTGAGGGTCCAGAACCTGTTGAGTGATGCTTGGGACCAAAGGGAGGCATGAGACCTATTAGACTGGGGGATCCACTTCCCTTTAAAAGAACTTGTGATCTGGAGGCCACAGTACAACAGCTCAGAACCCAGAGTGGAGCACTCACTGCTGGGGTAGGGAGAGGTGGCATGTGTAACTGTTCTCCTCTTTGAGCAGGGATGGTGCAGAAGTCCTCACTGGTTTGGGCAAACCCCTAGTACCTCTGCCCTTCTCCTCCCAAGGGGCCCTGGGCCTTTCAGGCTGTCCCCATCACCGTGACTACTGGCTGGCTGGCTCCCATGCCCTGCTCAGGGGTGGCAAGGAGCAAGAATGGTCTATTGCTTAGTAACATCTAATTTTACGTGCCTATTAGTCATGTAATGCTGAAGTTCTGGCAAAACCCAGGAAGAGACACAGCAGTTCTTGAGCAAGACAGCGTGTCCTTTAAACTGTTCACCTTGTTGGTGAGGCTACTCTGAGGCCCAATGCGTAGAGCATTTCCCTTTGTGAGTTTTATGAGTACCCCATCAACTGAGTCTTTGTGAAAAGCCACTCCCCTTCCACACTGTTATTCTGGGGCCCATCACAACCCTCGATCTGAGAGGAATTCTAAGTTCTAGATTGGCTGTCAGAAAGGCAAGGAGAATTAGCTGCCCAGGGCATTCTGGGTCCTACTCTTCCCTTTCCTGTCCTTAGGGACAAGTGCCTGCAGCTAAGCATTCATGCTCTCTCAGTGGAGATGCTTGTTCTTCAGTAACATAAATCTCTAACAGCTGCAGCAGAGAGCAATGCCCAAGCAGCCACAGGATGCCCAAGACCGACTGCAATCCTGGCTGGGGGAGTTGATCGCACCCACCAGGCCCAGCAGGGCAGGCATCCTTGTCCAGGCACTCACTCCCAGGAGAGGGCTGTGTGCAGAAACTTGGCCAGAGGCTCTTGGCAACTGAGCTGCAAGTCACTGAATTTCTAGGGCCAAACATTTTGTTGAAATCAAAATCAAACAAAAAAACCTGACGTTCTATAAGCAACAGAAATATAAACACATTTCTGATTCCCAGAAGCAGTCAGCAGATTCTCACAAAAGGGACCTGCTTAGACTAAAAGTTGTGGAAATAAATTTGGTCTCATGGCCGAGGAAGGACTCTGGTTCGTCCCTTGGCAAAGCGTGGCAGGCCTCACTGTGAGTGAGGGCTTGAACAGAGAAGAGGCACAAACTCTCTCCACTTGGGCTTTCTGGGGTATAGTTCCCAGCAATGCAGGTGATCAGGGGCCACCGACATTCTGGAAGCTGAAGGAAGCCCACTGGGTGATCTCACACAGTGAGACTCTCAGAAGTACAGGCCCTGGTGCCAGGACAGAGGCTCAGAAAAGAGACAGCATCAGGGCGAGGGTGCTAACGACTATGCTCAGGAGAAGGGGTGTGGGTGGGCATGCACCAGAGAGACGGGGGCTCAGGGTAAGGCAAGAGAAGAAGGTTCAGGGTTCAGGATGGGGGAAAGGGTTTGATTACGGTATCAAGTAAGTACTCAAACAAATGCTGTCAATAAAAACACATTAAGCCAATACTCCTTGATCCCTACCAAAAATAAAACCCCATACTATATTAAGCAGCAGAAGGTTGCTGGGGTAGAAAGGAAAAGGAGAAAAAAGGGAAAGAAACATTCCACTTGGTGTTGTGGATGAGAACACTTTTACGACATCTATGAGATTCTTTTTTGGTTTGTTTAGGGGGTGCTGGTATAGCTCAGGGGCAGAGTGTGTGCTTAGCATGCACAAAGTCCTGGGTTCAATCCCCAATACCGTCATTAAATAAATAAATAAATAAACAAACCTAATCCTCCCCACCCAAAAAAAAATTTAAGAAAAGTGAGTGATAGTTTGGAACATTAAAAAAAAAAAAGGCTGCTAAGAAAGAAAAAAGCCATACATGTTTAAATCTGTAAAATCCACACTATTTTTTTTTTTTCCAGTTGTATAGATGCTTCTGGATTTGTATGCAGAAATGCCTCAGTGGAAACCCAGCTATTTCCATGCAGATTCAACTTGGGCTGGGGAGACCCCAGCAGACTGAGACTCTGCCTGGGGAGAACTCCTCTTCTCTAGGGGAATGGGCTTTCTGGGGACACTGTGGGACTTCACAGCCTTGCTGAAGCGAGGGAGTGGTTGCAAAGAGAACTCAAGATCCTCGGAGATTCCCCAGTTCACTCTGGGCTCATCACCTCCCCTCTTACCAGAGGCAGCCCTGCTCTTGGAAGCATACACTACTGCATCTCAGGAAGCCACTGCTACCAGCACTGAGAAGCCCCAGCTAACCAAGTGCTGGTTCATTCTCACCCACATCTGAGTCCTGACTTTCCAACTACACTCTGCTGTGTGCCAGGCTCAGCCGAAGTCCTCAGGATGAGGGGATGAGCCACAAAACAGTCTTGTTGTTAAATATGTACAAATATAGAGGACTATAAAGCATGTGCTTAGTGGAGGGGCCGGGGATGGAGGTGTATTTGTGTGTTTGGGAGAAGAATGGGGAGAGGAGAGGACAAATTGCTTCAGGCACTTTGGAAAGACAAATGGGCAATATCTTGGCTTGGGCAGGCTGGACCGGTGGGCAGCAGCCAACAGTGAAATGATCATACACAAAGACAGATGCCCCTGGACAGAAAGATGGACACAGGCCATGTACACACATGCCTGAAAAGGATCTCGCTGTGCAGAGGACACACAGGCCTGGTAGGGCCGGGATAGATGCCAGTCCTAGGAGGTCCCAGGCCCCCTCCAAGCCCACCCAGGGTCAAATCCACCTGGGCCTCTCAGCCAAAGGGGCACATGGCTGTCTGAAGCACAGGGGTATTTGTGGGCTGGAAAAGCAGGGTTTCTGGGGAACTATGAAAATTGCCAAGTTTAGTCTGATTTTCTGGAACGGAGGCAGGTCATTAATGATTTCAGAATTTGAATAAGGTGACTACTTCCTTATCTTAACATTGGGAAACATGGAAAACTAAGTTTTAAACCACAGCATGGGGAATTTAAAATATCTGTGAAGACTGCTGGCCACTGGAGAGAGTGACCTCAGAGTATTACAAGTGGCAGAGCAGAGAGGGGGCCCCACTTGGCTGTAGAGTTGGGAGAAAGGGACTGGGCCAAGTGTCCTTCAAGAGCTCTTCCACCACTGGGACCTGGTGATGCTCATCTTAGTGGGCTCTGCAGCAGCCAGCCTCTGATGTCTACACTACCCCGTCTTCCCTCGAGTGATTATGCCACTTAACCCTTGTTGTCCACTCCTGATGGAACTCATTAGGGTAAAAAGCTCCTTGGAGACAGAGAGTGGGTTGCCTCCTGCCTGAGGGCCATACAGTGCCTAAGACAGGGTTTGGTTCCTATGAGCCCACAAATAGACCTGGAATTGAATGTCAAACATCCAGACATACCTCTGAGATGAAGTCAACAAACCCCTTCCCTGAAAACAGGGCTAACTGCTAAGGCCAGAGCTCAGGAGCCGGGCCCTTGGCCTAGCTGGGACCTGAGGTGGTTCAGAGCCAACATGGCCATCCTGGAAGGGAGGGCGGCACCCACAAGTGAGGGCAGGTCAGGAGGCAGCTTGCCCATGATAAGGAAGGAGCTGATGGCTTGGAGCTACTGGATGGACATCCAGGCTGCCTTGATATGACATATTTGGCACAGGAAATAGAAGAATCCTATTTTTTTTAAAATTTATAATCAGAAATTCAATTTTAGGAAATAAAAGTGATCATTAAAGATGATCTGACTGACATGTTGAGTCATCCTGTCACTGTCAAAATGTGGTTATCTCTTACTCCCCCACCATGGACAAGGAAGGAGACTGACCGGTCTTCTTTCCCTGTGCTTGCCACAGAAAATGCAAGTCTTTTCCTGTCCCCACAGTCCACTTCTACTAAGGAGGATGGAAAGGTGAGGTTCTCCATAAAACTGATTCTGTGTCCCCATGGAGAACCATGTGCTCCCTGGGGCCTGCTCCAGGGCCCACTCCTGCCCTGACCTCTGGGATGAAGGGGCTCCTTTTCTGCCCAGCCTGTACGCATCCCTGGCCTAAATTCCCCCCGAGACCTCAGGCCTGGCGATGGCATCTGGTGGGTTTCGGGCTAGAATGTGCCACACAAAGATAAGGACACGCGTGGGCACTGCTGGAGACCCGGGAGCAGTGGCTTCGTGAGCACCCTCAGCTGGCTCAGAAGCCAATCATCAGCCACAGGGTGGAAGCGGGTGGCAGCCCTTTCCTCCTGACTACCGCTTCCAGCGCTCCCTCTCTCCTTCCTGTTCCCAGCCCCTGGGACGAGGGCATCTGGATCTGAGGGAGAAAACCCACGAAACCTACCCCTGTCTCTCGTGGCCTGTAGGACTGCGACTGCAATCCTGATAGTTGGGGAGGCACAGAGACTCACTCACACCCTCTACACTGCCTTCCAAACTGCTTCTAATAACACTGATTCTTCCAGGGAAGCCTACGTCATCCACTACCACTGACACAGATTTACAGAAATGCACACTGGAAGTACTCTGTTTGGACATAAAACTTTTTAAGTCTCTGAAAAGAAGCTGGGAATCTCCACTGAACCACAAAGGAAAAACATTTAGTCAGTTCAGATTCACATCACTGTTCTCCTTTTGAAAACAATTCAACAATGTGTGTGAACACTGGGTAAAATCAGAGAGTAATGAGGGTGATTACTCCTGAGACATCAGTATGTGAAATACATCATCAACAACACTTAGACCCCAGGCTCCAAAGCCCTGGGCTGGCTTCTCCGGCCAGGAGCTTAGCAACCAGCCTTACAGGGCTGTAGCAAGCAGAGTATCACTTTTTCTGACCTCAGCTTGCTTGCACTATTCTAGCATTGGTTTCATTGTCACGGGTGGAAAATAAGATTTACAGACACAGGGTAGTATACAGTCATCACTGTCAAGTATGCTTTTTGAAACATTTCCTAAGATCCAAGTCAAAATTAATGTCTGTAATAATGACATTTTAAAATGCGCTTTGTGTAAAAATTCCTGTATGTCAGTTTTACCACTTTTGCCCCCTTTGCACTATATGCCATGACTTTCACCCGACAGTAAAAATGAATAAAGGGCCAGAAAGTACTGCTTCAAAATAATGCTCCCAGCTATGAACACACTCCATCTCATGCTGAAGGGGCACAGGGTTCCCGAAAGGGCTGCTAGGACACGAGTTCCTAACAGGGTGCCTAGGGTGACTTGAGTTGCCGCTTTATTCTGTGACACCACATTTGGGGAGACCCAGTTTACTCTGCTAAAGGCAGTCTGCAAAGCTGGAATTGGGGGTAGCTCATCCTGGATGTGTGCGTCTTGGGAAGTATATTTACCGGAAAGGCAGTCTCAGGGTATTTTGGGGTTCTGTCCCACCTATCACACTTGACTGTGTGATAAAGGAAAGAAAGCAGGTGTTCTTTCTGGTTCTGCACGGAGTTCCTTCTCTCATAGCTGACTGTTTTACACTGGGCTCCAAGCACTCAGATTCTCCTTTCAAAAGTCAAGATATCTAGCAGGCACACTAGTTTCCCTGTTAAGCCTATTTCTTCCATGTTCCTCTATTTCCTAAATAATATTAGATAACATGCCTGTAAACTATTACAGAGTATCAGTGCTTCTCTACAGCTTTTTGGACTCCTCTTCCCAAACTCTGTCGGGTACAGGATTAGCTAGATTTGTACTTTCTGGTACTTTCCTGCCTGAGGTGCCTGGTCCTGAGGCCTGAGACTAGGTGTCCCCAAATGGAGGAGGAGATGGTGCTGCTTGGTGTGCAGAGGAGCTAGAAATGTGTTTGCAGCCTTTGTTGCCTCCCTTCCAGGGCTCACGTGCAGCAGATATAGACGCAGGCCTGATCCCAAGGGCAAGAAGGGCATCTCCGTTTATACATGGACATTTGCATGGCTGAGTATTGCTATTCTGCAAATATTTGAGTTCATCCAGCAAAGGGGTGTGAGGAGTTCTGACTGGAAGCTGGTTTTGGGGTAACCGGCAGGAGAGAGCAAGAAGAACACAGGGAAGGGAGAGGCCAGGGTCAGGGCACCCAAGGGAGAGGCAGGGGGAGGAGTGAGGGAGAGTGGCCCCAGAGGCTGAACTGTTCTACCTGCTGAACAGGCTTCCAAGTCCCGGCTGATGGTCAGCACTAGGGACCTGAAGCACACTGAAACTAGCCCCAAAGTCACACTGCTATTTGCGCAGGGGCTTTTCACACTTTAGTTCAAACCAAAGCAATCTGGATGACAGGTCACATTAACTTTCCACCTATTACCCAAAGGACATGTTAAAGGGTGTGAAAAGAGACCCAGTGGTTGCCTTCACTGCTGAGCTGAAATTTTATAAATAAACAAAAAATATTTTAAACAAAAACTTTTGAAGCCCCAGACCTTAAGATGACAACTAGTACTGCTTATTTTTTTTTCCTTTGAAAAATGCATACAAAATACAGATAATGGTTATAAAATGTACACTGTAATGGTTATTTGCTGGAACACAGAATCCACCACAGGAATTGCATCATGAGAGCCTGATTGCAATTAGTGACAGGAAGAGGGAGGGGGGAAGGAGCACTTGTGATGAGGTGAGCAGGAGGACTGCGTCACTGAGATGCAAAAGAAAACTGACAGTGAAGTTTTAAAAATGATGCAGCTTCAGAACCAAGTGGTTAACCATTCAAACTAAGCACAACTTATATGGAAGGTCAAATTCATGCCTTTTTTTTTTTTTAATGTAGGGTAAAAAAAAAAAAATTCAGAAAATTCCCTCTCTTTCCACCCCATTTTTTGGTGTTAACAGAGAAATACTAATTAACTCTCATTCTCTGGTCTTACAAGCCTTTGCATCATTTTTATTTTCAACAAAAGTGAATCATCTGTTACAAAACCATGGCGTCCTGGCAAAGCTGCATCACTGGGGTGGCTGAAAACATATTGCCCACAGTTAAAACAAACAGACGATTGGCTTGAGGAGCCCTCGGATGGCTTAGTGCACCCGCTTTGTGTCTAGAAACAATCCTGCCCCCTTGGATCAGGGCTCTACCTTTGGTGCCCACCAGAACACCTGGGCTGCCTGCAGATCTTTCCTTTTCCAGGATCTGGTTTTGATTTCTGGCTGTTTTTCTGGCCAGTGCTATAGGATGACCAGGTCATCCCACATACACAGCTGCTTCCACAGACTAAGCCCGGGGTGTTCCGACCCCCCACAGGAAACACTGTCCTTCTTCTTTACCACTGTCTCCCCTTTCAGCCTGCCCATCTCCTCCCAGCACCCCCGCCTTGGCCAGCCCTGAGGCCTGTCCTAAAGCCCTGCCACCCACTCTCTCTCCACCCATGCCCACGAGGCCAGGAGTGGCCCCGAGCGGGCCTTCCTGCTGACAGAGGTACCGATCTGTCCCAGGGCCTGCGAGCAGACCAGGGCCACGCATTTGCCTACCTTCTGGCCGAGGAAGAGGCTCTTGGTGGAGAGCACGGTGAAACCATCGCCAGGCGTGCCCTCAGTCGTGCTGTCGGCACTGGCTGCCTTGCTGACTTCTCCCTGCTTCTTCTTGCACAAATAGAAGAGTCAGTATGAGGCCCGCACAGGCAGAGTCTACGCGAGTCTAGGCTTTTCTAACATAACAGGCAGGCGAATGGAAAACCTTGCCTGTAATACTCAAGAGAAAACAGAAAACTAACACATAACTAGCATTTTTCAAAGTGGGTGCTGCAGGCTTACTTTGAAGTCCAAAAGTTTTATAAAGAGTGCTAAACTGTATCTTCATCACTTTCATAATATTAAAAAAACCAGTTACTTAAAAGGCAAAATTTTACAGTGATAATTTAGAACAGAACCACTTGCATAACTTTAGACCACTAAATGTCTCTTAATTCAGGGTCTTCACTTTCTAGATGGCTGTACGGTACTCATGTCTGGGATAAAAACAAACTGCTCTGGGCCTTTAGTCCTCAAAGAGCCAAAAAGCAGACCAAGGACCATCACCCTCCCAAGCCCAGGAGGTAAGACTCTCCCACCCTCCTTCATTAAGACCAGTCTTGGAGAAAGATCCATATGGAAACTGCTGGTAAGCCCATCTGTCCCCTTGGGATGCCTCATCCCCCCTGTTGTGGGCATGGATCTTGGCAGGCTCTTAGGCCTCCTCCCAGCATCATTCAGTCTGAAGTATCTGCATCCTGGGGTTTCCAAGAGCCTTGCAAGGGTATGTTGTGTAGAGAGGTTTAATTACTTCCCAGATCCTCAACTTCCTAATGTACTTCTTCCTAAAATGGATCTGAGCCTGCAGTCAAAGTTTCATGCTGGGTCTCCCTCCACAATCACTTCTCCCACTCCCCAAGAGTAGGCATTAGCATGGTGCACCACCCTTCAAAGAGGGATGCATGCCTTTCCCAATCTTTTAGATATTTCTGTTAAGGACAAGGCTTGTATTAGAAATGGGTATTTTGGCTCACTTGGAAATCTTTTTGCATTCAGATATATTATCAAGTGAAGAAAAGTGGGAACAATGGCAATTTTTGTTGAGATACTTCACCTTTTCCCTTCCCCTAATTGTTATCAAAAAGTACATCACTTCTGAAGGATGGTCCAGTGGGTGCAAATCAAGAAATTAGGAGGTAAGAAATATTACAAATGGCCATGACTTCCTGAAGGAAGGATCTGGACAGTAAACTTGGGGCAAGGCTCTGCCCTATCCATTTGCCCTGTTAGGATCCAAATTCGTTAATATATCAACGTTTTTACTTACACTGAAAAATAAGGTCTAATTTTGCTACGAGCTTTAACAATAAGGATTGCTTTGGAATTTAGGTTATATGGCTACCCTGGAACATTTTCCATAAATTAAATGAGCTAAATTTGATGCTGCAAGGTTTAGATATAAATGCTAAGACAAAAAGCATTTTATCAAGAAACATGGTATTAGCAAAGATATATTAAAATTATCACTATTTTGGTTTTCCTAATACTTTGAGTGTGTCAGATTTGACAAGTGTAACAGAAACAGGTATAATCAACTATTAAATGGTAAGTCTTAGTAAGGCCTTTTTTTGATCTACTTTCCAGGAAATCAGGAAGGGAAAAGGCTAGATGACAAATCCTTTCACAAGTCAGATGTTTCTAATTCTGTGCTTTCAACAAAACTGAAGAAATACCAAATTAAGTTAACAGCTGATAGATCATTAAAGAACAGATTGATGGAATTTAGTTAATAGTAATGTTCCAATGCTGGTTTCTTAGTTGTGATGAATGTATCAGTGTAATGGAAGACGTTAACAACAGGGAAACTGGGTGAAGGATATTTAAGAACTCTCTGTACTGGCTTTGTAACTTCTGTAAATCTAAAACAATTCTAAAATAAAGCATTTATTAAAACAAATTGATGACAGATTACTATGTGATTATTGGCATGTAACTCAGAAAAAGTTCAGAGGATTGAGTGATGTTGCTATAACAAAATCCTTTCCATTCCCATTTAATTATTTTTGTGAACAAGATTTTCCAGGCACTTATGCCTATAAATATAAAAATATAGGATTATGAACCCTGACTCATTTGAGCAACATTAACATTCATTCAGATAAGTAACATTTATCCTAGATACTTGAGTTAACTGAAAAAGTTTTATCTCCATCCATCCTGTTACATGATACAATTCCAAGAAAATTTTATTTTCTTCTTAATAGTTAAAATTAAAATTTGTAAAGTATTTGTTGGTTTGATCAATTATGTATCATTAATAAATATGGCAACTATTCAATCTTGTAGAAACCATAACATTCAGTGCTTTTATGATCACAAGAAATTTTTTCAAAATAAATATTGAATTTCTATATATTATTTTTGTTTTGTGTAGATCAATAACATACTATAACCAAAAAAAAAAAAAGTGTTACATCAGGATAACATTTTGCGGGGCAAGAGAAAGAGAAATAAGGGCTCAAAGGAGAATCATAATGTAAATTTTCCAACTGTTAAAAAGGAGCCTCTGTGTATTTTGTGGTATAGCAAATCATCACGGTATTTAGATTTCTTTGGCTACATTTAAATGAGTGATGAAACAATTTTCCTTTTAAATGTCAATATTTATTATATATCAAAATTATACCCCTTTCAGATATTTAAGTTTATTATGAAAAGTTCAGCTGCCAGATTTTAAATGTGTCAGATATAAAGATTTTTTAAAATGCTTTAGGAAGTATGCAAGCAAAAAAGTTCAAAAACCACTGCTCTACCCAGTGAACTCCATTCATACAGGAGGCGCTCAGTAAATGCTCCAGAGTGGAATGCAGTTGATAAGCAGATAAAGATTTAGTGCTTCTGCCCAAGGATACTTGGATTTTAAGAGGTGAGAAAGCCCTAAATGAAAGAATTTCAGGCATCTGGGAACTGGAGCTGGTTTTATTGGAGAAGGGGGCCTGAGAGCTTCCCTGTGACCCTGAAACCAGTCAGCAGATACCAATGTAGCCAGGTTATAAAGCTTAACATGTGATAATTAATTCTGGTAATTTTTAGCAATGATTCATTTGCTTATGGCCACCTGCATTAAAGCTGTTGCCCCACACTGTAAACTAGTTCAGTCATTATGGGAAAAAAGTATGCAGGTTCTTCAGAAAATTAAAAATAACCACCATGTGCTCCTGCAATTCTACTTCTGAGAATATATCCAAAGGAAATGAAAACACTCTACTGAGGAGATACCTGCACCCCATGCTCATAGAAGCTTCATTTATAATAGCCAAGACATGGAAACAACCTAACTGTCCAACAACAGATGAATGGATGAAGAAAATGTGGTATACATGCACATACAATGGAATATTATTCAGTCATAAAAAAGAAGAAAATCCTGCCAGGAAGCCGAGGGAGTTCCAAATAAGAACAACACAAAGAGAACCATGCCAAGACACATTATAATTAAAATGGCAAAAGTTAAAGACAAGGAGAAAAACCTTAAAAACAGCAAGAGGGAAAACAACTTGTTACCTATAAGAAAACTCCCATAAGCCTATTAGCAGATTTTTTTAGCAGAAACTTTGCAGGCCAGGAGGGACTTGGCATTATTTTTCCAAGTGCTAAAAGTAAAAAAAACTTCCAGCCAAGAATACTCTACCCAGCAAAGCTATCCTTCAGAAGTGAAGAATACAGAAAGAGTTCTGCAGACAAGCAAAAGCTAAAGGAGTTCATCACCACTAAACTGGCCTTACTAGAAATGATAAGGGGACTTCTTTATGCTGAAAAGAAAAGGCACTAATTAGTAACAGGGAAACATGAAAGTTTAAGTCTTACTGGTAAAGGTAAATACATAGTAAAGGTGGTGGATTAATCACTTGTTAAGCTAGTCTAAAGTTTAAAAGACTAAAGTACTAAAAATTACTGTAACTACAATAATTAGTTAAAGGCTACACAAGATAAAAAGATGCAAAATTGTGATGGCAAAAACATAAAATGTGGAGGGGAGAGCAAAAACGTAGTTTTAAAATGGGAACAAACTTATCAGCTTAAAATCCTGTTATAAATATAAGTTAAGTCTTATGGTAAACACAAAGCAAAAGCCTATAGCAGAAACACAAAAGAGAAAGACAAAGGAATGTAAGCATATCACTAAAAAAATCATCAAATCACAAAGGAAGAGAGCAAGAGAAGAAGCAGAGGAACTACAAAATAGCCAAAAAACAATTAATCAAGTGGGAATAAGTACATATCTATCAATAGTTTAAATGGAAATGGGCTAGAAGATTTCCTTCTGGCCAATATGGTATAGTAGTAGGACCATGAGCTCGCCTCTCCTCACAGCAAAAGCAAAACCACAACTGACTGCTAAACAACCAACCAAAAAAATAGAAGGATCTAGCAAAAAAGATCCTCAACTGGAAACAGAGAGGGAACCACAGCAGGACGGTAGGAGGGGCGTGCTCATGATATAAGTGGGCCCCATACCCCCTGGGTGGGTGACCCACAAGTTGAAGAGTAATTAAGTCACAAAGGCCCTCCCACAGGAGTGAGAATTCTGAGCCCTATGTCAGGCTCCCCAGCCTGGGGTCCCAGCACTGAGAGAAGAAGACCCCAGGACATCTGGTTTTGAACACCAGTGGGGCTTAACTCCAAGAGCCCCAAGGGACTGGGGGAAACAGAGACTTCATTCTCTTGGGAACTATACAGAATCTCGTGTATGCCAGGTCCAAGGGCAGAGGCAGTGATTTCATTAGAACCTGGGCCAGACCTGCCTGCTGGTTTTGGAGGGTCTCCTGGGGAGGTAGGGGACAGCTACAGCTCATCCAGGGGACATAAAAGCTGGTGGCAGACATTCTGGGAGTGTTCATCTACATGAGCTCTCCTGGAGGCTGACATCTTGATTGGATCATTAGCACCAAGACCTAGCCCCACCCTACAGCCTATAGGGAAGCCTCAAGCAAAACAGCATACTGGGTGGGAACACAGACCCACCCATCAGCAAACTTCCTAAGCCACAAAGGCCTCTAGACACTGCCCTACCCACCAGAGGTCCAGGACCAAGCTTCACCCAGCAGTGGGCAGGCACCGACTCCTCCTGCCAAGAAACCTGTATAAGACTAGTCTAGCCTCATCCACCAGGGGGCAGATACCAGAAATAAATGATCCCCAAACCTCTACACTGGGACAGGCTGGACCCTAGCCCTTGGGTGACAGAAGAGGAGTTTACTGCTGGGATGCATAGGAGGGCCACTTCTCCAAGGTTGAGAAACATAACCAACCTACCTAAAAATACAAAGAGAGAGACAGAGGTGGCAGAGGATTATCTTCCAGGCTAAGGCACAAGATAAAAAGCCAGAAGAAATAAGTGATGAGGAGATAGGCAATTTATCCGAGAAACAGTTGAGAATAATGACGGCAAAGATATTCAGAGATGTGGCATATAGATGCAGAGAGAGAAATTTTTAACAAAGAGTTGGAAAATATAAAGAATACCCACAGAATGAAATCACTGAAATGAGTAACACACTAGAAGGAAACAAGAATAGACTAGATGAGGCAGAAGAACGGATCAGTGAGCTAGATGATGTATTAGTGGAAATCACTACTACAGAACAGAAAAAAGAACGGAAAGAAATAGGATAGTTTAAGAGAACTCTGGGACAATATGAAGTGCACTAATATTCGTATTATAGGGGTCCCAGAAAGAGAAGAGAAAGGACCTGAGAAAATTTTTGAAGAGATAATAACTGAAAACTTCCCTAACTTGGGAAAGGAAAAAGTCACCCAAGTCCAGGAAGTGCAGAGAGTTCCACACAGGATCAACCCAAGGAGGAATACACCAAGGTACACAGTAATCAAACTGACAATTAAGGATAAGGAGAAAATGTTAAAATCAGTAAGAGAAAAGCAACAAATAACATACAAGGGAATTCCCATAAAGTTATCAGCTGATTTTTCAGCAGAAACTCTACAGGCCAGAAGGGAGTGGCATGATATGTTTAAAGTGATGAAAGAGGAAAAGAGACAACCAAGAATACTCTATCCAGCAAGGCTCTCATTCAGATTTGATGGAGAAATCAAAAGTTTCACAGATAAACAAAAACTAAAAGAATTCAACACCACCAAATCAGCTTTAAAACAAATGTTAAAGGAATTTCTCTAATCATCAAACCACAAGAAAGGAGGACAAAGAGAAAAAAAAAAAGACCTACAAAAACAAACCCAAAATAATTAACAAAATGGCAATAAGAACATATGTATCAATAATTACCTTAAATATAAATAGATTTAAACACTCCAACCAAAAGACATAGACTGGCTGAATGGACACAAAAACAAGACCCATATATATGCTGTCTACAAGATACCCACTTCAGAGCTAAAGCCACATACAGGTTGAAAGTAAGGGGATGGAAAAAGATATTCCATGCAAACAGAAATCAAAAGAATGCTAGAGTAGCAATACTTGTATCAGACAAAATACAATTTAAAATAAAGACTGTTAGAAGAGAAAGGATGCTACATAATACTTGAGGGATCAATCCAAGAAGAGGATATAACAATTTTAAGTATATATGCACCCAACATAGGAGCACCTCAATATATAAGGCAATTGTTAACACACATAAAAGGAGAAATTGACAGTAACACAATAATAGTGGGTGACCTTAACACCCCACTTACATCAATGGACAGACCATCTAGACAGAAAATCAATAAGGAAACACAGGCCCTAAATAACACATTAGACCAGACAGACTTAAATGATATCTATAGAGCATTCCACCTGAAAGCAACAGAATACACATTCTTCTCAAGTGCACAGGCAACACTCTCCAGAACTGACCACTTATTGGCCCACAAAGCTAACCTCAATAAATTTAAGAAACCTGAAATCGTATCAAGCATCTCTTCCAACCACAATGCTATAAGGTTAGAAGTCAACTACAAGGAAAAAAGCTGCAAACATGTAGAGGCTAAACAATATGCTACTAAACAACCAAAGGATCACTGAAGAAATCAAAGAGGAAATAAAAGAATACTTTCAGACAAATGAAAATGAAAACACAATCATCTAAAACCTCTGGGATATAGCAAAAGCAGTTCTCAGAGGGAAGTTTATAGCGATACAAGCCTACCTCAGGAAAGAAGAAAAATCTCAAGTAAACAACCTAATCTTACGTCTAAAGCAGCTAGAGAAAGATGAACAAACAAAACCAATAGTTAGTAGAAGAAAAGAAATCATAAAGATTAGAGAAGAAATAAATGAAAGAGACTAAAAAAATAGAAAAAATAAATGAAACTGAAAGCTCATTCTTTGAAAAGATAAATAAAATTGATAAACCTTCAGTCAGACTCATTAAGAAAAAAAGGGAGAGGGCCCAAATGAATAAAATCAGAAATAAAAAAGAAGTTATAACCAACACCATGGAAATTACAAGGGATTGTAAGAGGCTGCTATGAGCAACTATATGCCAACAAAAAGGAAAACCTAGGAGAAATGGACAATTTCTTAGAAAGGTACAATTTGCCAGGACTGAACCAGGAAGAAAGAGACAATATAATAGACCAATTACCAATACTGAGATTAAATCAGTAATTTAAAAACTCCCAACAAACAAAAGTCCAGGACCAGAATGCTTCACAGGTGAATTATACTAAACATTTAGAGAAGAGTTAACACCTATCCTTCTGAAACTATCCCAAAAAATTGAAGAGGAAGGAACACTTCAAAACTCATTTTGTGAGCCCATGATCACCCTGATATCAAAATCAAACAAAGATATCACAAAAAAAATTACAGGGCAGTATCACTTACGAATATAAGATGCAAAAATCCTCAACAAAATACCAGCAAATAGACTCCAACAATGCATTAAAAGGATCATACACCATGACGCAGAAAAGCTTTTGATAAAATACATTCATTTATGATAAAAAAAAATCCCCAGAAAGTGGTCATAGAAGGAACATACCTCAACATAACAAAGGCCATACATGACAAACCCACAGGTAACATCATACTTAATGGGGCAAAACTAAAGCATTTCCTCTAGGATCAGGAATAAGACAAGGATGCCCACTCTTGCCACTTTTATTCAACATAGTTTTGGAAGCCCTACCAGAGCAGAGAAGAAGAAAAGAAATCCAAACTGGAAACAAAGAACTAAAGCTGTCACTGTTTGCAGATGTCATGATACTCTTCATAGAAAACCCTAAAGAAGTGCCCAGAAAACTACCAGAACTCATCAATGAATTTGGTAAAGTTGCAGGATACAAAATTAATATACAGGAATCAGTTGCATTTCTATACACTAGCAATGAAATAGCAGAAAAAGAAAGTAAGGAAACAGTATCCATTTACCATCACACCAAAAAGAATAAAATACCTAGGAATAAACCTACCCAAGGAAGCAAAAGACCTGTGCTCCAAAAACTATTAAGACAATGATGGAAAAAACTGAAGACAACATTAACAAATGTAAAGATACACTGTGTTCTTGGACTGGAAGAATCAATATTGTTAAAATGTCCATACTACCCAAGGCAACGTACAGATTCAATGCAATCTCTATCAAATTACCAATGACATTTTTCACAGAGCTGGAACAAAAAATGTTAAAATTTGTATGGAAACACAAAGACCCTGAATAGCAAGAAGAATCTTGAAAAGAATGGAGCTGGGGGAATCACACTTCGTGACATCAGACTGTACTTCAAAGCTACAGTAATCAAAACAGTATGGTACTGGCACAAAAACAAATACATAGATCAATGGAATAGGATAGAAAGTCCAGAAATAAACCCATGCACTTATGGTCAATTAATCTACAGCAAAGGAGGCAAGAATATACAATGGAGAAAAGACAGTCTCTTCAATAAAATAATGTCATTTGCAGCAACATGGATGGACCTGGAGATCGTCCTTCTAAGTGAAGTAAACCAGAAAGGGAAAAAAAAATGACATATGGTATTGCTTATATGTGGAATCTTTAAAAAAAAAAAAGGGGGGGGGACACAAATGAACTACTTATTATTTATAACTTAGATGACTGATTTCTTGAATACATGTAAGCACATTTGACTGTCCTTTATGATTGGATTACTGCATTCTGTTGACTCTTACTTTGTGGTTGGCTTTATTACTTTGATAACTATGTAAGTTTAAAAAGCTAAAGCCCTAAACTGTTTTAGAAGCAATGAATAGTACATATATGTAAATTTTTTAAAAATGTGAATGGACTAAATTCTCCAATCAAAAGACAGAGTGGTTGATAGCAATTAGACAAGAAAAAAAAAATAAAAAGGGATCCAAATTAGAAGACAAGAGGTAAAACTGTCATTACATGCAGATGACATGATACTATATATAGAAAACCCTAAAGGCTCCACACAAAAACTACTAGAGCTGATAAAAGAATTCAGCAAGGTAAGAGGATACAAGATTAACATACAGAAATCAGTGGTATTTCTTTACACTAACAATGAAATATCAGAAAAGGAAAGTAAAGAAACAATCCCTTTTTAAATTGCATCCAAAAAAATAAAATACTTAGAAATAAATCTGACCAAGGAAGTAAAAGACTTATACGAGAACTACAAAACATTGACTAAAGAAAGATGACTTAAAGAAATGGAAAGATATCCCATGTTCTTGGATCAGAAGAATTAATATTGTTAAAATGGCCATACTGCTCAAAGCAATCTACAGATTTAACGCAATCACTATCAAATTACCCAGGACATATTTCACAGAACTAAAACAAATATTGCTAAAATTTATATGGAATCACAAAAGACCCATAATTGCCAAAGCAATACTGAAGAAGAATGAAGCTGGAGTAATATAACCCTCCCAGACTTCAGACAATACTACAGAGCTACAGTAATCAAAAGAGCATGGTATTGGTACAAAAACAGACATATGAATCAATGGAACAGAATAGAGACCCCAGAAATAAACCCACAAACTTTTGGTCAATTAATCTTTGACAAAGGAGGCAAGAACACACAATGGAGTAAAGACAGTCTCTTCAGCAAATGGTTTTGGGAAAACTGGACAGCTACATGTAAATCAATGAAGTTTGAACACTCCCACACACCTTACACAAAAATAAACTCAAAATGGCTTAAAGACTTAAATTAAACATAAGACAAGACACTATAAACCTCTTAAAAGAAAACAAAAGCAAAACATTATCTGACATAAATCTTAGCAATGTTGTCCTAAGGCAGTCTACCTAGACAATAGAAATAAAAGCAAAAATTTTTAAATGGGACCTAATTTATAAGCTTTTGCACAGCAAAGGAAACCATAAGCAAAACAAAATGACAACCTACAGAATGGGAGAAAATATTTGCAAAAGATGAGACTGACAAAGGCTTAATTTCCAGAATATATAGCAGCTCATACAACTTAATAGCATTCATATGTGGAATCTAAAAAAAAAAACTTATTTATAAAACAGTTCACGTATGACAAACATGCTGCACACAAAAAATTGACACAACACTATAAACTGACTATATTTCAATAAAAATATATATACAAAAATATAGTCTCTATATAGTAATTAAAATCTTAACACTGATTTTGATATTTACTAATTCCAGTGATAGTTTCATATTTGTGTCATGAGTTTCCTTTAAAGAAACATTTAATTTCTATTAAGCTATTACATTTGGTTATTTTTTTCTTTACATTTCAAATTTTTATGGAAAATATTTATAAAATAAAGCAAAATACAATTGCAACAACAAAAAAAGGACACTGAACAGCTGAATGGATAAACATACAATACCTGTTTATATGCTGTCACAAGAGACCAACTTCAGATGTCGGGATAAACACAGACTGAAAGTAAAGGGATGGAAAAAGATTTCCCAAGTAAATGGAACCCAAAAGAAAACTGGGGTAGCTACACTTATATCAGACAAAATAGACTTTAAAACAAAGACTGCAATGACAGACAATGAATGGCATTATATAGTAATAAAGAAGTCAATCCAACAAGAGGATATAATATTTCTAAATATGCACCCAACTTAGGAACAAATAAATATATAAGGCAAATATTAACAGAACTAAAGGGAGAAACAGACAGCAACACAGTAATAATAGGGGACTTTAATACCCTGCTTTCATCAACGGAGAGATCATCCATACAGAAGATCAATAAGTAAACATGGACCTTAAACAACATGTTAAACCTGATGGACTTAACAGATACATATAGAATATTCTGCCCAAAGAAACAATATACATTCCTCTCAAGCATACATGGAATATTCTCCAGAATATACCACGTTAGGCCACAAAACAAGACTTAATAAATTTTAAGAAAACTGAAATCATATCTAGCATCTTTTCTGACCACAATGGTACAAAACCTGAAATCAACTACAAGACAACTGGAAAAATCACAAATATGTGAAGATTAAACAACATGCTACTAAACAACAGTGGGTCAAAGAGAAAATCAAAAGAGAAATAAAATACTTTAAGACAAATAAAAATGGAAATACAACATGCCAGAACTTACGAGATGCAGCAAAAGCAATTCTAAAAGGGAAGTTTATAGCTATAAATGCCTACATCAAAACAAACAGACCATCTCAACTAAACAACCTAACTTTATAACTGAAGGAACTAGAAAAAGAACTGAAGCCCAAAAATGGTAGAAGGAAATAAAGACCAGAGGAGAAATACATGAAATAGCAACTAAAAAGACAGCAGAAATGATAAATGGAATAGGTGGTTCTCTGAAAATATAAAAACTAGCTAGACTCAGAAAGAAAAAAAGAGAAATAACTCAAACGACTAAAATCAGAAATTAAAGAGGAGACATTAAACCGATACCACACGAGTACAAAGGATCACAAAAGACTACTATGACAATTATATGCTGACAAACTGGACACCCTAGAAGTAATGGATAAATTCCTAGAAACATACAACCTAGCAAGAGGGTGTCATGAAGAAGCAGAAAACGGAACAGATCAATTACTAGTAATGAGATCGAATCTGTAATCCAACAAACAGAAGTCCAGGACCAGACAGCTTTACAGGTGAATTCTACCAAACATTTAAGGAAGAATTAATATCAATCGTTTGCAAATTCTTGCAAAATGTAGAAGAGTTGGAAATGCTCCAAACTCATTGTACAAGGCCAGCATTATCCTGAACCAAAACCAGACAAGGACACTAAAGAAATAAATAAATAACTAAAATTACAAGCCAATATCCCTGATGAACACAGATGGAAAAATTCTCAATAAAATACTAGCAAATTGAATTCAACAATCTTTTAAAAGGATAATACACCATGATCAAGTGGAACTCATTCGAAGGATGCAAAGATGGTTCAACAAATCCATCAATGTAATACACCACATTAACTAATGAAGGATAAAAAGTCATATGATGATTCCAGTATCATCTGAACAGATGCAGAAAAAGCATTTGACAAAATTCAACGTCTATCTGTGATTTTAAAACTCTCAACAAAGTGGATACAGAGCGAACATACCCCAACATAATAGAGGCCATATATGCCAAGCCTACAGCTATCATACTCACGACGAAAAGCGGAGAGCTCTTCCTCTAAGAACAGGAACAAGATAAGGATGCATACTCTTACCACTGCTACTCAACATAGTCTGAAAGTCTTAGCTACAGCAATTAGGGAAAAAGAAAAGGTATCCAAATGAGGAAGGAAGAAGTAAAACTACTATTTGCAAATGACATGATATTATATGTAGAAAATCCTAAGGAATCCACCAAAAAAATTATTAAAACTAGTAAATGGATTCAGTAAAGTTACAGGATACAAAATCAATACAGATACCTGCAGTATTTCTTTTTTTTTTTTCTGCAGTATTTCCATACACTAATAATGAATTATCAGAGAGAGAAATTAAGAAAGTAATCCCATTTACAACCGCACTAAAAGGAATACCTAGGATTAAATTTAACCAAGGAGGTGAAAGCCCTACACAATGAAAACTATAAGACACTGATGAAAGAAATTAAAGATCCAAATAAAAGTAAATATATTCTGTAATTAAGGACTGGAAGAGTTAATACTGTAAAATGTCCATAATGCCCAAAGCAATCTAAAGATTCAATGCAATCCCTATCCAAAGTCCAAAGCCATTTTTCACAGAAATAGAACAATCTAAAATTTGTATGGAACCATGAAAGACCCCCAAATAACCAAAGCTATCTTGAGAAAGAACGTATCTGGAGGCATCACGCTCCTTGACTTCAAACTACATTATAAAGTTTTAGTAATCAAGAGTATGGCATGGGCATAAAAAGACACACAGATCAACAGAGTAGAATACAGAGCCCAGAAATAAACCCATGCATATATGGCCAATTAATTTACAACAAAGGAGCCAAGAATACAGTAAAGACAAGACAGTGATTTCAATAAATGGTGTTGGGAAAACTGGACAGCCACAACTAAGGGTAAAACTGCACCACTACCTTACACTATACACAACAATTACCTCAAAATGGTTAAAGACTTGAACATAAGACCAGAAACCATAAAACTCCTAGAAGAAAACAAACAGTAAGCTTTTTGTTATCAATCTTGACAATGATTTTTTGGATTTGACACCATAAGAAAAGGCAACAAAAGCAAAAATAAACGAGTAGGATACATCTAAAAAGTTTCTGCACAGCAAAGGAAACCATCAACAAAATGAAAAGGCAAGCTGTTCACCACAGCATTATTTACAAGATATGGAAATATGGAAACCACCTAAGTGTCATCAGTAGATGAAAGGATAAAGAAAATATGATACACACACATATATATACACCTATATAAACAAAATGGAATATTACTCAGCCATAAAAATGAAGTAAATTCTGCCACCTGCAACAAAATCGATGGACCTTGACAGTATTATGCTAAGAGAAATAAGTCAGACAAAGAAAGACAAATATCAAATAGTCATTCTCATATGTGGAATCTTAAAAAATAATAATAAAAAACCAAACTCACAGAAAAACAGAGATCAGATTTCTGGTTACCAGCGGCAGGGGGTTGAGGGATTGGAGGAAGGTGGTCAAAGGTACAAACTTCCAGTTAAATAAGTACTGGGGATGTAATGTACAACATGATGATTACAGTGAACACTGCTGTGTGACATATAGGAAATCTGTTAGAGTAGATCCTAAGAGGTCTCATCGCAAGTTAAAAAACATTTTTTTCTGTATCTACATGAGATGGATGTTAACTACACTTATTGTGAAACGATCATTTCACGATACACATTAAGTCAAATCATTATGCTGTGCACCTAAAAGGTATACATTACATATGTCATTTATAACTTAATAAAATGAGGAAAAGCAAGAATACTGTAGAGGGTGAGAGGTGGAAATTATAAACAGACTATGTATCATGAATGCACAAATAAATTTAATGAGAGGCCAGAATATAATATTAAAAAAATTTTTTAAACTGTTGCCCCACACACCCTGCAGTGGGTGGCTTTGCAGCCTTCTACCAATAGACCAGAGGGGATTCTGCCAAGGGAAGTGGTCCACAGTCACAGGACACACAAGTGACACTGTATCGGAACTTTTGCATTTGAGTCCTGATTCTACTAGCTGCATAGCCTTGGTCAAATGGCTCACCTTTCTTAAGTCTTAGCTTCCACATCGGGAAAATGAGATAAGGCAGGCGAACTGACTAAATGGGTGGCCAAGACAGAGAAAGCGGTAAAAACCCTGTGTAAGACCAGCCATTCCTTTCCTGTTGCCTCCACTCTGTCCAACTGGCAGACAATGCGTGCCTCTTCTCTGCAAGTTTTGCAGCCTGTGACAGGGTGCTTCAGGTCTGCACAGTTGTCTCATGAGATGTCACTACGTTCCAACAGTACTGTGTTCTAAGTTTTTCATAAGGTCTGTTGTCTGAGATTATATTCCTTCCTAACTTTTTGGTATTAAAATGCTCTTTCTTATATGAAATGGTGATAGTAGGTGGTCGATTCTTTTCATATCCTGGCCCCGGGTGACAAAAGCTAACAAGCAATACTTTGTCAATTTCCAAAAACGATTGATGTTTTTAGAAATGCATGTTGTTCTACAAACCCCAAAACTCCATGTACTGTGCATGCACTCAGCTCTGTTCTGAGGAGCAGAAAACCGGTAAGGTCACAGTCAGTGGGAGATATATTTAAGAATCTACAGAACTGACTATTCAAAAAGACGTGTGTGAAATTATCAACCCGAGATTACCCAGTCTTGTTCGCTCTGATGTTTGAGCCTCCGGAAACTTCATTAAAAAGTCAGCAAAATTTTGCAAGGATGGCAGCTTCTCAAAAGAACCAATCCTTTCTTTGGCATCCCTTACCAGAATATTAATCACTCACTTGCAGTTTAAGTATTTCTCAAAAAAGAAAGAGGCACTTTACCAAAATCATCCTGGGCTTTCTGCCAGGTAGTGAGGAGCTAGCGTATCTTCTTGATCCAGGAGTGATTTGCACACGGGGGTGGAGTTCAGTTGGGGAGGTAGTGTGTGTTTACTTTGAAAAGTCCTAGGTAAGATTATTGTTTATCAAAACTTTTGGCAAAAACTATCTTCTTGGAGATGCCCTAAAAGATTACACTATGACTTTTGGTGAGCATTCTGACAAGGGGTCTTAACATGGGAGGTTCAGGCATAAATGGTTTCCTTTGAATCTTTAGTATTTTATACATTTGAAAACCTTATCTTGAGAAGGGTCCCCAGGCTGCCCTGACTGCCAAAGCCATCCATGTTATGAAAAATTAGGGACCCCACATGAAGGCCTGTCACGTTTTTTCTGGGAGGAGCCAGGAATGCTCCCACCCTATGCCAAGAGCTCTCTCTTCTTAGTCACTTGAATGCCCAGATACCTTACTCCCTCAGGTCTATCCAAGTGTCACCTTACCAGAGAAGTCTCACCTGACCATCTATGTAAGACAACACTACCACACCATCACCCCACTTTATTTTGGTCAAAGCATCCACTCGCCCCACCTTCTGTAACAACTCTGTCTCTCTCACTAGACCAGAGCTCACTGAGCACCAAGGGAGGGCGAGGGCCTTTGGTCCACTGCTGTAGCCTCACTACCAAGAAGAGGAAACCAGCACATGGAGACTCCATAAATACGGATCGAATGGATCCATCTTCTTTAAACAACTCTGTGTCAAATGTGAAAAGAATAATATCACTTTTGAAATTTCTTAATGGGACCATATGCTGTATATGTGAGTAACAGCCATCAAAGGTTAAAAATACACTGTCTGCCTCAGCGAGTCCACCTTGAAGACTTTCTCCTATAGACACAGTTGCACGTGAGCAGAGACCCGCCACACAACGATGGTCACCGCAGCACTGTTTGTCAGAATGGATGCTAAAACAATCCCGGAGAACTGGTTACATCGGTTCTGCATATCGTACCAGTAACTGGAGTCATACCATGAAACTCCACATGCCGAGGAAAGGGAGAACTGCCAAGGTAGACATTTGTGCCAGAAACCACTGTAAGCACTGCACATGAACTCTCTAGTAAGCCTCCCAACCAGCCTGTGTTATGCCTCCATTTTACAGATGAGGAAAACTGAGATACCAGAGAAGTTAAATAACTGCCCAAAGTCACCCAGCCAAGAACTGGCAGAGTTGGAATAATACAAAGCCAGGTGAGCTGGCACCTGTAGCCACTAACACACTGCCAAAACATTGGGTAACATGACTCATATATATATTTTCAAAGGCTAACAGGATAGGGAAGGCTTTATATATCTATACGCTCTTATGCGCATACTTTTTGGAAGGGTACATGAAAACTCACTATGGAAACTGCCCTGGGGAGGAGAGAGGGAGGGCTGTGGTGTGAGAGAGATTTTATTACTGCACACTCCTCTGTACCATCCAAATGCTTACACATATCACCCAGAGACATTATGTGATTGCTCACTAGAGTAACTGAATTTATAAGGCTGGACTGGACCCCATCACTTCATGGTGGGGGGTGGTAAACTGAGGCAAAGACTTGCCTGAAGCCTCCCAGGTAGGAAGGAAGAACCCCAACGCACTGCCAGGGCCCCAGACTCCCAGCCCCCAGTGGGTCGTGCTGCCTTCTCTAACAGTTTCCACTCTAGCTGACTCAGCTGTCACAACTGGAGACTTTCAAAACCTTCCAATTACAGAGAATTGGGGGAAAAATTATGATTTGGAATTCAAGTGTTGACACTTGAAAAATACCAACCCCCTTTCACTACAAGTGCTTTAGCATGTTACTAAGGCTTTCTCTGCATGTTTCTGGAAAGGTTATTTTCAGAACATTCCACTGAAACCTGGAGATGCAGGGTTCTTCGCTGATTCTGGGAGCTGACACCACAATTTACATTAAACAAATGTTTTGAAAATTAGCTGTTCACGGTTCCAATTTCAGCTTCCCCCAGGGTTTAATGTTAGCCAAATACTGGTACAGTAAGCAGACAATGTGTTTTATTGTGTGGAAGAAAAACAGACCACCATAACAGACTTCCTGCTTTTGTAATCAAGGGAAAAGTTGAGTGTTCAAGTGATTATTGGCATATGGTTATTAGAAACACTGAGTTCCAAATATAGCTACTAGACACTAAAGACACACACGCACACATACACAAAAGCACCCTCTATGTTTCAAGTCCAAAAGAAAGAAAAAGCATTTTAGTGTTCGGTCAGTTGGGAAGTTCAGAAAGTCATGGGACAAAAACTCCAGCAGAAGACTGCGGGTGACATGGAGCAAGGTTTAACCCACGGTTGCAAGAGACACTCTAGTTGGAGAGGTGCTTTTGAACATCAGAGAGCAGCAGCCCACATGAGCAAGGCCATGGCTCTGGTCGCAGCGCAGGAAGGCTATATGAGGGGGTACAGTCCTGCCCCTGGGGGCCCCCAGTGCCTACCAAGCACCAAGGGCCCTGCTCTGTGGGCAGCCAGCTCCCTGAGGCCCAAGATCAAGAGACAATGGATTTGGCACCTGTCTTCTTTTTTAACATTTAAAGAGGGGTGGAACAAGCACTTCCCCCTGCCTTCCCTGTCCTGCTTCTCCCCACAAACGCAAATGTTGCAAAGAGAAAAGGAAACAGTTCAATCTGCTAATTTTATAGTTAGCAGGAATGAGTAATGGAGCATTCTGTGAAATCCCCACCTGCCCAACCTCCTCCAGGACTTGTGAGCCAGGTTGAGTGCAGTATCTGGAAATAACTTACAGGATACTCTTCAGTATTGGGTTTCTCTCTCAAAGAGCTGGGAGTGATTCTGAGCCGGGTGGGATGGGGTGGGGGCCTGTTGGCAAGAGGAATTTAAATTTTGTTGTTTTCAGGCAAGTGTTTGCACCCAGAAGGATGTACAAACAGTACAGCTTCTTCCACCTCAACTGAAGAGAGCCAATAGTGTGGATGAGAGGTGAGAGATGATAGAAGGTGGGAAAGACCTGCCTAACTTTGGATGGGCACAGAGGAGGGGACATGCTGGGCACAGAGGGTGGGCTAGTGAGTGACTCCAGGTCAGTTCTCCTGGACCTATCCTGGGAAGGTGTCCTCATAATCTCACTCTGGTGAGGGCTTTGGGATTAGGTAGGAAGAACATCTTGACATTGACACTGCATTAAACCCCACAAGGTGTTTCCAAATGATTTTTGAGGGTCTTACAAAATAGGGAGGTCACCTTTGGCCGGAAGTAACTTCTACCTAGTCTGGCTGGAGGCCAGAAGGATGATTCCTGAGGGGGCACTGCAGGGCAGGGTAGGGTGGGGCAGCCCTAAGATTCCATTTATTAGACACAGCTTTAATGGCACTGTTCCTAATTTGCTGGCTGGAATCTGTGACGACAGCTGAGAGGTAGGGCCCAGCAAGGAAGGGACACAGAAAATGTGTCCTAGTTGCCTTGGAGTCTCAGACAGATGAGTACAACCACCCACAGGCACAGACCCTCCTGAGGGTGGGCTAGGAGGACCCTGGCTTGGGATTAATTGGCCTGCCCAACTAATTAGGTCACACTCATGAGAGGATTTCACTCCCACAAAACATCAGCACCGACAACCTAGTCTCAGTCCGAGTAGGTCTGGCAGGAAGCACCCAAATAATGCATTCATTTTCCCCTTTAACAAGGCAGTCATTCCAAAGAGCAAACTATCCCAACTATCCACATCCCTGCTGGAACAGGTTCGGAGGAGGCCATGCAGCCATGGCAACACAACAGTTCTGAGTGAGTCAAGGGCAAGCAGGCAGCCGACACCTCTGGGCAGGACTCAACTGCTACCCCTCGCACAGGGAAGCTCCTGCACACACAGGTCTCTCCTCACAGGCATGGGCATCTCCTGGAAGGCTGAGCACGAGGTCCTTCCAGCCTGGGGCTATCTGCCCTGGCACCTCCCCACATCCCCCTTGCCTACAGGAATCTAGTCCCACACTTGTGTCCAGATTCTGGCCACTTCAGCTGGACCAGCCCTCTGTTACCAGCTCTACATGTTCGTATAGTCCCCCGCCCCATGAGGAAGATGAGCCCTCACCAGAAAGAGGAGCCCTTGTGATCCCATGTGCCGGCACCTGCCCACTCCACCCGCCACAGGTCCCTGCCAAATCACATACGCACCTTGGATTTCCGGGCCCCTTTCTTGCCCCCTGCTTTCTTAGACACGGGCTTCTTCTGGGACGGAGATTTGGCCTTTTTGGCTGGGGGTGGCGTGATGATGGCTTCCAACTTCCCTTTGGATCCTCGTTTCTTCGCTAGCAACTCTGGATGGATGTTTGGTAACACCCCTCCACTGGCTATGGTGACTCCTTTTAGCAGCTTGCAGGAAAACCAAAGTAGCAGATGGTGAGCCAGACCACCCTGTCCCTGACCTTCAAGAAGTCACCCTGCCCACCCACACTCTTATTTTTGGTTGGTAGAGCTCCTTCCTCCATGGCACCTACAAGGATGCTGACAGGACCCTGGCTCACTATACTGGGAGCAAGCCTTCAGAGTCCCTCACTCACTCAGGTGCAGTTTCCAAAACATCTTTCCTCCAAGGAGAGCCAAATTCCTTGTTTCATTTCCCCCCAACCAATAAAGCCTTGGGGAAAAACTGCCATGGAGGGGAGGGAAGCTGCTAATAGTCCAAAATGCAGTCCACTCCCTTGACAGCCAGCCACACGCCACCCTCCCCCTGGACAGACAGCTCACTTCTTGGGCAGCATGACCACCTGCTGGAGTGTCTGGGTTGGGGAAGCACAGGAGGGCCCCATACCTGATTCAGCTCTTCGTCATTGGCCACGGCCAGCAGGATGTGCCGGGGCGTGACCCGGCCCTTCTTGTTGTCTCTTGCTGCGTTGCCAGCCAGCTCCAGAATCTCCGCTGTGGGGAGCAGAGGGGAAAGGCATATGGTCACATTTGAGCATCAGTGGACCATGTGCATCCTCCCAGATCTCCTGTTCTTGGTGCCAGGAATGGGAACTGCCAACAGCTTCCCAAGGCAGCTAACTTGAGCTACGAAGCTGCAGGGGGTCTGCCTGACAACGCTTGGAGCTATTTTAAAAGGGAAGAGCAAATCTGACTTCATATTAGATCTATTTCTTTTACTTTAACCTTTGTATTCTATTGTTTTTGCTGTAAGTTAAGAATGTTGCCTAGAGCCTGAAATATACAGGATAGCACATTCTCAATGCTCTGACCTTTAAAGGTGTAACACTTTACCATTCATATAGAGATAAAAAGTTACAGAACAGAGAATACATGCCTTGTTGGAGGTTTACATGAACATGTGACTTGATCTATATGGACAGCTGCAAGAACAAGGGATTCAGACACCAAGAAGTTTTCAACAACCAACCACACCCCTTCCCCTTTTAGTTTAAAAGAAGCTTGAATTCTGACTTGGGTTAAGATAGTTCTTTAAGATACTAGACAACCATCTTCTCAGTCTGCTCGCTTTCCCAATAAAGTTGCTATTTATTGCCCCAACAACTCATCTCTTGATTTACTGGTCTGTTGTATGGTAAGCAGTATGAGACTGGACTCAGTAATAGAGCCAAGTCACAGAGGTGTTCAGAGGCAAAGATGAGTAGGACTAGGAGGCCCCCAGTCCAATCCCTTTGTTGTGGAGATGAAGACACTGATGCATAGAGAGAAGAAAGGACCACCAGCTGAAAAGTCCCTCAGTGAGAAGTGGTAGAGCTGAGATTTGAACCTATTTCCGAGAACAAGGCTGCCTGCAGACAGACTCTGGACGTCACCAACACCAACCCCGAGGAGCCAGCAATGTGGCCCAAGAGTGAACTGTGCATCTTGAGCAATGGCTCATGTATGGGTTTATGGGACTTCAGGGGCAGGAGGCATATTACTTACGAAATTTCTGTTGATGGAATCAATGTTAAACACCTGCATACTCAGGTTCAAAACAAGAAGGATGTGACTGGAGCCTTTACAAAGTCAATGCCATAAAAACATAAAAGAGGTGGGGTATAGCAGATTAAAAGAGGCTAAACAGACATAACAGCAGCCAAATACAAAGCGTTAATCCTCGATGGGATGCTGATTACAAAAGAAACTATAAAAGTCATTTTGGTGACAACTGAGGAGCTCCTCCTGTAGACTGGATATTAGACACAAGGGGATTATTAATTTTCTTGAGTGTGATAATGGTATTACCACGCTAAAGGGAACACCTTGTTCTGAGGAGAGGCATGCTGAAGTATTTAGGGGTGAAATGTCTTGATGTCTGCAATTTACTCTCAAATAATCCTGAAAAAGTCTACAGAGGGAAAAACAATGTGATGAAATGTTAACAATTGTTAAGTCCAGGTGTGATGTAAGAGAGTAAGATATAAAAGATGTAAGAGAGTTCCTCTTTCAGCATTCTGTATGTTTGATATTTTTCAAAGAAAAAAACTTAGGAGGATACAAGCCTAACCTATAGTTGATGCTAAGTTAGAGTTTATTGACCAGTCCTGTGGGGCAGGGTCTCACCAGACAAGACAGGTCTTTCAGAGCGCCAAAGATGGGGGAAATTAGGAAGTGCCTTTTGGCAAGAGATTTCTTTTCTCCTTGGTGGCCCAGTTCTCTTGGTAACTGTCAACCTCATCACAATCGCCTCATTTTCTTAATGAGAAACGCAGACTGTCCCTAAATGTATCTTATACTCCCACTCCTCAGTTCTGTCCACACCATGGCCCCCCTGCTTGTGATGTCTATCTAACCCACCCTTCTGGGCTCAACTCAAGTCTGACCTCTTCCTGGTACTGAGGGATTCCTAATATTCTAAGTTATGTTGTGAACACTCGACATCGCCAGCAAAATCAAAACTCATTATAAGATAACTAGAAAAAAATCTAGGTACATGAAAATCATGAATTTAAAATTTACATTATTACATGGTTTACACTGTTAAGGGGTACTGACAGCTGAACCCAACGCAAAAACCGCCATATGTAAAGCTGGAGGGCTACTTGGCTGCTCATACCTGGATCAGGAGGTTTCCCCTAAATCCAAGGCAGGAATTCATTTACTCAGTAATCACTGCACTGATGATACCTGGACACCAGAGGCACTCTGAGGTCTCTGACTACTAGATGCTCCCAGGCCACAGGGGTCCCTCACCTTGAATGTCACATCTGCAAGTCATGAGAGTGAGGCCCAGAGAGGAAGAAGAGATAATCAGTATGTTTCCCACCCTCACCCATTAGTCACAATAGGGTGGTTCCCCATATGGCCTGGGTACAGGCCCACTTGGCAGTTTCACTGAAGCTTCCTTATAATTGACAGTGGCTGTGTGTCCCAATGTCCAGAGGAGAAAGCTTAGTGTGGCCAAGCGAAAAAGGGTGCTTGGGATGCCCCAGGAGCCATGAATGCAGACGCGAGCCCAGCTTGGCCTCCCTTCTCCCACGTTAATGTGGGAGGCGGCACATCTACAATGCTACTGTCCAACTCCCACCTGTGGAGAAGTGAAGCAGGAGTCTGACGAACAGGAGGACAGACCCTAGGAGTAAGGGCACAGGAAGGAGAGCCAGCCACGGCTGGTGCTGGGCTGGAGCCCATGTGGCAGGAAGTCTGGAGAGGGGCAGCTGGCACTGCTGACTTACAGCCCACTTGGCTGGCTTCCTGCCTTTACCACCCCCGTGCCTCCCCAGTTTTCCTCCACTTTCTGAGGCCACAGGGAAACATGGGGTCATCAGTATCTACAGAGCCACAATATACAGAGGAGGTTGGTGGACTGCAACCTTTTCCCCCATAATATGCTTAGAATCCCTTATCTGGCCCTCATTAAAAGAGAGAGAAAGACAGAGAGAAACCCACAGTACTGCCCTAAGCCACCCCTTTGGCAAGAAGATCGTTTGAAATTTTGGTTTCTCAGGAAGGTGGAGGTGGCCTGTTTCCTCTTCCTGCCTGGGGTATTGGTGGAGGCTCTCCCCAAGGGAAGGCACAGTGGCCGTTGATGAGGGTGGAGGAAGAGGGATGTGGTCTTTTTATTTTTGGCAGTACTGCCCTAGCTTTTCTTGTGCAGGGAAGATGGTGGTGATGAATGCAAAGACCTGAAGGGTGGGGAGGGGTCCCTAGGACTCCCTGTGTGTGGGGGCCTCTGATTTGGGTAGGGACAGGCAGTATGTAACACAAGGAAGTAAAGCAATGCAGCGAACTCTAAGCAGCACTTACTGCTGAGAAATCTGAAGATCCATTCTCCAGGAGCTCCCCCTGACTTCCACTAGCTTCCCCCCTGCCCCACCCCCACACTTTCACATTGTGTGAAATTTCCAATAGCCTGAGTTTCTACACTTCGGAAATTTCAAAGACTGTGCTCACTTTGCTGCTGACTCAGCCTGGACTCAGGGATGCCAGACTGGAGCCACCTGGGAGTGACCAGGAGGTGGATGTGGAGGGACTGGAGAGGTGTATGGAGCGGGGTGAGGAGTGTTCCAACTCCCTGGAAAGAGCTGGGTCTGGGTGTCATTCCTGTGTCATTCCTCTGCCTTTTTCAAAGAGCCAGAAAAGCCAGGACTCCTTCCTTTTTGCAAAATCCCATCTCACCTTTGATCTTCAACGGCCAAGATAACTGGCCCTCCCACCCACTACCTTCAAAAAGTGGACCTTCAGTCCTGGGGGGTAGGGAGGGAGCTGTGTCAAGTAGGGTAACAAAGAAGGGTAGAGATTCACACTTTGACTAGTTGAGCAAGAGCTTTATCTTCTGTTTACTCCTGCATGTTTTCCAGGTGGATAGTTACCATAGCAACTCCTTCATCAAGGGACACACAAGCCGGAGCACCTCAGAGACACACCTTTTATGAATGTGTGTTCCATGCTCCTCCCCTCCCCTGCACTGCGGCAAGCAGAGGGCTGCGGCCACTGACCACAGCCCAGAAAGATGGAGGACAGACTCTGGCTGTGAACAAAAGCAGGAACCCAGAGCACGAACTCACCCCTTGCCAAGCATTCAGTAACACCCGCCCCCCACACAAAACCTCAGTCCACTTTTAGAAATGGCAATCGTAAAGGGCTTCCCTGGCTAAAAGAGGGCTGCCTGCTGCAGTGGGGAGGAGAGGTGCAAAATGCCAGCAACTCAACAAGATGGATCAGTTCCCATCTGCTCTCCAGGGCATGTTTGCTGTAGGACGGGAGAAGGGGTGCTGAGTGCTGAGGAATTGGGGCAGGGCACACTCCACCAAAGGAGATTTCCTGATTAAGTTTCCTTCCTGGTAAGTGATCCTCAGCTTTGCAAATGACAACAAGAGCAAATTCATGGAGGCCCCGGGCTCATGCTGTGCCTGGGCTCCTGCCACTGCACCCCATGCCCACAGGGATGGGCCCCTCACCCCCACTATCAAGGGGGGCCACCTCCTAGGCTAGGCCAGGGCCAGCTTCAGCTCTGCCTCCACTTGAATGGAACCCATGCCTTCCTACAGAGGAAGGTTTCTGGCACTTGACTCATCTTGTATCTTGGAAGGCTTTGTGCATCTCTAAATTTTTTTGCCTCTGGCTGCTTTGAGAGAAAATGGATTCTGAGAAAGAAAACCAAGAAAGCACCACATCTACAGGCACAGATTCTTTTCTTCAGTTTCCAGAGTTCCACACTTGGATCCTCCCTTGGAGGGAGTTTTCAGAAGCCACAGCCCTGGAGGCTTTAAACAAAACAAACAGAATCTATAAGAAACCAGAGAAGGAAACTGGGAAACAGCAGTTAGGAGGAGAAGAAACAAACCCCTTACCAGGCCCTCCACCCCCTCAAGCCAAGTCCTCCTGGCTAGTGACAGTCTAATTTTATTACCAACGACCAACATGAGACTGGTTTGGAGCCCAAAGCACATGTGGTCAGCTCTGGGGAGGACCTTCAGTGTGGTGAGGTTCTCCAATTATAAACACTGCACAGAGGACAGGTTGAATGATGCGCTACACTGGCCAGTTCGTGAGCTAATTTTTTGTTTTAAGAACTTTTTGCTTGTTTTAAGCTCTAACTTGCGAAACACCCAAGTGTCTCTGGGTCCCACTCCTGGTCAGGGCCAGTCTCTGGCAAGTGGAGGGCCAGTCTCTGGCAAGTGGTGAGCCACTGGTGCCGTCTGGCCTGGCCCAGTGAGGCGATCTTATTCTCTTGTCAGAGCAGCAAGCGCAGCAGAGGCACCCCTGGGTCCAACGTTCCCCAGCCTCATTGAACATGATTGTTTTAAGGCCACTTGACAAAATTCCCACAGCCATGAATACCGGCATTATTTGGCAGCCTTCTCAGCTACAGCCCAGCTGTCTGAACATGAATACCTTTGACAGGTCTGCTTTCCAAGTTCATCCAGAGACCAAAGGCTTAGAGTCCTTTTTTTTTTAATCCAAACGTCTTGAACTGAACCCTATCTGTTGTACTGAAGCATTCTGTCTATCTTCCTTTAGGGAGATGAAGTCATGGTTTGCAGAATTAGACTCCTAACAGCTAACAGGTGACATGTGGAGGCTGCGCCAAACTCTAAACACAAGTCTTGCAAGGGGAAGAGTCAGGGGCTTCTACAGAACTGTTTGAAGCGCCTCCTCTCACAAAAGAAATAGTGAAAATAACAACCAGAAATCAAAGAAAAGCAAATGGTCACGTAATCCCAAGGAGAAAACAGATATTTGCTACAAAGCCAACAACATGACAAGGAATCTGTTTATTGTATTTCTTTCCATTCATCAGGCTGCCATCAGCAGTTCATTGAGTTCAGAACTGTTTTACACCATTCCGGAAGGCCTTAACCCAATCAACCCCAATCGGAGAGTGACTGCTAAGAGTTTCCTGCCTCCTGACTGCACCACAGTTTCCTCCAACTCCCTCGGCAGCCCAGAATCCACCGGCCCACATCCCACCTTTTTGAGAGATAAGTGGCAGAGTCTGAAGCCCGCTGAGCTGTCAGCCCACACCACTGGGGCCTCACCTCTGGGCCACAGCAAAGCTCTCCAGTCTGCCTGTCCCAGGGGCCTCAGAGGAACCAGGGATTCCAGAGAGAAAATAAAACCTATAGCAGTAATTGAAGGAGGTATTTTCTCTGCAGAAAACCAGGTATATTTATAAGAATGAGCCATTCTATAGCTTTTCTGCAGATGTTCTGACATTAACTTGTCCACTGTTGCTAAGCCCACATTATAGACCCCTCCTCAGGACCCACGAGCTAGAGGGTCCAAGAAACAGCATCTGGTCCAGTTTCCCACCTCCCCCACAAAGTCTCCCAATAAAATAGAAATGCAGCTTAATTTGAGAATTTCTAAAACTAATTGTTTTTCATGTTGCAAAATAAAAAAAAAACAGTAATTTTGCATTATACACATTAACAAAAAAGAGATTATGATTCTTGGCAAACACTATCTTCAGCTAACCTGCCAACCCAGCCCCATGTGTGTTATCTTGCCTTTCGTGAAAACTTCCTCTTCCTTCCCCAAATCTCCAGCACATCTGTGTAAGCTCACCTCCTGGGTCTGTGTTCAGCATTCAGCCCTGAATGGCACTGCAGCTCAGCTGGGGGTGTGCTGTCTGACAGCCTGGGTGTAAACCCCAGCTCCTGCAATGGGCTGTGAGACTTGTCAAGACCCATCTGAGCCTCAGGGTCCCCTTCTATAAAAGGGGATGATAACTGAAGTCACCTCTAGGTTTGTGAGGATTAACGAGTTACCAAGTTACATGCTTAGAACACTTGTAAACAAAAACTACAATTACTGAGGCTACAACCACACACATTATCTTTTAAAATGGTGTAGCAGGCTTGATTTCTGGGAGGAGGAAACTATACTTTCTTTTCCTCAGTTTCCTCTGTCAAAATAACTGGCCAGCTAGCTAGGTGGATAGACGGATGTGGTGAGAGCCAAGAGGAAGAGGAGAGAAGCAATACAGAAAACCTGGTGTTTCCTCCCCTGATAGTTTACCCTTTGCTGTTATACTTAACAGTTTACATATGTTTGAAAAATGCACTTGAACCCGCTTAACCTCGGTGCTGCCAGACTTGCCTTGATATTATGCAGCACCCAGGGAGGCCCCACAGACAGCCTCTGCCTGGGGATGGGGTCTGGGGCTTTTGTCCCACCCAGCAGGGTGTAGCATGGCAGCGCAGGACCAAAGGTCTGAGGCAGCGCAAGTCAAAACCACAGAAGGAAGGCTGACGGCCAGAGGAATCTGCTCTAACCCAGGGCCAGGCGACAGCCGGCAGGACCTCTCCCACCATTCACTTGTTTTCAAGGACTCTAAACTAATATGCAAGGAAATGGTTAATACGTATGTTTGTTTTGATATGGAAAATCATAGCCATTTGTTCTTAATTCATCTCAGGAAAGGGTGACCAGTCAGGGATGTCTGCTGAAATGCAATGATTTGAAGAGTGTAAAGAGGAAACTCATTTAAAGAGCCCTGACAGGGTGCCATTTCCCAGATGGACTTTTACACGGCAAGTAACCAGAGCAGTGCCGTGGTGAGCTGCTGTCACGTGGGGAAGGGAAGGGGAACGCCTGGCACCGGCGCTTACACATGCATTCAGAGACGTGGCACGGCTCTGCCTCCTAGGATGGAACCAGAGACCACATCCGAGGGAGACATTTTGCTCTATCCTCTTTTGCGCCGTTTGACTTTATCTTGTGCACTATTTGTCTTTTCGAAATATAAAAAACTGAAAACGCAGAGTAAATGGCAAGAGGCAACGATGCTATATGCCACCCCACAGGCCTTGGCAATTGTGTGCCACAAGCACCCTCCTGTCTTGACATCTGTTCCAGCGCCTTATCTTGCTTCTGGAAAAAAAGAACTGAGCACATGGAGACTTTTCAGGTTCTTTCATGAACAAGGGCTGCCACTCCTGGGGTCACTTTATTAATAGCCCAGCCCTGGCCCTGTCTGCCCAAGTGGATTCCCAATGCCAAGGGCCACATGTCTAAGAACTTGCCTAAGCTCTGTCACCCATGATTCCACCTCCTCTTCACTAAGGGGACAATGAAGGGACACTGGGCAAAAACCTTATGGCCCTCCAGTCCACCGTCAGTGCCACTGAGTGCTACAGCCTCCTCACACTCAACCGGGCACTGCCCTTCCCTTTCCTCATGGCAGCCCTCAGGCCACCTCTGGCCATCTGAGTGCTTCTCTTCCAGGACCTCTGTGTCCTGCTGCTGCAACAGCCAGCACCTCCCACACTGACCAGATGGCCCCTCCCTGTGGCCTAGCACACATCACTCCAATGGTCATCACCTGGGTCTCTTGTGTTCACATGCCTCCTTCCTACAAACTCTCGACTTTCCTCCTTCCTGTCAGGGACTATTTGTCCTCCCAGTCCAATTCCACAGGACCTGTCCTCTGCGGGCGCCAGGCCATAGGACTGCCTCCAGCCTTGGCACACCTATACCACATGCCCTCCGGTAATCACCTGTGACTGTGCAGGGCCCGCCCCTCTCAGGAGTCCACATCTGCCTCCTCAGCCAGGCCATGGCTCCGTCGAAGACAGGAGCCAGCCTTGGAAGGCTGGGTGAATCCCATCCTCCTGAGATGTCCACCAAAGGTAGAGGAGATGCAAAGTGTACTGAGTGATCCTGAGTCCCGAGGTTCTCCTCTTAACTGCTAAGGTTTCAGCTCCAATGAGAACCTACAGGAAATACTCTTTCAGAGATGAGTTATTGTGCTGAGCGACCTTGGAGACCTTATCTAAACTCCCTGAGCCAGCTCCCTCCTAAGCAAAGGTGGCCGGAGGATTCAGTGGGTCACCAGACATGAAGGCTCAGCCACTGCCTGACACACAGCAAGTGCTCAATATATGGCATGTGTTTTCATTGCTTAAACTGCCCCACCGTTTCTGCATGCAAAGCATGGCCCTCCACGCCCCCAAGATCATGGTAAGATGAGCCACAATCGGAATCTAGGAGAGAGACTGCCAGGACCTGCCTGGGGCAGAGGTGGGAGGGCAAAGAAAACAACTCTACTCAAGCTAAGGACCTTCACTTTCCAAGTGAACAGCAGATATTGACTTTCAGCGGTCAATATTCAGATTTACAGAGACAACAGAGAAACGTTAACCAAAGACTACCTCAGTTACCAATGACCCGAGGGGGCATCAAGCAGGATATCAACAGCAAGGGAAGCTGACAGATTAGCCTTTCCCAGACGCCTTGGATTTCCACGTGCTTCTCACAGTTCTGCAGGCAAGATGTTAGCTCTGGCAGAGAACGAGCCTCCTTCTATAAGAAGATGTATATAAATGTCTTCTATAAAGGCCATTCGACACATGTCCTTCTGTAGACCCCACAGGCCTCCTGAAGTACCAGGGAACACATGCTTTCTGGCCACTAGATGGAAGGCACTTGTCTAAAAAGGGAGCAGGTAGAGTGGAAGATAAAGGAAGAAAGGGAGGGAGGCTGGCTGAGCAGCCTGGCAAATCCAAGGAGAGTGTGTATCTGTCATCTTTCGGCAACCAGAACTAGAGGGGGCTGTGGGAAGAGACAAGCAGGGAGATGGAGGGAGGCTGTCTGTGGTTGGTACCATTTGGGTTTGTCTTCTTGCTGGAACTTATTTATAGCTCTGAGGAGTGGCTTTTTGCTTTCACAGTACTTTATTCTGCGTTGACTTGACATAGGCACCCTTAGGCAGGGAAAGAAAGTAAGAGGACTATAAATATGTTTTATTAGTTGCTGATATTTTAACAGGAAGATATTGGGAGAAGAGATATTTGTAGCATTCTTACCCACTTCCTCCTCCTCTCAGTAAGTAAGTAAGTAGTTCTTTTAAAGCCATTCTTGATGGTCATTCACAGAGGGACTTGGGGGCACCTCTAGCACCCATCTGGGATGCTGCTACTTTGATCAGTTGGGCAGCTCCTGGCTTCCTCTGCTTTTCAAGGTACAGCTGAGACACCTTTTTGTAGCAAGAGTGAGAGAGAAGCTCTTGAAACCCTTCCTGTTTGCCACCAACAGCTGCCCTGCCTGCCACTTGCCTCTCCTCAGGCAGGTCTGGCCCACGATGCCCTGGTGTTAATCCTAATTACGCATCATTAAAAAATCCAGGAGTCTAGTTCAGCTCTCATCCTCATCCAGTTCCTGGAAGCATCTGCCATTACCAATATTCCCTCCTCCAGAAACTCATCCTTCCTCTAACTGGTCTTCTTACCCTTCAACAAAAACCTATGTGCTGAGCAGCTGCAGAGTGTCTGCCCTTGTGCTGGGGGCTGAGTACACAGTGATGAGGCAGGGTTGGAGAAGGCATACTCCCAGTCCTGAGGTTCCCTAGTATGTCCTTTGGGACATCTGGCCCATCAAAGACACTCAATACAAATCTGTTGAACTCAACAGTAATTCCTTTGACCCCCAGCTCCCAGCTCAGCACCTTGTACCTGGTCGGACCTTGGAAACTCTTACACAAACAGGTTATTACAGATGAATTACTGAACAAGTGAATAAGCACCACAGCATTCAGGTGGTGGTGAGGGATGTTCTCTGAGGCACTGGCCTGGTTTCAAGGATTAGAACAAACACTTGGCATCCATGGCAGGCAGTATGAACTACAAAGCTGTCATCTCAGGAGAAAGCAGGCCCAGGATGGTCCACGATCCAGGCAGGCCACCCCTCACAGTCTCAAGTCAGGACTCGAGGTTGGCTGAGGGGACCAGGGATGGTGGGGGAGTTCTGAGGTAGAACCACCATCCTCAGATTTTGGCTCAAATATAACTGTCAGCCTCTACATATCACATGAACCCATTTTCATGATACCCTACTTTTTGAAATTTTACTTTCTAGATTTATTTTGAAATGAAAAGAGAGAAAAAGATTATCTTTAGAAAGATATCTAACATTTATAAGAAACTAATAACACTGATGATCTTCTGAGAGGAGAACTGGGTATGCAAAAGAGCAGGGAGAGAAATGCACATCTCACTGCATGTCCCTTGGGAACATGCAAATTTTATCATCAGTATATATTACTTAATGAAGAAAATAATTACTTTCTGCAAAAATAAAAAGAGAATAAAAGGCCTACTAGATATGAGAAACATATTATGAAGTATATAACTAGATAGACCAATGAAACAAAAGAAAGTCCAGAAACGGCCCTAATTAACCTAGAAATTTCACATATGGTAAAGGTAGCATCTCAGATCACCAGGGAAAGGAAGGAATATCCAACTAACTGTGTTGAGATAAATGGGTAACCATCTGGAATAAAACTAAGTCCATCCTTCTCTCACACTATAGATCAGGATTAATTCCAAATGGGTCAAAATAAAAACGTAAAAAATTAAGCCATAAATATACTAAGCAAGAGCATGACGTAATTCCTTTGCAGTCGTGAAGAGAAGTGGGCTTTCTGAACCATGACTCAAAATCCAGCAAAAACAGACAGACTTATAAACACCTCAGACATTGGAATTACTCAGATAAATACATAAAAAAATATGTGTAATATATATTTAAAGAAAATTTTGAAAATGAAGAGAAAATAAGAGATTATAAAGAATGACCAGGCAGATTCATAAAAGAACCAAACAGATCTTCTAGACATTAAAAAAAAATTAAAAATTAAAAATTCAGTGACTGAATTAAATAGCAGGTAAGATACAGCTAAAGAAAGAATTACTAAACTGAGAGATAGCTCTACAAGACAGATCAGAAGTAATTACCCATAAAGTAATCCAGAGACACAAAAATGAAAAATATGAATGAGACGAGCAGATATGGAACACAGAGTAAAACACTAACATATGTTCAATTTGTGTTCCATATGGAGAAAGAGACTACGATAGAGACACTGAAGAAATAATAGCTAAAAGCTTTATGAAGAAGATAAAGACATGTTCAAAATCAGGGCCTAAGAAAGTTTATAACCAAAAGACTTCACTAAATGAAATTCTAAAGGATGTATGTAAAGTGAGCCCAGATGGAAGGTCTGAGATGAAAGAGGCACCCAGCTTTGGTCACACATCTTTCCTTGCCTGAATCCAGAATCAGGCTTTTGTAGGGCTTTGTGCTTTTCCACTGACCCAAGCAAAAACAGAACCCCTGTTAGGGAACTGGTCTATGCATTTGCAGACCCCGATGGCAGAAATGAAAGTTACATATCACCCTTCAACGGGAAATCGTGAAGTGAGACTCCTTGACCACTAAGGTTTCCTAGGCAACACAGCTTATCTTCAAGAAAGCAGAGAGGTTTTCAACAAATGGTGCTGGAACATCCACATGCAAAAAAGTGAATCTAGACACAGCTCTAACAGCCTTTGCAAAAATTAACTCAAAATAGATCACAGACCTGAATATAACACACAAAACTATAGAACTCCTAGCAGGCAGCATAGAAGAAAATGTAGATGACCTTGGGTTTGACGATGACTTTTTAGATACAACAATTAAAGGCACAATATGTGAAAGAATGAACTGAAAGTTGGACTTCATTAAAATTAAGGAAAAAACTTCTGCTTTGTCAAATACGCTGTTAAGAGAATAAGTCACAGACCAGGAGAAAATATCTGTAAAACAAAGCAATGAGGCCTTTCCTTTCTCTGATCCAAGTGATAAGGTCCAACCCCCAGCAGCAGGAGAGCAGGGGACATGGGGCAATTGTTGCAAGGGGCCCCAGGTCACACTCTCCTGGACAACCTCATGGCCTCTTAGAAGGACCGGATAAAGGACCAGATAAAAATTCATTTTTTGAGCTTCGCAGATTCATGTGCCCCGTGACAAGCACATCCTCGAGCCAGGCTGCCACCTCCACGTCCTGTGGGGGTCGCGAAGCACTGGAGAACTCCACTCCTTAGTACTTTCCACATCTGGCCTCAGCCCTGAGGTCTGAGCAACCTGGGTCTGCTAACGGGCTGGTCATCTCATGGTAAGTCACCAGGAAACTGTCTGACACGTCATGCTAAACTGCTGCTTTTTCAAGTGCTCCTTGAATGTTCATCAACCACAGAATCCCCTGGGAGGCTGAGGGGACTGACTATGGAGCTCTCCCTTAATTACTTCATGATTTGCTTTGTAGGAGCATATACAGTGATGTTTTTCTTTGGTTAACTATCAATGAAGATTGTCAATAGCAGATAGTAATAAAAACAAGTAATTAGACTAAAATCTCTCTTTCACGTGTACACACACACATAAAAGGCATTCAGTGCCAGCTACTATCGCTGGACAGTGAGATTATAAGTGGTTAAATTCTCAAATTTTCAAACATTACTCACACAACCCAAAAAGGGAACAAGCATTTAAATACAGTCCACACACACTGGGTACCCAGTTGAAACTGGGTTTCAACTTCAGTGTTTCTAACATTTTCCTAGTTGCAACCCTCCACCTCATTAAAATCTAGTTCTCCCTATCAGTAGGTAAAGGGCTTTGCAGAACAGTGAGTACTGTGGGGTTCTGAGAGCCCCAGGAAAGCATGAAGTTGCTGGCAAGAGTTAGCTGGGTCCTGGCCTCAAGTGTTAGTCAAATGTAAGATGGTCACACAAACAAGCAAGAGACAAAGGAATTCAGAGAGCCTTGAAGCATCACAGAGCCAGCCTGTCCTCTTCTTCCTGCCCTATTTTTTGCTGTGTAAGTACAGGACACAGTTGGGTGTCCTGGATAGGAAAGTGGTAAAGAGGTCAGGTAAGTGACAGAGCCAACTGCAGGCTCTGCCTACCCTAATCTTCCAAGCTTGTCGGATCCTTTCTTTCCTAGGCCAGAAATGCCAAGTGTGATGGATGTTTGTTGAAACGACTATCTGTGTAACAGGACGTACTGCTGAACAGAGGAGGTTTCTCTGTACTATGCCTACAACAGATGGGGGCAAGGATGGAGTGCAGCCCAATGACTAACACTGAAGGGATGTGCAACATCTGACCCGAGTTACAGATAAGAAATCAAACAAGCTGAAACTTGGGATGAAGATGATCATTTTCTTAGCCAAAACCAGATATCAAGGTGTATTTTTTAACCACCACCCCTTCTCCCTGGGGTTTTCTTACAGGATGCAGTCAGGCATGAGGGCTGGGCCTCATCCAGTCTGTTAAGTGGCTGTAAGGCCCTAAGTGCCCCCCCGGGTGGACCCTATTTGTTCCCCAGGTCAGGAGCTGACCCTATAAACTCCACCATGGTTAATGAAGTACCCGCAGGCAGCTTCAGACTGGAGGGCCTGCTGTGAGAGGATGCCTGTTAGAAGAGCGTGGAGGTCCTGGTCACTGACAACAGACAGCAGAGGGAAGACCAAGGTCTGAAACAGAGGGCAGAGGGAGGGACAGAGCTTGGGGAAACAGAAAAGGAGTGGGGGATTAAGACTATGCAAATCCACATGACTTCATCAGTTTGTAGATTAGATCCAAAGAAAACAGGAAAAAAAAATCTAGCCATGGCCTTATCCATAAGAGGTAGAAAAATAATACTGTGACATTACATTTTTAAATATACCAGAGCTTAGTTATTCAAATCAGCAGACTTCTCATGGTGGTCACCCTGGGAGGGTCTGTATTATTACAAGGTGTCAACATTCAGTCTTGAGAGCGGGCACCCAGGGTTTCCTGGCCTCCTTACTGTCAAGAAATCCTCTGAGAATAGATTCAATTTGTACAAACATGTTTACGCTTTAGGAGGCAAGTTGGCAGAATAAGCTCTGTGATCAAGCTATGTAACAGGATTTCTGGACCAGAAAAAGAAAAAGATGTCATCACACAGGTTTTCAGATTTGATGATCAGAAATCAGGCCTGTTCTCTCTGGGGTTGGGTGAGTGGCTCCAAAGGCACTTCCCTCCAGGGTAAGTCCCGTGGGCAGGACCTCTGTCTTGTATCTCAGTGACTAGCACAGGCCTGAGAGTGGTAGGCCCTTCCTGGGTCTTTGCCTCAGTGGCTCTGCTAAGTGAACTGAGTGAATGCTGATGTACCTTCTAATGTGCTTGGTCCTGTATGGAGGAGGCAGACCTAGGTTTCCTTATCTATGAGCCAAGCTCTGCCCCTCAACACCACAATAAGCCAGGCCAAAGCGCATCTTCCATGGTGGCCTTCGGCTTTGTTTCTTCACTTTGCACTCCCCATGGTGACATTTCTCATGGCTTAACCCACACTGTATTGTGTCCCCTGAAAGGCTTGGTGATAAAAGTTTGGGAACCACTGCATATCACAGTTCCTTCTCTTGGGGATCCACGGGGACACCAGTGTGTTAAAGGCTCTGAAAAGTCCTGCAGTCAAGAAAGCTGTTTCTCGGTGGTTTCCAAACTAAAACAAGTTCCTTTACTGAGGAACTCAACAAAGTTATTCATATATCCATCTCAAAAGAGGGAATGTGAATCTAGCCGTCTCCTGATTTCAGCCATGTTTTGGTGGACTACCTCTTAAGTTTTGCCAAACACCTGGGTTCTGCTGAATACAGTTTGAGCAATGTTAACCCAGACTGCTCTACATCCATCAAATCACAGCATGTTTGCTCTTTCTCTTCTACATACTGCTCATGCCCAGCAGTACCTTCACTGTAGTACTCGACTGCTCTTAATTCACCCCTTAGATACCTGCCCTATTCCCTTTCTGGTCTGTGGGCCTGCATGTCCCCAACATCAATGAAAGTTCCATTGCAGCAAAAGCCACGTCATGTGTTTCTTATTTCACATCTCCTATACCTTCCAGCATCGTGCAGTGCTGTGTTAGGCAAAGGGGAGAGACTCCAAAGGGGCTTTCTGAGCTGAAGTCAAGTTCCCTTGTAATATCATTTAAAAGTACCACAGGAAAATGGGAGCAAAGATGATGCCTCAAAGAAACTACCCTAGTTTCCCCATAATAATACTTATTTTTATCCATCATTTTTTGAATGTTTACTACTAATGTCGGCTAAATTCTTAAGATGCAATATAGCTCTCCACAGCAATCCCAAGAGGTGGGGCTACTATTACCGCTGAGGCTGGAAGATCAAGGACCAAGGGGATGGAGAATGGAGCCAGGCCCGCCGGTCCTGGGGCACTGACAAGCCCGCAGACAGCATCACATTTCAGGAGGAGCTCTGGGAAGAGGCAGCAGGGCTGCCGAGCCAGGTGCCCAAAGATGTGGGGAAGGAGCTGTCTGATCACCAGACTCAAGCTTGTTCCAGATGTTGCCTTTTCCTTTTAAGTCTGGCAGATCACTGCGTTCTGCACCCAAGGGGAGAAACAGATGCCAGCTGCAAGTTTCAGAGCAAGATGCAAGGCCACAACCTCCTCCCACAGCCACCCCAGCCTGGAGGAGACCCCAGGGAGGAGTACCTGGATAGTCCCTCATCCCTGGAGATCTGCTCTTACAGAGGATCATCTATCTAGGCTCTGATGGCCCCTGGCCTGCAGGGGCTGCTGACTGTCCAGGTACTCTCATGCTAGCCTGGTCTCAGCTCTGGCCTTACACCCTGGGGCTGGGCATGCTCAGCTCCTAGCTAAACAGAAAATGTTTCAAGAAGGTTTTCAGGAGTGTGCCAGGAGCTCAGGACAGAAGAGTCCTTCAACGCCAGTCTGAAGAGTATGGTAACAAGGCATCTTGGTGTTGAGGGTGATAAAGGCTTTAGGAGGAGTTGTCAAATGGCAGCTTGAAATAAACCAGGGGGAGTAGTCCTGAAACAGCCAAGACATTCTGCAGTGCCTGGTGAGGCCCAGCGAGCTCTGATCAACTGAAAGGACAACACACAAGTGGGCAGTGACAGCTCGCATCACCCTCCCTAAGGGCAGTCACCTCAGCACTGGAGCAGGACTACTGGGACTCTTTCCTCTCTGCTTTCACCCTAACGTTAACAGTTAGCCCCTGGTCACCTACACCATGCTGGCACGGGAAAGAACTTCACATGTATTCTCTCATTTCCATCTCATAATAACCCATGACACAGTTACTGTAACCTTCATTTCACAGATAATAACACTGCGGCTTGGAGATGTGAATGACTTGCCTAAGGCCACAATTAAGAAACGTTGGCCCCACACCAAGGTCCACACTCTAAACCACCTGATTTCTGCTGCCTCTACCCGATTTCTACTGAATATCGTGGCACCCCCAGTGGTTTCCAGGCCTGGCCACCAAAGAGATGTCAGCTTCCTGCTCCAGAGCTACCTGGCCCTAGGTGGGTCCTGCAGCTCAGCCACCCCGGAGTGTCCAAACCCCTCCTCATCTCTTCACTGGGGCCTTCTGATGGCAGGAGGCCTGGCCGTTTCAGCAGAGCATCATGTGACACCCCATCTCCATGCCTGCAATTATGTATGCCACCTGTTAGAGAAGACAGTGCCTCCACAGGACCCTTCAGGTGACAACTAGACAGGCAGGGTAACTCTGGTTAACTGGTTAACAAGCATCCTCCAGGAATCATTTTCTGAAACCTACTCTCAGCACATGTGGTCCTGCACCATCACTGCCTTTCTCTTGCTTGTACCTATCTCTGGACAAAGCTCTTCGGGCTGGGGAGAGGTCTTATTCTGGCCTGTATCCCAGTATTAGACACAAGGGACCTCTCAGTGAGTACCTGCTAACTGGATGGTACTTCCCTCAGATGCCTTGTATTGGAGCATGATGTCTGGATCACATCCTTAACTTGGCCCTAAGCTGCCTGAAAGCCGCTACCCTGGCTTCTCCCTCTTCCTACACCTTCTCCAAACTATGGGAAGAAAAGAAGCTAGTACCCAGCAGGTGTGCTGTGCACAGGTGAGTGGGGGTGGCAGAGCCCCTTTCCCAGCCCTCGCAGGGCTGATTGGCACTGTCTCCTTCTCTAGGTCTCAGCTGATGTCTCATCCTCAAAGAAGCCTTCCTGGACCAGTTCATCGCCAGACCCCAGGTGCCTGAGCCCCTGGCCTGTTTACAGCCTCCACAGGCACTCATCACAGTCAGTAACCATCTCAGTTGGTTGCTTCCTTCTCGCAGACTAGACTGTGAGCTCCATGGAGCAGAGACCATCTCTGTCCCCATCATCCCTGTGCTGTCACACAGAGCCTAGCACAGTGCCAGGCACACAGCAGGTGCTCAGTAAGCATGCAGAATAAATGGGAAAGGGTCTTCAGTGAAACAAAAGCCAAGAGCAGAGCAGAAAGCGAGCTTGTCCACCTTTACTTCTCTCTCAGGGACCAAAACCAAAGTTCTGAGAAGGCAGATGCCCAGGACTTCCAACTCTCCACATGTTCACACATTCCAGCCCAAGGGGCTCAGGGCAGATCACCTCCCGAGAGCTGTCAGTGTGAGGGCAGCACTGTTTTGACCAGTGGAACGAAGCAGCATTTTCACTGGACCCAGCCCTGGAGCTCAGCTCCTGACCCATCAGGCAACAGAACACAAGTGACCACAGCAGTGACCAAGCACAGCGCTAATGGCTCTGGACATACCCTAAGGCCCCATCATGCAGGCCAGGCACCACATCAGGGGCAGGTACTAGTCAAGGGTCATGCCAATGACTCAGCCCTGCATGCAGGCAGAGGAAATGGCTCAGATTAAGCTAACTATAGCTCTGCTGGAAGGAATTGGTAAAACTTAAAAATATGTATTAGTCTCTAATATACAGAAGTTCATGTGGCTAATGCCAGAGTAAGGATTTGCCTCGAGTGACTTGTCCAGCTATAGCACTGGGCTGCCCTGACCATTCCTACCACCCACCCCGTTGGGACCACTACTGCACTCGTAACAGCGGGGGACAGGCATGGTGAGTATGAGTGCAGGGTCAAGGTGCCTGGCCCCCATGAGAATGGACCTGCTGACCTGGACCTCATGAGCGCTATGCTCCATTTCAGAGCCAGCCAGGCACAGATAAGGAAAATGGACAGAAAGTCCGTGTAGCAGACAGCTGCAGCCTCAGACATGATGGAGCAGTGGTATCTCCCACCCCACACCCTGCAAACTAAAAAGAGGAAGCTTGATGAAAGAAATGAAACTGCTATTGTGCTTGGCCTGATGACAGTATCTATGAATACTCCAGCGTCATTCTGGTGCTAGGGACATGGGAGCATTTTGGAACCAGGAAACACAGGCTATCTGAGTTTCCACATCATGTCAGCTTTCCCATTATGCTCCAAAAAAGATCTCACAGCAGCCTGGAGTTGGTGAAGCAGGGACTATTGCCTTCATTTGAGTTGTAAGGAAATTATGGTCCAGAGGTTAAGTGACTCTCTCTGGGTCACACAGCATGTAAACTACCAGGCCAGACCTAGAAAATGTCCTCTGAGTCCTATCTAAGGACTTCTCCCCTGGTCTCCCTGCCCGATCGACAGTGTTACACAGGGTCTTCCTGGGTGTGCCACACAAATTCTGGGCCTGTTTCCTCATCTGCATAGTGAGAAGAGTCACACCTAGCTCACGCTACCAGCCGTGGCACCTAGAAGTCTCTGACAAGCAGAGGGTTAAAGTTCCAAATATATGCAAAGGTCTCACAACTGTAACACCAATCACTTTTCATGCCTAGATGCTTTTAACAGAACATAAAAACTTTATAACCCTCATGACTGTGTTCTCTGTGGGGGAAACCTTGGTCTGGAATTATTGAGAGTCCTGGGAAAGCAAGAAGTGACCCAGCTCTTTGGCTGTCTGACCACACTCCTTTGGAAGAGGCAGCTTGTCTTGCTGTCTCCCCTTTCTGGCTTTAGAGAGGTGGCTGCCCCTGCCTGCCACCTATCCTGATCACACACAGAGCAAAAAGTGGTGAAAAAATTATAAAAGGGCAGCAAGATGTGCATCTCTTCTCAAGTACTTTCCGGTTATATGTGACTCCAGGCAAATCTTTTTACACACTGAGGCTGGTTTTCTCATTACTAAAAATGAGGGATGGTATCCCTGCCCAGCTGGCCTCCCACAGTTGCTATGGAACCACCAATAAGATTATATCTGGGAAAAGGACCAAGGACCCCCTGGAGAGATGGCTGATTCCAAAACTGAGGCAGGGGAAGTTCAGGGGAGACAAGACTCTCTCATTATGTCAGAAAGCAGGAAACGTACAGAAACTGATGGAGAGTGAGCAAAAAGACATAAAAACCAGCTTAAAGGTCAAATTTGAGACAGTTTGAGTATCATAACAAGTCATGACATGATAGTATATAACCCACTTAATTTTTTAAATCCACAAACCAATATTGATAGCACCAAAAAAAAAAAAAGGGGCAGAAGGAAAGCTTTTCTTAACAGAAGAACGCCAACTAATAAATGATAGAAAAATCACTAATTTATAACCACCACAGTGATAACTGATTCAGGTAAGATCATTAAGGAATGCTAAAGCTGCTGTGTGAAAGTTTGTGATACAGGATGTGCAGAAACCCAGACACCATTTTCATCGAATGACCAACATGAAGAGCATCAGTGACAGGACAAACCCACGTCAGCTGCCTCTCGATGTGATGCCAGAGAAAGACTCAACATCACTTACACAAATCGCCTATCAAAATGTTTAGCCTGAATTCAACCTGAACCTGAGATCAACCCAGATTAAAGGGCATTCTGCAAAACGAATGGCCCAGGCCCTCCAAAAATGTCTATGTGATCAAAAATTAAAACAAAACTTAAAAGCTGGGGAATCCTTTTATAGATTAAATAAGACTAGAGAGACCTGACAGCTAAATGCAACCTATGATCCTGAAATGGATCCTGGATTAGGAAAGAAAAGGGAACAAAATCATAAAGGACATTTAGGACAATTAAAAAAAATTTCAAAACAGACTGTATGATAGGTAAGAGCCAAAAATAAACATTCGTGTGTGCTCATTCACACACACACACACAGGGCAGAGGGAAATAGAGCAAGCAGCACAAAATGTTAACAACTGATGAATCTAGGTGAAAATGTTCACTGTACTATTCTTGTAAATTTCCTGTAGGTTTGAAAAATTTCAAAACATATGAAACTAGCAAGGTCCTATCAATCCTTGGAAAGTCGTGGTGTCCACAGTGACTCGGGCACACTTACCTGTCAGGTACTCCAGGACAGCGGCCATGTACACGGGCGCCCCAACTCCAATCCTGTACTTGGGGTGGCCTTTCTTGATGTACCGCAGCATCCGGCCCACAGGGAAGATGACTCCCGCCTTGGCAGACCGGGAGGTTTTGGTGGACTTCTTCTTCCCACCCCGGCTCGACATGGCCGTGGCCCTGGAGATGGATCAGTAAGCACGCTGTGGAGGCAAGAGGGGCACCAGTCAGGATCACTGGGGACAGCGCATCTCCCCCTCCCCAGTGCACTCTGACCCCTGGAAGAAACGGGTCCTGCCAGCAGATCCCAATGCCTACAGCCACTGAGCACCATGAGTCTAGTTTACACAGTCCCCCCATGCACTTCGGCCCCTGAAAAGAGAATGGCTTAGCTTTTCACTTTTTATACCATGACATCAATTTTATCAGCCACTTCCACTTAAATGTTACTCTGACAATGACTGCTCTTAAGTGCCTTGCCTTTATGCCACATGATGTAAAAGAAAATGGGATTTCTTGGCTACGATCTATACACTTGCTTAATAATTGTATTTTCATACACTTGAGACCAAGACAGATAATTTGCTGCAGCCTTCATGAAAGAAAAAACTATGTCACCTGCCCCTAGAATGAAAATGTAAAGCAGGAATCTAGGTTCTTTGATGAAAGCAGCATTTCTACCTAATGGTCCTTTATCTGTGAGAGGCAAGACCAGCTCACAAGAGTTCAGTTCAGTGGACAGTCCAGGCTGGAGTAAGAGGCCCTCTGAACACTTCCAGACTGCTAGACACGCCTGTCCTTAGAGAAGACGGAGGAGAGTTCTTTCCCTGCCCCTGCTCCCAATACCCAACCCAAAAGCCCCTTCTTCAGCACCTTTTGTGGGATCTTCTCTCCTCCACCCCGAATGTGACTGGATCTAGGTCACCACTATCTTAACCAAATGCTCACAAGCGTCTCCTAAAAAGGTCTTCTCACCAGAGGCCACACTCTCTTCTAATCCACCTGCCCTCCGGTGGCTGGGCTATCTTTGTACATGCAAAGCCTAAAATGCTGTGGCCCTGGTCTTACAGTTTTCTCTGCTGCCACAATTCCCAAGATAAAATCAGGACCCTTGGCCTGCCGTGCAATGCCCTAGAAATCTAGGCCTGGCACACCCACCCAGCTTTACCTGTGCTTCCTGCAGTCTAAACGTGAACATAGGGGAGTCCCCCAAACGCCCTCCTCTGCAGTGGCTATACCCTTTTGCCAGAACCTCCTTTACCCCTCATGCTTTTCTGCCCTCTGCTAACTCTTCCCTGAGTACTCCAACTGAGTTGCTCCATCCTCTGGGCTCCTATGTGCTTCATGCCACAACACTGCCCCCATCTCTCCCATCATACTGTAAGGTCTCAGAGGGCTGCCCCTGACTGTATTCCTAATGGAGCACCACATAGTAAGGTCACAGCTATTTGCTAAATGCATTCAAGTCATTCATGCATTCACTTCAGGAACTATGCTGGGGACTGGAGACAGCAGTTCATGAGACAGATATGGTCCCTGCTCTCCCAGAGCTGATGGGGAAGAGAAACAATAACTAACCCTACAGTCATTTAAATGGTCATTGTGAAAGGCCAGTGCAGGGTGCTGGGTGAGGGGCTGTCAAGAGGCCTCAGCCTGTTCTGGGCACCAGACAAGCCTTGCCTAGAAGACATTTACGCTCAGACCACTGAACCAAATAGATAGGTCTCGGTAAACTGAGGTCAGGCTCTGTGATGTGTGGGCCCCTCCAGCTCTAACAGTCCACGTGGAGGCCACAGAGTTAGGAGTCCTTGTTATTTTGACACCTAACCCTACATTCAAGACATGCCTGGTCCATACTAACATCAGGATAATCTCAGACCATCTGGCTGACAGAGATGGCCACTACAGCAGAGAGCAGATTCCTGGGCACTCTGGGGCAGCTGTGTGGACAGGCCCACTAGAATTAAGGGGGCTCAAGCCTTGGTTCTTGATGGATGCTAGAGGGGGCTCATGACCTCTGTGATGAGAACCCCGTACTTCACCCTGTCAAGAAGGGCACCAAGTCTTAATTGACCACAAGCACTAAAGAGAGTCCCAGGAGGGTCTGGTTTTTCTGAGACAAATAGCTGGCTCCACTTCTTGCTGTAATGAGCTCTGTTTTAAAACATTCCCTGCAAACAGGTGCCCATGCTCACTCTGAGCAGGAAATAGTATGTGTATACATGTGTGCACATGTTGTTTGCAGGGAAAAAGCTGTAACTGGGCTCCTAGCAGTCTTCTGCTTTAATACAAATGTGTTCCACAGACCAACCCAATGCCTTTAGACCAAGAGCATTTAGATCTGAGTGCTTCCCCTCTTCCAGGAGAGGCCTGTGGTCAGTGATGACTAACACAGCTCAGGCCTGTTCTCACTGGAGCACAGACTCCAGCTCTGTCTCCAGACAGACCTGTAAGGGTATGTTTGGGGCTGCCTTTGTGGGAATTGGACAAAGTCCTGCCTCAGAGAGAAGCCATGATTCAGGGACCTGATGAGTCCCAGACACATTTATTCCTTAAAAGTAATCCTCCAGGGCTTTCCTCTGACTCAAGCCAAGAGTCTTTAGGTCAACATGCTGGTGACTCCCAGGTCCCCAGCCCAGCACACACCTGGCTGCTGAGTCCCAGAGCTCTGTTCTGACTACCCTGTAAGTCCCAAAGGCACCTGAACTCCTCTGGGTATCTCAGCCCCAGGGGTGGCAACATCATGCATCAAGCTACCAAGCAGGAGTCAACCTGTCCCTACTTCCCTGCCCACCTCCACAGCACCCAGTCATTAGCCAGGCTCTGTTGAACCCACTTCCATAACTTCTCAAACTTCTTCCTTTCTCTTTGCCCTCCCTGCTTCGGTTCAGCTCTTCGCTACTTCTCACCTGTCCTCCCCAGCACCAGTCTCTCCATGAACACCAGAGGTCTCTGCCCACTTTACTGATTCCCCATCACCCGAGACAGCCACAAACATCATCCTCCAACCACTTCTGCAGCACTGCTTCCTGCCACCCCTGCCCAGGCTCAGATGGCCCACGTTGCCCCTGACTTCCTGACCTGTGATGTTGTGTCCAGAATGTCTTTATACATGCTGCTTCTCCTGCCTGTAACACCCTCTGTCCCCTTGCCAACCTGCTAAACTGATATTCACATGACCCCTCTTCTTGGTCCTGACCATAGACTGGAATTGCTCACTGCTCTGTGTTCTCACAGCCTATATCCTAGCACACATCTGTGAGCCTACCTCCTCAAATCGACTCAGCTTCAAGCTACTCCATGCCAGGTGCTGTAGTCAACTCATCCAAAGGTCCCCAGGTCCCAAGAAAGATCATAAACATCAGTGCCACTATGCTGGTAGAACATCTTCTTGTCTCATCTGGCGTCAGGTTCCTCTCTAAATAGAGAAGTCCCAAGTCTCTATCCCCATCCTAAGGGGTCCGTCCTCAAGAGAGTCTGTTCCTTGCCACTCCTCGTGTTCTTCCTACACTTCTAACTATCTCCAAGCTGCAGCCACAGCTATGGAAGAATTCTACTAAACTGTGCAGCCTCATGACATCCACTAATGTGTAGCAATGTTAAAACATCATTTGGAAAATCATGTTGTACCTGTGCAGTCTCCAGCTAAACCCATACATGTGCCAGGTCCATCCTGCTCTTTAGAGGTCGATGGGACATGGGGAGCTATGGTCAGGCACCAACGTGGGGGGAAGAGAGTGGCTGTGACAGAAATGCTTAATAACTTGAATTCCAAAGTCAGACTGACCTGATTCGAGCCACGGCTCCACCACTTAGTGACTATATATTCTAGGCTAGCTGCTATAAGAAATAGCCCCACAGCTCACTTCTCACTTGTGAAAAGTTCCAAGTGGCTTCCATGGTTGGCTGGTGCTTCTCTACAGGATGATTCATGGATCCAGACTCCTACCACTCTTCAATGCACAACTGCCAGCATTACCACAGAAGGGAAAAGGCCATGGAGGACAACTCATGGGGGCTTTCAGAAACCAGGTCTGAAAGGGGGGCACACCATTTCTGACCAAGATCCATTGATTAGAACGTGGTCACATGGCCACACCCAAGTGCAAGAAAGGTTGAGAAATGTCCTCTAGCCATTTGCTCTGAAGAAGAGGAAACAGCAGCCTCTGTAACATGACAAACCAACCTGAAAGGTAGCCCTGAAGCCAGGTTCTGAGTGACCAGTCAAACCTGACTGTGACCCATGTCCTGCATCCAGGCTTTTCTGAGAGATGGACGGTCTTTCATCATAAAGAAAGTGGATTTTTACACACTCAGCTTCTCTTTAGGGCACTGACCTTGCTCACAGGAGAAATAGCAATAATACCTTGTCAAACTGACAAAGCTCTGTCCTTCCTTCCAGGAGGGCACCCTATTCAGCAAACCAGAAGCCCTCACCCCTGTAGAGGGCCCCACATGCTTTGAAGACAGTGATAGGTCTTCTGGCAACCCTGGTATCGTTCATCACTGAACAATGACTTGGCTGTCTTTTTGACTGTTACCAGGCCAGGAAATGAAGATTCTGTGGTTGGTCCTGAAGGGATCTCTGTGGTCTTTATCTCTGCAACACCTCTAACTACAAATCAATCACAATAGACATAAACCTTCTCTGCAGAAACCCAAAGCTCACTCTGAGACACACTAGGGAAGGGGACTGTACAAAGAGGAGCCAGGATCAAGTGAGAAGCAGGTCTCTGACCACAGGCCTCCCAACAATGGAGATGTGATAAGGACAATGCGACCTGTCCTCAAAGCACAGGACAAATGATAAGCCTGGTTGTGAGGATCCCGTGAATAAGATGGACACAAAACATGGAGGAGCAGCAGAGATGAGGAAGGCAAAGGGCCATCCTACCTACCACACCATTCTATTCCTAGCCCACAGGGCACCCTAACTGGCGCCTTGCTGCACAGCAAACCACCTTCCACCCTTTGGCACGTGTCACTTGCTCAGTCTGGAACGCTCTCTCCAGCCCTCAGTCTGAAGCAGTCCTACCAATGGACCCAGTTCCTCCTCTGGTGATGGAGATCTATCAAGGAGCTCCTCCTCTGCATTCCTGCAGTAGCTGTGCCATGTGGCCCCCAGTCCCAGCCTAGCATGGAGCAGCCCCATGTCCAGACTCCATGCAAGGCCCTGGTGAGCTCTGGCCCACTATGCCTATTTCAGCAACTGGGGACCCACTCTGTTTCTTCAGTAGACATTCCTGCAGTGGCCCCTGAGCCCAGCAAAAAAATCCCTTATAATGAACCTCAGCCACCACTGAAGTATGTTCAGTTGCTCTTCTCAGTCTTTATAAAGTGCTTTGCAAATGCAGCTTCTAGCCCTTCCTTCCAACCTAACTGCCACTTTGGATACAATTTCTCTAAACATTCTAGAGCTAGCTTCCCCAATCTCAGCACTGGTTACACTGTATCACCACTACCTATTTCCTTACCTGTCCTGATGGGATGGACCAGGCTACTCTGCTCACCACTGTATCTCCAAAACCTACCACCCTGCCTGGTTCCTGGAAGGCCCTCAAATGCTGGCTGGGTGGTGACTGATTAGCTGGCATTTACAGTGAATGGGGTTCTCCTGACAAAAATGAGGGCAGCATTTCCAAAGGCCACAGGATTCATCAAGATGTGGCAAGAGAGAGATCAGTCAGGGACTTTCTCTGGGGCCAGTCTCCTACACAATACCTAGCCAATCTCTGTGGGAGTGCAGACTCAAAATTAACAGAGTTTGCGGCACACTACCTTGGGGTTTCCCAGGAAGGGAACATCACAGCTTCCCTGGTGGCTGATGTAGAAGAATGCAGAGGCCTTCCGACTCCCTGACAATTCTATGGCTCCAGCAGCCTCTCTTCTTGCCATAAGATGGGCTCAGTAACACAGACCAGAAGAAAATACTTACCTTCCTCATAACTGTAAGATGCTGACATCTGTTAAAGTTGCAGCACAGAAAACTCTTAAATAATCAGGGCACTCACAAAACCATCAGAATGCTCAATGGTTAAGTCTTATTATCTAAGCAATGAATGCGTGCATATTGATCTGAACTAAATATTGATTAGAACTGCTGGGGGACTGCTAGTCAGACAACCCTAGCTCCAGCACCGCAGGATGGAGGGATGTGAGCTATCAGCATTCAAGTCACTGTTAGGGAGGGAGGACTGCCCCGTCCACTCCCTGCAGCTAGATAAATGCCCAAGTGTCCACATACATTTGTAACCTTCCCATCAACTCCAGTCATGAAGGCAAACCTGAGACACTTAATTCTTAAGCGCAGGACACTAATCCTGTTTACAGCATTCTCTTCGGTTTACTCCTATTGTACCAAATGATTAACAGTGTCACTGCTGTCACGTCCCCAGAGACATGTGGATATTCTACACAACTATCCCTCACAGAGCTGGGGTTCACAAGCTGCACTCTGACTGGCTCAGAACAGAGACTTCCACTGGTACTCTGGCCAATCAAGAAAAACACCTCTCTCCATTCATAAAACACTACATCTTAAAATGAGCTGGATGATTAAAGAACTTACAGTCTACCCTCAGTGAACCAAGAGCTCACAAACAGGAAGAGAAGGATAAATTGAGACAGTAAATAAACTCTAAACCCCACATTTTGCTCCAGCAGACATCACTTTTCTTAAGTGCTAGGTTTTTAGTGGCGGGAAAAAAACAAAACCCAAACGTGACTGTTATTCACTACAAGCAGGAAACAGCAGGAAGCTAGTCTGGGATTAAAACCTCATCTCTGCAAACTCACTCCATGGCGTGCTTCCTGAGCAACACTGGTTGGAACCAGCACAGTATTTCAATAGTAAGGGGCTGTCTGCCTGCTTCATAAGGAAACTTTCCTTCACCCCTCCTCTCTCTTTTAAAGGCTGTGCCAAACTCAGAGCTGGTCACTCCAATGGAAAGCCATCAAAGGAAAATGTGAGCTTCAGTAGGGCAAGACTCTGGTCAGTCTTGGCATCTAGAAGCTATTCAACACTTGAATAGATGAAGTATTCCCAATAATAAAGGACACCTGACCAAATCTTCCTCTTACCCAGAGCGTGCAATGCCTTATTACTGCTCTAAGGAAGAAGTCTAAATCCCCCAATGTGTTTCTCCTCAGGATCCTCTGATTTGGACCATTTGGCCCTCTAGCCTCACCCTCTAGGATCCGGCCATCCTGAGCCTCCAGCAGTTCCCCCACATGACTTCCTGTTCTCATTGTTCTAAGACTCTGCACATGGTGTGTAGGTCTCAAACACTTGTCCCTACCTGCCCTCCTTTGCCTGGCCAACTCTTCCTTGGCCTTTCCGTGCCTGTTGAGGGCTTGCTCCTAGTTAGGTTATTGTCCTGGGAGCCACTATGGGAGCTACTGTGGCCTCCTGCACTGAACTTGCAATGACTGCTTGTCTGCCTTCTCTTCATGTCAGCTCCCCAAGGACAAGAACTGGGCTTTCTCCTATTTTTTCTTTACTAGATTGCCAGTTTATTATAAAAGGACATAACTCAGGAACAGCCAGATGGAACAGATACACAGGGCAATGTATGGAGCTTCCATGCCCTCTCCAAGTGTGCCACTCTCTCCAAATCTCCACATGTTCACCAATCTAGACAGTCTCTGAAACTTGTCTTTTGGGGATTTTTGTGGAGGCTTCATTACACAGGAGGCATGACTGAATAAATCACTGGCCACTGGCGACTGATTCAACCTCACCCCCCTCCCCTCCTCAGAGGTAGAGAGACATGGCAAGACCGGGCATTTCTTGATCAGGTTCCGTCTCCAGTGCCTAGCCCTCAAGAAACTGATTCTCAAGAAATATTTGCTGAAAGACTGCAAGACATCGATCCAGCAGGCTTGATCCAAGCAAACAAGCTATACAACTCTTTGCGATGAAGAGCTGACTCACTTGGGCTCACTCAAGAGCTGAGGTGGGGTGCAATGTACTTCTAAACCTACAGAACATGGAAAAGGACCCATAGGACAGGTCTGGGCTCCACTAACCTCTGCCCCAACCCAGCCTATATGCCAAGAATGGGGCTCTGAAAAAGCTGCCACAAATCTAAGGGCACACTGAAATGAGAGCTAAAGGCTGCTGCAATTCTGATGAACACCATATATAGATTCTTGCTGAGTTTTGTCAGGTTGAGGTTTTCAGTTTGTGCTTTGGTTTATTTTTAAATGAACTTCCTTCAAATGGCTTGGGGCAGCATTAACTCTGAAGCTATTAGAGGCAGGTCCTAGAATACATGTATGTATTCCAAGCATCTCTCTGAGGAAGCCATGAGGGCTCTTCCCAAGATCTGCTGTCTTCAGGACCAGAAGAAAAGGCAGACTGAGACGCACCACTCCCTGACCCTGGCCCATTTAGTACAGGCCAAGCCAGTGACTTATAGTTGTGTATCAGAATGCTGTGTGTGATGTTCCAGACAACTCTCAAAGTTGAATAAAACGTGAGCCATCCCGCCCTCATTCTAGAAGCCCTGCCTCAGTTTTTACTTACTTTAACCCCTCCCCTCCTCCTTAATGCCTTTATTAAGGGATCAGCATTAACAATCTTAAGAGATTAAAGCAACAGTAGATTGGAGAGATTTCCCACTCTCCTAAAACTAGAGTAAAGATGAATTTAAAGTCTTGAGGGTTAAAAAAAAAAAAAGAGAGAGCGAGAGAAAGAAACAGGTTTAAAAACATATATTCTCATCAGTGAACCTCCTGTGCAAGACCGAGATGCCACTGCCCAGCTTTGGTTAGTTGTGTACAAGGGATATTAATTCCAGTTGCAGGCATGAGGTGTTCATTTCGGAGCTAAAAACTCCTCTGACAGCAAGACTAAAAACCTATAGGTGACCTGGAGTACGTGGATTCCACCTAATTCACAACTAGTGTCTCCCACTCAAACCTGAAACTGTTCAAAACTCCCTGAGTCCTCAGAGCAGGGAGCCTTGGAACAAAGCACTTTCCCCCTTCTTTAATGATAAAATCTCAAACCACAAAGGTGGAAGAAAGAGAAAAGCTAGCAGGAGTTCCCCTCTAATTGTCTATTCTTATATACTGTTTATTGGATCATTAAAGTCTTACAAGGACTTCATGAGAGTTTTAATTATTGAACTCAAGGTTAGTCTCAGATGTTTGCACAGAATTCTCTCACTTTCAAACTCAGGAATATTTGCCCCTAACATGTTGTCTAAAAGAATCTTCCAATCTACGAACAAGATCCTTGAGTGATCCGTGGCCCCTGCACGAGTGGAGGTGGGGCAGGCCATCTCGCACACCTGTTGTCAGGTAACTCAGCCGGCAGCATCCTGCGCGTTCACCTCCTCACTCCCCCCACCCCCCAGCGAGTCTCTCCTCTCCTGGCCTTCTCCACCTGAGGAGCTTACAGCCTTCAGGAGTTACCTTAAAAACAAACAAACAAACAAACAAACAAACAAACAACAAACAAAACAAAACCAAAAAACACCTCCCAACCACAAAGCAAACAAAAGGCCAAGCAAGAAACAAGCCAGAGGAGCGGGGGTTCCCATGGCCCCTTTCCAGCCTCCCCGGACAAACCCCTCCCCGCCCCTGTCCTGTTCCAATCCGGGAGTATCCCCCAACCCCCGGCCCTACCCTCCCAAAATACGCCTACACCACGGCCACTTGGGGCTCAGACCCAACTTACTGTGCGGGGGGCCGGCAACTCGTGGGCGGGTGGGCACCTTACCAAGTACAACTCCGCGCACAACAGCTCCCAGGCGCCCAGGCCCAGGCTGGCCGGCCAGCGCTGCCGCGCCTCCCCCGGCCTCGAATCCAGCCCGCCCGCCCCGAGAAGAGTCGGCCTGGGAGGCGCCAGGGCTGTTTTCTGCCCACAAAAGCACCCAGGCGCGGGCAGGAGAACTCGGTTCTAAGAGAAGTTGGCTTCCGGGTTTGCTTTTTGAACAAAACCAAAGGGAATCCCGCGCTGCCGGGGCAGGGCCTGGAAAGGCGCCCTGCTCGCGCGAGGCCCCGGCGTGGGCCGTGGCGAGCTCGGCAGCCCGACCCCGGCCGAGCGCCGCCCGGTGGGAGCCAGGCCCGGCCGCTCCCAGGCACCCGCGGCCGGAAGAGCGCGGCTGCCGGACCCGGGCGGCGGGGAACGGGCGTGCGGCGAGGGGGCCCGCGCGGCACTTACGGGGCGGCTTGGCGGCGGCGGCGGCAGCAAGGTGTCCGGCCTGTGCCCTCTCGGCCGCTCGCGCCTTTTCTCTCCGCGCTCCTTGCTGGCCCGCCCGCCTCCTCGCTTCCCGCCCGCGCGCCCCGCGCTCGCCCCCTCCGCCCGGCTCCGCTGCCGAGTGAACTGGAACCAGTCGCCGCGGCCCGGGGCTTCCCACAATGCACAGCGCGCCGCTCGTCATATCCCATCCCGTCCCCGCGCGTCCGGCCGCCCCTCCCGCACCACGGGGGCGCCCCGGCCTTGACCCCAAACCCGTGGCTGCGCGTGCAGGGGCTCTCCACGCTGTGTGGGCTGGACATCGGTAGGTCAGTCCCCTGGCCGCACCAAGGCCCTGGCTTCAGGCACCCCGCCCAGACACCGCACGCAGGGTCCTGCCCGAGTCGGAGACTCGCCCTGAGCTAAGTCCTGGAAAAAGGTCGGGACCCCGGCAGAGGCACTTCTCCAGCACGTGTCTCTTCCTGTGCGTCTTGAGTGGCACACATTGAGCACCTACCGTGGGGGGACTTTCGCTGAGCATCCCTAGAAGCCACCCCATAAACGCAGGGAGGGAGGCACGACTGCTGTTAACGAGCAAGCACTTTTCCCTCCCAATCGGCGCAAACCTCCCACGCACCTCAGAACCTCCCGCTGTCTTTAAGTAACAAGCCCCCATCAAACCTGGTTTGCTCCGCGAACAACTACTGCACATCCGGCTCCCCTGGGGTTCTTCATAGTGACCTCTATATGCCTGATTTACTTTGTTGCATGGAAGCCGTTAGCTACTTGGATTCAGCGATGTTCATTCTTGGGCCCAAGTTGGGACTTACTAACATAAACAGTAATTCCTTATCATCATACACATTTTTTTTAAACTGCAGACAAGCAGAAAGAGGAGGGGGCGATGCAAAGCCCATCTATGTATTCCTAAGTTAGTTTCTGACCTGAAGGCGTTAGTGAGTCTTTCTGAGTACTTAAACAGAGGTCTTCCCTCTCCTCCTCTCCCCTCCATTGGCCAGAGTGTGGAGAAGATAGCCACCTCAGCTGTGGGCCTATTTCGGTAACAGTACCCACCTGGCAGTTGTTCCCTGGCTGCTGGAGGTGGTGGTGGGAGGTTATGAGAATCATTAAAGGCCCCTCCTAGCCCTCAGGCTGCCCCTATACCAGAGGTGGTAACCTCCTCCCTTCACCCTGATGCTTACAATGTACTTTAAAAGTCTGCAAAGCAGTGTCCAATACATACCATTCATGTATTCATTAATTCAATTAAGTGGTGTGGTCATACTTTGTGTAATGCACCAATTTGGGTGATGAAGATGAAGCCCTATCTCCACCTCTCTCCAGAAGGTTCTACCCTCCTTCCTCTTCCCCTATAATTTGTGTGCCCTGTTCTTCCACTTCGATCACATGCGCTCTCACCCAAACTGGCTCAGAGGGTTCCACCAGCTTTTTTTCCTAATTGCAAAGTAAATGCATGCTCACCATGTAAAATTTGGAAAATAAAAATGCACAAAAAATAGAAATCACCCTAAGTACACGACTAGGAGAGAACCACTGCTCCCTTCCAGCCTTTGTATCCATATCTACTTAATATTAAATATATTTAGGTTCTTATGGCATTTAGGGCTTGTCACCTGCTTTTTAAACTTAATGATCTTTTTGAGTATTTAACCAGGTATTCTACAACAGCTGTTCTCGAACAATGTGAATTCAAAATACCTTTGTCTTCTTAAATTACTGAGGACTACAAAGAGCTCTTGTTATGTGGGTTATATCTGTCAATGTTTGCTCTATTAGAAATTAAAACAGAAAAATCTTAAATATTTATTAATTTATTCATTTTTAAAATGTTAATGCGTAAACAAGTTACATGTTAATATAAATGATGTATTTGTATGAAAAATAACTATTCTCCAAACAAACAAAATTTAGTGAGAAGGGTGTCATTGTCTTGCAATTTTGCACGTTTCTTTAATATGTGGTTTAACAGCTAGATTCTCACATTTCCTGTAATTCAGTCGTTGCTATCTATTGTTTTAAGTATATGAAAAAGAATCCAGCCTGTATGAAAAAAATACAGATAATGTATTTGGGGAAAAAAGTAGAGAATCTTAAGAGCCTTTTCAGATAACTTTGGATGTTCTTATTTGATACTACACCAAAACTGAAAAAGTAGTAGTTTCTTAAAGATTAACTGTAATGCAGAATCTGAAACCAATCAATAAACTTTTGAATTTGGTAACATAAAAATCCATTAACCTATCTTTTTTATTATCCATTATTTTTAATGGATTTATTTATCTTATTTTTTTTTTTATTATCCATTATTCTGATGGATCTTTTTTAGCCAAGCACAATTTGGTAAAATCACTCATTGGACATTTGGAAAATAGTGGTTCACTGAGTTATACAAATCTTCTAGTCTTCCAAATGTGAACTCATTTCATTGCACAATATCAGAAAATCATATTCCTTAATATCACCACTGGTATCAGCAGAAGGTTTGTAAGTATTGAGAAGTTTTCAAGCTCATGGTGACAGATACAAATTTCCCAATATTGTAATTCTTGCTTGAATGTTCAAATTTATCATTGGCAACATAGTGTCACAGTTACTTTTCTTGAAGTGACAAGTTCATTTTATTCATTTTCAGGAAAATGTCTACTATTTACACAGGGCTGCATTATGACTTTCCTGAGCCTTATGCATTTTTACCTTCTTGGTCCCCTTCCTCCATTTAAAAAGACAAGACAAGACAAGACTGCATTGGTATAAAGACAGATATATTACCATGATATATTACAACTGTGCCTCATGGAGAACTCAGCCTTGCACGCACCCTGGTCTGAACAACCACAGTTTCCCTGTCAATCAGGCCCAACTTCTCCTTGAAGAGCAAAGCGGAGGCCCACACAACTTTGTGGGCTCACGAAAATGTTTCAGATTCTTCTAAAGTCAGAAGAAGAAAACGAGGATTAATTCTTGTAGATCAAGTAAAACATTCTAATATACAATGTTAATATATTTGTCTTTATACCAATACAGTTGTAAAATATAATTTTTGTGTCTTTTTATAGAAGGGACCTACAAAAGCAAAACTGCCTGGGGCTGATGAAAAATGTGGTCCTGCTGTCAGTTGCTGCTTCAAGTAAAAATAGTGTCTCGTGAAAAAAGCAGCTTGTTTTTCCCACAACTCAACCACAAAGATGCTTTTCCTCAAGGCAATCACCCTAGTTTGTTATACAGCAGAAGTACTTCATACATACTTCCTATGTAGTCACATAGAATATTTTAAAATGTGTTCTGAAGGGTCGAGAATCAATAAAATTCATAATTTTTACAGGACATTCTTAAGTGAAACTGTTGGCAATGAAAGATGAAATAATTATTAGTACAGTTTGGTGTGATTGTTGCAATGTGCCAAGTAATCAGCAGTTTTACCACGACTGTTTTTGCATTACTGGTGCAAAGACCAACACAATGAAAAAGCTAAATAACGTCTTAGCATTATCATGAAAAGTCCCGGAAAGAGTCTCAGTGACCTTAGGGGATCTGAAGACCCTATTTTGGGAACCACTGTTCCAAACATCCTGGGGCTGTACTGTTGTTCAGTTCACCAATTGTTACTGGTTGTTTTTCTTTCCATTTCCCACTCTGTCATAAAGACCTGGTGAGTGTCCTTAGAAATACATTTTTGTGCACATCTGACTGTTGAGCATTAAGTTCTTAGAAGCAGAACTGCTGGATCAAAGGTCCACAGTTTAAAAGCTTTAACTCAGGTAGCCAAGTGGCCCTCCAGAGACACTGAGACACAGTAGGGCAGGACCGAGCATTCCTGCATTTCCCCAGCACCTCTTGGCCCCGCCCTGACCTTTGATGATCTGAGGGTCAAACGGTGGGGTGTCACCATTTTCCTGGTTTAGCCTGAACTTGTTTGTGGAAGGGCAGGGAGTGGTCTCTAGTTAGTTCCTAAGCTTTTGATCAACCCACAAAGAGCCAAGAGGAGTGAGTACGTATGTGTGTGTGAGGGAGTGGAAGGATCCTGGGAAGGAAATAAACTTCTGCCCAGCCATGCTCGACCCTCGCAAGCAAACAAGTGTGCTCTTTTCCAGGGAACAAATGCACCATCATCCCTTCCAGTTGAAGCCTTTCTTCTTTACTTGATTACTTCAGATAAGTTCCCTCTCTTTGATCTCTTTGATCTACAATTGGAGGCATCTGACCCCCTTGTTGTCAATGATCCCCACCCCTCCTGTCTTTGTTAAGCAGTTAATACCCTTCTCTAAGAGAAGTACAGGTGACTATTTACCCTTAATTGGGAACAACAAAGGCACCAAGGACAACCATCCTAGAGTGTAAGTAGGAAGGAGGAAGGGGTTGTAGGCATCTCCAGGTGTAGAGGCATCTCTAGATTTAAATATATTCCCCCTGAAGTTAGAGCTGGATTGAAACATAGTTTGAAGAATTTAGGCTACCCGAAGAGCAGTGGTGCTCAAAGGGACTACTGCGACATCCCTGACACCCTTTAAAGGAGTCGTGGGTCAAAACTACTTTCATAATAATACTAAGGCCTTATTTACCGTTTTCATTGTGTTGACATTTGCACTGTTATTACAAGAGCACTGGTGGGTAAAACTGTGTCTTAGCATAAATCAAGGCAGCTGCCCCAAAATGCTAGCAGTCATGGAATTCAATGCACACACAAATACACACACACAGTTTCACTTAGGAACTTAAAATGTCTTTAGTGAGGGAGATTTTAAAATATTTGAAAGCTTATGTCTGCTATCATGAGCTTGACAGCTGACAGCTTCCCAATACTTAAAAACTTTTCTGATAATATTGGTGATGATATTAGCTAATGTAATTTTTTGATGTTGTATAATAAAATCTGTCAACGTTTGGAAAAATTTTAGAGACCTTACCAACTTATGATAGTATAACTTAGTGAACTAATATTTTCCACGACTTATGTATGATGTTGCAACATCACGTATAGGATTAAAAAAATCCATTCAAAGTGTAAGAAAAACCAATGCATTTAATGGCACAGAGTATGAAAAGCCCAGTGATATGTTTTAATAACCTACATAACTAGGTTTTTAAGAAATTACCACTTTAAGAAATTACCACTTGTCAAGTTTTGATGTAGAATCACAGAGTAAGATCCACAATTATCTGGGAAGATTATTATACTACTCCTCTCTTGGCTATATTAAAAACAAAACAAAACTTTTGCATGGAAAAAGAAAACCACCGTAAGAAAGTAAAATGACAAATGACAAACTGGAAGAAAATATTGCCAAAACATAATGTAGTTAAAAGTTACTATCCTTGTCTTAACCTGCTCAGGCTGCCGTAACAAAATATCATAGGCTGAGTGGCTTAAAAAATAGAATTTTCTCACAGTTTTGGAGGCTGGAAAGTCCAAAATCACAGTTCTGGTACAGTTCAGTGTCTGGTGAAAGCTCTGTTCTAGAGCACACAGCCACCTGTCCTCACACGACCTTCCCTCTGTGCACGTGTATAGGGAACAAAAGAGAGAGAGAGAAAAGAGATCATTCTCTGGTATCTCTTCTTATGAGGACATTAATCCTATTGGATTAGGGCGCCATCCTTATGACTTCATTTAATCTTAAGTACCTCCTAAAGGCCCTATCTCCAAATATAATCACATTGGTTAGAGCTTCAATATGAATTTGGGGGAGAAAATTCAGTCCATAGCAATCATATAAATATACCTTCTGAAAATTGAGGGAGGGGAGATTTAAAATCCTATTGAAAAATGCACAAATGATACAATTAACAAAAAGATATTTAAAAGGGGCTTAAAATATGAAAAGATGTTCAACTTCACTCATAAGAAAAGTATAAATAAAACTACACCTAGATATCATTTCTCATCAGACTGGCAAAAGTCCAAAAGCTTGAAACAACACTCTGTTCGAACAGCTGTAGGAAACAGGCTTTCATGAACTGCTGGTAGGAATACAGACTACTACAAACCTATGGAGGGGAATTTTACAATATTTAATAAACCTATCTCTACATTTACCCTTAACCAAGCAATTCTGCTTTTAGAATTTACCCTGAAAATGCACCACATGATATGAAAATACATACCCACAAGATTATTCATTGCTTCATTATTTGTAATTGCAGAATATTGGCAAATACTTAAATAGGGAGATGGGTTGAATAAACTCTGATACATACACACCAATGTGTATACTCCACACTATAAAAATAAAGGATGAACATATCTATGAACTTATTATGGAGTGATTTCCAGGAGATATTGTTAAGTGAAAAAAAAGCAAAGTGCAAAAGGATGAGCATCAGTAGTATGCTACATTTTGGATAAAAGGGAAAATAAAATAACATACATATATCTCTACAAAAATAAACACAGGAGGGAAAAACCAGAAAACAATAAACATAGTTACCTATAGGGGTGAGGGGCAGAAAGCAAGGGAGACAGTGACATTTCTCTGAGTATATTTTTTTGCACACTTTTGGCTTTTGGAAACATGTTGATGTTCGACATATTCAAAAAGTAAAATTGCATCTAGAAGAATGAACAGGGAGAAAATTCCTAAAACTGAAATCAAACTAAAACCAATGAATCCAACTGTATTTCAAATGAATACCATAATCCTGCTGGGTGTAGTGGGGTGGGGGCGAAGAAGCAGTCCACTTTATTTATGAATACAGTATTTGATACTTTCAGTCTGTGGTGAGAAAGGGAGTCAGGGAAGAGTTACAAACAAATCCTGAACCATTTTTATAGAATTTGGGTTTTTTTTTTTTCTAACGCTATGGAAAAACTAATTCTAAAACAATTTTGGACCAGGGGAGGGTCCTGGGTAGAGTGTGTGCTTGGCATGCACAAGGTCCTGGGTTCAATCCCCAGTACCTCCATTAAACGAATAAATAAAATAAACTTAATGACCTCCATCCCTCCCCCGAAATATAAATAAATAAATAAATAAATAAATAAATAAATAAATAAATAAATAAATAAATAAATAAAATAGTTGGACAAAAAATAAAATTTATAAAATTTTAAAAAATTTTGGACCTATTATAAGTTTTAGCAAAAAAGTAAATGTGTTAATATTACTGGGAGCCAGCGTTCTCATCATGGGAAAAAAGGAACATGGAAATACGGAATGGAGGAAGGCAAGAAAGAGCCCTATGGGGATGAACTGGGACTGGAATTATTGCTGTGAACTCATTTATAAAATAGGTATACATAAATATGTATATATGCCTGTATATGTGCACATACACATATATGTGTGTGTGTGTGTGATACACATGTGTATTATATATGCATATATTTCCTAGCTCTGTCTGCTGAAAAGGTCAAGAAGAAAAGACAGCCTTGTAGCAATAAGCACATCTAATACCCAGATCTTGATTTTTAATATGCTTTCCTACTAAAAGGAGCCAGGGCTTCTTGGAGAAATGGCTAATTCTAGGGCTGGGGCAGGAAGTACACAAGATGACCCTGGGATATCTTGTCATACCACAAAGTGGGGAAATACACACGCACAGGCACACACACTCACAAAATGATGGGGCCATGGCACAAGAACAAGGAGCCAGTTTAAGAGACTCCCATGGGCCACATCTGGGACAATTTGAGAGATTCATGAGTCTGCACTGATCATAAAAAGATAATATATACTTACATAATATATACTTATAATATATAAACATGTTTAATATATATCTATATAGTATACATAAATATATATTTAACTATACTTCTACATATAATATTTATTTATTTGTAAAGCCTGGGGGAGACGTTCTCTCCCTTTAGCAAAATGGTGAATGGCAACTGGTAAATGTAGAATGAATGCTGTAGTTGGAAAATTAGCATTTTGTAACCATCACAGAAAAGATTAGTTTTGGTAAAAATCATCAATGGATACTATTTTCAGTTCCTGTTACTATTGTAATAAATCACCACAGATATTACAAGATGTTTCCTTGACATTTTACCAAGAAATTATTTTTTCTAGCTTCCCAATAATTTCAAGACCTCAGAATATTTTAACTTAGAATATTTTAACTCTCATGACTTTTCACTATTCTCATGAATCTTCTACATATATTTTAAACCCCACAACATTACTAGGATTATTCTGTAAAGTTACATGAGTTTATGTTCATCCACATATTCTTTCTGTTGCTCTTCTGTCTCTCCTGCAAATCTGTTTCCATGTGGATCATTTTTATTTCCTGAAAGACCTACCATTAATGTTTCTTTTAATAAAGACTTGCTGGCAACTAATTCTTAGTTTTTTCTTCTTTAAAGAAATCTTAAAAATTCTTTATTTCACCTTCATTAATAAATTCTATTAGGGAAAAACTCACACATTAACAAAGGAGGAGAGTATAATTAACTCCCGTATATTCATCACCTGACTACCACAATTATTAAATTCTTCCATTCTTGCATCTTCTATTTGCCTCAAAACTCCCAACTTGATGATGACTATTAACAGTTCTTTTCTTTTAAGATAAAATATACATACAAGGAAGTGCACACATTTTAGCTGTGCAGTTTTGACAAATGCATACTTCACTTAATTGCCTCCTTTATCATGATGCAGAGTATTTTCATCATCTTAGAAAGTTCCCTTGAGTCCCTACCCAGTTAATCCCCACCCCAAGAGGCAAGCATTGTTTTAATGTTTTTCACCTCAGATTGGTTTTGACTGTTTTAGAACTTCATAAAAATGGTATACAGTATGTTTCTTCTGTCTTTAGTTGTTTTTTGGGGACATCAGTCCACGTTGCTTTGTGCATTAATAGTTTGTGTTTATTGTTGAATAGTACTACATTGTATAAATATATCATGATTTGTTTATGCATTCTCCCGTTGATGAATATTTGGGTTTGAGGGTTTTTTCCCCAATTTTTTTGTTATTGTGAATAAAGGTGTGTGGAGCATTCTTGTATAAGTTGGTTTATGGATGTATATTTTTATGTATCTTGGATAAAAAACTAGGATTGGGGATTGGAATTGCTAGGTCAAAGCGTAAGTGCATATTTAACTTGCTAAGAAATTGCCAAAGTTTTTCCAAAACGGTTGTACCCTTTTATGTTCCTACCAGTAATATGAGAGTCTGGGTTGCTCACAACCTTGTCACTTTCCTGATGCCTTGTAATGCTGGCACTCTTTCACAAACTTATTGGCCATTTCACATACCTTCCTTTGTGAAATGCCTGCCAAATCTTCTGCTTATTTTTGTGGGGTTGTTTGTCCTTTAAATTACTAAGTTGTAGGAGTTTTTATGTATTCTGAATACAAGTTCTCCCTCAGTTATGTATCTTGCAAATATTTCCTTCCAGTTTGTGACTTGCCTATTTATTTTCTTAATAGTGTCTTTTGATGAACAGATGTTTTTACTTTTGATCAATTCCACTTAATCAATGACTTCTTTTATAGTTACATCCCTCCAGTGCTATATGAGAAATCTTTGCTTAGCTTCAGATCATGAAGATATTTTCCGTAATATCTTTATAGCTTTTACACTTAGGTGTATGATCCATGGCAAATTAATCTTGTATATAGTGTGAGGAGGAAAGGTCAAGTTTCATTTGATCTCATATGGACATTCAGTTGTTCTGGCACCTTTTGATGAAAAGATTTCTCTTTCCCCATTAGTTTGACTTGGCTTCTTTACTGAAAATGAATTGACCACATAAATGTGTCTTGAAAAGACTGTGTATTCTGCAGTCATTTGGTGAAAAGTTCTCCTCTCAATGAAATCTAATATCCTTTCATCTCCATGGCCTCTGTAGTTCTCTGATGCTTTTGAATATATGATTTTTATATGTTGTCTTTGTTTCCAGGGTATTTTTTTAAACGGGAGCATTGCCTTGCCACACACTGCTTCATGCATCTGGAAGTGGAACTCTCTGGGCTGAACATGCTGTTCATAGTCTAACTTCCTGGAGATAGATGTTCTTTCCTCTTTTCTCTTATATGAATTCCAGGTTGTAAATTTCCTCCTAGGTCCAGATTTACTATATCCCACAATATCTTACTCATTCCATAACAAAATCCAGAGCCTGAATGGCTTAAAGAACAAACTTACTTGTCTTAGTTCTGGAAGCTGGGAAGACCAAGATCCATGTGCCAACAGATTTAATGTCTGACAGGTGAGGGCCCTTTTCCTGGTCTGCACACAGCCACCTTCCTGCTGTATCCTCACGTGGTGAAGACAGAGAGGGCGCTTGTCTCTGCCTCTTCTTATAAGGGCACTAATCTCATCATGGGCGCTCCATTCATGTCACCTCATCTACACCTAATTACCTCCCAAAGGCCCTGCCCCCAATACCATCACACTGGGGATTAGGGCTTCTATTATGAATCTTGGGAAGACACAAACATTCAGTTCACAAGTTTTAGTAAGTTATATTTTCATTATCATTCAGGTAGTTTCTCCTCTCCATTGTGATATTCTCAACCCGTGATTTATTTAGAAATATATGTCTTAATTTTCAAACACTTGAGTATTTTCCAGTAAGTTTATTGTTACTAATTTTCAGCTTAATTCTACTGTGGTTAGAGAATATCTTCTGTATGATTTCAGTTCTTAGAAATTTGCTTTATGGCTCAACATATGTTCATTTTTGGCAAATGTTCATGTGCACTTGAAAAGAACGAACAGTTGACCTTTGAACAACTCAATCGGCTAGAAGCCCGACTCTGCCCACAGTCAAAAATCCATGTATAACTTTACAGTCAGCCCTCCATATCCACAGTTACATATCCTTGGATTCAACCAACCAAGAGTTCTGTAGTGCTGTAGTATAAAGTTAGTGAAAAAAAATCCATGTATAAGTGGACCCATGCTGTTTAAACCATGTTCAAGGGTCAACTGTATATTCAGTCTCTCAGTGTTGGGAGGTGGTAGTTTATATATTATTTAGGTCACTTTTTTTTTTTATTCAATAGCTTCTTTTAAATCCTGATTTTTTTTCCTGCTTGTTCTATCAGTTGCTCAGAGAAGTATCTTAAAGTCTTCCACTATAGTTGTAGATTTGTCTTTTTCCTTTTTAATTCTGTCCAATTTTGCTTTTTATATTTTCAGCCTGTTATGAAATGCATACAAATTTGGAATTCTTACATATCTTTAGTGGAGTAATGCTTTTAACGTACACGATCCCTCTTTATCTCCAATGATGCTTTGTTTTGAAGTCCACTTAACTACATCAGTTTTCCTTTAGTTACTATTTGAATTGAATGTTTTTCCATCTCATTATTTTTAAAAATTCTGTATCCTTATAATTAAAGTATATTACTTAAAGAAACAGTTGGCTAATGTTGTTGTTTCTAAATCTACCCTTAGACTTTTATTCAGAGCGTTTTCTTCATTTATATTTAGTGTTACACTGATATTTAGGTTTCAGCATTACAACACAATGTTTATTTTTCTATTTGTCCTACCTCTTTTATGTTCCATTTCCTTTCTTACTCTCATGTTAAGTATTTTTATAATCTATTTTTCTTCTCTACTGCTTGTTAAGTCACACATTCAGTTTCTATTCTGTTGGCAATGAACCTAGAGATTACAACATGCATTTTTGATTTATTAAAATCTAGTATAAACGAATATTTTTACAATTTCCCAGGCAATACAAGGATTTTAGAATATCTTAACTCCATGTATCCCCACCCTTCTGCCTTTGAGCTGTTGTTCTTGTATGTTTTAACTATGTATGCAATGTAATTATACATGTGTTGATGTTTACTAATATTTAATATGTATGTGACTTAATTATAAGTGATGTTAAATATATGTTTATAATCCCACAAGACATTATTATCGATGTTTTCAACAATGAAAATTTATTTGGTTTAACCTGTTTACTCTTTTTTAAAAATACAAATTTATTTTAGAATAGTGTTAGATTTACAGAAAAGTTGCAATAATAGTACAGAGAGTTCTGTACACCTTCTACCCACTTTTCCCTATTGGTAACAATTCACATCACTGAGATTCATTTATAATAATTAAGGAGTCAACTTTAGTTTGTAAGTATTAACCAAGCTCCATACTTCATTTGGCTTCCATTAATTTTTCTCTAATGTCCCTTTTCTGTTCCAGGGTACCACTTCATATTTAGTTATCATGTTTCATCTGGTATGTGACAATATCAGATTTTTCTTGTGTCAGCCACCCTAAGAAGTTTAAGTCCTGGTGTTTTGTAGAGTATACCCTCCCTTACACACGTTCTCCCTTCTGCTCTGCCTCACCCCTCTTTTTTCCTCACGCCAGCTTCCCTACAAGTGTACTTCCTAGTAAGGTGGCAGCATGCAAGCTTTACCTCTGGCTCTGTCTTCTCAGAAATCTGGGCTAAGACTCTCTTATTCTAGGCAGTCCATCTTTGAAATCCCCACTGAAAACCTAAGCTGCTCCTTATATCCCCTCCTAATTGGCAGGTCTCAGACTCCAATTTTTGTCCTGCAACCTGGTGAGAGACTGTCAGAAGTTCTACTCAGCCTCTCAGCTGCTACTTTCTGATCAGGTTTTCAATCAAAAAGTCCAAACTGGCAAACATCTCAAGGAGAAAAGGGATGCCAAATATTGGGCTCAGATTCCTGGTTTCTCCTTCTCTCTGAGATCTTACTTCCAGAAATATTTGGTTGCTCCTTAATGCCATCAAACAGTTAAAAGATATATACATACAATATATACTATATATATATATATATATATTTATACACACACATATACACACACACACACACACACACACACACATACCTCATCTTCTTTTCTAGTTATCTTCAACTAGAAGCTAGGTCTGGAAAAAAGCTAGCCCCCAATTCCAGGAAGCAGAACTCACAACCTTGGGTTTTAATAGGAAACCACAGGGTATTGCTAGAGAAACTGCTGTTTCCTTAGAGTCTGGCAGGCCCCAGCCCCAAGAGAAAATAAAATGGGACTCTGTCTCCTCCTGTGCTTCTCCTTTCATTTTATTTTTCTCAATGACTTTTTTCCTAACAGCTCTGCATGTTTGTATGTTTTGGTGGAAGGTAGCCTCAGCACAGTTTTTTCCTTACCTCATCCAGTTGGATCTCTGAGCTGGAGAATTTTTAGACCTGTAGGAAAAATACAGAGTTAGGCCTTGGAACAATTGTAAGGGAGATGGAGGTAGGGGGCATAAACCTCAAAGACACTTTCCTCACTTCCACAATCCTGCTACCTGCCTCCTGCCACTTTCCATAAATGTTGATCCCATTTCTCCCTTTCATGAGGATTCAGCTATCATATGTGCATCAGCTATTATATAGTATTGCCCTCTGGTGGTACAGAACTGTTAGCCCTTGTATTGAAGGTGTCCAGAATGCTGCTGTTCTGAGCACTTTGTCAACAAAGGAGGAGACAGAACAATTAAAAAAAAAAAAAAAAGACTGTGAATTCTCACATCTTATAAAGAGTCTTCCCCCCTTGATCTCCTGCCCTAACTCACCTGGGAAGCTGGTGAATGGTACCTATTACAACTCTTTATGACTTAAGAGTCAATAGGTAACCAGCAAGAGGCCACTTTGGCTTCTCAGATATTTTAAAATTCTTTGGAGATGGATTTATGTTGAGAAAATGGGGTGATTTGGAGAATAGAATTCGCCTATTTTCAAAACGGCTCTTGTATTATTCAGGGTAGGCTAACTTCTGTAACAAATAAGCTATGTATTTTAATACATCACACAATAAAGTTTATTTCTTGCCTGTGCACTGCCCCAATATAGGTTTTCCTGATCAGGTGACATGGCTCTCCTCCACAGGATGTCATAGGTACCCAGGCTCCTTCTGTCTTATGGCTTTGCCCTCTTCTAAGACCTCAGAGAACTCTTCAACTAGCCAGCAGATGGGAAAAGGCAATCAAAGGTTGTACATGGGAGTGTTTATGGGCCAAACATGGAGCTGGCATCCATCACTTCTACCCACTTTGGGTATTGCATTGGCCAGAATCCAGTCTACATAGCGGCGCCTACCTGCAAGGGAGGCTGGGAAGTGTAGCCCTGTGTTTGTCCAGGAAGAAGAGGGACACAATTTGTGAACAGCTACAGGTCTCTGCCACAGGTCTCATTTGTATGTGTGCCTGTGTTTCTGCTTTCTAAAGAAAAAATAAAAGGGACGTCTTTGCTTTTCCCAAAGAGCCCCTCAACTTCTTGGCTCTCTGATTCCTCAGTTTTCTCAAATGCTGGGTTGACAGTAGCACTGAATATGGTTTGTTCTGGCTCTTGAGACTAAAAGGAAAACACTTTTCAATTAAAGCATGGACTATTTTCCTGGTCCTGCAGGAAGTCTAATCAGCCAACATTATTTTTATTTATGTTTTATTGAGGTAAAAACACTGGTTTATAATATGACATAAGTTTCATGTGTAGAACATTGTATTTCTACTTCTGTGTGCCCTACAGTGTGCTCACCACCAAAAATTTGGTTTCCATCCATCCATCACCAGACAGTTGATCCTTTTACCCATTTTGCCCCCTCCATCCCAAACCTTTTCCTCTGGTAACCACTAGTCTATTCTCTGTATCTATGAGTTTATTTTTGTTTGGTATGGCTTGTTCATTTATTTTGGGGTTTTGTTTGTTTGTTTTTTATATTCCACATATAAATGAAATCATATGGTATTTGTTCTTTCTCCATCCAACTTATTTCACTAAGCATAATGCTCTCTAGGTCCATCGATGTTGTTGCAAATCACCCATTAATTTTTTAAGTAAGCTTTTCATTGAAATTTGACATAATATAAAAAATGCAACAACAAAAAAACCCATAAGTAATCAGCTCAATGAATTTCCACAGGGTCAACAGCCATATGGCTATCACCTAGATCAAGAAATAAAACATGATCACCACCTCAGAAGCTAACAAGTAAGGGGGTTGGGGGGAAGTTCTTTGTGATGAAGGGATTCTGAGGGCACTGAGTTTGGGTTATGATGCCTCCTTCTTTAAATGTTAGCTCTAAAGTTGAGGAGGAGATGAAACGGCCTGGGTTCTGCCCTCGCCTTGATTCTAGCCACCTGAATTACCTTTGGCAGGTCCATTCCTCTCTCCCAATCTCTGTTTCTCCTTGTGCACAATGGGAGGCTTGACTAGCAATCCACTATGGTCCTTCAAGCTGGAACAATGTGGTTTTAGGACTTGCCACAAATCTCACAGGATAGGGTGAGGTGGGGGAATGCATGATAGATGTGGAAGGAATCCCTGGTGTAGAGAGATGCCCTAGCCCCAAGCTGTTCCCAGGACTGCTGGAAGCTACCTCCACTGAATTCTTCAGAAAACTGGCGTCCTGGGAACTGGTCATCACTGCTGTGTTACAAGCAGTGTCCACCCAGCTGGTGTTCGGTCTTTCTGCCTTAATCCAACTCTGGGTGTGCTGTGAGGGGCTGCCAGGCTTTACAGGGTCAGAGAAGTGGACACACAGCCAGGGACTAAGGATTTCAGAGTATGGACTTAGATGCACTTGGGTGCCAACCTTGATATTACCACAGACTGACTGTGTGACCTTGGATGAGTCACTTCTTTCATTCTTTATTTTTTAATTCTTATTTTTCATTGAAGTGTAGTTGATTTACAATGTTAGTTTCAGGTGTACAGCAAAGCAATTCAATTACACACATACATACATATTTTTTCAGTTTCTTTTCCATTATGGCTCATTACAAAAATTTAAATATGGGTCTCTGTGCTATACAGTATGTCCTTATTGTTTATCTATTTTATATAGTGATGTGTATCTGTTAATCCCAAACTCCTAATCTATCCCTGCCACCACCACCATTTCCCCCCTGGTTATCACATTTTGTTTTCTATGCCCATGATTCTATTCCTGGTTTGTAAATAAAATTTGTATTTTTTTAGATTCCACATGCAAGCAACATCATATGATATTTTTCTTTCTCTATCTGACTTACTTCATTTAATACGATAATCTCTAGGGCCATCCATGTTGTTGCAAATGGCATTATTTCATTCTTTTTATGGCTGAGTAATACTGCATTGTTGGATGAGTCATGTAACCTCCCTGACACTCAGTCTCCTTATCTATGTAATTCGAAGGAGACAATCACCTACCTGAAAAGTTTTCATGCAGATAAAACGAGCTAATCTTTGTAAATATGCTAGGCATGCTGCCTGGCATCCTCGTGCTAGTAAACGTTAGCTGTGCGCTCCCCAATACTAACCCTTCAACAAGGGTGCTGTAAATCTCCCAGGCTGCCCAGGGCAGGGGGTCAAGAACCTGCAGCCTAGGACAGAGATCTAGGGGGATACAGGTTTGCTCTGCAGCTAAGCCTAGGCTAGTCCCACTTACTTTCTCTTCCACTCCCTCTTAACCTTCTGTCCCCTGGTACTGGAACAATTCATTTCTCATGATTGCCAGAGTAATTTTATCTCTGTAAAATCCATAATCATCTCCCGGCAATTTAATCTGAGATCTAATAATAATTACCAATGTAATTATAATTAATGGGAATCCTTAGAATACATAGGGTGCTTTTTCTCCTACATTCCCCAGAAGGCAGTGGGTAAGAACAGGCTTCACCGTCCTGCAAACTTGGGCTTGACTTACCCTCTAGCTGTGTGACCGCATACAAGTGACTTAACCTCTCTGGATGCAACTGAAAAGTGAGGAAGTTAGGCACCTTTATTCTCAATTCAACCATCCTTCTTTGGTGAGCCCGGGAAGCTCCCCAAATGCCCTCGCAGCTAGAGTTCTGGATGGGAATAAAGTTCCACTAGATGGTGGTTCTCATGGGAGGTTTGGAAGGTAGAGCTGAGGGAGTCCTCTTCCTCCTGCTGAGGTAAGTTTGGTTGTTGTGACTGTAGAGGCAGCAAGAAAGTTGGTCACCAGCTTCAGGCTGGGAGAGGTGGTGTGACAGGAGCTGTGGTGGCAGCTATAGCAGCTTCCTGTTGTCTCAGGCACATAATGGTCCTCACATTCAACAGCTTATTGTCACCCCTTCGTGTACTGTCCTCCAGCTCTTATCATAATCTTGTTAGCATGTGATTCCCTACAAAAATCCCCTTTTGCTGGAAATACCTAGAAAAACTTCGGTTCCTTGCACTGAACCTAGCTGACATAGGATGATGAAACTGCTAATTTTTTTGGACCATGAGGATTAGGCAAGCTATTAAATATAAAATATCTATCACAGAGGAAGCACTCAGCCAATGGCAGTCATTAATGTTTGCAATAAGACTATTTAGCTGTTAAAATTTGGGGGAAACCAGTTCTGTAAATTGTATCTTGCGGCCCACTCGCGTTAGCACGATTCCCCTCTCTTTTTTTCCAAGCAGTCAGCAGGCATCTATAACAAGAGGAAAATGATCCTTGGCTAATGTTGCTTTTCCCTTATGTTCTCGCCAACAATTCATGTTGCCTTAAGAGATTAGGCCTTTTTATTGCTTGCCTCATTGCCCTGCTGTCTGCACCAAAGCTACGTCTTGGCTGGCTGGGCGTGTCCTTCTGATGGAGTCCAGGCCTGCTGCATGGAGAGCAAGGGGGTTATTTGATCTCCTGACTGTGGCTCTTACAAGCCCCATTGAGAGTGTGCTTACCCACAGAGCCCTGCTATGCTAATTGGCCCAGAGTGCCCAAGAAGCAGAATTCCACCCAAAGAAAGGAGTGTTTCTTCTAGTAGGATTTGGCATTTGGGAGAGGGCAGCCTCTAGGGGGCTCAGGGCTCAGCTCTGGGTCCCACCCAACACTTCCCAGGCCCTCAGAACCCAGAGCTAATGGCAGCAGCTTCTTGATCAGGGAGACGGTGAGGGGCACCTCCTGCCTCCAGAGACATTTTCACTCAGCCTGGACTAAAGTCCTGGAATACAAGAAAACCCCTCTACTGGACAACTGTCAAGATGGATCCAGAGCCTGATATCCTGCCCAGTGAGCGCTGCTCCACAGACACTGCTGGCAGGAAGGCAGAGAAGGCAGCTAGACCCCACCCCTGACTCACACGTTCTTTTTTTATTAAAAAGCTGAATGGCACTTTCCCCACTGTTAATTCTCATTACAGCTCTTTCTAAAAGGCACAGTTATCCTACAAAGCCAACTTGGAAAATCATTAGACCCTGGAGAGGCTCAAACTCAATCCATTCCCCTGGCAAAAGCCTCATGAGAGTGGATTCCTGACAGTAGGTTCTCACAGCTCTGTGGTCACTGGTCTTGCACCTCTGCTCCCAGTCTCAGATCTCAACCCCGCCCTCCCAACTCCCAAACTCTTCAAACTTGCTTCAGGACTGTGCTGTTCATGGGCCACTGAATTCAGCACTACAAACCAGTGTGGAGATGCAGAAAGAGGAGGAGGAGAAGGAGGAGGAGGAAATGCACTCTTTGAAAAATGACAAAAATCCCTTTCCTTTTACCTGAGTCCTTATCTCTCTGTTGAAAGTTCTATACCCTTTTTAAACAGTAGGGTTCTCCAACTCAGTATGCATGAAAATTACTAGAAGAAAACCATAATGAGATACTAATTCACATCTACTAGGCTGGTTAAAATAAAAAACATGGAAAACAACAAGTGTTGATGAGGATGGGGATGGGACCCTCATGCAGGGGAATGTAAAATGGTGTAGCTAGTGGAAAACACTTTGGCATTCCTCAAAAAGTTAAACAATTATCTGATGACCCATCAATTCCACTATTAGGTATATACACCAAAAAACTGGTAACAGGGACTTGAACAGATACTCAAAGACCAGTGTTCCCAACAGCGTTACTCACAATAGCCAAAATGTGGAGTGTCTGACCATCAATAGGAGAATGTGTAGACAACATGTGATATAATCATACAATGGAATATTATTCGGCCATAAAAGGAAAGAAGTTGTGACACATGCTACAATATGAACGAAAATTGAATGAAACTTGAAAATATTTATGCTAAGTGAAATAAGCCAAACACAAAAGGACACGTATTGTATAATTCCCCTTACGTGAACTATCTAGCTTAGGCAAAGGCAGAGACAGAGAGTGGATTAGAGGTTACCAGAAGCTAGGGGAAACAAGGAATTACTGCTTAATGGGTACAGAGCTGCTGTTTGGGGTGATAGAAGAGTTTTGGAAACAGTGGTGATGCTGGCACAACAATGTTGATGTGACTAATGCCTGCCATGGATTTTATGTTTAAAAATGGTTTAAACAGCATAATTACTCAGTCTGCTGGCTTTCCGAATGAAGTCACAATTCCTTGCCCCACCCCCCAAAAAAGGCAGATTTTATGGCATATACATAATACCACCGTTTTTTGTTTTTAAAGAATTACCTGAAGAGCTTGCTGAAATGCGTATTCCTGGAACCCGATCCCAGACTTGCGTCAGTAAGTCCAAGGTAGGCCCCAAGATGTGCCTTTTTAACCACGTCCTGAATTTCTTGAACCTTAACGGAATCTGGTATTTTTGCCGTAAAGAACTCTCCCGCAAGCAGTTTCACCGTGCGGGAAACCTGGCCGTAAGGCACTCCTGCCGTAAAAGATACAGTAACTGGTTGATTAGTTTGGTTTCGATGCCGTAAATGATGTTACAAAAGAGGTGGCTAGTAATTTACCACGGTCTTTGAAAGCATTAATTATCAACTCTTTTTTGCCTTTTTAAAAACCGAAATATAGTTGATTTATGATGTTGTGTTAATTTCTAGTGTACAGCATAGTGATTCAGTTATACATACCGGCTGTTACAAGGTGTTGAATATAGTTCCCTGTACTATTACAGTGGGACCTTGTGTTTATCTTAATTATCAACTATTTATCTAGTTTTGATACAACAGCTTGTTTTCTCACGCTGTCTTTACCAAATGATATGTCCATATGGTGGCATGTTACAAAGTCAAAAGGATAATTTTCAGGAGTCACTAAGGATATGTGCACAAATCCTTGCTATATCATATTGAGAAAACAAAAGTCACACATATATTTTTAAGTACAAGAATAATACTACATATATAAAATACACACACATTATACATAGGAAGATGTGGGAAGGAAATATACTAAAATATTAAAGGAAGTAACTTGGGATGGTAGGATGAATGATCTGTTTCCAAGTTTCTACACTGAGCATGAATGCTTTATATTTGTTTTTGACACAGCATTGCCATGGACCTGACTATTTATTTAAAGTGAATTTATTATTGAATATAACATACATACAGAAAAGTGACTGAATTGTGAGTCTGTGGCTCAGTGGATTGTCACTAAGTGAACACACCTGCACAACCAGCACCCAGATCAAGAAACAGACCATCAGCAGCCCTTCTGAAAGTTCCCCTGGTTCCCTTCCAGTCACTGCCACCCTCAGGGATGAACTGCTTCCTGATTTAAGCACCATAGGTTCCATTTCCTATTTTAAAACTTTATATAAATGAAATCATGTGGTGTGAACTCTTTTTCTGTCCGGCTGCTTTTGCTTAACGTTATTGATGAGATTCATCAATATGGTATGTCGTTGTAGTATATTATAATGAGCATATATTATTTTTAAAATCATAACGTTATTTAAATAAAGATGGCAGATGGCAGATGGCAGCTGCTAAAAACCCAAATACCTTCCACTTCTCTATGAGGGCTGCTCTGCAGAAACTTCTGCTAGGGAGGTAGACATGGCCCCCAGTCCCAGCCATGAAGGTTCTCTCTACCGATCGTTTCTCTAGGTCTTAGAGGATTGTGCCAACCCCATCATCCTCTGGCTCACCCACGACCACCAATGAAACATATTGGTCATTGATTTGAGCCCCTCGATGAAGAGACTGGTCAGATAGGATGGGGAGGGGTCATGTGCCTATTGCACAAGGCTGAACAGGAAGTGGGGCTCAGGGTGTCCAGGTCAGGTCCTCCTGAAGGGAGGTCTTCCCCTCTGTTCCCGTGGTGACCATGGCTGATACACCACTGGCAGAAAGACAGAAGCTTCCTGGCAAAAGTAGCCTCACCTGGTACCCGGCTTGTCACATTCCTCACCTCAGGGACAGTCTTTTATTTCTCACACTAACCTGATAAAGGAAGGACTGGCTATCAGGATTGCCCATTTTATCACCACAAGACTGAAAGTGAGAGAAGTTACCTTGTGTACGGGCACAATCTGGGCTTTGAGCTCAGGTCTGTGTGACCCCAGGAATGCCCCTCAGGGCCACTTCCCTGCCCTTCTCATCGCTGGCTAAGATGGCTCATGAGTCAGTCTCCAGCGAGGGACTCAGTTTGGTGGTCTGGTCGCAGCCAGCGTTACAGTCAGGCAAGTCATCATCTCTGACGATGTGTCAGTTGGTTTGACCATAAAACAGGCAGCTCAATACCTCCCTTCTTGCTCCAAGCCCTACCTCCTCCAGCCAGCAGGAATCTCTGGAAACATGTTCTGGAAAAACGGAGGCATTTTTACGACTCTCTCCTCACCTAAACCTGCTGGGCTGGGACAGAGCACAGACCCTTGGGCTCTGACCGTTATCCTACACTTTGGACCCAGGCCGCCCCTGGCTTTGATGTTGTCTTGGTAAATGTCCCTGAGTCACCAGTGGGCTCTGATCTCTCCAGCACCTAATAATTCAAACAGCCTGGGTCAGTGAGCAGCTAATCAGCTGGGCAGCCCCTGCAGCTGCACAATGAGGTTGCGGGGGGGGGGGGGGTGCTTTCATTCTTAGGGTCTCATTCCACGACCTGATGACCAAGGCAGACGCCTCTGTCCACTAGCCCAGGGGTGAGGTTAATTCCTGCAAGGACCTGGGCGGGGATCTGCCTGGCTGTGGCGGCAGTCACACAGTTTGAATCATGGCTGTCCTGGCCAGGCCATCGGGTGGGAATTAAAATTTAATTTAGAGGGTCCTGTCTCTGCGGCCCTGGTGGCCGTCGTCTGGGTGATTGACTGGCTGGTTTCTTTCACCTTTGGACGCCTTGGGTTTTTACTGGCGGAGGAAATGAAGGCTGAACTGGGGCAGGAAATTCCATGTACACAGGTGTTTCTGGTTAGCCCCGTGCACCTCGCCCAGGGGCACAATGAGGGGCCAGGGATGCCTGTGTGAGCCTGGGGCCTCTGAGGCCCAGCAGCTGTCAGGGCTCTGCATCTGAAGAAGGCTGGGCAGGGCACTCAGGTTGCCACAGGGTGGACCAGGGTACCAATGACTGATCCCCTGCCTGGCCCTGGGAGCCCAGTGACTGCCCGCCGCTGATATGGGACCCCATGGGCAACTTGGCGAGAGCCACCCCGGCCTCTGTGCCTGCAGTGGGCAGCTGGTGGCACCAGGCCCTGACCTGGGAGATTAGCAGCGCCCTGAGGTGGTGTTTACACGTTGTAGCCAGCACTTCATGTGGCTGACCTGCCCCCATTTTCACATCTTCTGAAGGGCTTAGAGATCCAAAAAGCATGCCCTCCCTTGCTTAAAGGGTCCCTGGAGGGGTTGAGGAGGGCAGTCTTGGGCTTGGCCAGAGAGAGCCATCTGCAGGCTTATTTCAGAGGCTGAAGAAGTGACATTCCTTGTCCCGTAATTATCTCTGTGCTGCCATGAGGGCATTTCCACCGTTAGTCATTCACCACCCTAGGTCAAGGCTCTCAGGACCTCTGTTAAACCCAAAATGTACCTGGAGGGAGGGCACATGCTGAGAAATGCACAAGGAGACACCCCTTCCCCTCCCACCTCAGTTTTCTCATCTGCAAAATGGGAATAAGGATCGAAATCTGCTGGGTTGGCGCATGGATGAATGAGAGGCCATTTGTAGAACATCAGGTCCACAGCGGGTACTAGCATACAGAGAATCTTCACTGGCATCCAGCTCCTGGGAACATCTCCAAAAGAATTGCTCAAAAGGAAAAATACGTTATAAATAGTTCAGGGTATTAGTTTAAACACAGTAAAAAAAAATTGTAACCAGTTAAAATGCCCATCAATTGACTTTAGACTGAGGCATGTCATTGATGATGTAGCAAAAAGCCAATAACATCAATATGACAGGTATGAAACCATATAAAGTGCCCAGGAAATAACTGGAGAAAGCAAGTCTATGCACCTTGATTATGACTGTGGGAAAGGCACACCCTGAAGAAGGCAGGAGGGAGATGTAAGTAATTGTTTATATAAATATATTTAAGTCACTCAATATTTAAAAAATAAAAGTGAAAAATAAATAAGAATAGAGATAGATATGAATGTGCCTAAGTTATCAAGTTCCCGCTAAGAAGAGACCCCCATGTCATCAAAACAGGACAAGATGTATATGGTTGCAAAGGCTGAAGAAAATCCTGCAGCTGGGGCTCTGTGCATGCAGAGGACATAAAAGCAGGGTCGTCAGCAAATGCTGGAGAGGCTGTGGAGAAAAGGGAACCCTCCTACACTGCTGGTGGGAATGCAGTTTGGTGCAGCCACTGTGGAAAACAGTATGGAGATTCCTCAAAAGACTAGGAATAGACTTACCGTATGACCCAGGAATCCTGCTCCTGGGCATATATCCAGAAGGAACCCTACTTCAAAATGACACCTGCACCCCAATGTTCATAGCAGCACTATTTACAATAGCCAAGACATGGAAACAGCCTAAATGTCCATCGACAGATGACTAGATAAAGAAGATGTGGTATATTTATACAATGGAATACTATTCAGCCATAAAAATGACAACATAATGCCATTTGCAGCAACATGGATGTCCCTGGAGAATGTCATTCTAAATGAAGTAAGCCAGAAAGAGAAAGAAAAATACCATATGAAATCGCTCATATGTGGGATCTAACAACAACAACAAAAAGAACATAAATACAAAATAGAAACAGACTCATAGACATAGAATACAAACTTGTGGTTGCCAGAGGGGAGAGGGGTGGGAAGGGACAAATTGGGAGTTCAAAATTTGTAGATACTGACAGGCATATGTAGAATAGATAAACAAGATTATACTGTATAGCACAAGGAAATATATACAAGACCTTGTGGTAGCTCACAGAGAAAAAGAATGTGACAATGAATATATGTATGTTCATGCATAACTGAAAAATTGTGCTCTACTCTGGAAATTGACACAACATTGTAAACTGACTATAACTTAATAAAAAAAAAACTATTAAAAAAAAAAAAAGCAGGGTCATCAGAATAAATGTGGCCACTGACATAAGTTTCCAGGGTCAGGCAGGGTGTCCTGGGGGAAATGGGGCTGAGCCCCCATCACAGTCAGCCTCCTTTCATACCCCAGGACCCCACATACTCCCCCTGCCCCTGTAGGCTGGAGAGGGACTTGGCCCCAGTGGAGGGCTGGGAGAATCCTCAGGGCTTGTCCAGCACATGGCTGCCTCTAGTGATAGGACAAGAGAACTGTATTTTCACGGCCGTTAAGAGTTCCAAGGCTGGGTACCTGAGGAGCACTACGGAAAGGACCTCTTGTTTTGAGCGAAACACAAATGAATGGCTGCTGTGTATAACTGAGTCATTTGGGAGGTGGTTGGAGCCTAAACTGAGAACCCTGAGAGCAGGCAGCCTTGTCCTCGGACCCCTGCCTGCCGAGCAGCAAGGCACACGGTGGGGGGCATCTCTCTTCCTAAACAGACTTCCCATCGTTCAGCGCACAGCTTCGTCCTCCTCCCACAGGAAGCCTCTTCTGACCAGCCCAGCCCTTGCTATCCAGAATCTGGATGTGGTCCTGAGTCCCTCACCCTTTCTCTGCTGCACCTCCCTCTCCCCCTAGGCTTTCAGAATGTCTCAATTCATTGTTACTGATTTGCCACAGATGCAAAATAACGGTTGGAATAGCAGCAATGATTTGTGAATTTCGATTCCTCTTCTAAAACCACTCGTAGATATTTCTGCTGCTTTCCTCCCCTCCCCTCCCCTCCCCTCCCCCCTCTTCCTCCCTCCCTGCCCCTGACCCACAGGAATTATGAGACAGTAACTTACATCCCCCCCTTTATATCTCCTGCTCTACTTGTGGTTATCAGGATGGTTACTACAGAGAGTAAGCCTGGCTCTGACCTACCTCCCAGCACCCAGGCCCCACGAGCACCGTCAGATATGGGGTTTGTCATCCTGGAGAGAAGGACAAAGAAAGATAAGCTCAAAACATTGAGCCCTTGCTGTAGGTCAAGCATTGTACTAGTGTCGCACATGCATCAGCCCGTTTCGTCCTCCCGAACACCCTAGGAGACAGGCATTCCTGCTTTGCAGATGGCAGAAACTGAGGCTATAGGAGAGGTAGTAAGTGGTAGAGCTGGGATCCAGACTTTGGCTGTCTGACTCCAAAGTCTAGGCTTTTCTTTGCTCTAAATCCCTGCACTGAAACTTCTCTTTTGTCTGCGGAATTCTAGGAAGTGTTGGTTCTGTTTCTCATCAGTGGGGCCTCCTGCTCCCCATGGAGCAGGGTCTCTGGGCATTTGCACATCATCCCTAGAGGGGAACCTTGGGTGTGTAGAGCCTCGTCTCAGGGTCCAGAATGTCCAGAACCAGCTGGAATCAGAGGCCTCCTGGCCCCTTTCCCTGCCACATGGAAATGTCATTTGTAGTGAGCCGGCTGTAGCTGGAGAGCTGCCTTTTAGGTGCAGTGAGTCAAAGGACCACATGGAAACACTTTAGCCTGAGCCAGCACTGGAGAAGCCCTGGCTCGTAGCCATGAATGGCGGCAGGTCCAATAATGCTGAGCTCCAGGCATACATGTTGCCAAGAAGCCAGAGGGGTTTGGAGACTGACCAGTTCCTCCAGCTCACACCAAGGCCCAGCTCAGAAATGTAGCTTCTTGTTCTCTGTAAGAGAAGGGCCGTGGTCCTTTGGGTTGAGTGTCTTGGTGATGAGATGCTCTGTGTGATGGCCATTTTGGGGGGGGGGGGTTCTAAATCAGCAGACCATGGGCCTCTGCAGTTATATGGAGGTTTATGCATGTTCCTGTGTTCAAAGAAGAGCCACAGCTGTCTCTGCATTTTCAGAGGCATCCAAGACCAACGAAAGGACAAAGACTATACTACCTGGGAGACTGTAGCAGGAACCAGGGGACCACACCAGTCAGCATGCCCCAACATACAAGTCCACCCCTGGGACTGCTGGCACGGGGAGATGTGTCAAGCTGGTGCAGGTATGTGAGGATGGGGAATCGGTACCCAGGTCAGGTGGGATCTCTGAGCAGAATGGAGCTCCTCCTGACTCCCTTCCCCCCTGACCACACAGGCTGCAGAGAGCATGCCTCGCCCCCACCAGGCCTTTGGGGAAGATGGCCTCCCCCTCCATCGTCTGTGAACCTCATCTCCAAGCTTAGAGCTTCCTCCCCAGGTGGGGTTGCCCCCTCTCTGAGCTCCAATTTCCCCATCAGCCTGGAGCCGTATATCTTCTCCTCCTTTCTCCTGGCTGCTTTATAGCTTGCTGGAAACACCTTCCCTTAGCACTTCGAAATGTATCACTTGAAAGCATCTTAAAGTTAACCAATGTGATTCTTTTTTAATTTGAAGGGGCTTATTTCTCCGAATGGCTTTCCTGATCATATAGGAGGGCATGCTCCCTAATATTAAACTTTTTCTTTATAAAGAGCAAAAAATGACTCACATCTGTTTGATATTTAATTCAAATTGAATGGCAGGACAGGAACAAAATTACACTGCAAAAGGCCATAAAGAGTGATGTTTAAAAGAGCCAAGCATACCAAACCTACATGTCAGAAAATTTGAAATGACACAGTTTTGAAGGGACATGGCCTGGGCAATGGGTTGTCTCCTACCCAAAAGCCAGAGGGGTAGTAGCCAAGCTGGGAGAAGGTGAGAGATGGGAGAAGGGCTTACTTTGCACTGGAGGATTTCTTAGGGACTGGTTTCCAGCTACATGTGAGTTTGGAGTCTGGGATCCAAGCCTCAAGCCGTGTTCCTGATGCCATCTGGAATCCAATGCCAGTTGCTCTGGTTAGGAAGTGGCCTGTCTGGGGCCTCCCAAGGAGCTGCTGGATAATGCACACACAGCCTGGGTGGCCAACCGGGCACTGCCCTGCTGTCTGTGTCCAGCAGGCCTTGGGGTTTGGCTACAGCTCAGAGACTGAGTTGAAAGCCCTTCTGCCCCCTGCTGATCCATATAGCAGAGACTCCAATATCCTGTGTCCAAGAGGGCAGAGAAATGGGGTGGGGCCCAGAGAGCTGTGTACTCCTTTTTCTAAAGGCCGGGCAATCTGTCACTGCCCTAGCACTCTGAGAGAGGTCCTAGGAGACAAGTGAGTGTGGTGTCTTACTTAACATCCCCGTTGCATGTTTTAAGCCAGAGGACTGGCTCCAGGGCCCGAGCACAAGCACTGCAATTGTAAACATGTCTGGTGACATCTGCTTGAGCTGCTAGATGGGCCATGACAGTGTGGCTTTGCAACCCAAGCTTGACCAGAGCCAAGCAGCTGCTCCTGCCCAAGTGTGCATGGATGGTGGGGGTGAGGAGACCAAGGATCTAGAATAAATCAGGTGCTGGCTCCCCCACTGACCAGCTGAGGGAATCTGGGCATGTGACCCCTCTCTGAACCACAGTTTCTTCATCTGTTGCATGGGATGGTTTAATGTCTTCATAAGGTTATTTTGAATGGCTAACATTATAAATCTAAACACACATGCACTTTGAAATAGCAAAGCATTATATAAATTTCTTAGGATGGTTACTCTGAGCCCTCTAGGGCTTCTGTGTAGTAGCATCTTTATTTCCAAGACATTTTCACATTGGTTATTTTGTTTCTCTGGCCCACTGTTGAGCACAATGGTCAGGTACTTTCTCCATACAATGGTGTGCTGGAGCGGTCTCTTGTACTGTCTTATGAGAGCTGATTGTTAAACAAGCTGTTATTAAAAATTAAGTTGTATGAACTCACAGTTAAACTATGTTAAATACAAAACTGATCAATAATCAAAACTCACTGCTTCCTAATGACTTTACTGTACTTTTCTATATCTGTGCTCTTGTAAATTGTATCTGGGAATGCTGTGCAGTATTGGGCTCACTGTTCATCTGTTTCCAAATCCAAGTTCAGTGATGTCCTCTTGATAATCTTGAAATTGACCACAGTTGGAGAACTTATACCACAGAAATGAGAGATCGGTCAACGCCACAACCAGATCTCATGCATTGCCCAGGTTGTTAAACATTTACCAGCACAGCCCTGATTGTTGAGTCGTGCAAGTGAGGCATGTGGAGTTTTGGTGACTTTCTCAGAGTCTCATATTCACGGTGAATGTCTTCCTGTCAACGTGTTGCTTTCTCCATCAGACTTAGCTGTTCAGCATCCCCAGGCCCTCGTGTCCAGGGCATATGGCATTTCATTATCCAGAACACTCTGGCCTCCTCTCAAATGCCCCCTGCCATTCCTCTAATGAGAGCTCCTTGGCTTCTGTTTTTCCCCTGAGCTGAGCCAAAACATTCCCTCTGGTTGGTAAAGCATGCTGAGAATCTTAAGTGGAGGTATTTTCTCCTTCTTTAACTGAGGAGCGAAACTCACAGCTCATCATCACCCTGTGACTCTCTAGCCGACACTACCTGGGGTGCTTGATGAAGCCCAGAGGCAGGCGTGTGCGTGTGCGTGCGTGTGCGTGCATGCGCCTGCGTGTGTGTGCCGGGGAAGGGGAAGTCAGACCACATGAGGCTTTCCTGATGTTTCAGCTTGAAGTCTGCACAGCAACCGCAGGCCCAGGGGAAGAGAAATGTAGAACTGAAAGACGGAGCCCCCTGATGATTAGCTTTCCTCTTTGGCCTCCAGCGAGTCCCACAGGGGACCACGTGCTCCTCAGTAATGAGGCCCAGCACTGGTTCTGGAAGCCTCCGACGTCAGGCGTCCAGCCTGCCTGCTTCCAGGGTTCCCAGGCCGAAGCGCCAGTGTGGGAGCCCTGCACCTTGTGCACATGTTTCCAAGAGGTGAAGGGCTGGTGGTTGTGTTGCACCACGGACTCAGGTCTCATCTAGAAACAGGAAAACCTGTTAACAGAGAGCCGAGGAGTCAGAGGTATGGGCCCTGCATGGCCCTGCTGGGATTTGTCCTTGGCTCTGGGGCTCTGAGTCCTATAGACACATGAATCCATTCACTGAGCAAACCACTCACGCTGGCCTCTTCTCATCCCAATTAATTGTTTAAAGTGCATGTTAACCTCTTAACCAGCATCATTGTTGGGGTTTAATGTACTTCTCAAAGCCTCATTCCCTAAAGGCCTGCTCTCACCCTATCCAAATTCTTTCTCCCTGTCAATAGACACTTAACTGAGGACCTACTGGGTGCCAGGTGGTTGCTCAATCTGGCAGTTTCTGCCACCCCCAGGGCTCTGCAGGAGGGGAGGTGCCAGCATGGTGCAGAGCACACAGGAAGCACATGTATGCCTAGCTGAGGAAATACTTTTTGTTTCATGAATCAAGCCTGAAAATCCCCTCTGAGTATCCTAACACTGGCTTAGAGCTAGAAGAAAGCCAGCTTCTTTGTGGAAAAAAGTCAAGGAAGCTTTTTGGAGGGAGGAATATTTGGGGATGGGTGGCGTCTCATGTTAAATAATAAATGGCTGGCATTTATTTAGCATTTCCAAGGTAGGTGCTGAGTTCCCATATGTGCTGTGTGTTTCAATCTTCACAGCAGAGAGGGAGATACTAATAGTATCCCCACTTTAGGGATATACATGAAGAAAAGCAACTTGGGAGATGAAGGAAGTTTCAGGGCAGTGGGGATTTGGACCTGGCTCTGCTGACCTGCCTCTCAGGTGGAAGGGAAGGGGGGGTTTCAAAGTAGACCTCCCGGCAGGTCTCTACTTCTCTGCACCTCACGGTCCTGCCCTTGTCCTCTCTTGCCCTCCTTCTTTTCTTACAGATGCCAAAGGTCACGTGGGTTGGGGTGACAGTGGTGGAGGGGGGCTTGTGTTTGCCTACTAGGCAGTGGAGCCCTCTGTGCTGTGCACCCATCGCCTCTCCATTTTTGGTGGCCTCCCTAGGGCTTCAGGCTGGGGCTGAGGGCACTGAGGTGGGTGCACTCCCTGCGCTGGCTTTGACCGTGTGCCCTCAGAGCCCTCGCTCCCCGTTCCCTTCTCTGCCCTGTACCAAAGGGGAGGGGACTGGGCAGGCTGCATTTCCCAAGCTGCTCATCAGCGTCTTTGGCCGACTTCAGCCAATGGGAGCCACTGGGGGCCGGGAAAGGGGAGAAGCCGGGATGTTTCACCCTCTCTCTTAACCCCTTGGGGAGAGTCTCTGGTGGCCACTGCCTCTCCTCTACATCTCCAACTCCCCCGGACAGCCTCTGCCGCCAAAGCCCCAGCTTCCGTGGGGCGTTCCGGCTGTTTGCCACACAGCACACACTCTGGTAACATGGTCTCTCTCATGCGGGTGACCTGTGCCCCAGGAGCGGGAGCCGGCAGTGCTAGTCCTTCCTGTTCTGGCTGATCTCTGAATTGCATGACCTGCATGGCTTTTCAGTGATTCTGTCACCTGTATACCCAATTCCCAGAAATAAATATTTGAAGTATTTAGAGTGGTTCTGCACTCCCTGCCACCTCCAGCCCACCTCCCCCACAAGCAGGGGGAAGTAATAGGGTCCATCTCCTGAGCCCATCTGCAGCAAGCTGCAAACGAATGGAGGAGTGATATCACGGTATCGAGATCCCTCAGAGAAGCAGCTATAGAAATCCCGTGGCTGACTGCCTGGCTGAGCTCTCCCTCCCAAGGCCCCTGTCTCAGCTGTATTCTGAAGGTTCCCCACCCCCTACCCCCTGGCTCTGCATCTTTAAAGGAAAGTGAGGCAGACATCCCAGCTGGGGCTCCCTCCAGCAGTTAGCGTGCTTGGCTCAGAGCCTGGGGCATCCTTGGCTTTGCCCTGTACCTGCTCTGTGTAAGCCCTGTGTTAGGTAATGCAGAGAGGATCAGAGAAATAACAAACGAGGAAAGAAAGTTCCCCCAGAACCCAGACCCCATGGTTTCTCCCTCCTTCCTGGACTGTGATTTGATTTTGATCCAAATCTGCCCTTTCTCAGACTCCTTCCTGGTTGTTCCCAAATGTCTTGGAGCTGGGCACCATGGTGCTAGTGCCCCTTAAGGAAGTGGGTATCATGGGGAAATAGAGGCCGAGAAAGTAACAGCTCAGAGGTGCTGGCATCACTGCAGGGGTGCACATTTTTGTGGCGCGAGCTCCCTTGCCAAATGGCACTATAAAGCCCTTTCAACTCACGTGCCTAAAGAAGAAAATAATTAAACTCTTCTGTCAGGGATCACCTGGCTCCCCACATCCACTCACTTAGGATGTTTTGTTCCCACTGGAGCGTATGATTGGAAAACAAAGGTAAATGAGAGCAATTTATTCCCGGATCATTTTTTCCCCCAGCAGGATTAAAGCTGCCTCGGCCATAAAGAGTTTACAAACTCTAAAGAAAGATAATAACTTCCCTTCTCACGGCCCCGGTCATGGGGAGGTAATGTATGTTTCCAATCAGCTGAGAATGTAACTCAAATGGTAGATTTTATTTCACTTTAATCCGCCTGCGAGTTCACTTTCAAGGTAAGAGGGACCTCAGCCTGCAATGTGAATAGAGTTCATTAACTCCGGAATCTCCTCTGAACGGTGGAGGCGCTGGCTCTGCTGACTCCCTGCCCCACACGCGGGCCTTGCACAGCCTCGGGGCCTGGTGTGGGGATGAGTGACTGGAGCACGGGGTGTGGGGAGAGCTGCCGCAGCGAGGAAAGTGGGGGTCTGATTCAGGGACCAGGTAACCTGATGGCAGCATCAGCACCAGCAGGTGCCATGGAGCGGAAACCGAGGAAGAAGAGGACGCAGAGCGAAGCTGGAGAGCCAGACTCAGGCAGGAGATACAGTGGAAGGCAGGTCTCCCAACCTGCAGCCCAGTCTGGCGGTGGGGGAGGTCAGGGAGGTGGTGACAAACAGCTCACACAGTGTTGGGCTTTCTTGCTTCTGCATATCCCTTTGCTGACTGCAGCCTGGCCACTCAGAGGGCTGCTGTGCAAAGAATCCATGCTCAGTTCCCGTCTCAGCCTGCTCTGGTCACAGGGCACCCTGGAGGTAGCCTCTCGGCTGTGTCTTTACACATTTCCAGATGTCATCTCAGGGAACTGTAGTGCTCTGGGGTACACTTGACTGTAACTGATGTGACTATAGTAGATGTGTGTGTGCATGAGTGAGTGTGTGTGTGTAAGCGAAGTCCACGTGTCTACTTGCATTCAATTCATCCCACTAAATCGGACAAAGTCAACCCAACTGAACACTTACTGTGTGCCAGACACTCACTAGGTGCTTTATTGCGGGGCCTTACTTTACCTTCTCAGTGTTGTTATTTTCCCCATTTCCCTGCAGGAGAACCTGAGGCACAGGGAGATTCAATCACTCATCCAAGAACTAGGAAGTGTGGAGCAAGAACCGTAACCTAGGCAGCAGCCTGACTGTGGAGCCCAGGCTTGGAGTTACCACCGTGTGTGTGTGCGTGTGTGCACATGCACACCCTCAGCAGTGTGGGCTGCCCTGTGTGTGGGAGCTAAGAGAATACAGAGGCCATTGTTGAGAAGGACCCACTGCCCCGCTCAGGCTGCTATGCAGCAAAGGCAAGGGGTATCCAGCTCCTGGATCAGGACCAGAAGCCAACCCGATAATTCCAACTGCTGGGCAAGAATCGGGGTGGGTGTCAAGGATCTGGTGATTTCAATGGTTTTCTATCTCAAGAAAAATGATGCCTCGCATGGAGTGGAGCTGTGCTGTTTTGGAAACTTGCTATGAGGCTGGTAGTGAGTTTCCAAAGGAGACTTCATGAACAAGCAGAGTCTAAAACAACAAGCTGGGGGTTTCTTGGCTCCCTCCCGCCCTGTCTCTGGTCCTGCCCACTGCTATCGTCCCCACAGAGAAAATACTCTGGGCTGGCAGTGCAGTTGAATTTCCTTGCAGCCTGCACTGGATGCAAAAGGATCTCTCTTCTTGGGCGGGAAGTGGAGAGTGTTGAAAGCTTTGTTGGAGGTGGTTACAGCCCCTGGGATGTGAGCCAGCCAGTGGGCAGCTTCAGCGCCTTGGATATCATAGTGCAGGGTCTAGGCTGATGGCAACCATCTGGGTTTGTAGATTCCTCCCTTCATGCCACAGGTGAACATGGTTTCTAAACCACACTCTCCCATCCTAGGATGGCATGACGTGTGACTGCTTGTGCTCTGCTCCCCGACACAGACCAGCCCCTACAACATGCACTGAGAAAATTGTCCCAGCCTTGGTCCGCTACTAGTCCCTTATTTGGAAAGGCCACCCCCATCCCACCCCTCATTGGTATATGACCCACCTGGAGTGAAATAACTGCTGGACTGATTTCTAACAAAACCTCCCACCCCACCCTCTCTTAGAATTAGCCCTAGAAGAGCCCATCGCTCTGGGAAGCCACCTTTCCCTGAAGACCTTTGCCCTCTGGTCAGCCAAGGATTTGATCCAGAAGTGAGATTGGGGGAGCACAAGGATGAGGAGGATGGAGGACGGTGACAACGAACTTCCAGGCTGGCCCAGCCCCCAGCTCCCCATCCCTAGGAAGCCCTGAGCTTTACCTTCGTCCTTCTAGAAATGAGAGCCCCCACCTTTCCAATTTCCTCTTACACCTCTCCCATATTTCCCGCTCCCGCCTCTGCGTGACGACGTGGCGTGCATGCGGCCCATCTGGGGATCAGGGAATCCTATTGGGTATGCCAGCTTAATGAAATACTTGCAGTTTATTAAACACAGGCTTCCCTAAGCCCCGAGTGCCTGTGGGTATTTGAAAGCCCAAGGTAACCCTGAGCTACCACAAACGTAATTGTTACATGTGTCCCCGCATTCCTGGTGCAACCTCAAACTCCAGCTCTTAAGCAGCAGGCAAAATTAGCAACATAAAGTAACTCCTAGTCAGACAAGATGGGGAAATGTGGGGAAACACCGAGAGAGGCTCCCAAACCCCTCAGGGCCTCTAAAAGTATATGAAGTTCCTGTTACCTCGCAGAGCTGTAGAGGTGGAGGGCACTCCCCCCGGGCTGTTCGTGTTTGCAGAATCAGTTCAGGATTACCCGTCAGACATCGCTGGTCAATCTTACATGATGTAGCTTGAATATTTCAAGTCCTGTTTCAGCCGAGGCTTGCTCGGGGTGGCCAGCGGGGCTGGTGGAGAGCGCTGTCTGGGGGCTCCCTCTGGAGCTGCGTTTCTGTTGCTCTGCCAGGGCTTGGCTGCGAAGGGCCGTGGAGAAAGCCCAGGTGACCCGGAGCCTGCTGCCCTGAAGCTGGGGGAGGTCGTTCCTGGGGAACACCTTCCCATTCGTCGGTCTCCTCAGCCTGGGGCCTGTCAATCAGGGGCGAGGGGCTGAGATGGAAGCAGCAGACAAAGGCCTCCAGGGAGGTGCCTCCTTCAATGTGCACCACCATCTGGATGCCAGAGAAGGTGACCCTGTTGACGGTGCTCAGGGTAACCTGCTCCAGGAACCTCAACGTCAGCCCATTGACCCACACGCAGCTCTTGCGGCTCAGCGCCTTCAGGCTGAAGGTCAGCAGGGCGCTGCCCTTCTCCAGGTATGGCTCCAGCGACAGGTGCCGGCGGGAGAGGTGCGGGAGCTCCAGCCGGAGGTGGGCGTCTGGGCCCCGGCCCACCAGCAGCGGGCTGGTGTCATGCTGCAGCCGCTGTGGGACATTGGCAAAGGCGGCCAGGCCCGGCGTGGGGTGGTGCAGGCTCACCCGCAGAACCGTGAGGGGCTTCTCCATGGACAGGAGCCTGGGAAGGACAGATCACAGAGCACAGGTGTGGTTGGAGTCATCAGACAGTCCTCTGTGACTCCCTGAGACCAGACATGCTTACTCACCGCAGGGACCTCCAGCCACCTCCAGCCAGCAGAGCCAGGCACCGAGCGTGGATGTGGTCACGCTGCTCCAGCCAGGCTGCAGCCATGGCCAGAGCCGGCGTGGAGGCTCAGGCCTGCTGGTTCTAGCCTCAGTTTTATCCCTAACACCCTCTGAGTGGGGCAAGCCACTCACTTTCTAAATTTTAGTTCTCTTTTCTGTGGCATAGGTATATTCATCCTTGTCTGGGCAAGGTCCAAGGCATCCCAGCTTGCATGGTGGTGTTTTGGTGGCCCAAATTCTGGGGACAATTTGGCCCTGCTTAGTGAGAAGGGAAGGAGAGAAGATAGGATCCACCTTCCTTGTATCTGAGTCACACAACAAATGCTTGCTGAGTCCTCCTCCGAGCCAGGCGCTGACCAGAGGCTGGGGATGAGCAGATGAACAGGAGTAGCAGCTGGGAGAGGAGAAGGGGCTTCTAGCTGTGGGTGTTATAGAGGGACACAGATGAGGGAAGCCCTCCCTGCTCCTGGGGGACCAGAAAGGCTGCCTGGAGACCCGAAGGAAAAACAAAAACAGCTAGCACATTCCAAGTGCTCCTGCAGGCGCAAATGCCGCTAGCCTCCCCTCCTCACTGTATGGGGGGAAGACAGATCCTGATACGGAGCTTGGAAAGAGCTGAACTCTCATGCAGAACTGATAGGGGCTCCAAGGAGGTCGAATGGCCACACCTGCCAGTGGGCAATGCACACATCACTTGTCCATCACCAGAAGTTTGTCCTTTAGGATCTCACTGGCACATGCAGGAAGGCTACTTATAACAGCCAGCTCTGTTCCTGCATGGACTTGAGGAACATAAACTCTCTGGCACATCCACCGACCCCATGTGGCCCAGGACCTGCTACCACCTTCAACAGGAACCACGGACTGAGTGGATCAGAATAACTAGTGATACACTTTCCCAGCACTACGCTTTTGCTTATGCTGTTTTCTCTACTGAGAATGCATCTTCCATCCCAAACTGTTCATCTTTAAAGGCTCGGTTCAAATGTGACCTCTTTCAGGAAGTTCTTTTCCTCTCTCTGCACTCAGACCCTTACAACAAGGAGATTTCCCCCGGGGCCCCTGCATTCAGTCCATTTCCCGCCACTTGTCAGTTATGTGGGTCCCTGTCCAGCCTTCCCTGTGCTTCCCTCCTCCTGTTGTCCCTGGGGGACAGAGCTGCTGCAATGCCCTGTGTCCCAGGGTGCAGTGCAAACAGGGTCTGGACACAGCAAGTGTCTGGGGGCACGCGTACCAATTGCCTAAATGAGAAGAGACTCATACATGTGAAAGTCGTGTGAAATCAAGTCCATACAGACCCCAAATGAGAGACTGGTGCTTAAAGGCTGTGGGACAGGCTCCAAGTCCTTCCAAACCCTGGACCTTCTGCCAAGCCTGTCTTTTGGGTAAAGTGATGGTGAGGACATTCCAATCTGGTAGTGAGTGGTAGGCCCCTCAGGACACCCCCCTTTCCCTAATGTGCACACACACATGTGCACACGTGCACGCGCGCGCACACACACACACACACACACACACACACACACACACACACGCCCTGTCCACATCCCACTTCTGGCCCCAGTCTGCGGAAAGCTTCTCCCTAAGGTGTGTGATGTAAGCCGGGTCCAGGACAGCTGAGCTTGGCATCCAAGTCCTCAGGCCTGACCAGAAACTCAGAGTTCACCTCTAGAAACCAAACTCCATTGCCCAGGGACCCTAAGAGAATCCCCCAGAAAGGAGTGTTCACCACTGCTCCTGTGACCTTACTCTCTGCTTTGCTAAGTACTCCAGAGCTGGGAGAACTCCCCCTGCCAGAGCAGAGCCCCTGAAGAGGACCTGCCTTTTCTCCAGGACCCCAGTTGTTCTGGGGAAGCAGAAACCCAGCTCTAGGGATGCCATCGCCTCTGGGATGAGTCGGGAGGAAGACACTCTGGGGTACATGCTAGGTGGCCCTGCTCCCAGCTGCACAAGGCCTTCTCCCCTCATTGTGAGTTCACATGCCTCTGGCCTCCACCTACCTTACTTCCAGGGGCACCTCTGGCTCTGATCCTGTAGCTGTGAGCTCTCGGGAGGGAGTGGGTCTGGGCTGGGGCGGATCTGAGGATGGTGATTATGGCTGTGGTTCCGGACGTGATACGTCAGAATGCTCATCTGTTTGGTGGCTTTCTTCTTTTTTCCCTTTAGGAAAGAAAATGGAAGTGTAATTTCCCATTGCAGAAGTGCAACCCCAATGCTGAGAGGTTGAGCAACCCCAGTCTGGGACTCCTGCTAGGAGAGGCCCTAATAGGAGTTTCCCTGCTGGGTTTCAGCTCTGCTAGTCTCTACTGCCTGGTCCCCAGGGGCCTGGAGAGCTATGTCCAAGGTATCAGCAGAGACCCTCTTCCCCGCTGCCTGTTGGGTGGGGGCAAAGGTATCACAGGCCTGTTAGAAAGGAGAGCTTTTTTAGATATAGGGCCATGAGGGGAGCCCCCACTACATGTGGGAGACAGTGATGGAGCCACTGCGGCTGGGCTGGGGGTGGCCAAGGGAGCTGTGGGCAACGTGGCAGACCACTGAGTGTGTCAGGAAGGGCAGGGTCTCAGGGGAAGGAGAGAACAGCTGCTCATGTAGGTTGGCCTCTCCTCCTATGCCCACCCCTGCAGGACTCTGCTGGCCTTTGATGGCCGCCTGGAAGAGACCAAGATGGATGCTTGCCCAGCAGTGTGGGCCCTGGCTGTCCCGCAAGTGACGCAGGGCCACGATGGTGCTAACCCTGCACTGGGCACAGCTTTCTGTTGTCCACCAGTGTAGCCTTTCTTGCATTGCCTCCATGTTGCCTTCATGGTACCCACCAGCTGCCTAGGCTGGCAAGAGACATGTGCCCAGCTTATGCAGGGGGCTTCTGAGGCACTAAGAGGGGCAGTGTCTGGCCCAAGGTCCCTGAATGAGACAGCAGCATAATCCTTTCTCTTTTCCCCATCAAACCCTGGGTATTCTGGTGCTTCTTGAAGGGTATACAGGTGAGCGGTGCAGGCCAGGTCATGCCTGTCAGTCAGCAGGTGCCTCCCTGATCCACCTCACTGCCCCGCAGGCCCACTGCTTACTCCCTTCTCATGGTTACCCTCATGGCCCTAGAGGGCCCAGCAGGCCACAACCCTGGGATAAATCTCTCTGGGTACTATTCAGAACTCCCAGCCTGCTTCCTCTATTCTCAGTGTTTAAACTCTAGTTGGTTGCCTAGTTACTAGGAAGGAAAAACAGAGAACTCTGAGAACAGTCATTCATCCCTGCCCTACACAGCCTGTGACACCACAACTGGGGTTCCCCCAGAGATGGGAGCTGAACTTGCCCCTGGAGTGATCCAAGCCATCTCCCTGTCTTCCATATCCTCCTGTCTCTCTCTCTCTGAGCTCCAAACTGTGTGTGTGGGAGGCCCACCCTCAAGAAGTGTACCTTCAGCATCGCACACAGGATGCCTGCTCTCCCATTGGGAACACACGGAGATTTGTACAGTGAACAGTTGTTGCAATAGAAGGGCAGAGGTGGGAGAGGCTCTGGGAGTATTCCAGGAGGGCTGCAGGGAGGAAGGAGGCAGATCTTAACCTCAAGGCCAGACTGGAGAGTCTGGTTGCCTAGCAGTTAAAGGTTGGCTTTAGTGTCAGTCATATCTAGATTCAAGTTTTATATCTTTCTTTTAGTGACTGCCTGATCCTGGACAAATCTTTTCACCTGTCTGACCCTCTGGGTGAGTTCTATCCCCTCTCCACACCTTAGTTTTCCTCCCTGGGAGATGGGACACCCCTCCTCATTGCCCCCTAGAACCGGGCCTCAGTAAGGGGAACCAGAAGGCTGTGTCCCCGTTGCCAGCCCTTGCATGGGAGAGCGTGTAGGTGGAAGAGATGTGTTCATGGCCCGTGAGTTCTCTCAGTAACTTGGTTCAGAGCAGTTCCCAGCAAGAAAGAGAACTGAAACAGCTAGGGAATTTATCTGACAAGAGGAAGAACTGCCCAAACTGCATCTCCCAAGGGCCAGCAGGAAGTTCTCCTGGTAACCGGCTGGCCATCCCCCCAGGGAGGTGAAAGCTGGGGGAGTGGGCGTGCTGGTCTCTCTCTGCTTGGCCCCCTGGCTAGGACGGCCTCCTCTTGTCGGTATTGGGACCCTGGGGGGTTGTATATCAGTGAGCAAATATCCCTGTCCTTCTCCTTGGAGAGCTCAGAGACAGAGAGACACTTCCAGGACTTTCTACAGCAGTGGGCAGTTGAGGACTCTTGTGTCTGATTGACTCAGGTCTGAGGCTTGGCTCCTTCTTGTAGCTAGTGTGTGAACTCAAACAACTTGCTCAGCCTCTCTGAACCTAATTTATGCTCTGTAAAATGAGGATAATTTGTTGCTGCATGAGGGCTAAATGAGCTATGTACAGAGCTCATGGTGAGAGGTTGGTAAATGAGATCTACTCTTGATAGAATCCTTAACAGCAGAGTCGAGGGAAGATGCGTCCTGAGCAGAGGGACTGGCAGAGCAGACTTGCACCAGCCCCAAATTCTCAGAAGTCTTCAGATTTTGCTTAAAACAAACATATTTTTGGAGTTGAATATATAATTTGCATAAGTTCAATAGAAATTCTATTTTAAATAATAATGAAGGAAAATGGATACTCTAGAAAGAATCTCCAGGTTATGGCTGGGGCATGTGGCCCTAACCCAGGAGAAGAAGGCTACCCATTATACAGATGTGGAAGTTGAGGCTCACAGTAATTAGTTGACTAATTCAGATCACATGGCTGGGAAATGTCAGAACCAGGATTTGGACCCAGCCTGTTGTACTCTTGGGCCTAAACATGGAGCTATCGTGCCTAATGGGTGATGTCCTCTGGGGTCAAGCTGCCCCACCTTCTCCAAACATGTGCTCCAGCTGGCTGGCTGGCAGTACGCTCTGCCGAGAGAGGGGCCAGCTTGCAGCCCGCCAAGCCAGTGCGGCTGCCCACTGCCCCTGCCCCTGCCCCCTGCCCCCGTCCTGATAGCCTGTGGCCACCAGGTGGCAGCATCCCTAAATCCAGGGGCCCGCTCTTCACGCTCTTGACGCTCTTGACGCTCTTCAAGGTGGAAGAGGATGGTGTTAAGTCTGGGGGAGCCGTTCATGGGACTGCTGGGGAGGGGCACCAAGAGCTCAGGGAGGGAGTGGGAGGGGGAGAGGGTGCTTGCTTCTCTCACTCCAAATGCCCTGAAAATGCCCAAGGTGAATCCACGGCAAATCTCACCGGAGGACACCAACTCTGAGTGCGGAGATAAAGCAGGAGGCCAGAGCGTGAGACCACGCGGAACAGCAGGTGGTTACAAGCCCAGGTGCTGGGACAGACATGCTCATAGAGGTGAAGAAACCTGCCCAGGAATAGACTTAGTGCACAGCGCAGCGAGAGTGAGAGGCCGGGCTTGCTTCCTGATCGGTAAAACGAAGTAGTAATGACCCTCTCCAGGGAGGCGCCACGAGTGAAGAAATGCACGTCAAGCACTTAGCCCGGGCCAGGGCTTTGTGCTTAAAAAGCGCTCAGAATACAGGAGGATTGGTTGTTACCATGATCGTCAGGACAGACTGTTCCTGGCCCCCACTGAGCTCTCAGGTAAGAAAAAAATTACCTGTCACTTGTAGAGATGGTGCTGTGAGGGTGGATGCACAGAACGTAAACCCCTGGAGGGGGCTCTAACCTGCCAGGGGTAGGGAGCCGCAGCGAAGTCCTCCTGGAGGAGGGGATGCTTGTGCTGACTCCTGCAGAATGCCTGGTTGCTGGCCAGGTGGATCTGATGGTATGTGGGTGCTACCTGGTGGAGGCAGATGGAGTCAGATACTCAGCTGCTGGAAAGGGATCTGCCACACCTTGGCTCTATGCCCTTGGCTAATAAGATGGTAACAACAGCGATGTTGTATTTGAATTTTAAAACGATAGTAAAGTTAGTGTTGAGTGAGTCCTTGCTATATGCTATGTCCTGTGCTAAGCCCTTGTAGGAACTACATTATTTAATCCTCACTATGACTCTGAGAGAGGTCCCAGTATTATTCCTATTTCACAGAGGAGAAAGCAGAGGCACAATTAAGTAAGTAACTCACTGAAGACCACCTACCTGGTAGGTCACAGATTTGTATCTCAAACCCAGGTCTGATCTTGAAATCATCGCCCTCAACTCCTGTGCTCCTGAGGGGCAAGCCCTTTCCCCTCCCTGGGCCTTGGGTCCCCACTTTCTGATGGCTGGACTGGGCTGGGTGATCTCTTAGAGCCAGCTTTACTAGTTGCCTCCAGGCAGGAAGCAAATAGCTATGAGGAGCGCCCTGGTTGCTTATTCCTGCTGTGTTCCCTCCCGGAGTGCTGGTGGGGCCTCTTTCAGAGGGTGGCCTCCACCTGCTGGATGGGGAGCATTCTGCCCATGCTCCCTCCCCTATTCCAAGGGGCACTGCTAAGCCAATTTCATTATTGTCCTAGATTCTTTTTTTTTTAAACAAGGGACATTTATTATAAATCAACAATTTTTACATTTGTCCTAAATTCTTAATATATGTCAATTGTACTTAATGCTAAATCCAGTAATGGAGGCCGGACCACTGCCTGGTGCAGGCCTGGGGTAGGGTGCCTAGGAATTCTGAAGCCTTTTGGTATCTCACTGTGCAAGGAGTGGGCGGGGGTGGGGAGGAGCGGTGAGTCAGGCCACACGTGGCCAGTGGCAGAAGCCCCACAATTACCTCGTGCTTTTACTTCCTTTTTTCCCACTGAGCTGAAGGGCTGTCCCTCAGGCTGCCTGGGGAGCAAGAGCTGGCCCCTCCCCCTGTAGCCACAGCATCCGAAGCAGCTCTGGGGCAGTGGGCAGGGAGGGCTCTGCCGTGGACCGACTTTGTAGCAAGTTGCTTTTCCTCTCTGGGCCTCAGGGTCCTCATCTGTAGAATGGGGATAATCACAACTGCCCAGCCTCCCTTACCCTGTAGCTGATATCTTCATTTGACACCTTGAGAGGGATCAGCTTCCACTTGGTCAGCAGGATTTGCCAAGGGCTTCTTTCTTCTTCAGTTAAGAACCTATATTGAAGTATCTGCAAATCTTGAAGTCCCAATTTATCCATGACTGAAACATTGTGCTGTACACCAGAAATTGACACAACATTGTAAACTGACTATGCATCAATAAAAAAAGTAAAAAACAAACAAACAAAACAAAAACAAGAACGAAAGAACCCATATTGAAGAAACACAGCTTGGTCTTACTTAAGGAACGCAGCTGGCCGGGAAAGATGGCCTCAAACACAGCACAACACACATCAAGCAGGGCCTTTTTGTTTTTAATTAAGTGAGGTAAAAGCCTAGCATAAAGACTTTTAACTAATGTTTCAGTTTCAGAATAAAGCATATTCTGAAATTAGCATGTCTTCAAAGGCAGATTTTTAACACACCATAGGAAAAAAACCTCTGGGTGGCAATTTAGGTGGTTCCTGGTGCCTAGCAGTACTCCATGTAGACCTGACAGCAGGAGGAAGGAGGGAAAAAAAACTACTATCCCTCCACAAATAGTTGTCTTTCTTTAAGTTGTGGTCAAGGGCACATAAAAAAATTTGCCATCTTAAGTGTACAGTTCAGTAGTGTTAAGTATATTCACACTGTTGTACAATCTGCAGAAACTTTTTTCATCTTGCAAAATTGAAACGTGAAACTCATTAAACAGCTCTCCATTTCCCACTCCCTCCAGCCCTTGGCAACCACCATTCTACTCATTTCTGAGGGTTTGACAATTCTAGATACCTCGTATAAGTGGAATCATACACTGTCCTTTTATGTTCAGTATACGTCACTTAACATAATGTCTTTAAGGTTCATCCATATTGTAGCATTTGTCAGAATTTCATTCATTTTTAAGGCTGAATGATAATCTGTTGTGTATACACATATATATGTATATACATATACCACATTTTGTTTATCCACTTGTCTGTCAATGGACATTTGGGTTGCTTCCACCTTTACGCTATTGTGAATAATACTATTGTGAATATTATCTACAAATATCTGTTTAATACCTTGCTTTCCGTTCTTTTGAATGTATACCCAGAAGTGGAGTTTCTGGATCATATGTTAATTCTGTGTTTAATATTTTGAAGAACTGCCCTACTGTTTTCCATAGTAGCCACACCATTTTACATTTCCACCAACAGTGAAGAAGGGTTCCAGTTTCTCCACATCCTTGCCAATACTTGTTATTTCCTGCTGGTGTTGTGTGTGTGTTGTGTGTGTGTGTTTATTGTAGCTGTCCTAATGAGTATGAGGTGATGTCTCATTGTGGTTTTGATTTGCAGTTCCTTAACGATTCCTGACATTGGATATCTCTTCGTAAGCTGTTGGCCATTTATGTATCTTCTTTGGAGAAATGTCTACTTAAGTCCTTTGCCCATTTTTGAATTGGATTCTTTTTCTATTAAGTTATTGGAGTTCTTTACACATTCTAGATGTTAACCCTTTACCAGATACGGGATATACAAATACTTTTTCCCATTCTGTTGGTTGCTTTCTCTCTCTCTTTCATGTCCTTTGATGCATGGAAGTTTTAAATCTTGATGCAATCCAACATATCTAGTTTTGCTTTGGTTGCCTGTGCTTTTAGCGTCACATCCAAGAAGTCATTGCCAAATCTAATGTGATGAAGCTTATCTTCGAAGAGTTGTGTAGTTTTAGTTCTTACATTTAGGTCTGTAATCCATTTTGAGATAATTTTTATATACAGGATAAGTGTAAGGGTCCAGCTTCATGTGGATAGCCAGGTTTTCTTCAAATACTGATCTCAAGATAAGGTTTATGATTGATGGTGACAGTTTATCATATTTGACGCTGTTTGGTTGAATAAAATATTTTACATACCTTGGCTACAATACAAAAGAAAAAGTGTTCCAATTCATCCTTGCAGGTTTTGTTAATTTCATGTTCCCATCTTTATAGTGTTTAACAGAAGAATCTTCATTTAAAATAACACACTGCCCTCTCAGCATTGTGGGTTGTTTTCTAACAATATAAATCTCAGGGAGGTGTTAGTGGGCGGATCAATGAATCATCCCCGCTGTGGGTCACTTGCAAGGCGCCAGGGCTGCCATTTCCTGCCTGCGAGCTGGAGGCTGTGCTCTTTGCTCTCTGCACTTTCTCCATGTTCCTAATGCCACAGATTTTAAGGGTAAAGGTGGGTGTTATTGTTATGGTTTTGCTACTATGGGCTTCTAAATAAATAGCCCAGACAGCCACTGATGAGCGCTGTTTTTTGTGAGTTTGGGCCCCAGCCTCAGAGCCCACAAGCAAGCTCTGAAGCCCTAACGCAGTAGACACACAAAACCCCAAGATTCACAACATTTCCAAATTTTTGATTTGCTCATAATTTAAAATTCTTCCTAGAAGGCTGATTTTGCAACTGCTGGATAATACCCGCAAGGCAAACTGATCTCCACTGTGTGGAGTGACACCAGCAGCAGACCCTGGAGGGGCCTGTGCTGCCCGCGCAGGGTGTCCACTCTCTCCCGCTGCCTCTCACACCTCAAGCCACCTCCTACATCTGGAATGGTCATCATGAGCTGGAGGAGGACCCAAATTTCCTGGGAAGAATGCTAAATCACAGAGGCTTCTGATGCCAAGAAAAATAGCCTGGTCCAGCTTTGAGGCTGTGAGTCTCAAATGCCACCTCAGAAGCTGCTGTCACCAGGGGTAGTGCCATCTGGCTTGCTTTGGCCAAAACAGAGGAAAGGCCCTCCAGCTGTTTCTGTGGCTTTTTTTGCAAAATTAAATTGTCTGCTTTTAATTCTCCTTTACTAGCTTAATACAAATGGGAGTTTCAAAACTGGTGACAGACAGAAACCTCACTTTGGAGTGGAAGACAGATTGCACATGACCTGCATTTCAGTCTGGGACAAAGAAATGGATCCTGGAAACTTCTAGGGAGTGGAGGCTTTGGTGGCAGTAGGATGCCTAGGCTTTGGAGCTCCTGGACCATCCCCATGTGTACATGTGCTCTGCGCCCGTGGGGGCTAAGAGCTGTTTCCACACACAGAACAGAAGCTTGCCAGACTTCCCCGCATCAGGACCCTACCCCAGAGCCAAGTTCCAGCTCATTTATGTGTATTTCTAAGTGGGGCTCCTGGACCTCTTCCCAAGGGGCAGACTGGACTCAAAGGGAACTGGTTTCCTCTGCATCCAGCCCTGGGTGGCCAAGCATATGAGACAACCCCTGCCCTCAAGGAGGTCCAGGCCCTGCAGGATATAGTCTCTCAGACAAGTGCCACCAAGGGGGACCTGGGAGGGATGCATGAGGCCAAGGGAACCCCAACAATGTGCCAAGGGGACAGGAGGGCTTCGTCAAGGAGGTGATGTCAAGGCCACTCTTGAAGAACCAACAGGAGTTGACTAAGTTAATAAAGAGGAGCGGGCATCTCAAAAAGGGGACGTGCGGGAGCCAAGGCTCACTCAAGTGCGAGGGAGCCAGATGTCGGAGAACTGTATGAGCAGGAGCAGGCAGCTACTTCTTCAGCCCTCTGCACAGGCCCCTGAGGTTCTGCTGTCATCACTGCCCCCGGCTCCTCCTGGCTCTTCCCCTCCAGTCTCTCCCTTGACCCTGTCAGAGCCCCAGAGTTGAGTGGGGTTGATGCCGCATGTTGGCCTTCATCACTTAGCTTGTTTTCCTGTCTCTGCTGTTCTGTTGAGTGCCCTAAGAGGTATCTTAGGGGAATAGCCACAGACCCTCATAAAGAATATACAGTCACTTCCCCCAGAATAGGGGAGGCCATCGAAGAAAGAAGGCCCAGCGTAGAGTCTGGACGGTACCATATCCAGAGAACCTGCAGCCTGGGGCTTTGGAAGGCAGTGTGGCTCTGGGGTCAGGTGGACTGAATCCTAATCCCGCCTCCACCACTAGTGAATCAAGGGATTTGGGCAAGTCGTATAAGCTCTCGGGGCCTCAATTTCCCATTTCCAAAATGGCAATGGAGTGAGGATTAAGTGAGACTGAGGTTGTGTGTGTAAAGCACAGCTCATAGAGACATCAGCTGGCAGGACTGTACTGACTGCCTTAACCTAGACGAGAGAGGCCCTAGCCTGTCTTCTCCAGAACTGCTACGTTATCTTGTTTTATTAAGTTTTTCTCTACATATTCTCTATATCTCCATTATAATGAAGGTTTGGCTGGTTTAACACAAATCTAAAGCAGTGGCCCCAAGGAGAGGCAAATGTACTTCTCTCTTACCTAGTAGGCCAGGTGTAAGCAGTCCAGGGCTCATATTGCTGCTTCCATTGTCAGCAGCCTGAGCTCCCTCTGACCTGTCTCTCTGCCAACCCCAAAGTGTTGCCCTCATCCATGTGGGTCCAAATGGCTCTTCCCCCCATGTCTGCATCCCAACTGGCGGGAGTGAGGCAGAGAGAAAAGCCCGTGGCACATCTTTCTCCTTTAGAGGCATGACCTGGAGATGCCCCCATCACTTCTGCTCACATCCTTTGGCCTGGCCTTAGCTGGGGCCAGACCTAGCTGCAGGGGAGGCTGGGTGGCCGTGCGCTCAGTGTTCAAATGGGGGGGGGGTGCTCTCCTAATATAGGAGAAGGGGAGACCAGATATTGGGAGACAATTGAGTGTATTCTTTTCTTTGCCTGCTAGCCCACTCCTCCAGGGTGTGAAAGCTCAGGGCTGGGCTCTGGTGCTGTAGATTTATTCACACGGAGGGAGGCAGACTCCCTGGGACTGCTGTGGTGAAAAGCCCCACAATCAGTCCTCCATCTTCTGAGGGTGCAGAGCAAGGGGACAGCCTACAACAGCAGCACGAGGAGGGTGGTTTAGTTGGGGGAAGGCTTCCCGGAGAGGTGGGGCGCTGCCTGTGGAAGCTGCCGTGCTTCTGCACTCAGCTCGGTACAGGCCTCTGTGCGCACAAGGGTGGCTGGCGGCCAGTCGTTGGTACGGAGAAAGGGATGGCTGGAGGGAGGACGTTTGCGATGATTTTCTAGTCAAAAGATGCAGTATTTCTCTGAACGTTCGAGTCTGTTCTGAGACGCAGGCTCACAAGGTGAAAGACTTTTTGCTTTATTTTTAGGTAATGTTTGAAAAAGGTAATATAGTCACCTAGTTCACAATCTTTGAAAAGAGAAAAAAAGGAGTAGAGTTCAGAGTCTCTCACCCCTCTCAACAGGTAAGCGTGATCAGGAGTGTTCTGCACGCTTTTGAGATACTCTTTCTGCAAGTCCAGCAAACATGAGCATGTAGTGCAGCCGGGCCTGCCTCTCATCTAAACACGGTCCAGGACCCTGCTCTGTGAAGGTGTCCTTGAGGCCAGCAGCCCACGTTCTCCCCAGGGGTCTCTTCCTCTTAACATCACTCTCCCTGTCCTATGATATTTCACCGAACTAGCCCGAGCCACGACAACAAATATTTCATACCCTCCACGCATGACATTTTTCACATGTGCTTTACCAATGTGCGTCTTCGACCTGAACCCAATGTCCCGGGAAAGATGTCTTTTCCACATGGTCACTAATATAATATAAAAAGCATTTTCCCCTTCCCTCAGCCCCAGGGGGGAGCTATATCATGAAAATGGAAAAGTGATGAGAAAATGAGAAATCCTGCCCACAGTGCTCTCTCTCCAAGTGGTTTTCCAGAGGCTCCCTGGGACCGCGTCACCTCATGAAGCGTAAATCACCAGTCAGGCCTGCTTGGAGCTGTCACCCAGTGGCCCAGTACGTGGCTATTTCTTTTTGGTGGCCATTGACCCCACATGCCCCTGCTATGTAAGTGTGGTCCTCTGCCTGCGATCGGCAGGCCTGGCACTGGAAGGCCCCCCCACCCCGCCGTGGGCTCATTGGCAGCAGTCACGCCTTGCAGATCTGCAGGGTTTCTAGGTGAGGCCCACGACCACCGCGGTTCAGCCATTTGGAGGCAAAGTCTGCAGCTGCGAGGCTTGCCACAGACCACAGGGTGCCTCCAATGCTTTCCAGTAAAGCCCGGGGGCTCTCCACTCAGCTTGGCAGCCTTTGCGAGCCCTCAGTACAAGCCATGGCCTGGCCTGCCTGGAAACCTGGCTAAAACACCAGGGCTAGGGCTTAGTGAGTACCAGCCGCAGTCTGCCTCTCCTTCCCTCCCTCTCCCCTTCCCTCTAACTCCCAACACGCCCAAGTTATCAATAATTGCAGCTCAGAGAAGCAAAATTTCCCTTAGTCTCTTGCTCTTGGATACATAAAAAAACCTCCAAGCCCTACTCTCTGTAAGAAAGTTCATAGTTTGTGGGTGCTAGGGGGCACTGTTGGGCAACTTTTGTGTGCTCGAAAGGTCTTGCCTGCATTTTAAAAAAAAAATTATTTTTTAGAACAATTTGAGGTTCACAGCAAAAATGAGCAGAAAGTACAGAGAATTCCCATATACACCCTCTCCCTAAACACGTTTAAACAGCCTCCTCCACTGTCACCATTCTTCACCAGAGGGATGCATGTGTTATAATCTGCATTGACACATCATTGTCATCAAATCCCATAGTTTACATCAGGGTTCACTCTTGGTGCTGCACCTTTTGTGGGTTTTTGGCAAATATATGACAGGTATCAACATTATATTATCATACAGAGCACTTCCACTGCCTTAAAAGTCCTCTGTGCTCTGTCTATTCATCCGTCCCTCCCTCCCCTCTGTTTCTGGCAACCATCTTTATTGCTCCATAGTTTTGCCTTTTCCAGAGTGTCATATGGTTGGAATCCCACAGTATGTAGCTTTTTTCAGATTGGCTTCTTTCACTTAGTTATATGCATTTAAGTTTCCTCCATGTCTTTCCATGGTTTGATAACTTGTTTTCTTTTAGTGCTGCATAATCTTCCATTATCTGGGTGTACCACATTCACCAATGGAAGGATGTCTTGGTTGCTTCCAATTTGGGGCAGTTATGAGTAAAGCTGCTATAAGCATCTGTGAGTGGGTGTTTGGGTGGACAGATGCCTTTAACTCATTTGAGTGAACATCAAGGAGCATGACTGCTGGACTCATGCCTGTATATGTAGAGGCAGGTGCTCGGATTGGGGGGTGGGGTGCAGACTGCCTCAGATTCATTCAGGGCCAGAACTCCCCCACCTCACTCCTTCAGAGCCCCTGCTCCCTCTTGGTGGCACAGGTACCCTGAGAGGTGTGAGTGACAGGCCTGCATCTTCCCTCCTCCCTCTCTTTCATTCTTTACTCCACAAATGTGAGGGCCTGGAGATTTTTCACTACAAACTGATTTTTTTTTCCCAATACCATCATTTAAGAAAATCAAATACACAACTTTTCATTCATCAGTGGTGTTTTGCTGTCATTGTTGAAATGATTAATGTCACAACTCTAATTTGGTCTGTTTGTTGCAAACACACAGCTGCATGGACATTCAAATTGGTTATGAGTTGAATGGATAAAGATCACATCTTACACACACACACATGATGGAATACTACTCAGCCATAAAAAAGAATGAAATAATGCCATCTGCAACAACATGGATGGATCTGGGGGGTATTATATTTAGTGAAGTGAGTCAGATGGAGAAAGACAGATACTGTATGTTATAACTTATATGTGGAATCTAAAAAATAAAACAAATTAAAAAATAAAATTTTAAAATTAAAAAAATAAAACAAATGAATATAATAAAAAGGAAATGGATTCACAGATATAAAGAACAGAATAGTGGTTACCAGTGGGGAGAGGGAAGGGGTGAGGGACACAAGAGGGCTAAGGCATTAAGAGGTACAAACTACTATTTATAAAATAAACTACAAGGCTTTGTTATACAGCATAGGGAATATAGCCAATATTTTATATTAACTATAAATGAAGTATAATTATAAAAATGTTGAAGCACTATGTTGTACACCTGAAACTAATAGATCATTGTAAATCAACTATACCTCAATTTAAAAAGAAGCTTATGGTGCTTCACCCTGAGGAATTGAATTCCCTTGTGATCCTTAGGGAAAGCTGTTCTAATCTGCAAGCACCCCAGTCTAGCTGGGAGCCACCAGGACTTGGCACCTCTGCCTTGTGGATTCTCTTTCCTCAAACAAGAAACTGGGGGATAATTTGGGGCACAGAATATGGTATTTTAAGCACTTTGTCTCAGTTGTCAACATTTTAAAATCAGGAGTCTGGAAATAGAAACCTTCTTTGCAGCTTCTCTTGAAAAGTCAGAAAATGAGGACACCTGGGACTTCTGTTCCCACAGGGCACCAGTCTCGCCCTCAAGATGAGCTGGACCCTCAGTCCCCCTTTGCCCCAGCCCCCTCCAGCCCATCTCACCCAGCTGTTTTACATTCTAGGCTCCTGTAAGCCTTTGAATTTGCAGCCTTCGTGTGAGGTATGTGGTAACCTCCTATACCAAGATGTGATTTTTCTTTAGTATGGGAGTCCCCACAGGACCAATTAACAGAAATCACCACAAAGGCTCAAAGTTCTACTGGTGAGTGGGGGCCAGACATCCTGGGGTGACCTGTCTAGGCTGGTCCTGCTACAGTGATTCCTGGTCTCTGGTCCTGAGACTGTGTGGCAGGCCCAGCTGTGAACACTTGACATGTATCCACTAATTACATTCCTTCAATAGCGCTATGAAGTAGGGGCCTTACTTCATTTTACCGATGGAGGAACTGAGGCACAGAGAAGTTAAGTCATTCATCCAAGGTCACATGATAAGTGGACTCTATCTTCAAAGTCTATGACCTTAAGCTCCTGGACAGCCCTGGGGCCTGACTGGACCCCTCAGGAGAGCTGGGTCTGGCCTTTGGGAATGGAGGGGAGCCATCTAGGGTCTCCCCAGGACTCTAGGCAGGAAACCTGGGGGTGCTCCTCGGGGCTCAGTCAGTGGGAACACTGACAGGAACCTGGATGCCGGCTGGAGGAAAATCTTCAGGCTCCCACTCCGTGTTAGCCTCCGAGCAGGCAGGCTCACCTCTCACCTGCCTGTGCATTTCATCCCAGTCTCAAATTCAACGAAAGGCTGCCATTTACTCAGTGTTTACTGTGTGCCAAGTGCCCTAGGTTCGTTGTCTTATTGAACCTCCTGGACGACTATTTTATATCAACCTATCACGCCCATCTTATGAGGAGGAAAACTGAGGTATAGAGTCCCCTCACTTGCCTAAAATCCAAGAGTTTGCCAGTGATGGGCAGGCTACAAACGCAGGCATAGACTGAGATGCCCCCTTCACATCTCTGCTCTCTCCGAAGCTTACCCTTCACCCCTTGCACCCCTCCTTTATTCTGACTTCTGGGCCCGGCTCCAACCCCCGGCCCCTAAGTGGCCCCTGCAGTCTCTCCTTTCAGCCCCCGAACCGTGGGCTGCCTTCAGCCTCTCGTCCCATTCACTCATTTATTAGATCCAGCTGCTAATTGTGAAGTTCATATCTACCATCTTATTCATTGCTAGCTTGACCTAATCATTTTTGAAAGGAACAATATAATCTACTATCCATCATGTTCTCATCTCTTTTCCATTTTAATCCTGTCAAACTTGGCTTTATCTATTTCCAGATCATGCTATTAGGTGCCTACACATTCCCCATTGGTAAACGTTTGCCTTACTGTTTCCTTAGTCTCATAAGATAGTGGTACTGTATTTCTTTTGGTTAATGTTTGCCTGCTTAATTTTGTTTCTATCCCATTTATTTTCTAATATTTTGCTTTAGGTGTAGTTTCTTTCATTCAATAATCGAGCACACACTTATCAAGGACCTACTGTATGCTGAGCACCGGGCTTGGCCCTGAGGATTCAGTAGTAAACAAGTGTGTTGGTGCACTAGTTTCTTACGGCTGCTGTAACAATCTGCCACAGACTCTCAGCCTGTGCCGTTCTGGAAGCCAGGAGTCTGAAAGCAGTATCTCAGGGCTGAAACCAAGGTGTTAGCAGAGCCATGCTCCCTCAGAAGCTGTAGGAGAGAAACCTTTCCTTGTGTTTTCCCACTGCTGGGGCCTGCCGGCATTTCTTGGCTTGTGGCTGCATGACTCCAAACTTCAAGGCCAGCATCTTCAAGCTCTGCTCCCTCTGCATAGGACCCCCTCCTCTGTGTATGTGCCTCCCTCTGCCTCCCGTTTATAAAGATACTTGTGATTGCATTTCATCCTACCTGAATAATCCAGGCTAATATCACCACCCCAAGATTCATAATTTAATCACACCTTTGCCATACAAGTTATTGTTCATTCTTTTACCGTATCAGGTGACATTCAAAGGTTCCCGGATTAGGAAGTGAAAATGTCTTGGGGCCATTATTCAGCTTTCCACAGTCAGGAAGCTTTCCTTCAGGGACCTAGCATTCCAGAGAGTCAGGAAAGGAAGGAGCAGTGATGGGTGTGTAGCTGGGGTTGGTTTGGGGACAGCGACGCTGTCAGAAAAGGCCCCAGAGAGATTCTGGTTCACAGGAGGCTGAATGAAGTCAGGCACAAGACATTAAGTGCAAATGCCCTGAAGCAGCCACTTGGCTGGTCGGGAATCATCTGTGAGCAGGAGAGAGGGTGTGGGGAGGAGGCTAGAAAACCAGGTAGGGCACAGGCAGCCCCCGAAGGGCCTTATGGGCTGTGATGAAGGGTTTGGATTGTTTCCCAGGGCAACAGTGAGCTGCAGGAGGGCTTCCAGCAGTGGAGCGGTGTGAGCTATTGAGCTGCACAGCGCTCACAGATGCCCCTTCCTCAGGAACCCTCCCCTGTGCCATCGGGGATGACTCGGGGAGGCTGCGTCTCAGGCTGCACCACTGCCCAGATACAGGCCTTTCAGGACCCAGTCGCTTGCCCCTTATGCTGGGCACCCCCCACCATGTTGCAGTCATCCCACTGAGCATGTGACACCCACGTTTGTAATAGGGCGCTCCGGATGATACTGGACTCCACAATCCTGGATGGCTAGACGTGGGTAGAGAGGGGGAGACTTCAGATCTCTGCTCTGACCTTGAAGCAGTGCTGCCCACTTGAAGCTTTAAGAAGCCAGACTGTCTGGGTTTGAATCTGCATTCAGACACTTACTAACTGTGGGGCCCTAGGGGAGTCCCATAACCTCCTTGTTTCTTTTCCTCCTCTATAAAATGGAGACCAAGTGGCTGGAGACTGCCTTCCAGTGTCGGTGTGAAGATTCAAAGAGATAAAACAGGCAAAGGGCTTATGGCAGGAAACAGGTATTAAATGTTAACTATTGTTATTCGATTTTTAGTTCCTGTAGGAGACAACTTTGAGAGCAAGCTCTTCCTTTGTTTTCTGAAAGAGGGAAAATAACTAACAGGGCATTTGATTTTCTATAGGAAAAGCCAAGATGCTTTTCTGAGATGGAGAGCTTCCAGGCAACAAAATAAAGACACTTCAGAGTTTTGTTTTGTATAATCACATAAAATGTTGTCTTCATTCGGGGCAGAACTGTGTCTCTTGCCAGTCTGCTTGCAGAAATAAAAAGTAATCGATTTCCCTCTTGGGTGGCAGAAAGCCAGAGGTTCCTGGAGTTGGGGGAGTGCAACATGGCTGGGGCTCTCCCATGCGGAGGAAGTGCCAGCCAGGGACCCCAGGGATGGTGGGTCAGGAGGAACCTGGGGCTTCTGCTGGATTTAGGACTTTGAGCCTGGCCACACCCAGGAGCTAGTGGGGTTTTCCATCATGCTCTGTGGTTCCCTCCTGCTATTCTTCCCAGCAAGCCTGGTTCTAGTTGGGCTTTAGGGTATTGGAGGAGCATCCCTGGCGGCATTTGGGGTGGGGGACCCTGGGGCTCAGCAGGGACTGAGAAAGTTTGTTATGAGGTGGCAAGGGATCACTAGAGAAAAGGAGGGTGGGGAACTTGAGTCAGGAGGTTAAACGAGAGAATAGTAGCAGCCAGGATTTGAGGGAAGGGCAAATTCAACCCGCAGACTCTCAGCAACACTGGGGAGGGGAACCTGATAAAAGCAGCCATACTATGACCGAGTAAGCTGAAGGCTGGGTCTCTTATGCTCTGTAGGCATGAAAGGGAAGCCTGAACCTTTGGAACAGTGAGTATCTGGGCATCTGGGTTACAGATAAGATTTTTCATCTTTGTAGTAGCCCTATAAGGTAGGTACTGTCAGGTGGCTCGTTTTCAGGTGGGGGAACTGAGGTACAGAGAGGGTAAGTATCAAGTCCTCAATCACACAGCTAGAAAGGAGCAGAGCTGGAATCAGCCCTAAGTCTGTCCTGGTCCCCCCAGGAAGCAGGCCCTTACCTCTGCTCTGCAGTAACTGCAGTCATGGACTCCTGCTCAAGGCCTCCCAGTGAGGAGAGTTTCTGGGGAATTCCTGCCCTGGAGAAGCTGGTGGAAGAGAAGCCCCTTCTTGGGTATTCTCAACGCAATTCAGGACTTCTTACTCACTCCTGGGCCCCACCCTTCTTTTCTCAACGAGGAGGCCGCGTCTGCTGGTGATCGCGAGGCAGTATGTAGAGTATTTGGAACATGGATTCAGTAGCAGCCTCAAAACCCGAGGTTGACATCACAGCCTCAGGGCGGTCCTGGAAGTGCTGGGATCCCCAGCGTGGTCAGCCTTTTCCTGCTGGTCTGCCAAGACGCCGGTAGATGGCGCTCCAACCCTGCTCTGCCGTCCGTGGTACTTGCACTTCGCGCTCCAGACCCCAAGGTCTGCCCGCCCATCCCAGACTCACGGGGAGGTGCTGGCACTTTCAGAGCAAGAGCTGTCCTTTTCACTGTCCTTTTAGCAGACGCTGATGGGACACCTGCTGAGTACTAGGGCCTGTGCAGTGTGCTGTGTGTTCAGTGTTCACCGTCCAGTGGGGAGGCCATTGCAATTCATTGTGCCCACCACTAGGACAGGAGGGTCCTGGGCAGGAGCTTGAGGGCTGGGGAGCACTGAACTCCTGCACTGGCTGGCCTCACACTGTCTGGGTGGAGTTAGTGTTCTCATAGAGCAGTGCCCTGGGGCATGTTTGGGACCAGGCACCCCAAGGCATACAGTGGGTCCCCAAGAGATGAAGGAGAGTAGACAGGGGCATTCTGTAGGCAGTATGGGGAGCTGGTGGCAGCTGCACCAGCCGTGGCAGTAGCAGTGGTATGCTCATTTCCTGGGGGCTTCTCAGCTCCTCAGTTTCCGCATGGACTCTGGGTATCTGCTCTGAAGCTGCTGTCACGGTGGGTCTCAGGATGTCCACCACAGCCAGGCCTCAGGACTGCACCCAGCCTTGAAAAGAGGTCCAGCTGCAGATCCCCTGGGAGAGCCACCAGTGGAGAAGCAGGGAACAAGTGGAGGGGACTGGGTGACAGACAGAGGGAAGACGACCCTGCACTCAATGCCTATAATGTGGCCGCACTGTACTGGGCACTGCATCCTATGTTATCCTCCCATCAACCTTTTCAAGAGGCATAATCTTCCCTGTGAGGCAGATGGGATCAGAGATGTTCAGAGGAAGGACAGTCTCAGGTCCAGGTGTACACTGGGCGGGCAGATAGCAGATGAAAAACTGTACTGTTAACACATGGAGTCGGGGGTTTGGGGGAGAGTAGGGCCAGCCTCCCACATCTCCACCTTGGCTGGTGTTGGAGAGGGGGCCTGTTAGTGGACGTCTGAGTACAGAGCTGGTCAGTGTCTCTTCATGAGTCAGGCCTGCTCTGGAGTCATACCTCCAAATCACCTGGGTGCCTGGCCAAGAGGCACATTGCCTCCGGGGGCCCAGAGGACAGAGGACTGAGGGTCAGACCTGCAGCCCTTCCTGTCCTTACACAGGACCTGGGTCACCTGGCCCACCTTCAGGAGCTTCTGTGTTTTCATTTGCCTGGCTCTGGTTCCTGATTGAAGTTCAGTCTACAGCCTAATTCTGAGCCCAGGTTAACCAATAACCATCCAACCCAGGCTGACTTTCACCCCCACTCCCAAAGCAACTGCTCAAAAGCGGTCCCTTGGATACTCTCCCAGCCGTGCTTGATCCCCAGTCTTTCTTTTTTCTTCCTTCAAATAGTTCATTATTTTGCACGAAGATTTCTCTTTTCTTTGACTTTTTATTCTTCATATATAACCTGATGAAAGGGCCCCAGTTATTTCAGAATATATTCTGGGCCCTATTCTGTGCCCAATTACACACCATCTATAGCTGATTTTCATGAAATTTAAATAACAAAGAATGATGCTTATGTCAGTTCTTCCTTATAAAAATACACCCTTGAAATCCTCTCTCATTGGAAAGCTGCAGCGTGTCCGCAGTGTAACAGCTTGTGAGAGTGTGTATGTGTACTGCTTCATTAGAAGTGCACGCAGAGGTGTGTCCTGGTAACAAGAGCTAAATTTGCACTCATTGTCCCCAAGTGGAAACAGACTGCCTGGAACACCAGGACTTGGCAGCACCTGCCAGTCCCTGTAGTAGTGTCAGACCAGGGCAACCTGACACAGGGAGGTCAGAGATTCCATCCTGTGGGCAATAGATCCAAGGAGGGCATGTGTTGACAGAGGCTCAGGGGCATTGCAGGTGGACCATGCAGGATGTCTCAGTGGCAAGACATTAAGTACTTAAACTGGGCTTACTCCTCATGAGCCCCAAATGGTGGTCTGCATGCAGCTTGGGGGCTGCATGCCTCAAAGCCCAGGCAGAGGAAGGGTCTGAATCCTTGAAAGCTTGACCAAAGTCCTGGAGCTGAAGGTGGTGGCTAAGAAACCAGAGGGCTTGATGGGACCCTTGTGATGAGGCTGCTCTGTTGAACTATGGGCTGATGGTATTTGACACTCAGTTTTCAGTTTCCCTCTTCTGGGTTGAATTTCTCATGTGGGGCCTAGCAGAGAAGAGCAAAGTGAGTCCCTGGATGGGGGCTGTCAAGGGCTGGTGATAGCAGAGCAATTGGGACTTGTGGAAGAGGAGGTTCTGCCCAGACCTCAGCCTTCATTCCTTGCATCCCAAAGCCCACTTCCTCTCCCTCTGTGCACATTTTGTGTAAGTTTCACAAAAACTTCCTGCCTCTAAGTCTCCCCTCAAGGAAGCTGAACAGGAGCAGAAGGGCACCCACAGTCACAGGAGCCATTCTGGGTGACACTTCTGGTCTAATACCTGGACCCCCATAGAAATGTCCCCATTCATTGCCACCTCTGGTCCTAAAGTCATCAGAACTGAGTCTTTGTTGTTTTGAAGCTGTCAGGAACCTGGGATAAGGCTGAAATTCTCGCTGATCTGACCTTTGCAGATGCCATGGGATGAGTCCAAGGGCATTTAGCTTTGACTAAGACCTCAGCACCTGATGAGCAGATTTACAAATGAATGGTGTGAAGGTGCTTCAAAGTAAAGATTGTCTTAAATACCCATTCTTAGCACTTACTGTGAGGGATAAGTAGACAGAGCTGGTGGCTGGTGTCCGAAGCCCAGATGGCCCCAAGTTCTGCTCCACCTGTTGCTACCTGTAGAAACTCAGGCCCTTAATTGGCTTCTTACCTTCTCGTCTGGCAGACCCTCTGAAGAGCCAGGCCAATGGCTTTAACCTGCAAGCCATCCTCTCCTGCCCCATCCTTGCCTCTGGGCTTACAGTCCCACTCCAGTAGCCAGTACTGTCAGCACTCTCTAGCCCAGTGGTTCTCAAAGTATGTTCCAAGGACCCCTGGGGGTCCCTGAGACCCTAACATGGGCTCTGCAAAGTCTTTGCTTTTCCAGCTACATATTTTGTTTGGCTCCATTTTTATATACTGTAACAACACATCAGATCAGCTTCAATGCAAAAGTAGATACATGAATCTAGTTGTCTTCTATTAAGCCACATTATTAAAGAGATTTTTTAAATGTGAAGCACTGTTACCCTTCTCACTAATTTTTTGTTTTGAAAGATAGTTATTTTTCATAAAAATGTTACATGTTAACAAGAAATGAGCTTATTAGTGTTATTTCATTTATTTCAGCTTTATTGAGGTATAATTGACAAATAAAATTATAATGTATTTAAAGTGTACAACTTTAAAGGGATGATTCGATGTATGTATACATTGTGAAAGAATTTCCAATATGGAGTTTATTAACATGTCCATCATTATCTATCTAAATATTGGTAAAAATACTTAAGTTGTACTCTCTTAGCAAATTTCAATGATATAATGCAGGTATTATCAACCACAGTCATCGTGTTATACATTAGCTCCTGAGAACTTACTCATCTTATAACTGAAAGTTTCTTCCCTTTTTACCAGCCTCTCCCTATCTTTCCTACTGCATCCCCAGCCCCTGGCATCCACCCTTTCACCATCCTACTCTGTGTTTCTGTAAGTTAAACTTTTTTTTTTGATTCCACATGTAAGTGATATCATGCAATATTTTTTTTCTTCTGTCTGACTTATTTCGCTTAGCATAATGCCCTCCAGGTATATCCATGTTGTCACAAATGATGGGATTTCCTTCTTTTTTAAGGCTGAATAATATTCGATTCTGTATATATATAATATATATTATATATATGTATACAGACACACGCACATACCACATTTTCTTTATCCATTCATCTGTTGATGGACACTTAGGTTGTTTCCATGTCTTGGCTATTGTGAATGACACTGCAATGAACAGGGGAGTACAGATATCTCTTCCAGATACTGATTTCATTTCCTTTGAAAATATACCTAGAAATGGAATTGCTGGATCATATGGTAGTTCCACTTTTAATTTCTTGAGGAATATCCTGTGTTTCCATCTTCCTATCAAAAGTGCACAAGGGTTCCCTTTTCTCCACATTCTCACCAGGATTTCTTATCTTTTGTCTTTTTGACAATAGACATCATAACAAGTATGAGGTAATAGCTCATTGCAGTTTTGATTTGCATTTTTCTGATGATTAGTGATACTGAGTACATTTTTGTATGTCTGTTGGCCATTTGTATGTCTTCTTTGGGGAAAAGTCTATTTGGATCCTTTGCCCATTTTAAAATTGGGTTATTTTGGGTTTTTGCTATTGAGTTTTATGAGTTCCTTGCATATTTTAAATATTAACCCCTTATCAGACACATGGTTTACAAATGTTTTCTCCCATTCCATAGGTTGCCTTCTCACTGTATTGTTGATTTCCTTGCTGCACAGAAGCTTTTTAGTTAGATGTAGTCCAACTTGTTTATTTTTGGTTTTGTTGCCTTTACTTTTGGTGTCAAATCCAAAAACATTATTGCCAAGACCAATGTCAAGGAGCTTAACCCCTCATGTTTTCTTCTAGGAGTTTTATAGTTCCATGTTTTATGTTCAAGTCATTCATCCGTTTTGAGCTGATTTCTGTGTATGCTGTAAGATAGGGGTCCAGTTTCATTCTTTTGCCTGAGAATACCCAGTTTTCCCAACACCATTTATTGACAAGACTGTCCGTTCCCCATTGTATATCCTTGGCTCCTTGGTTGAAAAGTAATTAACCATATATGCATGGATTTATTTCTGGGCTTTTTTTTTTTCTGTTCCATTGATATACATGTCTGTTTTTATGGCAATACTATACTGTTTTGATTCCTATAGCTTTGTAATACAGTTTGAAATTGGGACATTGATGCCTCCAGCTTTGTTCTTTCTCAAGATTGCTTTGTCTACTTGAGGTTTTTTTGTTTGCCCAGGGAGCCTACTTTTTTCTTAGTGGCTCCTGGTAGTTGAAGTCATGCCAAAACCCATCAGTGTCCCAAAGGGGAGGAGGATCACAGTCAGTCCCTAGATGGAGGCTGATTTGAAGCTGGACCCTTAGGCAGTAGCTTGTAAAGTATGTAGTCAAACTCCTTTCAGGGAAAGACTTGTAGACAGGTGATTTTGCCTGTTCCTTCTGTGCTGAACCGGACTTGGGATATTTTTCTGCACAGTGCATATCACTACCTGACAGTCCTATTTGATATTTATTTGATTACTGACTCTCTGCCCTCTAGTAGATAAGCTCTTTGAGGGGAGGTCCTTTGTCTTGCTTTGTTCACTGCTCAATCCTCAGTGCCTCGAACTGAGTCTGGCCTCACTAAACAGAAGTGATGAATGAATGGTGTAAGAGTGCTGACAGCACTCCCAGGCTCTCTGGGTGGCTGGAGTTTCCAGTGGGGGATGCATCTCAAAGTGCTTCCTGAGCCCTAAAGTGCTCTATATGCTAGAGCCTGCGCATATGGTTCCCTGTATCTGAATACAAAGTACACAATTCTAGATGCTTGCACTGAGCAAAGCCAGGTGCACCTTTGCAGCTTGTGCCCGGAGGTGGGTCCTTGTTCCAGGTGAGTAGGTGAAAGATTACCGCAGTGAGGACCTGGGGTGAGGCCCACTCCTGGAGAGATCATGGCTGCATCTGGCAGGTCAGGACCCCCTTTTCTGCTGGCCAGTCCTAGCTGTGGGCAAGGCCTGGGCTGCAGCTTCTGTGAAGGATACTCCAGGACCAGCCCTGCGGATTCCTGTAGAAATGGCCTTCCAGAGTGCTGGTCTCCTCAGCCAGTCCCACTGGATCCTTACATCTGACAGGGATTGGGTCAGGGTCATTTCTAATAGAGAGCTTAGACTTGCTGGGGAATTCGGGGGAAGGTCCGGGTTGTTTGAGAGGGACAGTTGGCCCTTGGAAGGGAGCTCATTGCCAGGCCCTGAGCATAGGCAGTGGTGTTGCTTGACTGACCTATCCCAAGATGCCCTGAGGCAGAACTTGTTTGGGCATTTTCATGCCCTCATTGGAGGAACTGGCTGAAACTTGGGAGAAGATTCCCGAGAGGGGGCCATTGCCTCACCATCCCTCAGGCTCTCGTGGTTCCCAGACTCTTAGGGACCAGCAACTTCCTTTTCCAAACTCTGGGGCTTGTGGCCTGACATAGACTTTTGTCCCATTTCTAGGGACTGGAGGGAGAGTTTGGATGCAGAAACTCTGGGATTTCTGGAGTGTGCCGAAGCTTCCTGGCAATGACATACAGTACTTGAAATCAAGGTCATCCAAGGAAATCAGGGATGGCTGGCCACCACTTTTTCAAATGGATTCTTTGCCATCTGAAATATGGGATTTGAGAATAGGATACGCCCATGAGAGAAACACCGGGAATTCTCAGGAAGATTGTCACACAAGCACAGATAATGCATTTCAGTCTGGCTTCCTTGATCAGCCACATGGCACCAGGTGCTGACCCAGTTAGGAAATCCCTGAATCTTAGAGCACTTGGCTAGTGAAGCTTCAAAAAATTAAGTCCAAGCACCTAGTATTTTGTCTAAACACACATGAGAATAATGATAAAAAGCAACAACAACAACAAATACCTCCAAATAGCCGGATTGCCAATACATCTTTAGCCTGACCTGGGAAGAGAAAGGGTCTGGAGTGAGCAAGCCTTGATGGAGCCCTGAGCCAAATGGAACGTGACCCCAAGTCAGCTTCTCTGCAGGGAACCCTGAGATTTGTATCACACACGATGCTAAACCAAAGCAAAGTAGAACGCTTGGTGCCTGAATTCAACATGAAGCCAAGCATCAGTTTTCTAAGGCTGTTAGAAGTCGTCATCAATATGGTCTTTAAACCATATCTTCCTGGGACTGAACTGATAATTCATTTCTCCAGAGCTTTCTTTTTGCAGTAAAAAGGAAAAACAAACAAAATGGAAAAAAAGCAAAATTCAACATAGAATTACCACGTGAGCGAACAATTCCACTTCTGGGTATTTACCCAAAAGATTTGGAAGCAGGGGCTCAGACAGATACCTGTACACCCATGTTCATAGCAGCATTTCTCACAATAGCCAAAAAGTGCAAACAACCCAAATGGCCATCAATAAATGAAAAGACAAAATGTGGTTCTGGACATACACAACAGAATATTATTCAGCTTTATAAAGGAAGGAAGTTCTGACATGTGCTGCAACGTGAACACGAGCCTTGAGGACATTATGTTAAATGAAATAAGCTGGTCAAAAAGGACAAATACTGGATGTTTCCATTTGTGTGAGGTACCAAGAGTAGTCAAATTCACAGAGACGGAAAGTAGAATGGTAGTGGCCAGAGGCTGGGGAGAGGGGAAACTGGGGAGTTATTGCTTAGTGGTGCAGAGTTCCTATGTGGGATGATGAAAAAGTTATAGAGAGGAATGGCGGTGATGGTTGCACAACAGCGTGACTGAACTTAATGCCACTGAACCGTACACTTAAAAGTGGTAAAGCTTATGTATATTTTACCACAATAGAACAAAACAAAAACAGGAGCATGCCCACTCATGTCCTGAGCTATAGAGATTCTTGTCCAGTAAAGGCAGCACTGAGCTGCCGGGTGTGTGTCCTGGAGGGGCCCCTGTGACCCAGGCTTGGCCACCTGATGGCTCTGACCAGTCAGGGCAGCAGAAACCCAAGAAGGGGTCTCCAGAATGTGGACTTCCTTTCACCTCCTTGGGCAGAGCTGCCACCTCCCTGATGGGCCACCAGAGGGCCAGGGAACAAAGACAGGAGGATAATTTAAAGGTCCTTTAAGCCCCTGGGGCCCCATTGTGCTGGGCTTCCCCCCTCTTCTGCCAAGCACCTCCAATCATATAAACTCAGGGACAAAGAAGGCCCCGGTCCTGTCCCAGCTCTCCAGTTGGGCTCCCAAGAGCGGAGAAGGGGCAGGTCCTCAGAAGAGCCAGGCAGAACTCACATGTGTCCAGCTGCACAGGACAAGTCTCTGGAACTCACAGCAGCCATTATAATTATCAGTTGCAGAAGGGGTCTCATCACATAACAACTTTCTCACCCCTCAGGGGGCGGGAGCTGGGGCCCATTCTCAGCTGTAGGGGCTTGTGTCTTCATTATTTTCCAAACAAGTCAGTAGAAAATTGAGGTTTCTGAGTAATCTGCAGATTCATAACCACTCAAGATGTAAGTCCACTTAGCCTCACCAAGCCAAAAATTAAGATACTCCCCTCTCTACTTCTCTTTCATAAGATCCTACAGTAGATACTTTGAGAAGCAAAAAAGGAAAGCAGAAATGCAAGGAACCTCTCCTTTCCAGCATAGCAACCTCTCCTTGCAGCCCCACCGCCCAGCAACTCCTGGATTAATCTTTCTTTCTTTCTTTCCTTCTTTCTTTCTTTCTTTCTTTCTTTCTTTCTTTCTTTTCTTTTTTTCCTTTTTCTGCTCAATGGATTGTGGTCAAGGCCATTGTAACGTGAGCAGTGCCTCGGAGGGGATTGGCCGAGGGGGCTGTGAGGGGCCCCTTTCACAGAGGGCTAATTGCGTTTCAGACCACCAGTATTCGGGAGCTACAGATGTCTTCCTTCATTTGCCTGGGCAGCACAATTGGACCCATCTGTTGCATTTATTCCGCCGGCTCCCCTGCCCGCCCCCACCCGCCCCCACCCCCTCACCCCCATCCCCTCCCTTCCCTTGTCTGCGGGCCTAAACTGAAAACTCATCAAAATGTAATCCAAGAGCAGTTTGGCTGCCGAGCTGCTGGGAAGGGGCTCTGTGGGAATAAAGGCCCCCCGCCACTTTACACACGGGCCAGAGCCTGGGGAGCCGGGTCACAGGCAGCCTTAGGGGGGAAAGTGAGAAGTTAGCCGGCAGATGGGCTGCTCCACGCGGCCCTATAACCTGATGCCTCGGAAGAGGGGCCCTAGCAACGGGCCGGCCTGGCTGGAGGATGCCGCTGCCCTGGAGGTGGTGACCCCACCTCGCAGTCCTCGCCCCTGGCCCAGGATGCTTCGATTTCAAACGGAGTTGGGGCCGGGGCTCATCACTCTCTGACCCCCATCTGCCCTCCCAAGCTCAAAGGGATTTCCAAGGCAGAGAGGGCAAGGATGGGTGGCCTTGCAGGGCCTGGGGAATGTGGCACTAGGGAAGACAGCCTGCCTACCCACCCACCCTCCTACATCACCCAGGCCTTCCCTCCATCCATTCCTCCCTCTGCGCTGCACCTTGCGATGTGTTCAGGCCCTTTCCTGAGCTGTCTTCTTTCTCCCAAGCAGGCTGTGAGCTCTGGAAGGTGTAGGTGTGGCTGCTGACCTCTTGGTATTACCCCAGGCATAGAGGCTGTCTGAGAGGCTGGCCTGGGGGCTCTGCATTTGCCATCAATACAAGCCCCAGCTTCACTCTCTTTTGAGGTCCCCTTTCTAACACCTGCCCCAACCTGGGCCCAGAACGGGACCATTACCCCCAGGAGCAGCTCCCTTCCACCTGTGTGCAGATGACTTCTGGGAGAGAGGAGGCTGCCAGTAGGCATGATGTTTTGTTTCACATCAGTAGGCTTAGAGGAGCAGCTTTGGTAAGGTCTCACTGCTGGGCTCATTCTCTGAACCGGGTGCTGGCACCTCTTTGTTGCTGAAGAGTTGTGGGTGAGGGGTTTTCAAACTCTTTTTTTTTTCACTGAAATTCACAGTAAAATATATGTACTGTTGACCCTTGAACAATGTGGGGCTGAGGGGTTGCGACCCTGAGCAGTCAAAAATCCATGTATAACTTTACAGTTGGCCCTCTGTATCCGAGTTCTGCATCTGAGGATTCAGCCAACCTCGGGTTATGTACTACTGTGTAGATATTTATTGAAAAAAAAAATGTGTAAGTGGACCGGCACAGATCAAACCTGTGTTGTACAAGGGTCAACTGTATGTGTGTAGTGTGTACATATATTTATTTCATAGCAGCCTGATACACAGATACATAACTAAAGAAAAAGTTTCACAAAATAACATTTCCTCCCACTCTTTGCAATGCCCTTCAGTGTTTTCTATTCTGATATTCCATTCCATTTCATTCCATTGTTCAAAATGCCCGTCATCCTGGTCCACTACATTGCTTTCACAACCTACCAAAGCAGTGGTTCTCGAACACTCATGAACATCAGCACCCACACTTGGAATGTGGAACAATGCAGACCCCTGGGCCCATCCCCAGCAGCCAGGTTCAGTGGCCCTGGGGTGGGGCTCAGGAGCGGGCATTTTTGACAAGCCACCCACCCCTTTGAAGGAGATTCTGTTGCACCTTGAGAAACTCTGCTGCCTCCTGAGTGCCCGGTGGTCTCCAGCCCACGGTCTGAGCTGGAAACAATAGGTTGACCTATAGGTTGATCAGCTCAAGGTGGGGCTTCCCAAGGTCACCTCCTCCCCTGCCACCTCCCCACCACGTCTTAATTAAATCCTCACCCAGCAAGAGTGTGGATGTCAGGTCTGGCTTGGCTGGCTTTTAATTGAAGTGTTAATTTGTAGCTGCAGAAAGCGAGGGCCCTGCCATTCTGGAGGCTTCATTTGCTGCCATCCTAAGCTGATTAGCCTTAGGGGGGAGAGGGGCACAGGCCATCAGCAGGGAAGCTGGCTGGGCCAGAATCAGGCCTTGGAGCTGCCTTTGCTGAGAGGGGGGCTGGCCTGGGCCAAAGCCTCAGCACCTGCCTTCGTCCTGCCCTCCAGCCGCCAGGCAAGCACCTGCCCCAGTGGGCCTCCAAGTCATTGACCTGGTTTCTGCTCCCCCTTCCCCAAGTCCATCTGGATAATGAAGGGGCAACTTTATCCTGTGAGTCTTCCACTCATGCACAGTAGTCTGCGGGATGAACCATCAACTCCTTAGCTTGATACTTAAGGTGCCCCAGGAACTGGCACCAAGAGCACCTCCCAGCATCCCCTCTCCTGCCCTCCCTTCATCCTAGCCCATCCAGGCTGTTCCCTATGCCCGGTCCTGTTCTGCAATTCCCACACCTGCCTCCAGCCCTTTGATCTGATGTGCTTCCACTGGGATGGCCTTGCTGACCCACGCCCATCCTTCAAGGCTCGGCATCACCGACCCCTCCTCCCAGAAGCCTTCTGTTCTGTCAGGTGTCAGGAGCAGGACTTCCTGCAGAACAACATGGGCTGAAGAGAGAAGGAACTGAAAGGACATGCTTGCCCAGACACCCAGGGCAGCTGATTAACCTGGCACTGGGAAGGACGGTGTACGCAGCTCTGGGGTGGGCAGGGTCCTTGCATCCCCCACCTCTTTTCCTCTTAGCCTCTTTGGCCCTCCCTGGACACCTGCCCCTCCTTGCTGGTGTGAATCTGGCTCAGTGGTTGCAGGCTTTGAAAGTAAACAGTCTGGGCTCACAGCCTGCCTGGCCACTCACCAGCTGAATGGTTCTGAGTAAGTGACTTCACCTTTCACGCCTCAGTTTCCTTGTTTGCAAAATGGCAACAGCCCTGACCTACCTGCTCCTGAACTGAGGCCTGTGTGAGCCATATCTCTGCAGAGAGGCCAAGGCCCCATCCACCCTTTGCCCTCTCAGCCTCTCCCTCCTTCCCTTCCTCTCTGCCCTTCCTGTGGGCCATGGGTTCTTGGCTAGGTCTTCATCTCTTGGATTCACTTTTGTGTGTGTGTGAAAGCTTCCAGTTCCTTCTCTGGAGAAGCCATGGCAGCAGCATCCACCCTGCAGGAAACATTTTTCCCCCTCAGTAAAATGAAGAGTCGGAGACCCCATGAGCAGGACCCACTTCTCAGCTTTGCTATCCGCCTACCCCGAGGCCCCAGGACAGCCTCGGTCCCCAGTGGTAGCAGCTCTTGTGGGTTGGGCTGTTACCGTGGGCCCTGCAGTGTGTTTACTGCTTCACACAGGAGCTCATTAGCCCTCTCAATGACCTCAAATGCAGGAACAGTACTATTACTATTTAACAGAGCAGAAACCTGAGGTTGTGAGATGTGTGACTTATTCAGGCTGCACACCTACATTGTCTGCAGACAGAATGGTCTTTTAAAAACAAAAGCTGATCTTGGGAGCCCCTGCCTCATGTTTCCCCTCCACTAGTGGCTCTCCATGGCTCTGGTCCCTGCTGATCTGTCTGGCTTCATCTCTCACTTCACTCTCCCTCATATTTTCCTCACTAGAAACACACTGGCCTTCCTTTCAGCCCCTAGTGTGTAGCACTCTCTCCCTAACCACAGGGCATTTGCACATACCATTCCTGCTGAGTAGAACTTCTTTTGCCCCCCTCTTTCAAAATGAGCTGCCACATATCCTTCCTCCAAGTAGCCTGTCCCCTTGACCAGGTCAGAATTCCCCCACCCACAAGTCTCTGCCCCTGTACCTCTCTTTTGTGGCTCTTACACTACTAAGACACTCACCAAAAAATCCACACAATCTGTTAAAAATCTCTCTTCCCACCAGATTCTAAGCTCCATAAGGGCAGGGCCTGTATTGTTTTCATCTCACCACCTTATTTCCAGGTCTTAGCATACAGTCTGGCACAGAGTAGGCACTCAGTTAATTTAATGAATGCATACAAGCAGAAAGTGATGGACCTAAGATTTGAACCCACAGGTCTTGGATGCCAAACTCGAACTTTCAGCCTGGCATGCTTCCTGGGAAGGCATGCTTTGGGAACAGAAGGTGGTGGTGTCCAAGCATTCAGAGTCATCACCCAGTTGGGGCTGAAGGTGGAATGGGGGTGGGGGCAACAGGCATCATCATGTCTGTGAGGGAGAGGGATGAAAGCATCTGGTGGGGTGTGGGGTGAGGGCAGCTCAGGTGAATCTTGCCCAGAAAGGGTTAATGGAGGCCTGAGGAGGGATCCCCACTGGCCCCCACCACCACCTCATGTCCTCTCAGGGCTGACCACCCACCTGATACACAGGAAATGCTGAGCTCAGAGATAATCCTGAGACAGGGCTGGTGCACGATGGTCCAAATAAAGAGAGAAGGGTGCTCTCCACACGGCCAACTCTTCCTCTTCCAGTAGTCAGATCACTGCAGCAGCATCATGGCCTCCAGGGAGTCTCTCATCCCCCAAAAAGGGCATAGCCCTGGGAACAAGGTCTGGGCATTATGCCCCTTTTGGGGAGCCCCTGTATGGCAGACACCCTGCTGAACATCTGAGGCCATGTCCTTCATAGCAGGGGCAGTGTGCTTTGCTCCCAGCTGGGCCAGCTCTGTTCTGGGGGCTTCAGATGCCCTCTGACTCCTTGGACCAGGGATTGGAGGCTGACTTCCTTAAAGCTAGGTGATGGTCAGTAAGCCTGCGTGGACAAGAGACAGTGGGCCACCCAGCAGCTCAGGCCCTGCACAGGCAGATGTAGGGCCCAAGGGGACTTGGGGCCTCTGCTGCGACCCTCAATTTCCTGTCTGAGCCACAGAGCTGTTCCCTCAGCCAAACCGGCTTGTTTCAGCTGCTGCACCACTCAGAGGGACCGCTGAAAGTCCTCTCCAAGCCCTTCTTTCATTATACTGCCCTGCGTGTGTGTGATTTTTATGATTAAGCAAGCAGTATGGAAGGAAATGGGGTGAAAAAAATGAATCACCCCTCCTGATGGAGATGCCTATGGTGTGAAGATAAAGTGAGATAATACACATGGAGCTGTTGGAATAGTGCATTTACTGAGTGCACTCCGAATGTACATACGTGAGAACTGTGTTGAGTAACAAACTCCTGTGTGTCTGACTTCCAGAAAATGGCATGCAAATGCAAGCAAATGTGTGTACAGTGTGCCAGTGTGTATGTGTGTCCATCCTTTAAAAATCACACATGTATTGGGGAATATCATTCTACAACTATCTATTCTACTCCTTGCCTTTTTCACTTAATGATATAGCATGGACGTCTTTCCATGTGGTCGTTTGTGATGACTGCTTCATTCCATCATGTGCACACACTTCAGTTTATTTAAGTAAGGTACTATGAGGGGTATTTACCTAGTGCCACAGTTTTGCTATTACAACAATACCACCCATAAACATCCTTGTACACTGGACTGATGAGTGCATTTTTTAATCTGCAAAGAAGCCTAATGCAAACTGGCTTCACTGAAAATGGGTATTTATTAAAGTAGCTGAAAAGTCTTAAGTCTGGCTTCAACTTCAACAGCAGAATCCTGGTTCTCCTGTGATAGCTTCAGCCATCCCTCCCTCCCTCCCTCCCTCTCTCTCTTTCTCTCTCTCTCTTTTTTTCCATTTCTTGGCTTTGCTCCTTTCTGTATTCCTTTGTTCTCAGACAGGCTCTCCCCAAGTGAAGGCAAGACAGCCACCAGGCTTACACCCTATGTGCTAAACCATTTCAGCAGAAAAGAGGTTGTTGATTTCTCATTAATTCTAGCAAAGGTCCTGGAAAGGAATCTAACTGGCCTGCCTTGAGTCTCTTATACATTCAACTTTGCACGCATGTGAGGGTAGACCTGAAGATATTTTCTTAAAAGTGAAATGGTGAGCTAAAGGGAAGTCTCATTTGTGGCTTATCCAATCTTCTCTGCCCACACTTGTACATCATGGAAGTCCTTGCTTTCATGACAGGATAGAAAGTAAGAGAAGTCTCTGGCCAGCTTGTGATAGGAACAATGCAGACGTCTACCTGGTGGTGGCTGGCCATGGTCCTTATGGTTTCCAAGTGGCCTCAAAAAGAAGCAGACTCCTGGCCTGGCAACCAGTCACTGCGGGGAGCCTCACCAGCACCAGGTGACTTTACCAGCCTCGTATCATGTCACTCCCCTGCTTTCTGACCATACCAGATTTCTCACTGTCCCCAAGCATGATACCCACAGGTGTCCTTAGAAAATAGAGCACAAAACTCAAGTGTTGACCCTTCCTGAGTTCAATCCCAGGAAAGTAGGAGTAAGGGGAGAGTGGAGTGAGAGAGGAAAGGAGGGAGAACAAATGTAAGGAAGAGTGTTGTGAGCTGGCCACAGCATGTTACCAACACACCTGGCTGCTTGGTCTTGCAAGACATCTTCAGGGAGGCTGCATGAGGCTACTAGGTCTCCAAACAGTCCCGAGGAGAAAGGGAGAAGAAGAATTTGTCTGCTGACTTCTGTTTCTCATTGGTCAAAGTTCACTCCCTCAGAGCATTAATTCCCTTGTTTTTCTGGTCTGTGCTTCCTGGTCTGCTGGCAGTCACCAGGGAAGCCACATGCCAAGACAGCAGCAGTGCTGTCCGCAGCTTCGCAGCATGCTGGGTGAGCTGGTGAGCCAGCACACAGCAGCGGTGCTCCCTGCCCACCCACCTGTAGTCTGCAACCTCACAGGCCTCGGGGGATGCACTGGTTACTGTGCCTACGTGGGAAGTCCCCGGGTAAGGGCTCAGGTCTGGTTGTGTTTTGAGTGACAGGAGGGAACAGAAATAGACACTGAAACAAGGCAATGCAGAAGGCAAGGCAAGTGGGCAGATCTGAGCTGGCGTGTAAACTGAGACTAGAAGCAGTTCCTCTGTATTATTGCACTGAGCACTTACCTTCTCTAGACCAGGCTTTCATTCCAAATCTGCCTGTCTAATCATCAAGCATCCATTTGTTCATCCATTCATTATTGCATGCCTACCATGCTCGAGACTGTGGGGATACAGTGTTGCCTTAGACACAGCACCTGGCCTCAGGTAGCTCAGTATCTAGTTGGGGGAGACCCATGAAAAGTGACTGTATCACAATGTGATTGGTACCCTGATAGAAATATGCCTATGCTCTAAGGTGAGCACCATAGAAAGACACTTTATGGACTGATACAAAACCCAAAACAAGAGTTGCTTAAACAAGATAAAAATCTCTCTCCAGGTTTTCCATCCATGACTAATGTGGCAGCTCTGTTCCATGAAACCCTCAGGAACCAAGTTCCTTCCCTTCCTAGCCTGTGGTTTTCATCTCCTTGTCTAAGACCATAATTCCTGGAGGCTGCCATGTGCTGCTTTTGGTTACATTCCATTGGCCAGAACTTAGTCACATGACACATCTAGCTACAATGGAGGCTGGGCAATGTAGTTTTTCTCTTGACTATTTACCAAGCTAAAAATTCTATTACTGTGAGAGAAGAAAAGACAACCAGCAGTCTCTACCACAGACACATGACACAGGGGAGGGATGATGGGAATAGTGAGGTTTCTTGGAGAAAGTAGCACCTGATGTGCTTAAAAGATGAATTGGGGCTGGCCTTTCACAGAGGAGGGGGAAGGACCTTCCAGACAGAGGAGACTGGATGAGCAGAGCTCAGGGATGAAATACAGCAGCATGCCTATGTGTGTGTGCACAGGTGTATGCATGTGCATGTGTACACTGTCAAGGGCTGGCACTGGAAAGAGGGCAAGTCTAAAGTCATGTGCCTGCGCCCCTCGAAAAGAATAATTTTGGCTTTATCTCCAGGTACAGTGTGGAATTTGAACTGCACTATAATATAGTTCAGCTTCTAAACTGAAATGTTTAGAAAGGCAAGGCAAGGGAAGATGAGGAGGAGAGCAGGCAAGAGGGGAGGAGGCCTCTGAGGTTCCTGGGATGGTGACTGGTGGGTGGAAGTGGACCAGGCTGGAGTGGGGAGGGGAAAATGAATTCACTTGGTTAAGTGTGAGGAAGTCAGCCAGGGATGCAGAGAGCAATTGGGGTGGGAGAGTGTCCAGGGGAGGGAGGGTATTTGAGCTGGCCAGAGAGAAGGCTGGAGACTGAGTCTGGGTTGTGTGTGTGTTTGTGATCGTGTGTGAGTGAGTATTTGGGTATAAGTGTGTGAGCAAGTGTGTGTGGATGTACGTGTGAGGTTTCAGAGGTGGAGCAATCATGGATGATGATCACATCTAGAGTGTGGCTGTGAGGAGGACAGCTCACGTGGCAAGAGGTGAAGGTCACTGCAGTCACTTAGCGGGCCTGACCTGTGAGCAGCGATTTGGGGTTTCCCACCAAGCACTGAGATCTTCAGAGGATAGGCCAAGTGGAGAGGAAGACAGTGCTTGGAGCAGCACACTGCTCAAGAACTAGCTGCTCTGTTATTACTGCGACTGTTACCGTCCTTGTCATCAGTGTTGGTCAGCAGGGGTAAGGGATGTGTGTGTGGCATCTGGTGGCTTAGAGAGCTATTGCTCCAGGAGTGTTTGCTCCTAGATGTGGAAACACGTCCCTGGGCAGATCAAGGATGGGAGCTGGGCCCTCTCCAGGCCACAGTCAAGAGCTGTGGGTCAAGGTACCAGTGCCTGCAATCCAGTGGGGTATGGGTCGCTAGGAGACCAGGCAGGCCTCTGCCTGGCGGAAAGCTCCCTGCATGGTGGACTGGGCGCTGCAGCCCACTCTGCCGGTGCCCCAGGGATAATAAGGACTTCAGAAAGGACAGCCCTGACTCAAGGCTGAAAGAAGCTTTAGTTTCTTGTTTGGCGGCTTAAAAAAGGCAAATAGAAGCTTTTCTCCTTTGGGGATCAATGTGAATCCCAGAAAATCCCATTATTTTCCTTTGAGCTCAGTGGCCTGCTCTTGAGGGCTTTCTCTTCCCCAAGGCAACAGCCCTCTCCTTGCTCTGTGTGAGCATCCTGCCCCTGTGTGGCCCCAGAATGAGCGGAGGTAAGACAGGGGCTGGAGGGTGGGGAGGAGGGGGCACAGGTGAGCCCCATCTTACAGCTGTTTCCTCCTGCTGGCTACCTTTCCCTTATTCCAATCTGATTCTCTCCACCCCTAAGAGCAAGAGAGGGGATGAACCAATAAAGCCACTAGAAAAATGTTTTTCTAAAGTCTTCTCTTCCCAGAAGTCATTTACAACCCTAGAAGCCTGAGAGGTCCTGCTTCTCTAGACTGCTGCTTCATTTGGGGGTCTACACTGGGGTTGTCACCCCCACTGAAATTATACTGGATGTGATGTATATCATCAGGGAAGGGTGATCAGGATGGAGATAGATTGCATGTATGAACCTTAACCATGGTGCCTGACAGTGGGCTAAGCTCCCTTAATATGTCTAACAACTTGATGAGGAAGGTTATCCCCACTTTAAAGGTGAAGAGACTGAGGCATGGAGAGCCCAAGTATATTAGTCAGTGCAGGTTGCCATAACAAAATGTCATTGACTGGGGGGCTTATGTAACAGAAATTTATTTTCTCACAATTCTGGATGCTGGAGTTCTGAGATTAGGGTGTTTGCATGGTTGGGTCCTGGTGAGAGCTCTCTTCCTGGCTTGTAGGCAGCTGCCTTCTGGCTGTGCCATCATATGGCAGAAATAGAGAGAAAGATTATTTTCTCTTCCTCTTTTAAGGCCACCAATCCTTTCTGATTAGAACTCCACCCTTAATGACCTCATGTAACCTTAATTACCTCCTAAAAGCCCTATCTCCAAATATAGTCACATTGGAGGTTAGAGTGTTAACATATGAATCTGGGGGGTGGGGCAGACACAATTCAGGCCAGGGCACCAGGTCACTCATCCGTGGGCATGCATGGTAAGTGACAGAGCCCTGCCTGGGTCAGAGGGAAGTGAGGAATCTACTCTGCACTCCTTAAGCTTTCTGAGAAGTTGTCCCTGTTGAGCCTTCTGTTCAGACAAAAAAAATCCAGTTTAACTTTTTAAAAAAGGAAATCTATGGAGCATGCCTGAACCCTTATTCAAATTGGTCACCAAGAGCCAGCCAGGCATCCAATAAATACTCAGGGATCTTCTTTTCAAAGTCTTCACACAAACCTGCCCTTCCTAGGTTCACGTCTCTGGCTGTGTGCTGAGCCAGAGACCAGGGTAAGACCACAGCGGGAACCACTCCTAAGGTCTCCTTTGCTGTGTGCAAACACAGTGCCGAATGCTTCTGAAAGCACCTAGCCTCTGCAAGAATCCTCACCGTTTGACAGATGAGGAAGCAGAGTCTGGGAGCAGGATTAGGTATCCTGCCTTGTGAGTGCACAGCCAAGACTGGAACCAGGGGTCTGTCTGACTCCAGGGTTCACGCTATGATCAACCACAGTCCTAGGCGTGGTTTGGCGAAATACCCTATGCAGCCTGGACATTTTTTTCCCTGGGCTGCTTCTCAGGGGTGCTCCCAGAAGGGCAGATTTCCTTGAAGTGACTTCTAAATAAGGGAGATGTCGGTGATAGTCCTCTCTCGTCCTAATTCAGGCAGATGCAGGCGGGGGGGCTGCGAAGCACAAGCCCTGCTTTCTGGAGACCCCATTTGACTCTTAGATACTCACACAGAAAGGCACGTGGACACACAGTGGCGGCAAGGAGGTCTTTTGGAGATGTGCTCTAATGAATAGAGAAGAAGGCTCTTCCATTAGCATAACAAGAGTTTGCAGTGAAATAGGTGCTCCAGAGAGCACTCGAAAGTTGTTTGTCCTTTCAAGTAGGCTGAAAGTCCCCAGCTCTGTGGAGGCCTCTTCAGCCTCCACTGTTCCAGGAGGAGCCTTCTCTCCACAGGCCTGTGGGATTTTCAAACCTCACTGCTTTCCCCTGAGGCCTGGTAGCATTTTGCACATCCCAGCTGCGGGCTTTTGGTCTGGGGAATGTGGACAGAGAGGCCCTCATGGGAGACTGGACCTGGCCCAGCTCCTTCCCGCAGCAATTATCAGAGGATGGAGAGCTCCCTCCGGGGTTCCCTTCACTGGGCCAAGGCTGATCCGCTTAAAGGGGCTCTGTCCCCGCTGGGCCTTTTGGCCTCTCTGTCCCCCCAGGTGGCCTCCATGTGGACTGATGCTGGATTTGTACTGACTTAGCCTGGGAGAAGGAGTTGAGGCCAAGAGGGGACTGATGGCCAGAGATCAAAGGTTAAGAGGGGTTAAGCCTTCACCCCAGAAGGTCACCCTTCAGCCCTGAGACAAGTATCTCACAGGTATTTTCCTGAAACCTAGAACAGAAGTGGGCCTGCAGGGAATGACTGTTCAGTTACTAAGGAGACACTATCTTCCTGGTGTGTATGGTCCGTACCCCAGTTTCTGATTCTGGACTAGTCATTGCCTCTCTGGGCCTACCACTCCCCATCTTTCCAATAAGGAGCTTGGACTTAATTAATTGACCGTCAATGGCAGATAGGTCATTGTCTTGATTCATTGGAATCCTTAAATATATTTCTGCTCTTGGGCAGCCTGTCTGTGCTGCTCTGAGAGGAAATTAGGCCAGACAAAGTGGATAACACAGAAAATGGTTGGCCCTGACCAGCATTCTCTCACCTGCACATCTGGATGGCTCTGATTCAGAGGGATGGGAGCCCATCAAGTCCCACTAGTGGGGTGAGATCAAAGCTTGAGGGGGCTGGCTTGTCCTGAGAACATGAAATCCCTTCAGTGGGGGTAGGGGGATGTTGCCTCTGACAAGTTAGGTGCAGAACCAAGGCATCCCTATCAGAAAGGCGGTATCCTTGCCAGCTGTGCCGCCCAGAGGTGGGATGAGTGGCTGTAGTGAGCACCATGTAGGGTGCACTTGTGGTGAGCATTGTTGGGATCAAGACATAGCAGAGAAGGAAGTGGGCGAAAGACAAAGGACTTGGCTGGTCCTTACCCTCAGGCAGCTTTCTGTTCCCGTTCAGGGAAGTGCTCCCACCTCCTCCACCTGGGCTTGGGCTACTCCAGGCCTGCCCTCTCCCATCTTGGTGGGTCAGAGGGAGGCAGCTGGCCTGAGGTAGGACACCGGATGTATGCATGGGGATAACCAGGGGCCTGGTGGGGCTTCACAGCATTGTTCTGGAGGCAGGAGGAATGGGGATTGGATCAATCCTGGGCTCCATCACTGGCTATGAAACTTGGTCAGGTTCTCTCAGCCTGTGTGTGCTGCTCTGTGGGCTGTCCACATCTATACTGGGGTGATTATGAAGTGTCAATGAGGTAAGTGTGTGAAAGCACTTAAGCAGTGTCTCCAACGTGGTAAGTCCTTCATACAAGCGCTATAAAAATAACAAGGAGTAGAGAGGATGGCACATTGAGTGTTATGTTCACAATTCTTGGCAAAGTCTCTTTCCAGCCCAGACTAGGGGGAAGGCATGAGAGTTCTGGTAGTGAATGCTAATAACTGCTGACATTTGTGGGTGGTGACAATGGCTAATGCTTTTTATGGCTTTTACTCTTATTGATAGCCCCACAGAGGGGGGCTGTACTCTCCCTGTTTTACAAAGGAGCTCACTGAGGTCAGAGGTGGGGCTGGATTTGAGCCAGATCTTGGATTCAGAATCTGAGCTTTTAAATGACAGCTCCCATGACTGTAAGATGGGTGCCCCCTGCAATCTCAAGCCATTTCAGAAAGTGATTTGGGATGGGGCAGAGAAGAGGGAAATTGCGAACCTAGTGTCTCCCTGGTCCTGTGAGGAGAGGTATAGAAAGGGGAACCCACTTGGGGCCTGAGGCTTCCTAGATCCTGGGGTAGGGGAGTGCTGGAGCATGAGGCTGAGAAGGGATGTGGCTGCTCCATGCTCTGGGCTCCCCTGGCCTGGGCCCCAGGTGTGATGCTCCACAAGAGTCAGAAGACTGGACCCCCAGCCCCTTTACATTTTTCTGTGAAGAAAGTGGGAGGAGGTGAGGAAAGCCTGCATCCTCAGGAGAGGAAATACAAGATGTGAAAAGAGATTTTAAAGGCAGACGGAGATGTTGCTCTGAAGGCTTGGTTCCTGGCTGAATTCCGCTTGGAACACAAAGAGGGTCCCAGGACTAGGCTAGGCCCAGCACGCAATGCAGGGAAAGTAGATCCAGTGGCTGGATTGAGCAGCATTCCTGATGGGGGCTTTTGAGACAGAGTGGGTGGGGGTGGGCTCCATGCTGTTCCCTCTCCCAGTGGGTCTCATCAGCCCCTTCCCCAGCAGTGATGGATGTGGTAATCAGGGACAGATGGCAGTCCCCAGAGAGGCAAATGGGAAAAGAGGAGAAACCTCTGCCTCAATGAAGGGATGGAGGTCAGGCTGGGAGCAAAGCTCACCAAGAATGATACTTCCCTGACTGGCATTTCTATCACTGGGGGCCTTGCCAGAAAGGACAAATGGTTGTGTGTAAGGGCTGGAAATGGCAGAGCTGACTCACCCTGGGTAACCTCACAATGTCCCAACTGTGAAATGAAGCTAGTGCCACTGCCCATGCCTAGACATCCTCAGGGACACCCATGTGGACCTCACCCAGGCCAGGACTGGGCCTTTCTTGTCCACTTCTTCCCCCATTCACTGTCCACAGAACTTTTTAGGAATTAGTTACTATTATTATGGGGATGCTAAGACACAGAAAGGGGAAAAGATTTTTCTTACTGTTATTCTTGACCATGGGAATATCTGACCCTACATCAGGAGCTTTAAGGAACTGAATCAGGTTGGGTGCTACGTGTTGTGGGTAGTGGGGGGTGCTCTTTGTTTCCTTGAGGGATTTGATAACATAGCAAGGAGACTGGGTGACACTTGGCTTAGATGATGCTGGTTACTGGGGTGATTGTGGATCTACAGGCAAAAAAAAAAAAAAAAAAAAAAAAAATCTCCAATTAGCTCTAGAGAGCTGTAAGCCAGCACCAGTCTCCCCTACCTCTCTGAAAGCCCAGAGGCTTTCTCTTCATACTTGAGAGACAGTCTCTGGGAAGTCCTCCTCTTCTGGAGTCCTGGACCCTGAGGCCTCTGCAGACTAGTGTCTCTATGCCCCCCCTTCTCCGAAATGCCCCATCCTCTCCAAGGGCAGAAACTCAGAACTGGTTGGAAGGAAGAACCACCAGCCAGAGACCACAGGCTCATCCCTGCCTGGTCTTTGACAGGCAAAGTGACCAGAGAAGTCCTTGCCCTGCTTGCCATCTCAGGGTCTCCAGCTTCACTAAAGGGGTCCTGGTCAGTCTGCCTGAGAGGATGGGGGTGGGAGTGAGGTGCAGTGCAGGGCAGGGCCAGTACCCCAATGGACCAGTCACAGAATAAACCAGGACCTGTCAGCTTTGGACTCCACGCCCCCGACGCCCATGCCGGAGTTTTCAAAGAAATCTTTAAGCCTTTAAAACCTCTTCCTGAGCTACACCCCACATCATACCAAAGATATAAAAATGCCTCCAGACCCTATATTAAATTTAATTTATATAGAACTATATGAGTTGATTTACACTTGATTAAATAACAACGTTGTCATTACCGACATTTAATTAAATATTCCTTAATATCCATCTGCTGGGGTTTTGTTGTTGTTCTGTATTTTAGAGTTAGGTATTTTTTCCCCTAAGTCTCAAAACATTTCCTTAGGGCCAATGAAAAAGCCCAGGGCTTTGTGCTTCTGTTTTGTGGGGTTGTGGCTGCAGCCTCCGCAGGCCCTTTGGGAAGCGCCAGATTGTGTGGGCGGCGTCGCCTGGGGATGGTGGGATGTGGCTCCCACCCGGCGGAGGGCCGGAGCGCCTTCCTGGCTCGCCGGGAAAGCTCGGCCAGAGCGGCCCCCTCCCCTTCTCCAGGCCGGGGAGGTGGCCGCCGAGAGCTCTCGAATTTGAGAGCCTTTCATCTCTTTGTTTTTACAGTGATTAACCCGTCCGAGCGCGCTGCGAGCGTGGCTCCAGGCTGTGCGGGGGGGAGGGGAGCGGAGGGTAGGGCCGAGAAGCGAGGGAGGGGCTCTGGCTTTGTCGCTTTCGGGAACTCTGCTGCCATAGCAATGGGGCTTTCTAAGGCCTGACTTTGATTCGATTCCATTAAAGAGCCTGTCTGCTCAGTCTCGCGAGTGGAGAGGGCGTTCCGGCTTCTCCAGCCTTGCCCTGCTCCCCTCGCCCCTGCAGAGGGGAGGGCACAGCCCCGGCTAGATCACCGGACCTGAGGCTGGAGGAGGGGCGCGCGGGCAGATGCGGGGGAAGGGGGGATGCTGGGAAGCCCAGGGCCTGATTTTGGGCACACACCAGCGCTCCCCGCGTCGCCAAAGGTGGGAGACTAGCCTCGCGCTTACGCCCCCGGGAGCCCCTTCCTCTTCAGGGGCGTCGGAGTTGAAGCGGGGCGAGCTGTCCAGCCCTTGTCCGGCCAAAGGAAGGCCGGGGCACCTGCCGGTCTCCCCACCTCTGCATGCATTTCACACTTTCTATCCTGTTAGGCGTCAGCACCCCTAGGCCGATGCGGACTTTTTCCCCTCTGGTTTTTATGTCATGTGGATTTAATCTAGTTAGACGATTTTCTGCTTAAAATTGTATTGTTGAGAGCAATTGTTTAAAAGTGGGCCGAGAGCGAGGGCGCCCAATCTTTGAACCGGGCGGGTTTTGCGTGCCTCTGCTCAGCGCACCACACTGGCCAGCGCGGAGCCAAGCGGGGAGGGGGAGGCCGACACAAAACAATCCTCGGGCTTTCTCGCTCCGGAGCCTTCGGGGCCTTTTCCTCAAGCGCAAACAGATGCAAATGTCTCTGCAAACACCGCACAAAGCTTTTCAGAAAGGCAGCCTCTCCAGGCCTCAATAGCCCTTTAAACCCAGTCCAATTGCCCCCAAGTCGCGGTATAGAGCCTGCACGCATTTTTTCACTTTGGATGGAAAGTAGGGGCGGAGGATACGAGAGCTTCAGGAGCCGTGGCTGAGGTCTGCTCTCATCAGCTGCTGGTGCCATCGACCCCAGGAGCCGCGCGCGGAAGACGGACTGGAGAGTGCAGCGGCTCTGGGGAAGCCTCGCCTCGGGAGCGGCGGGGACGGCGATGCTGCTCAAGCGGTGTCTCGGGGATGCGGGTCCCGAAAGGCCGCCGGTCCTTTCAGGCCCACAAAGGCCAAGCTAAATCGCGGCGAGCACAATAGCATGAAAGGGCGCGCTCGGGCCGTTCGGGAACAAAGTGGGATCACACTGCTCCGAGGGGACTAATAAGCTTTTAACTAGTACGCACTACGGCGTCACCGCGCCCTTTGTGCGCTTCGCGCCGCCGTGAGAACAGCGTGCGCCGTGCGGGCCCCTGGGGGTACAGAGATTTTGGCCTTCAGCTTTCCTCAGAGATCCAGGGCCAGCCGCCAGGCTCAGGGCCAGGCATTCCCTTCTCACCTCAGCAGCAGAGCCACGGGGGCTTGCTGGTGCAGTCCTTAGCTCCCTCGGAACCCCTGTGTCCTGCGCGCTCACGTGGGTCTCGCGACCCTAGAGGCTCCGGCACTTCCTGACCCTTCGGAAGACCTTGTGCGGACCTCCACACCCCAGGCGGAGGAAGGAGCGCCAACAAAAGAGGCCAGCTTAGGTTCGGACTCTGCCACTGGTCCCCAGCATGTGGCCAAGCGGCCACTGCCTCCAATCTGGGGTTGGCCCTTCCGTCCCATCCGAAGCCCGCGAACTGTGCTCTGGGTGCGCTGGACGGCTGAGTCCCAGCAGGCACACAAGTGCGCGAGCCAGGAAACGGCCCCGTTCTCTTTCACTTTCTTCCTCGTGAACTACTTCCGTACTGCCCAAATGAGCTGACTCCCCTGTGTCGGGAGGGAGGGGCGGCTGGGGTTCTTACCCTCACCTAACTTAAGGCCTGGTAGTCTCAGAGACCGAAATTAGACTGTACATTAGATATGGCTTCAGAGATCCATCAACCCTTCACATCTCAACGAGAGTCCGTTTAATCCAGTTGCTGAGGTAATGATCGCGTCACGGTAGGATGGGGAACGTTTGGGCGTCAGGGGCAAGCGGGGAAGATGTGTAGTCTGCAGTCATTTCTGATCCTGCTGAGCACCTAAACTTTACCATGAGGGCTGGGGGCCATATGTCACTACTCACAGAATATGGCCCTTGAAAGAGGTTCCTCAGGTGTCTGTAGAGTAAATGAATGAGTTAGTTGTGTGGGGTCTCTGGGCAGGGAAATCTCCCAGGTGCCCAAGTGTGGGAGACTTGGGTGCCAGACATATCCTCTCGTGATGGTACCTCCACTCCAGCCCTCTGTTCTCCTGGACTCCCTTCTCCCACCATGATGCCATTTTCACATGTCATCATTTGCTGTGTCACCCCTGAACTGTCATTTTCAGGGCTGTGTCCAACACAGGCCAAGGCATGGAGGGAAGTAGTAGATCCCAACTCCAGATGTGAACCATCAGCTCCTCTCTAAGTGTGGGAGTTTTGTGTGTGGCCACAATCCTTTCCACCACCTCAAATGCCTTGGGCCATTTTTAATGCCCATAAAGATGGGGGGTGCGGCGACTGCTTACTGGGGTCGTAGGCTGACTAATACTGGCCACTACTCTTTACTAAGGCTTACTTTGACTTCTTTTAATGTCTAAGAGGGTACTCAATGAGGTACCCTTGATTATCTCCATCTTATAGATGGGAACATCTGGGCTCATGGTTGCTGTCACTTGTCAAACAGTGACAGAGCCAGGACTTGAATCCTGGCACCCGGTTCCAAAGCCCAGGCTCTAAGAGTTACAAAGCTAACTTCTTCTCTTAACTCCACCGCTACATGCGGTACTGGAGACCCTTTCCTCCAGGCTGGGGAGACGCAGCTTTGCCTCCCAAGAGGCGAGTCCTGGTCGCTTTGGGCAGGTGCAGGGCCAAGCAGGCGCGTGGGGCGGAGCGGGGGCGTTATCTCCTGACCGATGGCTGCCCGCACATCTGTTTATCTCCGAAGCCGAGTTGGATTGGATTTCTCGATGTTTATCTTCCTCTGAGGAGCAGCTCTCTGGGGCTGAAGAGAGCGCAGCTGCGGAGCCGGTGTGATTGACAGATCCAGAGCTGGGCCTCCCGCCCCTATTGGGTCTGGATGGGGGCCCTCTCTGTGCCCACTGCCCGCCCTTATCCAACAGCGCTGCAGGTGAGCTTGCCAGCGGCCAGGTGCCTCAGGGTTCCTTGGTTCGCCAGCGACGCCAGGCCTCCCCCTCATTAGGGACCACTTAACTGGGCCAGAGAGAGAAAAGTGTTGATTTAGTGATGCAAATGGGAGCAGGGGGTGGGGAGAGGGGGCTGTGAAAAGATGGATGAAATCCTAATGAGTTCATTTCCTAACCTGTCAAGGAGTCAGCCTCCGGGAACTGAGGAAAGGCTCTGGGTAGTGCTCTCTGCTCCCAAGAATGGCTGGGGCCAAGGGTAGGGAGGGCTGTGAGGCTAAAAGTGGGGCGAACTAAGATTTGAACATTTGCCTTCCTTCCCTGGCCATACCCCCTACCCATCCCTGGTCACCTCCCTTGTCCTTTATTGTCATTGCAGTCTGTGTTTATATGTACACTCATGGTGTGGTTATGGGCCTGATGAAGCTTGGTTCCTGGGAGCAGGGGCGGGTCAGTGGTGAGGCGTCTAAGCCATTGAGCAGCGTGGAGTAGGTGTTCAGGAAACGTGTTCATGGGCCTGACTCTTAGCCCCTTGGGGAGGCTGGCTGACCTAAGGTGCTGTGACTGTTGTTTAAAAGGTGTCTAGGACCATAGGAAAAGACATGCGGATTTGGGTCTTTTTTATGTTGGGCCCCCACGTGGTGCCTATGTGGCCTGGCTTATATACATGAATGTCAGCACATGTTGGTGACTGCAATTCCTCTGTCCCAGATGTGATTTGTCCCTGAAAAGCTTTCATCCCAACTCCCTCACTTCACCTACCACTCAGCTCCCCACTTTCACTCTCCAGCCCCCTGCAGAAGGGGATTACTGGGTGCCCTTTGTGCTCCTGCTGTTGAGGACGGAGAGCACCTCTGTCACAGCCAGTACCTGTGCTTTGAAGCCCTGGTCTGGGATCCGGAGTGAACAGGAGATAGGACACTCGGGAACAGTCTGGACAGTGCATGCTCTGCCTCTGCCAGTTGCTAGGAACTCAGAGTCTACAGAGGGAGCATGGGCTGGTCTTATGTACACATTGGCCTGGCTGTATGGATGGTCCTGTATCTTCAGAATACATCTGGATTTGTCATTTCACTCAGACTATATCAGGCTGGCTAGTGGCAAAATTCTAAAATAAACTGAAGTGTCTGGATAGGCTAATGGATACAAGGTAGCCCAACAGAGGGCAAATGCCCACTTCCTTTGGCAGAATGGGCACTGACTCTCTGAGCTGGAGGGCCAATGGGTTGTTCCAGAGTGCCAAGAAGTAGAGATAGGAGTGTTGTGAGCAGCCTCAGGTGTCTTTCTAGCCCTGCGCTAATGGCAGGTGGGGTGGGAGTTGTCTGCACGTGCTATCATGGTAGTTTCCTCACTTTTGATGCTGCCCCGTAGAAGCAGAGTAAGGATCTTCTGGACCTTTATTAAATCAGAAATCAGACACCCCAGAAACAGAAAACCAGGGATCATACAGTGAGGCAGCCCAAGACTGCTGAGTGTAGTTCTGTGGAATGCTTCCTTCTCTGTTCCCTAAGCCACCGGAGACTCAGACCTGGTTCTCTGTAGCCAGGAACTCTGCTGGGAGGTCTGCGGGCAGGGAAGTCCTCCCAGCACCCTTTCTCTTATCAGTAAGTCAGGGTCGGGCTATTATAAAACAATGCCTGTTTCAAGACATCCACTAGTTTTGACTGATTCAGACTTCAAGTTGTGGATTCTGTTTCCCTTTTGTGAGCTGGAATAGTGACTGCTAGCAGTCGCCATTAAAGTTGGCATCCACCAAGACAGAGCCTGGGGCAGGCACAGGGGGGCCTGGCCTTCTCAATTACCTGGGACAGGTGGAACTTAATCCGTTATTTCTGAAACAAATCTTTACGTCCCTGAAGAGACCCTAATGACCTCTAACCATGAGGGGGCTTAAAAGGTTTTCCCTCTGAGAGCCAGGTCATGAGCATCCTGAGGTGAAGAGTCAGGAATGGGAGGAATTTAACCACCCAGAATTGTTGGCCAGCTGCCCCGGGAGGACCCTGGGGCCTTGTTTGGAAAGCAGACTCCATGGATGGCTTTAACTGAAGAGAGAAGAGCAGTTACGTGGCTGGAAGAAGGGGCTGGGGAATGGCTAAAGAGTAGGTACAGACCCTCTCTGCCCTCGGGAGCCTTGGGGATATTTGCTTTTAGAGAAAGATGCTTGGAGATTGTCCCGGGCACCATTCCCAGTCCCATGGGAAAGCTGAAGGCAGGACATGTGCAAAGGCTCCCTAGGGTGTCCTGGAGGATCCTGGCAGAGGCTCCTCACTCTGGTTGTTGGGTCAGCTCTCCCCTTGGCACTGATCACTGCTGTCACTTAAGCCACTGTGTTGGTCTGCCTGCTGCTGCTCCCTATTCTCCTTCCTATTGTAACAGACTCCATCCAACGAAGTCCTTCCAGTCAGAATAGGAAGATGAAGCCTGGTGCTCTAAGGAAAGGGCCTCTCTTTCTAAATATTTACCCTGCTGACTGAATTATGAAGAATCTCTCTGTGTGGGGCCACACAGACACAAGTCATTTACCCCAGCCCACTGTGCTTGACATGGCCGGTGGGTCAGACCGCTGGGTCATCACTACTGAAGGAAGCAGGGCTGGAGTAGCCCCTCTGTCCTGCACAGAGACCCAGGAGGCCTGCTTCAGACTTGAGGATGGAGGTCAGGGGAAGCAGCGACCATTTTCCTTGGCTGACTTGAGATGCCAGGGAAATCTCCCTGCAGAGGGCCGGGGCAAGCCACTGTCTGGGACAGCTTGGGAGGTGTCCTGACAGCGGAAATTTATTTTCTTTCTTTTTCATATGGTCAAGGGATAGTTGAAGACTGAGATGAAAACTTCCTAAGCATCTTCAGAACCCGTTCCAGGTCAGCTCACACTTCTTCAACAAACATTTGAGTTCATGATAGGTGCTGGGCCTGGTCTTTCCTTTCAGTGTCCTCAGAACTCAGCCTCAGCCTGACACACAGTAGGTGCTGAGAAATAAAAAGCAAAATCACGGAGCAGCCATAGGGACAAGTAATCAGATAGAGAAGAGACCCCTTAGCAGAGTTTTACTGCCTGCGGTGCTGACATCGCGTCCTAGAAAGGTTGTTGCTTTTTGGGTGTGTATAAGACATTTTCTGGAAAACTTTGTGCAAATGAAGTTGTTGTAAATTGGAACCTTGGAGTCGTCCTGGATTCCTAGAAACTGGGCAAGGGCTGAGGGTCCTTATCTGAGTGGCCTTTGGAAGGTGATTATGTAATGAGAGTAGAGCTCTCATGAATGGGATTAGTGTCCTTATCAAAGGGACCCCAGAGAGCTCCCTTGACCCTTCCACCATGTGAGGACACAGTGAGAAGTTGCAACTGTGGAAGAGGCCCTCACTCAAACCTGACTGTGCTGGTACCCTGATCTCAGACTTCTAGCCTCCAGAGCTGTGAGAAATAAATGTCTGTTAGTTTATAAGCCACTCAGTCTGTAGTCGTTGGAGGATTCACAGAGAGGACGTGACTGCCAGTTGATGTGCAAGCTCCATCTGGTTAATCAAAGGCTCCTTACCCCCTCCCTTATCCTTGGAATGTATAGCACAGTCACTGTTCTTGTACTAGGAGCCACTTCAAGGACACAGCCTTGAGAGGGACCATCTGGACGATATGAGGAACTGAGTCCAGTTAAGGCCTCTATATAAACTTTAAGAATCTGGTGGGCAGGTGCAGAGATCTAATTGTCTTGCAGCCACCCAAGACTAGCTTTGTGTGTGAGTTTCCTTGCTTATTAAAACTGCCACCTACCAATCTGGAGTGGTCTGCCTCTTCCTTCAGTTTCGCTTTGCCCCATATATATGGGGGCTAGTTTGCAATCTCACCCAGGGAACTCTTGAGGTTGGGACCCAGCAGTAGCATTTTGTTAAAGCATCCTGAACTGACTAGGACAAGTTTGCAGTCAGGATGTCAATAGGCTGCAGTTGTTTGAAGGGGTGACTGGAGTTGGAGGATTTGCTTTCAAGATGGCTCTCTCACGCGGCTGTTGGCAAGAATCTTAGTTCCTCACCTTGGGGACTCTTCATTGGGCTGCTTGAGTGTCCTCAAGTCATGGCGTCTGGCTACCCCCAGAGTGAGAGTTCCGAGAGAGCAAGGAAAAACTGCACTGTCTTTTCTGACCCACTTCGGAAGTCATACACCACCCTCTCTGCAGTATCCTAGTGGGCAGCCCTGTGCAGCGTCAGGGGCACTGCGCAAGGGCATGAGTGATGGGAGGTGAGGATGACTGGGTGCCATCTTGGAGGCTGGCTACTGACCTTCTGATATAGTAGTACTTTCTTATTTATTATGTGCATTGTTTGTTATCGTTCTTTGTCCACTAGCTCTTTGAGAGCAGGTCTCTTTGTCCTTTGTATTTCCCGAGTACCCAGAATAGTGCCTGCCACATAAAGAGCACTCAATAGATATTTATTAAGTTGTATTAATTTTAATTGAATGATTTGCCCAGGGCATGTAGTGGGTGGAGGAAATAGTAGTCAGTGTTTATGAAACAAAAAAGTTCACTGCCTCTCACTGTCACTTACTAGATATGCTGAGTGTTGGCTATGTTGGGCTTTTTTTTTTTTTAATGAAGGACTACCTGTGTTTCAAGGTAGCTAGTGAGAAAGAGTTATAGGAATGTGATTCTATTCTTCCACTCCACAGTGTCTCAGTTTCCTCATCTGAAACATGGAATATAGATGGGTGATTTTTTTAAATTGCTGGATATTTTAAGGATTAAGTGAGATAATGAATGCAAAGTACATCTCATACAGTAAACTTTCAAAAGATATGTTAAAATCATCTGAACTTAGGAGGTGCTTGAATCCTGAAACAGCATTTGAGAGAGGTGGAGGAACCCTCTCTGGGGCCTGTAGGACTGCTAGATAAGGCATCAGGTGTGTGTCCATCCAGAAGTATGCCGTGAACCCCGGCTGGGGTTCCTGCCCAAGCGGATGCCTGCGAGCATTGTAGACTACACCCAAGAAGCTTCCTGGGCAAGCTGAGGAAGTAGTGGGGTCCATTTGCTAACCCAAGAGTGTTTTCAGTCAGATCCTACTAGGTGCTGGTCCTGGGCTTGCGGAAATGGTGAAGGGCATCCTCCGTCCTCAGGGGACTCACAGTCTAGAGGGAGAGCCAGACAGGAAGGCCAGTTGTCCTGGGTCAGCATGGTCAGTGCAGTGTGGAGACAAATCCTGCAGCATGGGGCTAAAGGGAGTTCAGAGATGGCCTTGAGGGGAGGTGCTATAACCTGAGTGTAGGAGTTGGAGTGTGAAGGATGTGAGGCAGGGGAAGAGAATGTCCCAGGAGAGGACACAGCCTGGGCCAAAGCCTGAAACTACAGAAAACATGATTTCAGGCTACATGTGGAGGTGACAAGGAGAGATGAGTCTGGTGAGGCAGAAGAGGTGAATAGTCTGAAATTTTATCCTTTGGGATTTTTATTTCATAGCTCTAGAAAAACCCAAAGAATGAGGTTGTCAGTCCTGTGTTTAAAAACCCACCAGTGGCCTTCTGGAGGACAGGCTGGAATGGGTGAGATCTGAGGTGGGGAGGTGAGAGATGACTTTGGGGCAGGGACCCTGAAGCCGAGGGTAGAAATCGTAGACTGTGGGATTGCTCTGGGCATCACCCAGGGACCCTCCCAAGCTGATCTGAAACGAGAGCCTTCTTGTGGTCTGCTCCAGTTCCTGCCAATGGAGGGGGCTTGGGGGACCACACTGCCACATGGTAGCAGAAAACATGGTCCTGCTTTACTTTTGTACCGGCTTTCTTCCCCTGGAAGGGATGGGACCATTTCAAAAGAGCTCCACCATCCTTCTTCCCGACTTTCTCCCATTTGAAATGAAATGACCTCTGTGTGCTCCTGTGCTCACTCCATGCCTGGCTCAGTGTACGCTTAGGATGAGGACAGTGGTCGCATGGCTCATTTCTCCTGGAGACCAGAGCCTACCCACCCATCTTAGCTTCCTCAACAGCCCTTTCAGTAGGGGCCGAGTAAGTAGATGGTATTGGCAAATGGATTCAAGCCCTGTTTAAAACCTTTCTGTAGAGTGTCCTTATTTGTGGGTGCTTGCACACATACAGACGCACACACACGTGAACTCACATGTGCATGGCCCTTGCCACCCGAGCCACTTTCCCGAATGGCATTTATCTGATCAGTCTCCACCCCATTCCCTCCCCACCCTAGGTTCACAGCCAGGGAAGCGAAAGATGAGCCTTGTGCCTTTTCTCTTGAGCCAAATCTCAGTTAGCGGGAGGCACATTTGCCATGCCCAGCCTGGGGACTTTGGGGCGAGTCTCTGGGGGCAGCCTACAAGTATCTCAAACTGGCTCTCTCCCTTTGAGGGTTGAAGGGAACACTTCAACTGACTGTGCAGGGCAGGGGTCCTTGTGGTCTCCTGCGCCTCGCCCCCACCGCTCTGTGGCCCTTGCCTTGCACTGGGCTCCCATGTTGGGATCGTCACCTACCACTCTGTGTGTGAGGCGGTGGGGGAGGAGGTGTCAGGTTTTTGTGGTGGAGAAAATCTGGCAGCCCTGAATTTCTTCCTGAATCAACCATCTGCTGAGTGTTTTCCAGGATTATGAAACATTTCTTGAGGGGGTGGGGGAGGTGGGAGGGTGAAAAATGGTGATTCCTTCTTGATATCTTCCCTATTGTTCTTGAAGCCCTTCAGAGAGGGAACTGGCATTACGAGGCCGTGGGAGGCTTGGCATCAGTGTCAGGTCTGGCTCTGCCACTTTCTTGACCCATGAACTTTAGTCTGTTTCTGTCTGTTAAAATGGAGATGAACAGATGCATGCTGTTTACCTGAGGAGCCAATGAGCCACCGAATGGAGGAAGAAGGTATATAAACTGCAGAGTGTTGTGAACCTGCATTTGTTCATGATGATGAAGTGAGGATCGGAAGAGCCACCGTTAGACAAGGGTGCCCTGCTGCTTTGGGACTTCGGTCCAAGGTATCATCACGGCGTTTCCTCCTGAGCATTGATGGCAGGGAAGCTGGGAGGCAGCTTTGAAAGCTGACCTTTGGTTATCAATTAATTAAAACTGACTGATTGCTGAAGGGGTGGAGAAGGGAAGGAATGAAGGCAGCACCTGCTCCAGTGGAGTGAGCGTGCCTCCCGCACCCCAGACCCCAGCATCCTGGCTTGGCCTCAGGGTCTAACAAATGTCTTTTCTCTTAGGAAAACATCGGGGAGGGGGCATGGCCTCAAATTGGATGCCAGAGGAAGTATATGTGGTTGAAACAGATGACCCAGGTTTCTCTTTCCCACTGCTTGTAAATACTTGTAGATTCTGGAAGAAAAGGAGATTTCTTCCAGGAAGGGTGACCAAATTGTCCTGGCTTGTCCAACACTGAGGGGCTTCTTGGAATATGGGTCATCCAGTGCTAATACAGGAGCAGTCTCAGGTAAGCCTGGAGAAATGTATCCTGAGGGTTCATTCCTCTTGAACTGATTGCTCAGCTGGTCCTTCATAAGTGCAGAAGCAGTGTTACCCCCACTTCTACCCCCCAGGAGGAGGAGAGAGCGGAAACTTGATTTCACCTTGATTTCTGTATTTCTTGGTTTGGTATAGCCTGCGCAAGGAATGGATGATGGATGAATTGCATTCTTTGATTTAAGGTGACCTGCATAGGTCATGGTGAGAGGTATTGGAAGATAGAAGACCCCTTAAATGCATAATTCATTTGAAAATGCTCATGAACAAATGATGTTCATCCAGCTCTGTCTGGGGAAACCTAGAACAGGAGATAAAGCAGGTATGTGTTTACCTTTTTGGGCCTGGAGTTACAACTGGTAACATCTGGTGTTTGGGAGCTAACAAGCTTGAGGAAAACAGAAGTGACCTGAGGTGCTATGGTGGGAAAGGCATGGACTTTGCAAATTGACCCTCATTTGAGTCCTTGTTCTGCCATGTATTCGCTGTGGTACCTTAGGCAAGCATTTCCTTGCCCTCCAGTCTCAGTTTTCTTATCTGCAAAATGGATAATTTATTTACCACATGGTTACTTTGACGATCAAATGTCACATCACCTATAAAGTGCTCAGCATGATCCTTGACACATAGTGCAAACTCGATACCCATGAAATTCCTCAAATCTCTTAGGAAACTTAAACAACAAATCTCTCAGGAAACAAAGAACATAGGCTTTGCTTATGCATGCTTTTCTACCCTTTTTCCCCGAGCATATTTTGTAATGCTTGCTTCATGCCATGGAACACATGTAAGGTACCTGTTATGACACAAAATTTTTTAATGAGCACCCAGAAACGTGTCATGCAACCTAAGATCTAGAACATCACTGAATTCATTTCCTTGGGCTGCTGTAACAAATTAGCACAAGCTGAGCTGCTGAAAACAGCAGAAATGTATTCACTCACAGTTCTGGAGGCTCAAAGTCCAAAATCTAGGTGTCTGCTGTGCCACACTCTCTCTGAAGGCCCAAGGGAAGACTCTTTGCTCTTCCAGCTTCTGGTGGTTCCTGGCATTCCCTGGCTTAGAGTAATATCTCTCCAATCTCTGCCTCTATCCGCACATGGCCATCTTCCCTGTGTCTGTGTCTCACATCTCACTCTCCTTTTTCTTAGACACCAGTCATTGGATTTAGGACCCACCTTAAATCCAGAATGATCTCAGCCCTAGATCCTTAACTTGATTACATCTGCAAAGGCCTTATTTCCAAATAAAGTCATATTCACACATACTAGGGGTGAGGACTTGGACATTTTTTTTTGGAGGGGACACTGTTCAACTCACTATAGTCACCCTTACTGGTACCTCCACCTGCGTGTCCCTCTTGTGTCTTATCCCTCTGTCCTGCCCCTGAGCACCATCCTGAAGTCAGTGGTTCTCATTCTTCTTTTGTTTGCTTTATAAAAAGAGTATTATTACCTGGTTTATATAGTCTTTGTGATCTACTTTTTTCATTCAGTATTATAAAAAGATCCACTCATGTTTATGTGTGTAGCTGTAGTCCATTCATGCTTAATACTCTGTCGTATGCTGGTACCCCAGGGGATTTATGCATCATCCTGAAAATAGATATTTGAGTTCTTTCCAGTTTGGGGCTACTATAAACAATGCTTCTTTTACTTATCTCTTGGTACTCAACAGCAAAATTTCCTCTAGAATATATGACTAAGAGTTGAATTGCTGGGCCCAAGGTAAATAGCATTTTACCGGATAATGTCAAATTGTTTTCCATAGTGAATGTACCAATTTGCATTTCTATATGCCAAGTATGAGGTGTTCTCCATTCTCAAAAGGATTTCTTGTTCCAGGCAATGGAAGAATCTCAGCTAGGTATTCTTGGTGGCGATGAGTATTAAATGATAAAATCTCATCTGCCCCCATGACTTTCCTCTGTAGCAGACTTACTTCTGGTGGATCTCTGCCCACAGAGAGAAAGCACCAGGGCCTGCAGTCTCCTCTGCTGCTGGCTGCAGACCGTGCCGACTCTGCAAATCCATCTTAATGGTTCATTAGAGGTGCCTGGAAACTGTAATTATGGTGTAGCATTTCATGGGCTTACGATTGAAGGCTGTGTTTTCTAGACGCCCAAATCAAGTCTATTGTGGGATGATGCATCTCTGGAAGTTTGTGTATGATATTCTAAATAATGAGTGAAACAAAGATGCTTGCCTTTAGCTCAGGGGACCACTTGCTCTGAGGTGAGTGATGTAGGCATCCCTAATGATTGGTTGAAATAATATATATTAAAACTGGCAGAGTGGAAGGCATGATGACCCACAAGAACCAGTGTATAATAGTGTGTTTTGGGAAACTTCTGCAGGGGAAGGGCAACCAAACAGCATTTGTTTGAGTTAGATCACAGAATATGAGCATAGCTAAGGATCTTAATAAATCCCCTGATTGATGGGGAGACTGAGGCCCGGAAAGGAGATATGACAGCTCCTGCTTTCAGTGTAAGCCTTAAGGGTAGCTGCATCCTTTTCTGAAAGCCCAGCTAATAGCTTTAGGTTGCATTCTCTAAAAGCAGAGCCTGAATCAGGGATTCTTGAGCAAGTGATGTGTTGTACTAGTATTCTTAGATCAACACTTGTACAGGGGTGCAGGAAACAGGATAGGACAGAGGAAGAAGTTAGGCAAAGATGTGGGTTCAGTTGAAGTCCAGTTTCAACCTGGTCTCACAGGAAGCTCTGGAGCATGCCTAATACTCTAGATTGTACCCCCCGACACTGCCATTGATAGGTCATTGGCTGCAGACTGCCAAAAGGGAGGATATAGCCACCTAGGCTGTCCCTTGCCCCCATCAGTTGAGGGTCATTCTCTGAAGGAGGCATTTGTGAGCTGTTAGCAGCCAACATTCACAGCAGCTGATGAGACTATTATTTGGGCTTGGGAGTGATCTATGGTCAGAGGATGGGGATTTAATTTGTGAAAATTGTACTGGTCTCCATCAAACTCCAACTCATGCCCTTGAGGTCAGCCCCGTTAGAGGAGGGATCGCAAGACCCCTAGTCTTCTCTATTGAAAATGAACAGGAGACCTTTTTAATGGAAGGATGTAATATGCCAAAAGAGGCTTAGGTTAAAATAAATCATAATTCTAAATGTAAAGGCTAAAATTATAACATTTCCAGAACAAACCTGGGAATAGGCAACCTTTATAACCTTGGAGTAGGCAAATCTATCCTAGATAGGAAACAAAAATCATGAGTGGTAAAAGAAAAAGATAAATTGGACTTCATGAAAATTAAAGTCTTCTGCTCTTGAAAAGACACTGTTAAGAAAATGAAAACCCAAGCATACAGAATAGAAAAAAAAATGTTGAAATGCATCTATCTGACAGAGGAGTGGCATCCAGAATACAAACGGAGCATTTATAACTTCGTGATAAGAAGACAAACAACCCAATTAAAAATCTGGCAAAGAAAAAATAAGTAGCAGTAATCAACTCTGATTTAAAAATTTAAAGTGTAATGACTTTTGTTTTAGAAATATCTTCTACTATTCCTTTGACTTTATGTTCTTTTCTGCTAGCTCCCTCACCGGGTGTTTGGGAATGACTAATATCTGTATATGATGTATTAACCTGATTGTACATTGAATGTATGTTTGAAATAAAAAACAGTATAAAAATGGGCCAAGGATTTGAACTGACACTTTACAAAAGAAGATATACAGTCTATGGAAGGCCGATAAGAATATGAAAAGATGCTCAACATCATTAGACATCAGGGAAATACAAATTAAAATCATAATATAATGTCACTATACATCTATTAGAATGGCTAAAATAAAAAAGGATAAGAATACCAAGTCTGCACAAGTATTTGAAGGAATCGTAACCCGTATACTGCTGGCAGGAGTTGGAAAATGGTACAACTACTTTGGAAAGCAGTTTGGCAGTTTCTTATAAAGTTAAATATACCCTTGTCATATGGCTCAGGAATTCTGCTCTTAGGTGTTTTCCCAAGAGAACTGAAAATATACATCTGCTCAAAGATTTGTGCATGAATGTTTATAGCCTTATTCATTGTAGCCCAAAACCAGAAACAACCCAAATGTCCATTAATAGGTGAGTGTATAAACATAGTTTGATACACACGTGCAGTGAAGTATCATTTAGCAAATAAAAGAGTTTGAATCACTGGTAAATATAACAACATGACTGACCCTTAAACACATGATCCTGAGTGAAAAAAGCACAAAAGAGTACATACTGTATGATTCCATTCATATGGAAGTCTAGAACCGGTAAAACTAAAGTGGCAGAAAGCGAATCAGTGATTGGGGCCAGAGAAGGAAGAGAATTGAATGGAAGGCGACACAAGGGACATTTACGGGGCGATAGAAATGCTCTGTGTTTTGATTGAGATGGTGGCTAAACAAGTGTATTCATTTGTCAATACTCAACAGATTGTACACGTGTACATATTATTGCCTGTAAATTATACCTCACTGAAGTTATTCTGATTAAAAGAGAAATAATAGTTACCTTTGGGTGATGAAATTAAAGATGATTTTCTTTTATTCTTTATTCTTTGTTCGCTATTTCTAAATTCTCTACAGTAATCTCGTCACTTTCCTTTTCAAAAGTGTGTTGTCCCTGTACAAAGGTTCTCTCCATCTTTGAAGCCTCACTGTGCTCAGATGCTGTCTCCTTTGGAAGCCTTACCTGATGCCTTCGTTAGAATTAATTGCCCCTCTTTTAGATCCCCATTGCCCTAGTTGGTGCCACTGCTAAGCCACTGACTGCTATTGCATTTATCATCATTATAACAAATAATAATAATAGTATCAAGTACTTAGTAAGTACTCTGGGCAGATGGGAAAGTACTTACCAAGAAATACACAGATAAATGGGGCAGAGATTTTCTTCCTGGAAAAAGACTATGGCTCTGATGAGTGGGTATGTAACAGTTTTTAAAAGCCAATCGAAAATTAATTTTGTTCCACATTAATGTTTTTTGAGAAAATCAAAACCATTTCCCACAGAAGCCGACGTCCTGAAAGGAGTTTGGATTTTGCTGGCTCTGCTCTTCATTCAGGTATCAGGTGGCAGCCAGGGCTCAGCCTGGAGGAGGCTGGCTTTCTCTGGAGTGTTTGCTGGAGCCGGGCTGACAGAGATCTGATAGAGGTTGTCAGATCTCCGAAGAACAATCGACTTTCTAAGCAGAGCCCCTTCCTGGAGCTGCACGGTGCTGCGTTACATTTGTAAATGCCAGCGCGCTGCTAAGCACGTCCCAGTGAATAGAAGTGTTTTGATGTTTTGTTTTTGGTCGGAGATTGAAGTCCAGTGTCTTGGGACCCAGTGACTTCGGCTGACCTTCCTGCTACACGGACAGGGCTAAATTTCAACCCCTGGAGGCTTCTGCACACAAAACCTCATGCCTCACAAGGGCAGGTGCAAGGAAACCCAGCGGAAATCTGAAATCTTCGCTGCTTCAGAGACCCGAGCTCGCTTCTGTCAGAGGAATTAGGTTTCACAAGCCCTTTTTTATGTAGAAAGCATATCATTAGGGGAATCTGGACAGGGCGACTTATTAAAACTGCTGCTTGTAGCAGAGAGAAAGCCATAAATGCCTAAGGATATTCAAGAGCTAAAGGTGTGCACTTTTATTTCCAATGACTCTTGTAGTAGCTTGGCCAGAGTAATGGGTTTCCAGATGGAGTCGTTTCTGTTATCTTCGGTTTTGCTGGTTCTGGAAAATGTGTTTTCCTTAAAAGTATTCCAGTTTTGAAATCAGGAAAGATCTTTCATTTCAATTTTTTTGTATTAATTATTTTATTTATCATTGTAATTAGATCTACACAATCAAAGTTGTCTTTCCCCCGTCTATTTTGTTAACGTGAAGTTAAATTGTAGTTGTAAGCAAAAGTTGGTAGCCTAGGGCTTTCATTTCTAATATTTAACTGAGTGAGCAACTTTATAAAATCTGTAACCTGCCATCACTTCTGAACTACCTTTGACATCTCTGTAACTCCTTCAGTCGCTAATTTTTGCATCAGTTTGATCAATGTGTATGGAAAGTTTGCAGTCTATTTCCGCCTAACATTTTATTCAAGCTTTATGTGCTTACATGGTCTTTGTCGCCATTCATAGTAGATTATTCTTTTTCATGACACCACTCTGCTCTTCTTTATGGAGTTGTTGCCGTGGGTTTGAGTGTTTAGAGGTTTGTTGTGGCTGTTTTAAATAGATGATTTTCATCTTGGTCACTGAGTTTTTCTTTTCTTTGTATAAATACTTCCTTTAGCTCCATTAGATAAGGTACTCTGGGAGGTACTCTGACGTTTGCAAGCCACCCCCCACCCCCAAGTCTTCTACACCGACCCTCCCCCTTTCTTTAAAAAACCTAGACTAACGCACACCTGCAAGGTCTTCCTCGGCTCCCCCTCTGATGTCTGGCAGCCCCCCTCACACATCAGTGGTCTTGTGTAGCCCTGTAATCAGGGGGAGAATCCTACTTTGGTTCTTCAAGCAGTCTCTGGGCAGGGGTTTTCTGTAGGAGCCTGTGTCGATGGAACTCAGCTGGTGTCACAGAAGCTCTGCTCGTTTTTAAAGATAAAAAATCCAATATGTTTACTTTGTTAAATACCCATTCTCTGGAGATTCTTGCTATTTAAGTTTTTCACTTATTTGTTTTTCCAGCAGATGGTCACCTTGCAGATGACTGAGTTGCTGAGGTAAAAGGAATTTATGGTGCAGGATCCAATGCCATCTACAGTGTGGTGGTTCTTGTTCCTGTGGCTGATGGGTTCTGGTGAAAAGCCCTCCATTGCGTGCCCACTATCACTTTGACAGGAAACATCCTTGAAGCTCCAGAGAGCCCCACGTGATCTGGTTTCTCTGTCTCTCTGTCTTTCTCTCTGTCATCACCTCCTTTTTTGCTGAGCCCCATCCTTACTGGCTTCTTCCTTCTCCTTTGAATGCACCAATCTCATTCTCTCTGCTTGGAGTACTCATCCTCCCAATCCGATCTGTACGAGGCTGGTTCTCATCAGTCATATGTCAGCGTGGAAGTCTAAAGTGGCTTCACAGACTATTTAGCAGATTTTCCTCCTTAAATCGTCACAGAGCTTTTTATCACTTTCTGATATTTGGTGTGTTGACTGTCTCTTCTCCCAGTTGATAAACTCCATGAGAGCAGGGATCCTGTCTGTCTGATTCTCCCAAATCCTAGAACAGAGCCAGGCACATAGCAGGTACTTAGTATTTGCTGAATAGCTGAATGGATCCTTTGCTCTACAAGCACTTACAAAGTGCTCACAGGGAGACACTGTGAAATTCAGAAAATTGGAAGCAGACACACAGTCTCTAATAAAGGCTGGTGCTGATGTGGCTCTTTTGCAGATCAGTGGTCACCCAGGGAGACCAGACCTGCTATCTTGGCTATCACCTTGCATTATCTCTCTAGGAGTGGTGGCCCCAGCACCCTGAAAGGCAATATGAAAATGTTTCAGACACTGTGCCCTGTACACGAAGAGTGCTCATCACCTGCATTCATTCACTTGGCGAGCACCTGCAGAGTATATCAGGAACTCAGATCTGAGATATCCACCTTGCAGGCTAACAAGTTAGCCTGCCACAGTTCCGTGCTGGTGGAAGATATGAGACTCTTGGTCAGAGGCACAGGATACTTTATTACTCACAGGAATGGCAGTAACCAGGGTATTGGCAACATGAGGATGGTTCCCAAGCTCTGATTTCTCTAGGGTGACAGGAAGAGGGCCACATGACACCTACACACTCACTGAGTTACAGGAGAGGAACCCTGAGCTTAGGGAACCTGATTCTTTTATACTGGACAGTCTGTCTGCCCTTTGTTCTGGAGGAGACACTATCCCTATCTTCTAAGTCTGTTCAGTACACAAATATTTTTGAAAAGAGAGTCTGGAACAGACTAAAGAGTAGTCAGTGCCTCTGTTCACAAAATATGTAGAAATGGTTAAGGCTCATGGAGAATTGTCTCACAAGAAGAATCCTAGTAGGCTCTCAAATTTGTTGAATGAATGAATAAATGAATGAACGAATGAATATCAGGTGTTGCGTGTAGCCCTGTACAGTTGAATAAGACATTGTTTCTGTCATTAGGAGTTCGTATCTTCCTGCTGGAGAAATAGATGGTAGGGCAGTACGGTGGTTAAGTGCTTGTGCTCTGGACTTAGATGCCTGGATTTAAGTCCTACCCCCATCACTTACTGGTTTTGCAGCCCTGGCCTCAGATTCCTCTTCTCTAAAATGGAGATAATAGAGTTCCTGTGATAAGATAAGCCAATGCAATTGTAAAATGCTTGGTTTAGTGCCTAACCTGTGGTAAGTAACCAAGTAAGTGTTAGTTACGAAGTTGAACCACATGAAACTGCCATTTCTGTAGTCCAGACATTAGCAGTGTTATATGGTTGAACCTAATCATATATTCATCATTATTAATCTTTTGCTTGATTGCAAATCATAATGTAAACGTACCTCTGACTGTGGAGGTGTGCCCTGGGTCACATGAGGCAAGCCTGGAGAAGCACAAGAGTATCTGGGAAAAAGAAATGGGCCTGGAACCAGATGCGTCCCTGAGCCCCATGTTCTCCTCTCATTAACCCCGTGACCTCGGGTGAGCCACTTAACCTCCGAGCCCCTTGCCTCATCTGCGCTATAGATACAATAATCCCTTCTACTTCAGTGGACATTGTGAGGCTAATATCAGATGATGGATGTGAAATTGCTTTGTAAACTGAAAGGCACTATAGTCATGTATTTATGCTTAATATGAAACGTTCTTCAGGGCACTGAGGTTTGTCTGGGCTTCAACCAGACCATCACCAGGTATAATTTAATATCCTTCTTAAATCCTCTAATCACAGTTTCATATTTGAAGTATGGCATTGGCCCCCAAAATCATATTGCTGCATTAGATTCAAGTTACACTAGTAAGGTTTATATCTAAGGCCTACAGACTTCAAGCACCGTAGGGACCATCTGGTGACCAAGGAAAGATCATCTCATTACAAAGGGTAATTGACTTGCAGCTAAATCAGTCAATAGCGAACATTTATCAAGCTCTTTTAATGAGCCAGGCATGTGTTTTAGCTCTTTACGTGACTATTTCTCATTGAAACTTGGAAAATCCTATGGCATAAGTAGGTACTATCATTATCACCCATTTACAGATAAAGAGACAGATTTAGGCAAAAAGAGATTACCAGTTAGGAATTGACAGAACTGGACAGGTGAGTTACATTACCTAAATACTCTTTAATAATAGTTAGAAACACTTATTCCAAGTTGGCCCCATAAGAGGGAGGCCATAGAGCCATCTTTCTGGGGCAGCCATGGTTCAAACGGCCACTGCTATACTTGCTGATGGAAGCCCTGTGCCTCCCACAACCACCCAGGGAAAGCCAAGTTCTGCTGGGCACTTGCAGGTCATTGGAGTGGCTCCATGCTCCATCTTTGCTATCAGCCTACTAGTACTCAGCTGAAGATGTAAAAACTTTAGCTCTTCTCTCTTTTGTGGGGATGCTCTGTGGTGTGAAAAGTAATGCTCACCTCGTTTGCTTTCCCATGAGCCTGTGCTCTCTCTGAAAACAGCTTGCTTCTATCTACCTGGGTCTAAAGCAGTGGCTCAGAGTCAGCAGACAGCATGCCATTGTGGCGATCCCAGTGAAGGTAAGGTTCTTGTAACAGGGACACACGATGATACCGTGACTTAAAGAAGGAAGTTCATTTCTCATTCCTGTAACAGTCCAAGAAGAGCATTCCAAGTGGCCAGGTGGCTCTGCTTCATGTAGTCATTCAGGGATGGAGGGTCCTCTGGGTTGCTCCACCATTCTCCAGGGCAGTGCTTCTCAAACTATATGTGGTGAAGGACCCTTCTTTTTAAAAAAAAAAACATTTTCAATCCATTTTGGACCCAAATATTTGTAAAAAATAATAAAAATGAATCACTGGGAAAATGAAGGGGCAAAAAACCTCCCAAAGACATACAAAACACAAGCCTAAAGTATTTTATTATTAGATAACAGACTTAAATTGCTGCACAAGTTACTAAATACACTTCGTCTTTGAACAGTGGGCTGTGTAGGAGGATATTGTTTCAATTACTTGGGAAACCTGCTGTTTTGGAGAACACATTTTATATGACTTAAATTTGCTTAAATTATTGAAATTGTTTTAGGGCCCAGACTATGTATGTCTATTTTGGTGAGTATTTTATGTGTACCTGACAAAAATGTATGTTCTACTGTCATGTGAGTGTGGATGGTGTATTCTATAAATACAAATTTGGCCAGGTTGGTTAATAGTGTTGTTCAGGCAAACTATATCCTCACTGGTTTCCTGTCTACTTTCTGTATATATTACTATGTGATGACTGTTGGCATCTTTATACTTGTGGATTTGCCTGTTTCTTCTTTCAGTTATATCAGTTTTTGTTTCATATATTTTGAAGGTTCATTATTGAGTGCTTAAACATTTAGGATTGTCATATCTTCTTGGTGAATTAACCCCTTTATCATTATGTAATGTCCCTCTTTATCCTTGGAAATATTTCTCACTCTTAAGTCTGTTCAGTCTGATATTAATATAGCTACCATAGATTTTTTTTAAAGTATTAATATGGTATATCTTTTTCTTTTCCTTTCCTTTTAAGCTATCTGTATCTTTATATCTGAAGTGGGTTTCTTGTAAATAATGTATAGTTGGGCCTTGACAATCTTCTTCTTTTAATGTAATTGGCACTTAAGGTAATTATCATTGGGATTGGGTTTAAATTTTTGTCTTCCTGGTTGTTTTCTGTTTTTTTTTAATCTGTTCTTTTATTGCTTTTTTGCACTTCTTTTGAAGTAACTGAATATTGTTTATTAGTCTATCTTACTTCCACTGTTGGCTTGTTACTTATATCACATTTTAAATTTTTGCTGTTTTTCTCCTAGAGTATACATTATACATTGTTAACTTATCTGAATGTATTTTCAAAGAATATTATACCACATTGTGTGAAAGAATCTTACAAGAGTCTACAGTTGACCCTTGAACAATGTGGAGGTTAGGGGTGTCCCCCCTCCAGGCAGTGGAAAACCTGTGGATTTCCTTAGAGTCGGCCCTCCGTATTGGGTCCCACACCATGGATTCAACCAACTGTAGGTGCTATAATATTGCAGCACATGTTTACTGAAAAAAAACCTGCATATAAGTGGACCCACCCAGTTCAAACTCGTGTTATTCAAGGGCCAGCTGTATTCCCATTCATCCCTCCTAGTCTTTGGGTTATTTTTCTTGTACATTTTACTTATGCTCCAAGCCCCAGAGTATAGTATTACTCATGTTGTCTTACACAATTATTTTTTAAACTGATTTAAGATAAGTAAAAAAGGGGGTTTTTACCTTTTTTTTTTTTTTTTTTTTTACCATTTTCTTCTTTTTCTGATTTCTTTACTTAGATTCAAGTTTTCATTTGGTATTAGTCCTCGAATGCTCCATTTTGTGGTGGTTTTTCCATTTTCTCTTTGTGTTTCAGTTTGGATACAGTCTGTTGACCTAGCTTCAGTTCATGGACTCTTTCCTTAACTATGTCAGGCTATTAGTGAGCCCATGAAAGGCATTCTTCTTCTCTAATATCATGCTTAATTTTCTACCATTTCCATTTCACTCCTTCTTATAGCTGTCATTTCTCTGCTGAATTTCCCAAATTTGTTTAAGCATTTTGATGGTTCATTTTACGTGTCACCTTGACTGGGCTAAACTGGTAAAACATTATTTCTGAGTGTATTTGTGACGAAGTCTCTGGAAGAGATTAGCATTTGAACTGGGAGACTGAGTAAAGAAGATATCTCCCTCCCCAGCATGGGGGGGGCATCATCCAATCCACTGAGGCCCAGAATAGAACAAAAGAATGAGGAAGGGTGAATTCACCCTCTCTGCTTAAGCTGAGACATCCATCTTCTACTGCTCTAGGACATCAGTGCTCCCAGTTTCTGGGCTTTTGGATTCACACTGGGACTTAGATCATTGGCTGCCTATTCTCAGGCCTTCAGATTTGGTCTGAATGACACCACTGGCTTTCCTGGTTCTCCAACTTGCAGACAGCACATCATGGGACTTCTCATCCTCCATAACCGTGTGAGCCAATTTCTATAATAAATCTTCTCTTATCCTATTGGTTTTGTTTCTCTGGTGAATTCTGACTAACATAAGCATTTTGTCCACAATTTCCATTAAATTCTTTACCATGTTAATTATAGCTATTTAACATTTCCTATCTGAAAATTCCAACACTTGGGTTATATCTGAGTCTAGATCTATGGATTGTTTTATCTCTTGGGAGTAGGTTGTTTTTCTTATTTGTGTGTGTGTGTGTCTTGTAACTTTTTGTTAATACTGGGCACCATGTGTACAGAACTAGTAGAGACTACAGTAAATAATTTTATGCTTGGACACGCCTCTTCTTTTGTCATGCAGTTAATATGGGGCGGGAGTGGTCAGTCAATATAGTCAGGAGTTGAGCTTGGTTTGAATTTTCTTGTTGTTTGTTATTATTACTTACACCACAGTCTTCCTGTTTCTTCAGCAGTGGGCTGTTGTTACCATATACTTTTACTGAGGGAAGTGCCAAAGGATTTTTCTCAGCACCCTTTTCACCCCTTAGCTTTTAGCCATTCTTGCCTACAGGTGCCCCAGGGGGTGTCTCTCTCCATGATTTTGTCCCTTACCAGCACCAGAGTGATGTTGCTTGTTACTCGATGCTAAGTTCATAAAGGATGGTCCCGCCTCAGTTTTTGGCAAATCTCGTGCATCTTGGCTTCCTGGTGAGGATTTCTAGCTCTTTATCCTCCTGGCAGCCAAACTTTTCCTTGTATCTGTGGTTGTTCTTGGGAAGGAGGTTCCTGTTCCTCCCCTTGTTGTAGCAGACCCTTGCTTTGTGTTGCTGTAGGATCCCAGCCCTTCCCTCTGGAGACAGGGTGTTTTCTTCTCCTCCTCCACCAGCAGTTGACCTTTGCCTTTTTCCTGAAATTGAGGCAGTTTCCTACCCCTCTACCAGAAACAGGTGGGTTTTGCTTCTATTTCTGCCCAGAATCAGTAGATCTTTGCCTGTACTGTAGGAGAGATAATGCTCTTTCTTCAGTGGCCTGCTGCTTTTGCTTTAAGGACAGCATGTCTGGGAAAGTGAGTGGGGCTAGTGCCTAGTCCCAAGCAACAATTAACTCCTGAACACCTCCACCACTGAGGGGACTCCCTCTGGTCTTCTGCCCTGGACTAATCTTTGTTGTATGCACATGGTGGGGCCTATGGATAAGAGCTTGCAAGTGGGCGTAAACTCTCCTATTCCAAACTCACCCCCTAGCCCACATTTGGCTTTTAAGATTTTATTAAAATTTTAGCCAATTTCTTCTTACCTGTTTATATGGCAGCCACCTCTCTTCCCCATGCTTGGCCCAAGGTGAAATAGTTCACATGCTCTGTCTCTCCTTGGAGGGGCTGTCTCCTCTTGTAATTCCCTTATTTAATTGCTTCATAACCTCACATCTCTGAGTAGCTTAAGAAAATTATGATTTTGTCGATTATATGACTTTTTCTCATTTTTGGACCAGGAGTGATTTTTTTTCCAGCTTTCTACATTGTACACAAAAGTGCAGACTCCCACCACAGTTGTGAAGACATAGTCCCAGAAATGGCTTGCAAGATTTCCACTCATGATTCAGTGAAAAAAAACCCAGTCACACAGTCACAGTTAACTGTGCCCAGGAACGAGAGGAGAATGGATTTCAGTGAATAACCAGCAGTTTCTGTCACTATGCTCCAAACAAATGAAAGTTAAAATGATTCTGGGCTTGGAGCAAATGGGTATCACTGTAAAACAGTGGGGTTTACTGGCCCCATCCTGGTGTTAGTCTTTGAGAAATCTGAAGGACTACCCTGTAGTATGTGACCCATGAACATACAAGGGAAGTGTGCAGAGGGGTCGCTCCACGTCCATGCACATCTGGGCTCCCACTCCATTGGGGCCACCTGGGCAGTAGACTGGATCTTGTGGGAAGCACAATGCTTGAAAGCCCATGGGTTCCTAATCCTGCTGTGTGTATTAACCATCTGTGCAACTTTTCAAAAAATACAAATGCCAGGGCTTCAGTCTCAATATTCTGATGGAAAAATCTTTGGAGGAAGGACTCAAGTATCCACATTTTTTGAAGAAAGGCTTCCTGGATGATTCTTTTGTACAGTAGCTCTGGTTACCTGCGGGCTACTTTGTGGTAGAAACCAAAGCAAGATGATGGGTTCTTTTGGCCACTTACCTGAGCAAATGCCTGAACATCCCCCCTGAACACACACACGCACACGCACATGCACACACACACCTGCCCACTGCTGTCTGACTGCAGGGTTATGACCTTCTTTCAGTAAAAATAACTAAGACAAGATAAAAGACTGAACGAAACCAACTTATCCCTCTTTGGCCTGGACCATCGTTAAACCTGCCCAGAAAGACTGAGAGTCACTCTGGCGATTTTCTACTGAGGTTGTGAACTGCCCCAATGGAACCTCACAGATGAAGGATGAGATGATGCAGGCTCTAGGGGCATGTAGAGGTTGCAAGTGTGTTTCTTGGGCTTAAGCAGCCCAAAGTCCCTCAGAAACTGATGTGTCCAGAGTGTGTGCAATAATCAGGGGAGTGGCCTGAGTGTGGCAGGAGCCCAGAGGAGGCTGGAGTGACTAAGGGACTGACCCAAATCTCTGAAGTCATCCTTGATCTCTCTCTTTCTTTCACACCCTAAAATAAATCCTATTGTTTCCTTCTTCAAAAGTCATCCTGGTTCTGACCACTCTTAAACCCATCTGCTATTGTAAGACTTTCTTCAGGACTAACGTGCAGATGTTTAGTTGGGTCTCCTTTTCTGCCCTGGTCCCTAAACCTTGCAATCCCTATAACAACCACTGTGGCCTTTACAAATATAAATCACTTCACATCACTCCTCTTCTTTCAACCCTTCATTACCTTGAGGAAAAAAATCATGATTTGCACTGCCCCCATCTGTCTCCATCCTTGCCCCCCTTATGCCCTTGCTCCAGTCCCACGAGCCTCCTTGCCCCTCTACTGCACGATGCATGGCCGGGGCTTTCCCCTCGAGGTGCCTTCTGTTTGGGATGCTTCCCTCCAGATACTGCCAAGGCTTGACCCTTCCTGCTGCATCTGAGCCTCTGCTCAAATGTCATCTCATCAAAACCTGGCCATCTTTTCTAAAAGAGCAACCTCCTTTCCACCCTGGGATTCCATATGCCCCTTATTTGATGTTCTTTTTCTTCTCAACATTTACCACCACCTGTCATAAGGTGATTTTGTCTTTCCCATTAGTGTGTATGTGCCTTTCTGGTGAGGGCTATGTCTTGGTCAGCCCAGTGTCTACAACGGTGCTCAGCACACAGCAGGGCTTGATAAAGAGTCATTAAAAAAATGTTTTTATTCCAAGTCCACTATTCCTTCCAACATCCTTCAGCTCTTCATCTGTTTTTATCTGGAGTGGCTGTGGATCCTGTAGGAGTTAGATATAGTATGTATGAAGGGATTATTCTTTTCAGCAACAGCATCTTTGCCTAAATAATCCCCAAATAAAGTTAAGATTTACTTTAGGGAGAAAAGAAAAAGAAAAAAAAATGAAAGTCAGAGTGAAATTCTTCATTTTACTATGTCATCCCAATCTCCCTTGACCTGATTTCTCAAAGGCTTGGAAGCAGAATATAAAAACACACATGTTACACCAGGATAGATGTGAATAGGCAGGTCTAGTCAGAGAATAAATAAGCTTTTCTAAGTGCTTGATGATTCCTCAATGGAAGATTCTGTGGAAGAAGTGAATCATGGCTGTTACCGGGATGTTCTATGCTCTATAATTGATTAGAATACTCTGTAACCCCAGCCTGCCTTTACACGTCAGTGGCTGAACGAGAGTTTGCTGCAGGAAAAAAGAGGCCCCTTCCTTCTTTTCTCCTGTTTGGGAGCTACAAAGGCCATACTGACAGGCTTGCTTCCATGGAAGAAAGAACAGTGTTAACTGGCAGGAGTGGAGACTCCCCCCAGCAAGTGATGTTGTTAAAGATGTTTCTTTAGGTGGAAGATGCTCTGGGCCATGTGCCTTGAGTTGTGAGCCTATTTTGGCAACAGAGTTGGGAATACACTTTGTTCTTCTTCAGTCTTGGGGGTAGTGGCATTGTAGTGGCATTTTCTGTTTTCCATTTGCAGTGCTGGCTGTAGGCAGTTGTATAAGACAGAGCTCCTACTACAGCCATTGGCTCTAGGATGCCCAGGGGTTTGTGGGATGTTTGCTGGTGGTTTTCCCACGGATTTTGGATGATGATACACATAATTGGCCGTCTTCTTCCTCTAGCCCAGACACGTGCACCTACACTGCTGCTGAGCGAAGTCTCCATATAGAACCTGCCTTCTTGAAGACCCCGCCTGAGCCCCACAGAAAGCTGGAGGGAGGCACTGCCAAGCATCCTATGCACGGGAGAGCAGAAAATCTGATGCAGACCGTTTTTGTGTCTTTTGCTTTAGGAAAATGCAAAGCTGGTAGAGTGAATTAATTCTGAGACAGACAATAGAGCGGGGCCCCAGGCAGGGTCATTCAGGAGACACAACTTTTTCCTTGGAGCTTTTAGCAGAAGCAACTCCGTTCTGAACCCTCAAAACTTCTGAAACTTTTCCTGGAAGACACCTTGTCTCTGCTCTGAGAGCAATTAGAGAAAGCATCCAACTTTCCAGAACTTCCTGAAAAGCAGCCTTTATATCTGAAAGAGGGCTCCTTGACCATGGCTGCTGGGCTCTGACTCTGTGGATCCAGCTCATCAGGACATGTGTGTGATGAGGGGAAACACTTCCACAAGGGAAAATGTTGTTAGTGGCCTTACTTCTGGCCTCTGTTTCTCTTCACCTCCTAAACAGATGTGATTTCACAAATGCCATAGAATATTGTTTTCCTAAACTCCTTTCTACCTCCTCCCACTAAATAATCATATTCTCGAAAAGGGGCAACCCAATGAAAAAAATTAGGTCTTAATGTGGGGTAACTTATGAGCTGGGGGAACAGGCAGCAGCTGCATTTTAGGAATTTGCTCTTCTAATTATCCACATCCTAAGATTTAAAACAAAAGTCAACACTAGTCTGTGCTGTTAGCTAATTGTCAGACAACAAATACGCTTCAGCCAGAAAAATCCCCACTGAGTTTGGGCGGCTGATTTCTCAGGCAGCAAATGGAAGCTTGGGCTGTTGCCCCCGGCTCTCTGATCAAGCTCCCCCTCCGTGGACCCTGTGGGCCCAGCATGTGTGTAGGGGGTGGGAGCGATGGAGAGGTGCAGACACCCTCACAATTTTAGGCAGCTGCACACCCATCCAGGGATACCACACCAGCATAATTTACCCCATACCTCCCAGCCAGGGTGTTCCCAGACTCAATGAACAATTTGGGGGCATTGTTTACAAATCAATTTCCCCTCTAAATAGGCTGTTATAAGAGTGGACCCCTCTGCTTGCCCAGCGTAGGCCCACCTGTCACTGGGACTTCCTAGCCAGTGGTCACACTGTATTGATCTTTTTAATCCCCTCTCTTTGAAACACAGAGCCAGCTGATGTGGAGTTCCTCAAAAGAAAGACTCTCCCACCGCCCCTACCTCTACAGGTAGCTGCATATCCGGGGCTAATTCTTCAGTAAAAAGTCTTAATTGGCTTATGGGGAGCCTGAAAGATCTCCCTTGTGTTTACAAGGTGAAAGGAAATGATGGCTCTCAAATGCCGTAGTCTGTCTTTATCCAGTTCTTGGTGGAAATCAGGTGCATTTTATTTTTTAATTGTTTTTGAAACAGGACTGGGGGTTTGAACGTGGGTGGGGACAGTGTTTCACTAAAGTGTTGAGCAGCCAGGGGAAGGGAAGAAAAGCCCCAGAGACACCAACATTAGGAAAGAAACTTGGTGACATTATTTTTTTTAATTTAGTTTTTATTTACACGAAACATCTGCAGTACAAAAATGTAAACTTTGATAGCTCATAATAATAGAATAAACTCTATATGTACAAAAATACATTTTCATATGAATGAAGCATCTTGAATAAATTAAAGCACTCTCCAGCCCAGTGCCTGAATAGCTACGCAAGAGTCTCGGGTTCTTCCTAGAGCAAGCCTGCAGTGGTGGGGGTCGGGATCCATAATGTATGAAGCCCACTCCTTGTCTCTCCTTTTTAAGCCTTTTCATTGTATTGTCAACCGGCTCAAACCGAATTTTCATGCTCGTTTTTCTTCATTAGAGTTCTACAAATTGTAAAATTGACTTTTCACCTCGTCTTCAGGGGCTGATCTGTCCCTTTTCTAAATCACACTGAAGTGGTGGCTGGGGTCAGCTCTGAGCCAGCCACAAAGGAGGTTTTGTGGAGTTCAGAAAGTGCAAAAGGAAAGGCCGTCTAGGGGCGGCCAGGAGGGGCCCAGGGCTGAGGGCTGGAGAAGCAGACCAATGGGCAGCCACTGCGAGGGTGCAGCGACCTAACAAGCGGCTCAGGTATCCCCCACCCCTTTAAAGCTCCCGCTTCCTCCCTCTGCCTGGACCGGGGGTCCCGAGGCCGCAGCTGGGCCCAGACTACGGCCCGTCGCCTGGGGGAGGGGGAAGGTAACGGTATTCAAAAGGAGCCCTAATGGTAAGGAATGAAACAGGGTGTCGTGTGGAGCAAATCTTTGGGCAGGCCAGGGAAAGAGAAAAGGGGATCGCCGGGGCCATAGGTGAAGTCTTCGGAGGCGGCGGGGCTACTGGGGTCAGAGAGTGGCGAGGCCGCAGCGGCGCAGGGGGAGGCGGCGGCACCAGAGCCCCAGGACTCGGCGTCGCTGGCGGGGCTCGGGGGCCCGGGCAGGCAGGGGACGCACTGCGGCGGCAGGAGGCGCTCCCGGGCACCGCCCCCGGGCAGCCCTTGGTCAGCTAGGCGCAGAGTCTCGGCCAGAGCCCAGATGTAGTTGTAGGCGAAGCGCAGCGTCTCGATCTTGGTGAGTTTTGTGTCGTCGGGGAAGGAGGGCAGCACGCTGCGCAGCGCGTCCAGCGCCGCATTCAAGTTGTGCATGCGGTTGCGCTCGCGGTCGTTGGCCTTGACGCGCCGGCTCCTGCGCAGCGAGTGCAGCAGCGCCTCGGAGCGCACCCGCGCTCGGCCCCTGCGCCTCCGCCGCTCCTGCTCGTCGTCCTGCACCCGAGGAGTGTCTGATGCCCCGGGAATCCCGGGTGCGCCCCTGCGGACAGGCACGGGCGGCCCCGATGCGGACGCGGGCGGTTGGAGTCTGGCACAGTCCTCCTCGTCGGTGAGGAAGCCGGACAGGTCGCTGGTGCTGGTGCTGCTGTTGCTGCTGGCGCAGTCGAGATCCGAGAGGCAGGTCTCCAGAGGAGCTGGCATCCTGGCGTTGTGCAGTACCGACGGACAGATAAGAGGGCGCTCAGAGGGCAGGAGCCCGGGCAGGGCCGCCGGGGCGCACCTACGTTCCGGGCAGCCCAGGCCTACTGTGTGCCGGCTGTAGGCACCAAGGCCTGAAAGGGCGCAGGGGCACACCGGGAACTTGGCCTCAGCTCCTTGCCTCGCCTGCAGGGGCCCCGCTCCAGCCGGTCTCCCGAGTGATCTCGCCGGCGATCAGATCAGCTCGTGTGAGTACCGAGAGTGGCACACGACCGGCCTCAGGACTCCTTAAGTACTGGGCGCAACAATGGGAGCCCCCCTTCCCAGCCACCTCCGCCCCCGAGGCAGCCCCCTTGAATGGAGCTTGGCGGCAGGTCAGCCCCGTGCGGCGCCCGGGTATTTGCATAATTTATGCTCGCGGGGGGCCATCCCGCCCCTCCCCCCTCCCGGAGCGTGCCCGTAATTACCGCGGGCCAATCGGCTGAGTCCCGCGGCCCCGGGAGCCGTCTCCGGGCTAAGCCAGCTCGGGCGTCTCCAGGCAGTGAAACGATAGGCGGGGGCGGCGGGCGATTAGCGACCGAGGCACGCTCCTCCCGGGCCGGCCAGGCGCCTCTCTCTGGGTTGGGGATGCAGAGGCGGGGCGCTGGCCGGAAAGTCAGAGCGGCGCAGCGAGTTGCGGAAACCTGGAGCCGGCTGGGACCGCGGGTTCTCTCCCTCACTCTGGCTGCTGAGTGGCCGCATGACTTCGTGCTAGTGATTTGACTTCGTTTTCCCTGTCTGTAAAATAGGGCACAGATCTATCCTGTGTAGGATGATGTGAAATGATGTTCGTGAGAACCTTGGCAGGGCGTTTTTGTAACGGAGCGCCCGATAAATGGTAGTGACATGCAGCGCCCTGGGAACCCGGGGAAAACCCTTTTTAAAAAGACCAGAGTGACCAGGTGTGGCTCCAAAGTTAGAAGGCAGAAATAGGCTGCCTTGGTCCTCCTAGGTTGGTAAGAAATAGGGCAATAGCTCTATTGACCTTCACCGAGGGTCGGGTGAATGGCGCGCTTTGGCAGCCCTGCGGCAAGGAAAGAATGGATAGTTTCTCAAGTTAGTTGGAGCCTTGGCCAACCCCCCTATAACTCTCCAACCCCCAACACTGTCTGAAGACTCTTAAAGTAACAGAAGCCTGCGAATCTCCTCTCTGGAGGTGGAGGGTGGGCCTCTTCCGCCCCCTCCCGCACCCCCTCCACCGGCACCCGTTTGTGCTGTGTCTCTTGGAGCGGTGCTTGCAGCCTCTGAGGCCCCCTGAGGTTCCAGCAGCGAGGCTTTCCAGGCCCAGGAGTGAGGACAGCAAGCAGTCGGTGGAGCCCCTCTCCCCCATCCCTTTCTCCGCTTAGTGATCTAAAAGCGCCTATTTCAGTGAAAGGTTTGCACTCTGCATGTCTCGAGTAGCTTCTCTCTGGTCACCAGTGCTCACTCTGGAGCAGCAGAGGCCCAGACACCCCCAACTTTGTGCTTAGGCGAAAACAGTCACTAAGGAGCAGCATCAGATTATGGGGAGAGGGGTTAAAAACAAAATGAACACCTTTCAGCAAAGTTTCAGCTTCCTCCCCATGGTATCTCAGTGGTAGCCTCAGACCTGGTGCCTGACCTGCTGTCCTCAGAGCTGACTCTGCTTGGCACACTGTCCCTTTTTGAATGGATGCTCTCTGGAGGCAGAAGCCCATCTTGGCTGGCTGACCAAGTGCTTGTCTTCTGGCTGGGTGGACTTTACCCAGCCCCTCCTTCCCCTGCTGCACCTCACATGTACTCCCAACCTGGGGGAAGGCTGGACGTCGTTCTATACAAGGGTGCTAGGAGATTTGCTAGAAGTCCCAAAAGTAACTTTAGTCAATGTAAGCAAGAAAGGGAAAGTGGTCAGTAATAATGGGCATCTCAAGAAATCTACAGGCTGCCGGCATTTGTGTGAGCCTGCAGGAGCCCAGGGCTCCAGTGCACTCCCACCAGCCTCAACTTGATGGCACCTTTGGGCCCCTGTGTGTATGTATGTCTTGATACTGCTGTAATAAATTCCTACAAACTCAGGGCCTTAAAACAACAGAAATTTATTCTCTTTATTCTCACTGTTCAGAGGGCCAAAATCTTGAAATCAAGGCATCAGCATGATCGGCTCTTTTTGAGGCTCTGAGGGAGAATCTGTTCAGTGCCTCTTCTAGCATCTGGTGCCTCCTGGCAACCCTTGGCATTCCTTGACTTGTAGCTGCACCATTTCAATCTCTGCATTATTCTCCTCTGTGTTCCTGTGTCTTCTTTTCTGTCTCTTATGAGGTCACTTGTCATTGGCTTTAGGGCCCTCCTTTATCCAGGATGATTTCATCTTGAAATCCTTACCTTAATTCCAGCCACAAAGACCTTCATTCCAAATAAGTTCACATTCTTAGGTTCTGGGTGGATGTATCTTTTGGGGAGCCACTATTCAACATACTACAGCTTCTTTTCCAAAGTTCTGGAAGAGAGAATCTGTTTAGTCAAGGGAACAGGGTCATTGGAGTGGTCACGTGTCATTTGTTGGCTGCCTTGCACCTGAAGAGCCTCCCTATTGAGGAATCTGAATGTATGAGCTCCACCCTCCCCATTGCTGGCAATGTGACTTAATGGGTTAATCACATGCCCCACCTGGAACTTAGGCTCTGAGCTGGTGACAATTCAGAGTACACTTGTGTTGTGGCAGCAGCCTGAAAGGGCAGTGTCCAGTGGTGGCAGAGGTGGCCAGTAACCAGTGGGTGTCCTGACTTAGCTTTTCCCTGGGCCTGCCTTCAGCTGTGGTTCTGTTCCCCCACCCCCTATTTTCTAAGGCTGGTTATGCAGTCTTCACGTTGATTGCACAAGACACCCCATAGTCAGCCTTTTCCCAGTAGAGCTTTTTTTGCTTGAGTTGGCCAAGTTGGATGCCTTTGGTTTGCCAAATAAGCCACCAAGTTAAACTTGCCTTAACTTGCCAAAGCATAGAGACGGAGGCAACCCATATACTATATTGCTTGCCTAATCTGGGCCAAGCACTGTGCTAGACATTGTGGTAACAGGGGTGAAAACCTGGCTGATGGGGACCATGGGCTCTGAGTCTAGGGTTCAATGTCAGCATAACCCTTAGAGTTTATTCATCCCTCCACTGCACCTCGTATATGGAAACTGAACTGAGGCAGGAGATGGGGAGGTCTTTTCTCCAGGTTATTACAGGGATTACTGTGGTCAAATTAGGACCAGGTTCAGGGGTCTTTTCTGCCCTCATTCCATGTTTTTCCATCCCAACTAATCATTGAATACACAGTGAGCACCTACTGCATGCAGCCCTGTGCCAGGTGCTCTGTGGAGAGTCAGGCAGACCTATAGTCTTGGGGCAGGGGATACATGGCCATAGGAAGGTGACCTGCCACTGGCTGATAGAAGTGCTGAGGGCCCACTGAGGGAATAGATCTGAAGAGCATTGTGCACATCCCAAAGGGAAGATGGGTGGTCAGGGAAGGTTTCCTGGCAGAGGGGGGGCTAGAAAAGGCCTTGAAGGATAGATGAGATGTGAATCTATCCTCTGGAAACCAGTCTGGATGAGGCTTCTGTGGAGGCCTAGTGGGAAGAGGGTAGGGGTCAGTTGTGATGTGCCTTGAATGGCTATGGTGGCCTTTCTTCTTCCCTTCTGTCTCCTTCTCCTGCTGCTTCTCTCTGAGCAGGGCTGTCACAGTTGTTCAAGTGGTTTACTGCACAAGGATATGCAGGGCAAGTTGGGGACCAGAATCTAGCCTCTCTACCACCCACCAAGCCATGCACCCTGAGGTGGGGCTGCACCTCTCAAGAAATGTGCTTTTCAGATGTACACGAAGGCATGTTATGAGCTAGGTGGCTCTGTGCTCTCTCTTGCCTTTGTCCCCCTCCTCTGCCAGAGCCTTACTGACCTGACCAGGCAGGCATCTTAGCCTTGTCCTGCCTGCTCCTGGCTCTTGGGTAGTGCATGTCGCAGCTCCTCCCTGGACATTAGTGCTTGCCTCTTGTGCTTTGAATAAGTGTATCTGAGGCTTGGGGGCTCCTTTTGAGGATGGAGCTGAACCCTGGGAAGTAAGAATGAGGTGGTAGCTTCAGCTCAGACCTGTTCTCTGTGAGGCTCAGAGCTTTCTCCTTGAGAGAAAATGGCTGGGCGCCTTCTTGGAGGACATATATCCTTGCTAGGGGAGATAGAAATTTCTCTCACCCACAAAATCCCTTGAAGCCTAGTACTGAGCACATCTGTGGAAGTCCTCATTCCCAGAGCACAATATGATGTGATGTGGGCATGTAATAAATTCAAAAACAGCAGATGCCGAAGTGGCAAGGTCTGCACCAGGTGTTCTGGTTGCCTGATATATGAGCCATCCAGCTGCCAATGCGTGGGAGGTGGAGAGCAGAGGTGGTGGGGTGCAGATGTTCCAAAGGACTGGATGAAGCCAGAGTTTCTCACACTGTGGGCACTTGGGGTGGTAGTGATGATGGGGGCCCCATGCCAGACGCCCAGAATCAGAATCTCTAGAAATCTGGACCACATGCTGGAATCGTTGTTGATTGATACCGTGAGCCTCAGTTTGCCCTCATATGGAAACAGATACCTTGCTTTAGCATTTGCCCTCCAATTCTGTGCTTGCCTAAGCCCTTGAGGTCAATGGGGCATTTTCCTGTGACAGCTCATATCAGCTCCAAGTGAAGCCAAGACTGGGACTCCTCCTGTGGCTTTGCCTGCCTATCTGATGACAGAGGGAGTGAGGCAAGGGGAGGAGCCTGGAAGGCATGCAGGTGCACATTAGAGGGTGCATACCTGTTCAGGGCAGCTCTGGAGGTCTGACTCCAGACCGCTCTGGAGCCAGTAGGAAGGTGATTTTGTTTCCTTATTGAGAGGACCTTTCTGATGTCAACACACTGATGAAGGAATCACTTCCCTGGAAAGATGGGAGAGAGAGGCCCTTAGGGCTGAGCAATTCATCTGATGCTTCCAGAGTCTTTTGAGATTCTTGGTTTATTATTATTGTTGCTGCTGCTGCTGTTGTTGTTGTTATTTTAATGAAGAAAGGCCAAAATAGAAGAAAATAGTGGCAAATTATAAATGTTTACATGTAATAGATTAATGTGATCAATACATAAAAATAAAAAGCAGTCTGTGCTGTACCCAAGACAATTTCTGTATTTTAAATGAACATCAAATTATAGTGCCTGTAGGCATGAAGATCCAGGAATAGACGTGTAGATTTCATTCAGAGTTAATACCCACAGCGTTCAAGCCCTTTTGAGGACACGAAGCCAAGCAACATGGCCCCCTTGCCATCCTCCTTTTCAGAGACACATCAGCTTGAGGTTGAGCAAACTATCTTTTAATTACTTACTTAATTAATTAATTGAAAACTATCCTTTAATAATAATAGGAATGAAGGGTTAGCGTTCTGTAATTACAAGTGCTGGGACAGTAATCGGCATGTGTTGGAGGTGGGAAGGACACCCTCGCATTTCTTACTTCCCCCCAAATTGTTTTAGCTGCGATTTATCATTCCCCATCCACTCCAGTTGGTTAGATGGAGTATTAAGTGTGTTCTGGCACCTACCTGTATCTGAATGTTGCGAGGCTACAGGCAAAGTTCTCTTCTCACAGTATACCTGAGCTCTCAGAGGCAGTTTGTGATAAGAGATGTGAATAGTGGCTGCTAACTAAGCCACTCATCCATCTTGGTTTGGGCATGGGCAGTGCCCGGCACTGATAAAGCTGTTGGAAACGCAGATGTCCACAGGGGTGGCCTTGATGGGAATTTTTGCACAAAGTAAAGCCATGGAGAAGGCCACCCTTTCTAAACAAAATTGCTCAATTTCCCTCATCCTTTTTCTTTTTTCTGGAGCTACCAGGGGGAGGGACAGCCTTGGTTTCATGGGTGGCATTTTGGAAAGAAGCATAATCTTTCTGGAAAAAAGAAAGAAAAGGTGCAGCTACTCAAGAGGACGGGATGAAGAATGAGGTGGGCCCCAGAGGTGCGCAGTGTTCCTTTCAGTCAGTTAAATACACCCGCAGATATGCGTTTCCATCTGAGAGAAGCAGGGTGGGGTTGGGGGAATGGAAAGAAGAAACAATTCCCTATTTTCTTTACTGATGACCCATGACAGTTGTGGAAGGGGGGCAAAAGGGAGGGGGAAATGAGGCAGGAGGGGGGAAACAGAGGGGTCTTTCAGTGACAGAGCAAGGAAAATGGCAAATTATCCATGGTTTCCAGAAATCCGTGGAGGCCCCCTCGGCCCCTGCCCTGCTAAATACAGTGCTGGCTGTATGCATTTCCCACCTCGGAGATGTCTGCGTGAATATTCTTTGGCATTGTGCACTGATGTGTTTGGTTGTGTACAATCTGCCTACGTGTGGGATGAATCTTGGCCTCCAGGGGTAGCCCTGGTGCAAATCTCCTTTATTCTAGTGCTGGGGAAGAAATGCTTTCCAAAGACACACTGGGCAACTTTGCGGCCAAATAAATTCTTTCCACAAGAATTCTTCAGATTTAAATGGAGTTAGTTAGTCAAGCCTGCTTGGGGGGCAGGAGGACAATACGTGCTTAGGGTGGCCCCAGGTTTGAAAGTGCGTTTTTTAGTGTGGGCCAGTCTTGGGTGAAACAATGTCCTTTTTGTGCCCAAAGTAGACTGGGGGAGGCGAAGGGGGTGTGCACACTTGTGCACAGAGGGCCCACAAGGGTGCAGGCCCTGAAATGAAGAGGGAGCAGGCAGAAGGTGCCCCCCCCCCCCCAGCTGTGAGGCCTGCAATCATTTTCACATCAGCTGCTCGAGGCTACCAATCAATCCAGAACCTCCTTCAAAGCCTCTGAGTTTTGCTTTAGTAGATTTCTTGAAGTTAAATCTTCTGGGTTCAGATAAACACACACATACACACAGACACATACACACCATAGCCCCTGCTGTTGCTGTCACTAGATTCAGCTCCCCAAATCCAGGCTGCACCTGCCACAGGATATTGCTAAAGCCAGAGTTAATTTTGCTGAGCAGTTTCATTTTTGTCTGCTTCATGTTTTTGAATTCTTAAGAACACCTTCAGTGGAGATTAAAAACACCCTCCCCCAAGATGCTCGTGAGTCAAGTGTGGGAAGAAGTGCGTGAGCGTGTTTTCTTCTGTATGTACAAAAGAAGTCACAATGAAATTCATCCTCATGGAATTAAAGTATTGGTTTAAGGAGAGACTTTAGAAATAAAAAGAAAATGGAGAAAAAGCTCAAGTGTTTGCCTTTTGCTTTTCTCTACCTTAATGCTTGGCCACATAAAAGTCACGTTGGGTTTGAACACAAATGCATTTTGTTTGTAGTAATTAAAATGTTTTAATGAGACAACCATAAAATCCACCATTAATTATTTTATTTCAAACACTTCTGCCTTCTTTTGAACCAGGTCTATTTAGAAATAGTTTAGAGAGTAGCCTGCAGTTTTATTCTTTCCTCTGCATTATACACAGGAGTGGAGAAGTCATTTATAAATAATTACACAATGTTTTGGGTCTTTGGGCTTGTATAATATATCAAAGCGATTAGTACACTTATTGTTCCATTGTAAATGCTTTTTTTCTCCTTTCAGTTTCACTTGCCTTGTCTTCTAGCTAAACCTTTTTCTGGAAATCTTTTGTCTTCTTCATTCTTTTTGCTTGTTACAGTCCAGGAGCATTCTTCTTATTCAAACACTCGCAGCAGGGGCAAAGAAAGCGACTTCGGCCGCATCTTAAGTTTTACCATAACTTTCTGGCACTATCTTTTCTTCCAGTTTTCCCAGACTACCTAGGGGCAATGAAGAATTATAACATACATGAATTATTGGTACTTCTCGAGTTAAAGAGGGGAAGAAAGTGCCTCATTTTCTATGCCCCCAAGGGCCGGAGCGAGCGGGCGGCGACTGAACAATGTATCGATCGCTTTGCATCTCTTTGGGACGCCGGCCGCGCCCGCGCCGCCACCCTCGCCGCCGCCGCGGGTCTGCTCTGGCCCCGGGACAGCCGGCCTTCGTCGATTTCTTTTATGCAGCCACAAATAAAGACTCCTTGGCTGGAAGAAGGGGGTCTTCTTCCCCGCGCCCTGCTCCCTGAGCAGGCGAGCCAGGCGCCACGGCTCCTCCCACGGCGCAGTGCTGAGCGCGCGCGCGCGAGCGGAGGAGGCGCGAGGCTCCGCTCCCCGCCAGGCCCGCTCGCCGCCGGAGCCGCGTGAGGGGATTAGGGCCGCACGAGAGGCGACTGCTCGGCGGCCGCCGGCCACGTGAGGAGAGATGTGGCTTCAAAGGTCCCCACCCAACTAATCCTTGTCATCCGGCAGGCCCGCCGCGTCTGGCCCTGGGGCTGGCTCGCGGCCCCAAGACGACCACCTGTCCCCTCCTCAGACCGCTCCGGAGGCCCCGGCGAGGTCGGGTCTGGCCGCCGCGACCACCACGCCTGTGCGGCAGCGGGGACCGCGAGCCATTTAGGGCCCTTCAGAAGCTCTCCTGAAGAATAAGGACGAAATCGGGGAATATGGGTGTTGGCATTAAAATAAGGCCAACAAGAAGACAAACGCTCAAAGATGAGTCCGAGAAAAAACGCGGACGAAGAAAACCCGCGGGAGAGGTCCAGTTATCCCCACCGGGGCGTCTTCCAGGCGGGAGGGCTTTCTGTCACTCGGTCCCTCTCACCCCTCTCTGGCCCCCGCCCTGGGCCTGAGGAGCACGTCGCAATCTGTCAGGCCCTCGCCCCGGTTTCCATATGAAGGGCACGCCGGCGCCTTGGGAGCGCTGAATGGCCGCTCGCGGTCGGCCGGGCGCGCACGCCCCCAGTCCGGGCTGGATTTGGCCGCATTTGCATAGCAGGTGCTGATGCTTGTCCATTCTTACTTAAAGAAGTTTTAATATGGGATAAATTACCAGGAATTAGGAGCAGGCGTGGGCGGGAATAAAGGAACCGTGTCGCCCGTTTTCTTCCCTTTGCCTGGCGCGGGGAAGGAGAGAACTATTTAGCGAGATTCAACTTTAAAAGTCCTCTCCTTAACAAGCCACCAACCTCCCGAAAAGCGGAGAAAACAGGAGGGAACTTTGAGCAATTTGATTGTAGAATCTGTTCTGCAGCGAGTAAAGCAATAATCCCAGGGATAGTAATACGATTAGCGTGCAAAGATCTCTGAGTCAGAAAGTCTGGTCGAGTTTAAAATGTTAATCCTGACCCTAATCCTCCTGGTTGGAATGGAAGTGTTGTGCCATGAGAGTTCCTGTTTTCCTCCCCTACTCTTAAAGAAACATCAGGCGAGGCCCACCTCAGCCCATTTCTTGAGGACAAGGGCGCCAGCCAGGGTCTCCTCTGGGCAGGGGTGCTGGCTCCCTCCTCCCTTGTGGAACCAGGTCCATTGTGACTGTGCTGACCCCTGGGATTCATTCCATCTGTTTGGAATCTTGCAAAGACTTGAAGCAAAGTGGAGTTTCAAAGAGATGGGATTTTGAAGAGAGTGATTGGGGTGGGCTCACCCACTGGACCCTGTCTCCTAGCCTCCTTTAAGCCAGACCCAAAGGTATCTTCTTTATATGGACAGCATGGTTTTTGGATTTTCAGGGTCTCCTGACTGGAGAAGGGGAGTGGCTGCCTCAGACTCCAGCCTGCCAGGTTGTGGGTCTGCTCATCATCCTTGAGGGAGAAATGCCTGGAGTCTGGGGACCTTGAGGAGTCTCTAGATACTTGTGGGACTGAGAAGGGGCCACGGTGAAGATACTGCTACCATGGTGTTCTCCACACCAAGATGCTGTCAGACTTAACATCGGACATGCTGTCAGACAGCTTGGGGACAGCAGGCTGTCCGCTCTCTGAGGGGGCAAATGCCAAGGCTCTCATCTCCCTTGCCTTCTGGCTAAGGAGTTTTACACCTTCCCTCTCTGTCCTGCACACTTTTTAGAGCTCAGCCCACTCTAATCTCTGGTGGTTTCTTTCTCCTGGTTCAGGTTGATCCCACTTTGGGGCAGGATCGCACCTGGGATGGTGCAGGCAGGCCTCTGGCTTGCCCCAAGCACTTCCGAACATGCCTGCTTTTCCCGGGAGGCAGTGTGAGTTGCCCAAACGGACCATATGGTTTGGAGCAAGAGCCTCGGAGCCCACAGACAATGGAGAAGTGAGAGGCCCAGGTCAGTGGCGGAGCTCGCGCGGCTGCAAACCTCTCTTTCAGCCTAATGAAGCTGTTGTCTGGGGGTAATGATGCAAATGCCCCGGCCCTTTCTTGCCACGATAGTCTAGAACGTGATTTGTCATACAATCTGAATCTTTGGGAGGACTTTAGACAGAACCTCCCCCAAAGATGGAGATGAGCCATATGTGCACTTTGCATCTGAAGTGGGGGTGGGGGCGGCAGGAGGGTGGATGCCGCCCACATCAACTTTCCAGAAGGACGGTGTTCTGACAGCCGGAAGGGCCCGGTCCAGGTCCCGAAGAGCCCAGTGCTGCTTGACCCCAGGAGGCTCACGCATGGGTGCAGCATTATCATATGTAATGACGGGTTAGCAGTGTGTTGGAAAAAAATATAGAGGATCTGGATATTCCGAGTGAGGTGGTCGTTGTTTGCCATATTCCTTTTCGCCGTGCTGCATAATGAGGACAGAGAAGGGGCCATTCTGGATGGAATGCTCACTTCATAACAATGCTTAGGTTTCACTGTGCTCAATGCTCCAGCTGATGCCAACTGGGGCCAGGATGAGACTTCAAAGAGTATCTCTGAAACAGAAATAGTAAAAGAGAAGCAGGGACCGGGTGCCAGGCATCCTGGACATGGGGCAGGCTGGGGGAGCTACAAACCAAAGTGAGAAAAACGGGTAGGAAAAGTGTGAAAACCAGCTCCGTGTGCATGTAATGACAGAAAAAGCAGAGATTGCTCCTTACGGGAAGGGAAGGAGCTCCTCATTGCACCTCTAGCACAGGCACTGTGGGGTCCCCCAGAGCCTGGGCACAGAAATATGTTACTCGTTATCAGTTTAAGTGAAGTGGATTGCTGTGTGATGCGTTGACCTAATATCCCTGTTTTGCTGGATGCAGTAGAGAAGCACCAGTGGCTCAGCATGACCCTAATAATAGCAGTGACGATGAGGGGGTGGGGGGAAGGGTCTGTGGGATGGAGCCTGCCCTAGAAAGAAAGAGAGCAGAGGAAGCAAAGATGACATGTGAGCACACAAAGCTCTTCCTCACCTTTAGGGCGAAGGGACTGGGGGGTTGGGTTCCACTCTTCTCTGGGATTACTCCACCTCTTGTAACCCGAGTTGATCCTCGAGTCGGCACCACACCACCACCACCAAGCAGCCCCAGGCTCTGCTGGGGGCTCAGCCCCTGAGCTGGTGGAGGGCTTGCTGGGTGGGTATCTGTTCACTCATTTGGTGGTGGTGTAACCTTAGGAGAAAAACTGGAGTGGAGTGGGAAATGGAGACGCCACACTCCAAGGAGGAGAGGTCCCTAATTTCCCTTAGTGGCTGTGAGGGTCAGGGCAGATTGAAATCCTGGTGACACTTTCACCACCCATCACTCTCACGGCCACAGGTCAAGTTGTAGCCAAGCTCTGCCAAAGCCCTGGCCATATGATACTCCTTCTGCTCCCTCCGATGCCCCTGCCTCCTCGATGGGCACCGAGGGAGAAAGGAGGGGGGAGTTACTGCGGTGACAGCACCAGCTCTCAAAGCCCAAGCCACAAGCTGCTCACCGCAACACCTGTTACCACCGAGAGGTGTGTCCCAGAGTGGGAGCTGGGAGGTGGCTTTCCTGGAGTCGGGTGGGGTGGGGTGGGGGTGGGAGCACTGGGAACCCAGTGGGCCTGGATTTTCTGCTTATTTGAGGGCTACGCAGAAACCTTTGTTTAGAGAAATGGGAGTTTTGCTACAACATCGCAGTCTCCTTTCTTACTTTAGTAATTATGTTCTAGATGACATTTGTGAATGCAGGAAATGGCCAGGGTCAAACAAGATCCATCATCATCATCATGTATATGAATATAAATAATATTTGTGAACAAATTTTGTGAGAGGGACACTGAGCTGAACTGTCAATATACATGACCTTATTAAACTCACAAGCCTATGAGATGTCTTTTTTTATCTGCCTTTTAAATATGAGGAGACTGAGGCTTAAGGGAGTTTAAGACACATGCCGGAGGTCATGGGCCAGCTGGCAGTAGAGCCGGAAATGGAACCCAGGGCTCTCTGGCTTCAGTGCCTGTGATGCTGACCAGTTGTCATCTTCCTCCTGTCCCTTTCTCCCACTCTGTGGCTAGCTCCAGCTAAGGCCTGGGGACTTGGGGTGGAAACCACAGTCCTACTCTGTGGGGGAGGGTGGCTATCATAGGTGTGGAGGTGGGGGAGCTCTGTGGGAGAAGGTCTTGTCTGCTGGTTGGTTGCTCTTGTGGGGAAGGGCTGTGACCATGGCACAGAGGGGATGTTTGGGTGTTTGAAGTTGGCCTCTGTTCTTGTTTTCTTGGTGAAAATTGAGAAGTCTGGGCTCCCTGTGGTACCTTGACAAAATCCTTCTCCTCTCTGGCCTCACCCTCTGCATCTGAAAAGGGGTGACGGGGTGGGATGTGGGGAAGATCAGGTGTCCCCAGGGACTTGCAGACCAGCGGAAGAGCTCCAGTGCTGCCCTTGCCTGAAGCTTTGGGGAGTTACCTGGCTGTGTGACATCCAACGATCTCCTCTCCTCTCTGGTCTTCCTATCTGTGTAGTGAGCAGAGCTTACAAAGGGCCAAAGAGCTGAGCTAAAGACAGAGTCCTCTCTGAGAGGCGAAGGGGAAACTCTGCATTCTGTTTGGTACAGAGTTCATGGTCTTGGAGTTTGTGGGCTGTCCTGGACTTCTTGTCCCCATGTCCCTATAGAGCTCAGCATGACCTGATCACCGAGAGACCCTTGGTTACTTACTTTCCTTAGCTCAGTAGTTGTTCATTCATTCATTCATTCGTTGCCATGATGTTAAGTCAGCTTTTCCTGGCTAAAAGATCACTTAACTTCCCTGCCTAATATCCTTCAAAGGGCTCCCATTGCACTTAAGTAAAATGCCCCTGTCTTTTCACTTTACCCCTGGTGGACAAGGCTCTTAGTCATCTGCCCCCTGCTGACCTGGGGGTATCATAGCCTCACTGCCAGTTCCTCCTCCTTTGCCCTTTGTTCCAGCACCACTGTCTCCATTTGGTGCCTTTAGTGCTTTCTATGGCTTTGCACTGGCTGTTCCTTCTCTGCCTGGAGTTCTCTCCCTGTACTCCTCAGAGGAGGACCTCCTGAGGATCCTGGCCAAGGCCACCCTCCCCAGCCCAGCTGTCACTCTTCATCACTCTCCATCTGCACCAGCACAGAAATCTGTGGGTTGTTCACATATTTATGTGTTTGCTCCTCCTTGTCTATCGCTTTCACTAAACTGAAAGTTCCATGTTAGTAGTAGTGCCCTGTCGATCTTATTAACTGTCTCTCAGTGTTTAGAACAGGATTTGCCACTTCAGAGATGCTCGGTATGTTTTGTGGTTAAATATGAACATTGATTTGAATGTATTTTAAATGGTGAAGTGTGTGTGCCCTGCTTCTGCCTATGTGTGTGACTTCTCAGCTCCGGGAAGTTCTGGACTGAAGTGAGAATGAAGTATGATGATTTAGTTCTTTGTCGTGCAAAGCTATGTGATTCTGAGGGGTCTCTCTCTAGATTTGGGGACATTTTCCAGCTTGGCTGGACAGAGCACCTTTCTGACTTGGGCCTGACTCCTGTAGGATGGTTTTGTGTCATGCCCAAACCCCTGGGACTCTCTGAATCATACCTTTTGTGGCAGAGGAGACCTCTGCATCTGCTGGAGTAGGAGATGGCTCTTGTCTTTATGAAAGAGAGCTGTGCAGAAGTGCTTCTCTAAGCAGTGTAGGTGTGGGTGTGGGCTGGCTCTCCAGTCCCAAACAGAACAGAACTCCAGTCCCAGACATCCCCGGAACGCTCGCGAGGGCAGGGCATAGGAGAGACTCCTCAAAGCTGAGTGGGGGCTGAGTGGTTGCTGAGGACAAGGCACACCTGGGTGGGTGACCATCAGCTGGAAGAGACCTGGGACTGGTTCCAAGGAAAGCCATTTGGAGTAGCAGGGGCCAGAAGCGCATCTCCATTGTTCCCAGGAAATGACCCAGGTGGCATGTTTTGGGTGGGGATGGGAGGGTCCCTGCCTTCTTATCAAACCCTCAGCAGCCCTCTCAGTTGCTCCTCACCTTCCCCCAAGTCCTGACTCCACCCACTGAGCACTGGCAGTGGGTCCAGCTGAAGGCTGGGTGTGGGACAAGACCCCATTCCTGCCCTCAAAGAGCTGGTAGTCTGCCTAGGACTCAGAACAGAAGCACGCAAAGCAGCCAGTGGTCAGAATTTGCTTGGGACTCTGTCTACATGCTTTCACCCATTCAGCCAATCACCTGTCACTTTATGGTGTGTCCCCTGGGTGCCGGGGTCACTGTGTGTAGTGCTGGGAAGCCCAAGAAAATCCAATGGAGCTGCCCTTCTGGAAGTTACTTTCCAACAGGAAAACAGACCACAGTCACGAAAATGAATAAACATCTAAGATAACAGAGGTGGTAACAAGTTCTGAATAAATAGGGTAACTGTGTGGGGAAGAACAGGAGAAACCTACTCTAGCTGAAGTGGCAGGATCTCTGAGGAGATGATGTGGAAGCTGAGACTTGAGGGATGAGAAGGAGGCAGCCATGGGGAGAGCTGGAGGGAGAGTATTTCAGACAGAGGCCCAAGCAAGTGCTGACTCTGGGGCAGGAACAAGCTTATATTGTGTGAAGAACTAATGGAAGACCAGGGTATGTTAAGAAAGCCTTCAGGGGCCAGGTGCAAACTTTGGACGGACAATGCGTATCAACATAACATGAGTCAGAACAGACATTACTGATGGTGCACCATGTACCTAGCACTGTGCTCATGTTACACCCGATTTAGTCATCACGCCAACTGGATGAGGTGTGCACCGTCATACTCCTGTCACGCGGAGGAGGCGGTGGAAGCTCAGATAGGTGAATTCAATTGCCGGAGGACGTGGAGCAAGTCAGCAGTGGAATCAGGCTTTGAACATAAGTCTGATTCAAGAGCCCGAGTTCATAACCCTAGGTGATTCTGTCTCCCAATATACAGGGAAACAATATGAACTGCACACAACTGCTGCATGGAAAAGGGCAGAGAAGGGAAAAACCAGAGAAAATTGCAGTCATGGCCTTAGGCTGTTGGGAGGATCATATAGAGAGGTGTGTGGACAATCATATGACTGAAAAGCCACTATTAAAGCTACACAACGCCCTAAGGAGTTTGTTTTTCTTTGATGAGCAAGGCTTCCCGTGGAGCATCTTAGCTGCCTAAAGGTGGACAGCAGCGCCACCTGTTGGTAAAAATGTTGTACAACAACTCAAGAGAAAGCTTAGCTCCATTCCTGCTGAAGTATTTCTTTGTCACCTGGGGGTGGGGGGTGGGGTGCAGGCTTGAACTGGGCTGGTGGGTAAGGTTGTGGGGAGAGGAGTGGGCTGAGGGCTGGAGAGAATGCAGGAGAACTCAGAGGCACAGCTCCTTCTCCAGAATAGAGAGGGTTGAGTTGGGAATTTGGGCTCCCCGCTCTCCTTCCTCAAGGGCATCAAAGGATCTCAGAAAATAAAAACGGGGATGTGGAAGAAGTGAGGGATCTGGGATGGCTTGAGAAGCCTGGAGAGGCTCCAGCAAAGAAACAAAACCCAAGCAAGCAGGTATTTTTGCATAACTGTGAAGTAATGTAAGCTAATCACTACAGTTTTGTTTGAAATATAAAAGGTAGAAACAACCCATGTAAGAATAGAGGAGTGGTAAATAAAGTATGTTGCATCCATATAAAAGAATGCTACACAGCTGTAAGAAAATGATGAGCAAAGTCTTTATGCACTGATATGGAAAAGTCCCCAAGGTGTATTAAGAGAGCAAAACAAAACAGCAGCAAAGACTAAGGTGCACAGAGTGTGCACAGCATGCGATGGTTTATAAGAGGGAATATAAAATTAATATTCATCTCGCTTGTCTGAGCCAAAAGAAACTCTAGAACATGCACAGGAAACCATCAACACAGTGGCTGCCTGAGTGAGTGAGTCGGGGACAGGAATGGAAGGGAGAGCATTTATCTTGTATCTTTTCATTTTTAAAACATTTAAAAATTAACTGTATAAATCTCATATTCAAGTTAATGGTTTTAAATGGGAAAATTATAAATGAACAAAAAATAAGGTGGAATTCTGATCCCACAGCAGCTTGACGCTGCTCCTCCTCCCCTGGGTCTTTGCTTCCTTTGGTCGAGAGCTGGTGAACCCTTGTGGGTCCTGTGTGGCCCAGAGCTCTAGAATACGAGAGCTAGAAGAGACCTTTTATGGGACCATTATCCACTAAATTGGAAATCTGTAAACCTTTTATGTGTAAGATAACTTGTTCCTGGAGGACTGTTGTTAGACTTTGTTCATCCATGCTTTCTGATTCCCATGAGGTTCACAAGGTTGCATGCATGAGCTTTCCGTGCTTTACTGTAATTAGTGATGAGTCTAGGTAGCTGTTCATGAGGTTGGTCATCAATATTGACTGAGCTCCTACTAGATTTGGGTGCTGGGCTGAGCCCTGGGAATGTCCCTGAGAAGCCTTGGCCCCAGGGTCTGCCCTTGGCGGGGCTCACCATCTAGTGGGGAGGTGAGGATGTCACCAGCACCACAGCTGAGGACGGCGGGGGACCAGTGGTGCCCCCACTGCCCCCATCCTCCAACATAGAGAATCAAGGAGAAATGGCTGAGTTTGTCTTCTGTGTTCAGAATAAGCATGTTTTATTTTTCAAGTGCCTATGTCCACTGAAAGAATGAAAGATGTGCTTTCTGTTTCTTTCTTGTAGTTTCTATTAAAATTAGTAAGAAACCATTTTCTCTGCACCCGGGTCACAAAGAGGCAGTTGTTGCTTCTGGTTTTATGGGGGGAAGTGCACAATGCAGCTGGCAAAGCCCCCAACTTCCTGCCTGCAGACTGCCCCCCATCCCCCAGCCCCTACCTGTGTCCCTGGCCCTGCTCTGCCCACTAGAGCAGATAGGACGCATTACACTGTGGTGCCAAGTGGGACTGGCGCCAACGCCTCGGTCACTGGGGACTCAACTTCCTGTTGTTACATAAGGTGTAGGGAGAGCCTCTAGGCTGCTGTTCCCCCACCCCCACTGAGGTCTCCTGATGAAGCTGTGTTCCCTTTGTGACCTCAGTTCACCTGTTTGTGAATAAGAAGGTTGGACAAGGTGAACTGCTGGAGACTTTCCAGAATTTAGCTCCTACAGCCACGAAGCTGAACTGGGGGAAGCTCACGGCACTTCCCAGGGAATGGGGTCCAGTCTATTCAGGTGGGCATGGCTTCCCTTCACCTTTCTATCACAATAAAGATATCTTTCTCTGAGTCTCAACCAAAGCCAGCGTGGCTCCACAAAAAAAACATTCAGGAAGGGAGCTAGGGACAGATCTGGGTCTAGTCTGAGACCCTTCCCCCTTCTGGGCCTCAGTTCCTGTCTGTCACCAAGAGGCCAATGGATGAGGCCCCTTACAGCCCCAACTTTATCAGAAGCATCTGTGGTCCCTCAGCAGCAGGTGTGGAATCCGGGTCCCCTTGGCTAGTCCCGCCCCTTCTCCCACTCGTGCCTTCTCAAGCATCTTGTGGGAGTGAATCAGAGTTGTGTGTCCCAGTGCTCCATGCAAATCTTAGTCGTGCTCCGTAGTGGGAGCTGGGGGGCTGGCTGCAGGGGCTGGTGCACAGGGGAGTTGTTTGCCTCCCATTCAGGGAGGGGCTGCCATTTAAATGTGAACGTGGTCTCTGATGAACTTATAATTAAAAACAACAGGCTGAAGAGAAGACAGGTAGCATACATCTTTGAATGTGCCTCTGTTTCTAGATCGCAGTATTATTACACTACTAATTAATGTTTTTAAAAGTCTGCCAAAAACCGTATGGGTTCTGTGACAGCATTTCATTAAATATTTTGGCAGAGGTTCAAAAGCATTTGTTTATTAAATGTAGACCAGAGATACTGCAGCATTCTGCTTTGGTGTTTTGTCCTGTTGAGGGCCTCAGCGGGTGGAAGTGACCTTGTCTGAGGGCCTCTGAGGGGGTCCCTCCTGATCAGCAGAGGGGCTTTTGGAAGTCGATGTGCAGTCATGGTCCCAGGTGGGACCTGAGCTAATCTTTGCAGGAGTGATAGTGATGAAAGGGAGCGAGGGCAGAGGAGGCTAAGGTGTCAAAGGAGTCGGGTGAATTTGTGGGTGAAGTCTTTATCTGGGCCCTTGCAAGCCCTGAGGTCACTTTGGGAATCCTTTGCCGCCTCCAAGGAGCAGCCACAAGGTGGAGCCTGGCACCCACCTCCCAAAGGCATCTACTCACTCCTGCAAGGCTTTTCCAGACTGGAAGGCCGGGAGGTGGGTGCAAAAGACTTGGAAAGAAAAGCTCTTAGAGGGCAGTTCTCCAGTCCCTTGATGGGGATTGCAATGTCTCTGCCGTGAAGGAAATCCCATCTCCTTGGCCCCCAAACCAACCCAGTTTTGCCCCAATGAGTTAGTGGTGTTTTTCTTCCATTGCAGTCCAGGGCCCTGAAGGTCAGAGCGTTTGCCCGGTTCCCAGAACCAATCTGGAGCAGAGTCCAACTCCCAAGTCCATGTTTTCCCCCATTGCAGATCCTACCGTGTGTCATGGGAGCATTAGCGTTGTTCCTGACCAGTTGCTGCGTTGTGTTATTCTGGGAGGCGTCTCTCCGTAGCAGATGGTGCGCCCTGAAATCATGCACTGTGGCGGCCAGTTACTGTGCCAAGAAGCGGAGAGCTCTGGACACCCAAATGTGTAAAGCAGTGCTTTCTGAGAAAACTAACTTCTTTTTAAAGAGATAATATATGCACAGGAATAAAAGTCAGACAATATGATAGGGAGTGTAACGAAAAGAAAGTCTGTTGACCCTAGTTGCTTAGCATCCTTCCCTGGAGGTAGCCATTGTTGCCAGTTATTTGGGGGCTCTTCTGGAAGTGTAGGTATGTACTTGTGCAATAGACTATGTTCTTTTTTTAAACAATTGGTGGCATATTGTTCTGGATACAGGGTGCCCCCAGATCTACTCTCCCTCTCATTCTTCTGTATGCTACCCAGAGGCTGGTCATTATGGGCTTCACTGGGGGCCCCCTCACCCTCTGCTTTCAGGTGGGCTCAGTCAGTGGCAGGCACTGGCCAGAAATGGTGAAGTGGGAATGGGAGAGACTCGGGTATTTCATTCCCATCTCCTGCCCTGCTGGCTGGGCTCTCTCCAGGGCTCTGTGGACAGCCCTCCCCTCCAGCTACGCTGTCACTCTCACTCCTTCAGGGCTCAGTTGCTAACAGCTCCCCACTGTCCCTAACCCCAGGGGACTGCATTATCCCTTTTGGCTTTCCTTAACTTTGCCCACCTTTTAATAAATTCTCTCAGGAGTGTGCTGGTACATGTTTAATAAGTGGCTCTCTGGGAAAAACCAAACCAAACCAAACCCTGATTTGTATCATTTCCTGATTTCTGTGGTGTAAATTCTTCCACCATCCAGTTACCAACAATTTCATAATCAGCTTAGAAAAATTCTGAACATGTAACAATCCATCCACTCTCATAGGTTGGTTGAGCTGGCCCCAGCACACCACTGATTTTCCTTTATTAAATTGTCTTTAATTGCCCCATTTGAGTGTACCACCCCTTTAAGGAATGCTGGTCAGATATTTTGTAGGATGCCAGAAATGGGCATTTGAAAAAATTTTTTATTGAATTGTAGTTGATTTACAATGTTAGTTTCAGGTGTACAGCAAAGTGATTCACTTTTACATATATATACATATATATATTTTTTCAGATTCTTTCACATTATATGTTATTATAAGAAATTGAATATAGTTCCCTGACCTTGTTATTTATCTACTTTATATATAGTAATGTGTGTCTGTTAATCCCCAACCCCTAATTTTTCCCTCCCCTCTTCCCCTTTGGTAACCATAGTTTGTTTTCTATGTCTGCGAGTCTGTTTTTGGCTTATAAATAGAATTTGTATCTTTTTTTTTCAAGATTCCACGTATAAGTGATATCATGTATTTGTTTCTCTGTCTGACTTACTTCACTCAGTATGATAATCTCTAGGTTCATCCATGTTGCTGCAAATCTCATTCTTTTTATAGCTGAGTAGTATTCCAGAAATGGACATTTTTGATGACAATATTCAGTCAAACCTCTCTCCCAAATGACTGAACCACTGCCACCTTTGGATCCCAGGATCCTTGAGCAAAGATTTTGTGTGCAATTGGTTGGCTGATGGGAATAATAAAGAAGAGAGAGTCTGGAGGCCCACCTTGTCTTAGGAGAGAGGTGAGAGGACATTTGTTTGGGAACAGCCTTATTGTGGCTCAGTGGAAGGAAAGCCTCTAAGAGAAGGAGCAGAATCTCCCACGTCAGCACCACAGTCTAATCTACAGGTTTATAGATCTTCTCCTCCAAGGAGCATGGGGTTTTCAGAGGGGCCAGGGTGCAGGGGGCTGGGGCAAAAAGAACTCAAACCGCAGTCTGATGGTGTTGGCTCAACTCCAGCTTTGCCATTTGCTGGCCTGGGGTTCTTTATATTCTCTGAGCTCCAGGTGCCACACCTCCAGGGTGGGAATAGCGTTCCTCTTCTCTGGGAAGCCTGAGGATTTGATGGAATCCCAGTGGGGACCCCACACATTTTCGCTTCTCTGGAAGAGACTGTCCTGATGATGATGACTGGCTCAGAGAGGAACTCAGGGCCCAGAAAAGGCAGGAGATCTTTGCACCTAGAACCTGTTTATTCTTCAAGGAGCTGGAAATGGCCCCTTTCCTACCTGGAAGAGGGTATTTGGGGAACCCAGGCATCTAAACCTGCTTTTAGCTTTTCTTTAAGGATAACTATGCTATTTTAGGACAAGCCAAACCTCCCTTTGAATGGCTTCTTCAGAAACCTGCCTGGCACCTTATTTTGGAGGAATGCAGTTAAGGCTTGTTTGTGGAACTACAATGCATGTATTTCTTTGTATTTTGAAACCGGAATTCAAGTGTGTGTGTGTCTGTGTGTGTGTGTGTGTGTGTGTGTGTGTGTGTGTGTTTATGTATATATCTATATCTATCTATTTCCCCCCGAGTGTATTGAGCTTTTTCAGAAATGAAGGTTTCAAGGATCCGAAAAGCAAGCCGATTCTACCAGGATGGGGTAGAAAATGGGAACCACCCAACTCATGAAAATCTTCCACTTACAGTTTCTGAACTTGCAGGAACAACGATGCCATGTGGAGGAGAAAAGGGATCCAACGTTTCTTCCGGGGATTAAAAGTGAGTCCAAAATTGCAAGGACTTGGGAGAAAAAGGCTCTTGTTGAGTTTCCCTTTGAATAACTGAGCCTCTTTCTCTCTGAGCACCAAGTGTTGAGATGCAGCATCCTTACTGCCTAGAAACCCAACAAAGACTGGCTTGGTGGCTGCTTTGAGGTTTCTGTTCCATGTAGAATTTTAACCATGAAAAGACACAAAGATTGGTTTCTTCTGAGTCCTTAACTGAACACACAAAGGGAGACAATTAGTGGGGAGCTGGGCTACTGTCTCCCACCAGCCGTGCTGCTGCCATGCAGAACCTCATCCCCTCCCCAGAACGATGTGGGGTACACCACCCCAGCCCCCCTCTAGCTCCACTGTTTGGTGATGTGCCATGGATTTAGCCGTCCAGGTGTGGAGAGTGCTGGGCTCCAGAGAGGCCACGTGCTGTGCTGTAGAGAGCGTGGATTGTTATTTAGTTTTGTAGCCTGGTTGTGCTACTCACTTGCTGGTTGTCCTAATCTGTAAAATGGGCTAATAATGCCTAGATTGAAGGCCTGCTCTTAGGATGAGGTGAGATGACCATAGAGTGTTGGCACAGAGTAAGGATGCAATCATGGCAGCCATTCATATAATACTCTTCTCCCCATTCCAGGTTTTTGGGCACAGGTATCCTCTGCCTGACTTTCACAGCCCCCTAGGCCATTCCCAGCCCCATACCCTCCACTTCAACTGAGCAGGTCTCCGTGATTTCTCCTGTCCATCTTCCTGTACCCACATGGATAAGGGGCCATGTCCCTGACTGGAAGCAAACCTCTTTTTCTCTCAGAGCTCAGCTTTCGTAGAAATAAAGGACTGTAAGGTCCTCCCCTAGGGATCACTGTAAGGGATAATGTAGACCATGGAAACAAAGTACCTCGCATGGTGCCTGACCCCTCGTAGACCCAATAAGGGCCCTTCCCTTCACCTCCGCCTGGAACATAAGCTGGGAAGGACAGCTAACCATACAAAACATCCCCCACACAGGCTATGTGCTGTCTACACATGGCACTAAGGTGACCTCCTCAGTGCCTCTCCTGGTTCATAATGGGCGTGTGTGTGGACTTGAGACTTAGACTCCAGGGTTCAAATTCATCTGTCACTTTCACTAAAAGTTGTAAGTTCCTCCAAGCTTTAGACTACTCACCTTTAAAAGAGTTTGCAAAAAAGTACCTAACATTTAAATTGTTTTAGGATTAAATTATATGAAGTATGTATAATACATAGCCCATAATAAGAACTGAGTAAATTTATTGTTGGTCTTCAACAAATGTTTGAATAAATATTTCTATAGTTGGCATATGAACAGCTTGCCTGGCTATGTATATTTAGTGAAATCAACATACCATAACATACGCAATTGTATCTTAACCTTTTGAGTTTGCTTTCATTTGTATTTCTTTATTTTCACCTATGGTAAACAGAGCTTCAGTGAACATCTCCATACAAGTATTCATTTCCTAGACTGGAATTCTTCTTTTAGGACAGTCTTAGAAACTGGGATTATTGGCATAAAGGGTTTATTCACCAGTTCCAGAGGATATTTCCATTTTGCCACACAGGCTGCAAAGAGATATTTAAAAATACAAAATACTTGGAAAATGTGTATTATACTTAGCAATCACTTCTTTTTGACCTTTTAGTGGACATCTTTCTTCCACGCTAGCTTTTAATTTTAGCTCAGTTGAAAATCCATGGCTTTAAAATTTATTATAGTATGTAATTATTTTTATTTCAGTTTTTAATTCAATAGAGTTGTTATTCATAGTTATTTGTTTTTAAAAGCCTTATTATTTATAAAGTTAATGTAAGTATTATTTCATGCACCTGGACCTTGCTCCCCCCCCCCGCCCCATCCTTCTTTTTTCCTTTATTAAGGAAACACACTCCTTTATATGTTATGTCTCTTGATAGGAATAAGTTGGCTCCTGTAACTGGTAAGAGAGGGTTGCGTACAACTTCAGGCAAAGCTAGATCCAGGGCTAACCCATGTGCACGTGGTCCTGTCCCTCCGTTTCTCTGCTTTGATTCCTTCTGTGTGTTGGCTGTGTTCTCAGGCAGGTTTTCTTAAAAGGTTCCTAAAGATGACCTCCTGGCCCTGAGTCCACATCTTTACGACTTGTGATCAAAGTGAAGGGAAGCCTCTGTATCCCGCTTCCACCTACTAAATCTTTTAAAGTCCCTGATTGGCTTTCTTGGGTCATGTGTTCAGGTCTCAGCCAATCAGTGTGCTGGGGGGGGAGGATGCTGCGCTCTGGCCGTTCTGGGTCATTACTCCCATTCCCTACTCTTGGGGGTCGGGTCGGGTCGGGGTGGGTGTCATGATTTACAGTCCCCTCAGGTTTCACAGGTTTAGGAAGGGGCCTTCAAAGGAAAGAGCGGGATGCTGGGATGTTGTTACTAAGAAAGTGGTAAGTTAAGCAGCATGCAAGTTGTGAAATAACCACAAGATGGCGCTTTCGCTCTTTCGCCTTCACGTGGGCGCTGAGCCCAGATCGCCTTCCCTGGGTCTTTCTTTAAGTCTTTTACCCCACAGAGATAATGTTTAGTGGACCTCTTGCTCACCGTTTTTCAGAAGTGAGGCCTTGCAGCCTGTAGGAAAAAGAACAGGCCTACAAGAGGTTGTATGCCGTGAGGGGCATGGAAAATGGTGCTGTGTGGACGAAACTAGTTCAACACCCAGCCGGTAGTTTGTCTTCAGTGGTGGTGTTTGGTATCGTCTATTAAGCTTCTTCTCTTTAGCGAGAGCCCTCAGTACTCTGAGTTCACCGGAGAATCTGTTTTATGAAAAAGAGTGTTTGAGTTAGTCAGGAATTTGGCTGTCCCGTCAAGAGCATTTGAGAAATCTCTAGAGGCTTTGGAACCATCTCCCTCCCAAAACGCAGCCCTGCGTTGGGGAGGCCAGTTGTGGTGGGAGGGTGGGGGGCACACTCGGAGAGCCCATGGCTGGGCTTAGCGGTGGACAGGGGTGTGGGGGGGGGGGGATGCTTGCCCACTCTTCTCAGTCTGCTTTCCGGTGATTTGGCTGAATGAATGTCACTGTCCTAGGGCCAACATGGTCCTGGGGGCTGGGGACCCACAACTTTCTGGTCATGTGTGGATGACAGTGTAGCCTGATGTTCCACAGGGTAGAATAAATTCTCTGAAAGAAGAGCCTGAGCTTCAGGGCTCAGCTCCGAGAAGCAGTCTCTCAGACTAGTCCACAGTGACCACAGTGGCCCCTTCTTTTATTTTCCCTCCCCAGCTAGTCATAAAACACTTACTCTATGCCAGGTAATTGCTAGGGGCTGAGAATTCAGAGATAAAACCTATTCGCTATTGTCAGAGATCCTGCAACCTAGCTGGAGAGAAGGACGTATCTAGAAAAGTGCTGTTTGGCATAGACGTGCTGAGGTGGGGTGAGAGAGTGTGGCTCAGACAGGACTGGGTTGAAATCTGGGCTTGGCTACTAGGTAACTGGATGATGTTATGCAGGTGACTGAGTCTTCCTCAGACTCTCTTCTTGGTTATAAAGCGGGGGTGGTAGTATCGATGCCAATGCCTATTTCATAGAGTTGGTGTGAAGGGGAAATGAGAACACATGTCAGGCACCTTGCCCTGAACTGAAGACAGGGAGATGCGCAGGTCTCAATGATTTCTCATCCTGTACAGGAGGTGCAAATGTTTCAAAACTGAGAGACAGAATTAACACACTGGATGATGGAATGTGAGCCAGGCTCTCCCCCAAGGTTTGGAGGGCTAGGGAAGAAATCGGTGAGAAAATAATTAATTGGGACGAATGTAAAGTGGTGGGCTCAGGTTCCAAAGATCAGCTGCCCAAACCCAAGGATGGAATGTGGGTCTGTGTGGCTTGACACTCTGTCCTTATAATGAGGCCTTGGGGATCAGTTAAATGCCTGCTTAATGGATATGATGAGATTGCTAAGAACAGTAGCACAGACTTAGGAGTGGTTAATGAAAATACAATGTCCTGACAAAGGAAATTAGCCACAGCCACGCAGGAGGGAGCTTGAGGAGGGTGGGGTGTCCCCTGGATGGAAAAGGGCTGAGCAGACAGGCAAGTTTAGCCTGGAGATGGTCAGATATGTCACAACGTGAGCCCCGCCTTCCAAAAACATCATGCGCTGGTACCTGTAAAAGATATTATGCTGCCTCTGTGTTGCTCCAGAGATGGACCTCAGGAAGCCTCTCTTAGGATCCTGACTTTAGGGATGAATTTTAAACCTTTTTAGCACTTGGACTTTTCCAGCCACAGAGTGAGCTGCTTTTTGAGTTGTGAAGCTCCTGTTACTGGAAGCATTCAGGCAGCTCTGGAGGCCTGGTCTGGGATGATCTAAGGCAGGAATTACTCACCTGGAGTCCAAGGAACCATAAAGATAACTTCAAAGGAATGCAAGAATCTCCTGGTATTGTTTACAAAATAGTCTGAGCATTTTTTTCAGGAAAAAGGAAATATAGCATTTATCAGCTTTCCAAGGGGGCCCAGGATCCAAAAGCAGTTAAAAAAAATTTAACTATTGGATACAAGGTAGGACTAGATTCTAAGGTGTTCCCCCCTTCCCGAGATTTAAGAGTCCTTAGATTGTTAAATATGTTCTTGTAACATGAAATTATTGTATTATTAGCTCTCATTTCCTATGTGCCACATGAAGTTTTACATATTCTACTTGAATTATCTCCCCTAGTATTTCAAAAAAATTCTTTGAGATTAAACACTATTATTATTTCTATTTTACAAGTGATGAAACTTGAGGCATAGAAATTTGCCCAAGTTCACAGAAGGTTCCAACTTCCCTTGATAGAAATGTACCCCAGCTGTGGACTTTTGATGCCTAATAGGTGTGATGTTAAGCCAAGCAGGTCAACACAGGGCACAAAACTAGTTTTCCCTTGGATGTTTTAAAGGCAGGATGATAACAGTAAGCAGCTACCACGTATTGACTGCTTACTTTCTGTGTTGACATTTATCTCCTTTAATGCTCAACATCGCCCTGTAAAGTTGGGACTGGGAGGAATTAAGTGGGAGAAATGGAATGACTTCCTCACAGTCACTCAGCTTTTAAGGAGAGGAGCCAGGGTTTAAATGAGCCTGTCTGGCTCACAGCTTGCATTCTCAGCTCCACAGACAGTGGGAAGTGGACACTGGACTGGGGCTTGAGCCCCTTCTGTGTATCTGTCTTATGAGGGGCTCTTTGAACAGACTTGGTGGGAAGTGCAGAAAACCCCTTAGTATCTGGGGTGGGGTCAGCTCAGATAGAGTGGCAGCTGGACATATCCTGAAACCTCAGAGCAGAATGCCAGCCCAAGGGCTGAACATGAGGATAGAATCAGTGAGCCTAAATGGCTCATGTGCCCCCTAAAGCTGTCTGGGCTCCTGGTGGCTCAGAGAGGCTGAGGTGCTGGCATGGCCTGCATCTTGGGACTCTGCCCTCTCTCCCACCCCAGGCCCACCCAGGCTCAGGGAGGGGAGCGAGTCAGCAGCCTTATAGTGGGAAACACTCTGGACTTGATCAAAGCCGGCATTCGAAGGGGTCTGGTGTGTGGGGAAGGGGTTGCACCTTTAGGTCTCCGTGGCTTTCTCCCTGCTTCCTGATATGCTTCAGCCCTCCCCAGGCTCTAGGGGAATAAGATGTCAAAGGCCCATATCCCATTAGTACTCGTCTGAAGTAGCTAATCCCCGACCCTTACAGCACATGCCAACCAAACTGTCAAGGAGAGGTATTCCTCAGTCCTCTGGGAGGTACAGCTGCTTGGCTGACTTTTGTTCTCCTGAAACCATAGCCTGATACTTTACATCAGGGGGATCTCATGTGGACAGACACAGAGAGGGGGGCAGGGATTTTGATTTGGGTCCTTATTCAGCAGATGGGACGGCAAAGTGCCATGCACTCCCCGGTAAACAATCCACGAGCATCAGCTCCAATCTTTGTCGAGCTGGGGAGGGAGGCCAGGGTGGAACAGGGAAACCGGGAAATGACCCAGGAAGATTCTGTGAGGTGCTCGCTCTATGGGGTTTAAGTGTCACCGTTTCTTCCCAAAGGCCCACACTCACTTGGGTTGTCCAAGGGGAGAAGTTGACTGGCCATTTCTTAGCTACCACACAATCCCACACCCTCTACTCTTCTGCTGGGCCCTGAAAGTGGGGTGATCATATAATTTACCAACCGCACTAGGACTCTTTTAAGAGCATGAAAGGGAACCCTCTTCAGATTTACCCCGGGGCAGCCATCCTAGGCCAGGATGGTCCTGGGAAGCCAGGACATCCAGTCACCCTACCTAGGTCCAAACAGAGGTTTACCCCTACCCAGGACCAGCTGGCCCTGCTGTGACCTGGGACGAGTTACTCAGCTTCTCTAAGCCTGAAGTTCTTCAGCTGTAAAATGGGCTAATCATAGAGTTGGTTGAGAAAGCAGTCAATAAATATTGGTTGTGGCTGTTGTGATTGTTTTTACTTAAGTGCCCCTTAAATTATGGGGAATCAGCAGGGTTGATATCTGAAGAGCTATAAAGGAACTGAAGGATGTTCTTTCTCTCTTAACTTTCTTGGCTTATAATATTATTTTTTTGGCTATACTAATGCAAATACTGAACTCCAGTGTCTTTGCAGGCCATTATTTCAGGGGTACAAAAGCCTTTGTGATTTAGAAGTGATTCCTGTGTGAGGGCGGCTTTCAACAAAACAATAGGTTGAAACAAAGAGCTTGTCACTTCACCTTCCCTTTTGCTCCAGGGGGAACAACCTTGAATATCAGATGAGCATCTCATCTGCATCTTATTAGACATCCTGCTTCTCATCCCAGAATATCAGCTCTCCTTATTGTGAAACCAGGCTGATTAATTAAAAACCAGCTTTGAATTAATTTTTTTAAACCAACATCTTGACGGTTTCAACTTGTTTCTAATGAAAACTTTGAGTTGAATTTGGTATCCTAGTCATTTTGCTTATTCGGCTTATTTAGTGGTAGTGAGAAAGATCTCTAGCTGCTTCTACTTCAGGCGAATCTGTGCCCACCCAATGTGGGGCAGAGCAGCCATTCCACAGTTGTGATGAGTGGGTCAAACCCTTAGAGGAGCACATGTAGCTAGTCTTGTTTCTGAAAGACAATATGAGGCACACCCAAAACAAACCTGGGTATGCTCTTTGGCCGTGTGGCCCAAGTTAACTGGATGATTAATCTCTACTCAGTAAATAACAGGTGAGGCCTCAAAAAATAAGGCCTGGGTGAGGGCACTCTAAGACAATGTGTCATTCAGGGAGCAACAGCCCTGCTCTGGAGCCAGACACGAGGGTTCAAATCCTGTGTCTACTGCCTGCTAGCTTTGTGAATATGGGCAGTGTATTCACCTCTCTGAGCCTCAGTTTCCTCATCTGTAAAGTGGAGCTAAATGACACACCACCCCCTGCTATGACTGTGACTAGGATTCAGCGGGATGAGGCATGTAAGGTCTCAGCACAGGGTCTGGCTCACAGTGAGCAAGGACTGTACCAGTCCCTATGGTCACTTCTCACACAGCCTCTGGGATCTTGGAGAGCCTTGGCTGAAGTCCACCCGCTCTTTGCTGCCCTCTGGTGGTGTGGATCAGAGTGGCCTGGCATGGCAGAAGCTGGGAGATAGTACCTTAAAAGTAGGAAAGTTGCTTTAGGTTTTATTGCCTCTTTAATGTTCTTGTTGACTGAAATAAATACACAGCCTAAAAGTTGAGAGTTATGTTTTATTTGGCAGGAGGACCCAAGCCAGGATGACAGCCTCTCAGATCGCTCTGAGGGACTGCTCTGAAGAGGTAGGGGAGGAGCTAGGATATATAGGAGCTTTACAACAAAGACCAGGTAGTTGGAACAATAAAAGATTACTTGTTATCTAAAGAAAACCAGGCATCTCAAGTTAAAGAATTTAGTGCTTTCCCATTTGTGGGAGGGAGCAACAATTTGGGCTCATTGAATTCATTCCTTTGACAAGCATCTAGCTATCTAGGGCCAGTATTTTGTCCTTCATTATTCTAAGTCCCCTCAGAGTGCACCATTGTGAGTGGCTGCAGAGGCTGGGCTGCAGGCTTGTCTTCGCTGGAGGGTGGCGGCAGCCGTTGATGACTTGATGGTTTCAGCATTCTTTGTTTACTGATATTGTTTGCAGTATTTTTCGTTCATGTTCTCCAAGAATATCTATTTAACTTTTCAAAAAGGGGAGGACAGGGAAGAACCCTACGGGCTCTAAAAGCAGTACGGTGTCTTCCTCACGTGGGAGGGTGAACAGAAATGCTGTAGTGGGCTTCCTTGCCCGTGAGTTGGGGGAAGCCCCAGCCACAGTTCCCTGCGGGCCAGTCAGGAGGCCAAGCAGAGGGAGAGGAAGGTTGATGGATGGACTGGGAGCGGAGGTTGGAGCTGTGCCTGGTTTCCCTGGACATTCAGCTGGGGCACGGCTGGTATTCCTGAGGCCCCTCTGGATTCCCTCACATCCTCCACTTCTGGCCTGGCGCTGTCTGTCTTTGCTGGCCTGTCTCATCGCGCACTGACACAGGAGCCACGGGCCATGTCAGGGACAGGATGGAGTCAGGACTTCCTGTCATTGATGAAGAACAACTTACAGTTTGCCAAGAGCCCTCTCCAGACTGACTGATATTGATAGGGGGTTGCCTCCTCTAAGATGGGGTAAGACACCTCTTTGGGGTGCCCCCAGAGTCTGCTGTGTGGCCCTCTAGCTTAGTGCTTAGACCAACAGGCAGCTTCAGGCAGCATCTTCATCTCCCTTGTGGACCTGGGAATTTCTGGAGGGGCCGTCCCCGGCATCCAGCAGCGTGTGACACAGGAAATGCTTTATGATGGAGTAGTAGCTGGGTCATGAGTGATGAACTCTGCCCTTGAGGATGACAGACAGCACCTCAACAAGCCCTTGTTCCCCACGGTGCTCAGCACAGCGCTCTGCACGCCGTGCTGGCTCAGTGGATGAGTGCAGGAAGCACCTTCTTAGAGAGCTCCCTAACACCAAGATAAGTTCATGGTGTTTGAGTGTATCCTAAGCGCTATCATAGGTTCCAGAGGTTTTTCCAAAGAAGGGTAAGACATAGTCCTTGGCTTCTAAGAACACATCTCATGTGTTCTAGTTAATACAAAGGTGTTAAATTGTAGTACAAGACATGTAATAAGTCAGGGTCTGGGTGAGCTGTCCAGTTGGGTGTTAGAGCTGTTATCTGAGGTGTAGGTCCATGGGCTTGTGACATGTGACTTGCACAGAGCCCTGTACTGTACTGGGGCTTCATGCTCTGCTATTGTCATCTTGAAATTCTTAAAATTTGAACAGAGGGCCTTTCATACTTTATTTTGCACCAGGCCTTGAAGTTATGTAGCTGGTCCTGACCCCTATTATGTAGGTGGTCCTGGCCCTGGGTCTGAGGTGACCAGAAAAAGCTCCATGGTGGAGGGTTTGGCCGGGTGGAGGAGGTGAGCAGCAGAGCTGGGCTGAAGCTCTCCGAAGATGGAGCTGTCCTGGTGTCATTCTGGGGCACTACTGCATACCTGCTCAGGACATGCTTATGGGAAGAGTGGGGGTCAGGGACCTGGCATTTGGATCCCAAAGCATGCCTGTCTGAGAGAAAGTGTTGGCTCTGAAGGTAGGGCCATGTGGAGCCTGGTCTGCCTGTGGGCAGAGGAACAGACTCACCCCTCCCCAGGGAGGCCCAGGAGAGCCCCATGGAAAGTCGGCCTGGCCTTGCTTTGCTGCACTCGAGTTACTCTCCTTTCTGGAATGTGGTGGGTGGACATCTCAAAGGGCTGCTGGGAAGCCCAGTGGAGGAAAACAACAGGAAACAGCTCTGTAAGCAGGAGAAAGGGCATCTTCCCTGGACCCAAGCATTGTTTCTGGCACACAGGGCCTTTGTTGGTGTTGGTGTTTGGTGAAGTGTAGGGGCTGAGAACCATTCTTAGTGGTCCAGCTAATACCTATCTTTTGGAGGACAGGGTCCAGGTCACCCAGGGGCACACGATCTCTGTAGGGGATGAGACACTTAGACACAAAACCACCGCTCCTTCTGCTCTCCAACACACCTGGGCCTGAAGGCCGGCTCTCGTCCTTACTGTCTGTGCCTCCCCTGCACATTGTGTGCCTTGTCTGGGCACCTACAACCCAGCATTATTGGGAGGGGGAGGAGGAGCAACAGGGCGAGTGCCTGGGTCAGTGCCTGGCACACTGTGAGGGGATGTTGTTACTGTTAGTAGGAATCTGATCTGTGATTTGGGAGGTCAGATAAGTGAGGGGACTCATGGGCCAGCAAGGGCTGGAGGAGGTAGTCCTGGTCCTAGAACCACGGGCAGGATAGAGCCCCCAGCCAGGGTGGGGAGGTGGGTGTGGCATGTTTAGAGTAAGTGGAGGGAGTGGCACAATGAATCCCATGCCCCGTGCTGTCCAACCAGCAGATGGGGCGGCCTTTGCATTGGCTGGGCTGGGCGTGGGGAGGCTGGGGACTTAAGGGTGAGGGTGAAAAGGCTCCCTTAGCTAGGTTCCTTATAGCAGTCCCGCCCTGGTGAGGCCCCAGTGGTGTGCTGATCTGGCCAAGCAGGGGTCAGGGCTCTGGGAGAGAGGGGCCTGGCCTCTGCTCTCCCCTGCCACTGGGACTCTCTTCTTCTGTCTGTGGGTGTCGGGGCCTCCCTCTCCAGTCTCCCTTCTTTCTCCATGATGAAGGGAAAGTGGCCTCACACGGGGCATTCACAGTTGCCCTGGCTCAGCATGGTCTTGGCCCACCCTGTCCTGCTCCTCTCAGCAAAAAGGCTGCCAGGGCTTGGCCATTGGAGCCATGTGAGGAGTGACCTTGGGCAACTTTCCTAACCCCTCTGGTCCTCAGTTTCCTCAGGAACACATTTGGTGGAACTAGGGCACTGCCAGGGATGAGGCTGTGGTTGTGATGGAAAGGCTGTAATAGCTCTCTGTGGAGGATGTGTGAGGGCAGGGTGCTTACCATGTGTCCCCATAAGTGTTGGCAGAGCCAGGATACCATCCTCAGAGGTGAAGGGACAGGGGTGCCTGGCTCCTGGTTCCTGGTGTAGCAGACAAGAAGTGCAGATAGGGTGGAGGTGTATCCCCTCTGGCAGCCCTGCGGAGTGTGGGAGACCTGGGCAGGCACAGAGGAGCCTGTTTCAGGCTGACTGACTGGGATCCAGTGAGATGCGGGGCTATGGGCGGTTTGTGGAGAGCGCAAAGTGGCCTGTCTTGTGGCTATTAAAGGAGCTCACATTTACCAAGTGCTCATTGGGCCCTGGTATCCTGAGCGCTCTATGTGGATTGCTTCCTTCAGTCCCCAAAAGTGCCATGAGGTGTGCACTCTCATGTCCATCTTGCAGGGGCAGAAACTGAGCCTCACCTTTGCCCTGGCTGCGGCTCCCAGCCAGCCTGGCTCCAGAGCCCTACAGCCTCTCAGTTGGGCACTTCCTGCCCCTGCCCGAGCCCCACTGGAATCCTGGGGATCTCAACAGCTCCCCCATCAATACATTTGTCCTGGTTGATTCAGGATGTGGTAAACATTTGATTGTCACTCTGGCTCAATTAAATAGAAAAAAAAGTCAGTAGTCTAGAACTTTGGTACATTTCAAATATATTTTATTACTTTTCTTTTTGTCTCAGAAAGAATATGAAACCTTCATGCAATGCTAATGGTTTCTGACATTTACATCGCATATGACACAGGAGTGCAAGGCGACATATACTGAAGGGGCGTGTGTGGAGGGGGCCTTCCTAAGAGTGTATTTACAAAGGAAAGTGTGTGTAGTCATCTTAGCTTTCAAAAGAGGACTGCACAGGTTAACATTGAAGAATTACACGGGGAGTCACAGATAGATTGCTTTAGCACTGCATGTTCCGTTGTCATGAGGGAAAGAAACAGGCTGTGAAGCTTCTCCCTCATCGACAGCATGTGTGTCTGTAGCTGTATATTGTGCATGGATTTGTGTATTTTTGTTTTCTCCCAAGGTTTTTGCTAACAGTGTGGGAACTTCACGTGCTTTCAAAGCATTAAATATTGAAGCAGTGAATCTTTCACAAACTCTCAGGTTGGAGAGAGGACCCAACCCCTTCCTTAAGGACCGTCTGCTTCGCCATCCCAGAATCTTGGAAACATTTCCTAGAGTGTGTAAAAATTAACCGGAGAGGATGAAGCACATTTCTCTGGCAGCCAAACTCAAGCTCCTCAAAGAACAGAGGCAGCAAGATCTGCCCTGCTTGCCACTGCTGAGTACCCCACCCCCGCGGCTGTGACTGACCATGAGCCCCAGAGAGCTCGTGGCAGCTGTGCCGAGGCGCCAGGACCTCTGAGCGGAAGCTTCCTGTGCTACGAAGGGAGCAACGCTGCTATGAAATGTCTCAACCAAGCGCCCTGTTCCTCCCAGGCGCTTATAAAGTTCAGATGTACAGTGATGTCTGGACAAATACAAAGAAGCATTTCTTTCTTTTCTCTCTCTTTCTTTCTTTCTTTTTCTTTTTTAACAAAGGAAAGGCATGAGTTTCCCCCCTTTTCGGTTAAAAAGCAGCTTGAGATGGAATCTGGAGCGCAAGAGAAAAGGGTCTCACATCTGGAAGCCTTTTGCACACAGCTATAAAATGTAAAAACTGACCCTCGGTAAAAAGTGCTTTGTAACAATATTTAATTCGTGTCTTATGCCTGTGAAAAAGAAAGGATTTGTTTTTTTAATCTGCAAAGTCCTTTGCTTGTCTCCCAACTGGTGTGACGTTTTCGCATCAGGGATTTTTCACCCTATTCTTCGTAGACCCTGGGAAGAAAAAACACCCATGTTAGTGGCTCAGGATGTGAGTCAGGCAATGGACAGGCCAGTGTCTGAGCTGCTTTGCTCTGGACTTGGGGAGTGCCTCTCCCAGGGCTGTAGGAGCCCGGGAGAAGCAGGGGCACATTTCACAGGAGGCCCTCACGTGGGCACAAAAGCTCACCCAAACCTTGCTTTGTCCTTTCTAAACAGCCTCCAACTCTGCAGTCTTGTTTTATCCTCAAAGCCCTAGGAAGCAAACCCTCTTGGTATATGAGAAAACTGAGGCCCAAGAGACTTAAGGTCTTCCCAGCGAACACTCAACATCTGTGGTGGGAACGAAGCCTCTCTCCAGCATGGGCAGGGAGGGGCAGGGGCAGAGGCGTCCTCGTTCTCCATTTGGGCTTGTGTCTTTCTTTGTATTTTGCCCAAAGATACATGTCCTCCAGAAAAAAATGCCAGTTCCAGAAGCCACTGCCTGAAGGGTGGTTAGTGGGGCTGGGGCTGTCACAGACGCCTGTGGCTCAAGGTCACTTCCTCTGGCTGATAGTTATCAGGCCCGTGGCACTCCCAAACTGACCTTCCCCCTCACCTCCCAAACCATCTCTGTTTAGGGGCTGGAATCCCTTCTCTTCTGCCTCATGGCTGCCGTGGGGCCACAGTTCACATGCAGACAGCCCAAGGCTCCGTCTGCCTCATTCCTGATTCCTGAGTAATTGTGCACTGAAGTCAGATGCCTGCTGGGGCTGCTCCTGGTGCCAGCCAGAAGCTCTGGGCTCTGAGCTGCTGGGAGCTCTGGTCCAGGCCGGCCACTGCCTCCTCCTTCCTCTGTCCGAGGTTCAGCATTTTCTCTTTCTCTCTCTGCAAAGAGGACTTCACGATGATTCCTTTATCTCAAATCTCTATGGAGACACTTTCCTTCTCTACAGAGGGGGGGGGGCAGCAGGGAGGACAGGGAATGCCCCATCCTCTTCCAGGATGCCCTGTGTTCTAAAGACGAGGGATGAACTCATTTTGTAATGAAATGATAAGAGGCCTGATAACGGAGGTGCCCTTCCTGCTCTCATCAGTGGAATTCGCAGGAGCAAAAAGAGCAGGGCTATGTGGGCCCCGACCTGCCTCCTCTTCATCAAAGGAGTGGCCCAGGTGGAGGGGAAGAGGGCCAAGTGCACAGAAGCCTGAGTGACTCCCAGCAAAGCAACCTTATGAAGATGTGCCAGCGCCTCTGTGAACTGGCCCTGTAGTTAGCCTCGTTCCACTTTTGATGACGCAGGGCCTGGAGGGTGACTGGACAGGACTGGACAGGACATGCCCTGCTTTTGTCATGTGAGCTGCCTGCCCTGACCAGAAAGAGGGCTTCATTCCCATTAGATTCATAGAAAATAATCTCTTGCTCTCATCAGTTTCTATTTCAAGCAATTGCAGATGAGGCAGTTTTGGTGGCAGCACAGAAGGCTCAGGTACTGGGGTTGGGCCCAAGTGTCAGCTGTGGGAGAGCTGGTCGTGGGCTGAGCTTAGCGGGGAAGGGCCTGCTGAGGGTAGGGGGGAGAGGAGATCAGAGGTGTGGTCTGCGAACTGCTGTAGTGAGGAGAAGGTGACTCCAGGAGACCTAGCTTCTGCCTTGTGCTCCCAAGCAAGTCACTCTCCATCCCCACTTAGCCTTGGTTTTCCTGCTGTGTGATATGAGATGTAGGCACCAGCTCCTGTGGAACTCAGCTCTGTGTGTGTGTGTGTGTGTGTGTGTGTGTGTGTGTGTGTGTGTGTACACGTAAACCTGTTTCCCTGGTTGTGCAGATACAGGTGTAAACAGTCTCTGAATATGTGAGGACCGGGTCTACTCCAGGACAGACTCACGTTTATGTAGTATAGGGAAGCCAGGAACTTGCCTCCCTCTCTGAGGCCAGAAACGGGACCCCAGGAGATCAGAGCTGGGAAGCTATTTTCTGATCATGGGGAAATAGCCCATAGAGGGCAGGGATCTGGTGCAGGGGTTTGGTTCAGGGCTCTGGTCATCTGGCTGCTGCTGCCACCTGAAGTTAAGAGTGGCTTTGATTTTAAAGGGTTAAACTCAAGGCCCTCCCTGTACCTGAAGGGGAAGGAGTTTATCAGATTTCTGAGCAGCAGGGGGCATGGGGCACCTTGAGAGGAGACTATGTTGTTGGGAAAGAGTTATCCTCCTCATCTTGTGGTTGTAACCACAGCTTTATAGTTAAGAAGCCCAGTCACTTAAGCAGTTGTGTTTCATCAAACCACACAAATCACCAAGAGAGCCATGCCAGGTGCTCGCCCAGCCATTTGACAGAGGGAAATTGGGGGTCAGAGAACTTTAGTTATTTAAATAAGGAGAGGAATCAAGACTCTTACATAAAAGTTAGAATGAGACAAACTTTAGTTTACAGAAGGATACATTTTCGATGCTTATGGCTATCCAAGAGAGTATTAGCTTGCCTTGCCAAGTGGTGAGTTCCTTGCCCCTGAGGGTATGTAAGCAGTGTCTGGGTATCTGCTTGCTGCGGCTACTGTGGTGGGTGTTCACGCATTAGAGGGGCTAGATGACCTGGAAGAGGTCTAGGATCTGGTCTGGTTGGACCGTGGGAAGGAGGGTGAGGCGGTGGGGCATACCTGCGCTTCTCATTCCAGGCGTTGTACCACTTGATGAACCGCTTGGTGCTCTGCAGCTTGGGGTGCAGGCAGTGCTCCTGACCCCGGTACCTGGACATGCTCTTGGTGGTGATGCTGAAATGGAGGGGAAGGGGATGGAGGATTGAGAAGCCTGAATGACAGCCCCTCAGTGTGGCCTGTGGGTCGGCCTGGTCTGTCCCAATTAGGACCCTGAGAGACTGTGGCCTCTAAGGGACCCTACCCATCTGCTCACTCCCTGGCTCTTTGGAAGGTTGTCCCCTTAATCTCTGACTCCATGGTCGGGTCTAATCCAGTACAGAGTGATTGGCTCTCACATTTCCCCTGGAACCCCCAGAGTCTGGGGCAGAACCCCCTACCCCATCCCCATGCAGGGTGCTGCTCACAGCACTCATGCCTCCCTTGGGGAACAAAGGTCAGGGGACACTTCCAGCTCCTCTGAACTTTGCCGGCAAAGTATGCATGGCAAGACTTCATTTCTTGGATATGAGGAGATCCACAGCAGAGTCTGGACATGCTATGGTGTCTGTCTGACCCTTCAAACCCCAGTTTCCTTGATCCTCTGCAGATTGTTCTGAGGCTGGGCATTTGCTGACTCTGAAGCTAATCTTGTTGGCCTTGAAGACCATTTTGATTCCTGAGCACGAAGTCCCAGTTATTTCACCCTGGGCAGGAAAATAAGACCACCCTCAGGCTTCTATCAGCCAGTGTTCCAACTCCCAGAGGAGGCCTAGCCACGTGGTGGAGAAGCAGGTGGCACTGGACAGAGTGTAGGGCCTGGGTCTGAATCCCTTGGGTAACCTCTCTGAACCCAGTTTGCTCATCCATAAAATGGGTATAATAATAGGACATACCTCTTAAGGTTATTGGGATGATTAAATTTGGAATCTATGCAAACTGCCTAGCACAATGAATAGTTACTGTTATTAGTAATTGTCCTGGAAGATGGGATGGCCAAGGAGAAGGAGAAACCTTAGTATGTGAGGTTCAGCCTGGGACAGGGGGAGGGGAGGCGAGACTGCTGCCCAGAACTGCTATGTCTATCTCAGCCAGGGCTGGGCCAGGGTGGCAGGAGTTAAGAGGAAGCTTCTGGGTGGGGGAGGAAGGGTGGTGTTCAAGAATAAGGGCCCACCTAGAGAACATGGCAAAGTGTAAGGTGAGAGGTGAGGAGGTCACACAGCAAGAGCAAGGTATAGTGGTGGACTGGGTGCTGGGGAGTGGGCTGAGGGGGCAAAGAGAGGCAGTTGGAGGTTGGGGTGGAAAGAATGGGAAGGGAGGGAGAGAGATCAGCTAGTACCCCACAGGTTGCTAACATTAAGATGTCAGCGTACAGGCCGAGTTCTGGAATGGAGCAGGGTCGCCATGAATTCTTAGTCTCCCAATTGACAGGGAGAGAAAATTGAATTTTGCCACCTGTATAGGGGCTGAAAATTTCTGGGCAATCTGTTCTCTTCTTCCCTTCCTGGTGTCCTTTGTTTCTATGGCCCTCACCATGGCCTAAGCTTCCCAGGGCAGGGACAAGTCTTGTGCTAAGGCCAGGTGACCAGGCTCTGCCTTTGCTGGTCCTCTCTATGAGACCTGTCCTTACCACTCCCTTGGTACCTCCTTCTAGGTCTCAAGTATGGGGCCAGGCTTCAGAGCGGAGTCCAGTTCTCCTCCCTAGTAGTACCTAGTCACTGCAGGAATTTAGCCCATGCATTGCTCTCTGCCTACAAGGCTGCTTTTGCACTTGGAATGAAAAGATGTGGCCAAGCCTGATAAAAAAAATCTCTTCCTCACTTGGGTCAGTGTGCAGGCTGAGGCTCCCAAATCCTGAAGGTCAGGGCAGAAGGAGAGCATGCTCAACCTTCCTTACCACTGTGCTCAAATGCTCTGTCATAATCTGGGGACTTGAAACTTGGTTGTGGGGTGAAGACAGGATTTCTGCCCCCAGCAATTACAGGAGAAATTCTGGGTCCTTTGTCCCTGTCCTCAGTGGTTCTGGAGTGCCAAGGGTTTCCATTAAAAGCTTGGTGGGTATATGACACAAATTGCCCTTTCTAGAATCTGGACACTCCTGGACCCTTCTGGGTACAAGGACTCCCACTTACAAAGCAGGCTGCACCCCCAGCCTCATCAGAGATTTCTGGGTGACTCAGGGTGAGCTGGAAAATTTCCTTTAGTTCAGCTTTGGTGCTGAAAACTGGCTCTGGCAAAAAGTGCTGGTCCCTCGTGTGATCTGGAGAGTCTTAGGAGCTTGAGAGGGGAGAAGATCTCCAGCTCCTCAGGGTTGGGGGTGAGTTCCTGGGTGTGGGCTGGAGGTTTAGGAGAGGGTGACTGTGTATGGATCTCATGAGACCCCTGCAAGTTTTCACAAGGCAACATAAAGCTTTCTCTTGCACTTGCCTGGCTGTCAGTTTCCTCTCTACTCTTAAAAGTATAGCCACGGAAGAGAGGAACCCCCTGTTTACTGGGGGTTCTGTCCTTTTGAGATGTCACTGCACTCCATACCCCCCTCCTCCTCCCTGTAAGGACCCAGCAGCTCAGCCTGGCATGTGGGGCATTTTTCAGCACTGAGTGCAAAGTTAACTTGCAACGTCCCTGTCATTCTCAGTCCATGAACTGAGAACCCTGAGGGGCTTGCAGCTCCTCCCTCAGCTGTGTGACCTCTGGCTGCCACCCAAAAGGATTTATTGGCAGTTTTTCTGAACCTGGGTCTGCAAGGCAAGGGGCAGGGCAGAGGGGCAGGGACAGGAAGTTAATTTAGGTGTCCAGGAAGGAAGGCAGAGGGGTTCAGCTCAGGCCCAGTGGCTTTCTGAGTTCCCCTAACTTCAGGCCAACTGTGCAGCCCTCAGGTGGTGGTGAGGGGTGGGAGCTGCCTCGGCAGACACTGTGTGGAGGCCTTGGGGCCAGCAGGGCCAGTGAATGGGAGGCACTTGCCCAGACTGAGAATAAAGTGTGTCCTGTTTCTGGGGGAGGGGAAGAGGGGGCCAATGGTCAGTGGCAGATATTTGGTAGCTGCTTTGCCAAGGGCTCCCTTCCTGGCCAAGAGGGTATTGATGGGGAACAGTGGTGCTGGCCTCAAGTGGTTAATTGGGAAGGCAGAGGAGCAAGGAAACTCAGTGTTCTCTCGCTCTGCCCCAGTTTTTAAAATATTCCCTGCATCCCCACCAAGCAGGGCTACAGCCTCATGGCACGTTAACCCCAGCAGAGCCCTTTCCCTAGGACGGGGACCCACAGGAGTCCAGCTAGTGTCGGGAGAGCAAGGATCATTCTGAAAATGGAATCTCTAGAAGCCAAAAACTGACTGGCTGTGGTCGCCTGATCAGAAAAAGTTTCTGAAAGGAGGTTCTGAGGAGTTCAGACAATGTTTGCTTTAATCCTCTCTCCAGTAACAGGAAGGCAGCACGCTTCACAGTTTGGGTGCAAGTTTAATAGTTCTGGGCATATTTTGAGTCATTTCAATCCGGGTGTTCTAAGTTGGCACATGGGAGCCATTTAATTCTTGATCACCCTAGAAAGGCGAGCAGTGCAACACCTAGGCTGCCCATTCGAAATCCTAGCAAGGGCCAACTCCTTGGAGAGAGGCTGTTTCCGGAGCACAGTACCATGACCCTTTTTTCAAACTCTCCTCCAGACTGCCGTGCCAGCGTCCTAAGGATTCGCTGGGCATTTATAAAGGCTCTTTAAAGGCTGAGAGAAAGGTTTGTTAGCCCGACCCAGCCCTAAGCAGTGCCCCAGCCCCGGGTTAAAAGTAGCGCGCACATGCCCACAGCCAAGCGCAAGAACTCACATAACCATCTTCTCCTCGCAGTGCGGGTACTTTGGCTTCATTTCCAGCTTCTTTACGTCGCTGTAGCGGATCTTGGGTCCCTTCCGGGAGCACTTGCATTTGGACCCTAAGAGAGAGCGCGCAGGGAGCCGCTCAGTTGCGCGCGGGGTCTCTTTCGCAACTCCTTGACCACCCTCGGTGCCCACCTACAGCCTCCGGGATCCCCAGAAGCCTAGCAGTTGGCACTGGGGGTTCCCCAGGGCAGGACAGGCTGGCGCCAAAGGACCTTCCAAGCACTCACCGTCCACGAGCAAGGCACACAGTGCCAGGAGCAGCAGGAGCAGCACTGCGGTCAGGAGCCTCATGCTGGCCGAGGGGCACGGCGCGGGAGCAGGGACTCGGGGAGGGCGCCCGCGCGTCCTTGCGCGCGGCTCTGCTCTTTCTGCCCGAAGCGCACCTCTTGACTTCACTGGCTCCCGCTGCGCCCGTCGGTGATAGCCTCGGGGCTGTGACAGCGCTGCACTCTGCGCTCGGCTCCCGGCTCTCTCCACAGCCTCCCTCCGCCCTCTCAGGCCTCTTTTAAATCCGCTCCTGCCCTCGCTGCGAGTGAGCTCATTAATATGCAGAACCACTCGGTGACTCACTGAGATTTCTCAACGCAGTGGGGGGAGGAGACCTTCCCCGCCAGCCGCGCGCCCCGGGACCGTGATCACAGAGGCGTACAGTCGGAGCCACGCGCGCACTCGCACACCGAGACCCACAGCCGCTACTCTCGCGCTCCCACACACGCGCTCCACACACTTGCACGCCCAGGCTCCAGCACCCGCACACAACCAGTGACCCCGGAGAGGCTGCTTAAGGGCACTGCTTTTCTGATTCGAGTGATTCCCTCTGGCTTGCTATTCTGAGCCTCTGGGAGACCCAGGCCCGCGGCCCAGGATTCTCTGAGGAGACCTAAAAGGGTTTTGGGGCAGGTGCCAGGTGTGAGTGCCAGCAGGCCTGACTCCTAGGGCGTGAGCAATCCCTGTTGGGCCAGCAGCCCTGGTGGCCAGAGTACAAGGCCAGGAGGTCTGGAGGGAGGTCGCTGGAGGATGTACAGTAGGAAAGTGGGCTCAAAGAGTGTGTGTGGGGAGGTTTGGTTACTCTAAGAGGAAGGCTTCTAAAAGTATGTGGCCCCTTGGCTGTTCCAGAAGCCTGGGGGTGGGGGGAGAAGGCGGGGGAAGGGGTGGTCCTCACTGTCACCTCATTCTCCAAAGTTAGGCAGTGGCCTAGCAGGGAAACATGACCATAATAACCATCTGGATGAAGTCCATGTTCTAGAAATTGTGCCAGGCTGTGTGGTGTGGTGGGGCCCAGGCATGGCTGTAGAAATTCCTGCTCCACTGCTTGCCAGTGCAAGTGACTTCACCACTCTAAACCTTTGTCTCACCATCTGTAAAGCGAGAGTAGTCACAGTGCCTGTCATAGGGCAGCTGTGAAAATTTCATAAGATCATACATGGAAAATATTTAACAGAGACAGAGTGACCAGCAGTTGGTGCCCAGGAAATGCTACTTATTGGCATCACTATTTATATATGTAATATATATTATAGAGGTATATAAATTTTTGTTTCTTGTTCCCCTCCAAGTTCCTATTTTAATTTCTTTATTTGATGGGCATGAGAACAGGCTCAGAGAGAAGAAACAACTTGCCGAAGATCACATAGCCAGAAAGCAGGTGACTAGGTCAGGAGGGGCCCTGGTACATGTGGCTGCAAAACTGGGGCTCCTATCCCTGTGCCACTCAGCCTCCTTCAGACCTGTGTGCCCTTCACTTCTTGGTGAAGTGCTTCCTTAACAGACCCAGCGACAGGAGATGGTGTGTTTCAGGCTCCGAGGGTCCCTGGGCTTGGCTTCCAGGCCAGAGCTGGAGCCAGATCAGAAGCTGCCAAGCTCTTCCAGCTCACACAGCTCTGTGGAGTCATCCTAGCAGCCCCTTGGCGGCTCAAGTGCCTGAGAAGATCCTGGAGGGAGGGGATGGGTAGGCTGCTGAGGGGTAGAATGGGAAGACTGTGCTGTCTCTTCCCACTTGGAGAGCCTTGGCTGCCTTGAGGGGAAGCTGAGCCGTGAAGAGCCAGCAGAACCTGTGAATTGGCTTTAGAGCATATCCTGAGTCCTGCTATAATTAAAGCAAGACCAACAGCTGGACACTTGGGTTTGCACAGAGGATGAGTGCAAGGGAGTCATTTTTGGCATTTATGTTAATTTTTTAAAAATTAGAAGTATTTTTTCTTAACACAGAAGTAGTCCATGTTTGCTATAGAACAATCAGAAAACAAAAGCAGAAGAAAACATAAAAAATATATACACAATTCAACCCACTCAACAATCTACACCAAGATGCTACAGTGTTATCTTTGCAAACCCTTCTATCTTTGCTTACATGCATGTGCACAAATGGGATCAGTGTGAATGTCCTGTTTAATAACTGGCTTGTTTTACCCATCACTGTATCATCAACATCATTCCATGTGACTGGTCTTGCTTCTCCATTATCTCTTTTAATGGCTTTATTTGAGGTCATATAGTATAATGGCCAAGAGCTTGGTGTCTGGAGTCAGACTGTGGGTGTGAATCCTAGCTACTAGCTGTGTGACCTTGGCTTGTGACCTAACTCTTTTAGCTATTGATTTTCTCACTTATGAGATGGGGATGATAATGGTACCTACAGCATAGTGAGAATTAAATGAGGTGGTGCATATAAAGCTTTTAACATGGTCTGTTGCACAAAGTAAGTGCTCAATAAGTACTACTATTATAAGTATTTTGGATGCAGTGTGTTCTGTTGTACAGATGCACCGTAATTACTGTAAGTAATTACTCCCTGCCGGACATTTGGATTGTTTTGAATGATAAACTTTTACAAGCAGTGCTGTGTGACAGATATTCTTGTAGCTCAGTTTTGCGGTAGCCCTTTAAAAATTGGATCATATCTCAGAAATAGAATCGCTGGGCCATGGGGCATGCCCATTTTTAAGGCTTTTAATGCAAATTACCCTCCAAAAAATATAATACATTTTTATTTTGCAAAAGGAATTTCTTTATTAGCAAGCTTTTTCAGAGCATGTGAAATATATTTTTTATTAACAAAATGTTATTTCTATCACATTTGTTTCAAGACTATGCTGATTAATTAAGCAGGATCTAACAGCACCAGAGATCATGGACACTGTGCTGTAATGGGAAAAAGTAGTTGGCCCTAAAAATAGGGACCAAAGTTTTCCAACTTCCTGGGCCAGACCAGAGGTCAGACACTCCAGTGTTTTTCCCCCATTATATGCCTTAGTCTATGTATACTCATCTTTGGTTTGCAAAATACAGCCATTGTGTCTTTGCAAACAGAGCTCGCCCCTGTTTGTGGGAGCAATTCTGAGGCTGTGGGTCTAGGAGAGGATAGGGGCCCCCTGTTGCCAGTGGGTCTGTGGGTGAAGCTGCTCAACTGGGAGAGGAAAGGGGGGCTTGACCTCTGACTTCAAGGCACAGACCTTCTACTGAGCTGCAGCGGGGAGTCTTTGAATAGGTGGAGGTGCGCGTGGGTGAGGTAGTTCTTTGCACGTACAATGGTACTACATGATTCAAGGGGATCCCAAGGGTACAATGAAGGACAGCACACATGCCCTGCCCACTGGAGTGCAATGTGTAGTGTATGGGTGTGTATGTGTATGTGTGAGTGCCAGAAGCTATTTACAGTCATATAGGAGAGGTGTGGGGAGCACAGAGGAGGGAGGAAGTAGAAGCAGGAAGCTATTCCTTGAGGGAGTAGAGAATGGGCTGAGACTTTGGAGATTTGCACATTTGTTGTGTTCACAATGATCCAGCACCCACTGCATGCCAGGCTCTGTGCATGGTGCTGGGAATTTAAGACAAGCAGAGGCAGACCTGTGTGCCTGTCCCCAAGGAGTGCAGAGTCTAGTGGAGAAGACAGGCACTAATCGAATGACCAAAGATGCACAGGAAGTGACTCTTGAGCTAAGCGGGATGAAGGGAAGCTGGTGTTGAGACTAACCAGAATATCTGACCGAGGAAGCGCCCATTGGGTTGGCATCTGAAAAATGTGGAGTTAGCCAGGGGACAATGAGAGGGAGGTCACTCCTGCCCCTTTATGGGCCCTGCTCCTCACACAGTGATTTCCTGGTGGGTAACCCCCTGTTCAAAGCCCTGATGGCTTCTGATCTCACCAGAGTCCAACCCAAGTCCCCAGCAGGGCTCCATGAGGGCCTTGTGACCAGCATCCACACCTTTCCCTGTGGTTATGCTCCACCACACTGCCTTGTCTTACCCCTCAGACATGCCCACCTGTCTCAGGATCTGTGTGCTTGCTGGCCCCTCGGCCCAAACTGCTCTTCTTCAGCTAGATGTTGGCAGGTGGCCCTCTTCTCCTTACTGAAGCCTCAGGTTGAATATTCACTCTTCAAACTCCATCACAGTAGCATCCCCACCCCTCCCCCTGCCAGAAGCCACTCTCTGTGCTGTTGATCTATTTTACTTTTTAACATTGTTGTCTACAGCAGCTTCACATTGTGCTGTCTTCATGTTTGTTCTGGAGTGTATTGGGAGTCATCTTCTGATCTGCTGGTTCTGTGGAGATAGGTACTGTGTCTGGCTGCTCATTCTTGGTGCCTACAGCTTTGCTTGGTGTATAGTAGGGGCTCATTCCATATCTTTTGAGTAAAATTTAAAAAGCATGTTTCAGGTAAAAGCCCAGGGGTATGAGAGAGTGCTGCTGAGTTCAGGGTGTGTAGACTGCATAGTCATCGATGTGAGTGTGTGTGTATAGGGGAGGTGGTTAAGGGTGGCCATTGGCAAGGCCATATTTGCAGAAAAACCAGTGCTTTCCCAAGGCATTGGCTTTAGAAAAGAAGTCTCTGGGAGGAGGAAGAGGTGAATGAGCAGGAGTGTGGCTTTCTGGGAAACCCTGCAGGAATCTAGGCACCACCTCCTAGGTTCTGCTGAAAAGGTGCATCTTGATGGTCAAGGCTTGTTTCCTGCCCTGGAAGCTGGGAGACATGTCAGTTCTTCTTGGCCCCCATCCCCAGTTCTTCCCAGGACTGACTTTCTCAGAGAGCCCCTTTGTACTTCCCTGGCGGGACAGGGCCATCCTAGAATCCAGAACTGGAAGGGGCTAAGGTCCCATCTAGACGGAATTATACAGATGAGGGAGCTGAGGCCCAGAAATGGGGTCAGCTTCACACAAGCCCACCACAGCATGAATGGTAGATGGGTCCTGCCCCCAGTCACTTAGACCACCATGAGATCCTGGGCTCCAGAGACCTGTATGGCCGTGTCACCACTCATTACATGTGGGGAACCCCCAAATACCTGCTTCCACTGGGTAGTGCAGCTACTAGCTGAGTGCAAGCCTGGTGGGTGCCCCTCCCTCTCCAGTCCCTCCCTCGGCTGGAGGTCTGCATGCCTCTCTCTGAGCATCCGACCTGTGGAGCCCAGGGCAGCCAGCTGCCTCCTCTTTGCTGGTTCTTCTTTAGCACAGTCTTGCCTACTGACCTCTTTCCTAGGACCCTCTCTGAGGTGGAGGGGATGTAGGGCTAAGGTTCCCCCAGGACATCTCCTGGGTTTGTTCTTTACACCTGGAATGTTTCGGGAGCCTGAGCAGCATAAGCCCAGAGGAAATGGTGTAGGGGGTTGCTGGGTGGTGTTGAATTAGTCTCCAGGCAGCCCTGTGGCAGCAGAGGGTTAACAGAGGGTGCTGTGGATTCCCCCAAACATGGGAGAAGATGCTTGCAACAAATATAACAAAAAGCAACAATTAGCATTTATTCGTTCAACACCACCTCACTGCAGACAAGTATCTTTATTAAAAACTCAAGCAAAGATATTTTCCAAGAAGGCCTTAGTATATAAATGAGCAAAGGAAATCAAAGGGCAATTCAGGGGAAAAAAAGAAAGAAAAGCAGTTATTAACCAGCTAATGGAAGAATGTACATCCTCAGTAGCAATCAAGGAAAAGCGCATTAGTGCTGCAGAATCACGGCATTTTTGTTTTGGTGTCCTGCCCAATAATGAAATATTTATTTTAAATAGTAACATCCAAAGCTGATAATGGCAAAGTGAGGAAGGGTCACTTAACCATCACTGGTGGGACAAGATTTGGGGATATCATATTTAAAGCGTGTATCCAGAGTGTTTGAAATAAACCATTTCACCCTATTAATCCACTTCAGAAAATCTGCTTAAAAAGTTGATAAGGGAGCAATGACACATTCAAAGATATTCCTTATTAAAAATAGTTAACCCGAATGCCCAACAGTGGGGGAATTGGTTAAGTAAACAATAAGAGCTCTAAATGAAATATTACACTGGTATGAAGACTCATGATTACATAATCTGTGGAATTCTGTGGAGTAAATCCTTATGCAGTAAGTAGAGACAACAGAAGTTCATGTAAACACTGTGATTGCAAGTATGTAAAACAGCAACCGCTGTCTAAAGGATGTGAAGAAAGAGATACAAACATCATTCTCTTTGAGTGGTGGGACTTTGGGCATCTTTTAAAAGCTTCTCTCTTTGCTTTCCCATTTATCTGAATGTTCTTATAAAAGGAACTCAGGAGCATTCACTTGAACCACTGAGGCCTGGGGCAGCCTTAATTCCATTTGGCACACCCCCATGATGGGTGATGAGCATGTCTTCCCTGAAGCTGGCACCGCAGAAGAGGCACAGAGAGTCCTGGGTGTTGCACGTGAACCCGAGGCTGAGGGCCCAGGCCCTGTCTCCAGAGCTGTCTCTATTTCGCTTGGCCTAACTCACTGACCTACCCCAGCAGGCCTTACCCTGCCCTATCCTGCCTCATTCTGCCTCGTCTAGTCACTGCTTCATGTTGGCAGTGGGGTCCTAGCTTCTTCCCCAGGCCTGTGTGAAGGTCCTGCCTAGCCTTACCTCCTCACCTGGCCCCAGGCGTTGCCCGCAAGCCTGCACTGCACCTGGCTCCCTCCCAGCCTTCAGCTCCATCCTCTGTTCTTCAGTTCCTGGAAAGCTCCAAGCTGCTTCCCAACTCAGGGCCTTTGCAGGCTGCCTGTTATGCCCTAAGACTCCTCCTGTTGCCCCTGGGCCAAGCTGGTTGCTGTTTTACCTAATGAATCTGCAAAAGAGGTCATTTCACAGGGACACCTTCCCTGACTGGCACATCTGCCCCTCCCTCCCCGACCCTATCCAAGTCTGGAAGAGCCCATGGCTGTCTGCATGGTCCATAGCTGCATTTTCTCTTTAGTGCCACTCCTCACACCTGCAAAGTCTCCGTCAAGGTCCTTGCCATCAGTCCATGAGCTCCAAAGGGCAGTGTGGTTGTTCTGTGTCCTTCTCGTTTACCCTAGTGACCCAGCACCAGCTCGGGGCCTGGCACACAGTAGGTGCTGAATGAATGAATGAATGAATGAATGAACAAATGATAAATAAATTAATGCATTATCACAGTTTACCACAGTCTCATGAGTTCTGGAGTCAGACTTTCTGGCTTAGAATCCTAGTCTACCACTCAGTGCCTCTCTGTGTCTCTGCATCCTCATCTGTAAAAAGAGGATAGTAGAAATAATAATAATAATTATTATTATTAATAAATTATTAATAAATATTATTATTATTACTAGTGAGACCGTGGTGAGAATTAAATGGACTAATACAGGACAAGCATGTAGCACAGTGTTTTGTCACATAGTAAGTGCTCCATAATTGTCTGTTCTTGTTTTATTTTATTATTTTTATTATTAAATCTGCTAGACTCATCCCCCTCCTCATCTGTGGGTTTGCTTGACTATTCCTTTTGCTTTATATTTATAAAATGCTTCTGTAGCATTTACTCTGTGTCAAGGACTGTTCTAAATGCTATACAAATAGTAATTTATTCAATCTTCATTACAACCACATCAAGTAGGTTATACCCACTTTACAGATGGGCAAACCAAGGCACAAGAGTCCTGCTCAGAACAGCCATATATGCTGCCTCCTAGGAGGAGGGTATGGGGAATACTCCCTCACCTTTTGCTCCAGTGGTTTCACTTTCCTCTCCCTGTGCTGCAGGCATCTGGTCCTGAGCTCTCCTCCTTGGACCATGTCCCTGAGTTCCCAACCAGCTAGGGCTGGCAGGTTTAGCAAACACAAGTACAGGATTCCTGTGCAATATTTGAGGGAATTCTTATACTAAAATGTGTTCATTGTTTATCTGAAATTCAAATTTAACTGATGTTCCTGTATTTTAACTGGCCACCCTACATCTAGCACCAGAGGGTGGCAGCATGTTTTTTGATCACCCGCTTTTAAGTGATGGTCTTAGACACACAGACATAAAGTGCCTGGGGTGGGGAGGGGAAGGATAGGCACACTCGTGAACGCACTTGTAGAGTGGAGTGGACATTCACGTTCTTGCAGAGAAGGAGGACAGAGACTTTGAACAGGCAGGCACCCATCGAGGAGGACGTTACAGGTGGAGGCAACAGCTTAAGCAACTGCTCAGGGAAGGGGAGGGTCAAGGGTGCTAGTACGTCAACAGCATTGAGAGTGCAGGGCCGGGTCATGGTGCCGGAGGGTTGGAAGCCTAAATATGTAGATCATGGCCAAATTGTGCAGGGCCTTGGGCGGCTGAGGAGTCTGGGCTTCATCACCTGGGTCATAAGGATCTCCTGGACAACTTCAAACAGGAAGGCTACATGATTAGGTTTTTATCTCTTAGGAAGATCTCTCTGGCAGATTTTGCCTCTTAGGAAAATCTGTTGGGTGAAGGAGGGATGACACAGCTGGAGGTGGGAGGCCAGAGAAACCTTGGTCAAGAGAAGTCCCGTCCAAAGGGTGGGGAGTAAGCACTTTGTGTCCTTATTCCTGGAATTCTTTGCCTTCTCCTGAAAAAGGTAATGCCGTGGGGGAAAATAAAAGGTGGTTCTCAGTCTTTTTTGTTACCCAGAGGGAGGTGTTTGTGATATCGGTGTTTTTATTTTTACCAACCCTCGGTCAGTGGGTCTCTAGCACCTAGAGGAAGGAGCACGATGGAAGGGAGTGACTGGGTTTGGGGTGCGGGTGGGCATTGTTCCTAATTTGCTTTTAAATCAGTGTCTCAGGTAGATGCAAGAGGACAGGGTCAAAGGCGTTGCTCATGGGTATACATGCCAGGTGAACACTGGCCTTAATTAATCTTGTACGAAGAACACTCTTCAAACAACTGTCTGAGACTGTCTAAGATTGCAATTTTCTGTCTTAGCAACTAACCATTGCTTCTGAACACATCCAGATTCTTAACAGTGAGCGATTTAAGGCTATAAAAGAATTGTCATAAACAGCTCCCCGGAGCCAAGAGCACGGCCCAGATTTTAAGCACATAATGGAATCATATCAAAAGCAAGGAGGGGCGGCAGGAACCATAAATCCTCGAAGTGCAAAATCTGTCCATTGTGAAACCTGTGCTGAAGGGAAACCAGATGTGGATGCTAGAGAGAGAGGCAGTAGGAGGGAGAGGGGCGGCAGGAGCTCTCCGGGCTGGAGACGCAGAGGAAAGGGCCTTCTGCACAGAGAAATGCTGCCCACTGAGAGCTGGCAGAGGCTCAGGCCTGGAAGGCAGGGCAGGTTTGCCCCCATTTGCGTGGCTGGGGGGTCCAGCATCGAAGGGAAAAGACAGAGGCTGAAGGTGCCAGTGCTTGTTGCTGCCTCTTCAACTGGCCCAGCACAAGCATTTGACAAGCTGTTCCTGAATTTGTACCGTTGAAGACAACACTTGGAGCAGTTCTTTAACAATGGATTTGAAATATTACAAAAAGAGTAACTTTGATTATCCTGTAAAGGAAAAGAGTAATGAACACAGGTGGAAATCCCTTTGGATAGGGCAAAAAGTATGTTTGTCCTAGTGGGACCTCCTTGGCCTGAGATGGGGGGTTTATTTTATTCTAAGTTGCCATGTCCTTTGAAAACATTGAAGTGAACACTTGCTGAGCACCTACTCTGTGCCAGGCTCCACGCCAGGGCTGCTGGGCTTGTATAGGAGGCCAGTGGCTCCTTGAGATGCCTGTGGTAAAGGGGGAGCCAAAGGCCGGCAGGCGGAGAGGAATCCTGAAATGGCTCCTGCCATGTGTTCTGGGATTTCAGAGGGGGCTGTGGGGCAGTTCCATTCAGAGAGGGGGCAGGAGAGCTGTCGTGGAGGGTAGGCTTGAAATTGACTTTGAGGGGTGAGAGGGATTTGCACAGCTAGAGAAGGGGTAACGGAAGGGTGGAGCACAGGGGCAGAATAGCAGCGGTAAAGGCCTCAAGGCCAGAAAGGGAGCAGTGGGTCAGGGAGTAGCTATCACATGACAGAGCATAAGCAGGGCTTGTGGGCTGTGGGGGTACTGGGGAGAGCTTGGAACGCTGGTGTCAGGAACTTGTAATTAAATTGATTGAAAATTGGATTTGGTGCCTGGATCCATTTATGGAAAAAAAAAAGGTGGGGGGAGGGGGAAGAAAAATCCCTACATGAAACAGCTACACTATTCTGAAAACAGCATAGCAGCGCTGAAGAGGAGAAAGGGTACCAGGGAACCTTCCACTCTACCGGGAGCCAGTCCAGGCTGTGCCCATGCGGACTTTCACATGATGGCAATTGTACATACAATCCGTGCGTACTTGCCTTTCTGTGGCACACATTATTTCATCACCACCCCCTGTCCTGTTTACCCCCACTTTAAATGGCCTTGGGAAGCTTAAAAGGACCCTGGGGTAAAATACAGACTTTCTGAAATGTGAACAATTCCCAGCTTGGTGGTTTTAGTTTGGGATTCCCAAAAAGTCTCTCAGGTTCTTGTCTGCAGTGGTTTGGGGGGCCTCTGAGGCCTTTCTCCCCATTTGACTCAGCCGCATACCCCCAGAGTGCCAAGAAAAGTGTCCTTGGGCCACCTTGCCTGGGGCCCCAGCAGGTAGTTGGGTTGGGCTGAAAAACGCCACACAGCAGGAGCAGGGTGAGATGGGGCCCTGGGTCGACCCTTCACACACCAGGCACTGGACCCAGTCCTGCAGGGCCCAGGTCAGTTCTCCAGAAGTCAATATGCTGACATATTTGTTTATCAGAACTTGGTTTCTAGTCACCACTAGTGACACTTATGGGTGTTTGGTTCTTGCTGAGACTGTCTGTTTTCAGTGTACTTGGTGGCTGACACCTTCTTATGTGGTTGGAATTTGGGCTGTCTTGTGTGTTGCAAAAAGGAAGATTTTATAGATGGATTTTCAGTCCAGCCTGTTGGCCCTTCTGACTCTCTAAACGCCCCGATTCACTCTGTGAGCGGCAGAGAGAGGGCCTGCACTTCTGGGAGTGCCTGGACAGTAAGGATTTGGGGTGTTCTTACCCAGGGCTCACATGTGTTCACCCCAAAACCCATGGCGAGATAAACCACTTTAGGGGAAAGGTTGCCCTCAGGATGTAAAGGCTAACTCAGGAGAGCTATACGAACCTGACTGTCCTCAGGCTGGACCTCTCTCCCTCCCTCCTCCTCACCCATGGGCATCTGGGGCCAGCTGGGGGTCTGCCATGGAGTGGGTGCAAAGCAGATGAATGTTCCCACCCCTGCGCACGGCCCCAGGCCCCAGCTAGCCTGCTGGGGCCTGGGAACTGCTCCGTGGTCCCTGCATACCTCTGCTCCATGTCTGGGTCTGTAAAACTGCTTGGAGCCCCCAAGAATGCACCACACTCCCCTCGCAAAAGAGCCCTTTATTTGTTGATTTTTTTTTTTTTTTTTTTTTAATGAAGGCACCTGGTTCCCTTAAGCTCAGGGCTTCTGAGAGGGCTGAGGGCCTGAGCTAGTTGAGGAGAACACAGACCCTGCTGGGGGACTGTAAAGCTTGAGCATTTCCAGGGCTGCTGCTGGCCCACCCCCACCCTCACCCCAACAGCTGGACAGGGAGCTATGCTGCTCCGCATCTCGTGAAGGAGGGTGGGAGGCTTTGTAGGAAAGACAATAGCCTGGCTTTGTGGAACCTCAGATTCAGACAGTCCATGGCCCTCAGCTGGGGCAGCCCCCAAGGGCATTTGCTGCAGGCCTACTGTGTGCCAGGCCTCGTGTAGAGGTGCTTCTTACCTATTGTCTCTTTCAGTTTTCAGCCCAGCCCAATGTGCAGCACACTCCTCATTGGCAAAGAGAATCGGTGACCTTTCTAAAATCACTCAGCATCTGGGCAGAGCTGGGCCGTGAGCTCACATCTCCTTGACTCCAAGGCTCATGTGCTGCCACAAGCATTATAGTGCCTGACCCCGCCCCCCTACTCCCACCACTACCTGACACTCAGTGGGGAGCTTCCAGGGTGTCCAGGTGACAAGGCTGCCTGTCTCCAAAGTTCTCCCCGACCTGCAAGTTGTCTATGATTCCACTACTAGCCTGTACTGCTCTGGGTGACAGCATGGCCTCCCCTGGTAGTGATGCAAGCAGGAAGCACTGGAGAGCCACACTGCACCCTCACAGCCATTTTTGTGCCACCCTGCAGGGCAGGCATTCTGATCTTTCTTTGGGAGAGAGAGAAACTGAGGCTTAGAGCAGAGAGGGGCTTTGCTCTAAAGGTCAGGTCCCAGGAAGGGGACAGCTTATCCTTGTGGTTTGCCCAGTGCTTTGCACAGTACCTGGTGTATCACTTAGAAATTCATGGGGTGCTCCTTCTGTAGGCTGGAGAGTGACTAAGGCCCACACTTGCCTTGCCGCCATAGCTGCCTGCCTTGGGCCCCCTCTGATTTCAGGGGCAGCTGTGTTGGGCAGTTCCCCGCCTCATTCCACCTCAAGTGTTCCTTGCATCCTGCTGGTTTCTCCCCCAGAGCCTTCTCCAAGACTGTGGGAGCTCCCATTGCCCTTGTGTCAGTACATTTTAGAAGTGTGGAAAGGTGGGTGGGTGGCCAGTTTATGCCTCTGGGGGCGAATCCCAGCCAGTGGGAAGTGGGAGCTGGTAGATAAATGCTCGGCTCTACCATTCAAGGGGATGGTTTTGGGGGAACTCTCTATGCTTTCATAGACCCTGGCAACATGGAGCCCCCACTGCCTTTATCTGTGACCTTGATAATACATCTTACAGTGACCACTCCTCCTCCAGCCTCACTCTCCCTGCTCCCTCACATCTGCTTCATGGAATTCCTTCCACATGAGTCACTCATCCCCAAGTCCTGGTCTCAGGCTGTGTGAGGGGAGAACCTAGCTTAGAACCCCCATTGGCTGACCCTCCCCACCCCCAGCTCTTCAGGGCCACTGGGGAACTCCTGGGACCTGAGAGTGATGGCATGAGGGACCCTCAGAAACCACTAGCCCTGCTTGTGTTAGAGTGGGAGGCAGAGGCCCAGCCCTTCTCCCCCATGCTCTCGTGAAGGGGTGCATACAAAGCCTAGGCTGCCAGGAACATATGCTGTCTGTGCCTCCAGGAGTGCTGTTTCTCTCCTGAACATCTCTGTGCTGTCCTGGAAAGGCCCACAGTTAGATATTCACACCTTCGGCATGTAGCAAGTGCTCATCAAATTAGTGATTTGACCTTGAAAGTCTAGAATACGTGTATCAAAGATGTCCACTGCTAAATGCAGGCCATCCTAGGAAAGGGTGTGTGAAGGGCTTCGTGGCCAGTGCCAGAGGGACCCGGACACAGGAGGACAGGAGGGGCAAGTCTTGCAGGAAAGGAAAGCTGCAGGATATGAGAGCTGCAGGGTACCGAGTGGAAGAGGAAGGTGCCGGAAATGATGGAGAGAGAGATGGGGAGTGGGGGAAATGGAGGGAGAGAACACATATGTACCTGTAATGGTGTGGACGTGGCCCTGGGGAGCACAACCTGGGAAGCGGGAAGGGAGATGAGGACCCTGGGAACTTTGGGAGGGGCTGGTTCCCACACAGACACTGGAGAGTGGAGAACAGAAATTTGGGGCTTCTGGAAGCTCTGAAACCACCAAAGGCACCAGAGCCTGTAGGCAGAACTCAGAGCCTAGTAGGGGTTGGGGGGTGGGAGGGAGAGAAGCCTGATGGGAATATTCTGTTACTGACAGGAATGTCGATGATCACCTGGTCCATCGGTCCATCACCTAAATTCCCAGAGCTCTAGCAGCAGCCCGGGGGAAACTCCCCACCAGAACCCAGAAGAACGCCTGGGGAGCTGTCAGGGGCTCAGGTCAGGAGCTCTGAGGGCTTAAGGTTGCATTACAAGAAGAGCTGCTCCATCCAGCTCTGCTGGCCCCTCCACCCTCCTCTTTTCTGATGGACCAGTTCCCTCCTTTTTTGGAGTAGTCCTCAACATCCTCCACTCCTGGGGCAAGAAGCCTGGGCTTCTTGGTCTTGGAGTCCAGAGGGTAAAGTGCACGGCAGGCCCTCAGCAAGGTGCTGGTCAACCAGTGGGCCCGACTGCTTTGTTCCTGGAGAGGCTCAGCTGTCAGCTGACTCTGTGCTCTGACCGCGTGTCAACCTCAGTCACAACCCACGTGTCCTAACCTCAGGTCAGCACTCACCAAGCATGTATCACTTCTAACCTCTGGCAGATCCCATCCAGAATAGAAAATGAAAAGGGGCTTTGATGGATCTGGGGAAGCAATTTCATTTGATTAAGCCGCATTTGCAGTTGATTAAGTAGCATCTGCAATTTCCGGCACCACAGACAAAGTTCCAAGGGCTCCCCCCAAGAGGCAGATGGAGGGCGGCATCTTGAGAGTCTGACTGATGAGCTGAAGCCATCGCAGTGGCCCGTTTCTGTGGGAACATGACATCCAGGACTCTGAGGTGTAGTCCTCGCTCCAGATATTCTGTCTCTGGATTAAATACCGTTCAGACCTTGTACCCTCATTTTCAGACCTTGTACCCTCATTTTGGATCTTGGAGATGAGATCGATGTACATTTGAAGTCTGATTATAGCTTCAGTTATAAAAACGAACAAACAAATGATGAACAAATGTTCTGAAAATGGGAGGAATAATTAATGTGGAAACTGGTGTTCTATTTGGAATGGGGGCCTGGGAGAAATGCTGGAGTCCTGACTTTATAGCTTCTGGTACCGGCTCTCCTTGGGCTAGGGCTGGACCAGACTGTGAGCCTTGTGACAGCAGGGACAGCGTCTGTCTCGTTTCCCTGGCACGGTGTCTAATGCACAGTAGGGGCTTAGTAAATAATTACCGAGTGAATGAGCATTGCCCTGGCAGGATGGCCACAGTGAGGACCAGGCTTAGTCTAGAATATCACAAACCCTGGACTTTAGCGGATGAGGAATTGGGGGGGTTGCCACAATGACTTCATATCTGGTTTCTGAGGACCTGAGTTTTAAAAAAGACAGCTCTTTTTACACCTTGGTGTTTGCTGGGATAGACATATGTTTAGTTGCAGAATTGCTCTTTTTTAAGTTTCCTTTGGGAGAAAATGGCCTCTGCTGGGGAGGCTTGGATAGAACAAGAGGATTGGTGACACCTGACACGTCCCGGACTCCCAAACCGTATAATAGTACAGACTGCAGCCAGACACTGTGTCATGCGGTGGGGACTTCTGGGGCTTTGGAGCCAGACAGCACTGGGTTCAAATACTGCTCTCTCACTGTCTAGATCTGTGACTTTGGGCAGATCACTTAACCTCTTTGGTTTCAGTTTCCTAATTGTGAATTGAGGACCGTTCAGAACCCTCCCAGGATGACAGGGAGGATTGTATGAGATAGTGTTGATAGCACTTAGCCCAGTACCAGGCACACAGCACACAAGGTCTGAACTGTGTGTATGCAGAGGTCATGGTTGAGATAAACCTGGTCACTCTTCCCAGAGGCTGGCCCCCGAGGGGAAGAGTAAAAGCAGAGCAAGTCAGCAGTGAGATGGCATCGCCACCGGAGGGACTGGTGAAAGGGGGTGAGTGGATACAAAGCCTGGCAGCGCCTCAGCTAATCTCTTACTGGTGCCGTACTTGGAGGGTACTTGAGTCCCTTGTGTGGATGGCACTTTGCAGTATGAAGAACACGTTTACACATGGTCTCATATGAGCCTCTTTGGTTTCCTATTAGACAGGAGGCCTGGTGATTATTAGACCCATTTCATAGATGAAGAGACTGGTGCAGAAAACATAGTGACCCTGCTCAGCCTCATAAGCTCCTAGAGACTGGGGCTGCTGAGGGTCCCACACTAGATGGGAAGGCTCCCAGCAGACAGACACCAGTGACCAGGGATATAGAGAGACCAACAGACAGACACTGCTGACCTGGGATTCCGATGATCGAATGCTTCTGGTGGCCAGGAGCATCTTCCCATCAGGGTCACCCATCCAGAGAGCTCCCTCCTGGCAAATTAAAAAAGCTATCATGTTCCTCACCTGGAAGACTTCTGGGTTTTGCTGGGCGGTCATGACATATACAGCTGTGGGCCTGTCGTGTGAAGGCAGGAGAGGAGGGGTGGAGAGAACAGGGGCTTGGGCATGCGTCCTGGCTCCCCTTCTTTTAGCTCTGTGACTTCTCCGAGCCTATGTTCCCTCATCTGGAAATTTGGCAAAACAATAATTATATCTACCCCATAGTGATATTGTCAGGACTACTTGGGGAAATACTTGTAAAATGCATGATATAATGACTGGCACATAGTACACTTTCCATAAATGTTAACTTTTGTCATCATTCATTCATACAGTTGCATCTATTCACACAGGTGTCAGCATAAGGCCCTAGGCAGGCACGATCAATAAACACAAGAACTCAGTGGTCATTTACCTGAACGTTCCCTCTGAGTATCAGTCCCCACTCTGGTACCCCCAGAGTGAACATTATCAGTTGCTGGGCATTGTTTTCTGGGCACCGTTTTCTGGGCACCTCCCACCTGTCATATCACTCAGCCAAGCCCTTATCCTCACCAGACTTGCCTCACTTAGGAAATCTGATGGACTTATTGGAGGCTAGGGCTGTAAAAGCAAGCTGCAGCAATCCTTGAATTATTATTTTTAGCCAATGATTACCCAATTTCATTGATTTTTATGTGCAGAGATATTTTGTGTAAAAATTTTTAGAGGGTTCTGTGAACACCCTGTATATATGATTTCCATGATTAGAGCCCTAGGGGTATTTTCCAAGAATATTTTATGTAAAAGAGGCAAGTGATAACTGTTTATATTCTGCTGGTAACCATAGAGATGAAACTCCACCAGATCAAATTATGAAGGTAATTAACTCCTGCAAATTAAAGCTGTTAAACTTGTATACAAGACACATGACTTCACTCATGGGCTAAGCAGCCAAGGAAAGATCTCTGGGGGAAGGAAAAGGATTAGCATGGGCTCATCAGCAAAGCTGTGTCCTCTGTCCCCATCCAGAGGGAGGGCCTTTGAGGAGCCTTAGGTTTGGCCCAAGCGTTTAGCCTTTGTAGCCCTCAAAGTCAAGTATCTTGAATCACTTCCCCTCACTTCAGCATGCAGGTTGTCTCCTTGCTGGCCCAGCAGGCCAGAGCTCGTGGAGGTGGGGCAGGAAGTGACCCAGCATGCTCAGTTGTGAAGTTGCAAAGGAGTGAGTGGTCGTCAGCCCCCTTTGTCCATAATCTCCAGGTATCACCCTCCCCATTCTCGAACAAGGGTGGGAGAATTTCCTCATCTGTGTCAACTGCTAAGCAAGCAGAGCTTCTTGCCCCGCTTTAAACTGGGTCAACTCATCTGAGTGTCCTCCCTGTATCTACTGCACTATCCTTTTGGAAGAGTGCCCATCCCAGCAGGCACCCTTTCCTCTCTCCTTCTGTCCTGCCCCTCCCCCTGCCCACTGGAAGCTCTGAAAAGACAGGCCCATGTAGCAGGCTCTGCGAGACAGTGTAATAACCTGCTGCCCATCAGTGTAGTGTAGTATAGTGCTTGTGGGTGCACTTGGCATTGGTCTAAGATCCAGCTGTGCCACTTACTAGCTGTGATCTTTCATGAATTACTTAGTATCTCCATGACTCAGTCCTCTTTTGAAAAAAGAGCTAGTGGTAGGTCTGTTATGAGGAGTTAATGCATGTAAGAGCCCCGAGCACAGTGCTTACCATGATGGAGCAGGGCCATTAAATCCCCAGTTTGCAGTAGGGAAATTGGAGCCCACAGAGGGTAAGTGAGTTGCCAAAGGTCAAACTTAGCCTTGGAAGGTTATTTTGAGGATTAAATGAGCAAATGTGTTTAATGCTCATGGAGGACTGCAGGTACATACATATTAGTCTGGATTCAGTGCTGGAAACAGAAACCAAGTTACTGACTATGAGCAAGAGCAGATTTGATACAGAGAATGAGGTCCTACAACATTGTTGGGAGGCTGGAGGAGCAGGTCTCGATAGGCTTCTGGAAGGATTCCTGGGACAATTTAGAACTGATTTTCCAGAGTAGGGCTACCTGCTTCTGTCCTGCTTCTGACACTCTGGAGTTAAGAGAGCAGGACTCATTCTCACAGCTGCGATCAGGTGCCAGGAAGCCATTACTGCTGCCACTGCCGCCACAGTGGCCTCTCCACAAACAGGAAGCTGCAGAATGAATACTGGAACCAGCCACAAGGAAATCCTAATTTTGCAGGACCTTACTTACTGATAGAAACAGCCAGCAAGTATGGGAGGCTGGCCTCCACCTCACTTCTACTTTCCAAATCTAATGTGAGTGCATCCAACTGGTAGAACCTAGTTCACATCCTCAACCCTAGCTGCAAGAGTCTGGGAGGCAGTTCAGCTTTCCAGCCTCCCCAGTTAGCATGAGAGTAGAACAGAGGTTGAGAGAACCAATCTGCAGAGTCCAATGCAAAGTGCCCATTAGTATTATGCAAGTGCTCAAAATATTTGATATTATTATTATTATCCTGCCCCTTTCAGGCAACCTGGCTTCAGGACTCACTGATTGGATTAGCCCCTGTGAGATATTGTTATGGTTTGCCTTTCTATTTGGGAGCCTCCTTTGCACAGTGGTTCTCCCTGAAGCACTAGTTCACATAATGGGGTCTTCATGTCTCCCTCTGCTGTATTGCCCATGCCAGGAGCTTGGATCCCTCTGCCTTACGCTTCTCCCTCACTACCAACATGCTCACTCCCACCAACCACTGAGCCTTGTACAGTACCTGTGATCATACCCATCTCTTCACCCTATTGCCATGGTCCTGGGTCAAGCCTTCATCATAATCTCTGAGCTAGACAGTGTGACTACCTTCTCCATGACCTCCCAGATTCTGAGCTTGCTCCCTAAGCCATTGTGCACCTGACAGCATTTACATTTTTCTTAAACACAGGCCTTGCCACTCACTCCCCTGCTTTGAACCCCTCCCTGGCCTCCAGGTGGAACCATGTTCAGGGTCTGGCCCCAGGACCCTTCTGCCGGATGCCTCTAGTCTCATGGCCTCCTGGCCTCATCTGCCCTGCCATGCTCCATTCAACATTCCAGCCCCTGTAGTTCCCTGAATATGCTGTGCACTCTCACATGCCCAAGCCCGTCTACTCCTTGTTGTCCTGTCTGGAATTCCTTTCCTTCCTCTGCCCCTGGGATCTCTGTGTCATCCCTTGAGACTCCCTTGAGGTTATCTCCCGGTGACATCCTCCGTGACCTTCCATGCATGTTCCCTGTTCCTACTCCTTTGCAAAGCTCCTCTGCCCTTTTAACATCAAATGCAATGGCTCTCCACCAAGAAACAGGGTTCCTCGGGTGAGAGACCAGAACTTTCTCATCATCCGGCGTCCCTGTCTCTCTTAGTCTGTTGCTGGCTTGGCCTCTCTGCCGGTTAAGAAACCTCTTCCCTGCCTGTTGCTCCATCAGGGCCTTTTCTCCAGCTGTCCCCTGATTAGTTCATCAATGGCCTCAGGCACCTGCTCTCCCCGAGCACCAGGCTCTGGCAGGGCTGCAGATGGTGTACCTTTAGGTAAAGTCAAGGCCTGCGCCCTGGGGATATACAGCCAGGGAGGAGGGGAAGACGAGTCTAAGTGACAGTAAGAGAAAAAGAGGCAAGTTCAGTGCTGTGAGCGAGGACTGGAGAGTGCCACAGGGTCCACCATAGGTGGGTGAGCAGGAAAGGCACACAGGGAAGGATGACTGGTCCATCTCCCACTCTCTAGTCTTCCTCCTGGCCAGTGTCCTGCTCCAAGCCCTACCCCTTCCACCCTCTCCAAAGCAGCTCTACCCCCTGGTTTGGCATTTTCCCAAAGACTTTCTTGTAAGCAATGTTCTAGTTTCCCCCAGTTACTGATGAAAGAACTGCTTCTTTGACATGCAAATCTCAGCTTCCTCCCGGGATGCCCAGAGTTTGGTGTTCTTGTAATTACAGTGAAGGCCATAACCCGCATGCCAGGAATCACTGGATGCCCTACACAAGCTTTCAACCTAACAGCAACCCAGTGAGGCCAGTGCAAGGGTTAGCCCCATTCCGCCATGGAGGATGCTAAAGAGCAGCTAGTGAGTGGCAGAGGCAGGACTGTCAACTCAGCACGGCCAGGTTCAAGAGCGTGAGCTCTTTATCACTGCATGCACCTTTCTTACGATGGTGTTCCTGCAACAGGGTTGTGCATTCTAGGGAAGACACTGCTTAGAGGTCAGAAGGATGAGGTCAGAAATGGCCACAAGAGCTATAGGTGATCTTGGCAAGAGCAGCTTCAGGACAGTGGTGGGCACAAAGCCAGACTGCAGCAGTTGAAGTGGAGGGAGGCAGTCGGGCCTGTAAGCAATTCTTTGAAATAACCTAGCTTCGATGGGAGGAGAGCAGGCAACAGGCTGGGGAAAGGCAGACAAATGGGGTACAGGGAGAGCGTGTCCTCTTTGGTTTCTTGGAGAGTAAGCAGGACCTCAGCAGGTTTAAGGGAAGGAAACATAGGAAGATGGAGAGTTGCAAGAGTTGCAAGAGAGAAGGGCTGATGGGAGAGACTCCCCAGAGGTGGAGAGAGAAGGGACCCAGAGCCCAGGACTGGGCTGGCCTCGGGCTGGAGAGAGCCACAGAGTTTGGGGCAGGAGGCCACGGGCATCGTACAGGTGCCTTCCCAGGTGGCAGGTACAAAGGGAGTGCCTGCCTGTGAGTTTCTGTCCTCAGTCCTAGCACTTTCCCTTAGCAAGTGCCCCATACTACGTATTTTGTTGATCTTTTTATTGTTGGAAGGAAATTACTTGAGTGTTACTTACTTGGGTGTAAGCTCCAAGAGGACAGGGATTTTTGTCCATTGTGTTTCCTGCTATATCCCCAGAGCCTAAGATGTTGACTTGCACATGTTTTGAATATTAAATCAATGATTGTTGAATGAGAAATCAGATACCCCTTTCTGAATGAAGTTGGTGTAGATCTGCAGCTGGCAAGAAGGGGGGCAGGGTGTGGGGGAGGCTTGAGAGCAGAGGATGGAGGAAAGTTGAGGAGAGTGGGAGTGTTGACTCAGGACCATGGGAGCACCCCAGGCAGCTCACTGTGAGATGGTGGGGTTCACTGGCAGGCTCTGTGTCAGGGTCCAGGTCAGGAGTGGCTCCAGAGTCAGGGCTCTCCCAGGAAGGTAAAGGATACTGAGGGCCTGGGAGGCTGGGGGCATGTGGTCAGAGGGTAGGGTGTCTGAGCTGGGCATCTGGAAGATGGAGTGGCCCTGGGAGACAGGGTGCAGGGTGTGGCTGTGGGTGTGGGTGTTGGAGGCGGGGCTGGGGTGTGGGTGAAGGCCACTGGCAGCAAGGAGGTCAAAGAACTGACAGTGTCCACGGAGGCTGAGGTCACCCTGGATGGCCCACACCCACATCTCCAGTGGAAGAGGAGGGTGAAGGAAGTGGATGGATGACCTCCGCTAGGCGAGGAGGGACTAGACCAAGGAAGCCTCAGATGGACAGGAGCTTCAGGTGCTGCCAGAGGAGTCTGATCTGGAAGCAGCTCTGAGGAATGAAGACAGCTTAAAGCCACCTACCAATACAGAAAGAAGTAGCCTCCGTGCACGAGGGCCATGGGGAAGTGGTGCCCTCAGGGGCCCCAGATGAGGCCCAGGGCAGAGAGGGAGAAGACACTGTGGCGTTACTATAATCATTATTAATTTTGCTCCTAGAACCATGGTTCCAGAGAGACCACGTTTGGAAAGGGCCCCTCTTGCACAGGGATGGTCAGAAAGGCTCATACCTGAATGATCATGCTTACTTCTCATCTTGGGGACTGCTGTCTGATTATATGGCTGTGCACATCCCTCCTGTCTGACTGACTTGGATTCCTAGACCTCAAGACTCCTGGGGGTGCCCCCTCCCACCAGATTCTGGTGGGGAGCCTTTGGGGTTTGCTGTATTCAGAGCACCTGTTATTCCTTTTTATTCTTCTTCCTCACCATGCACAGGCAGGGTGCTGTCATGCTGTGTGGGGCTCTTCAGGTAACCCTGCTCTTTGTCGCTCATTAGGGTCCAGAATAGCGGGAGGCAGGATGGGCTGCTGGGGAAACTGAGGCTGGGAAGACACAGCTGGCACTGCTGGTATTAAGGGTAGGTACTCTTGCCTCTCCAGCTGCATATTCCCCCTACCCAACCTCATTCCTGACCACAGAACAGCCCAGTAAGTTGCTCGTCACTCCTTCCTTCCAGAATTCTTTCCCTTGTTAATTTTATCCAGCAGATCTTCCTTGGCGCCACCTTTGGTCTGACTCTGTGCTGGAAGTCAGAGGGCACAGCCTCAGTCCTGGCCTCCACGCTCACAGGCTTGCCCAGGGTGTGGCTGCTTCTCAGGGAAACTTTGGGGAAGTCAGTACATGGCCATGACCTTGGGAAGAGGAGTCTATTCCTGTCTGTCCCTGCCAGAACATATCTAAGAAAAAAAATCCATTTGTATTTCTACATTCTCCTTTGTCCTTTAGCCAACCCCCTCGGGGCTCAATATATCACTCAGCACTTGTGCTGTGTTGAAGTTGTCAAGGATACCTCTGCTGGCCTCCTTACAGCTTCTCATTCTGGGAACTCTGTCTTTGGGTGCAGTTTTTGGTTGATTAAAAGTAGGTTAAAGTAATAAGGTAGAGGAGGCCCTTCCAGGGCCTTTATGCTCTGGTGCCGAGTAGGTGATGATGAGGACATTCCGAATGGAGCAGCTTGGGGAATAGATGTGTAATCTGTCCACTCTTCTCCATGTAGGCAGGGTCCTCATCCTTGCCTTCTCTGCTGCCCCATGCCTAAGGCGTGAGGATGTCGGTTTGTTGGTTTGAGGATCCCCAGTTCAGGGACAGTGGTGCTGGGTTTCTCTGGGGAGGTGTACCCCAGGACCCAGCTGGATTCCCCCAGATGGAGTGGCTGGGCTGGGAGGGAACATCTCTTCCCCTCCCCTTCACAGCCTGGTGCCTGCACAGTCTTGCCTCTATGCTGTCTCCCCTACTAACCTCCCACTCACTCCTACCCCTTTGTAGCCCCTACTCTGCACTCCTTGTTCCCTAGAGTACCTTTCCTGGCAAGGACTTTATCTATTTTTTTCCACTATAGTATCTCATGCACCAAGTGCATGCCTGGTACATAGTAGGCACTCGAGTGTTTGTTGACTGACTGACTGAATGAACAAATTATCCCTTCCCTACCTTCACAGAGCTGGTCACATAAATGTGAAGTCAAAAAACCAACCGCAGAAGACACCAAGAGCAAAGGGCTGACCACTGTGGGCAAGGATGATCCAGGGTAGTTCTGACTACTGGCTGGGGTCACCCCTCCATGGAGTGGATAAGTCATTTAATGGCTTTGGGCACCAAGGTCTTCATCTGTAATTATGACTTCTGGCTGTCGACTGTCCTTACAGGGCTCTGGTGGGGGCCATGTAAGAACTCTCTGCATAGTGTATTATGCACATGGGAGAGGTGGTCATTGCTAAGGGCTGCTGTCTCCCATGGGCACCTCCAGTGGCCATGCCTGGGGAATCTGGCTTGTAGTCAATTCTCTGCCTTCCTGGATGTGCCTGGGAACTTTCCAAGGAAAGGTTCCTCTATCTTGAGCGGGTTGTGTGTGCTGGAAGGGTTTGTCATTACCTTGTCTAACTCCTAGGAGAAAGCATGGTTCTTCTCTCTCTCTTCTTGACAGGAACCCATGGGTTATAGGTCTCTGAAGAAATCACCCTCCCTCCCCAAACTTTTGGCTTCCTTATGGCTCTGACCATGGGCTCCCACCTTGGTTGGACCTTGCCGCCTTCTGCTGGACTGTGGGAGGGTAAACTGCTTCACAGCCCTCCAGTCTGTTCATCCCCCATACGGCTACCAGAGCAAGGGCCCCGCTGGGCCAGAGGAAGCCTTGTTACTGAATTCCGGGGGATACCACGTGTGTAGGCTTTGACCTGAGTTTGAATCCAGCAGTGTGCTCACTTGTGCAGTGACCCCAGGAGGTTATGTAATGTGTCTGGGCCTTGGTTTCTTCTTTTTATAAATCTAGGTCAGTGACATCTGTCCGGGGTTTATTGTTCAGAGCAACCTTGCCTAGGGTCTGCCACTTAGTAGGAGCACAGAGGATTGTGCTTCCAGCACTTGGCTGGCATCAGTCCATGAACTTCCTGCCTCTTACTTTTTGTAAAGAGTGTATACAGAGCCAGGGCCCACAGCCAACAGAGTGAGCCTCTTACGGCCAGAATCAGCTCTGATGGACTAAAGAGGGTTATTTATGTCTAGCTCCTCATATACTAGGATGTGCTGCTAAGGGGACCAGGAAGACTCAAGGCTAGACAACTGCCCCCACAACTTGTGTTCACGAGCGTGTCTTTCCTAAACCGTTATGAAGGAAGTATCCAGGTGTTCCATATCCAGTTTATCATGAATTCTGGATGAGATTGAATTCAATGAGATTTTTAGCAAAGGTGGAGGGACTTCCACAGACCTGGGGGTGGGACCAGCTTCCAGATTCGTTCCCTGCACCCCAGTCACAGGAAACGGTTTATGTACAGTGATCTGGCCTCTTGTACCTCTGCTCCCTAGAGCTTTTGAGTTTTGGGGCTTGGGATTCTATTTAGCTGCTAATAGATGGTTTGTTTATTTTTCCCCTGTTGCAAGGGATTGCTTGGTCTCAGCTCGACTTTGTAGTCATCAAACACCTGCCTGCAGTTTTCTGAGTAAAGAGCCATTCCACCCAGTCTGATAAGTCTTTCTGTCTGTCTATCACTTGGTCAGTTGCACGAAATCAAATGCCACTGTCTGTCTGTTCAGTCCTGGCAGACAGGAGGCCACTGCCACAGGGGCGAAACAGTTGGTGAAAGTCGACCTGTGGGAACCACAGAGGCACAGACACAGCAGTTCCCTTGGTCACATCTCCACTGACCAAGTCAAATAGGCTCAGAGGGAAATAGACAAGCCCCCAGCCTGTAGCCCAAGTCCAGATCCTGACTTGAGACTAACAGCTGAGAAATCCCCTTTTTGGCCTGTTTTGGGCATAGATTTAGTTGGTTAGCGCTACACCCCAAGAGTCCTCTGAGGAATTTCAGGCTCCAGCTTCCTAATCCCCCACCTCCAGCCCCACAGCTGCTGTCAGATTTTTTCCTGAAGATGCTTTTTGGAGGTTGAAGGTGAATGACTTCAGGCAGACAATTAGCCTAATTAAGCTTAATGCCTCCCACAGTTACCATGCTGGCTTTGAGGAGTGTCCCATTCCTCCCTTGCAGCCTGAGGGCTGCGTGGAAGTACTGAAGAGGCAGGCCCGTCTCCCAGCAGGCCCGGCCCTGCTCCAGGCTGCCCCTCCCTGGAGCTTGTGCTACTGGTGAGGTGTTCTTAGGGGACATGCCAACTCAGAGCCCAGGAAGCCTCATCACTTGAAGCTGGTAGGCTTGGGTGGCAGCAGCCAGTTTTCTGCATGCCTCCCTTAGGACTCAAGAAGAGGGCTTCAGAAACAGGTGTTCCAGCTTCAGGGTCAGGACAGAGCACCCCAGAAGTGCTCACTGAAAGGAGAAGGGGGTTCCTTTAGAAGTAAGATTCTAGTCGTTCTCTGGGGGTGCTGGAAGAGGCCCTCAGAGTCCCAACAGTGCTCTGTGACATGACTGGGCACACCAGTCAGGTTGCCCCAGCTGTGAAGTAGGGGAGAGGAGTGGAGGGTGACCAGGTCTCAAACCTCTCCTGGGACAGGCTCCTTGAGAGTATTTATGTCACAGACTGAGGCCTGGTGGGCCACTCCCTGCTCCCTTCCTGGGCTCCACCTCAGTGGAGAAGCAAATGAAGTGAGTACAGAGAAAAGCAGAGACTGGGGAAAATTAGCGAAGAAATAATGCAAGGCTGTGACATATTGAGTCCTTACTAGACTCTACGTCTTCTGACTTGGATTATCTCATTCAGTCCCCACAGCAACCCTGTGTGATGGATTCCGTTATTACACCCATCACACAAATGAGGAAACAGAGGTTCAGAGTGGGTAAGAAACTTGCCCAAAGTCCCACAGCTAGGAACTAGCAGGGCCGGGAGTCCATCCCAGCCTGTCTGACTGCAGTCTGTCCTTCCCATCCTGTGGGTAAGGCATGAGTGGATATTCACCTGAATCAGTAGATAAATGAAAAACAAAAACAGAACATCTTTGTACTTGGCCCAGGGCCAGGGGCTTCAGGTTTATCTATCTGTCTCCTTAAGCCTCACAGATATCCTGTCAGGCAAGTAGAAGTGCCCCCATTTTAGTTATGAGAAATGAAGCTCAGACGTATCAAGTGACTTGCCTGAGCCAGTAAGTGGAGAAGCAGCCCTTCCCTGTGACACCGGGTCACGCAGCTAACGCTCTTCCAAGGGGTGTTTCTTTGGCGGTGGTTCCCAGGTTCGCTATAGCCTGTCCCAGTGGGTCCCACCCCAAACTTGAGGTCAACAGTTGAGGCACCTGCTATTCAGGATTCTTGCCTTTTCCTACAGTCAATAAAAGAATAACTCAGACTGCTGAAGGGAACATGGCCCAAAGGGACTCTGAGATCTTTAATGTGGCATTGCCCCGATCACAGGAGACCAAACCGGAATATTATGGAGTCCTCAAAAGTCAGGTTTCCAAAGACCACAGAGTTAGCTCAGCATGGCGTTAAGGGCTTGGTCTTTGAAACTAGACAGCTGGGTGTGAACTCTAGCTCTACCCCTTGCCTGCTCTCTGATCCCTCAGTGTCCCCAACTGCAAATGCAGATAGTAATAATGGCTCAGGCTCAAAGGCCTGCTGTGAAGAATTAATGCTTGTGAAGCAGTTAGAAGAGTTTCTGGTACAGACTAAGTGCTATGTGAGTGTTAATGAAATATAAACAGTGAACGCCACTGGAAAATGCTTTTAAGTAATTTTAGGTGAGAACTGTGGGATACAGAATTATGTACATTATGCTTCTAATTTATTTATTTATTTATGCTTTTATATAAATGTTAATAATTGTCTCTATGTTGTGGAAATTTGAATGATTTTTATTTTCTTCCTTATAGCATTCTCTATTTTCTCTATTTTGTGCAATGAGCATCAATTTCTTTGTAAATTTTAAAATCCTATTAAAATACAAAACAAGGGTGCTCCTCCGTGCCAGACTCCAGCCTCTAGAGCCCCCAGTCCCATTATAAGTTCAGTTCTAAGTAGTAAGAGTGGTGTGCCTCTGACAGTTTGGGAGTTCTTGTTTGGAAACATCCAAACGTTTTGTATCTTTTGAGTGTGAGGCTCTGGCTGGGAAGGTTTGGAAATTGCCTGGTTGACATCCTTGTCTGTGGCCAGCATGTCCAGGGAGAAACACTAGGCAGGGTCTGCCTTTTCTAGGGTCTCATCGTCCTGGATGGCCCCCATCCCCTGCAGAAATGCTGCAGGTGTCTATGTAAAAAGTGGATACTCTTGGGTGACCTTACCTTGGTGCTTGCTTTCCAGAAACATGAGCATTTAACATCTTTCTGTCTTTTTTTACTTTTACGTCATCTTTTTTACCGTCATTGCCTGACCCTCTTGCTCGGAGTTTGACCATCTTGAAACACACATCTTTGAAATCAGTAGTTGAATTGAATTTAATTGAAACTTAATCTTGAAAATTGTCCTAAGTTTGAAGCCAGTGGAAATTCTTGGGCTGAGTGAGACTGTTCTGCATTGTCTTGACCCCTCCTTGGCAAAAATGCTGATTTTTACCACAGCATCAAAAATGAACAGAGGAATATCTGTGTTGTCAGAAAAAAAAATGCGAATTTGGGGAGATGAACACCTGGCTTGGGACGGTGTTGTCAAAGAGAGTTTGCTGGTTGAATCCAGTGTTTCACAAGATACTATATTATTTTCAGATTTAAGATTCAGTTCAAGAAATGTGTGTTGAATACCTAAAATGGGCTAGGTTCTTTCCTAAGCAGTGCCACTGCAGTGAGTGGGCTGTGAGAATAATTTCAGCCCCGGGTTTGGGGCGGGGGGTGTGGAATCTGACCTTTTAGCCAGGGTGGACTGGCCCCAAAATCTTTCGACTGGTATTGTACTGACATATAATTAAGCCAGGCCTGGGCTGGTGTCCGGACAGAGACCCGGTTGTTTGCACTGGCTCATACTCTATCAGCCTTACAGTTTTCTTTCACTTAAATGTCCATATTTTCAGGACTGAGGGCTGTGGTCTGAGTGGTAGGTCTGTCTTGACAAAGCAGTGGAATATGTTCATTTGGGTTAAACTCAAAGTTAATGTGATCCCCCACAAATAGTAATAAGTTGCTAGGATTTGACTTTGTTTTCCAACTTTTCATTTAAAATATCTGAGAAGCATTTATCAGCAGACAAACCATATCTCATTTTTAATCCTGTAAATAGACACATGACACCATGGTACATCTGCCGAGCCCTTCAGGGTCACCCAGTGGCCATCTGTGCCCCAGGGAAGGCTTTTTTCATCCTCAGCACTACCTGTGAGCCAGCAGCACTGCCAGATTTGCTTAGCAGATAAGAATCCAAGTCTCAGAGAAGTGAAGTGGTTTGTCTGAGGGTCCCTGTCCTGTGCATGGCAAACCCTGAACTAGAACCCAGCATAACTGACTTCAAAACACCCAGGATTCCACTGTCTTACCTGGTACACAGGTCATGCTCTCTCCCAGGGTAAGGAAATTTGCTGGGGTGCCTGCTCGACAAAAGATCAGCAAGGGAGTTCCCTGGAAAAATAGCATCACTAACTAAAGTGCAGTTATTTTTGTGGTCTCTGAACAAACCTCCCTGACCATAAAGGAGAGGTTTTCCAGGCCTGGAGAGGCTGCCTTTAACAGGTACTGGGTTTGCTTTTATAGTTCAGAGGACCAATAAAATGGATGAAATTACCACCGTGGCTCATGAGGGAAATGAATTACAGTTCCTTGCTGGTGAAGCCCGTAATTATCTTCTGTTCCCTCTGTGATCCCCTCACCCTGTCTCTGTGCTGTGTGTCCTGGCTTGACCGCTCCCGGCCTTCGCCTAGACCCCAGGACCTCTGGGTGTCCACCAAGCTGGCTTGTCTCCTTCTTCTCATGCCCTGTGGCTGCCTTTAGAGGCTCTGCTTCTCAGAAGCTTAGGTTTCTGCATTCACCATGTTCACTGGTTTGGGTTAGAATGTTCTCCAGCCCCTTTGCTTCTCCTATTTTCTTGCACTGCAGCACTTGAATTATCAATGGGGAAAAAGTGGATATCAAAAGTCACAGGCAATCATGACCTACTTATCAGCTTCTAAATAGACTTTAAAGATAGCTGATCCTCCATCATAGGAGACCAGCTCCTTTCCACACATGCGTGCGTGTGTTCATGCACACCCCTTTCCGTGTATGCACTCTTCCAACCATGCATTCAGTCATCCATGCACCCATCCATTCACCATCCACCCTTTCATGGAATTAGAGTACTTGCTCATGCCAGGCACTGTGTTAAGAGGTGAAATTATAACAGTGATGAAGACAGCCTTGATTCTCACCTCTAGGAGGAGAGACCCCCAAAAGCCACACTACGTGAGGAGACATGCTATGATCAGATGATACACATTCTGTTGGTGATCCCTTCGGAGGAAGAGTATGCATGCAGCTCTAAGTGTGTATGTTTTCCTGCTTCTATATGAAGTAAGTCACACCCACTGGAAATTGTATTAGATAAAGAGAGAGCAATTCTTTAGCGCAGGATTTTTAACTGAGTATTGATTTGTTAGTTCCTAGCAGAAGCTCATCATGTGACCTGCAGAGGGGCCCGTTTCTGCTTTGGTAGTTATGTAAATCAGCACTGGCCCACAGTGGAGCAAGAAGGTGGAACTGGTTTATTTAGTGAACATGGTCAGGAGACTTGATTTCTAGTCCCATCTCTGCCACTAACTTCTGTGGGACCTTTGGCAATCTCTTGACCTTACCCTGCTTCCCTGCCTTTGTTTTTGAAGTGGAGATTCTACTTGTTTCCATAGTTCATAAGAATATTATATGGATGTGCAAATGCTTGGGGACATCTTTTATAAATGCAAAGTAGTGGAGGATGTGCAGTTGGGTGAGTGTTTGGCAGATAGTCTAAGCTCACAGGAGTGTTCAGGGGCTTAGGACTTGACTTAGTTAGGGTGACATACTCCTGGTTTGCCTGGGACAGTCCTGATGCATGTCTAAAATCCTGGTATAAGTAGTAAGAGTGTCCCTTTTTACTCTCAAAACTGTCTTGGTTTGGAAGATAAATCATATGGCCCCCTTATATATAGAAGACGTGAACCAAGCAGAACACTAACCTCTGCCTAAGTGGCAGTGAGTTCTGCCATTATGTCTTTGATTCTTCTAATGGTTGTGGTCAGAGTCTGACTAGGACCAGCATTGAAGATCAGTGCTTGAATCTGAGTAGCTCAAGTCAGAAGTGAGCAGCTGCTGTCAAGGACAGTGGCCTTTTCTCACCATGAGGGAGGCCTCTGCAGCTGGCCTGGAATAATGTCTCCAAGTGGGTCAGCAAACAAGGGGGTTCCTAGGAAGAGCAGATTTCCACTTGCAGCCACCCCCCCCCCTCCCCACTGTAGCTTTGGCCTTGCAGTTATATTGCATGTGCTGAAGCAGGTCCGTAAGGATGGGAGGTGCAGTAACACTGTGGGTTTGCTCCACAGTGGCCAACAGACTGATTGGTGGACGTGAGTGGGCTAAGTGGGACAAGCAGTGTGCCTTCTTCTGTCCAGGCTGACCAAGCAGGTGTGAAAGGAAATTCCTGAATTCTCCCTCATCCCAAGGCCCTTGACATCTATCAGATGTGAGTAGGACAGTTGTTTCCTTTGAGGGACTTGCTCCTCCTTGGGACACATCCTTAGATCCTAATCAGAGGAAGGAGTGAGAGCAGGTCCTGGCCCTTTATCTGTGGCTGTATCTGCAGAGTTGAGATCCTACTGGAAGACAAGGCCTGGTATTTTAGGAGCTGAGACTCAATCAGTGCAACTTGGCATTTCCTTGATGTGGAAGGGCCCTAGGTCTTGAATCATCATGTCTGAGTTGTAGTATTGGCTCACTACGAGGTTTTGGGGAAGTTGTGCCACTTCCTGAAACCTGTTTTTCCATCAGTAAGCTGGGGTTAATCCTTACCCCGATGATCTCATACCACCTCATCTGTCCCTCACGTGGGAAGTAAAATAGCTTTAAAAAGACATAACATGACTTTATTTACTCACCAAGAATACACTGAGCACCTGTCATTTGGCAGCACGTGGTCAGTGCCAGGAACACAACAGTGACTGAGACAGTGGTAGCTTTGGCCCTCACAGGGCTGCCGTTTCATAGGAAGAGACTGAGAGTGAAGCAGTAAGTAGGCAAATAAAGTGGCTGGATACCCTGTTAAGGGATGTGAAGAAAACATGCAAGGTTCTGAGAGAGAGAGGCATATACCTGGGTGAGGGGAGTGGGTATTTCTGACATAGGTGATCCAGGAAGGCTCACCTTTGGGGTGACATTTGCTCCAAGACCCAAACCTAAGGAGACAGCTGTGCAGAGCTGCAGGATCACATTCCAGGCAGAGGGGCATGTGCTGAGTCCCCTTGCTGTGCCTGCAACTTGGTTTACAGATCACCTTTGTTTACTAGAATCGTGGGAGGTAGTCTGAGCCCGTGGAGTTGAGGATTAACCTCATCTCCAAGACAGAAGATTAGGTGGAAACAGCAAGGTGCGGAACAAGGTGTCTAATTGACCATCATCTGTTATAAAGGAGTTGTGGACATATTCATGTGCCTGCACATGTGCAGACATCTCTTGGAGGCACCAGAAGCTGGTGGCTGTACCTGAGGGGTGAGGCTGGGGCCCAGGGTAAACAAGAGAGTCACTTTTAACTGAATATCTATTTGTATTGTTTGATTGTTTGATTTTTTAACCACGTGCGTATATTACTTTTCAATGAAAAACTCAGTTATTTTAAAGTATGGATGCTTATTTAAAGTAAATATCTATAGGCCATTTGGTAACAAAAGTAAGACTGAAATATGAGGAGGGATATGTAGGATTTTCCAGGTGCCAGGAAGACAAGCCGTGTCTGGAACTGAGGGTGGGCCTGGGGCCAGTGCCAGCCTGGAGAGCCTGGGAAGGGGGGACGCGATGACCCCGGGCCTCCATTCACACAGGCCCAGACATATTTTCGTGGCCTTTCTTCTCACTGCATGTGATGTGGGTGTGGCTTCCCCTCTCTGACATTCCTACCTAGCAGACTGTTTCTTGGGACCTGAAAATCGCAGCCCCAAGCGTTGTTCGTGTGCTGACTTTTATTATAATTATTGTATGTGGGTTCAACTCTCTTACAAGATTACATATCCCTCGAGTTCCTAGCATAGAGCCTCATGCTGCGTTGACATTTTAATAAGTATGCAGTGTAAGACAAAGGTGACTTGCTTGCCCCGAGAGATTGTCATTCCCCTTCCATGCCCTTGCCAGGGGAGTGAGCACATTGATCACAATAACCTTCATCATGTGTTAGGACGAAAGCTTCTAATGACTTCATAGAAGGACTTTTGAATGATTGTAGAGCCAGATATTTAATTTTCTGTTTTACTGTCTGTTTTACTCATGTATTACTGTTGAATTTCTTTTTTCTTTTTAATTGAAGTATAGTTATTTACAATGTTGTGTTAGTTTCTGGTATGCAGCATAGTGATTTAGTTTTATATATATACATATATATATATATATATGTATAAGAGTATATATTTCATATTCTTTTTCATCATAGGTTATTATAAGTTATTGAAAATGATTCCCTGTGCTATACAGTAGGGCCTTGTTATTTATCTGTTCTGTATATAATAGTCTGTATCTGCTAATCCCAAACCCCCAATTTATCCCTCCCCACCTTTCCCCTTAGGTAACCATAAGTTTGTTTTCTGTGTCTGTGAGTCTACATCTGTTTTATAAATAAGTTCATTTGTGTCATTGTTTTTGGATTCCCCATATACGTGGTATCATGTGATATTTATCTTTGATTTACCTAATTTAGTATGGTAATCTCTAGCCATCCATGTTCCTGCAAATAGCATTATTTTATTCTTTTTTATGGCTGAGTAATATTTCATTGTATAAATATACCACAACTTCTTTATCCAGTCATCTGTTGATGGATATCAAGGTTGTTTCCATGTCTTGGCTATTGTGAATAGTGCTGCTATGAACATTGGGGTGCAGGTATCTTTTCAAATTTGAGTTTCCTCTGGATATAGGCCCAGGAGTAGGATTGCTGCATCATATGGTACATCTATTTTTAGTTTTTAAAGGAATCTCCATACTGTTTTCCATAATGGCTCCACCAAACTACATTCCCACCAGCAGTGTAGGAGGGTTCCCTTTTCTCCATACCCTCTCCAGCATTTATCGTTTGTGGACTTTTGAATGATGGCCATTCTGACTGGTGTGAGGTGATACCTCACTGTAGTTTTGATTTGCATTTCCTGATACTTAGCAATATTGAGAATCTTTTCATGTGCCCATTGGCCATCTGTATGTCTTCATTAGAGAAATGTCTGTTTAGTCTTCTGCCCATTTTTAGATTGTTTGTTTTTTTGTTATTGAGTTGTATGAGCTGTTTATATATTCTGGAAGTTAAGCCCTTGTTAGTTGCATCATTTGCAAATATTTTCTCCCATTCTGTAGGTTGTCTTTTCATTTTGTTTATGGTTTCCTTTGCTGTGCAAAAGCTTGTAAGTTTAATTAGGTCCCATTTGCTTATTTTTGCTTTTATTTCCATTGCCTTCATAGTTTGACCTAGGAAAACATTGCTAAGATTTATGTCAGAGAATGTTTTGCCTATGTTTTCTTCTAGGAGATTTATGGTGTCCTGTCTTATGTTTAAGTCTTTAAGCCATTTTGAGTTTATTTTTGTGTATAGTGGGAGAGAGTGTTCTGACTTCATTGATTTACATGTGGCTGCCCAGCTCTCCCAACACCACTTGCTGAAGAGACTGTCTTTTCTCCATTGTACATTCTTGCCTACTTTGTTGAAGATTAATTGACCATATGGGTGTAGGTTTATTTCTGGGCTCTCTATTCTGTCCCATTGATCCTAATGTCTGTTTTTGTGCCAATACCATGCTGTTTTAATTACTGTAGCTTTGTACTAGTATCTGAAGTCTGGGAGAATTATGCTTCCAGCTTTGTTCATTTTCCTCAGTATTTCTTTGGCACTTCTGGGTCTTTTGTGATTTCATATACATTTTAGGATTATTTGGTCTAGTTCTGTGAAAAATATCCTGGGTAATTTGATTGGGATCACATTAAATCTGTAGATTGCTTTGGGTAGTATGGCCATTTTAATTATATTAATTCTTCCAATCCAAGAGCATAGGATATCTTTCCATTTCTTTAAATTATTTTTAATTTCCTTTATCATTGTTTTATAGTTCTCAGCATATAATTTTGTTCACCTCCTTGATCAGGTTTATTCCTAAGTATTTTATTTCATTTATTTTTTTGATGTAATTTTAAAAGGGATTTTTAAAATCCCCTTTAAATGTTCCTTTTCTGATATTTTCCTTGTTAGTGTAAAGAAATGCAACAGACTTCTATATGTTAATCTTGTCACCTGCTACCTTGCTGAATTCATTTATCAGCTCTAGTAGTTTGTGTGTGGATTCTTTAGGGTCTTCTAATGTATAGTATCATGTCATCTGAGTATTGTGACAGTTTTACCTCTTCCCTTCCAATTCAGATGCCTTTCATTTCTTTTCTTGTTATGGCTAGGACTTCCAATACTATGTTGAATAGAAGTGGTTAGAATGAGCATCCTTGTCTTGTTTCAGATTTTAGTGGGAAGGCTTTCAACTTTTCACTGTTGAGTATTATATTGGCTATGTGTCTGTCATAAATAGCTTTTATTATGTTGAGATATGTTCCCTCTATACTCTCTTTGGTAAGAGTTTTTATCATGAATGGATATTGAATTTTATTAAATGCTTTTTCTGCATCTGTTGAGATAATTATGAGGTTTTTGTACTTTCTTTTGTTGATGTGACGTATCACATTGATTGATTTGCATATGTTGAACCATCTTTGTGACCCTGGGATGAATCCAGTGTGATCATAGTGCATGAGCTTTTTTATGTGTTGTTGGATTTGGTTTGCTAATATTTCGTTGAGAATTTTTACATCTATATTTATCAAAGATATTTTCTTTTTTGGTAGTGTCTTTGTCTGGTTTTGGTATCAGGGTGATGGTGGCTTCATAGAATGAGTTTGGGAATGTTCTCTCCTCTTCAGTCTTTTAGAAGAGCTTGAGAAGGATTGGTATGAGTTCTTTGTATATTTAGTAGAATTCCCCATTGCAGCCATCATTCCTAGACTTTTGTTTGCAGGGAGGAAGTTCTTAAAGCATGTTTATGTTTCGTTTCCACCTACAGAGATAATAATGTTTCATCTCCCTGGAATCCACTCCTATCTAGAGCAGAGCTGACAGCCACTGAATACAGGAGAAGTTTAATTAACAGCCAAAATGGCTCAAGATTTCTCATCTAATAACACATTTGCTCTTTCTTGTGAAGAAATTGCTTTCTCAGACCTTACTTTCATTTTATTCATAACTTTAAAAAGTAGCATTTTCTGATGTGTGTGTCTACAACAATTTAGAAGGGTAAAGAGGAATAGGTAGAGACAGATATTTTGACATCAGCAAGAATTAACAACCTAATAGTATAGAAAAGAAGCAGGAAAAGCAGAGAGCTGATTTCAAGAAACATTCTGTTGATGGATGTAATTAATACGGGAGCAAGAGAATTCCATGCATCTTAAAACATTACAGTAATGAATGTGCAATCAGTGATTGTGAATCCCCAAGGAAAATTATGCTCTAAATCTTTTGTTTGAAGAAGACAGACATTTTAGAAAGATTTTTATCAAAATTAGTTAAAATTTTTAAATGTTGTGATGCAAAGAAAGCTTCTTTAACGTGATATAGAATATTTGTCTAAACCAACAGTCAACATGTAGAAAATAGAAAAACAATAGATACATTCCCATTAAAACCAGCAATATGATAAGAATGTTCCCTCTCACCTCTACTATTTAATATTCACTCCATGAAATAAGGCATGGAACCAGAAAAAAAAAAAAGGTATAGCTATTAAAAAAAAAAAAACCCAAATTGTCATTATTTTAAAAGTGTGTAATTATCTTATAAGAAAACTTAATAATATCAATAAAAATATTATTAGCATTAATAAGAGAGTTCAGTAAGATGGCCAGTCTATGTAAATACATGCTTTAGCTGTCCTGTGTATTAACACTAGCCAGTTGGAAAAGTACTTAACCAAAATCTCACTTTAATTGTCTAAACATACAAAATACATGGGAATAAACTGAATAAGTAATATGTTGAACACTTATTAATTATGTATTGAAAAGTGCAGAACATTACTGGAAGTCATTAAAGATTCTTTGAATCAATGGGAACATACATCATGCTCATGAATTGGAAGACTACATATTTTGAAGGCATGTGAGAAAGTACTGCATGAAGGTGAAGAGAAAGTGCTGTGTTAAATGACCTAGATCCAAGTGCCAGCTGTACTCCTTGCTCAGTGTGATCCTGGTCAAGTTATGAAATATCTCTGGGCTTCAGTTTCCTCATCTATTAAATGGAGACAATAATAATAATTGTCCAATAAGATTGTTGCGAGTTGGTGTGTGGAAAGTGCTTAAATCACTGCCTGCCACATAGGAATGGCTCAATAAATATTAGCTATTATTTTTGTACTAACTTCTCTAAATTAGGTCCTCAGTTTATGGGAATATCAAACAAAATTCTAAAAGGATTTTTCAGAGAAATGTTACTTCTTACTTCTTCTGGTAATTAAGAAGTTGTCGAGAATGGTCAAGGAAGTTTTGAAAAATAAAATTTGTAGGGGGATTTGTAAGTCCGGATATTTGTGTGTATTCCAAGATCTTAATACTCATAAAATGATGGTTCTGACCCAAGACTAAAAAGACAAATCAACTAAATAAAATAAAGCGTAGATAAAGGAAGTAGATAAAGGAATGCAGTGTATCATTTAGCATTTCATAGCAACTGGTAAGGAAGGGTTTTTCAATAAATATGCTGGCACAGTTCATCCATTATTTTTAAAATGTTAGCTTCCTACCCTGTATCAGTGTTTACTAAAGGGTGGGCAGAGACTTTAGAATTCCTTGGAGCGCTTGTCAAAATGAAGTTTCCTAAGCTCCACGCTGTGTGGGATGAGGGTACCTAATTCACATGAAAAAGCATGGGAATGGCTGTCATAGACTGTACATCAAAATACATTCCAGATGAAATAAAGGCATAAATGTCAAAATTGCCCTCTTAAAGCTAGAATACCATATGAAGGAATATTTACTTTATCTTCCATATTTCCAGTATAAGCCTTTTTTACAGTTCAGTAAGAAAAATATGAATGCACAATAGTAAAAAGAGCAAAAGACATGAAAAACCAAACCACCAAAGAAAAAAGAAAAAGGCCAATAAGCATGTGGAAAAATGCCAAACTTCACTAACACTCAAAAAATGTACATTAAAACAATATATCATTTTTCATATTTCAAGAGAGAAAGCACTTTTAAACTGATAAGTTCCAGTGATGCTGAGGATACAGTGAAATCGGCACTTTGATGCTCAGGTGAGGGGCTGATACACTGAACCGGCTTTCTCAAATGTCTTGTATCAAAAGCCAGAAAAATATCCATACCTAGGGGCCATGTGTTCATCTTCTATGAATTTATTCTGCAGAAGAATCAGAGATTTGTATACAAACTTATGTTGTAGCGTTATTTTAATGGAAAAAATTGGAAACAGCCGAAACATCTAACAATGTGGTAACAGTTAACTAAATCATAGCCCAGCCATATGATGAATACTCTGTGGCCATTAGAAATCATGTTTTTGAAGATTCCTGTCATTAAATGACATGAGAAAATGCTTACAATATATTAAATGAAAACACCAGGATACAAGCTATATATAGCATTATTCCTTTTTTTTTTAATTAAAAATTATCAGACATAGAGAAAAATGGAAGAAAGGAAGGAAAATATACCAACATGTTAATGGTGCTTATGTCTGGGTGGTTGGATTTCAGCAATTTCTTATATTCTTTATACTTTTCATATTTTCCAAGTTTGTTCCAATATTTGTATTTAGAATGAGAAAAATATTAGTTGAAATATAATGAAGCAGGTAAGACTGGCCAAAAGATTTTGAAAGTGAGTTGTATTTAAGATGGTCATAATAAAAAGTCTGTGGTCCCGGGTTTAATAGAAAGATCAGCGAAGCTGACTAGCTGCATCAGAATCTGATCGTGTGGCGGAGCAGTGGGGCATGAGGATGGACAGGCAGACGGGGTTGGAGGGCAGAGTGTGTGGGGCCTTGCAGGGCACCAGGGCTTCTCAGACAGGCTGAAACCCCTTCTGAATAACCCCGCACCACAGACTCCCCTGACCGGGCATGAATGAGGCCTGAGCCCCCAAGGCATCTGCTGCATCCAAACAGCCACTTGGGCAAAGGCATACTGGGTGTGGCCAGCCCTTATGGATTCTGCTGCTTTGAAAGGGAAAGACTCCCATATAAAGAGTTTGCTCTTTGGAAACCCTAAGATGCCTGTATAATTCCCTGGCTGAGCTTTATTTCCTCTTACTCCCATCTCAGCACCCAGTCTAACCCCAGGATCCTGGCTGCTTGCTGGGAATTCTGAAGATGGGTGATTCCCCATCAGCATGGTGCTCAAGGCCTGAGAGGATGCAGTCTCTGTTGGCAACCCACAAACGGATGATGATGTCTGCCTGAGGAAACCAGCATGGCTAGGGAGAGCTGGTCTCGATAGGTTTCCGTGAATAGCAGAAGCAGTATGGGTGTTGGAGCCCTATAGGCTGGGTGTGGGCTCTTCTGGCTGTTGGAACTCAGGAGCCATATGACCTTGGGCTTGTCCCTTCACGTCAGCAGTCAGCCTCAGGATCTCCTTCTATAAGCATGTTCTCATTGGTAATAAATTCCTTGAGAGGCCACGTTAGGCTTAAATAAGTGAATGTATGTAAAGCATTTATCCCAGCTGGATGCAGAGGAGGCGCTCAGTAAATCACAGGTGTAATTATTGCGGACCTTCTATTCTCTCCGCCTTGTGTGTGTGATGTGTGGTGCCAGGTGCTGGTGAAATGTGCCTGGCACCCATGCAGCAGGACTTCAGGGGCTATAGGTTGTCATTATTATTACTGTTGCTACCGCTGTTGTTTCTATGGCCTCTGCCCCCAGGGCGCCCCAGGAGGAGACTGCAAGGCTCTGCAGCCCCACTTTCAACAGGGCCTGCAGCTCTTGGATCTTTGTGAGAAAAGGCTTCCTGTGTTGGTTCTCTCATCTGCTTGAGTGGCTCAGAGGATGAAAAGCAAGTAGGCGGGAGCCTGGGGCGGGTGTGGTTATTCCCCGAAATGAGCACGAAGCCTGGCTTTGCCCTTCTGTCTTCTGCCTTCCAGTGTTTGCAAACTCTGCTCACAGTAACCTCCTTCGCCGGGCCCTCAGGAGCTGCGGGGCAAGATTGATGAGTCATCCGGAGAGCCCGGGAGCCAGGAACTGTAGCCACTGTGCCCGGTTCCGATCAAGTGGAGCAGAAGTGTTGACATTTCGGTCCAGAAGGTGGGCAGAGCAAACTGGGGCCACCCCGAGCGGGCCATGAATGGGAGACAAAAAGAAGTTAGGTTGTCCACAGACTTTTAGATATGTCAATCTTTTTTGTTTTAGTGGTTATTAGGAAAAATAAAATGCATTGAAAGAGTAAAGCTAAGTTTAAATAAGAGGGTCATTTTAATGTTATTATGAAAAAGAAGTGTAAAATTAGTAATAGCACAGGTGGTTAAATGGATGATGGTAAAAACTGTCACAATGGTGTGGTGATGCCTATTCGGGAAATGCTATTCCAGGGGAACTGGAATTCTGTGCTGCATTTTATAAAGTAGAATAAGCCCTTCTGATTTGTCCATTTCTATGGGTTTTCTCAAATGAGTAGTCGAGAGGTAGGGGATTCTTTAAATTTGCTCAAACCTAGAGGAGGCTTTATCTAAAGTTTCCAACTTGTTCAAAGTTTGTTTGAAGCTTGTTTGACTGTAGATACGTGGAAAAGACAGAATGCGTTTTTGGCTGGCATGGCTCGCTGACTTGGCATTTTCTTGGCTAGATCGGATGATGGAGATCTCTTTATGTCTGTGGTCAATAAGTCAGATATGTGGAAGAGAATTGTCCTCCCACATCAGGTGGCGGAGAGCTGCTGATACGATTAAGTGATGTGCCTTCTCTTTATGTGAACTGAGTTGTGGAATCTAAGTGTGCCTGGCCCCGGGCTGGTGACACAGCCCTGACCCCTGTCCCTGTGGGTCTCTGTGTCCACTGGAGCAGATGACCCATGTGCTCAAAAATCCTCACTGTCTTTTATTCAAGACAAGGGCTATAGCAGCCATGGGGCATCAGAAGAAGGAAGGGTCACCTCAATTTGGGCAAGAAAGGGGCCGAGGCAGGCAAGAGAGAGACCAGAAGTGATGGTTGAAGATAAGTGTTTTGTAGACAGGGAAGAGCCTTCCAGGAGGAGGAAAGGCATGGGTACAAGAAATCCCAAGCTGTATGTCATGAAGGTGGAGGGGCTCTGAGAGCCAAATGAAGAGAGTCCAGTGGGGACACCAAATGAGGCTGGAGGGCTGTCAGGACTGGACTCAGGAGGCCACAGTTCTCCACTTAGAGGTGAACTTGTTTCCAGAGCAGTTCCCCGGGCTCTGGTTGATCAGCGTCCTTCTCTCCCACCCTTAGATCCCTGCTCTCCTGCAGACGCTGGGATGTGATGATGTCCTGTAGACAGGATGGGGACCCTAACAACACCACCACCCCTGCGGTCTCAACTGGGGAATTCTGCTCTGGGACTTAGGGTTTAGTTCCTTGTCAGTATGCATCTGATCCAAGATGCCTGGCACAGGCTTGATGGGATTTGATGGCTTAGGGCATTTTAAGGACTTTTCCTCAAAAGTGCCCTAGGTAGTATAGGGGGAGGAGGTAATTGATGGAGAGGCAGGAATGTGGGAGACAAACCAGACTCCCTGTCCTGCCCATGCTGGCTGTGACAGCTGCCCAATAGGAGACCCTCAGAGCCTCAGGGTCAGCCTTCATATCCTGGTGAGGGGCTAGAGTTGACAAACTCTGGGCATATGTCTTTTAGGGAATCACTCTCTTGGCCACAAAGAGGGCCCAGGCCCCCAAAATGACTTCCTTGATAGTTGCTGAGCTGCCACCACTGGCCTGAGTTTCTAACTGCCCCATCTCCTTTGGGTTTGCAGAGATCAATGACAGACCCTAAAACCAAAACTAAACCTTGATGCAGAAAACCTCAAAAAAGTTCGGGTGGGTGGAGGACAAGGCTACTTGGGGTTTGAGGCTGAGACTGCAAGAGCCAGGGTCTACCTGCCCTCGCCAATCTTTTTCCATTTCTCTGAGGAAAGTTTGGACAAGGTGTGTGGCAATGAGTTTATGTAACATGTCAAATTCCTGAGGCAGATGCTTAAGTATAAACAAATCTTTTAAACATCCAACTGTTTCTCTGCAAAGTAAGATTTCTTCCATGTCTTCCTATAAACATTCATGGCTGTGTGACCTCTGCTTAAATGTCAGGAGTTGGTTGTTCTCAGCATTACTGGTCACTGGCTTCCAGATTTTGATGTGTGTTTCTGATGAACAGTGGCTTTTTAATGTTAGAACATTGGGCCCTCAAGCCAAAGCCTTGGCTTATCAAGGGGGAAAAAAGAATCAGCTTGAAGGAGAATGTTGGGAAAATGTCCAGGGAATTCCAGCACGTGTATGTATGTGAGTGTGCATCCATGTACATACGTGTTCATGTGTGCATTTTTCTGCAGAGAAGACTTCCTAATTCCTCCCTCTTGTGGGCCAAACCACTCTGGAAGCTCTCTTCAAAATGAATTAAGAGAATGCTACCCAGATCTATGTATTAGACGCATCCTAACAAGCCCTAAGAGACTGAGTCGACTGTATAACCCTGACAGAATTGATGTTATGGACCCACTGGAATGTGTGGGGTGGGCACTACCTGGGAGTGAGGTGAGGGAGATGGGCAGTTCTGGGTTCTCCTGGGCCTGTTGCCAAACGTGGGTGATCACCCAGGGTCCAATGAGCCACCCTCCTTGGCTTGACTGGTTGTCGTCTGGGAACAGACTTTCAGAAGTAGCCCCTACTCATATCTTGGCTTGGCATGGAGGATAGGAGAAGCAGAGGGGGAAAGGAGAACCCAGGACCACAGCAGAGGAGGGCAGATGGTTATTGTTGGAGAGACAAAAGCAGAGTGCTGGTGCTTGGACTGCTGCTCTCAGGCCCATTTTGCCTCCTGCCCCAGTTTGCATCACAGGTTGGCTGACTGCTCAGACTGCTTTCTCAGGCTCTCTTGCCTTCTGGCTTCTGGCCTGTGTTTAACCAGTGGAAGGTCCTAGTGGGAGACTGGAGGGTGAGAAGCAGGAAGAAGCGAGGGTGTGTCTGCCCCTTTCTGTTCAGGGCAGTACCTCGGGCAATGGCTGCATCTCCCCTGCGGTTCCATGATCCACAGACAGTCTTGCTCTCTGTGGTCCCAGCTTCTGACTGGTGGCCTTGGCTCCAGGGCTCTTTCCTTTGACCTTCCAGCCTGGGAATGGTAGCAGATTCTTGCTATTGCTAATCTCTATGTTGCTTCATCTTTCCCTTTTTGGTATTTCTGCTCTTCCAATACCTTTGTAACTTGTTCTTTGTACTGAAACCTTTCCATTAAAGTGCTTCATTTTTTTTTTTTTTTGACTGGGCCCTGGCTGATCAAGGACATGCCTTTCCTCCTTATTACTCGTGCTTTTTTCCTCCTCACATCTCTGTTTTGCTGAGGAGTCAACATCTGGAGAAGTGAGCTTGTTGTGGTACAGGTAGTTCTATTATTACTATATGGTATATTTTGGAGTTTGTATTGGGGGAGGGGAGCGTCATGAAATGCCCACCTATTGCCACTCCTGTCATGGTGGGACCTAAAAAGTTATTCCTTTACCCATTCTCCCTTAACATTTACTGAGTACCTCGGTGCCTTTGCAACAAGATGACTCTTTATCAGTATTAGGAGTGGGGACTGTGGCCTGAGAGAAGGAACTGGGCCTGCCTGCCCTGGGCCTACTGCACACTGAGAATGCTGGGGCATGCACACAAGTGAGGGTGACATGCGGCACCACCAAGGAGGGAGATAAAGAGAATTCTGGAGGACAAGAGGCCTCCTTTGGCACAGGGAATCAGGGAAGGCTTTCTAGAGAAGGCAGCATTTGTCTGGGTTTGGAAGGATGAGTAGTGTGTGTGGGGATGATCATAGGGATGTTACTCATGAAATACATTCAGAGGTTTGAAGTGGAGTCTAAGACTCCCAGTTCCTCTGAATAACTGAACCTGCCCCCACCCCTCCAATTGCCTATCTGCGCCTTACTGAAGACTTCCAAACCCTTTCTTTGGAGGTATTACAACCACAGAAAAGGTCAACCCAAACCTCAAGGAACTAGGGATAATCCCTAAGATTATTAGAGTGCAGAATTTCTGCAGATCTGAAGATCCCTGTTCGGGGCTGATATATTCTCTGGTGGAGAACCCTATCTGAGATTTAGTTTGCTTTCCATATATCTGCTTGAGGAGAGAGACAAAGATAAGTTGTTAGCAGGTAGGAGAGCAGAAGAGGAGTAAGACCAGGCTTGGGCTCCAGGGGTGGCCTGGCAAGAGTATCCCACTGGATCTGAACTAGCTTAAGGCAGCCTGAGGATACTGGGACCAAAGGGAGGTGATGTTGGGCAGATTTACATCAGTCAGTGGTTGACAGCCCTTTCTCTGGGCTGGGAGGGATGCACGAGGAGACCTGTCCCAGAAGATAAACACACCTTCACTGTTCCCAAGAATATGGCAAAGAAGAGGTTAGTAGATGTGGACAGACAAAAAGGGAACCTCTCTCCCTCTTGCTCCCGGCTGCCCTCCCTCTCTCCTCCTTTGGAGGGATGTCAAAGGTGTCATTACCAAGATAGAGGGAGGGATTTGAAATACATCATGGATTTAATAATGGAGATTTGTGGGATTTCATCTTGCATGCCTCAGCCCCTCGAGGCCACCCCATGTCCAGATGAGCACATGTGTGAAGACAAGGATATATGTCCACGGCTCTGGGGCCAGGAAGCTGCAGCTGGTGCTAGGTTAATTTCCAAAATTACACTGTGGTCTCTTTTAATAAAGTTCTCAACAATTAGAGCAACCATTAAGCTGTGGCTTTTTCATTATATTTATAGTTCTGCCTTGGGCCGCTGTGGACCATTTCACAGATATTCAGGGCTGGAATGAACCTGAAGGGGCATCCAGTGCCTGAACCCCTAGTATTGCAGCCTCTTTTAGCATCCCAGCTTAAAGAAAAAAAAAACCCTCCTGGACTTTGGATATACAGCCAAACACCTGGGTTACAGTCTGAGTGCAAACAGGCATGGAATGCCAAGAATGCAGCACCTGTGAATAAGCTATTGCCTGGGAGGCCAGTATGGACTCTAAACACGGGACACCACATTGCCCCAATTCACTGTCTGGGGTGGCTGGGTTCAGAGGAACTGGGAGCAATTGGCAGCCTGGTGTTATAGAAAGATTTGGGGCTTTGAAATCACACATATCTGGCTTTTAATCCTAAGAGACACTGGGCAGTGGGGGAGGGGAGGGAGGAAGTAAGAGGGGAAAGGGAAAGAAGCCAATAGAGAGTATGCTATTTAGTGGGTTAACTCTGGGAGGCTGAGGGTGCAGCACAGGGTGAGAGCTCTGGGAGTATGTGCTCAGAATTATCACAACCAAGGGTGAGGGAGCTGGGGTATTGATCCCCCAACTTCTGTCCCTCAGGGGTTGAGAGCTGCCGCCAGTGGTGAGAGCTGCTGCACGTGGGCTGAGCAGGCTCCACTGGCCAGAGAAAAACCTAGCACAAAGACTTTTAGGAGTTTGCCATGGGGTTGATATGAGAATAGTAGGTGTTGAAGGGGTATGGGCAGGGTACCAACAGTGACTGCCACAGGTACCAAAACCCCAGAAATTTCTGATCTGATTAATTTACCCACATGAACCTGCTGGGAACCCAGTGGTTGATGCTCTCCACCAGAAGGATTTATTCTTACCCAGCGCTTGGGAAAAGATCATGCTTATGGCAAGGAATGAATAACTCAGAGAGATGTGGCAGGTTGCTGAGAGTTTGGGGCAGGCAGGCCATGGTCACCATTCTGAAGATGTGATCTTCCTGCCTATGTGGAATCTGTCTGAACTGGAAAGTGCTCTTGTGTCCAGCTAACTCAGCTCACACACAGGCTTGCTGGCTTCCTCCCATCCCTGCTGTGGTCCCAGGAGGCTGCCTTGCAGGTTTCTTCAGTTGCTCTTTCTAATGAAAAATCTTTCTCTGGCCTTGAGAACCGAGCACCCAGGCTCATGAGGGAAGCTTGGAGAACACCTCCCCAGCCATCTTCATTATCATGGGATAATGAAACCAAGACTCCAAGGAAAATCGGGCAGGGCCTTGACTTGAGCATCCAGGGCCAAAGGGCTTAGGATGGAGTCAACTGATGGAGTTTTAGAAATTAAGCTCTTCTCTGCCTTCTGCGGCTGAGGGTGGTAGGGGAAGGGAGGGCTGCCGTTAGTCTGAGCGCCATCTTCATGCCACACTGCTGGGAGCTGGGCCTGGCCTGAAGGTGGCAGCACCATCTCTGCATGGTTGCAGTCTGTCCACAAAAGACAGGCCAGGACAGAGGACAAGGCATGTGGGTGGGCCTGAGCTCTTCTCTTCCTGTACTGACTGAACTTCAGCACTAAGCCTCCAGTTAGAAGCACGTGCATTTTTCATTTGGAGAAATGGACAGTCTTATGGCTGGGTGACCAGAGCCTGCTGTGCTGATCGTGGGGTTCTCCAGGGATAATTTGTGGCACGGATTGAATAGGAGAGTGGAGAATGGAAAATGAGGGAGGGAAATAGATTTGAAATGGGGTTTCCTCACTTAAAGCATTACTGGCCCTTGGTTGAGAGTCTCAGCTCTCTCGCTCATGGTGGGGCTTTCCTCTAATGGACTGATGGATTTTCTGGGAAGTGGGTTCAGGCTACACAATGACTTCCATGTCCAAGGGATGGTGTGGAGATGGAGCCATGGCTTCTGCCTGTGCGATGCTTGCAACCTTTCATCTCCACGCGGCTGCCATCTATTTGGTGGCTCAAGAGTTGCTCTGTGCAACTTGGTCCTTTAATGGCTCTCACTCTAAGGAGACTGCAGACCGACTTAATGCTCCATAAGGCCAAATTCAAAGCTGAAAACTCCAGGGTGACCCAGCAAGTGCCTAATTTTCCAGAACTAATCTGTCCTGCTCGACTTATCCCTTCTCCTCTCCCCTGATAAGCATAGCCGTCAAAGTCATTCTCATGTTGTGCAGAATGACAACTGTAAACACAGATGAATGGAATGGGGCCACTCTGGAGAGGAGGATCTATTTGGAAGATGATTCATTTAAAATGTTGTTCTAGGAGATTGCTTTGCATTTGATCCCTATATGAAGAACAGCCACACGATTTAAAGGGTTTCTCAATCCGATCATTAGTGTCAATTTCAAATGGGCGTAACTTCCTATAGGGCATTTTTGCTCTTTATCTAAAATACTGTTTGGCAAAGGAACTCCTTTGAAGTCAGACCCAGGAAGGGGGAGTTCTTGGAGACGATGTCAGCCCACTTCCTGCTATGATTTAGATGACTTCTGCCTAGAAACAAGGGCCCACATGTTGTGTTTGTTAAGATCCCCTCTACCTGTGTGATTTTTGACCTCCTGAGGGTTAAGATTACAGAGGTGTATTAGACTAATCTGAGTGTGACAGCTCACGTGGCTGGATCTCATGTGGTTTTTTTCCAGCATCCTCTGGAGGCCTGGTCCACGGGGACATCCTGAATTAGCAGGGGGACCAGGTCACGGAAGGCCTTGTATGCATACTGCAGTTTGCAGGCTTTGACGTAAGAGGGATGGGGAGGCACTAAAAGGTTTAATGCGGGAAAGTGGCAAGGAAGATTGGTGTCTTAGAAGGATGACTCACGCTTCTGTGTGAAGGATGGATTACAGAGGAGAACACAGGGGCACTGAGACCTCTTAGGAGGCAGGTGTGTGCATCCAGGTGTGAGAAGACAGCTTGGACTAGAGATGGGGTGGATAGAGTATAGAAGACAGGCACGTTCAAGAAATACAATATATACAAATATCAACCCATTATGTGGTACACTCTAAACTTATACAGTGTTGTCTGTCAATTATATCTTAATAAAACTGGAAAAAAAGAGAAATATCTAGGAAATAAACTTTAGAGAACTCATGGGTTGATTGTGAGGTGCAGAAGAGGATAAAGTCCAGTGGCTGGCCTGGAAAGAGCAGGTGTGCAAAGTCAAGGTTGGCTTTGGTTTCTCCTTCTTAGGAACTGAAGACATGTTACTGAACACGAGGGTCTCGAAACCACTAGGAGGGAAATGTTGTAAACAACAGAGAGAAGAGCCTGAGCAGAATAGTGGGAAGAGAATTCAAACCAATATTTTGAACTATTTTTTTTAATCATCATTTCCTAGGCAATGTCATTATACTAATTTGAAAGAGAGCGATCCAGTTCATTTTCTATTTGTGGTTGCCAACCCCATGCATACTGCATGGTTTTGGATTACAGAGCTTCCGGCAGTGGCTCCCACGCAGTCAATAGGATGGAGGGTGAGGAGAGGCCTGTGTTGAGGTATTGGTAGACTGTGTACCTCCTCGCGTGTCTCCTGCTTCAATAGCATCTATTTTGAGCTGAGTTCTTTCTGAAGCTCTGGCAGGGTGAGGAAAATGAGCATTCTTTCTGCTTCTAGGGCTGGCTGTCAGAGGTCTAGAAATGATCTGTTGTGACAAATGGCAATGGCTTCAGGTTATGTGGGAGGACTGCAGCCCTCAGATGGGTAATTATCTCTGCGGTTTAGTGGTGATTGCAAGGGGAGAGAGCTGATCTGAGCAATGGGAAGATGACAGACTGTGGACAGAGATGATTTTTATAGGTTTCTTGTAGGAAAGTGGGCTGCATTAATCACAGACATGCCTTGGAGGAGAAAGATCCTTAGTCTGGAAGAACTTTGTATATGAGGCATAGTGAAATTCATCTCGGACGTTGTTGTGGACTGAATTATGTGCCCCTCAAATATATATGTTGGAGCCCCAATCCCCAGTGTGACTGTATTTGAAGATAGGGCTTTTAGGAGGTAAGTAAGGTTAATTGAGGTCATCAGGGTGGGGTTCTAATCCAATAGGACTGGTGGTGGCCTTGTAAGAAGAGGAAGAGAGGGAGGGACCTCTCTGTGTGTGCATGCACTGTGGGCGCACAGCAAGAAGGTGGCCACCTGCAAGGCAGCAAGAGGGCCCTCACCAGAACCCAGCCATGCTGGCACCCTGATATTGGGCTTCCAGCCTCCAAAATTGTGAGAAAACCAATTCCTGCAGTCTAAGCAGACATGTAGATGTGAGGATGATCTAATCACAGTTTTCATTTGGACAAAACAAATCAGCTCTCCTGGTACTAAGTTTAGAATCAGCAATAAAAACTAATTCCCCTGGATTTAGATTTTTATACAGTGAAGTAGCAAATATCTTCTTTGCTCTGTTTTAGAATCTGCATAAACATTATAAGCTTTAAAAGGAATTGAAAACTTAATTTAAACCCCATGTTGGCAAATGGCTGACATTCTCCTCTTGACTTCTGAATTCCCTCAGTGGCAGGGAGAGCTCATCCATTCTCCCCAGGGCTTGAGCTATTTTCTGAGACTAAGAATTGGAGAAGGTCAAGTGCTTTATACTGTTTCATTTCTGTTCTCTAGGGGTATATTGCCCATAACTGTGTCTTTCACACAGCCCAGTTTTCTCTCCAAGAACAAGGTGTGAAGGCAAGACCAATTCTATGTTGCTGGGTGATAAGGAGGTGCTGTGTGTGCTTGGCCTGTGGGTTCTGCTGCTTCCTTGTGAGGATGTGGTTGCCATTTCTGTTACCTTATAGGGAGACAGTGCTGGCATGGGGTCCATTCTGTAACCCAGTGTACCCCACTACCAAAGGCAAGGAACAGGTACCTCTTCCAAAATCACTTTGGAGAAACAGTTCAGGATGGAGGGGCAAAATATCTTCTCAAACTGAGCTGTGATCTAGTGAATGAAGGACCTGGCCAATGACCAGTCATCATGGGACAGTGAGCCCCTGACTGTGAGCTAGAGGCTATAGAAGGACACTAGAGAAAGAGGAAGCTCAGTTCCTCCTTCAAGGAGCTCATGATCATCTCCCTGGAGAAGTAAGACCTACACACAGGAAGCTAAGACAAGACCAAGTGGAGGGTCATTATGGGCTGACTTCCCTTGGGGGATTTTTGAGAATGGAAAGGAGTGATTTAGGATTCAGTGATGCCCTGGGTTGATGGCATGCTTAATACACGTGTTTGAGAAGGCCTTCTGGAGGAGGTGAGCTGGTTTTGGTCCTCAAAGGGGGTTGAAATCTGAGAGGCCCAGGACAGAGCTCCAGTGGTTATCTATTTGTTTGCTCACTCAGCAAATACTTTTAGAGTACCTAATGCGTGGCAGGCTTGGGCTGTGCACCATGGGAAGGAGAAAGCAGGTAGCCATGGCTATAGGGGAGGATTCATTTCTTGAGCTCTGTTGGGGCTCTAAGGGCCAAGGTAACTGGAGCCAGATGAAATCCTCATTCATGGGAAGCCAAGTGTCTCCCAGGCAGTGCAACTCCTCTTGTTGCAGCTTTGTTTTGAGACAACTGCTAATTGCCCCACTCTGTCTCCACTGACTCCGGTACCCATCTTTCCTTACCAGTGGCCTCAAGTGCCTCTGCTCCTCAGGGAAATGGGATCCCTGGGATGGACCTCAGAAGGCACGCTGCTGTCTATAGGAAAACTCTAGTAGCCGTGACCCTGCCTCCGGCTTCTGCTGGTGCACAAGGAGGTGGAGTCCAGGGCTGCTCTACATCTGCCACATAACTTGGGAAAAGAAATGTTCTCATCTCTCAGAGCAGGGAATAATCCTGTTGAGTCTGCCAACTCAGGGCTTTGAGCACGACTGCCTGCCAGGTGCTGAGACTGCATGTATTGAGCTGGGGTCTGGTGGTGATGGTGGGGTTGGTTTTGGGGACGTAGACCTGTAGCTAAGTCCATAAAAGAGTTTAATGGGTAGAGTACAGGCCTAGGAACCTGTACAACAAGAATAGCCCCCACAGGCTTGGGGTCTCCCTCTCCAGGTGGGACAAGAGATGCTTCTAATAAGTTGGTGCTGGAGGAGACCTGAAAGGTTATCTTGCTCACCAGTGCTTCAGTGCAGCATCTCATGTATAAATTTCCTCAGTACCAGTCACTTACCCTTTGATCAGTGGTGTGCTGGTAAATGTTTAACAACTGGCTATCTGGGGAAAGTGAAAAAAATCTTGTCGTTTGCCAGTTTTCATGGTGTAAATACTCCCACCATGGCTGATTTCAAGCTATCAATACAACATTCCTGATTACAGAGTTGGGAAGAAATACAGCTGTCTCTCATGACAAAGTAGACCAGATCCTGCACACCACTTCTTTGAAATGGAATACCTCTAATGACAGAAAACTCACTCTCCCTTGCTTGGTCCATTCTTCTTATCCTTCCTTCAGTCTTGGGTCTCTCAGATTTCATCCTCTTTTGAGGGTTAAAACAAGTCTGTCCCAAAGCAAATGTTAGAAAGTTATATCAAACCAGAATCTGTCATTCTTTCACACTGAGCAGGACGTTTTTCCCCCAAATCTCATTTCTGGCTCCTATTTCTACAGATATTTAAGGAACAAGAGGAATATTGGGATCAGAGGTGAACGATTCTAGTAATTATTACTTACTGGTCTTGGATAACAATGTTCTATTGACCTCCTGATTGTCCACAGATAAGTCACCTTCTATCTAGCACATTATGTTTCTAATTAATTTCATTCAACAAATACAATAGAAAATCTACTTGGTGCCAGGCCCTGTTCTGGGCACTGTAGGGAACTGAATAAGACACAGTCTCAGCTCTTAAGGGGTTTACTGTTCAGTGAGAGGGAGAGACAAGCCAGTCAGTACTCTCAAGGGCTTTGTTCAATGAGTGGGGGGTGCAGAATGTGCTCTGGGGTTTTCCAATTGTGGAAAGATCACTTCAGACTGGATGGTCAAAGAAGATGACATGAAATTTTAAGCCTCAATGCAGTCATCTGTGAATTGCTGCAATTTTTGTGGTTTGCCGTTTCTGGTGTTTGTCATGGAAAAGGACTGATTAGCATGGCTGGCTTCTTAGAGCAGAGGGCACTTTTCCCGTGAAGCTCTGGGAAGCTTCTGTCACACACATGTCTGCTGGAATTGGCCCATGTTTCAGTGTCAGACAGGAGATTTAACAGTGCCATTGTTATTCTGATCAATAGCTCAGCATGTAGAATGGAACAATCCCACAGTTCTTGTATTAGAACAGCCTCTGTAGCAACTGCTTGCACAGTAGCCAGAGTCTTTAGATGTTGGACTCTGGTGCAAATTTTCAACTTCCATTACCCCTGAGGTTGAGCAATACCATATTCACACAGCAGGAAACATGTGGTCTGCGGCTAGCCAAGCCAGACTATGTTGTACATCTCTGTTGAAGTATGATCTGCTTCCCTTGGGAGTCAGGAAGAATTTTCCAAGTTCTACACTGCCTGAGTGCAGAGGGAGAGACAGGAAGAGTGAGCATCCATCAGGACTGGAGTCAAAAGTATAAAAGATGACCTTTAAAAGCCAGCTCTTATGAACCAACACTTACTCATGGTATGTGTGTTGACTGGCATTTGTTTAATGGCTATTGCATTTGAAATTGATACAGGATGAGTTAAACTGATCCCATCTCTGACCTTCAGAATGTGTAATTTGTCATCAATATTATCAACACAAATAACCAACAAGTAAACTTTCTATCACGTGCTGGTTCTGAAAATGGAGAAACAACCAGTACAACATGCCAAGTGTTTAAATTCTGCCCATGTGAAACCATATCTTCCTGCTGGAGTTGAACCAGGGGAAGAAATCTGTGTAAAGAAGGGGATGCTGTGGGAGTCACAGGGTTTCCAGATTCATTCATTCTCTCTTTTTCTTTCCCTCTCCTGTCACTTCTTGGGAAGGAAGGTTCAGCTAATACTTATCAAGCACACAGGGACACAAAGAATAGCACGTTGTTACCAACTCCAAGGAGCTCCAGTCTCTAAAACCAGTTAGGGAAAATCAGATGAAAAATTGTTGAGGGATTCATTTATTCATGGTCCCTAACTCATTCGTTTTTTTCACCCTACAGTTCAGGGTGAGGAATATAGCTATTTTTATTTAATCCAGGAGAAGTCTTTCTTGGAAAATGTGTTTTTTCATCCCATGTTTCTCCATCAAGAGAAAAAATGTGAGAGTGCTGACAACTCTGGCATGCAGTAAAGCAAAGAAAATTCCTTTTGCATACAACAGAAACTTTGACTGGTTACAAGCAGATTTAGAGGTTTTGATCTCCATTCTTAGTTAAGGCATCATCCTCAGCCTTTACCAACTCCAGGGAAACCAGTTGGAGACTCTCTAATGAGCAGGTATGTCACAGTGACAGGGACCACACTGGATGTTTGGATTGTATTCATTGTTGTAACTAAGTACCTTGATTCTGAGTTCCAAAAAAGCCCAAATCTAGATCAAGAATGAATATGATTTTCATCACTTACTCTATTTGATCAGTTTTAGAATGCACATTTTCCCTATTTTCCATATTTTAACATCTCTAAAATTAATGACATTGTGCAGTAACTGTTAGCCAAGAAGCAGTCATGACAGGTTGTCGTTGCCTGTCCAATGTAAATGTATACTTGCCTGTGCAAGTAAAAACTTGATCTTAGCTGTTTGTATTTTTACTTTAATGAGTTTTGAACTTGTATGCATTTTAGTAATACACATATTAGGTTTCATTGATATTTAGAATGTTTTTTAAAAAAGATTTTACTAGCTTTGGCACTGAAACAAAAAAGAGGCGGTAGAGATATGTAAAACTGATACTAGTGAAGCAAATATTTGTCATTGGAGAAATGGCAAAAATTCCATTTTTTTTGCAAAACAACCACCAAGTGCTTTATGGAAATGCTCCTTAAACTTAAACGTGCAAAATAAATCACTTGAGCATCTTGTTAATATTATTTGGTAGGTAGGTCTAGGGTCGAGCCTGAGGTTGCTCTTTTGTAATCAGCAACCAGGTGATGTCACTGCTTCAGGTCCAGGCCACACTTTGAGCAACAAGGCTTTACTAGACCTGGAAGTTAGCCACAGGACGTGAAGCTGTGTTCATTTTGTTACCGAGGTGTGTGCAACAGATTGTGTATTATTTGCTAAGTCATGCTACTAAAGACAGGATAAATATCAAATCCCCAGGAATAGGATGAAAAAAATTTAAGAGCCAGAATGATTTGACTGATTTCATGTGTCTGACAAGGCTCTTGATGAGGTATCATGTCATAGTTTAATTGAGGTACCAAAAATAAGTCTTGTGATCAAATGGTCTTAGATTTAATGAGATACAGTAATGTGCACATGTCACTACCCTTATATAAATCATGAGGCACCTTGTTTCAACTCTCAGCACTACATGGGCCCTTCCTCTGAATCTTGTCAAGAGAGCCAATGACATGATACCATATTCTCAAAAAACAAACAAACAAAAACACCTCAAATCACAAACATTAAAAAGTTAAACTTCTTTCACATTTCTGTTCTCAATCTACCCTCTTCTTCTAACAAAAGGGATAAGATACTGTGACTTTTAAACTGGATAGGCTGAGACTCAAGGATCTTAAGTAGCATCCAGTCTCATAACCAAACTGTCTGGTCAAGCAACGAGCTAGAATAGGGAAAATACAGGACCAAAAAAAATGATGTTCAGTTATCAACAGTTGTGAAAAGCTCATTTAATATGTTCCTTCAGGCAAAAATTACTTGGGCAGGCCAGGGATGTTAACTAGAAATGTTGTCTCTATAATCATCCTAAGAGTATTAGAAGAAAGTTACTTTTGTGTAGCAAGGGCTACAATACAGTCAGGCAGATGCCAGACAATGAGAATTTCTGGCCTCAGCACTCATGCATTGCTCAGAAAGCTTTATATTACACAAATACCCATCACCAGCTCTCTGAATAAACACAGCAAATCAAAATTGATAGATGAGGCAAAGATCAGAACTTGGAGGTGATATGGAAAAGGTATTGGAGAGGAGGAAACTGCAGAAATTTAAATGGGAATCCTAGTGGATTCTTGGCTGAGGGCTGGGTGTTTCTGTATAGGGTGATACTCGACAAAGCCTAGCAAAAAGTGGCTTCTCTGGATCTGAGAGCTAAATGGAAACACCAGAGGTCTCAAGATCTGGGAGATGTCTAAGCTATGGTCAAGTCAGAGTGGAGAAAACACAATGAGTACTTCAAACATTCAGATAATATCCTGAAAATATCATGTCTTAGAAATAAGAACCATGCCCTAGCGTAAGAACTATACCCTGGAATTAAGGAGAAAACAAAATAAAAACAGAACTAAACTAGCCCTAACAAAGAATGAGACCAAACTCAACAGGATCAAGATCAAGATCAATGATTTAACTGTCTTCTAGAACAAACAGCAATACCCTTTAAAGGAAGATGACGTTATTCAGACTCATATAAGGTACTCTTGACAGTGTCAGGAATACAATAAAAAATTACTAGACATGCAAAGAAGCAGTAAAATGTAACTGCTAGTCAAGAAAAAAAAGAAGACCATAAGATAACCCATAAGTTGTAATTAGCAGACAAGGATTTAAAAGTTGTTACTACAAATATGTCTAAGAACTTAAAGGAAAAGATAGACATAATGAGGAATGGAAACTATAAAAATATACCAAATGAAATTTTAAACTGAAAAGTATAATATCTAAAATGAAAAATTTCCTGAGCTGGATTTATATCAGATTAGAGACTTAAGAAGAAAGGATCAGTGAACTAGAAGAGAAATCAATAGAAATGATTTAATCTGAAGAACAGAGAAAAGAAAGATTTTGACAATTGAACAGAGACTCACTGACATATAGGATAACAGCAAGCCATTTAACATATGAGTAACTGGAAGCCTGGCAAGAGAGAGAATAGGACAGAAAAGTACTTTAGGAAATAATGGCCATAAAGTTCCCAAATTTGTTGGAAGACATCAATCTCAGATCCCAGAAATTCAGCAAACCCCAAGCCAGATTCACTTGAACAAAATCCAAACCAAGGAATGTCATAGTCAAATGGAGAAGAAAAAAATTCAGCCTAGAGGAAAAACCACAATACATAACAGAGGAACAAAAATATAAATAACAGCTACTTACTATCAGAAAGAATAGAATCCAGAAGATAATGAAACAGTGTCAACAAGAATTCTGTATCTGGTAACCAGCGAAGATATCCTTTAAAAATGAAGGTGAACTAAAGAAACTTCCAGATAAACAAAAGCTGAAAGAACGTGTTGCCAGAAGAAACTGTATTACAAGCAATGCTAAGGAAAGTTCTTTAGGCTGAAAGAATATGTCAGATAGAAACTTGGATTTCACAGGAAGAAACAAAGAGCGCCAGAAAAAGGTTGATATATGGGTGGGTATAAAGTCCTTTTTTTTCCTCATAAAATCTTTAAATTATACTCGACTGTTTGAAAGGAAAAAATAACATTCATTGTGGGGTTTTATAATTTATGTTGGGGTAAAAGAATGACAAAAGTAGCACAAAGGATGGGGAGTACAATGAAATTATATTTATAAGGTCCTTACATGTTTTATAAAGTAGTAAAATAGTAATTCTAAGTTGACTGTGATGAGTAAAGATGCATTGTTTACAGTTTTATTGAGAAATAACTGACGTATATATCACTGTATACGTTTAAGGTGTACAGCATGATGATTAGATTTACATATACTGTGAAATGATTGGGTTTAGTTAACATCCATCATCTCATATAGAGAGGATGCATATTGTAATCTCTAGAGCAATCACTAAAATATAAAATAAAAATAGCTAAAAATCTAATAAAGGAAATAAAATTGAAAGCTAAAAATCTTTGATTAATTCAGAAGAAGGCAAAAAAAGAGAAACAGAAGCAGAATAAAACAATGATGATGAACAGACAGGACAAATTGAAAACAAATAGCAAAATAGTAGATTTAAACCCAAGCATATAAATAATTGTACTAAATGAAAGTGGACTAAAAGGCAGAGATTTTCAGCCTGGATATAAAAGCAAGACCAAACTATGTGTGATGTATAAGAGATTGATTTTAAATATAAATTGAAAGTAAAAAGTTACAAAATATACTATGCAAACTAGAAGCTGAAGAAAGCTGATGTGTCCTCTACCAATTTCAGGCAAAATAGACTTCATGATAAGGAATATTACCAGAGATGACAGGGACATTTCAAAACAACAGAAATATTAATTCACAAGGGAAACATAACAATTCCAAATGTATATGCCCCCTATAATCAAATTTCAAAATATGTGAGGCAAAATTGACAGAACTAAAAGGAAAAATAGACAAATCCACAATCAGTAGAGATATGGAAAACTTGAACAGACCTGTCAGTCAATTTAACCTAATTAACACTTACAGAGAACTGCACTAAATAGTTGCAGAATATACTTTCTTTTCAAGTGCACACGGAATGTTTACAGAGTTAGAACAGTTGCAGAACCACATAATTTAAAAATATTGAAATTCAAAGGACTGAAATTTAGAGTGTGTTCTCTCACCATAGAAACATTAAAGCAGAAATCAATAGTAATAAAATGTCTATGAAAAACCAAATAATGCAGTTTTAGGAGTAAATATGTGGTAAATTAGAAATGTTTCAAACCAGATGATCATGAAAACATAACTTATTAGTTTGTTGGCATGCAGTTAATGCAGTAGATGGGAAATGCTAGCTTTAAACACATACTTAAAAAGTTTAAGATCAGTGATTCAAATTCTCATGTTAAGAAGCTGGGGAAAAGATGAGCATTTCAAACACAAAGTAAATAAAAGGAAAGAAATAATAAAGACAAGAGTAGAAATCAATGAAATAGAAAACATTAACATATCCAAGGAAAATTAACAAAGCCAAAAGTTGGCACTATCATAAGATTTTTGAATATGATAAACTCCTAGCAAGATTAAATAAGAAAAAAAGAGAAGACACAAATTACCACTATTAGGAATGAAAGAAGGTATCCCACTCTATGTCCTACATCTATTAAAAGGAAAACAAGGGAACACAATGAACAACTTATGCCAGTGAAATTTGACAACTTAGATATAATGTGCTAATTCCTTGGAAAACACAATGTAGAAAATGGACTCAAAAAGAAATAGAAAATCTGAATAGTTTTGTGTCCATTAAAGAAATTAAATTCATAATAAAAAACTTCCCTCCTAAGAAAATGCCAGGCCCAGGTAGCTTCACAGGCGAATTCAAACAAACATTCAACGAAGGAATGATACTAATATAATACTAACTCTTTAAGACAATGGAGAAGGAAACAGTCCCAACTTGTTTTATGAGGCCAACATAACTTTGATACTAAAATCTGACAAAGATATTATAAAAGAGGAAACTAAAGACTCATATCCTTTTGAATATAGAGAAACTAAATATAGAAAAAATTCTTAATGAAATATAAGGAAATTGAATCTAGAAATATATAAAAAGTATTATACATTATGACCAGTTGAGATTTATTTCAGGAATACAAGCTTGGTTTAGCATTTAAAAATTAATCATTGTAACTCAGTATATTAAAAGAATAGAGGAGAAAAGCCATATCATTATTTCAGTAAGTATAGCAAAAGCATTTGACAAAAATTCAACACCCATTTTACAAAATTCTCAGCAAACTAGAAATTGAAGGGAACTTTCTCAACCTGATAAAGAGCATCTGTGAAAAACCAACAGCTAACATCATACTTGATCATTAAAAAACTGAATACTTTTCCCTCAAGATCAGAAACAATACAAGGATGTTCATTCTCACCACTTCTATTCAACATTATACTGGAGGTCCTAGCCAACAAGATGAAGCAAGAACGAGAAATTAAAGGCATGTAAATTAAAAAGAAAGAAATCAAACTATCTTTATTGAAAAGCAACATGATCTTATATAAAGAAAATCCTAAAGAACCTACAGGAAAAAAAATACTACAAAATTGATTGACCAGAAACTTGTTAAGTTGGCAGTTGGATTTAAAATCTAGAGTTTGAGAAAGGGGCCTGTCATGGAGATATAAATGTAGAAATAGATTTTGTAAGATACGTAAGACATTTGGAAGAATGAAAACCCCCTAAGGAACCAGGATAGAGGAGAAAGAAAAGAGGTCTGAAGACTGAGGGTACCTTTGTAAAGACACTCCCTAGTTTCACATTTGTTCTTCCTCTGAGTCCTGATTGTGAGGTGAGGGGCTTATGGGACTTCTGATGGGTGGAGCTTCCATAGAAAGCTGTATTTCCTCTGAGGGACTTTCATTTGAACAACAGTAGACTCCCCATGGGTGTTAGAAATCTGTTGCCCATATAGTAGGTTTTCATTAATAGTCTCTAGTTGATGACCTTGTTGAGAACCCTAGGGCACTCAGAGGCTTTTGCTCAGAGAGCATTAGTTATTTCTGGTGTGGGAGAGAGGTCAGCTGAACCATTAAGTGTATGAATCTTCTTTCCATTGATTACCCAAGAAAATGCATTTCTGTGATACACTGCAGGGCTCTTTCTTCCTTTGTCTTTTTATGCTTTGGTGTCTCATCTAGAACACGTGCAGTGTTTGGCTCTGGGGCTCTGTAGAGGCAGGAATGCTCCAATACATCACCGTCATTATCATGCTGTCTTGCTTCTGTTCCACCCCCGGATCTGGGAAAATGAAAACTTCAGGCATTTCACGTAGCCTCCAGCTATGGATGACTGTGAAATATGGAGCCAGATGGATTTACATTCTTTTCCTGAAGATGAAACAAGCTTGTCTCTGCTAAGATCTTATCTATTTAATGAGTAGAGGCAGTATAATTAAGGCCTTTCTCTAGTGCTGCGCATGTGCCAAACCTACTGGAAAGTTTGCTTAATTTTCATAAATCAAATTTGTTTGGACCTTCACACACTTGTGAGCCAGGTCTGACACCCATTAATGAAGGCTGTCACAGTGGCTTTTGGTTTTTTTTTTCTCATGGGGATGTTGCCGTTGTTTAGAGGAAAGCTTCCTTTGGAGGTGCTGCTGATTATGGCCAGATGGGCACTCAAGGCAAAGTCATGGGATGAAGGAGTGTTACTATCAGGTGGGAGGTGTAATGTAGCAGGGCTCTAGGAGTGAGCCCTTCGGCATGGAGCAAGTTCTCCTAATCTGGGAAACGCAGGAGTGCCCAGTGTTAGGCAGGCCACTGATGAGCCAGCAGGGCTCAAACCAATTCGGGTGGTTTTCTTGGCTCTGCTGGCTGTAAGAAGTCTTCAACCTGATTCTCCACAGAGCCTGGTAGAATTAGATATATTTGCAATTTGCATTCTAAACAAGCAGTTTGGAATAAATACGCTGGCTACATTGTTGTCTTGGCTCTTGTTCACTGGTTAATAATGTGTTATTTTTTTGGAGGCAGCTCTTTCTCTGTTGGCTCGGAAGAGGAACCCAAGAGAAATATTGTTTTGGTTTCTGTGCTAAGCTTTCAAAACAACACGTATGCAAGAGTGGCTTGGCCAAACCTGGCTACAATCCCATAGCAAGTAGGTTCAGACATGAGGGGGACAGAGGATGCAGTGAAAACTCTGTTGGCAGGTCCTGGTGATTCAAATGTGGATCCTGATGGGCACTTGCTCAAGAATAGAGAGAAAAACGAGTGGTGTCCATGGAATTGAGCACATCACTTATGACCTCTGTAGTGGCACTGAGAGAGACTGTCTCACATACATGCTCCAAGGGAGAGGATCCAAGCCAGTGGGAGCTAGAAGGGATGGTACAGTAAGCCCTGAACCCACAACACACAGGCAGGGAAGTGGACAGAGAATAGTCTGGGGATGTGCTGAGTGGACTCATCTCCTATCATGTATATTAACTGTCCGTCACCCAGCCTGCAGCACCCACTTACAGGACACAACATATTGTTCTGAAGCAGATTCTTTTTACAGCCACAGCTGCTCAATTATGTTTCTGTGTTGTTTCCCGGCGGGTGGTGGGGAAAAGCCAAGAACAGCTGCAGCCTTCATAAGAATGAAGCCCAACTGCCTGCGGGTTTGTGGCCCTGCCCAATGTGGGGATAAACACAGAGGCCCTTGAAAAGGTGACCAAGCTGAATTTCTAGTCCCCTGTATGGTGACCTCCTTAGAATATCACTCACTGGCTCCTGAATGAAGAACTTTCTAACTGTGGGGGAGGGTATAGCTCAGTGGTAGAGCACGTGCCTAGCATGCACAAGGTCCTGAGTTCAGTTCCCAGTACCTCCATTAAAAAAAAAATAATAATTTAAAAATAAATAAATAAACCTAATTACCTCCTCTCCCCCACAAAAAGGCTTAAAAAATACAAATATAATAAATTATATTAAAAAAATTTTCAAACTGGAAGTGGGCTTGGGACAAGAATGTATTCTTCCTGGCTGTGGAAGGCAGATGGTGAGATTGGAGAGACCCTTTAGAGCTGTGGTGGGGCTGAGGTGTCCCCGTTACTGCAGCGAAGAGCCCCTCTCATTACAACCTGTCTCCCATGGGCCTTACTCTCCTGCTGAGGGGCTGACTTGCCCTCTGTCTCCACTCAGCACTGTTCAGATAGGGCAGGGCAGACTAGTCTCAGCTGTCAAAGATTAACTTTCCCAAGGAAAAGTCCAGTCTTATTCAGCCAACATTTATGGAGCATCTGGAGAGTGATCTAGTTCTTGGCCTGGAGGAGCTTCCAGACTAGTGAGCCAGCAACCCCATATACTGACACAAGATCTCAGAGCACAACCAACATTTACCGGATAATATGGTCGAAGCACCTTCACCCGCATCATCATATTTAATGCTCCCAACGGCTCTATGTATTTGACACTATGACTATCATTCCGTTTTAGAGATAAAGATACTGAAGCTTAGAGAGTTCGGTAACTTGACTAAGGTTCCCCACCAGTGAATGGAAGACCCCATGTTCTTTACTAGAGCCAGAGGACTGATCTTGGAGAAAAGAGATATTTTCATCTAGCTCTTATGATAAGCAGTCGATAGTGCACATAAAACTGCTATGGAGGTGGTCATTCTGATAAAGGGATAAGGAAGGCTTTTCAGAGAAGACCACTCATAAGACAGACTTTGGAAGACAAATGGAATTTCAACAAGTGCAGATGGGGAGAGAAAATCCCAAGCTGAGGACTAGCCTTAGCAAAGGTGTCATGGTGTCAGGGCTATGCCGGGCATGTTCAGAAGTCTGATGTGATGGAACCTGACATTTGTGAAGAAGGTGGTGGAAGAAGCAGACAGCTAAGATTCTGGAGATATAACTTTGTGAAGCAGACTGTCAGAGCTGTGAGGATTTCGGGCAGTGCTGTGTGTAATCTGAGTGTAGAATTGGGGTTGATGGAAACATCTGATAAATTCCAGGTACACAGGTAGCTAGCCTCCCTGGGGCAATGCCACCTGCTAATATTCATGAGAAAGCCAGCATTCGTTTTTCTGCGTATCTGCTTTGCTGCCACTATGCTGAAGGTTTTATATTTATTATCTCTAGCCTTTACCACAGCCCTGCAAAGCAGATGAGGAAACTAAAACTTGGAGAGGTTAAGTTATCTGCTGAAGGTCACCCAGCTAATGAATGATGGAGCTACAAGTCAGACCCAGATGTATGTGATTCCAAAGCCATGCTCTTTGCACAGCATATAGGGCATTCCCCAGGAGACTAGAGAGTGACATGAAGGTCATTTTCCTGCTCATCTTCAATCCTAGGAGGCCACTTTCCCACGTGTGAGTTGGCAATGAAGCTGTCACTTAGGGCTGATTTCACCTGCAGGGAGGTACCTTCCACCAGCGCCTTCCCCTGCCATCACTGTTGGCAGAAAGAGCTGGGAATACACACAGGGAAGGCACTCACCCACCAGGGTGCAGTCTCGGAATGGAGACCTCTGGGAGAGTAACTTGTATTTGGAAACAATGGGGGTAGCTTATCTGTCCCCTGCTCCACCTGTCACCTTTCTAAAGCAGCCAAAAATTCTGCAAGGCTGTCTCTGCACTGCTCAGGTGCACACCAGCTTGGAATGAAACCAAATTGGCCAATTAAATGCTGTACGGGAGCCTTGATATGACTCCGCGGGTAAGGACTTGCAGATAGTTTTTCTTTTGGTTGTTTGCTTCTTTCAAGTTGCGTTTCATATTTACAGATGTTAAGCCACAGCTGCTTTCCTCCTTTACGTGAGGACCTTTTGATAGCTAGTCAACTGAGTTTTCCATTGTTATTTTTCACAGGTCTAATAGCTGTTGGCAACCACTTCTTGTTATTTTGTTCACATAATTATTCACTGAGCCTGAAATACCCCAGAGTGACCAGCAGCATCTCCGCTGTGGCCTTGTCGCTGGAGTCACCACTAGGAAGTGGTCAAAACCTTGAGGATGAAAAGGGGAACTTTTCCTAATGAGGTTGATTTAGCCGCCAAGAGCAAAGCCCGACATATGCATCGAGTGCTAGTTCATCCTGGGTTGCCATGAGTTCTACCAGGTCTGTCTGTGACCACAGTTCTTCTTAGGGAATTGTTTTCAGAAATGATGAGCCAGCCTGGTCTCCCTTGCTCATGATTGAAATTGAGGGCAGAGACCATTGGGCCTCACGTGGAAACCCCCTTCTCTCTGCCTTGGGTCTTTCTGTTCTTCAGTGGCTCATCTTTGACCAATGGCAGCTAAGAATTCATGTTCCCAGCACCTGGTAGACCATAGATACTGAAAAGAGAAAACTCTGGGTCTGTGACCTGCTCCCTGCCCATGTCCTCTAACAGGCTGCTTGGGGAGAAAGAACTAGAACTTCTGCAACAGCAGTTCCTGGCAGGGATACTGAGGGCCAGGGGCGGGGAGGAGGGCAAGGGCCATTTGCACACCAACAGGAACGGCCAGGCAGCAGGAATGATGGACGGCCTCCTGCATAACCAGAAACTCATTAACAACTGCAAGTTTTCTGTGAGTATAAAAAGGACCCCTAGGAAGTGTTTTGAGTCTTGGAAAAAAATCCTATAAATAGAAGGAAGAAAGAATTTTCCCGTCATAAGTTTCTGAGAACTATGTTCCAAGGCCCTTTAGGAGGGAATAGGAAGGAATTTAATTTCCCTCTGGAAGGATCTGCTCGCTGCAGGGAAAGGGGTGGCGGCAGCCCCCACAGCAGATGCTGCACAGGGAGGAAGGCAGCCTCTTGGGTTAGTTTAGAAGACCCCCAAGCTTCAGGGGCCTTATGGCAAATCATTCACTTTTACTCGGACTCGGATTTCCATGTCGTGAGTTAATCTACAATGTCCTGGCCTCTGCTCCTCCACATGCTGGTGACCTCTGAGCTGCCACCCTCTGCCTTCCTAGACTCAGGATGTCTGCAGCGCTGGCCTCAGTTTCCTCAGCTGTAAAATGGAGATGATAATTGCAGCCCCATAAAGTTTGGGGGAGGATTAAATGCGATCATGCAGGGAAAGTACTCAGTTCCATGACTAACACGTAATGATTGCACACTCAGTGATTACTTTCTTCAATAAATGCTTAATTTTGAAATAAGCTGAGTTTTAGAGAAGTTGCCAAGATAGTACAGTGAGTTCCCATATATCCCTCACCCAGTTTCCCCTAATGTTGACATCTTACATAGCTATGATACATTTGTCAAGACTAAGAAACCAACTCTGATCTATTACTATTAACTAAAGTCAAGATTTTATTTGGCTTTTACTAGTTTTTCTACCAGTGTCCTTTTACTGTTCCATGATCCAGTCCAGGGTACTAAATCACATTTAGACTTATTTTTATTAGACTTCTGTTGTTCTCTAGACCCCTGAAGAGTGCAACAATGTCCTCTCTTGTCTCAAACATAGCACAGTCAAGCACAGGTTCTGGGCACAACCAGGGTTTGGGGCTGTGATCCAGGACTTGGCTCTAAAAACAACTCACCTAAAATCTCTTTGCTTTGGGGAGACCATCAGGGCCCAGGGTGGCAGTCCTGGGAGCTCCCCCAATCCTCAGCTTCCCAGCCTACGGAGGACAGAGCCTAGGGCATGTGCAGAGGGGTCCTTCTGGATGTTGGGACACAGAGGGGGCACAAAGTCTTTGCATTGAGGCCATGGCTAGGAAGGGGTCACCTTCTGCCTTCCTGAGGCTCCCAAGACATCCTTGACCCTCTCTCTCACCCTACACCAGTGCAGGGTCAAGTGTACTCTGCAGAAAAAGTCCTGTGATGGGAAGCAGCCCACAGCTTTCGTTGAAACCTAATTCCTTGGAGTGTAGGCTTCAGCTCTCAGAGCCCTGCTAGGAAGTACCACTGTAGAGGTTTAGAGAGAGGTTTGCTCAGGTTCCTGTTAGACCTGTGATCATGGAGAGAGCAAGGCGGTGGCCCAGGAGGCTTAGGGCCTGCACGGCATCTTCCGGCTTCACAGTAGACCCTTCCTCTCTGGCTTCAGGTCTTGTGGTGGCTTCTGGGGGCTCTGAGAGCTGTTTTCCAGTCTGAGATGAGACACCTTAGCGGGGATCTCTATTTCTGGGCCCTGTATGGTGCTTATGAAGAGTGGGTGTTCCCCAGCCTCGCTGGAGTAATTTGACATGAAGACCCTCAACCCTTGCTCTGGCTGGAGAGGGCAGAGCCCTGTCTTCTCCTTTCAGGACCTGCTCTCTGGGCAGCCTCTCAGGCCTGGCACTTTTACGTAGAACCATGCCACCATCCGAGCAGTTTGGGGGCCTGTGTCTCAGAGTTGCACAGCAGACGCCCAACACACTGAGTCCCAGGGCACTCACATCAGGCAGCCAGCCTGCTTGGTGCAGGGATGGCTGACGACCAAGAATGTGCACTTAACAAACATTCTTTCTCTGAATCCTAAGCACATTAATACTTTGAAACCTCAAATTGGTTTGTTCTCTTAAAAACGAGAACCACATGCCCTTGGCGGCAGCACCCTGATGGGCTCAGATGTTTCACACATGAAATGGGAATTGTAGAGCTTTGGAGGCAGGAGTCCTGCACTCCAGCCCCAGCTTGCCACTAAGGGCCCAGTGAGCTTGCGCGGGTCCCTGCCTCTCCTGGGGCCTCAGTTTCTCCATCTATAAAGCAAGAACACTGGGAGCTTTAAGGGCCTACCAGCATGGAGGGTTTATGAATCTTGCGGGGATGGAGACTCTGAGGTTGACTGCTTTATAGAAAAGTTTATTTGAAATCCATGAGGGCCTATGATTGCTTATAAATGTTTAAGATTCGTTTTTTAGTAAGCCTAAACACAGGCAAAAATGGCAAGAATGTAAACAGTGCTTAGAAAGCCCTTTCTGCTGGCCTGTGGACCATGACTGCAGTGAGAGCACGGGGAGTCAGGGAGAGGCAAAGGCACGAGGTGGCCCTTCGGGGATGGTTGCCCTGGGGGCCTGGAGGACCTCTCCCCGGCTGCCCAGAGCTGGTGCAAGCCAGCAGCCTGGATACCTCCTTCTCTGCCAGTTGTGGTGACAGTCTTTCCAGCTCTCTCCCAGGAACAAGGGCTTGAAACCTGCAACCCTGACCTCCCAGCTCCCCTTGAGGAGAGTCCTGTGGACTCCCTGTTGCCTGCTTTGGAGTCTCATCAGAGCCAAACAAGCAGGCACTAAGGTCCCCAGCAAACCCACTTACAGGAAAACGGAGCAGAGGCCATGGCTAAACTCTGGCCTGTGACCAGCCCTCTCCCTGGGGTGGTCGGGGGAGGTCTGGCAGCCACAGCATCCACAAAAGCCTCTAGGTGGGGGGTCCTCAGGGTTCTGGGATGAGAATGCTTTAGGATAGAGAAAGAGTTATGTAGCTAACAATACACATTAGAAAATAAGTTACCGTAAATGATCAACTTGGTGTCCACTGGCTGGGGAACCCCTTGCATTGAGTCTTTAGGGCTTCATTCTTCCCTTCATTGAGTGTTTGTTGAGTGGCCAGTAGCTGCCAGGTCCAGGGCTGGTGCCTGACTTGTTGGTGCCTGGAGCCTGGCAGGAGAGAAAGAACATAAACATGTGAATCACAGATAAGAAAGTGATGACAGTGGCAGACAGGGGACCCTTATGATAATGGTGGGTGGGCTCAGACAACGAGGTCTGGGAGGACCTCTCTGTGGAGGTGACTTCACTCTGATACTTGAGAGGTTGGGGGTGTCAGTGTGCTGAGGGTGGGGGACAGGGAGTCCCTGGCAGACACAGCTACAGGGGCTAGGCTGCAGAGGGGTTTGAATGAGTGGAAGATGTGGGCATTGAAGATGCACAGGTAGGGTTTGCCTTGCCTGTACATCCTCAGTCGGAGGTGGCTTTGGAGTAGGATGGTTGGGTGGGCAGCATGAAAAGAGGACTGTTTGTGTGCACCTATCAGCATCCTAGGAGTGGACAAGCCTTGCCCACTGGACTAAGCATGACTTTGATGCAGCTAAATGCCAGACTCTTGACTAAGAAGCTGAAAATCACAGCTCCGCAGGGACTCATGCAAACACAGAGTGAATTCATGGAGGCTTTCCCACCTCCACCCACTTCCCCTGTCAGTCATTGTCTGAGGCCATTCTCATCTTTTGTCCTTGCCTTGCAGTGACTCATATTTCCCCCAAATCTGCGTGTTTATATTTCCTGCAATCTCATTGTTCCAGTTGGGCCATAATTGCTCAAGGAGAGAGTAGGCAGAAGTTCTTCCTGAAGTGTCCTTCTCCTGCCCTCATGGGTCAGAGAAGGAACAGAGTGGGAAGAGGAACTTGACTGTGACACACAGTGTGTACTTGATCCAGCTCCTGGAAGGAGGGCCTGCTGAGCAGGAGAAGGGTGTAGTTGAACCAGAAGGCTGGGCCTGAGAGAACAGTGGTTGTGATGGGGAAATAAGGCAATGAGGGTGCTGCCTCCTCTGCAGACCATGGGTGCACTCCACAATGGACACCACCCCACCCCCCACAAAACCTCCTGGCCTTTGAGACACATTCCCAGGGCCAGCAATTCTGTGAAGCTTTGTCCAACTTCCTAGACCTTGTGGAAGCCTGTGTCTCTGGGCTTATGAGTTCCTGTGTCCACCTGGATGTCTAAACCACGCACTGGAGATCCTTGCTACTCAAAGTGTTGTCCATGGTTTGGTAGCTTTGACATCACTTGGAGTTGTTAGAAACACAGGTTCTCTGGGCTTTCCTTAAACCTTCTAAATTAGGATCTGCATTTTGAGAAGACCCAAAGTGATTCTTAGGCTCCTTAGAGTTTGAGAAGCAGGGTCATAGACCTTCATCAGCTGCCGTCCTGGTTACTCTGACTCTTCCAGGGGTGGGACTCTCATACTTGATGGGATGGTGAGCTCCCAGAGGCAGAGCCCCAGCACCCCTTCTTGAAGGTAAGCTGAGAAGAGTCATAGCCATCTAGGCAGAGACTCAGCATATGTTTGACTGGACATATTTGGAGGAGATGAGGGGCAAACCAGAGAGGCAAGGGGGGAAGAAAAGAAGGGAGCATCGATGAGCAGTTCATCCATAGTCTCGAGAACCTTGGAGAAGTCTATGGATCTCTTGGAACACTCCTTGTCGAAGACATTCTTCATTCAGTAAGTCCTGAGCTGAGATGTTTATGCAATCAAGGCTACAGTTGCAGATATTGGAAGGAGTGCAGTGACCGGATGTGACTACTCTTTTCCTTACCTCAAAGTCCCCCAAATCCCAGATAGGCTGTTTGCTTCTCCATTTCTCTTTCTAAAAGACTGGCTTACAAAGGGCAAAGAGAAGCCAAAATTGTGAACCAACACTAAGGTATGTCAAAGACGGCTTCCCCCTCCCATCCCCTTTCCATCACTAGTACTCCAAGCTTAGTCATGAGGATGGAGGGACTTGGTCAGCATCCAAGAGGTTAGAGCTTCAGTGAGAGTGACTGAGGACGATGCTTCCTTCACATGGGGTGGAAGGAGCCTCCACACACACACTGATTCTCAGGAATCAGCTGGGGTCATTGGGAGGCTGCTGCCTCAGAGAAGGAGGACCACAGGCTGAAGGATAACCCTGGGGGTAAATTACAGTCACATGCTGATGGCGTGGAGCTGGAAAACTCTTTTTACAAAGAAACTGATTATTATTAAGCACCTACTGTTAGCCAGGCTGTGGAGAAATGAGAGGAGGTGCTCAGTTCAGTGTCCCAGTTCAGCGTTCAGACCCACAGGAGTTGCTTTGAAAGGGTAGTTTGCTTAGAACTCAGAACACACATCCAAAAAGAAGCAGAGTCACAGATATAGAGAACAAACTAGTGGTTACCCAGGAGGAGAGAGAAGGGGAGAAGGGCAATATAGGTTTGGGGGTAAAAAGTGTTATTATGGGGCTATATGAAATCATGTGTGTTAAACTTCGGAAAATTGTAAAGTACTGTAGAATTTAAAGAACCTTTCATTCAATAAGTTAAATAAACATTTAAAAAATAAATAAAATCACAGAATCATTTAAGAAAAAAGAAAAAGGGATGTATCTGCTCAGTTTATATACAGAATAATGTACTGTTGTGTGTTAGTCTGTTCCCTGCCTTCCTCTCTGACCCCATCTCCTAGCACCCTCTCCCCAGGCCAGTTATCAACGTTATTGCCACTCAGCTCCAAACCCACTGTTATTTGCCTGCTATGTGATAATGGAGGTGGGCTTTGTAAATATTTTCCCTTTGCCAGCTGGCATGTTGCTAAGCCTTGTCAATAGAGGACATTGGAGGAACACTGGAGAAAGGAAGGGTTTTCTCTTCCTGGTTTCTGTGGACCTCATTTTCCAGGCTCCTGCAGAGCATGCTTTCTCCAGTGCTCAGGCTTTGAGAGCACATGGTTTCTGCTGTGCCAGGCTCCTGAAAGGGACATCCTCCTCTAGTGCCTGGCTTCTGCAGAAGTGGCTTCTTCTCCAGCAATGGCCAGTGGCTATGGCTTTCCCCTACATCTTCTCTGGCAGTTTCCCTGAGGAATAACACCCGCTGGGCACCTCCATGTGAATGGCCTCCTCCAGTACTCTGTCAAATGACTTTACATTGAGTTCTGAGCTATGGCACATCTGTGTGAACACCTTCTCCTGACATACCAGAGGGCAGATTCCTGGCACGTCCTACCAGTGAAGCATCTAGTGACTTTTCTGCCATCTAGTGAGACATGACTGTGCCATCTCTGAGGTCTAGATCCCAGTCCCTGGTGAGGGACTCTTCCTTGGCACTAGAGCTGTATTTCAGCTCTAGGGCTAGTGGCTGCTCCCTGTATCTGCTCTTCCTGCATTGTTTAGACTCTCCAAATCTTATTGGCCAATTCCCCATTACGCCAATCTCCTATTAACAATTGTTTATGTTAATTTTTTAATTTAAATTGTTATGTGGTTTCTATGTCCTGATAGGACTCTGTGGGCAGAATTTTGAGCAGTACACTTGGTTGTCCACTAGTGTGAATGAGAGATGGTTGGAAGTATGGATCTACATAGATTTATGGGCAGTTACCAATGGTTTGGCTGGACGGTCAGGGAATTGGAAGAAATATGATTAGAAGATTAGTGACAAGCAAGTCTAGGGAAGAGGTATGTGGGTAGACTGCTCTCATCCACAGACGGACATAAACTGAAGATGTTTGTGTCCCCTGTGGCTGTCCAAAGGGAATCCACTGTGGAGGAGGTTAATCATCAGGTAGACAAAATGACGTGCTCTGGAGGCATTGGTCAGCCTCTTTCCCAGCCACCCCGGTGCTTGTTTAAGAGACCCATGAATAAAGGAGCCATGGTGGCAGGGATGGAGGCTATGCAAGGGCTTAGCATGAACTCCTCAACACAGTGACTGTCCTGGTTAATACTATGGTTGGATGCCTAGTCTGCCTAGAGCAGAGACCAACACTGAGCCCCTGATATGACACCATTCCCTGGAGTAATTAGCCAGCTGCCTGATTATATTGGACCTCTTCTATCACGAATGAGGCAGATATTTGTCATCCCTGGAATAGACACATTTTTCTAGGTATCGATTTGCTTTCTCTGCATGTAGTGCATCTACAGCACCATTATCCATAATTCACCACGGCATTCTCCATAGCATTGCTTCTAATCAAGTAACCCATTTCTCAGCAAAGAAGTACAGCAGTTGGCTAGTGCCCATCCCATGGAACTAACTGGTCTTACCATGTTCCCCACTAACTAGAAGTGACTGGGCAAATTGGGAGGTGCAATGACTAACTGAAGACTCAGTTGCAGTACCTTTTGTGAGACAACATTCTGAAAGAATGGGGTTCTGTCTTACAGGACATAGTGTACACTTTGAATCAAGAACCATAATACGGTACTGTCTTTCCATAGCCAAAATACACAGGTCTAGGAATCAAAGGGTATAAGTGGGAGTTGCCTCTCTTACTATTATGCCAAATAATCCATGCTCAGGAACCTTGCTTCCTGTTCAGGTATCCTGGATCTCTGCTGGCTGGTAGGTTTTACTCCCCCAGTGGGGAACACTTCAAGCAGGAGCTGCAACTGTGATTTCATTAAGTTGAAAGATGAGAACTTGCCACTTTGGATTTCTTATGCCACTGAATCAACAAAAAGGAGTTAACTCTACTCGCTGAATGATTGATCCTGATTACCAAAGGGTAATTGGGTTGTAACTACACATTGGAGGAAAGGAAGACTCTGGAACCCAAGGGATTCTCTGGGGTGCCTCTTAGTACTTCCATGTCCCGTAGTAGGTGTCAACCAAAAGCTACAGCAACCAAAGAAACAGGCAGGGTGAAGGAGGACTCAGGCTGTTTGGAAATCAAGGTTTCAGTCACTCCACTGGATAAAGAACCCCAGCCAGCTGAGGTCCTGACTGAGCATGGGGAAAGTACAGAATGCTTAGTGGAGGAAGAAGCCATATATATCGATTATGACCTCAAGACCAAGTATAGAAAACAAGACTGTAGTAGCTTTGCATGTTTTCTCTTGTTTATTTTACGTATATGTTTATTTGTAGCTGCTAACTAATTTCTTCTCTCTCCTTTCCATTTTTTCTTTCTATGCAAGTTGCTGGAGGTTAACTGTACAATTTAGTCTTTAGAGAATGGGTTATTCAGTGGGTTTGTGATGGATCCAGGAGTAATTAGTACAGCTACAGTGGTAGATGCAATGACTGTTAGGACACTGGATCTCTTCATTTTGGGATAGTACGAGAAATTCTTCACTTGAAATGAGGATAGTTGTATCTTATGAGGTAGAAATATAGCATTGCTTGTTTGTTACATAGAAGTTCAAATGTGTGCTGAAGTGTGCATGTGGAAACTGAGTAGCCAAAGGCATTGACTGTGCTAAGATCAAATCTCTTGCTCTCAGCTCTAAACTTGCCCTTCTTGGCCAGCTCTGTTGGAATGGAGGCAGGCTCTGTAAATGTTTCTTCTTTGCCAGCTGGCACAATATTAGGTCTGATCAAGTAGAGAACCCTGACAGGACATAGAGGAGGAAGATATTTCCTCTTTCTGATTCCAATGTTTCTCCCTTGCCAGGCTCTTGAAGAGTATGCTTTCTCCAGCACTCTACCTGCAGAGGTTGGCTTCTTGAGCTCCTGGTTCCTGTAAGCATGCTGTAGCCAGAAGTGCCTAGTGGCCAGGATCTTCTTCTGACATCTTCTCTGGCAGTGTCACCCTGGAATGCTACCAGCAAGGCACCTCTACATGAACAGTCTTCCTGACATCCTCCCAGTAACTCTGGAGCGAGTTCTGAGGTGTGGCACTTTCCTGTGGATGGCACTCAAGAGCAGATAAATTGAATACATTGGTACAAAGTCCCACCATTATGAGTGAAATGGAATAAAAAATTATAGGAATGAAGAGCTAGTGCAACTGTGGAAACTGGTGAAGTCAATGGAAAGCTGTTTTCTCTGCATCTCATGGTGGGCCTGAAGTTGCTGTAGGTCACAGAGCTGGTGGTCAGGAAGAAAAGCCAGACGTGAAGTGGGGGAATAAGGACAAATGAATCTACATGTGATGGTTAATTGTCTATGTCAGCTTGGCTATGCTACAGAAGCCAGTTATTTAATCAGACCGTAATCTAGATGTGGTTAGCATCTATAATCAGTTGACTAAGTAAAGGAGATTGCCCTCCATACTGTGGGTGGGCCCCATCTAATCAGCTTGAAGGCCATAAGAGCAAAAACTGAGGTTTCCCAGAAAAGAAGACGTTCTGCCTCAAGACAGCAGTATCCAATCCTGTCTGAGTTTCCACTTGACCCACATAGACTGCAAGAGCCCAGCCTACCCTGCTCCTGCATGTATTCCTGCAGCACTGAGCACAGGGCTTGGCCCAGAGTGTATGCTCGATAAATATTTCCTGTCTGGAAATGACAACCAGCTGTCGGAGTCGGTGTGAACAGAGCTCTGCCTGGGGGCAGGGGCGGAAGCTGAGGGACTGGGGAGGGCCTTTCCTGTCCTTAGATCCTATGACAGTGAGTGGGACGCTCTCCAGATTGAGAATAGGTTGTTGGGAGACAAAGTGGGAAGGGAATCTGAGATCTATAAAGTAGAAATGAAAATTTAGGAGGAGTGCTGAAAGAGATGCAGCTTGAGGGAGAGATTCTGAAACTTCAGCTTTGCTGGAGTGCTTGCTGCAGGTGAGGACTTAACGTTGGCTGTTCCGATGTGCTTCACATATATTAACTCGTATCACCCTCCCATCTGCCCCGTGAGACAAGTGTTATTATCATCCCGTCTCACAGATGGGAGAAGGGAGGAACAAAGAGGGCAAGTAGCTGGAAAAGGATACATTTCGCCTCGTGGGTCTTCCTTCTCCAAGCATGTCCCCTCAAGCAAAGGGAAGTGGCCCCTTTATCTATCATGTATAATTCCAGTCCAGAATCCCACTTGTATTTTTCGGAGTTTGCCAAGAAAATCCCATGAGGCTAACTGGGTTTCCTGTCATCTCCGGGACCCATGGTATGCCTCTGCCTCAGCCCCGGTGGTCCTCAGTGTGGGGACAGATATCTGTGCAAATCTTTTCACTCAGAGCTGCAGAAGGGGCTTTGTGGCCACATGTGTGATTCATAAAGTTTGCATTTTCCACAGACCTTGGTTTCCAGAGCATTTTGGCCTGAGCATTACAAGCTTTCAAGAATTTCAGCCGAGAAATGCTGAACTGAGATTGCTTAGCTCTATACAGCCTTCCCATGGCTGTGAAGTTTGGCACTGGTGTTCCGTTATTGCTCCGGGATTGGATTTGGAGTTTTATTTTATTAATATTCTTTTCTGCAAGGATTTAGAGGGGAGGGGACCTGGACCAACACGAGTTTCTTCAGGTTCATTGTTATTCCCCACTGACATCCACGTTTGGCCTCTCTCTCTGATTTCTGACCCCGTTCACCACGTTGACTCACATCTTCTGTGTCCTGCGTGCTGCTCTTTGTGCAGCGCATGGTAGTAAGATTGTGACTGTAGGTGAGGGAATGTGTTTATAGTCTATAAATTTTCAACCACCACATTATTTAGGTTTAAGAACTATGTTTACATTAATTTTTTTCTAAATCAAAATCATCTTGACTTCAAGGCCAGGCGTGGTGTTGTAGGATTTGATCGTGGTCCTTTGGGGCTCATGTCCTATCTGTCCTTACCTTGGGCTGTGAAAGCTCTCAGGGCCACATGGGCCAGTATCCTCAGGGAAGGTGTGCTTGTCCACAGCCTACACTGCCACCTTGTCCAAGTCCATGAGGTCCAGGGAGGGCAGCATTGCTACTTCTGTGCCCAGCATGGACACCAGATTGTTGCTAAGCCTGAGAGCACTGGGTCCTGGGTCTTGCCTCCCCACAAAACTGTTTCTATGGGAGGTCTGCTATCTTCACACCATGTTCCTAGCACATTCAACCTTGCTAGTCATGGAAGCCCTGGGCCACCATCTTCTTCTAGTCCTGATGACTAACCTGTTATGAGTTGTGTTGGGTCCCCTCCAAAATAGATATATTGAAATCCATTACCTCAGAATGTCATCTATTTTGGACATTGGGTCATTGCAAATGTAATTAGTTAAATTAAGATGAGGTTATACTGGGGTTGGGTGGACCCCAAATCATGACATCGTTATGAGAAGAGAAGAAGAGACACAGGGACACATGGGAGAAAGCCATGTGATGACAAAGACAGAGACAGAGATTGGACTTATGCAGCTGCAAGCCGAGGAACACCAAGGATTGCCATTACCAGCAAACCGCCAGAAGCTAGGAAGAGGCAAGGAGGATTCCCTACAGGTTTCAGAGGGAGCTTGGTCCTGCTGACAACTTGATTTCAGACTTCTAGCCTCCAGAACAGTGGGACAAGACATTTCTGTTGTTTCAGGACACCCAGTTTGTGGCACTTTGTTACAACAGCTCTGAGAAAGTAGTACACCCTCCATTTCAGGGTCAGCAACTTTCTTGTCCCTCAAACACGTGTCCACACTGCACCCTCCAGCATAGTCCAGCATAACCCCTCTTCAGTGGGTATGTGGACTCATTCTGGTGCTGGATGCCCTTTTCAGAGGGTGGGGGTTGCAAAGATGATGCTGAGACCAGTCACTTTTCTTCTGTTGATCAACCCTGTTATTTATATCACTGTTGAGTTCTAAGCAAAGTTGCATTGTATGGGCAGGTGATCAGGGTCGGTTAAATTTGGGGCCAACATCCATATACATGAATTTTCCTTTCAACTTATTCTTCCATTGTAGAGACCAAGCGGAGACCCAGGTTTAATCAAAGGTATTTCTCAGAATGCTAATGGAGCAGGGCTGTCTGTGAGAAATGTTAAGACTTGTAAAAGTCAAGTGTTTATGAAATGCAAACTCTTTCGTATTTTTATGGTGCATGGCTACCATAGTCAGGGCATGAGCTGTGAGATAAAGAAAACCACCAGTCTGCTTCCTTGTCCTTTGTGTATGGCAAGAAGGGTGTTGGGATGTTATTCCACCTAGCCTTGGGCTCTGTGGGTACTGGGTGTGTATCTCTGAGTTTTAGCCTTTCTCTCCTTGGAGCTCTTTCCAGAACGTCTCAGTCTTGCATTTCTCATCCATGATCACTCAACCACCCCTGGCCTTAGGGCTCCAGTCTGGTCACCCTTCTTGGTCTTCAGCAACTTGATTCTTACCCTGACCTTGGAGAGAGGCAGCTTTCCAACTGACTTCAGTTTATACGGACTTATGCCTGGGCTGCATGTCTGTCCCTGCTCTGTGAACTGGGGTGAACATGGGGAGGGCACAGGCTGAGAAGAGAGGGGATTCTAGGGCTCTGGAGAAAGAAGAATTTCTCCAGAATGGCCAATGGGTTGTTAAGTTATAGTTAAAGAGTGAAGCCACAAGCAAGAGAAGCAGGATTGAGCCTCAGCTCTTGAGCAGATGTGAACCAGGGGCCACGTACTAAGAATTGTAATAAACAAACCAGATGGAAAGCCCTGCCCTCCTGTGTTTACAGTCAAATGGATTGCAACAAGAGAATAAGCAGGGAGATGAGGTGAGAGGTCCTCTGCTGGGAGGATTAGAACCACACTGGGAAGTGGAGCACTTTGGGTCAGGACAAGTGACTCAGGACAGAGGCTGCACCATGCCTGATGCTGGTGGCATGTTTTCATGGAGGACTGGCATCAGGCCATTGGGGTGGAGTCTGTTTCCTCTGTTAAGACTAGATGGTGGGTGTGGTAGATCTCATTGGGAGCATATGGACCAGTCTTCTGGATATTTCCAGTGAAAGGGATGGGATTAATACACTCTGCAGCTAAATAGCCTCCTCCAATGAGATCTGAAGGAAAAGGAGACATATAAATAGAAAGAGAAGGGGCAGATAGAAGAAAGGCTGGCATTGGCCTTCTGGCTGCAATTCCACAAACACCACAGTCCCCCGCATGGCAGAGTAGTGCCTCCCCTGGGTGCCTAGGGGCACACAGGCCCGTCGAGTTGCCACCCAGCCTGAGAGCCATGTGGTGGCTTCCTGGGCCTCACATGTGGTTTCTGCACTGGGATGTCTGCTACAGTCCAGGTGCTGGCTTCTGGCAGTGGTCAGCATGGGAAACACACATCCCAGATGGTGTGCAAATTGACTGAGAGGTTTCAGTCCCCAGGTGGGCTCTCTCCATCCTCATCTTGCAGCCCAGCAGGCCCTACTGTGCTCTGAATGAAGAGCTGCCGGCTGTGTGTCTGGTCTGGACTCTCGGGAGGAGTGTCCGCAACACCTACCGGTCAGCTTCTGCCGTAAGCCGGCAGCCGCAGCCAACAGCCAGCTGCAGGAACACATTAGCCTGATGAACCAACCTCCGGGGAAGCCCTCTCTTCACTTGAGAACTATTTAGCCTTTTACAAGAACGCCTAATTCAAGTGACTGAACCAACCATTGGCTTCAATCAGAAGTAGGCGATATACAACACACATCACACACACACACACACGTGCTTCGGAGTTGACCATTGGCCTTTTTTTTTTCTTTTTTTGGCAGACTGTTAATTGCAGTATCTCTTTCTGCAATCTAAGACACTGTGTGAAGGGCAGGATTCTGCTCTGGCTCTTCACTCTTAAAAGTCAACTTGAGCCGAGAGGCTCTTCTCATCCTGCTGCAAGCTGGGAATGTTTCCCCCACTTCAGAGGCCTCATGTTTTGTTCTTTTGCATCAATACTGCTTTATGAGATTATTTCCTTCTAAATGACTCACAGACAGGCTGTGTTTGTGGGAGGCATGCACATGTGTATGTGTGTGTGTGTGTGTGTGTGTGTGTGTGTGTGTATGCTGTAGCTGGGATTCTGGAACTAAGGAGGATTGTGTGTTGAAATAAATGATTTTGGTATTTAGCTATACTTATATTGGTCACCTCTTCATACTCCCCAGGACTTTAATTGTGCATATTTTAATCAGAACACACTTCTGGTCCATATGCATAAAATGTAACTTTGGCTCATTCAGCTAGGTCATAAGCTTGAAAATTTTAGCTATAGAGAAGGCATTTTTTTTTCAATTAAAAACTTTTTGAGATTCACACACAGTTGTAAGAAATAATTCAGAGAGAGCCTCTGCATACTTAACCCAGTTTCCCCCAATGATAACATCTTGCAGACCATAGTAAAATATCACAACCAGGGTCCTGACAATGACATAATTGAGCTCTGGAACAGTTCCATCACCACAGCGGCTTCCACCCTCCACTCCCACCCGGCTCCATCCCTCGCCCCTGGCAACCACTGCTCTGGCTGCAATTTCCGTAACTATGAAAGATGTGGCTTTTTTTTTTTTCAGGTCAATCCAGTGAAGTTGACTTTATGCCCCACTAGCATCCTAAGCCCTCTGCCATTTGACTGGACAGAAATTTAAAGAGGCCTCTCCTCACGCTCTTTACACAATCAGCAGTGTGCTGTAGTGACTCGTAGTGTGGGCTCTACAGGTGGAATCAGACAGAAATCACTAGCCGAGTGACCTATGATGAGTTACTTAACCTTCATACGCAAAATGGGGATAATAATGACAGGACCAGGGAGTTGTTGAAGGATTAACTGAGTTAACAGATCCGAGTACTGAGGGCCGTGCTTCTCCAGCTTTAATGCCGCACCAGTCACTGGAGCCTGAGAGTCTGCATTCTAACAAGCTCCCGGGCAATGTTCCTGCTGCTGGTCCTCAGACCACTTTGTAGCTCGGACTCAGAAGAGTGCCTGATACAGAGTAAGCACTTAAGGGTCGTTGGCTATGTTTTTCCAGATGAGTCTGAAGCTATGTTGGAGAGAACCCAGAGCAGTGAGTCTGAGTTTCTAGGCTCAGAGCCTGGAATGCCCCTAGCTTTGCCAGTCTCAGGGCCAGGCTGAGTGACCCTCAAGAATGAGGCTGATGGCCAGCCTTAACAGAAATGGGTGAGAGAGTGTGGCTATGCCCCTGGCCTCGAATCCCTGTCTCCATACTGTTTCCTGTAGGAAGAGGCACGCCCCAGGTGTCACTTCTCTCTCTTACTTGCTTGCTCTGCCTCCAGAAACACAGCTCCTGCAGGCAGCGCCTTCTTCACCTGGGCTGGCAGATGTTGGGGGGAGGGTGGGGTGTGAGAGAAGCGAGACCACCTGTGCCCAGGTGGCTGCGATCAGCTCTTAGCTGCCAGAGGTTGGGAGCGGGAATGATAGCTATGCCCGGGAGAGGTCCTACAATGAATCCTCAGGTGGCCATGGTTACCAGCCCTTAGTTGGCAGCCTTGGGGAAGGCGAGCAGGCTGGGATTTTTCTGTCCAGGGCAAGATGGGATGCCATCTTCTTGGCATTAAATCACACAAGGGACACAGACTGGCTGTAGAAATACAAATAGCACATCAGTCCGTAAAGGTAAAAAGTGCCACTCTCCTTTCCTTCCCTACCTACATGCTCCTCTCAAGAAATAACCACTATCAACTGATTGGTGTGCGTCTTCTCAATGCTATTTCTATGGACACACAAATTTGGATTAACAGAGAAACAATAATGATCACACTACACACGTTGTCTCACAGCTTCATCTTGCTCTTTTCACTTCAGAATCAATCCTGGCCCTTTCTTCCATATTAACACGGAGACCTGCCTCATTCTTTACAGCTACAAGCAACAAGACGGATATGCCCCACTGATGAACATTTAGTGTCTCTCTACATTTTCACCTTCACAGGTGGCACTTCACAGGACAGATGCCTGAAAGTGGAGTTGCTAGAGCAAAGGGCTAGTGCCTTAAAATTTTTGGTATCTTTGCCCTCCCCAAAGATCGTGCCCTCCACTCTTTACTGTCTATTCACAGGGTGTGCGTGTCACAGGGTGTCACCCAGCTTCTTCTTGACTGTCAGTATGCTAGGGGAGAGAGAGAGTCTTGTGCTTGTTTTAAGTTGCATTTCTCTAATCACTAGAAAGGCTGAGCCTCACTTCTGATGTTTCTTTGCCTTCTGCAGCTCATGAAACCAGGTCTCCAGCAGCCCCCTGGCCGCGAGCTCGGCGCACCCCTGAGGAGACACCACCGAGGCTCAGCAGGAGGAGGTAAGTAGTATTTATTTGTTGAACAACGTAAAGACGCTGCTGCAGAAGCAGTCGCTGTGGCCCCCAGAGGGCCTGCAGCTCATGTTGGAAGAAAGAAGAAAGTTTCCATGTGACACCAGACTCTGCTCTGTTAACTGTTAATCATCATTCTGTGTCTGTGATGGTGCAGCTCCCGCCAGCCCGGCTGTGTCCAACCAGAGGCCCATCCACAGATCCACATGGTCCTGAGGCAGTGGGAAAAGCCCGAGGCCTGGGGCCAGCAGACCCAGATTCAGATCCCAGCTCCCCTTGTGGAGGGCACCGTTGATGTGCTCCCACTCTCCTCCTCTTTACCATCTTGCAGCTTTTGACCTACCTCAGCCCGTCCTTAGGCCTCACTGCATCCTTGGCCTCTGTGGCACTGTGTTTGCCAGCTCCTCTCCCAGTGCCTTGACCACTCTTCCCCTCTGCCCTTGAGGGATCCTGGTCTGGATGTCCTCCAAGTCCCTCTCTGCACATGCAGTTCCTCCCGATTGCACCCACTGGGCACCCTGCGTGTGTCTCCCCACAGCTGGCTCCCAGGCAGGCGCTCTCTCTGGGATGCCTGCTCACACCTCCTGCCTTTGCAGCAGAGCCACCCCATGCTCTGCTCCCGGGAACACTTGCTGCGTCCACGCCCGAATACATTTCTCCCTAAAGCGTCTGCTGCGAGCCATGTCTCAGTAAATGGTATTGACTAGTCACTCGAGCCAGACCTCACGAGTCTGCCCTTGGATCCTCCATCTCTGTCGCTAGAAACTTTTCCATTAGTCTCTACTGCCCAGTGAGTGAAATCCGGGCTCTCTGGATTTTCTTCTAACTTAACTTTTTGACTTTCCTCTATTGATTTCCCTGCATGTATCCTACATTCAGGTCAAATTGGGCTACTGACAATTACTCAAATAATCGTGTACTTTCTGGTCTCTGTACCTCGGGAATGGGGTTCTTCAGCCTTGGCACTACTGACATTTTGAGACAGGCAGTTCTTTGTGGTGAGAGGCTCCCCCGTGTATTGTAGGATGTTTATTTTAGCAGCATCTCTGGCCTCTACTCAATAGCATCACCTCCCCAGTCATGGCAATTAAAAATGTCTCTAGACATTGCCTACTGTTCCCCAGGAGACAAAATTGTCCCCTACTGAGAACCACTGATGGAGAGTTCATATTGTTCATGTGCACGGGCAGCTCTCTCCCATGATAACTTCAGAAAAAGCAAATTATAAAAAAATATAGATTACGACTGTTATAAGTACAAATGAGTGAGGACTGGCATAGGATACCCAAAGATGAACATAGTTTGATAACCTCCTGTCAAGGGTTAAAAATGTAGTGACTTTTTATAGAACCAAGCCGCATTTGGTTGTCTCTCACCTCCACCTGTTGTTGTAGGATTCTGGCCCCAGAAATCCCTAGGAGCACTTAAATTTCCTATGACTTCACAAAAGAATCCCATGCCAGACAAGTTACCTCTGCCATGGAACACCCCCAGCCTCAGATCCCTTTCATGGTGGGAGATGGCCATACATAAGGTTCCTGCCCAGCACTGAGGTCCTGCACCAGGCACACTGATCCTTGGGGCCTTGAAGTGGCCCTGCATCTGTGGGAACCTTCATGGCACCGCTGTCTCTTTGTGTTCCCTAGAGAACTATGGACATGGGATTTTGGTGAAACTGCTCTTTGCTGCATAGACAGGTATCCACGGAAGGCTAGGCTGGGCCTCAGTCCGAGGGACAAATTCTATGATAGACTCATTATTCTGACACCTCAGATTTGTTACTTATCCAGTGTGACATGCCTGATTCTCCCCAAGATGCCCACTGGAGTAGGATCCTGGTGGCTTACCCCCAGCCCTCCAGGCATGCCTGAACGTGTCTGAATCCCAGTGGCATCGACCCTAATCAATCTCAAGGCTGCAAAGAACAAACAGCTTTGTTGGGGTCTTAAGAATTGCAATTCAGGAGACACAGGTTTAGGTGAAACCAAGGGAGTGTTCCAGGGTTGGGGGCGGGGGAGAGTCAGAGGCTAATAAAGACAAAAAGCCACAAGGTTGTTCATGTTGCCTGGGAGGAATTGTGATTGACTCTGACACAAGTCAGGAAATACTTGTTCCTAAGGAATCATGAATTGTTAGGGTAGGAGTCTGATAAGTTTCTTGAGTGTCTGGCAGGTCTTCTGGATGTCTTCGTTAGGACAACAAGTGGCCAAAAGGTCAGGCTGCATCTGGGTTGAGACGTGTATTAATCACACTTCCTGGATGGCCTCCTGGATCCATTTTGGAGGGCTCTCTTAGCAATTCTGACTCTGTTTTGATTTCCTTCCACAGAGGTGTCAACTGAAAACACACACACACACAACATAAGAGCTGTGAATTGAGTTTTATGCAGCATCTTAACTGAGGACTAGATACCAGGAGACAGCCTCTCAGAGAGCTCTGAGGAACAGCTCTGAAGAGGTGGGGGGAGAGGCCAGTATGTATGTGATTTTGGCTAAGGGGTATGTGCCATCAAGCACACATCTGCTAGTCACAAGTGGCAGATATCTCAGCTAATGATTGTGGTGCTTTTTCTAAGTATAAGAAGACACCAGAATCTGGGTTCATAAAAATTCCTCCTGAAATATATCTGAGGGCCTGTTTGCCTGTTTCCTCAAGGCACAGAGTTCCTTATCCTGTTCTTGGTCCTGACTTCCTTTCAGAGTGTACTGTAGCTCAGGGATAGCAGTGACTGATGACTTAGTCCTTGGAGAATCAGGTGGCAGGTGATATTCCTTTTTTTTTTTTTTTAATAGGGGTGAGCATGGACTAATCTGAAATGGATATTCCATGCAATGGAAAGTAGGATTGTGAATGACTTTTTTGACATCAACTTTTCTTAAATACTCATTATTAATTTTTTAAAATCTGATCTATCCTCAAATCTTGCCTCCAGGATTTCTGAGCTTCCCTCCATTAGACCTCTCCAGTCCCAGTATGATGGAGTGTGGGCTCTCACTCTCCTACAAGATCCTACACTTTGACATGCTCATGGGACTTTAATAAGTTCTGCTACATAGTATAGCTCTGCTACATAGTATAGCTCTGCTACATAGTATCTGCTCTGATGTGTATACTCCTTGGAGAGCCCGTGTTCCTTGAACCCACTGTGGGTGCCGTCACTGTTTGGTGAAACTCCAGCTGTGTGACTGGACTCCATGGGTACATAATGTTCATCATATGCCATGAACTGGTGACAGAGGTGAACTGTAGGTGACATGAGGTCCTTCCATGGAACATCCAGGACATGAAGATCTTTGACCTGCTCTGCCATCATTCCACTGGGGCTCTGGCCACCTCTTATAACTCCTCCATCTCAGTGTCCCATCCATAAAATGGGGGAAACAGCTCTTACCCCAAGGATCTGGTGAGACTGCAGTTAAGTGCACTGAACCACTGAATCTGGTGAGACTGCAATTAAGTGCACTGAAGAAAACTTCTCCATGTATTCAAGGGCTATTTTCAGTAATCTGTGCATTTTAGACCAGGAAATAGTGGTGTGGTTTTCCAGCAAAATAGCCCAGTGATCGCCTGTCTTCAGATACCTTTCACATAAAGAGCTGATGTTCAGGAAGAACTCAGCAGGTTGGAAGTGAGGATTGAAAGCCAATTCCAATCACTCCAGGCCCAGATCCCTCTGCTCCTCAGATGTTTTCCTGTAGTCTTGGGAAACTCCTGGAAGCAGGGACAAACTTACAGCCATGGCCTGAAACCAGGGCCCTAACTCCAGGGCACCAGGGCTCTGGGAAGATTTGGGGAAAGCTTTGATTGCTAATAGAAGCCTGTTGTTTGGGAAAACAGAGAGGGAGCGCCTAGGAGCAGAATCGTCATTGTTAGGGAGTCCAGCTGAGAGTTGTGAGAGCCTGAGGGTTGTAGATGCTGCTGCTTAGGAAAAGGACAGGTGTTCCCCTCTCCCCACTTTGCTGATTTTGGAGGACTGGGGGTGCAGAGGGTGGTGACCACAGTGAAAGGGGGACAGAGTTTGCATGGGAGATATAGCTCTAACAGTGCCTTGCTCATCCAGAATTACGGGAATAAGGTTTATCATGAGCAGATTCCCCAGATAATAGAATGTCAGCCCTGTGAGCAGATTTTGAACAAGTGTTATCATCTGGGAAGAAATCTTTCTGATGGGTCTGGGAAGAAATCTTTCTGATGGGTGTTGTACCTTGTCTGGCTCCATAAAAGAAGCACGTGGAGCAGCATTTGCTTCTTCCGTGATTCAGCTTTATAGCCCATCACTTGCACCTGACTCTAGTCTCATCAGTTCTGAAACGTGTCCCACGCTTTTCCTTCTCTGAGCCTCAGTGTCCTTGTCTCCATATGTCTGCGTCCTGTGCATCCTCTGCTCTGTATTCTCTGGAAAGCACTTTGTTTGGCGTCTAGCACCCACAGTGAGTGCCAAATAAACATCTTTGAATGAACAACTCAGGGTCATAAAAAAAAAAAAAAAAACCTGCCATTTTAAGTTCTGTCCAGTTGGCAAAGCACTTCCATTGTCTTTTTTGAAACAGTGATGTCCTCAGGGGCTTCCCTGAGCAGGGGACTCCTGTTCATTGTTTCACTCACTCTACAAACATTTCATTACCTCCTCCTTTGTCCCAGCATGAGGCTAGGCATCAGAGGCATAAAGACAAATCATACCTACTTCCTTCCCTCAAGGAGCTCATGATCTAAAATTAATAAGAGGAAAGTGGACCCAATTCAATAGGGCAAGTGCCCTGCTGAGTTCTGTCCCACCTGGCCTGGTGCATAGAGAAGAGGGTGGTCCCCCTGTACCTAATGCCCTAAGACAAAGGTATTTTAAAAATTCTCTTTGACTTCCTTCATTCTCCTCTCTTTTCTTACTGTCGCTTCTTGTTATACCTGGTACACCTCCTTCTTACATTCTTCCTTTCCTTTTATAACTTTTTTTTTTTCTAATCTACCCATTTCTAGGAAATTGGTTGAATTTGTATCCTTTCTTTATAGCCATGGGTTTCAATTCAGCCAGGCTATACTTTACAGGCACCTGGGAATACACTTAATCCCCAAACTTTGTCCCGTGCTCAGAGATTCTGCTCTAATTATTCAGAATAGGTCCCAGACTCCCAGCTGGTGCTGGTATGCAGCCAAGGCTTAGAACCTTTGTACAGGTAATTCTAAATCTGTAGATTCTGACAAGGCTTGGGGATGGCCCTAGACTCTCCTGCAGAATTAAGTGCATTGGCTTTGTGACAGCTCTTTTCTAAGCACAGAATCTTTTTTTAAATCACTGGGGATGGGGGTGGAAACCTGGTCCTGGCCTCTCTGTAAGTTGTAGTAGCCAGTGGAAGAGTCGACCAGTAGAGTGGCCCAGGGCCAAGAAATGGCCCCATCCACACTCCAAGATGTCTTAACACCTCACAGGTAGTTGTGATGGTGGTTGAGGTAATTCCTAGTCAGCTGTCTGAAATGTCAGCTAATCAAGTTGGTGCTAACAAGGAGCCAGAGATTTTTATTATAAATGGTCAGATCATCAAAACTCAGGAGTCTATAAACAGAGAAGCTTCAAGATCTATGGCTTAAAAACTGAATATGAGCTATTTATACACCCAGAAAAGTCAAATGTAACCTGACATCTGTAAAATATAGCTAGGAGGGCAAAGTTACCAAAGTAGTGACAAACTGTCACCTAATTTTTGAAAGGTCTTCTCAAAAAAATCAGCCTAGTCAGGCTCTGGCTGCCTCCAGCCATCAGTGACGTGAGGCTGTGTAGCAGCCCCTGGTGCTGTTTGCCACACTCAAGAGTATTACAGTCAGTTGGAAAACACTTATTGAGCACCTCCTACGGGCCTAGCCTGGAGGAATAGGGAGGTAGATGAACACAGATGTGGTCCTGCAGGTACCTGCTGTGGCATCGGAGACAGAGTCTAACTTTCTAATGTATTAGAACCCAGAAGATAACTCATCGCTGCCTCCTCCAGCCTGTGGGCTCACACTGAGCAGCAAACAAGGGCTGAAGACGTCAATGGGGCAGGAAGGGCTTTAGGGCTCTGTTCCCGGAACCTGAAATGCACAGTGATTAGCACACCTCTCTTACTTTGGTCCAGAAATAAGTAATGCAAAGATTAAACAAAGTGATTTAATGCAATAGGGATGTAATGGGCATCAACTCTGTGAGGGAAGAGGCAGAGATGAAATACTCATTGTCTGTGACCTCAAGGAAGTCACAGCTCGGTGATGGAGAGAAGACAAGTTTTAGGTTATTCTAGTATAAAAGAAAATAATGGTAGTAATAATGATAATGGCAGCTGGGCCCCATGCTCCATTCTTGTCCTGCACACATGTCACACTCATTCTGCGATGTCCTTATTTGTAGGATGGAGATAAAAATACTCAATTCTCTTACTGTTGCTGTGAGAATTAGGTCAGATAGTGCATACACAGTGCTTTGCATGGTGGGGCACCTGGGAGTCCTGGCTACGAAAATTGTTAGCTTCTTCTTATCATCACTTTGCCCAGACCAGGATCCCACTTGGTGGGGGCAGGAGGGAGCACTCCAGTGCTTTGTGAGCCTGGAAGAAGTCCTGACGTCATGGGAGCAGATGCTCTTTGCCTATCTCCGTCTGTAATTGTGAGGCTTTGTTCTCTTCCACAATTAGACATATCAGGTTCAAAAGAGTCATTGTCTCACACTAATGAATAGATTAATAACCTCCCTCCCGAGATGTGGGAGACTCTATCAGCCTCTTGAAATGTTGATGATGTCTCTGAAAGGGAGCTTTAGGAAGACACCCCTAGATAAATCATTCATCCCGGCCATGCCTGAGCCCCACCCTTGGCTGAGAGGAGGGAGCCTGTGGCCATGACACAGTGCACTGGCTCGGGGTCAGTCAGGGGGCACATGCAGTGGGTGCCCACTGGCTAGCCCCTAATCAGCTGTGCGGGGAAAGATGAAAACCCGACTCTGGTATCAGAGGGCAGGATTAAGGCTGAAGGAGCTAGAGAAGGGAAAAAGAATGCCTTGCAAGCTTGGGATCAAGCTTGCAACTCAAAGGTGTGTTCAGGCAGGCAAGCCTAGCTCTGCAGGTGAGAGGCTAGTGGTCACCGTGCCCTCACCTCCTCTCTCTAGAAGGCCTGCTTGCCGACCGTGGTGCCCTTGGCTGAGTCTCTCCTGGCTTGGTGTCAGCCTTTAGGATTGAGCTTTATCAGCTCTGTTTCCCACTCTGATTTGGGGTGCAGACTGCTTAAGTCAATGTGCTATGTGTGAAGGGCTCCTCTTTTGTCTTCCTAAGGAAACTCAACCAATGTTCTGTGTCCTTTATCCCTGAATGCATATTCCAGCTGTCTGATGTGGGGGGGCAGACCCCTTTGCTGGCAGAGGCTCCCTGTTCCCATCTGGTGGGGATCCCAACCCTTCAGCATTTGATGAGATCTGACATTTCTCACTTTTTCTGCAGAAGTTCAGCAGCCTATGGAGGAAGCAGAACTTATTTAGAATGATGTTTCTCCAGAAGCTGAGAATAGTTTCAGAGTCTTTTAACAAACACAACTGGATTTCATATTTCTTCTTCTACATTCATAATAGAAGTTGATCTATCCTGAAATGAACAATATATTTCATAAATTATCTATCGGCTCACACACAGAGGCATTAGTTTTTTTTTTTTTTTTTCTCCCCAGAATTAACACTTTAACTTTAGAGACAGAGTTGAATGAATAACACTGAGGCCAAGGTATCTAACATTTCCAGAGAAAACAGTGAGGCTTTTAAAAATGGTGAAGTTCACCAAGCCAGGCTCCCCCATCCCTGGTTTGGCTAATTTGTAGGAACGGACCTTCTCAGAAGGATTGGAAGCCTGAGCAAAGCCAACCACTAGCTTCCAAATTGATTTTCAAACCAAAATTGGAACAGTTCTCAAATGCTCCCGGGATTTGGAGCTATTAATACCGAAGAACAATGAGAAGGAAAAAGTGAGTGTGTAAGAAGTGATTTATGACCGAAAGGAAGTTGCAAGCTCGGAAACTTGTATGCAACCCAATCACAGACCCCTCTGGAGATGTTCCAGGGAAGAGATGGAGAATGTAAAGGGAGAGCATTTCCGAGGGATATGAAAGCTTATAAAAGGAGGTAATGTGGGCTTTGGGCCTGAAACGAGCGAGCAAGGAGCTGGCCACGTTGAACTTCTCATAACCACAGCGGGTTTTTGTGCAGCTGTCGTCGGCGCCTGAGACACCCCGTGGGCCTTTCCTTGTATTTATTTCTTACCATTAGTCCGTCACCAAGCAGGTTAAATGGCAGGAAGAGAGTCTCCCCACCAGAGTGTGGGACTGTGACTGCTGCTCAAACCCATGGTCTCAGCTTAGGTGTCAGGTTCTCAGGTGTCAAGGCCACGGCCCCAGCTGCTAACCGGTTAAGACCGGCCACAGCCCAGTGGGAGTGGAGGCACACAGGACAGTGAGGCTGGGCAGGCAGAGCCTGGCCAGGTGTTCTGGGAATGGACATCTGACCTCACCCTTTCCTTTTTCATAATTCTGGCGAAAGTTATTTCTTATTATTTAAAGCTTTATTGAAGTAGAATTGATAGAAAATAAATGGCACATATTTAAAGTATGCAACTGACACACTTATATATATATATATATATATATATACATATATCTGTATAGACATACATGTATACATATGTGCCTTTACTTCAAGGACTGGAGAGAATCAGCAGATCAATGTTTTGTTTGTGTGCAGGGCATTATTGTGGGCTGTACATCAACCACATTCCTATAGGGTAACACAAAGGAGAGGAGGAAAGGCTACTGAAATGGGTTTCCAGCTATCAATCCTTGAGAGACAAGAGGTAGAACCAACTGCAAATATAACCAGAGTTCCCCCAAATGGCCAGGTAAATGTGTCTAAAAATGAGCAGCGGATAATTATCCAATCCAGGGGGTCTAAACAATGTCTTACACGGGTGTAGTCTTTTATAGTTTTTAAAATGTTATGCTACCATGATTTTATTAGGGAGGTACAACATATCTGGACTGGTTATTACTAATCATCATTTACTAAGTCTTCTCCTTAAAAGTCTTTTGACAGCTAAGTAGGAGAGGGTAGAAGGAATTCCTATCACTGGAGGGCTGTGACTGTTTCTAAGTTCTGAAGTCCTGCTGGGGAAGCCTCTGAAGGGTTGGCCGAGATGACTTGCCACTGATAGCACTGTATCCACTTCGGCATCAATCTCAACCCCCCACAGCCCAGACCATGCCTCCTGGTGATGTACATTGCTGCCAACAGAATGAAAATGGAGAAAATACTGTGTGTTTAATCAGTACTGGCCAAGGAATGGGTCAGGGAAGGGCAGGGGTATAGAAACATCTGGGAATGAGGAGAGATCTGGTAGGGAGAAGAATCAAGCCTCATAAAGGCATTTATGGTGTGGTTAGGACCCACATTGTTGGCATCGTATGTTTACTGGTCCCCCAGGATCTGCAAGAGCTGGGAAGTGCCTCCACTCCCAATCCCCACTTCTGCCAACTGGCTTTCTTGCTGACTTAGCAGTTCCTGAGAACTTCACCTCTGATCTTGCTTGAAATGTTTCAGTTCTGTATTCATAAATGGGATGAGGAAGAAATTTTTGAAAGCAAGGGCTTGGCTAGTTGTGGAGGCAGAAGTTCCATTTGGAAGGAGCATCTGGAAAAGCACACCCCTCATGTATGTGTCGAAGGGCTGGGTGGTCAGCGGCGCCAATGCAGGGTGCGGTCAGGCGTTCCATGTCTTCCCAGAAATGGGCCTGACAGGAAGGTCAGCCCAGTCATCATCAAACAGCTCCTGATCAGAGGACACCTATTACCCTGCACTTTCCAGTGCTCTGTAATGAGAATTCCGGATAGCCCTGAAGGCCCAAGTTTCCTCGGTGAGGCGGGTGCTTTGGAGTCAGCCCCATGGAGCACACAGTAGGAATGCCCTGCAGGAATCATCTTCCAGGCACAGCCCGGCTTGCGTCCAGGATGTCTCCAAGCATTCGTTTAGAAATAGAAAAGAAGTAACATCCTCCCTGAAATGTCAGCAGGCCAGAGGGAAACCTCTGGTTTCAATGAGGTGACCTAGGATGTCAGCCTGGCCGAGACTTCATGCTGAGTGCTGGCAATTATCTAAAGGCTGGAAGAGACCTGTTAGGTCTTCTTAAACATCCACATACCTTCACTTTTTAAAGGCATTGTTACTTTATTTATTTATTTGTTAATAGGTAACACATGCTCATAATACAAATTCCAAAAACCCTGAAAGGAAAAACCATGAAAAGTCTTCCTTCTTCTCCTCGTCCTCCACCATCTAGTTTTCCTCCTCAGAGAATCTGAAATATTAACCACTATTTTAGATTCTTGCACATCCTTCTAGAGGTATTTTTGCACAATTGAGCAAGTATGTAAATGGATGGTCCTTTTGTTACACACACACACCCCTACCCTCACTTTTTACTCCACAAGTGGTAGCAGTAGTAGGTTGGTTCTATGAAAACATGCTCTGAGATGGAGATTTGCAGGCCAGGAATTTTACTGGGGAGTGAGTGCAGAACCAACACCTGGAGGGAGAGAAGAAAGTAGGGTTGACCAGAGGGAGGAGTTCTAACTGCAATGCAGAGGCCTCAGCTAGCCCCTACAGGGAGCTCTGAGTTGGGATGGCTCTTCAGAGTTGTCCCAGTTTGGGGGAAGGGAAGTAGGCCTTTGATCAGTCACTGGACATGGTCATGATATTTGGTAAAGCAGCCTTCTTCAGTCCTGGGCAACCTCTGGAGACAGACTTGGCATCCCTCTAACACTGGCAGCAGCTGGGGAATCTGGGTGGGCCCAACCCTCTGTCCACTTCTGCAGCATATAATGTCCACTACTCTGCACATTGCTTTTTTTCACTTTACTGTAGATCTTGAAGATTGTTTCACACCGGTACATAAATAGCTTCCTTATTCCCTTTTTAATGATTGTAGACTGTTCTGTAGTGTGGGTATAGCATAATTTCTTAAGATTTCCATCGATGGATATTTATTTTGTTAGCAGTCTTTCGCAGTTACATCTGGTTTTGTGGCATAGATTTGTCTCTTCACTCACATGTGAGTATATCCCATTGTCAAATTGCAGGACCCAAGAATATGTGCACTTTTAATTCTGGGAGGTACTATCTAGTGCCATCCGAAGAGGCTGTATCAGTTTACACTTCCACCAGCCACGTATGAACTTGTCTGTTTCCCCCACTCTTAGCAACACGATGTTATTAAACTTTTTTTATTTTTCCCAATCTGAAAGGTTAAAAATGGTACCTCATGGTAGTCTCAGTTTGCATTTTTTCTTTTATGAGTGACATTAAATATCTTTTTGTTTGATTTAAAAGCAATTTGTGTCAACTTTTCTGCAAACTTTTTGATTATAGCCTTCACTGATTTAGTTGTTGGTCGTTTTCTAGTTGATTTGTGGAAATTATATACTATGCAAATTAGACCTTTGTAATATAAATTGACACTTCATCCTTTAACTTAGACACAGGAAGTGTCCTATATTTAGGGAGCTTTTAATTAGTAGCTTCTGTGGCATCTCAGTGTACAACCTATGTGTTTCCATCCACCATGGAATCCGCATGCTGGGGATGAAGCTGGTCCCAGCTCTTCTACCTTCAATGGTGAGTGCCCGACTCTGGCAATGCAGGAAGTCCTGTGGTTCCTCTGGAATTTTTTGCCTGAGCTCGGTCACTTATCTCCCATCTTTCTGTCTCTTAGGTGACTGCTGTAACGCATTCTGTGACTTGGTCCATATGAGGACAGAGTGAGATGAACTTGGGTGAAGCTTTCATGATGTGCTCCATATTTTCATGGGCATTGGAGTTGGCCAGACCTTGGTTCAAATTGTCACTTAACAATCATGTCATTTTGTCATTTCCTCTCTCAGGTTCAATCCCTTATCTGTACAGTGGGGAAAATAATAGGGATCTATAGTTTGCTGAGAGGATTAAATGAGATAATGTCTACCCTACTCAATATGGTACACAGCTGCCTCTCTTTACACCTCTAGCCTCCCCTCTCCTTAGTCCCTGCATTGCTGCTTGCACTCCAGCCACGCTAAACCTTTTTCTGTCTCTTGGAGAGCTATGTTTGGGCTAATGCCCACTTAGCCTGTAAACCTCTGAGTAGTCTTCTCAGAGAGGCCTTCTTCAGCTCCACAGATGGTTTAGTTGCCCCTTCCATGGTCAACCATGACTTGTTGTGATATAGCTCTTCTCATGCTTCTCATTTCCTGTCCACCTGTCTCCCTCATTAGATTGAGAGCACCATGTGGGCAGGGCCACTGTCTCTCTCCCCTGGGCTGACATATATCCAGCAGGCAGTCAGTAAAGTTTTATTGGAAGACAGACGGTTGGTTAGATGGACAGTAGAATAGAAGAATGGGTGGATGGATGGATGGATGGATAGGTAGATGGATGGGTGTGTAGATGGATAGGTGGATGTATGGGTGGATAGGTGGTTGGATAGATGGTGCATAAGCAGGTGGGAAGGTGGATGGATGGATGAATAGGTGGGTGAATGGATAAATGGATGAGTGGACGAGTGGTTGGATGGGTCGGTGGATGGATGGGTGGATGGGGAAAAGTGGGTTGGTGAAAGGATGGGTGAATAGGTGGATAGAGAGATGAACAGCCTGGGGTATCAACTTACAGTGACTTTCAAAAGAAGAGGAAGGGTTTTCACTGAGCAGCAGAAGCCTGACAAGAACAACCTCTTCTCAGCAAAACCAGGCCATGATACCTTTTAAAAAATCCACTAAGAAAGTGTGACTGATTGACTTTGCGCACCCAGGCTGTCCGCATCCAAAGCATGTGAAGCTGAGTCTCAGTGTTCTTACTCTGTCAGTAGAGAGCCCTCAGGGAACTAGGAAGAATGACTGACATTAAAGAACCTTATTTACTCTTCAAATTTTACCTCTAGATTGAGTGAGAAGGTGAGAACTTTACCACCTAAAGGTTTCAAAAATTGCTTGGTACATTTTTCTATAAAAGCCAGTCATAATCTATGAGAAGATTAATCTCCAAAGATTTTATGGTAGCACTCAGATTTGCACTATTATACACAGAAAGTGCTTCATTTATTGCCAACTTGAGGAACATGCTGTTCTGGATAAGTGAGGTGTCTATATAACTGAAGTTTGGTAATTAAATATGCACATGATTTTTCCAATTCTATTATTTCAAAATATTTTAAAAATCCTTTTGTAATTTCCTTCAAGTCAGTTTAGAATAAGTCTTACTTTTTTATGTCACTGTTTTTATAAAGATATGTTTCCTTCCCTTCATAGTAAACTCAGAGCACCTTAAACACAAGTTTACCAATTTCATTAAGACTCGGGGTAATTATTATAAACAGACATTATTTTCCTGGGTTCTTGGATTCAGTAAAGTTTTCAGGGGCTACTGTGGCATGCAGGGCTGCCTTGAACTGTTCTGCTTTTACTAATAGTACTTCTCTCCCATTTCATTATCTGCCTGCCTTGTGCCTCCCTTTGTCCTGAGTGTGTGTCTTGCTGTGCATGAGATTCCTGATAACCACTGGCTTCTCGGAGGCCTTTTTGATAGCTTTTGTGAACATAAGTGGAAGGTTGACCTTACTGGGGTCTGGTCTCTAGATAATAGAGATGTTCCTGTAGAAGATTATGACTTAGGAACCAAGGTGTTTGTTGTGTTTACTTCAGGCTGTGGGAATGTCTGTGAAGAGACTCAGCAACACCAAAGAAGCCTGCCAGGGAGCAGTGTGTTGCAGCTTACAAAATAATAACAGTGGAAAGAAATGCTCAAGAACTGATTCCGTGAGAGAGCATGGAGACTATTATCCAGGGAATATTGATTCTAAAATTCAGGTTTATTGTAAACAAGCTGGAAAAACAAAGGTTAAAATGCCAGCACCCTGCATGAAAAGCAAACACTTTATCCCATGCAATAGCTTTCACTGGGAAAGCAGTCTGTCCCTGTCGGTGGGTGAGCATAAGTTTATTGAGAAGCAATTGTGTCTGTCACTGGTGCAGGGAAGTGAGGGGTAGGTTGAACTATGGGAGCCGATGCGACCATGGCTACACATATGATCAGTTTATAATAATAGCCATCATTCTTTGGATGCTTACTGTGTTCCAACACTTTGCACACATTTCTCAGTGCATCCTTACAACAGTCTTATAAGATCTATTATTATCTGTACCTTACAGATGAGGAAACTGAGACTCAGAGGGATTAATACATAAGGTCAAGGTCACACAGCTAGTAAGTTTGTTCAACTTAGAGTCGTTTCACCTACCACTACACTTTGCTAGCTCTGATAAGTGGTCTGCATTAAGTCAATGGGATGAGCCAAATGCTAGTCCTCTGGCAGCAAGAAGCTGGGTGTCCCAGCACCTCCTAGACCTGCCATCAGTCCCCTCTTGCCCGACTCAAGTCTCAGGAGGAAATCTACAGGCATCTTCTTAGTCACAACCCCTGAAACCTAGGGTAACTAATGTGCATCCCTAGATAGACCCCTCCTCTGCTGTACATGGTTATGGAAGGGAATCAGAGAATTGCTCAAACAAGGTTTGTGCTCATATGGATTGCCCCAAGTGAGTCAGTACTGTCACCTGGTGACAGCGTACCTGCCTTGTTGACCAAGTGTCTAGACTAAAAGAAAGGGCCTTGACAGTTAAATAAAAGCATTTAAACCTTACGTAACAGAGTCCTCTGCTAACAGAAGTGTATTTTCAAAGTTCTGTTGTATGCTTTAGCATGTTTGGATCTGCACAGACCAAGAATGGTAGGTACCTCTTACTCGAAAACCTGAAGGTCCTAAGACACCATGTGGTGACTCATCAACTTACACCTGAGAACAGAGGAGAGCTGAGCTCCGAGGTGCCTGGTCTTTGTAATGCTGAATAGCGCAAGGCATCTCCTAAAATAGCTTGTCAAAGTAGCCCAGTTATGCCAGTAAAGGAAAACTGATGTTCCTGCATGGAAGCGGAGGCCTGATTTTATTCAAATTAGCCTTCCCAGTCCCACTCTATTCTGGGTTTTCTTAAACAACAAAAGTTTAAGTCCTGGACACTATCCTTGGGGAGTCTGTGTCTGTTGGGGACTTGGGGCTCTTGAAGATGGAGTAGGGAGAGGAGAGAGGGGCATTGGTTTGAGCCAGCCTGGAATTTGCATTCAAACTGCGTGACCAATTGTCTTTGTTTGCCTGGGAGTGAGGGGTTTCCCAGGAGTAGGGACATTCAGGGCTAAAACCAGTAAAGACCTGGACAAACCAGGATGATTGCTAAAATCTCCTTTTGCCTCAGTTTCCTTCTCTGCCAAATGGAGATGCTAACACCAAATCTCAAAGTTGATGTAAGAGAGAATTGATAAGATTTGTCAAGCTTGTGGCCCATGGGAGCATCCAAATATGAATGCTTCAAAACATCAGGGAGGAACAAGAACCCACACAACCTCCAGGAAGGGACAAAGCCAGCATGAACCAAAGTGAACTGGGGAACTCTGTGCAGACAAGTGTGCTCCAGAGGGACCTTAACAAACCAGTGAGACTTGGTCTGAAATTCTGCCCAGAGATTTGATTGTCTTGGAATTAAATATGAGTGATTCTAGAAATAACTCCTTCCTTGCTTCAAGCCACTTGTGTGTTTCAGGATTTAGCTACTGCTCTGCTATGATTCTCAACCCCTTCTGTCCCCTGCCCTCCACCTGTCCACTTTTCCTTGGGATTTGCTTTTGCCGTGCCATAGGCCTAATCCCCTCCTCCCTAAAACACCTGCTCATTAACTGGCCACTCACCCCCTCCCCATGAGAGGTGTCTGGTGAGCCAGGATTAGGGAAACTTAAGCTCAGAGAGGTTAAGTGACTTGCCAAGAATCACCCAGCAGATCAATTTTGAATCCAGAAACAGGAACCAGATGTCCACACCTTACTCTGTGCTTACTTTGGAAGGTGGAGTCGGAGGCCCGGGAGGCCCCAACAGAAAGACGAGCTCCTCTGGGAAAGACCAAGAGACCAAGAATTCCAAAGCCGTCCTGTAATTTATGATCAGGAGATCCCCCTAAGTGTGTCTTATGGGAAGGCATTATTATAAAAATTCAGCTTTGAGGATACTCCCTGAGTTTGGAAGTTTTGCATATGAAGGAATTTCTTACTATCATTTAGGAAAAGATGCCACAATGAATGAATTTAATGAATTGAGGACTTGGCACAAGCTGTATCAAGTATCAAGTAATGAGCTTTCCATTTCCAGTCACACATTTAGTGCTTCTCAATTCAGCCAGAATTGGCAAGAGTTAGGCTGGTTATTAAAGCAAAACCTGGAAAAGGCAATTAAGCACTCCCAGGGTTAAAAGGTTGACTCCAGTGGAAACACAAATCATAAATTTTACTCACAGATATTCCTGTTACTCGGAGGCTGTGGCTCTTTAAACAGCAGTGTGTGAGGAGGAGGGCTCTCACTCGGGCAGGGCGATAAAAGGCAGGGATGCCAGGGCGATAAAAGGCAGGGATGCCGGCCTGCCAGGTCTGGGGCTCTGTTCTGCTGCAGCAGGAGAGGGGAGTGGGAGCAAGCCAGTGGTGCTCCAGTAGCTTCCCTGGAGGTGGAAGGCACTGTTCCAGGCATCCAATATGTGCACTTTGGGCGTTAAGGAATAGGCTGACTAACCATCCTGGTTTGCCCACGGCTGAGAGGTGTTCTGGAGGTAGGGTTTTGGTTAGTGCTTTAGTGCTTTAGTTTTAACTGGAAAAATCCCAGGTAAACTTGGTGACTAAGTTGGTCACCCTGTAAATGACCCTGATCTTTTTGGAAGAGTCCTTATTTCCTGCCCAACAATTTTGCAAAGTGATGCAACCGAAGACATTGGACACAGACTTTGTGTTACTACCTCTAGAGCTCTCAAATGGGCATCACCGAATTCCCCTAGCCTGGGGTGGTGTGAGGGTTAGCTGAGAGTAGGCAGGTGAGTGTTGAGCAGAGGGCAGGGGCCTGGACAAGTTGCTGCCCAGCTGTGAGGCCTATTTGTTACCTGCCCTCTTGGTAAAGTAGCCAGGGGCTCAGATGTTTCCAAAGTCCTACCCAAGATCTACTCACATCATGTTATGCAAGCTAACATATCTTTGGAAAGAGGCAGACAGTAGCTCTTATTAGCTCTTTGTCTGATAGTGGGTCCCCTTTCAGAGCAGCCAGCAAAGAGAGCTCATGATCCTTGGAGAGTGAAACACTCTGCCCTGAGAATGTTTTTATTGGTTTTCTGATTAAATCTATTTTGAATAGTTTGTCAAGCCGGTGGAGAAATAGACAATCTCCGATGGATGTGTAAAGGAGGCTTTTTAGTGTTGTAGTGTCTATCCCACCTTGTCCTTTCAGAGGATTATTTGCATTAAAAAGTGCCCCAGAGGAGAAGCTCTGCAGGAAGAGCCACTGCCCATCCCTGCCGCCCCCTACCCCCGCCCCCACCCCCACCTCTGAAAGCGGAGAGGAGCCAGCCCTGTCTGCATGTTTAATTTCTTTGGAAAAAGTGACATAGCAGAGTATCTCGGTCCAAATTTACATGCAATGCAGTCATTCTTGGAGATGCTGTCTCTGCTAATAAGCTAGCAATTAAAATGAAATGTGAATGCTAATTAAACCTGCCACTCAACTCAGAGATGCGTGTTTGTTTTCAAATGGAGCTAGGTCTGATCTAGCCTGCCTTCAGGATTTGGATTGGAACAGAAGGCCCAAAGAAGAAAGTTCCTCTAAATATGTTTAAATTTCCTTCTTTGGAAAATGAACCTTAATACCAGCTAAGATCAAATTAAAAGCTCAAATCAAGTAAGTCATCTTAAAGCTTAGCGGTGTATGTCTTTGGCCTGGGTTTTCCTTGGTTCCTTTATTCAACATACTTTTTTCCCTCCTTTGATTTGTGAGTAGAATTTTAATCACTGAAAATGTTCATAGATTTTTAATACTAAACTTAAAAACATTTATATTGTATTAACACTCTTACCATTTAGCTTGGTATATTAGCAGGGATCTGAAGTCTATTTTGGAGAATGCCTGCCCCCAGGAGGATTCTGGGCTTGAAATCTGTCTTAGTTGCCATATAATTAGGGGATTTTAAGTCAAGTCAAGGAAAGAAATGGATCAGGCCTGAGTTGTGCTGTGCACTTGTCCTCTGTGAGGACTGTTCTGGGAGCCCCACATTGATCTGTGCTGATTGGGATGTTGGGACTACTCCCGCTGGGTGACGCAGCAGCTTCAAAATGCTCAGCTACTAAGAAGGGAGCCATGTAGCTGTATGCTAGGTCTTTTTCTGGCATCTCCAAACTTGCCAGCCTGTGATAGGATTGGCAAATAAAAGGCATATGTACCTCCACAACCTTCTCCTGTGCTCAGGGCTGACATCAATAACCTATCACTTCACTATATTCTCCTGAACCAAGGTGTGGTCTGAAGCCCTGTTAACACCATTCTCCAAGCAGCCACTGCCAATCAAGTGGAATGGAGACTCAGTGAGACATTGCCAGCATCTTGGCTATAGGACATCCTTCTGAGTACCTGCTGTGTGAGATAGGAGAGGGCTGAGAGAAAAGGAAGAGAGGCTGTCAGGGTGCAACTCCATTCACAGCCTGAGTGAGGCTGGCACTGTCTCCCCGCCCGAACCCTCCGTGCCTTACTCTAACTCAGCAAGTGCAGTGCATGTGGGGAGATGGGCCTCCCCAACTCCCAGGTGAGCCTCCTGGACCCTTTGTCCCACAGGCTTCCAGGGTCTGTGGGATGGAACATTCTGGAGAAAGCATTTTCTCACCAAATGCTTTAGGAGACACACTTGAAAGGCCACGAGGCGGGTGTGGCTGGCGAGCTCCAGGCCACCCGCTCACCTTGGCAGCTCTACAGGGTGTCCGTTCCCGGGCAGAGCAGCTCACAGGAAGCCAGGCAGCCACAACAGGGGGCAGGACCACGGTGGGCCTGCATGGAGACAGGAAGAGACTTTGAAGGAGACTTTTGGCTCCTGGATGAAATGCACTGGTCCCCTGGGCGGCTGGTGTGCTGCCTTCACTATTTTTTATTGAACCACTGGCTACACAGATGTGTCCTCCCACACAGGCTTTCAGAGGCCCAGTCCTAGCCTCGGGCCCAACGGAGGGAGGGCTGCAGAGGGTCAAACAAAATGAACAGCCTTCACCGTGAGGCATACGAGGATGAAACCAGCATTCCTGATAGACACTGCTTAGGTATTTTGGGATGTGAAATAGCTCTATGAAATGGCTGCAAATAATAATAGTTAAATGAGCATTCTATCAGCTCCCATCTCTGCTTTGACTTTTGCTGTCTAGAAATTCATTATCCACCTGGCAGCCAGAAGAGCTGACCGTTCAGCCCCACCACCTCCCACTCATCCTGCAGCCATCCACTTGCGTCCTCCTGCTTCTCACAAGCACCAGGCCTGCCCAGGCCTTGGGGCGGTTGTGCTAGCTGGTCCCTCTGCCTGCACCTGTCAGGGCTGGCTGCTTCTTGTCACTCCAGGGTCAACAAAATGGTCCCTCTGTAAAGAGACGTTCCCCGAGCACCCAGTCCACAAGGTAATCTTCCCTGCGCATGAAGTCACTCTCCAGAACATCACTCTGCTCTCTTTTCTTCCCAGCCCTCTTCACTCTTTGAAACTGTCATATTTAATGACTTGTTTTCTTGCTCATTGTCAGTCTCTCCTGCCAAGAAGACCTATGAGAGCAAGACCTGGTACCTAGCACAGAGTATGTTCTCAATAAGTATTTGACAATAAAAGGACCTTTGCAAGGTTTCCTAGGACCAGAGGATTATTTTTCCCCTGGGTTTTTCCAGCTGGCTTTGCAGGCTGGCCCTCCTGAAGCTGGTGTGCCAAAGAGATGCATGCACGGGCCTGGGAGACTTCCTTCCCTTCAGGCCCTGCTGGCTTCTGACAAAGAGCTGCCTTCCACCCACAGGGGGCCCTCTCTGACCCGCCCCCCACCTCAGGGCAGCTGTGCTGGCACCTTCTTCCTGCTGCCTGTGCTGGAGGCGGCTGAGTTTCCTCTTGGACCTCAGCTGCGGGACAGATGCTCCTGGGAGCGTCTCTCTGATGCAGGCCACATAGTTTTGCTCCTGCCCCAACCTTCATCCCAGGACACTGGCTCTTGGATTTAGAACTAAACCAGTTCCCAGCACCTCTAGGATGCAAGGGAGGTCAGCCTTAGTCTTTTGGAAAGAGAGAAAATGCTGTAGTCTCACCAAGAGCAGGATCTCTGTCTTATCTGTACTGAGACAGCCTGTCCTAATGTAAGAAGACACAAGTCATGGCTCTCTAATGTGCTGTGATTTAAGGTAAATACTGGGAATTGCTGCATGGATGAGAGCCCTGTGGCCTGCTGCAAGGCTGATCTTCTGAGCCTCAGTTTCAACACCAGAAAATGGGTATAGCAGTAATATGTACTCCCAAGGGCAATTTTGAAGGGCAAAGAATGCAACACATGCATAGAAAGTGCCTGGCACAAGCTCAGTGCGGAAATACCTAGGAATGCCTTGGAGTATTCAGGTAATGCAGAGCAACCAGGCCACTAGGCAGGGACCAGACTGACTTGGCTTGCAGGGGATGAGTCAAAGAGGGATGGGGCAGAGCCCTCCTTTCACTCCCAGCCGAGGACAAGGTGGGGCTGTGACTCATGCCAAACTTGATGGTGCTGTCAGGAAGTACAGGAGCTCTGAATGAGAAGGATCTGAGTCTCACTTTCTTGGATCCCCTGTGCCAAATTCTGTGCCAGGCATATAGCAGGTGTGAATGAAGAGAGAGATGCGCTTGGCAGTGAATTCCGGGAGCTCAGGGATGCTCAGTGAATGCTGATTGAATGAATGGAGAGTCATAGTCTCCCTAGTCCCCTGCACTGTTGCCGCTGGACCTGCCACCTTCATGCCAGTTCAAACCTGTGCCTCAGAACTGAGGCAGCCCTGGAGTACCTCTGGGAGCAGATTTTCACACAAAAGGGAACTTACCTGGGGAATGTTTGCCACACTGTCCCACTTGGGACCTATTGGGTTCGCAGCTCCTGCACACCTGTGGGAGGTCTCCTGGTTCACTCAAAGCTAGCCTGGGCCTTCCATACTGGGGAGCAGCTCCAGCCAACCCTTCCTAGCTCCACCCAGTCACTGTGCTGAGAGATGGGGAACTGGTTCCAGTTCAGGACCTCCCCTCGGAACCAGCATGGGAGAAGCAACCACAGCCTGAAAGAGCAGAGAGATGGGACTGGTCACCTGCCACCTGGGGACAAGGGACTGGACAATTAGAGTCTAATCTCCTAAAGTCTACCTCAGGGGGAAAAGAAAGGTAACAGAAGGATAATTTGAAGCCTTCTTTAATTTTTTTTTCCGAAAGGAGAAAGAAGCAGAATGCCTAAGCATGTAAAAAGCACTATTTAAATTTCTTGTCTGTAGCATGTACGTGAACCTATAATTACAGCTTTGAAAAAAAAAAGGATAATTATGAAAATTTCTGGGCTCATTAAAGACACACAATTGACATTCAGAATTTGAGTTAGAAATGATGCTGAAATGAGAGAGACCCAGAGGAAAAGAAGTTCAGTTTTTCAAAACTCTAAGTTCTGGATCAGCCCAGAGTATTACGGGTCACCTCAGGTAATGCCTCCCTTCTCGGGGAGGGCACCCCCTTTGCAGTGCCGGTTTGGCTTTGCCTCCAGCGGCCAGGCTTGTTGAGCTTGGTGGGTGGTGATTTTGCAGGGCTTCCCACAAACAGTGGTCACCAAGAGCCCTGCCAGGTGACCTGTGTTTGGCTGAGGTACCTGCCCTGCCCCAGGCTGCTCAGTAGACCAAAGAGCAATCAGAAACCACTGGTCTCCTCAGGATATGACATGACTCTGGAGTCAGACTGCCCAGACTCAAATCCCTGTGTCATCACTCACCAGCTGGGACCTGGGACATCCCTTCCTCTCTTTGGAGAAGCTGGACCAGTTGAGTGTGGGCAACTGGAAAGCCTTCTTTGCCAGAGGTTGGACCTTGTTCTTCCTTGAGTCCTAGCTGCACCCTCTCATCCTGTGTGTCAGCACCATGATAAGAACACCAGGTCTGACCTAATGGGAGGGTAGACCAGATGTGTGACAGCTGTGCCAGTAGGGGCAGCAGGGCGCTGAGATTGTGGTGAGGATCTCCAGGAGAGACAGAACCTCCCAGTAGCCTGCTCCCAGGGCCTGAGAGATCCCTCGTGTATCCTTGAAGTGCTAAGAACCCATCTCACAGGTCCACTGGCAGGGGAGCTTCCAGAAACAGGCTCTCGAAGGCTGGGCTGCAGGCATTTGTTCCTAAGATCACAACCTTTGAGGGCCTCTTCTCCTTGCTGCATGAAGAGCTCATCCCCTCATGACCTCCCACTGCCTCTGACCCAGGCTCCCATACTCTGCCCCGGGACCTGCTGCCCTAACTGTCCAGGCTGTCTCTGGGCCATGCGGAGGGCTCTGCTATCTGCTGCAAGTGGGTGGGCCTTGCTTCCTTCTGGACCGTCCCCATCCAGCCCTGAGGAACTGCCTCTATCTTGCTATCTCCCAAGTTGTCAGTGCAGAGAGGCCTCTGAGAACCAACTCAAGGGGGCAGGGCTCACCTGGCATCCTTAGTGCCATCTCCTGGTAGTAAGCCATCTCCTGGGTAAGCCATCTCCTGGTAGTCATACTAAGGGACTGGGCTGGGACCTGCTGTGGTTCCCAGGGCTACTGTAAGTTCATGCTGTGTCACCTGAGTCAGTCATTGGAAGCTCAGTGCCCCTTGAGTGGGCCTGGGGAGGTCAACACAGCTGTGTCTCTGGCTGATGGTTCTTAATCCAGCCATTCATGCCCTGTGGTCAGTGAGTGGTGACTCAGTGGTCAGTCAGCCATGACTCTAACAAATGCTTTTCCTTAGAACCAATGTTATCTCTTCAGCCCAAGGCTTAAGTGAAGTCTGATCTTCTCAAGAATCTGAATGTTTCCTTAGTGTTTATGGCTCTAATCAATACTACAATTTTAAAAACTAACTATTTGAGATGGATTACATGTAAAACCTAGACTCAAAAAGCTTCTAGAAAAAAAAATGGGGGAATATCTTCATAGCCTTAGGTTAAGCAAAGATTTCTTAGACAAGATACAAAAAGTACTAACCATAAAGGGAAAGAATAATGAATTAGTTGTCAAAACTTAAAGTTTCTGTTTTTCATCATCAAAATACAACAGTAAGAAAATGAATGGGTAAGCCTCAAAAGGGACAATGTATGAAATACACATGGCTGATAAAGGAATTATTTTCAGAATATGTGAAGAACTTCTACAGACCAAAACTAAAAGACACACAAGCCAACTTAAAAAATGATCTCACAAAATAAGATATATGAATGGCCAGTAAGCATGTGAAAGGATGCTCAACAGCATGTCATCAGGGACATGTAAATTAAAACCACACTGAGATATTATTTCTCACCCAACAGAGAAATAAAAATTTTAAAAGGGCCGATTATACCAAATACTAGTGAGGATATGAGGCAACTGGACCTCTCATACATTACTGGTGAGCATGCAAAGTGGGACAGCCACTTTGGGAAGTGGTTTAGCAGTTTCTTATAAATATGTATGTGTGACTGTGAGCATAACTGACACCATTTTGGGCCTGTTTGATTCCTCCTGTCCTTTCATTGACCCTACCCAGGGCTGTACTGTGTAGTAAATCTCATCCCTGTCATCAAGGGCTTTGTAGTTAATAAATACTGTTTAATGATCGTTAGGTCTAGGTGGCCTCTATGCTCTGTTAGTTTCCAAACAATGATGAAGACTTTACTTGACGTATTCCCAGTGCCCACAACACTTACCCATTTGTAAATCTTGACTTAGAAATGTACTTCCTGTTTCCGAGCACATATCCCAGACCCTAGGTTAGCTATAAAGTTGTCCCAGTGGCCCCTTGGCAATGCAGAGTGCAGCTGTGAATGCTTCTAAATCTTTGTCTGCCTGATTCCACCCTGTGGGCAAGTAACCCTCTAATAAACTGATACAGTGATTATATGGAGCTACCTGCCTTGTTTTTCAGTCTCAAGAGACCGTCTCAGTTCACTGGGCAAATTTCATTCCATCCACCCTCCAACAACATACCTATTCTGTGACCCAGTGATTCCCTTCCTGTTTACCCAAGAGCAAAGAAAATATATATTCAACACAGAGATTTGTTCAAGAATGTATATAATATACTTATTTATAATAGCCCCAAACTGGAAACCAACCAAATATTCTTCAACAGAAGAAAAGATTTTTTTAAAAAGTAATGTATTCATATGATGGAATACTATGTACAAGTAAAAACCAGCAAACTACTAACACCTCCAACAACAGTGGACGAACCTCAAAAACATTATACTGAGCAAAAAAGAGACAAACATAGAAGAATAGATCCAGGAAATACACTATATGATTCTGTTTATATGAAGTTCCAGAAGGAGCAAAGCTTATCTAAGAGAATGGAAATCAGAAAATAGTTGCCTCTGGGAACAGGGAGGCAGAGATTGACTGGAAAGGAGGATGAGGGAACTTTCAGGGCGACTGGAAATGTTTCACATCTATACCTTGTCTTAGATGACGGCTACACAGGTTAATATGGTTGCCAAAACTCATCAAATACAACACTTAAGGTCTGTGTGTTCTGTTTTATGTATTTTATTTCTCAATTTTTAAAATAGTATCAAGAGCCAGCATTTACTGAACACGTGCTCCGTGCAGCGTCGTGACAGGCTGCCTATCGATGGACTCAGCCACGCTCGTTACCACCTTGGAGGGGTAGGACCCACCATGACCACCCTTCTTATCTGTGGGGTTGCAGAGCACATTAAGTGGTGGAGGCAGAACCTAGATGCCCACAGCCTGAGAACTGATCCACTCTAGTCGTCTCTTATTTTGTCTCTGGGTCCCCATCAGCATTTATCACATGGCCTTGTAGGCACATAGAAAACAGTGTTGGACTGAGAATATGAATTTTAGGCAGTGTCAATTATTGAGTGAACGCATGCTAAGTAAACATCAGGCACTGTGCTGGGGTTGAGCAGAAGCAGTAAACAAGAGGGGCACCACCCCAGGAGCCATGGTCTAGAGAGGGCCGCGCAGGCGGATATCTGCTCTCCCTGGGTGTTTGCTGCCCTGGTACTCCTCCCTGATGGTTTCTGGGTCCAGCCTTAGGCTTTATTTTCTATTGTCTCCCAAGGCTCCACCCTGGTTCCAGAGGGGGCTCTGGTTGAAAATTCTTCCCTTGATGTGCGGGTGCCCTTTTATCTTCATAGGCACTGTTTCCAGAAGCAGGTCAGAGCACAGGCGCCCTGTCAGAGAGACAGAGTTCTCAAGTCCCCTCGGGCTCCAGGTGCACACCTGGGCCTCTGCGTGGGCTCCTCGTCTCGGGGGCTCTGGTGGACGCTCTGCCAGCAGCAACACAGTGGATGCTTGTGCACAGGCTCTGAGGCCTGGGGGGCCGGCCAGCCCTGCTTTCAGTTGCTAAACACAGGTTTGGTGCAGGTTGGGACATAATGGCCCCCATAAATCACAAGGATCCTGGGCCTTAGGGAGCTTGGTTTCCTGCCTTGGAATCAACAGGCAGCTCTGCTGGGTCTTGTCCTGCCTGCAGATCTGGTGATGGGCATCCTTCCCCATTGTCTGCACAGAGTCACCTGGAGACCCAGAGCTCTCCCCAGTGTGTTCCCGGCCACCAGCCCCAGCAGTGGTGAGCAGTGATGCCCACCTGCCTTGGAGTTGGGGCCAGCAGGCGCCTCATCAAGATCCCCAGTTGACCAATCCCCTGCTGCCTCCCCTGGTCCTCTTGGCCCAGGCTGTGCACCACCTTGCTTTCCCTGCACCATCTCTGGTCACTGGCAATCAAAGGCCTCAATATACACCTAAGGATGGGTTCAGCTGAGGTCACAGATTGAGGTTTAACACCTCCACATCTTAGAGGATTTTTTTTCTAATAATTACCTCTGTTCTCACCCACCTTGGGACCACAGTAAGCCAGAGGGCCTGAGGGGCGCACTTGGTGGTAACCCTATCACTACCACCAGCACACACACACATCTTGAATATTAAGTTGTGTGTTACAAAGTTCTTTGCTGCATTTTATCACTCAGTCCTCATGTCCCCCTTTAAGAGACACAGTGAGGGACTATCACTCTCACGTTTAAAGAAGAAAATGGGCCCCAAACTTTTGGCAGCTTGGCCCCTGTCCTATGGTGGTGTCTGAACTGACAGATAGTGGTTCAGACAGACAGTCCTGACTCCCTGTTCCCTGAGCAGAGCCTCCAGGGTCCAGACTGGGCATTCCTCACACACATGTATTATCATGACCAGATAGGCTGAACGGGGTGTTTCCTCGGACGCACCCAGGATGAGGTCCAGCATGATCAAGATGGAGTCTGGCCCCCGACAGCTCATCCTCCACACAGAAACCAGGGTGATTATTTTCTTCCAAAAAACTAGGCTGACCATGTCACTCTCCTGCTTTACTCCCTTATTGTGTACCAGGCACTGGGCTCCATGCTTTATATGTTTATTTCTTTAATCCTCACAATAGTCCTGTGACATAGGCATTAGGACTTTGACATACAGATGGGAAAGGTGAGCCTGGAGATACCGCGTTTGCTGACTTGCTTTGATTCTAGACCTGGCTACAAAGTCTGGACTGAGCCACCCTGTGCATTGCTTCGTTCTTTTTAAATATTTTTCTCTCTAATCCATCTGTAGTGAGTTAATTAGTACCTCCTCAAAAGATATGCCCAAATCCTAATCCCTGGTATCTGTGAATGTGGCCTTATTTGGAAATAGGGTCTTTGTAGATGTAACCAAGTTAAGATGAGGTCAAGTTGGATGAGGGTGGACCCTAAATCCCATAACTGGGGTCCTCCTAAGAAGTTCATGTGAAGACAGAGAGACAGGCAGGGAGAGTGCCATGTGACGACAGAGGCAGAGATGCGAGTGCTGTGTCTGTAAATCCAGGAGTGCCAAGGTGCTGGCAACCACTGGAAGCTAGGAGGAAGCTGGAGAGGATTCTCCTTCTGGAACCTTCAGAGGGAGCACAGCCCTGCCAACACCTTGATTTTGCACTTCTAACTTCCAGAACTGTGAGAGAACAAATTCCTGTTTTAAGCTACCCAGTTTGTAACCTTGTCATGCAGCCTTAGGAAACCAACCCAGCGTCTTATTCTTACAGTGGAGAGAGTCTGTGCCATGCCAGTAGGGGCTGTACTCTCCTCCTGGAGATTTGCAGCGCCCGTATGTGGACAAAAGGTGCTGAGAGGTCCCATAGCCAGGAAACCGTTCACCGTTTTTTAATCAAGTATTTTCCAAACAAACTTGACCTTGGGACCCTTTTCTCGCAGAACACTTTTTAGCATGGTGTGAAGCTGGGGCTCCAAGGAGCACACTTTGAGAAATGCTGTTAAATGTCAAATAGGCTTCTTTCCTGGCTACGTGCAGGGAAAAAAATGCCTTCTTGATTGGACCTGCCTGAGCTTTTTCATCACTTCTGACAGCCTGTCACCACTCTCATCAGCACTGGGGAAAAAAAAAAAAAGAAATTTAATTACTATAGAAATAGCTATGAAAATGCCATTCGCAGTGAGCAGTGAAAATGGTAATATTTAACATTAGACAGGAACCCCCAGGCAAAAATAGCAGAGGCAGATGTGCGGGCTTGTGTTGTTTTGTCCAAAGTGAAAAGAAGTCTGAGATCTGGAGCCGCCCTGTGGGAACCGCACATTAGCTTCTGCAGAGGAATTTCCCCACAGGCAAACCTGGAAACTTCAATCACGACTCAGAGATACTTTGCGTATCTCTGTCACCTAGCCGAGTGTCTTACTGATGACCACACCAGGTCTCCCTTTGGTTCAGACAAAGGGTAAGAACAGCAATTTCTTACCTTCTGCGGCTGCAGATACCAAGGCTGAGGTGGAACCACACACTTGCTTAGTCCGCAAGGAGCTATTTCCACCCCGACCCCACTGTGTTGTAATAGGGTGGATACTTTTAAAGTAAGGTCCACTAATGCACCTAACATCTGGCTCCCACAGTCTTCCCCACTACCCATCTCTGCCTGGCTAGCTTGCATTACTCTCCAGGTCCCTCTGCTCTACTGTCCTCAGGCACCCCGGACGTCCTCCGAGAGGCACTGACACCACACTGTGACGTGCTCAGTGACAGTCTCTGCCAGACTGGGCTCCACTCTGTGCCCTCAGCACCCAGCACAGTGTCTGGCTGAGGGGGCACCCAGAGCATAGCTGATGAGGAACACCTTGGTTATTCTCTGGGTGCCTCCTCAATCCGCACTGCCACGCCCATGAACATCCTTTCCCTGTATGCGAGTCCCTTCCAGATCTGAAGGGAGATGGCTGCAGAATTACCAGCACCCATGAGCGAGTGTCCTTCCAGTGACCCGTATGCAATGCCACGCTCAGTGTTGGTTTTTACAGCATCCTCAAGCTCTTGCAAATATTTCCATCCTGAGATCCGGCAAAGATCTGTGTCATTTGGCGTTGTTCAGTTAGCATTCCGGCTGTCATATCCATTTTGGACCTGGCTTGAAGTCATGAGGAAGGCCTAGGTTTAAGTGACAGGTCTGTGCACTGCTCCGGGGTGGAGAGCAGCCTCTGCTGCAGACACTGGGGTCCAGCTGGAGGTCTCCTTGCTATGGGGGTTTGCTGTGGAGCACATCCTCTATATATATCTATTGGTGGCAAATCAGGTGAAAAACAAGGCTTTTTGTTTCCTTAACCAGCTCAGCCTCCCAGTTACATCAGATCCCCAACCCCAGGCCGGCTCCTAACTAGAGCAGGTTGATTCTGGATTAGCTCTCTAGGGGACAAGAAAACTTAGCACTCATCTTCCCCCAGGCTTTGGGCTTTCCAAAGATCTTCCTCGTGCATCAGCAATGTAGATTCTTGTCAAATATTGAGTAGATCCCTATTTTAAAGAAGAGAAAACAGGCCCAGAGATGTGTGGTCATTTGGCTAAATTCACGGACTCGGACTTCTGACTTTCAGGTCAGTGCTATTTGGCCAGTTACTTTAGGGCACCATGTAAGCATCAAGTTGGATGAAAATTAGCAAGTTTTCTGTGTTCTAGAAATCTTGTAAAGAGCTTTGTGCATTGTCTCATGTAAACCCTCTCTTGGCTCTTTCAGGTATCATTATTATCCCATTTTATAGATACGGAAAAGGAGGGACTGAGAGGTCAAATAACCTGCCCAGCACAACACAGCTGATACATGGCAGGGCCAGGATTCAAACCCTGTAGCTTTGGTTGATACCAAAGCTACATTCTTGACTGAGTTTTCTGGAAGCTTCCAAATGTCTAGGTAGTCCCCCAGTGTCAGGGAGACTGCAGTATGCAGTCTGGGTGGATGATGCAAACCCATTAGTATCCTGGACTATCGTTTAGGTGTTAGGAGCTGGGAGGACGGCTGAGGGTAGCCTCTGATCTAGGTGGGCATGGCTGGGATGGCCAAAGGGGCACTGGGGGCTTCCAGGAGCACTCCTGGCCCAGTGAAGATGGCCTGGGCCTGGGAGGGGTTGGCCAGTGTTCCTTGGGCCCTCACTGACCCCCTGCCAGGCTCTTGAATCCCTTCCTGTTGTCATGACCACGGTCTTCTTGGGAGGCCTGTGTTCAGGCCCTTGGTCTGGACCCCCTGATTCCAAGCTCCCACAGCCAGTTTGGGGCCTACATTTTTAGATCTGACTCAGAGAGCAGCAACCTCTGCAGGATGAACAGCTGCCTTTGTGACGGTCCCAACTCTGCTGCTGCTGTCACTCAGTGAGAAGGCTGGCTCCACCAGCAGTAGGGATCTTGGGCATGTTCTGCAACTTCTCAGAGCTTTGGTTTCTTCATCCAAAAAGTGGGAATATTCACATTTATATCCTGAGTCATTGTGAGAAGTGAGTGAGGTAATAAGTGCAAGGTGATTAGCACATGATAGATATTTCCACACTTAACTTGCTTTGAAGACAATATGATGATGATGATGATAATGATGGTGGTGGTGGTGGCAACAATGACAAAGTATGGGAAGTGTACCCAGCAGGTCCCAATCCATGCTGGATAGACTGTCACTTAATGCTCAGAAGAACAGAGGACAAGACAAGAGCCTGGACATAATGTGGAGCCATCCCAAACTGGAGTGGGGCCCAGTTTGGATCTGGGCTCTGGCTCCTAAGAACTGAATTTGAGCAAGTAACCTAGCCTCTCTGAGCTGATCCACTCAGAAGGTTTACCCGCAGCACGAGCACTAGGCCTTCACTCCCGGGAGAGGGAGCTAGGCCTTCCCAGGGCACTGGGATGTCAGTAGCTCCTGATGGATGGCTGGTCCCCTGGCCGCGGGCAGGGCTGCAGAGGCTGCTGTCAAGGGTGCGCTGGCCTGGCTGGAGCACAGACAAGTTTGGGTGGCCACCTCCCCTCTTTGTTCTTAGGAGTCACTCACCCAGCAACCGCTTCTTTGAACTCAGCTGTCTCATTCCGGCTGCCCATCTGGCCATGAATCCAGCCCTTTCTTTTCAAAGAAAGCCTCCTGTCTGTGAGCAGGTGCCCAGCCCCTGAGGCCAGGACTCCCCCCACCCCCACCCCGCCCCACGCCTGTTACACCCGGCACCTGGGTAAATATGACCTGTCTGCTGGCCTGGCTCTGGGCTGGGCAGCCTGGAGGGAGATGTGTGTCCTGGGCCTCCTGGGCCCCTGGTGGTTTGTGCCAAGCCCTGGGGGGGTCCAAAGGTGATTCAGACCCTCTCTTCCCTGGGGTTGGGTGTGGGGAGTACATCAGAGCAAGGGCAGGACCTTTCAGACAAACCTCGATTAAAATCCTGGTTCTGCTACTTACTAGCGGATGAGGTCGGACAAGACATGTTCTCCTAGTCTCAGTTTCCCCTTCTGTAAGCTGGGTTAACAATATTACCCACTTCAAAGGATGGGTGGGAACATAAAACACACTTGGCACCTGGCCTAGTACATGATAAATACTCAGTGTTTACCAGCCACCATCAGTACGTTGCTCTTCTGGATGGAGAGGCTCCTGGTTTGCAAGGAGATGGAAAAGCACACACAATCCCAGGGCGGCTAGACCAGTGCTTTGGGGGCGCAAGTACTGGATGCAGTGAGAGCACGGGAGAAGGGGCCCCTGGAGCGGCATGGGCATCCAGAAGGTGCTGCCCAGGATGAGGCTTAAGGGAGGAAGAGCTCCAGGAGGGGGAGGGTGAAAGGGGCACAGTCCCGCTCGCAAGCTGCTGACGCGCGGCTGTGCCTCATCTCCCCACACAACAGGCCGTGACAAGTGTCCTGAAAGAGCTGAGGGGACACTGAGGGGCAGTGGTGGGCAAGGGCAGCAGCCCCTTTTGCTTCAGTGATCGGGAAGGGCTTCATGGGAGAAGGAAAATGTGTGATGGATTCTACAACAGCTACTTTTTGAACATGTAGACAGAGGAACACACAAAGAAGATGCAGAGAATGCTGGAGGTGTGGGTGGACGGTGGGTGGGCTCTGGGCTGGGGTCCCTCCAGTGAAGTGTGAGGGGCTAGGGCTGGGGAGGGGCAGGGGCCCCAGGGGCCCCTCGGAGCAGTGGGTGGAAGTCTGGCTCGAGAGGCTCCCTTTATTCATGTCCGGTCGGTCGGGCACAGCCCCTGTGTCAGAGACTCTGAGCCCACGGCTCAGGAGCGACTGAGGAGGAGCGGTCCTTGGGGACTGGCCCCATCTGATTGGCCAGCTCTGCAGCCCAAAGAGGAGGCCCTGTGGGGCTTGGCTCCTGCTGATCTCCCTTTCTGACATCCTGTCACATCCCCACTGCTCACTTTCTGGCCCCTTTCTCCCCAGTCACCAGGCCTCTGCTATCCCTTGGTAGTTCCTCACCCAGGTTTTCCCTTCTCACTGCTCAGCCTCTCTCATCACCCAGGTGCTCAGACCCCCAACTCCCCCAGTAGTTGTCCTCGATTCTGCTCTTTCCCTACCCCTCCACCCAACCCATCAGCAAAGCCTCTACCTCCAAAAACATCCCAAGTTTCACCTCCTCTCTCCCTCTCCTTTGCTGCCATGCTGGTCCAAGCCATCCTCACCTCCTGCCTCAAAAACTGCAGTGATTTCATCTGATCTCCTGGCCACCACTCTTACCCCCTAATGGGTCTTCTCCTCGCTGCAAACCAGAGTGTTCGTGACATCCCTCTTTCTCTACTCAGTAAAATCCAAGCTCCCTCTGGGGCCTGTGAGGGCCTACCTGACCTTCTCCGCCTGGCCCACTTCCCGGATAATCAGTTCCTACCCACTCTCCTGCATGTTGCACTTTAGCCACTTTGGCTTCCTTGTATTTCTTATATACTCCCAAGCACACTCCCGCCGCAGGGCCTTTGCACTTGCTGTTCCTGCTGCCTGAGGCATTTCCCTGAGATACTCTCGTGATTCCCTGCTTCTTATACTTGGATCCCTGCTCCCATGTCACCTCTTCAGAGAGGCCTCCCATGAGCCTCTTAGCCAAAGTGGCCTCCCATCCCTATCTTTCTGTCATCCTGTTTTATTGTCTTGTAGCTCTTATCTATCTGAAATGATCTCAAATGTTTGTTGATGTGTTTATTGTTTGTTTCCCTGCTAGCCTGTGAGGTCAGGAGGGAAGGGGCCAGGCCTGTCTTGTTGATTGCTGGACTTCAGCACTTGGCATGGAGCAGGCTTCATGATAGGAGGACAGTAAATATGTGCTGAGTGATGGATGGATGGGTGCAGACACTCGAGGCCTCGGTGCCTGGGGCTGAGCATGAGGAAAGATGGTGGGGCCTGGGCAGTTGGGACTTAGGCTGGAACATCCTTTTCCTGGTGGCTCCACACACTGGGACTTGGACCTTCCAGCCTCCCAGGCAGCAGGGACTGGGGAAAGAAGTATAGATTATATCCATAGGTCCCTTTTTGGTTTTTTAATTTTTTATTATAGAAACTTTAAAACATCTGCAAAAGTAGAGAGAATGGTATAATCCACACCTGTGTGCTCATCCCGCAGCTTCAACCGTGATCAACTCCTAGCCAATCTTTTTTCATCTATTCTGCACGCCCTCCCTCCCTCCCCAAGGGCCCTTCTTTTGTGTAAAGAGCTTAGCAATACTTCCTGGCCTGTGTTTTTGAGTCCTTGGCTGCTGTCTTCTTCCCAGTCAGAACTAGCTTTCCATGAGGGATTGGCTAAATGTATTCCCATGAAGGTGTCAGTGACTGAGATTTGCATGGTCCCTGGGATGGTACTTTCTATATTTTAAAGGTGGGGTCTGCCCCAGCCAGGCAGAGATGGTCAAGCTGTTCTTGGGCTACCCCTGACCACAGCTGGCTTGGAGCCTGTACCACTCCTCCCTCGTCGGCGCCCTGCAGGGAGTGGACTAAGGACAAGGGAAGGGGCATTCGCCGTGAGCCAGCCCAGACTTGAGCTGGGGATGGTTTGGGGAGAGCCCAGGTATCTCCAGATTCTTTCTTGATGACTTCTGATGGAAAAGTACATTTCAGAGAGAGAGAGAGAGAGAGAGAGAGAGGGAGAAGGGGAGGAAAAGGAAGGGAAGAGAGCAGCCTGTGAATCCCAGGTTGGTGGGGTCGGGCAAGCCCGGCTTTTGAGAAGTGGGCTGGCCCTGGTAATGGCAGTGGCTGGATGGGCCCGTGCACCCCCCACCCCCCTTTCCTTTCCCTTCTGGAAGATGACTCTAGCATTGCTTAAAGTTGGTAAAATTCCATTTCCCTGGAGAGTGCTTTCATTTAGGTTGCATGACTGTCCCACCAAGGTGATTTCATTATTACACAGCGTGGAAAACTCCATTTGGAGAAGACAGTAACTCACAGCAGATTTTGCTCCACATACCAAAAAGTTTTGTAAATTGAGATCTCAAACGACAACTCTTTGCATGACAGTAAAATAAAAATTCCTGCCAGTACTGTGTCAGGACATACCCTGGAATCTGCATTTTAATAAATCAGCCTAGTGCTTTCCAAGCAGGGGCCCTGGACCATATTCCAGAGGTACCGCTATGCTGAGAGGTACAGTGTTATGGCTAAAAGGCAGGGGTTTTTTTTGCTGGAGATCCTGAGTTTGAATCTTGGCCTAGTGACTATGTACTTAATCTTTTTGAACTTTAGTTTTCTTCTTTTTTAAATGGAGATCTAATACCTACATCCTATGGGTTATATAAGATAATACATAAGAGTTCAGCACAGTGCCAGGAACATTGATTGTAAGTGCTTTAGTTCATGTTGGCTGCTAATATTAATACTATTAATTCCCACGGTTCCTCAATGCACATCTGTTCGCTCCCCCAACATACCTCTTTCCCAAGAATACCATCAGCTGGATCTCTGGGTTAAAAAAAAAAAAAAAACCCGATTTGAAGCATTTACCAATTCCTGTGGTGTAAATACTCCCACCATGGCCAATTTAAAGTCCATAGTGTGACGATATTGGCCGTAGAGTTGGGAGGAGGCATGCACAATTGGCTGGTACGTGCTGGTGCACACTGGCTCGGTGCACCTCCCTTAGGTCCCTCTGCACCGTGGGATCCTGAGACCGCTGTCCTCACCTCAGATGGGGCTGGTAAGTGTGAAGGGCTGAGCAGAGTCTGATGTAATTGCTACCTCCTGCTGCAATGGGCAGCTGGGTTTTGCAGTTTCGCTCTGTGTGTGTACTCATAGCTAATGCAGGAAATGGGAATTGTGGCCTCAAATTACTGTCACTGGGAACCCAGAGCAGACATGATGTTCAAAGGGCAGAGATGGCTCCAGTGAACTAATATTTACCATTTGCCATGGACCGCATGAAAGGGTATGGGGCCTCTGAAGCCGCTGCTTTCTCCTTTGCTGGTTCTGGTTTCGTTTTGCTTTGTTTTGATCACTGAGAAAAGCAGGCTGATGTTATGAAACAAGCGTGGATCTTGGAGCCAGACTGTCTGGGATCAAATCTCAGTACTGCCATGTCACAGTTGTATGTGGCCAGTTAGCCAACCTCTGAGTGCTCAGTTTGCTCCTCTGTAAAGTGGGCGTATTCGTGACTGCATTGCAGAGTGTTGTGAGAAGTAGTTGTGACGTGTGTCTTGTGCCTAGGATAAGGCCTGGCAGAGAAAAGCAGCTCAGTGAATGGGAGCTAAGTTCCGGCTATTCCTGGGAGGAAGGTGCTGCCCAGCGGCCTTTCTGAAGCTATTCTTTATCTGAGAGTTTAGAAGCTGGCTGAGAATCCATTCTCATTTGTGTGGGGGAGAAGGGTAGACAGTTTTCTCAATGGCAAGCTTCAAACATTTCCTTTTTTCCTCAAAGTGATCTTTTCTGCACTAAGAAATATCAAGCTATTTCCTACTAACCCATCATGTGAAAGAAGCTGGGTGGAGTTTTTTCCGCCAAATTGGGAGGATATCTTTGTAATACTTACATAAAATACAAGGTAAATGGCTACACGCCACTTAGAGGCTTGGCCCTAAAATATGAAAGGCTCAAAGATGGTGGAGCCACAGAGTGGAAGGAGCCTGGATTCCTGAGTTTCAGCTTGAGGAGAGCAACACAGGGGAGCAGACCAACCAGGAGTATCCATTGTGGACTCTCAGTGAATGAGAAATCAGCCTTTTCTGTGTTAAGCCATTGAGAGTTGAGATATTTCTGTCACAGCAACTAGCATTAGCCAGCCCTGACTAATAGCAATCGTAGAAGCAAAACTTGCTCTGAGAAGCCTGGGAGGCACTCAAAGAGGTGGTCAGGTATAGTCCAAGTAGCTAAACTGAGAGACAAGACGAGATCCTACGTTACTCCATCATCTTAGACATACAGCAGCAGTAAGGAGACCTGAACAGAGAAGACAACTGGCAGATTCAAACAGGAGCCCCAAGGTGAAGGGCACAGACACGTGCTGTACATGGCAGATGGTTTCACGTGGACAACTCTGTGTGTCCACGTTCAGATTCATTTACTTGAATCCAGTGAATGTTTCCCCCAGGCTACACCAGGCAGACCAGCTAGGTCAGAATAAAGCACAAAGATCTCTTTGTCGTCCTCAGTCCTCTCCTACTCTTCAGTCCGGGGGGGACGAAAGTGGCTGACGTGAGGCTCACAGGCAGTGGATGATACTCAGCTCTGTGTGGATTCTGTGTGTCCCTAGCCGGTGGGAGAATCGCGACCCTCTCCAGGGTCAGCCGCACAGGTTCCTGCGGCCTCCTGTGTGGGTGTGAACCAACCGTGCAGGTGGGATTCTCAGGAACGCCTGTGACCTGCTTCTTCATGCTGTTTGGCAGGAGGGGAGGGATGCATCCGTGCTAAAGGCCCCTATAAAGAGTTTTCCTGAGGAGCCTGGGAGGCTTCCCAGCATCTCCTTTCTCTCACCAATCCTCCTCATTCACTTCAGCTCTCTCCCTTCCTATGGGCCCCAGAACATACAGGATCTGCTTAGACACAAAAAACAGAGGCCTACTTTCAAATTGCTACTGGCCCCACAAAACTCTTCCCAGCCTATTAGAATTGGTCCATCCTTTTGTGTCCTCTCCTCAGCGTCTGGACTGTAGTCTTCAGTTACCTGGAGTTGGTCAAGGGGTAGGTATAGCTCAGCGGTAGAGTGTGTGCTTAGCATGCACGGGGTCCTGGATTCATCCCCAGTAGTTCAATTGAAAAAAAAGAATGCAATTGTCTCCTGGATCCTTCTGCACAGTTTATTCAGTGCTAAGCCCTGGTTTGTCTCCTATAGCAGATTTCTGCATGGATCCCTCTGCCTAACTTCCATTCCTGCCAACTCCAGGGACCTCAAGCTTTCTCACCTGGACTGTTGCAGCCACCACCTCGTGGGCCCTCTGCTCCTAGTATCCCCCTCCCACCTCTTCCCACCCAGGCTTCCTGCAGGCTGTGCTCTTCATCGTCCCCCAGAAGCACTCTCTCAGCTTCTCACAAGTCTGCTGGAAAACTTTCCACAACTTTGTTGGCCGTGACCCTGAATTGTCGATGATTTTCTGACGGAATCAGAGCATCCTTTGTTCCAAAGTTTTCTCATTGTTTTCTTTCCATGGGATTGTAGAAAACATCTCCCGCCAGGCACACCCTACTGTTTTTGTGAAAATTATAGGCTGCAAATAACTGCTTAAGTCAACTACCAGACGAGGTACTCTCTTCAGAGGGAAAATTCCAGCTGTTGAACAAGTTTGTGGGCTTTATTTTTGGAGTAAAGAGTTCATCAAGTGAAGAAGAGAATTTTCCAGGTGCCCCAGCTCCATTCTTATTGTAAAGTGCACGTGTCTGATTGGGCTACTTCTTTCAAGGGCAAATTTATGACCCCGGTACATTTCAGCCACTCTTTCTGCTGACTTCCTTGGGCCCTTTCTGCAGCCTGACAGTGGACCCTGTCAAGAACACAGAGAGAGGAACAAAGATGAGAGAGGAGAGGGGCCTGAAGAAGGGCCACCCCTCCACTCCACTTGTCCTGAGTCTGATGAGTTCCCTGCCTCAGACCCCATGAGTTGCTGCTTTGCCCTGAGGATAATTTCTGGCTTAAGCCTGTTTGTTCTCTGAATCCAAACAGTCTCAACAGACCCCCACAAAGACCAGCTTCCTCCCGTGGACACTTGGAGGAGAAAAGGGTGCCCAGAAGAAGGTGCCCAAGATCTGTGTTCAGTCCATGCCAGCTTCATGCCCCTGGGGCTGCTGCCTTTCCTCAGAGCATTTGGGACACTGCTGAGGAGCCTAGGAAGCATATGCACCTGCCCCGTCCTCCAGACCTCACCTCCCTCAAGTGCCCCTGCCCCTCACTCTGTCCTGTAGATGCATCGCCCTCCTCAGGGGCCCCGAGTCAGGGAGGCCCCGTATTCTAGACCTTGGCCAGTGTCAGGCAGCCCCCTCAAAACTTATCCATCCTGTGTTCCTCTCCCCCAAATCTTGCAGTTAGCTGATTGGATAAACTGAGTTATATTTGGGGTTTAATGAACAGTAATCACTCAGCATTGCCTCATACCTTGCTTTTCAAAATGGGGCCACACACTGGCAGCAGGAGCTGCCCTCAAGAGCTTGTTAGAAATGCAGAATCTTAGGTTCACCCCAGGTCTCCTGAATCAGACTCTCCAGTTCAAGATCCCCAGGTGATTCTAATACACAGTAAACTCTGAGAAGCAGTGAGACTTAATAGACGTTTTGCGCCTTTCAGCAGGTTAATTTTAATGTGAGACACTGCATGTTAATGATGCCAGGGGCTTGGCGTTTTCACGCTTTTAACAAAGCTTTTTTTTACAAACATGAGCTTCTATGCTTCTCAGAGCAGTTAGACTAGGAGTTCCCGGAGGCACCAGGGGTCCCTGTGGATCTCTCTTGGCAGTCCCCCTCAGGCCTAGCATGTGACCCCAGTCTAAATGGTAGCTGAACAAATGAATAAATATAGAGGTCCCCGAGGGAGAGGACAGCAGACATTATCTCCATTTTGCATGTAAGGAAACTAAGGCTCAAACAGGTTGAGATTCACTCTAGTTCAGTTCGTAAGTGTCAGAACTGAAACTGCATCACTAACTTCTAACTTCCCATCTCCAAGTGATGGAGGCTTTTTGATGCTCTGTTTCTGTTGTGTGGTCCCCTGCTCCCCATCATAGCTGTGGAGTCTGTGTGGAATGGCCTTCCTGCTCTGAGGCTGGGTGGGCAGAGAACCCCATGGCACTCTGCAGAGCCCACCCAAGCATCCATCCTGGCTACCTGCCGAAGGCTGTGTCCATGGTGTGCGCCCTCAGCACCCAGGTGGCCAGCTGTGGGAGACCATAGTGGAAGCAGTTCCAGGAAGAGGAACTCCCTCGCTGTGCATCTCCCTTGCCCCTCCGGCAGGAGTACAAATGAGGCTTATTGAGAATATTTTCAGGGCTATAAAGCTGTTAAGTTGAAATCATCCACTGGGCACCCCTTGCCCGAGGGCACTGGGCTCTGGCCATCCATGTGGAGTGGGTTAGGTGTGGCCTGGTGCAGAGTGGTACATATTCACTTGCTTGCAGGCCATCTCGATGAGACCCTGGGGCACAGTGAATAGTCAGGCAGAAGTGGCGAAACCCCGGCCCACAGGCATGTACCAAGTTTCCCACGGGAACTATTGCAAAGGATAGAAGCAGAAGGTGGCTTTACTGTTCCATTGATTCCTCCAGCTGCTGTCCTACAAAAGGGGTTCATGGGCAAGGAAGGAGCCAGAGGGTAGATGTCCCTCTTTACCATTTCCCACGGTGACAGCCCATCACCTCATGCCTTCCTGCACTCAATTCTGCTTGTCCTCACAGTGGAAGTCTGCTCCCATCTCTGGCTTGCAATGCAGACCAACTGCAGTGGGGCTGGGTATCATCATCCCTTGTACGCTGTGGCTTAGGGGTCCTGGCTGCTCAAAGCACTGGGCAAAGATAATAACACTGGTGAGAGGTGGCACTCTTTGAGCACTTCCTACATCAGCACCTTCTAAACGCTTCACCTGCATCAAGTCGTCTGATCCCCAGCCTAGCCCAGAGATAGGAAGGCCATGTGATTATCCTCATTTTACAGATGGAAAAAAAGAAGCACAAATGGCAATGGGATTGCTCAAGGTCACACACTGGTGAGTCGAAGACCCCTTTTAATCACGTCTCAGGGTTAGCTAGGGGAAAGCAACATGGCTGGGAGGAAGGAGGGATCCCTGTAGCCCTGTCTGGTGCAGAGTGTCTGTGCCAAGGTGACATGCAAACCACACTCTGCCCAGTGCTCTGGGTTCTGGCCTGGGGTCTAGGGGGTGATGACCCTGGAGAGTTGATGCCAAGGGGCAGGCCAAGGAGTCTGAGCTTTCCCCACGACAAAGGGAGTCCCTGAAGGGGAGAAGGGATCTGACCCATGGTTCAGGAAGGTAAGGGGTGGCATCCCAGAGGCCTGACCAGAGAGGCAAAAGACGGGACGCCTGGAGCTCAGAGAAGAGTATTTCAGCAGTGCAGATAGGAGGAGGGGAAGGCTGAATTGGGACAGAGACGGTGGGGCTGAGCAGACAACCACATCTGAAAGAAATAGCAGGGGTGCAGTAACAGAATGTGGCCTCTGACGCGATGTTGGCAGTGATCCCCCTTCCAGGCCGGGATTTCAATCCAGAATGGGCACTTCTCTGTCTGTGTTGTCTCTCTGTGAACTTGGGGGTCACTACGGCAGGGATGAAGTGGATCGGGGCTGTGTTCAGGTTCCTAGAGTTTGTCCAGCTGTCCCCACCCCAGCCAGGGTGGCACAGCTCTTCCTGAAGCCTAATGGGGGTGTGTGTGTGACTGGGGATGGCTCCCATCGACTTTGGTGGCCTTTTCAACCCCACCTCCCCACTCCTCCCACCCTCCCCAACGTGGCCTGAGCACTGTCCCTTCCTGGGCTGATCCAGATGCTGCAGTGCAGCTCCTGGGTGGGCTGCTGCCCAGGAGTGCGTTGGGAGGCTGTGACTGGTGGAGCTGACCTCACCTCTTCAGGACTCTCTCTGAAGCCCCAGGAGATGGATGAAAGGTTTGGATACGAAAGAGTTGGCATTAAACTGTGCTTGTAGGAAAAAACAAATTCCTTAAATTACTAATCCATTCGTTCTGTGCTAATGCCTCCTGAAAGAAAACTTTCAACTTGGGTAACACAGCCTTTTCGCTCTTGGAATCACTTGTACCTATAATTAGGAAGCTGTGCCTCATTAAAGCCATTGCCCTGGATTAGAAAGCTGCAAGGCCTGGCTTGATCAGAATGTAGCTTTCTGGGGCTAAACTCAGGTTCATGTGCCCTTGCCCTCGTTCAGTCCTGTTTCCCTGGGCCTCGAGGCTCCCGCTTTGTATTTCCTGGCTTTTACTTGGATCAAGTTGATGCTTGTCGAGTTTTATTCTTTAATTCCTCGCACCATTAACTGTGTCTGTTCCCCCAGAAACACAGTTTCCAAGAGTCTGTTTTCCAAGCCTCTGTGGAGGTTGTAGCTTGGACCCCCTTAAACCTGGTGGTGTGTTTCCACCTTGAAACATAACTCTTAGTGTTGAGAAGACATTTCCGTGGAGTGTTCCTCCAGACCTCAAGATGGAGGCTGCTTCCTGTAGGGAAAACTGACCTCCAGTCTTGCCTAGCTCCCAGCTCCAGGATGTCCATTAGGGTCCTCATCAGATAGAGAAGCAGGACTGAGCACAATCACTGAGAAAACTGGGAGCAAGCTGCTCCCCACCAGGCCCCACCATGCACATGGGTGACATACTGGCTTAGGCAGCTAGGTTTTTGATGAGCACCTTTATATGGGCCTGCAGGTAGGTGGTGGTCTGGGTTTCAAGAAGAAGATGAGCTTATTCCTGACCTAAGCATCCCCAGAGTCCTCTGGACAGACACAGAGGGTAGATGGAATTCCCCAGAGGGACCATTCTCTGATCTCATTGGTCATCATTTCTTGACACCTTAGTCTGAACGGGCCTGCTACTTCCTGAGGAGTGCTGCATCATAGAGCTCTGTCATGTAGATGGTTGGCTTTGTTTCCTCTTCAAGAGGTTTCAGGCATCTGCAAGAGGAATCATGTCCTACAAGGAGTCCTTCCTGATACTGTGATAGAAAAGGAGTCCCTGATTGTGTCCGTGTAAAAGGTTAATAAGGGAGAGTACATAGGTCTGAAACCTTAAAAGCATGGGATTTAGGTTGTGGAAAGCTCTGGATTAGGAAGAAGGCCTTTGAGACCATTTGCCCTGAGCTCCTGCCAGCATAGCCATCCCACAGCAGCAGTGTTTCTCAGCCTGTTTAGACATTTTCTCCCTAATTGCTGCCTTCCGTGAAATTTCAATACCACAGGTATACCATATATCTGTTTGTGTACTATAGCCGTTCGGAGAGCCACAGCCATTATAATAGCTAAGACTTTTTGTCCCCCAAGAACCAATTTCTGTCCTGTTGATATGTATCACTCTCATTGAGAAGGTTTGCTCTGTAGCATATCCAGGAGCAGTAGCTATGCAGCGTCTGCTTGGGAGTCACAAGTATCGGGGAGCTCACTACCTGATTCCTTCTCAGGGTGGCCTTGGAATACGACTCAGGAAAAGGGAGAACCACTGATACACACAACTCTGGATGAATCTCCAGGGAATTATGCCACATGAAAAAAGTTTCAAAATTATATGATACCATTTATATTATGTTTTTGAAAGATAAAATGTTAAAAATGGAGACCTAAGATTAGCAGTTGCCAAGGGTGAGATGTGGTTTTAAAGGAGCAACAAGAGGGATCCTGTGGCTTTGGAAATGTTGTGTATCTTGGCTGTAGTGGTAGATAAAGTAATCTACACATGTGATAAAACTGCAGTGAGGTGAATACACACACACACACACACACAAGTACAAATTGAAGTAGGGAAATCTGATGACGATCAATGGATTGTATGAGTGTTGGTATCCTGGTTGTGATACTGTGCTATAGTTTTATAAGATGTTACCACTGAGGGAAAAGGGGTGAAGAGCACAGAGGATCTCTCTGTATTTCTGAAAACTGTATGTGAATCTACAATTATCTCAAACTACAACGTTTAATTTAAAAAATAGCTAACTTTGAAAATAGGAATTAAATAAATTAAAGAGCCTATGTTTTCATTTTATAAATCTAGGATTTGTTTTTCCCTTTGGGATTTTCTTAGGGCCCATATCTTATTGTCAGAGACAGTCAGATTGACTTAAAAGTTGTGTAAATGAGCCCCCTTGTGTACCACAGGCAGCAAGGGTGCGTGCCCAGTGTCCGGGTTGGGGAGGTGCTGGGACAGGGGGCTGTTCAGATGTGCAGGAGAAGCAGGATGAGTGGAAACCTGGCTTCCCTCCCTCCCCAAGGAGCCCCAGGGGAAGGGATGGGGAGAGGTAATGGAGGACAGAGAATGCTCCCATATTTCCCCTGGGGATTCTCCTTCAAAGGCACAGCAGGGCCAGGAAGGAAAAGCTGCTACATGAAGAAGGATCACGGCAGAGGCTGAGAGCACGCCGAACCTTCAGTCAGAAACTGCTAGACCTGCTCAGTAGTGTAGGAAGGGGCTTGGGCAGCCCAGAGCCAGTCTCTGTGGCTCGCACTTACCCTGCCCCTCCCCGTTCTCACATGGCAGAGACCAGCACCACTTCTGCACCAGCTCGGAGGTCAGGGGAGGCTCTTTCTAGCCTGGAGCAGAGCTTGGCTGTAGCCCATCCAGAAAGGATTTTTTTTTGGAACCAAAGTCTGAAGGGGCTCATAGATCAATTGGATCAGCAGCGCCCCCCAAATCATTTATTTTGAAAACTGCATGTAATTCATTTCATAATTTTAGCTGGCTGAGGCTGCACAATGCAGTAGCCCAGAGTCCACACACACATATACACCCTCCCCAGCTGCCCTACTCCAACAGTGGGTCCTCTGATCTCCTGCAGACAAGGCTCACAGAGATGAGAGAACTTGCCCAAGGTCCCAGCACTGGCTGTGCTGACACTGAAACCCAAGTGTGTCCAACTCCAGAGCCGAGCTCTACACAACATGGCCATCTACTTCCTATTCACAGGTCCCACTCTGCAGGGCCTCTTCACACCCCTCTCTGTACCCCCATGAAGTGAGGGAGGTGGGGATTACAATCTCCTCAATAGATGGGAGCCCAGATCCTGGAAGGTGACATGTTCAGAGACCCCCTGAAGTTGGCAGCAGAGCTATTCATCTGATGCCAACTTCAGTGTCTTTTCACCTAAAATGTGAGACCCCTTCCTTGTCTTGGACAAGGAACCCTTGTACAACTGAGGACCCCTTTACAGAGGAGGAAGGTGGCTCTTCATGGGAATTGATGTCCTTGTGACTCCAGTATTTGCTGTTGCTGGTCTAAATGATGAGAGTTTCCTCAGATGGTTTGAGGCCCAGAGAAAGTTTCATAATGCCTTTGGTACCAGTAGCTGTCTGCCCCTGCATAGCCCAGCCCTGGCACTGATTGCCCCCCATAGTCCATGGCACAGAGATGCTAGGGTCAGGCAAGAAGGGAAAAGAGAAACAATCCTCAAAACCACTGGACTCACACCAACAAAAATGGGGAGTGGAGCAGGAGGTGGTATAGGTAGGGATGGAACAAGATACTTTCTGGGGCTCTCCTGGCAGTGGGAGGGGTGGAGTCAGGTTCTGGCTCCACCTCTGACACTGATCCACACGTCCTCTGGGCATTTTGGGGTACATCAGGGTGCAAGTGCTACCCTGAGGCGTGCTCTCAGGGGCAGGTAGCAGAGGGGCACCTAGCCAAGGGCTCTGAGCTCCCGTGCCCATCTCAGTCAGCATCGTTTCACCTCTGTCTGATTACACGTGGGGCCCCACCTAAAATTACTGTCGAGAGGGTTCCACAGCTAAAGCTGGTTGAAAGCCACCCACTAGATGGTATGAGTGCTGCACAAGGGGGACAGATCCCTGCTCTCTAGAACTGAATGTAAGAGCCAGAAGAAATAAGTTAAGAAGTGGGGACTGTTCCTGCAGGAGGAAGAGACTTCTAAAGGGGGTGTGGGTCAGGGAAAGGGAAAGGAGGCAGCAGAGAACTACTGTGTGTCCACAGAGGCTGCTGACAGCCTTGCTCACTGACTGGGCTCATGCCAAAACTCTGGGAAGATGACCTGAACTTCCTCTTCGATTATTATAAGATGTGCTCTGGTGACAACGTGTTGCTGAAAACCAAGAATGACCAGCAGAGAGGGCCTGCAGCCCAGGTATGTGGGGCTTCTCCCAGCCCACTCCACGGCCACCTGGGCAAAGTTCAGTCTGCATTCTGCAGGGCTCCAGATGCCGTGTTGGAGGGAAATGGTCCAGTTTGGTTTTGCCTTTGTTGTGAACCATTGCAGGAGACCTAGAGCAGAGCAGAAGTTTGAAATCAGTTCTCTTCTGAAGCTCTGGGCAAGCATGTTAATTGAGCAGACAGGGATCAGGAATCCAGTTTTCTCTTTAAAATTTCTAACAGTTCTCATTCATGTTTACTTGACTTGAAAATAGCACCCTGTCAGGCTGGGTCTGTCTGTCTGTTGGCCGGTCCACCTGAAGTTCCATCCTGCCTGTCCCCAAGCTTCTCTTGCTATTAATAGCAGTTGGTACCCTCTGGGCAGTTTGACCGTGTAAACTGGCCATCTGAGGGATCTGTCGGTGGGTGTGTGAGCACAGAGGGAATTTTATTTCCTTCCTCTTTATGAGTACTTGGCTGTTCCTCCACATTTATCGGTAAGGCAGATAGTCAGGAAAACACAGTGTGGGTTTGAATCACACAGTCATTTACAAGAACATGTGGCCTTTGACCTCGGGGGAGTTACTTGGTTCTTTGGAGTCTGTTTCCTCACCTGGAAGTGTTAGGGTTTATGGACTGCCTGGGAGAGGCCGAAGGAGCTTAGAGCCTGAGCCCCATCACAGTTCAGTTAAAATATGGCCTGGCTGGGTCCCAGGGAGCAGAGCACAAGGCTGGCATCCCAGGGCACCTTCCGAGCTCCCTGACTGTCAGGACAATGATGGGGGTCAATGCTGTTGTTCAGGCACAAATGATTATTGCAGGCACTGCGTCTCTCTGCCCTGGCTGCCCACAGGGGTTCACCCCAGACAGGGCTGGAGCACAGGGACCTTAAATGACCCCTTTGCTCACTGCACAACATCTGCTTCTCTCTTGAGAGGGCTTCATGGCTGGGTGTCTTCTGGCTGGTGAAGTAGCTGGCCCTCATGGGCCTCTACCCTAGGGCTCAAGGTTTCTTGATTCACAGGCTCCTTGCAGGCATGTGTCTTCATGGTCTGGCTCCCCTCATGCTTTCCCTTTGCCCCTTATGTCTCTTTAAACTCCCCATGGTGCCAAATGGCTTGTCGATTAAGCCCAACAATGTTTTCTCATTGACCAGTCAATTGGCTATTCTTTCAGCTATTGTAAATTTGCAAAAATCCCTCTTCAACAGGTCCTATTGTGGCTGGAGCCATTTTGAATGGTAGCAAGTGGGAGAGATGGAGTATCAGAGAGAGAGAGAGAATAAAGGACGGGGACAGCTCCAAGGAGAGCGCCAGGGACCCCTGAAGTATACATATGCTCTTGGCGCGCTCTGTCTCTCTCTCTCTTACTCAAAAAATGGCACAAACCACAATGTAACAACCGTAACAGAAATGTTGCTTTAATCACTCCTAATCCCATCAGTCAAGCAAATCAACTGTTTTTAATTTTCTCTTCCAGTGCTTGTGCATAGCAGACATTTTTCTAAACAGCTCTAATCGGAAAACAATTTTGCATTCTGTGTTTCCCGTTCTCTGCTAAGCCTGGCCTCACATTGCTACACAGTCTTCACGGGTATCATTTTTAACAGCACACTAAATTGTGGCTTCTGGGATTTCCTTACCATCCCTGTAAATGGCCATCACATCATGACTGCTAAGAGCCAGAATAGCTGGGAAATAAGCATCTAGGTTATTCTATAATTTCTCAGTGTTTTTGAAGTCTAGAAATATCTGGTCTTAAATGCTTCTTTGGGAAGCACATTACTGTTTTATGCCTGGAGCTCTTCTCTATGCCTCATATGTAAATAAATTTTACATTTTCCAGAGCAGCTCAAGCCCAGACTCCTTGCACACACTCCTTTCTTCAAGAGCACAACTGTAGATCATCCTTTCACGGTGGTTTTTTTTCAGTGCAAATTCATCATCCTCACCGTCTCCTCCATCATCATCATCTTCTTCTCACCAAAAGCTGCCATTATTGAGCATTTACCGTGTGCCAGGCACTGTATGTTTGCATCCTTATTTGGTTTAATCCCATCAGCTGCTGCTGCTTTTATCTCAGTTACAGATGAGCACACTGAAGGTCAGGATGCTGATGCGGCTTGTCCAAAGTCTAATCGCTCTCAAGTGTCAGAGGCTTCGTCCAGCCCCACAGCCCCGGGGGGTCATCCCTCCAGGGTGAGTGGGACTTTGCACCAACCAGCTCTTCACATGAATGTCTTTCATCCAGGGCAGAGTTTGGTCTAGAGCTCCTAAGGTGGGCTGCTGGGCCCAGGGAACCTGCTGTCTTAGTCCATTCGGTCTACTATAACATAATACCACACACTTGTGGCTTCCAAACAACAGAAATTTATTTCTCACTTATGAAGGCTGAAAAGTCCACGATCATGGCATTGACAGATTCGATGTCTGATGAGGGTCGGTTTTGCTGTAACATCAGATGGCAGAAGGGCAAGGGAGCTCTCTAAGATCCCTTTTATAAGGGCACTAATCCCATCCTGAGGGCTCCACCCTCATGACCTCATCACCCCCAAAGATCCCACCTCCTGATACCATCATTTGGGGAACACCAATATTCAGTCCATAGCACTTACTACAGTGACCTTCTCTCTGGAGAGAAAAGGAGACCTTCCCCCACCCCACAGGAACCCTGGGCAGGGTGGAGTGCCTGGTTAAGATGGGAGCCGAGAGGCCATGTTTCCTTTACAGATATCAAGGCCCAGAGATGGGAAGGGCCTTGCCCAAGGTCAGGGAGTAAGTCATTGGCACAGCTGGTTCCCAGAGGAGCAGGAGCTCCTGACTTGTGTCTGGGGCTCTGATCCTCCTCAATGGAAAGTGATTTCAATAGACTACGTCTGAAACCAAAGGAGAGGCTTTAGAATTATCCAAACACTCTGTTCTTGGAACAGGTAGGTGCTGTCACTTAGACGGTGCAAGGCAGGAACAGGAGAGAAGGCAGTGCCTGGACCCAGCCTGGAAACAAATAGCATCAACTCAGATATGTCAGAAACACAATCCTGACTTGACTTGTCAGACTTAGCACAAAAGCTCCTACCAAAGGGATTGCCAAAAAGGTGGGGCTCTTTGCTCTTTTGAGTCTCCTGCAGGCAGCAACCCCCCGCTGAGAGGGACCTTTATTATGACCACAGCCTTTCCTGGGCAGAATTAAAGCTGCTACAGGAAAAGAGATGGCTTCATTCACTGATTCTTTCAAGAGATATTTATCAAACCTCTCTGTGCCAGGTCATGGGGATAACGAGGGAAGAAGAGAGTCCAACTCTCTGTCTTTATGGAACATCCTCTTTGCTGGGGATAATAAACTAGTAAACAAGATACTTCCTGAAAAAAAAGTGCTTCAGAGGTGAAGGGAGGTGTGCGGGGGACAGTGGGTAGAGGTGGGTCAGGAAACCTACTTGAAGGGAGATGTCAGGGATGGCCGGCCCTCCTGAGGAAGAGGCAGGTCTGCTGAGACCCAGCAGAATCGGCTCAGATCTAGAGAGCAGAGCACTCAGGCAGGGGAAACAGCCAGCACAAAGGCCCTAAGGTGGGAAACCCTGGGTGAGTTGGAGGAACAGAAAGAAGGCCAAGGGGGAGAGGTTATTTTAGGTTCGACATTAGTGCCAGGGTTCCTTGCACCACTCACGTCGCCTGCCTCCCCTCCCTCAGTCATCCCCCTAGGCTGTGTTCCTCCTTTGTCTCTAAGTCTCTTCTGTTGTCCCCTCCTGGGCTCTGTGTGCACACTGTGGGGAGCAGTGTGGCTGGGGCACTAGTGCAGACAGGAGCCCTTCTTGATGCAGTGCTCCCTTCTCGTTCTCAGTTCCCTTAACTTGATGCCTTGTGTCCAACTCTGATAGCTGCCTCCTCATTAGAGGCAGTGAACAGATCAAAGCAGCATTTCCTGGACTTTGTAAAGTAATAAGTCATACTATGTTTACCTATTGGTTACTAGGCGTAGTGCTAGGGTTTGCAGAAATTCTGCCTGGGGTTATTTAATTGGAGAAAGCTGCTCTTGGTAAGGACTCAGCTCAGCAGCCATCAGCTCCTGGAGAGATGGCCCTGAACAGTGCCTACTCATTTGTTGGTTCCTGATAGACACCAACTGACTCCCAAATCTTGCTCCCTGTAGACATGGCTGACACAGGTGTGCACTTCCCTGAGGCTCTGCTGCTGGGGTCTGGGCCTGTCTGGACAGTGGTGCCCGGCGGTCTCTGCTCCGTGGCTTAGCACTGACTGGGGAAAGCCCCTGTCATACAGTCTCCTCTCCTCCTAAGGCTGCAGACACAGCCCTGGGAGGGAATGCCCTTGGGGGCTCCTAGGAGACATGGCCCTGACTCTGTGGTGCCACCTCGACAATGAGGCACTCCCAGGCATACACAGTACCCCACGGGATGCAGGGTCTTTAATGAAGCCCACAGGTCACAGGCACATGTTTGCCAGTTTCTGGGGATAACCTCATCTCTGTCATTCTTATTCTAATAGAACTTTTTGTTTCAAGATCATTGTAGATCCACATGCAGTTGTGAGAAATAGTATAGGGAGATCCCACATACCCTTTATCCAGCTTCCTCCAATGGTAACGTCTTGCAAAACTCTAGTACAATATCACAACCAGAATAGTGACCTTGTTAGTCATATGATAGACATAGGGATCCCCGTGGTCCCCATAAGGATTCCTTATGTTGCCCCTTAACAGCCACACCCACTTCCCTGTGCCTTCACCCCGCTTTAACTATTTGCAACCATTAAACTGACCTCCATTTCTGTAATTTTGTCATTTCGAGAGTATTATATAAATGGACTCACACAGAATGTACCTTTTGGAATTGGCTTTCCCCACTCAGCGGATTCTCTGGAGAGTCATGGTTGTTGTGTGTATCAACAGTTCCTTTTTATTGTTGGCTAGTAGCCAAGGTATGGATGGGCCACTGGCTGCTTAACTTTTCACCCATTGGAGGACGTCTGGGTTGTTTCCAGTTTGGGGCTACTATGACTAAAGCTACTATATACATTCGTGTACAGATTTTGGTGTGAACCTGAGTCTTCATTTCTCTAGGATGAATGCCCAGGTGTGTGATTGCTGGATTCTATGGTAGTTAGTTGAATGTTTAGTTTTTTTAAGAAACTGTTTTCTCCAGTGACTGTCCTATTTTACATTCTCACCAGCGATGTATGAGTGATTGTTTCTGTATATTTTCTCCAGCATTTGATGTTGTCACTCATTTTTATTCAAGGCATTTCGATAGGTGCATAGTGATATCTCATTGTGGTTTTAATTTGTTTCCCTAATGGCTAGTGATGTTGAACATCTTTTCATGCGTGTATTGCCCATCTGTATTCCCTATTTGGTGAAGTGTCTTTTCTTGTCTTTTGTCCATATTCTAATTGGGTTGTTTGGGTTTTTCACTGTTCAGTTTTGCAGGTGATTTCCTTGTAAAGGAAACTAGTCCTTTGTCAGATATGTGGTTTGCAAATACTTTCTCCCACTCTAGCTTTTTAAAAAAATTCTCTTAGCAAGGAGCAAAAGTTTTTAATTTTGATGAAGTCCAGCTTATCAATTGTTCCTTTTATGGACTGTGCTTTTGATATTACACCTAAGAACTCTTTCCTGGCTCCGAAGACTTTCTCCAATTCTTTTTTTCTAACAGTTTTATAGTTTTACATTTACATTTGTGATACATTTTGAGTTAACTTTCATATAAGATGTGAGGCTTAGGTCCAGGTTCATTAATTTTTTGCACACAGATGTCCAGTTGCTCCAGCACCATTTGTTGAAAAGGCTATGCTGCATTGGTTTGCTTTTGCACTTTTGCCAAAAATCAGTTGGGTATATGTATGTGGGTCTATTTGTGGGGTCTCTTCTGTTTCATTGATCTATGTGTGTCTCCACCGATACCACATAGTCCTGATTGCTGTAGGTGCATAATAAGTCTTGAAATCAGGTAGAGCAGTTCTTCTCACTTGATTCTTTTTCAAAAGTTACTTAAACTATGTTAGTTCCTTTTTCTTTCCACATACATTTTAAAATAATCTTACCTATATCTACAAATTATCTTACTAGTGTTTGGATAGGGTGGGGTTCTGTCTCTTTTTTAATGTAACTTTTCTATAGCTAGCATATGTTTTGCTTATTATTTTTAATAAGATGACAGTTTCTAAATTAGCAAAAAGAGAAATGATATCTACAAGTCTACCAAAATATATACATCCTGCATAGACTGTTCCATAACCAGCTATTTTTCAGTTAATATAATTATTTTTCCATGATAATAAGCACATTTGTGTGTTATAATTTTAAGTTGTTTCATAATATTTACCTGTGTGGATACAGCACCATTTATCTAATCAATTCCCCATTGTTGGATACTGAAGAGATTTTTCTTTTTTTATTTTTTATTTACTTTTTCCTGTTATGAACAACACTGTAATAAGTATCTTAAAGCCACATCTCTGAAAATATCTTCAATTTATTTCTTTAGGAAAAACTTCTCTGAGTTAAATACCTGGTATCCTCTAGATGCTCCTGTTTTTCTGACCTTAGATGGAGACCCAGTTCTTGGAACTGAAGGTCATGTTTGGTTATTAGCTCAAAAAGGGACTAAGCATCAGACTGCTTTCTACCTCCAGCTTGCCTACCACCCCAGTTTCATCCTTTTGAAATGCCCCCACCCCCAACTAGACTCAATATTAGATGGGAGACGACCTCAGACAAGAGATCCAAGTTCTCCACAGCTCTCTGTTCTTAACATCTTTGAGGCTCTCCCTGTAATTCAGAGCACTGTGTCCTATTTCTAACCCCAGATGTAAAACAGATGGGAAATGGATCTCGTACTTTGTTCTTAGAAGATTTCCCCTGCACTGCCTGCATTTGCCCAGTGATTCTCTAAAGGTGCTTCTGTCTTTCTGGAAGAGGGTACTCAGGGACTCATAGGCCCTGCTTCCACCTCATTGTCACTTACAAGCCCCTCTCCTCAACCCTGAGTAGCATGTGACTATTAAGAAAATTCTTTCAGGGCTTCTAAGAGTAATAGGATAGTTTTCTGGAATGCTTGTTAAAATTCTTGAATATGTTTAAGGGATTTACATTTTCAAAGAGAGAATGTTTTCTGTTTGATGTTGAGAAATTTCTTTTTTCCCTGTGAATTTAAATAATTTGCTTGATTTGTTGTGGAAAGACCACAGTGTCCTTATGTCCTGGACTGGCATTTGTTAGAATACTTAATGACTGACTGCAGGGAGAACATGTGTGCAAATGGTTTTGAAGTGTTTTCAAACTAACAGCCCATCTGTAAATTGTCAGGTTTAAAGAAAACAGTGTCTTCCATGAATAGAGAAATTTCATTTCTTTGGAGGAACTAGTCACACACAAAAAAATCAGAAATAACACTTTTAAATGATCTTTAATGATGACCCAAAGGATGCCTTCCAGAAGAAATGGAATCAGTCTTCCCCCTTGTGGATAACTAGGAAAGTACCTATTTCCCCCACTAAAAGTTACAGGAAAGAGTTCTGAGGGAGCTATAGTGTATATGATTTTTTCCCTTCTCATTTAAAAGTAGTAAGTACATTTTATGTAAAATTTTTTGTTGAAGTAACAGAACACCTCTGTAATAGCTGATTGGCTTTATGACTGGTATTTTAATACACACACAAAGATAAGTGCAAGGGTTAATGTGAAATATATATATTTATTTATAAAATATCTCTTTCTGTCTGTCACTTTAGAGATCCCGGTCCCACATCCCCAGAGCAATGGCAGCCCTGTTGCCTAAGTCATCCTTGATGTCCCTGGCTAGGTCTTGTAAGCTGAGAGGTTCGGGACGCACCAAGAAGTTGTGGACAAGGAGCCTGGGGACTCACAGGAGGGGTCACAAAAATGATCACTGTCATTTGGTGGAGAGGTCACTCTATTCCAGGCACTATTCTTACCATTTCTGACTGTTCCCTAAATTAATTCTTGTAACAAGCTTATGCTGTTACTCTCCCCGTTGTACAGCTGAGGAATTTGAGACTCCGAGAGGACTTGAGGCAAAATCCCTGCAGGGGATGGGGGACAGGGAAAGCACCAGAGCAGCTGTGGGCATTCGAGGAAGTCTGAGGCCAGGTTCCTGCCTCTGTGAGAGCATGGCCATTCTCTCTGTAACACAGTCTGAGAAAGAGGGACGGAGGAGGTCTGAGGACCTGCTATGAACTGAATTATGTACCCTCGAATTCACATGTTGGACCCCTAAGCCCCAGTACTTCAAAACGCAATCTATTTGGAAATAAGGTCTTTAAAGAGATAATTAAGGCAAAATGAGGTCATTAGGAGGGGCCCTAATCTAATATGGCCAGTGTCCTTAGAAGAGGAGGAGATTAGAACATGGACACACACACAGAGAAACTCATATGAAAACACGGGGAGAAGGGACCCATGTATAAGCCAAGAAGGAGGGCCTCAAAAGAAACCAACCATGCCTTGATCTCAGGCTTGCAGCCTCCAGGACTGCGAGAAAATAAATTTGAGCACTGAAGTCACCCAGCGTGTGGGACTGCGTTACAGCAGCCCTGGCCAACTAAGCCAGCATCTGTGGCCACCGGCAGACTTCTTAGAGGAAGGCTGCCAGCTTGCTTTGTGGGGAGAGAAGGCATAGGGTGCAATGTGCCAGAACTTTTAGGGGCATAGCAAGTCCAGAGTGCCGAGAGGACACTTGCTTAGTGGAGAGAGGCAGCTAGATGGTGAAAGGCCTGGGATGCCAGACCAGAGTTTGGATTTGGTTTCCTAAGTAAGAGGGAGCCACCAAAGGTTTTTGAGCAAGGGAGTGATAGGATATGAATCTTAGAAAGAGAGGTCTGGGAGCTGGGGTTGGCCAGGGAGTGTCTGAGGGCAGGATCAGCTAAAAGAGGCTGCAGTTGTCTGGGCTGAGAGTTTTCTGGTTCTGAATGAGCACGTTGGGGAACAGGTCAGAAGCGGATCCCCGAGCAGAGACAGATCACAGGGCGGCGGGAGGAGGAAAATGCAAAGGGCCATTTTGACCACTAGACACACAAATGTTGTAGAGTTTTTGTTTTTGTTTTTGTTTTCTACCAAAGAAAATCAAGTTGGCAATTGAAATAGCCCACGCTGTAGTTGAGGTCCAGGTTTTGAGTTGACGTCTCCCTGAATGTGGAGTCCCCATGCAGCTCTCTGCACCCTGGGCCTTGACCTCGCTCTGTTCCCTTAGCTGCCTCTGCTTGGGAATTTGTCCCTCACGTGCATTCCCTGGAGGTGCAGGTTTGGTCTGGCTGCAGCTGGGCCCTTTTACCTCCCATCATCATCCTTCTCTGACCACTCTCGTCTTCTCGAATCTCTGCTTTCTCCAAGCCCCCACGTACTCAGCAGTGAAGGGACCACACGTCCCTGGAAATCTGATTTTCAAACCTCCTGCAGGATGGACAGATGGCCTTGTTACACAGATGAGGTGTGAGACACAGGGACGGCTGGTGTCCGTCCTCCTTGAGACTGTAGTCTGTCCAGGCAGAGAGCCCGCTCTCCCTGCAGAGCAGAGGCTAAAGGCATGGGCTCCACAGTCAAGGGCCACACTGATCTCGAGTGAGTATCTCCAGAATGGCATTCCCCATCCCTGCCCCTGGGATTGTGAGGGTTCTCAAGTGCTTCTTTGGCGCAGACTCCTAGCTCCACCCTGGATAAGTCAGTCCCCATCTCTGGGCCAGATCATGTCCTGCTGGCCATGAGTGTGAGGATCAATGAGGGTTCAGGGAGGCCAGGAAGGCCAGTGCCTTGTGAACTGGCAGCAGCCCCTGGAGGTTGGGCCTGGGGAGAGGGATTCTGCTGGACCAAACACTTGAGTTGCTCTGGCTTGCACGGTGAATTAGATGCATTTTCTCCACGGCTCTGTGCGGGCTGGGATAACTGAGGGCTTGCTCCCAAAACCCCAGAACTCTAGACTTGCACAGCGGCCATGAGGAAGTGGCTCTCTCCAAGTCACCTGAAACATCTTGCAGGTTAAAAAAAAGCTTCAGCCGCATAGAAAGGCCTAAGGGGTTGGCTTTAAACTCTATTTATGGTTTAGGGCAAAGTCTAGCACATGTTATAGAATGAAGAAAGCAACTTGTGATACATGATTCCCTTTACATAAAGTTAGTTGTCATCATCCACACCTACAGATACACACGGACACAGGGGCAGCCTGGAACCCCATTCACTGAACCAGAAGGGACGAAGTGTGGTGTCTGGTCCCACAGCACAAGTGTTCTCACATCTCCTGCATGTTCTTTCTGCATCCCATTACAACCTGTGATACAGATATTTAAGTAGACTCATTTTTCCATTTTTTTAAATTGAAGTATAGTCAGTTTACAATGTTGTGTCAATTTCTGATGTACAGCACAATGTTTCACACATATATTTGTTTTCATATTCTTTTTCATTATAGGTTGCTGCAAGATATTGAATATAGTTCCCTGTGCTATACAGTAGAAACTTGTTGTTTATCTATTTTATATATAATATTATCTGCGAATCTTGAACTCCCAATTTATCCCTTCCCATTCTCTTTCCCTTCTAGCAACCATTTGTTAGTTTTCTATGTCTGTGAGTCTGTTTTGTAAATAAGTTCATGTCTTTTTTTTTTAGATTCCACATATAAATAATATCTTATGGTATTTTTCTTTCTGTTTCTGACTTACTTCACTTAGAATGACATTCTCCAGGTCTATCCATGTTGCAGCAAATGGCATTATTTTATTCTTTTTTATGGATGAGTAGTATTCCATTGTATAAACATACCGTAACTTATTCATCCAGTCGTCTGTCGATGGACATTTAGGTTGTTTCCATATCTTGGCTATTTTAAGTAGTGCTGCTATGAACTTTGGGGTACATGTATATTTTCGAATTAGAGTTCATTCCTGATATATGCCTCGAGTGGGATTGCTGGATCATATGTTAAGTCTATTTTTAGTTTTTTAAAGAATCTCCATACTGTTTTCCGTAATGGCTGCACCAAACTTCATTCCCATCAACAGTGTAGGAGGGTTCCCTTTTCTCCATATCCTCTCTAGCATTTAAGTAGATTCATTTTTTATTGAAAAAAAAAATCTATTCTTCTCCCAAGCAGAAATATCTGTAAAATCATAGTTTTGATGTGATAGTTACAGTTTTCCTAATATACATTTAGTATATTTGCTATTAAAATAAAAACTGTTCCCCTGTGTGTCACCTAAAATCATTTTTCAGTAGCAAAGTGATTAAGCACTTCACCTTCAGAGTCTAGCTGCCTAGATTTGAATTCCAGCTCTGCCGTTTACCACTGGCCATTTATTACTCCATAAATTCTTAACCTCTTTAAACCTCATTTTCTTCTCTTTACATACCCCTGATAGGATTATTAAGTGGAAATAATCAATGAAAAATGAATTACATGGTTTCTGGCATAGAATAACCATGCAGATAAATGTGACTATTAAAAATTGGTTGTAGGGACTTCTGCTTCTAGTCAGTTGAAGTATAACTAGTACTAGATTTGCCCTCCCACTGTGAACAACTAGGAAACTGGATAAAATAGGAAACTATGATTTTAAGACAATGGAAAACAGAAAATGCAAGACAGTGTTTCAGGCGAGAAAGGGAACAAAGAAGATGAGCCCTAAGATCATCCCAGCTTTCTCCTTGAGGACATTTTTAAAATGCAGTAGGAAAGGGGACACTCATTCAGAGCACAGTGGTCTCTCTGAGTAGAGAAGTCAGAGATAGACATCCAAGAAGCATGGGATAACCATAACTTGTTATGATACCATTTGTGTGATTTTAGGGGGAAGGCAAAAACCACAGGGACAGATAACAGATCAGTGGTTAAGTGGGGGTGAGGAGAGGGTTCTCTACAAGAGGCACAGTGAGTGGTGTACTAGAGATACCCGCTCACAGGAACACAGTGTGCACCTCTCTTCCAAGTCCACGTTGAGCAGTGCCAGGTCAGCATCTTGGGGACCAGCCAGGTAGAAGTACTTACACCAGGGAAGTGAGCAAACTCTACCATCAGGGCTTGGTCATGTTATTGGTTTTTGAGACCTGATTTACCAGAACATCACAGGGCAGAAGGGATTTGAGGGGATAACTTTAATCAAAATATAGAATATTTCAGTTATGGTTACATGTTGTCATGTATTTGTCGAAATTCATAGATCTGTACACTCAAAAAGGAGAATTTTACTAACTAAAAAAGAGAGACATATAAAAAACTTGAAATATTTAGAGATTAACATAAATTTATATAAAAATGCAGAGGACCTAGGATACAGATTTGTTTTTATACTTAAAAAATATTTTTTCAAAACAATAAAATTGGCAGACTCCTGTAGTTGATTTTAAGGCATATAGTAAATTTACAGCAATAGTTCTCAACTGAAGGCAGTTTTTGCCTCCCGACCCCAGAGGACATTTGGCAATGTCTGGAGACATTCTTGGTTGTCACAACTCAGGGCATTTAGTGGAAGAAGGCCAGGGATGGTGCTAAACATCCTACAATGTGCAGAATAGCACCCCCAACAAAGAATCATCTGGCTCAAAATGTCAATAGTGCCAAGATTGAGAACTCCAATGACAGTAATCAAGGCAGTATGGTATGAGCCAATAAAACAGAACGCAGAGTCCAGGATGTATAGATCCACATGTATAGGACTGAGTTTTGACAAAGGTGCCAAAGAATTTCAACAGGGGAAAGGAAAGTCTTTTCAACCAACAGTGTTGGCATAATGGATATCCAAATGGAAAAATAAATCTTGGTCCTCACCTCCAGTCATCAGTTAACTCAAAGGAATCATAGACCTAAATATAAAAGCTAAAGCTATTGAACTTCCAGAAGAAAACAAAGAAAGAAATTGTCACAATCTTGGGACAGGCAAAGATTTCTTAGGCAGGATACCAAAAGCACAAACGAAAAAAAAATGGATTTCATCAAATTAAAAAACTTCTCTTCCCTAGAAAGACATTATTAAAAAAAATGAAAAGGCCAGGCACAGCTTGGTCAGAAATATTCACAATGCATATTTCTGACCAAAGACTTGTATCCAGCATGTATAAAAGCTCTTACAATATAACAAGACAACCTGACAGAAAATGTTTTGAAAAGGAGGTCCCTGTGCCAGCATGATAGCATAAGCTCACTTATATAGTTCATTCCTCCCATTGATTATAACTAAAAACTCTGAACAAAATACAAAAACCAACTAGCTGAAAACACAAAAAGTAGACAAAGCAGATTGTGGAGCAGAGTCAAAACGTGGGCGCGTGATTCATGTAGGGGTAGCACTACCAGGTTCATTTGTTTTCTCCCTCCTCCCCCACCCCTGCTTGGCCCAGCGGGCCAGCTCTGCTAGCACAATAGCAAAGCAGCAGTGGCAGAAGGGGGACCCCTCAAGGACAGAGAATGTGGGGCTAATCCAGGAGGAGACAGAGCCAGAAAAAAAGTTCATTAATTCTTTGAATCTGCAGACAAGTCTCAGCCTAACCCCTGAGTGACATATGAGTGGGACAGACCCAAACCAGCACAGCCACACTTTGAGAACCAACTCAGATTTAAACCATGTGCATAAATACTTTTTAAAGGAGTTTTGTGATTTGGGGCACCCATCTTTTTAGCTTAATCAGTAAACCCAAGCTCAGGACAGACTCAAACCACCAGCACAACACAGCAAAGTCTTAGAGAACTGAACTTAGATTTGACCCACTGCATACAGAAGGTAAGACAGAACTTGCAGTGAACCTAACCGAGTTGACTGCCTTCTAAAACAAAACATCAACTGCTCCCCGAGGATTATATACAGGACCCAAGTTTGTACAATGTAATATTCACAATGTCTGGGACAATTCAAAACTACCCAGCATACAAAGATCCAGAAAAATGTGCCCAGTTCTCAAGGGAAAAGACAATAGCTGGCGGCCCCAAGGTGACCATGTGCTGGAATTATCAAAGACTTCAAAGAGGCCGTTAACAAACCACATTCGGAATGAACAAAAGGACAGAGGTTCTCAACAGAGAAATAAAAACTATGAAAAAGAACCAGATGGAAATGTTAGAACTGAAAAATATATAATGTGAAATTACAAAGTTCACTGGATGATTTCAATAGCAGATTGGTGAAGATGAGAGAAAAAAACCTGCAAACTTGAAGAAATCAGTAAGAATTACACAATCTGAGGAACAGAAAAATAGGGAAAAAATATTTTTAAAAATTATCATGAGTCTTTGGAGTCCTAGACCATGAGGAGAAATAGGCTAGTAAAAAATATTTGAAGAAATAAAGACCTAAAGCTTCCCAAATGTGGTGAAAGACATAAACTGACATATCCAAGAGGCTCTGCAAACCCCTCAAAAGATAAGGATATGTACAGTAATCTATTGTGACAGAGAGCAGATCATAGATGCCTGGGGATGGATTTGGAGGGAGGGACAGATTACAAAAGTGCAGGAGGAAATTTGGGGTTTGATAGAAATATTTGTTAACCTGATTGTGGTGATGGCTTCTCAGGTGTGGACATAAGTGAAAACTTATCAAATTGTACACTTTGAATAGATGCAATTTTTAGTATATTCATGATAACAATAAAGTTGTTAAAATTGGCAGAAGATTCAGACACTTAAAAATGAAGACACATAAATTCACATCATGTGCCTGAAAAGATGTTAAATATCATTAGTAATTAATGCAAATTAAAATTTTAGTTATATACCACAATAGACCCACTTGAACAGTAGAAATTTTAAAATGATGACAAGAATGTGAAGCAGCTAAAACTTTCACACGTTGCTGCTGAGAATGTAAAAATGGTCCAATCACCTTGGAAACAGTTTGGCAATTTTTTATTTAGTTAAACATGCACTTACCATATGATCAAGCTATTGGAATTCGGAGTATTTACCTAAGAGAAATGATGGCTATGCCCACATAAAGCCTTGTACATAACTATTCACAGCAGCTTTAGTTATAATGGAAACAACAGAAATTTCTGTATGCAGGTGAGTGGATAAACACATTGTGTTACATACCATGTGATGTTACACTGCTCAACGACAAAAAGGAGCTAACAGTGTACCACAAACAAGGATGAGTCTAAAAACCAAAACACGAAAAGAATAGAAGCTACACGCCAAGGAACACACGTTGTGTGATTCCATTTATTCTAGAACCAGCAAAATGAATCTGTAGCATCAAAGAGCAAACCAAGGGGGAGGGCATAGCTCAGTGGCAGAGTGTGTGCTTAGCCTGCACAAGGTCCTGGGTTCAATCCCCGGTACCTCCATTAAAAATAAATAAAGAAAAATAAGTAAACCAAATTACCTCCCTGCTCCAAACAAAGCAGATCAGTTGTTGCTTGGGGTTGGGAAGCAGAGAGGATTACTTGGAAAGAGGCATTTCTATATATTAATTTTGGGATTGTTACATGAGTGTGTAGATTGGTGAACCATGTGCTTTATGGTGTAGGTAAATTAGACTTCAATAAATTTGACTTTTTTAAAGATGACTATATAACATAAATTAAAATTATGATAAAACTAAAGAGATCAAGACAATATGGTATTGGTACCAAGAGAGGCAAAGAGAGGGATAGAAAAATAAATTTGAGGAACTGACTTAAGTTTGAAATAGTTAAGAATTTAGAATGTGGTTATACTTTGGCGTTTCAAATCAGGTTGGGGAGAAATAAATTATTCATAAATGATGTTGAGTCAACTGACTAACCATTCAAAATATAAAATAAATTTAGAGCCTTATTTATTACCACTTACAAAAGATAAATTCCACATGAAATAAAGAGTTAAGGCTACTAAAAAAGAAAAGCAAGCTTAAATGGTCCAGAGTACATGGGCTCCAGGGCAGAGAGATGGGGGAGCCCTGCCTGGGCCCAGGGAGCCCGCTGGGCCACACTTTGGCTGGAACCCAGCACCAGGGAAACCTGTGGTTCTAGAGACCCCCAGGCCTTGAGCCCTAAGGCTGAAGACTAGCTCTGAAGCCCTCTTCTCCGGGCTGTCCTAGTGCTGAGACTCAGCTCTCCAACCTGTAATATGGCCTAACAGCGGTGCACTCCCTGACTTGAAAGTCTATAGTGACGGCCATGTGTGGGAATCACCTGGTGGGTATGACGCTAGGAGGTGACAACAGATGCTGGTCTCTTCCCTCTGAGCAGAAGCACCAGACCTGGGAGAGAAGCTTGGGATGCTGGATCCGCGGGAGAAAGTTCGGCACAGTCCGTCCTTGCACGGCTGTCTCACCCCATGCTCACTCCTGACTGGGAAGAACCACAGAGAAGGGGTCGCCGAGACGGAGGGCAGAGACCCGGGTCTCACCTGCAGCTCCGAGGGGACTGAGGCACCCAGGTAAGGAGAGGTCCGGACAGCCCCGGGCAGCAGAATGGATCCTTGGGAACCCTCCTCACCTTGCGCCGGAGGCTCTGGGGGGCTCCATGAGTCTCTGGGCACAAGTTCCTGAGTGAGCTTGCTGGCCCCGTCGTGGAGAACTGATCTGATTCCAGAAGATGTCAGCCTTCCCTTTGTCCACGATTCTCTGGGGGGATCTGGATTAAGCTGAATTAAGAGGCAGGTGATGATCACAGGTGTTGTGTGCTTGGGCAGAAGTCTCCATGGCAACGGAGCCATCTGGCTTTCTTGCCTGGCACCAGGCTTTGTGACTTCACGATGGAATCTACTCTGACAGGCAGAGGGGGATTTGCCAGGGGGAATAAGAGGCCAGGAGGAAGAGACCTGCCGAGCGAGGCTTTGTCTTTTCAGCAAGAGCTTGATGATTAGGGGCTGCTGCTGACTCTGGAATGGAAGCTGGAGGCGGTGTCCGAGAGGCAGCATAAGCGACACTGAGCCCCTCTGAGGAGTTAGTCACAGTGCACCTGGCCTCCTTCAATCCAGGACTTGCTGGGGAAGTGGAGCCAGGGCCCAGGCGGGAGAAGAGTGAGGTGCAGAAGAGTGGCTGGTCCACCACAGGTCCACCCAGGGCCAGTGCCACCACATGGCAGGAAGGGTAAGGCCTAGGTGAGCCCAGCCCATAGAGGGAACCCGAGGTCATGGCGATGGGCCTCTCCCCACAAGCTGCTCACCAGGGGGTGCTGGCAGAGCCCTGCAAGTCTTCATCTGTGTGCCAGGTGCCTTCATTCATGAACCAGCCATCCATCCACCACTATGGGCTCGTGTCCTCGGGCTGCCATAACAAGTCACCACACACTGGATGGCTTCATACAACACAGATTTATTCTTTCACAGTTCTGAAGGCCAGAAGCCAAAATCAAGGTGTGGGCAGGGTTCCTTTTTGGGGGCTCAAAGGGAGAATCTGTTCCTTGCCTCTCTCCTTCCTAGCTTCTGATGGTTGCTGGCATCCTTGGCATTTTTAGTTTGTGGCAGCATCACCCCAATCCTTGCCTCCCTTGTCACATGACATCCTCCCTGTGTCTGTTTCCAAATTTCCCTCATCTTATAAGGACACCAGTCATTGGATGTAGGGAACCTCATCTTAAATGGATTGCATCTGCAAAGAGTCTGTTCCCAAATAAGGCCTCATTCACAGGTACCAGGGGTTAGGACCTCATATCTCATCGGGGACAGGATTCAACCCATGATGCCACGTAAGTCACAGTGAAAAGAGCACAGGCTTCAGAGCAGGGCAGACTTGGCCTCAAACCCTGGCACAGTCACTAGTCTGTCCTGTTTTCTTGGTGCTGCAAAGCTGGAAGGACAAGTCTGTCCTCATGGGCCTCCTAAGGGCTACAGGAGAGAGAGGGCTGTACAGCACAGTCCATGGAGTGTGTGGGAAGTGGCAGAAACTCTGCAAAGTGGCTTGAGATGGGCACGCAGGACTCAGAGGAGGGCCTGGTCCCTGACCTTCAGGAATTCGCAGTCTGTGGGACAGCAGGCACTTACCAAGGGTTAGACCTTGCATTGTGGTCACACTGCACACAGGAGTTGAGGCCAGCAAGGACCACGTGGCATGTGATGGGGGAAGAAGGGCTCAAGGCCTAGAGGCCCCAGTGAGAGTGAAGGAGGCCAGGGCCAGACCACAATAGGTCACTCCTGTGGGACCCAGAGGCCACATGTGTACCCATGAACCCCAACATGTACCCATGGCCCTGACACGCAAAGGTGGAGATGGGCTGGTTCTTCACAGATAGGTGTTCTGGGCCCCTATGTCCCTTCAGGGCCTGGGAAGTAATTCCTCACTCCCCACCCCACACTCCCCCCAAGACGTGGCTTCTCCCTCCTGTGACATTGGACTTTGTTCCTGGCAAAGTACAGTTCAGTATTCTTTCTTTCTCCTTCTTTCCCTCCAACCTTCCTTCCCTTTCTTCCAATATTTGGTATCTACTGTATGCCAGAGCTGTTCTGGCCCCGAGGATACAGAAGACAGAATTTGTAAGTAGTGGACTGAAAGGTATTAATCAAGTAATCATGCAGATGAATGTTTCCCAGCAGAGGAATGGTGTTGCGTTCTGAATGAGCGGTATCAGGGTGGTGGGAGTCCATGGTAGAGTGAGGCAGCTAAATCAGGGCAGTTAGGGAAGTGACCTTAAGCCAAGAGCTGGAGAAGCTGTCAATGAGGAAAAAGAAGAGGGGGGAGAGTCCAGGCAGGAGCGTTAGCAAGCGCAAAGGCCCTGTGGCAAGAGGATGCTTGGTGAGTGAGAAAGACTGAGAGAAGGTCTGTGTGGCTGGACTGGCTAGAGTGAAGGGCACGTGAGATGCACTGAGAGTCAGCAGATTAGACAGGTCATTTGTTGGCAAAGTATCAGTTGAGTGCCTCCAGTGAGCCAGGGGCACCAGACAGACAAGACCACCGCACACAGCAGGCAGACCATTGACCAAGAAAAACATTTCAGAGCAGAAGTGAAGGCAGAGTGATCCAGAGTCACCCAGTGAAGGCAGGGACTGGGAAGGCTTCAGGGGTCCAAGAGCAGATCCAGGTACAGGCTCTAAAGTGTGATTTGCTTGGTGTGACTGAGGAAGGGCAAGAAGGTCAGTGTGTCCTGCAGGGAGAAGAATGCACCATGAGGTTGCAGATGCTGGCAGGGCTGGGTCCTCTGAGGCTTGTGGGTAACCTGACCATGGTTAGGAGCCACTGCTGGGTTTTAACCAAAGAGAGCCACCAACGTAGGCAGGAGTTGGGGAGGGAGCTGGAGGGGCTGGGGAAGTTGGATGCAGTACCAGGTGGAACACCTTTCTCTTCCCAGACTTCCCAGAAGAGCTGTGAGGCTGAGCCCCAAGTTTTGCCCTCTCTGGGCCTCCTGGAGGAGGACAATTCAGAGCCTCCATCCCAGCAACTACAGGCCACCAGTCCAAGGGGCAGTGAGCCCCTCAGCAACCTTGACTTCTCCCATGGGCCCCGAGTGGCCTTGGAGTCCCTGCCCTTCTTCTGCACCTACGGGCAGCTCCTGGCTGAGGAGGAGTTGGCCCCTGAGGTTTGCAGGGACCGAGGAAGAGACCAGAGCATCAGAGAGGGGCTGTTCCCAGAGGACTCAGGACCACCCAGTGGCTTCTTCCCTTACTACCGCTCCAAGGAGGAGAGTTTTCCCAGCCTGGCCCTTCCTGGCAGGTCATGTGCAGGCTCCCAGGCTCCGATCAGGAGGGAGACACAGGCTTGCTGCTGCAGATGCTGCAGGATGACAGACAGCAGTGGGTGTTCTGTGAGTCGGGGAGGCACAGGAGGGTGCAGGGAGCAGCACTAGGTGCCCTGGCATCCTTCAGACCTCTGTCCCAAGGCCCCAGACCCCCGTAGGCTTGGCCAGGTCCCCTGAGGTCATCTGGGGCTCCTGAAGCAATGTGTTGTTGGTTAAGAGCACGGAGACTGGAGGTGGGCTGCCTCACTCAATCCCAGCTCAGCCACTTGATCTGAGAGTGGCCTGGGAAATGTGTTTAAGCCTCATGAGCCTCAGTTTCCTTATAAAAGACAGCCGTTGTGAGAATTGCGTACAGCAGGCTTAGCCTGCTGTTCCCCTGCAGAAACACTTGTTTAGTCTAGGTACCCAGACAAATATTTCACATTCATCTTTTCATTTGTCCTAATAGTAGTCCTATGAGATAGGTCTTATTATTCCCATTTTTTGGATGAGAAAAATGAGCCTCAGAGAAGTTAAGTGACTTGGCCAAAGACACCCCTAGCAAGAGCAAACCTGGGATTTGACCCAAAGCTCATGCCCTATAACCATGAAGCTAGCACCATGGCCTATGACTGCAAAGACAGAAGAGGCAGGATAAGTGGGTTCTAATCTCAGGTGCATGCCTTCCAGCTGGGAGCCCTGAGCATGGTGAGTGACATCTTGAGTGCTTCCATCTATAAAACAGGCCTGGCCCTGCCTTCTTCCCCTACCACTACTGTGGAGTGGAAGCAAAGGCCAACCCTGGGTGGCAGGCTGAACCTGGGAACCCGGCTGACTGTCTTGTCTCCTTCCGACCCAGGCTGGTCTTGCAGGCTCAGACCTCATCTCTGGGCCTCCTCACTCCCCGACCTGCTGCCCCATCCTGCTGGTCTCTGCAGGGAACTCCCGAGACAGTGGCCTGGATGCCCCGCTCTCCAGCGACGTTGCCTTCAGCAGCCAGGCCCTTTGTGCTTCAGGATTTGTGCCTTACTACAGAACCCCCGAGGAGGGGCTGCACACAAGCCCTGGGCCTCCTGCCTCTCCACCATGAGGCCAGGAGCCCACAGAGAAGCTGCCCAGGCCCAGTGCAGCCACACTATGAGGGAGCAGGAGCTGACAGCAGCAGGAACCACCAGAGAACAGCCCCTAGCACCAGCTGATCAGCAAAGGATGAAGACGGCTGGGGGTGAGGTTCCCAGAGCTCTGTTTGCCCGGGGCCTGGAGCTGGCCTGGGACTGCAGTCCTCAGGCCTTCATTTTCCCCGCCCCACTGCCCACAGCCTTCAGGGCTGGTGAGAGGAGCCCAAACCCCAGCAGGCTCTCCTGTTGGGCTAGAAAGAAGACCCTAAACCTTGCCAGTGGACAGCTCCACCCCGGGATCTGCCTCAGCAGAGGGGAGAGCTCAACCTGCACCCCATGTTCACCTGGGAACTGCCCCCTGCCAGGCTCTGCCAGCTGGAAAATCTGCCCAGTGGAGACCATCTGTCTCCAAAGTGTCTCCACAAAGGGGAGGGAGCAGGGTCCACCTGCCTAAGTGTGAGGTACAGAGATCAGAGCCTGCCTTGTAAATAAATCATTCCACTACAAGAGTCTGAGCTGGTGCACTAATCTGATGCTTTGGAGTAATACCTGTGGCTTCTGTTTATTGAGCATTTACTATGTACTAGGCATTTTCTAGAGACATCTCCCTAATCCTTAGGGGCAGACACTGGTGTCATCACTATTCTACAGTTGAAGAAACAGGCTCAGAGAGGTTAAGTAGTGTGCCCCGTGCTCATACAGCTCACAGACAGAGGAGCTGGGATTCCCAGCCACTTTGGTCTGACCTGAAGGCCTGGGTGCTTGAGCACTTCCCCATGTGTCCCTCCTTGGTGAGCATTCACACAGCAAGGGGAGAGCCCACTGCTGCCCACCAGGCTCCCCTGGGCTCGCCTCCACCTCTCCTCTCCCCACTGCCCCTCTGCCTTTCCTTCTCTGGCTTCCTGCCATTTGGAGCAGCACACAGGGGACAGCGACACAGCGCACATGTGTCGAGGCCCTGCCTTCTTGGACACTGTGAACATGTTTGCTGATGCCCCAGCCCAGCCCCTAACTCCAGGATCACTCCATGCCATGGCAGAGGGCCCCGAGGCTGAAGCACGTGGGATGAGGACAATGTGTGCCCGCCCACCCCACTGACTCCCCAGACTGAGCACGTGAATGTCGGCTCCTATTTGCAAGCATCCTTTAGTGCCCAGTCATACACGGACTAGACCCGTGGTGCTGGTTCCATGTCCCCCTCCTCTGATGTGCACACCCTGACGGCTGATTCCTATTCCTCCACCCAGGAGAATGCTTTCATTAGCTCCCCATGCCTCCTGAGGAAGGAAAAGAAATCAGTCATACTTCAGGTACATTGAAGAATCTTCTAAAAAAAAATCCACTTATTATTTCCAAGGCCCTCCCATGACTTCCCTTTGGGCTAGGGGACTTGGATTTGGGAGTGATGGAAGAAATCTAGGTGCCCTTGCTGAAAGACTTCTCGGCTTTATTCTTGGAATGTGGGGATTGGCCTGGCCCCTCATGTGTTCACATCAGGGCTGAGTCTGGGCTGGGTCTGTGTTGGCTGGCATACTGGGGCCCTCACTGCCCTCAAAGAAACAGTTGGGAGGTGTCTGGGTGCGTGTTAGAAGCCGGGACCACTCACGTCTCAAGGACTCCAAGCTGGATTCAAGGTACAGCTCCCTCTTCCGGTGGGGGGGGGGGGGCTCTAGAGCATAAATAGGGCTGGGAGCCCTGCAGACAAGTGCCAGCAGCTCCCAAGGGAGCTGGAGGAACCTCACTGGCTTGTGGGGCTGAAGGTACCCTTGAGGTTTTCAAGACTGAGAACTCTGTAGAGGGGAGTGGTATGCAGGAAGGATCCAGGGCAGGAGAGATCCTGGGTAAAGGGTGGGCCTATAACATATAGTGCCAAATTCTGGTGATTCTGAGGAGAGAGAGCTCATTCACCAAAGCTGGCCTTGGAGGTGGGGCTGGGGGAGTCAGAGGGAGGCAGCATTAACATTCTGCTTGGGAGGGATGTACTAATATAAAAGGGTTGTATCCCCAGCACCCAGCATTATGCCTAGTTCATGGTGCGTACTCAAGCGTTAATTGTTGGGACGGATGAGGCATCAGTAAAGGCAGAAAAGGGGGTACATTCTGGTTTTATGGGGCCTAAAGTTAGGGGAGGAGTGGAGGAAGGGGGATGGAAGTTGCCTTGGTCATTATGAGTAGCCTGGATGGAATGTGTGAGACTGTATGCAAAAGGGAGAAGGTGGGGCTGCCTGGGGCAGCGTTCCTGTGGTGGAAAGGACTGGATGAAGGGACAGGCAGGAGCAGAGCCCGGGCTCTACTGCTTTGCTGGGAGACGCGACTGCAGCAGAACCATGAGCCATGGAAGGCGTAGGACAGTGGGCAACTTCCCTTCTGCCCACCCCAAGTGGACTTGTACCTCATTTAAGGCTGGTTCCTCTCAGCCTCCTCCCTGGGCACAGCTTCTGTCACTTAGGAAATCTCTGTCTGTTTTGGAGAAAATCTAATCCATATGGTTTGGGGATTTTGTTCTTTTAAGTGTTTTCTTTTGTACTTGCATCAAAAATGGGATGTCCTTGGAGTCCTTTAAACCTCCCCTCTTAAAAACAGGAAGTTCCCTCTCTGCCATGTCCACATTGACCCTGGAGCAGAGAGCAGTGGGTTTGGGTGGGTTCAGAACTGAGGGTTTTGTCACAGCTCTTAAGTCTGGCCTTTCTTTTAGTAGGTGGAGAAAGTGAGCTGCGGAAAGAAGACGCAGCAAGGGGGAAGACCTGCGGTGTCCCTGGGGATGGAACGTATTGATGGTTCTACTGCCCGCCCCCTGCCCCCAGGTCCTCAGAGCTGCCCCCCAACCTCCCTCAGAGACCGACAAGTATGTGTGTGCCTGGGTGAGGGTGGATGGCTGGTTCTCAGGCGGGTGTGGGGAGGGACACCACAGCCCTTCTGAGAGGCTGGACCAGCACAGACCTCAGCCTCCCTGGGCAAGCCCACCAGGTCCCCACAGAGAGCGAGGCAGCTGTGCAGGGAGCCCCAGCCCACCTCAGGGAGGTGTGCCAGGTGAGATGCAGCCGGCCTGGGGACAGATCCTCTGTCTACTCATAGGCAGCAGCAGGAGGACTGGGGACCACCAATAACCAGCAAATGCCACCGTCCAGAGTCACCTTGCTGGCCAAGGTCCTTGGGATCAGACTCCAAGCCTCCAGCCTTCTCTCCCACAGCAGGTGCCTCCAGCCTTCTCTCCCACAGCAGGTGAAGCTCTTCAGGCTCCCTTGCTGTCTCCCCACTGGCATCACTCAGCTCTGCCCTCTGCAGGACAAAATCCAGGTGTCTTTTTAGGAACAACTCCTTCCTGAAACTTCAGTCTGGCCTCTCTTCTTTTCAGCTCAGGCATGGTATGAGGTTTCCTGGTCTCCTCCTGGGGCCCTACAGCTGAAGTCTGATGCTGCCTGGTGGTGGAGACCTGCCAACAGGGCGGGGCTGGGCCAACCATTCCAACACAAACTCCTCTCTCATTGTCTGCATCACCAGCTCTCCACACACCAGGCAGTTCAGCACACAGCAGGTGCTCAGAAGGGGCTTCTGGATGTGACCTCAACACTCCTCCCCACCCCCATTGCCCACACCCCATGCCTCTCTTCTCCTACAGAAACCCCGCAACCCCAGATCTCCCCACCCAGGTTTCCTGGGCCCTGCCTGGCCTCTGCTTGTCCTCAGCATGAGCCCACTTGTGCCCATCAGCTGTGAAGAAAAGGCCAGGCTTTCCTTGTTCTCAGTCGTGCACAGAACCAACTCGGCCCACAGGACCTAGACAGGGAGGAAAGGACAGCAGGCAGCCTGGGCTCCTCCCCTTGATGACAGGCCTCTGCAGCCCTAAGAATGTGAGCATAGTTGCAAATGTTAATACCATCTCACTGCTGGTGGAGAAACTGAGTCAGGGAACTTAGGATATCCATGCAGTGGGGCCAGGGCAGGGGTAGGGCCTTGGCTTTGGGGAAAGTCACCTCCAATTCTGAGGCTTGGCCAGGAGGTAGCACCTTGTTAAGAGCTGGGTCCTGGGGTCAAACGGCAGGTGTGAATCTGTAATCCTTCACTCACAGGCTGTGTGGTTTTGGAGAAATTGCTTACCCAACCTGAGCTTCATTCTCCTCTCGGGGAAAATGGGGAATTGCCTTACAGAATTCTATGTGATGGTGTAGGTAGAGCATATAGCACTGGTGAGCCTGGAGCCCTGAAGTGAAAAAGAATCTGGTACATGTGAGGCCTTGATGAAACAAAGCAGGTGAAGAGATGGGGTGTTACCTCCCCTTACTGGGGTGCTCTGCCTCCAAATACACAGTCAGCTCTTAAGACGCCTCAAATGAGTCCTCATCAAGCCCCTCAGACTCCTTCGGAGCCTCTCGTGTCAGCACCTCTTTCATTCCCCAAGTGTGCGCTGGCTCTGACTCTGCTACCCCAGGGCCAGGAACCTGGGCCAGGAACCCCACACTGGGGCAGCCGGGCTGCTCTTTCCTCCTGAGAGCTCGAAGTGCTGTGTTGCAGCGCCCTCTCCTGGTGTATCTCAACAAGACACCCACAGCATCTGTCTCCCTGGCCTAGAATTTCAGACTTCTCTGGACGTTGACTAAGAGGGGACTCACTCCTACTCTACAGAAGGCAGGGAGTAGGAGGGATTGAGACCTGGATTTGCCCAAAGTGCCCAGTTAGCAGCAGCACCAGAAGCAGAGCCCAGGCATCCCTGTCTCCCCGAGGCTGCTTTGCCTCCTCACTTCACAGCCATTTGCCTCTGTTTCTTGACTTGGAAGGTCAAATTGAATAGGCAATGACCCAAATACAGTCAGAACAAGCTCTGAATAGACTTTCTCAAAGAACTGTCAGTATAAGGAAGGAATCCCGCCCCAAATGAGAAACTCTAATAGCCTTGAAAAATTACTCATCAGAGTCAGGGAAGGGACCCCAGAGCTCCTACAGCCTAAGGCTGGTGCAGGGGTCAGCTAGAGGAGAAGTGGGGGAGGGGTGTTCCCCACAAGGGAATACGTGGGCAGTCACACAGTGGAAAGCGTGTGGGGTGTGGAGGACACACCACACTGATGGGGCTCCAGCCTGAGGGGAAGGCTGAGGTAGTAGGAGGTAAGAAGTGGAAAGGCAGCCAGACCCAGGCCCACAGACACTCATAGGCCAAGCTGGGGAAGTAGAATTATGATCAAGGCCATGGGGAGGCCACTCTACAGAGGAGGCTGGAGCAGATTCAAGGTCTCAGAAGCTCACTGTGGAAGCAGCTGGAGGGACAGGGGACTAGGGCAGAGGGGCTCAGGGGCAGTGGTGCAGGTGTGGGCTGAGCCTCATCTGAAGACTGTTTGGAGGGCTGTTTGTCAGGGCCATGGAGGAGACAGACCCTCAGGACTTCGTGGCTGATGGGAGGAGGCCTTGGGGAAGAGATGTATAGAGGATGACATCCAGGCTCTGGTTTGGGTGGCTTGCTGGGTGGGGACACTGAAGGAAGCACACTTTGGAAAGTTAGAGTTCATCAAGGCACGTGCTGAGTTAGAGATGGCCTGGGGCTGTCCAAGTAGAGGTGATGCATAGAGCAGAGATGGATTGGAGACGTGGTGTGGGGGTTGTGGGCTGAGAAATGATGGGCATGGCTGGAATACAAGGCATATATACACCTAGAAGCATTTTCTCTGATTTCTCATCTTTTTCCTAAGGCCAGTTTCCAAAATGAGGCAGAATGCACAGAAAAATCCTCTTGGTGCGAGTTCTACCAAAAAGATATATAATTTACATAGTTTCCCTCACCGTGACATTCCGTGTTCCGAACACACTACATGCATAACGAATTCGACAAAGAATAATTACTGAGTTCTGAGCATGTGGATTAACGATCTTTCAATCACCATACAAGGCATGGCTGGGAGAGGGTCCAGATGAGGGCCCACGTGGAAGGAGGAGATAGGAGATGAGAACGCAGATCGAGAGAGCAGCAGAGACAGGGAGAAATGCCGCCGAGTGAGGGCAGCCATCCAGAAGAGAGAAGAGAGCAGGAGCAGGGCCGAGTCTCTGCCACGGGGTGTGGGGTAGGAGCAGCTGGCCCAGGCCTTTGCTGCTCAGGCTCAGCAGGTGGGTGCAGGTAGGGACCCTGCACTTGGCTGAGAGAGTGTGGAGGAGGTGAAGCCATGGGGCTAGATAGACTCAGGTGTGTAGCCAGGAGGCTCCAGCCCTAGGAGCCTTCCCTGACTGCTGCCTGGCACATGAACCCCTTCAGGGCTCTCACAGCTGCTTCCATGTGGCATCTCAGGCAAATGGTCTCCTCTCTGACAGTGGCATATCCTCACTGCGGTGGAGGATGCTCTAGGGGTGACCTTTTAGGACGGAGCTGAGGAAGAAAGGAAATGGGGTTTCTTTCTGGCCCTAGTGACCCAAGGAGTTGATCTCTCTGTACCTCAGTTGCTTTACCTGCTCTCTCCAGAGTATGGAATACAAATGTGCATGTCAGCATTACAAATCGGCTCCAAAGCAGGGAAGCCAGGAACAAGTAGCAGCCCAGATCCCCTCCCCAGAGGCAGCATTCTGATGGGTCCCACAGTGCGGTGGTCTAGTATTCTCTGGGCCGGGCCCTTGGCTGCCAGAAGACCCAGGTACTCCCACTGCCTACCTCGGTGATATGCTTCAGGGGCAGATTTGTGGTCCACATTTGGGAGTGGAGCACAGAGCTTCCTTCTGGAAAGGAACCCACACCCTCCGCTCTGGTGCAGCTCATTAGCAGTTCAGGCAGCCTCTTTCTGGGCTTAGAAGGCTGTGCCGGGGCTCCAGGGCGTCTGACTGCCAACTCAGAGCCTTGCTAATTGGTGGTGACACGGGACTGAGGGAGTGAGCATCTGCCCGGCACCCACTGGGTGGTCCCACAAAAGGGGGCCTGGGGGAGCTGGCCGGCTCTCCACCTGTGGACAGGCTCCAAGGTGAGTCCACAAAATGGCCAGTCTCTGGAGACCTTCCATTTCTTATAACTGTCCTGGCACATGTCCGAGGCACGGCATGGCACAGCCTGGGGGGCCAGGCTGCTGGTAGTCCCCACTCCTCTCAGCCCTTTTTAGGATCAGGCTTCAGTGGCCAACTCTGTCTTTCTGTGAAAGAAGGAGCCCTGGGCAGCTGCCACAGCAGAATGACCTGAATGATGTGACACAGATGTGCCAGCAGGAGAAGAGGGGGCCCAACAGAAGCCCCTTCCTCTGGACATTACCCCTCACCATTTCCTGCCATCCCGAGTGCTAAGGCCGGCTTCCTGCTGGAAACTAGCGGGTCACTGGGGGACAGCAATCCTCTTCCTTCTTGGATGGAGGCCGGGTAGATCTCACTAGACCAAAAGGCCAGGCCACATCCCCCAGTGAGCATGGACCTCCAGCTGGGGCCTGGTTGGTGCAGGGCCTGCCTAAAGAGGGGGAGTTTGAGGGGAAGACGGCCACCCCTCCGCCTCCCAGGGAGGCCCAGGCTGGACAGTGCAGGCTGAGCCTGAGCCTGGAGGGGGCTGGGCCCCTGCAGAGTTAGACATGACCCTGGCCCTCCAGGTCTGGCTTGCTCTGGGCCCAGGGCACTGAGGGGGACATGGCTGGGGTAGCAGTAAGCATCACTGCCTGGGGGAGGGACGGGGAAGATGGGGATCAGCACGGGCCCAGGGAGACGTGAGCACCCACTGGGGTGACACAGTGCCTGCTCATGCTGCTGTGAGGAGGAAGTGAGACTGCGTGCAAAGCACTCAGCACAGACTCTGGCTTGAAAATACCCTCAGGGCAAGGCAGCTCTGGCATCCAAGTGCTTGTCTGGAGTGAGCGGGTGGAGACAGAGAGGTGTGTGTTAGGAAGTGGTAGTGTCTCAGCCAAGGTGGCTGAACTGGGTTTTGGGCCTGCTTGCCGGCAGGGGGTGGGGGCTGGCCCAGAGGGCCGTGGGGTGCTATGGGTGAGGCATCAGTGGCTTCTGGGAGCTACAAGGCAGGCAATTCTAGAGGCACAATATGCTACCTGGCCACCCAGACCTCATGCCCAGGCAGCTCTCAGGAAGTTTCCAGTCTAGCTTCACCCCTGGCCAGGGGCAAGCTGAGAGTTTTCAGGGCTCTGGAAATTTTCACCTGGCCAGGCTGCTTTCAGCAGGGGGATGTGTGCTCTCAGTAGGGGGTACTGTGGGACCTTCAATTCTGGGTGGGGTCTCCCCTGGGCTCTCTTCTGGGGCAGCCAGGTCTTTGGGAGTAAGCTCAAATCTGTCCTCGCACAGCTAAACCTATAACTGAGGTGTGACAACTTTCATCTCCTAATTTTTGGGCCAGTTTTCTAGAAAATTAAAATCTATGTGATGAAAATCTATGTGGATATGCAATCATTTTTCTCATCTAGGAATGGGAATAATAGTAACAGCTATCTCACAGGGCTGTTGTGAGGAGTAAGCCCAGGTATGGTGAGTGAGTGGGGCAGGATTTCAGAGCTCAAGAAACGTTGGACATTGTTAAATGCTAGTGTTCATTTAGAGCTGACTTGGAGCCTACCCCTCGGCTAGATGTTTTCCACACATTCTTTCAGTGATTCAGGAATAGATAAGCTTCTGAAACCTGGGGGCTAGAGAGAGGTTTGGAGGGTGGGGTGGGGGAAGAGCCCTGATCTCTAAAGCTATCATGAAAAATTGTGTGTCCTGCGTATTTTATAGCAAAGCTGTCCATGGCTTTCAATCAGCTCCTAAAGAAATTAAGAACTTGTGGTTTATCTGCTAGCTGGACATTCAGTTACAATGATTTCAGGTCTGTTTTTAGCTTAAAAGAGGATATGTCATACCAGCTAAGCAATTCTGTCACAGATAGGCCTTAGTGTTTGTTATCAAATAATTCCTGAGCTCGGATAAAGCCTCCCATGTTACCTCTTTTCACTGAACTTTGCAAAAATGTCCCTGAGATCATTTCCAGTGTCTCCAAGATGTGAGGAGATGTGAACAACAGCGGGCAGACACTCCCTCGCCCCGACCAGTGCGCTGTGCCTTTAAGGTCCACTGGGGGCGTGATGTCAACAGCCCGCGGGCATTGTAAGCAGGAGCCTGGCTGCCGGTGCTAGAGGCGATTTGGAGGCGGGTGTGCAGTGGAGGTGGACCTGCGCGGGGCTCTGCGTCCCCGACTTGGCCTGTCCGGTGCGCTCGCCCGCTTGTCATGCCCTGCAGACTCTGAATGGGCACCGACCCGGCTCCAGGAGCGCGAGGAGCCGCGGCCCGGGCCATGGGCAGCTTCCAGCTGGAAGACTTTGTGGCGGGTTGGATTGGAGGTGAGAGCACCCCCGGACGGGAGGGACCCCTGGAGGTGAGTGTGCTGACGGGACAGCCCAAGCCCTAGAGGAAGAGAGACAGCTGGCCAGGCGCTGCGTGGTCCAAGCTGACACTCCGTGCTGGGTCAGTGAGGTCCGCGCCCCAGTGCTGCCCACACGCGCCCCGAGTGCGCGCCGCCAGCCACGGGGCTGGTCTTGCTGCTCCATCCTGAGCTTGTGATTTGCCTAAAAGTTTGGATCCGCGGATCTTGATCCGGTAATGATTAAACCGCGTCAAAGCTGATAGCCAATGGAGCGTCCTGGCGCGGACACACCCTTCAGCAAACTGGTGCGCATCTGAGTTGGGGACACCGGCTCTGCTTGCAGGAACTCGGGTGTGAGAGCCTGTGCTTGGCAGCACGGAATGCAGAACTTGGCTCTAGGGGCATCCTGGCTGCGGGGAGCGGAGCCCACAGCCGGGGGTCCAGCACCGACTGCAGGTGCCCACCTGCAGATAAGAGGAACCCCTCACATTTTCAGCCGCTGTCAGCTGTCAGGCCTCTTCTCCAGGCACAGTTGGGCCCCCTGGTCCCTTCCTACCGCTCCTGGTGTCACTCTCTATTGGGCTTGGATTGGGTTTGCATGGGCAAGAGTCGCATCCATTTCCTTGTTTTTCCAGTCTTCTCTTTCCAATGGGTCTACCCCTCCTCTCTGCTCAGCTATTGTGGGGTGCGGGGAGGGGGCGACGTGAGAGACTTTGCTTGTAAAATGTAACCTTTCTTTTGGTCCCATCTAAGGGGGGTCATCAGAAAAGGGATGTTGGCGAAAGCAGCCCCCTCCCAAAGACAAAATACTGAGGTGCTGAGGCAGAGGCTATGGCTAATGTGTTTGTGTCCCACCCCAGGTTCTAGGTATGAAGGAGACCAGGGAGGTTGTAAGAAAGGAAAAAAACAAAAAGAGCAACCAGACAGCTAGGGTCTCAGGTCCTTCCTCTTCTGCTGGCCCCTTCCTACCTAGTTGGAGTACATGTCTGGCCCCTACAGGTGGCTCATCATCCTGAGCAGATAGGATTCCCTTCACTGGGGTCAGTTCTGTCGCTGAGACCTGTCTCTCCTAACTTTGCCAGCCATGGGGCTGCACCCAGAGGCCAACCAGGCCAGGCCCTCTTTGGACAACCTTTTAGTTCGAAGGGAGAACCTTTCCTCACCTGCTACTTAAGTAGTCAGACCAACTTCAGTAGGGCTGCCAGGGGTTTGGTTTGAGGAATGTTCTGGAGGGTAAGGCTGTCAGGGTAGCTCAGCCTCTGACACAGAGACCCTCCCCAACTCACACAGCAAGGAGTAGATGGTTCTGTATTTTGAGATTGTCCTTACGTTGTTGATGTTAACATGGTTTTGCTGGTTTGTTTCAGTTTTGGTGGGTTTTTCTTTGTTCTTTTTAGGATGTGTCTGAGCCTACATGACTACCAGTCTAAAGCAAACAGATATAGTAATGGGTTAACATACTTGAAAAACAGGGTAATCACAAACCTTTTGCATACAATAGAGTCACAAAAAACAAAAAGAAACCTGGTTAATACAAAAGAAAATTATCAAACCACAAAAAGAAAAAAAAAAGACAAAGAAAAAGAAAGGAACAAAGAAGAAATTCCAAATCAATTGGAAAACAAAGTTCAAAACGGCAATAAACACACATCTATCGATAATTACTATAAATGTCAATGGACTAAATGCTCCAATCAAAAGACAGAGAGTGGCCGACTGGATAATAAAACAAAAGCCTACAATATGCTGCCTACAATAAGCTGCCTACAAGAGACTCACTTTAGAGTGAAGAAGACACATAGATTGAAAGTGAGAGGATGGAAAAAGATATTTCATTCAAACGGAAATGACAAGAAAGTGGGAGTAGCAATACTTATATGAGACAAAATAGGCTTGTTGGTTTGTTTTTCTTTTTGCTTCCATGAAGATAAGTGTAATAACAGTGAATACTTAGTAGGTACCAGATGCTGTTTAAGTGCGCTCTCTCTCTCTCTCTCTCTCTCTCTCTATATATATATATACATTTAGAACAATTTTATTGAGGTTATTTTATCAAGGATATCATAAAATCCACATATTTCAAATGTACAATTTCATGATTTTTAACAATTTTAGCAAGTGATGCAACCATTAGCATAAATTAATTTTAGAACATTTTATCCCCCAATAAGATCCCTCGTGCCCATTTGCAGTTAAACCGCATCCTCTCCCTCTGGGCAACCACTAATCTACTTTCTAGCTCTATAAATTAGCCTTTTATGGACAGTTTATATAAATGGAATCATACGATATCTGGGCTCATGTGTGTTTATGTACATCTCTTTATAGCTCCAACAAGGTAGCTACCATTATTACATCTCCATTTTACAGATGAGGAAATGGATACACAGAGAAATTCAGTGACTTGCGCAAGGCCATGCATCTAGCATAAACGGGATTCCAGCCCATACAGTCTGGTACTAGGGCCATGTTAACCCCTGTACTCATCTACTGCTACTTTCTTCCTTAGTGACCTGGCATAATAAAATTTCAGCATTACATCCTTCACAGTTTGAAATTTTACTGGTCTGTGAGGTCCCAAGGTCAGAAAACCCCTGACCTGATAATCCTGTTTCTTGTCTTTGCATCCCCTGCTTTTAGATGACTGGGCTAATGATGGTGCAGGGAGATACTGGCTCAAGGCTGCATCTGGGGACTGCTGCCCTGGGCTGAGTGATGCCTGTAGTGAAGGATGTAGCCAGAGCCTGAGGACCAGAGCTCTTTCCTTCCCCTGAAGAGTGAATGGTCCAGCTGCTCGCTGCCTGTCATCTTCCTGTCTCTGCCCAGTTCTGTGGGACGAGGGACTGAGAGGGGTCTGAAGGTTCTAGACCAAGGGAACATTTGTTCTGGAATAGCTGGTTCCTCTGCCCCTGTAAATATCAATATTCCAGGACCCCTTACCTGCCTTACCTGATTAAATCACTCCTGCTAGCAGAAGCACTTCCTTCCTCATCAGCATGACATGGAATTTGTCTCAGAAGGATGGCTCCTGTTTCAATCTCACTGTCACTGCTTTCTGCAACATGGCCTCAGGGCAGCCTTGCTTGCCTCCATAATTGTTCAGGCCTTGTGACTATGCATGTGTATGGGCATTTTTTGTGTGTAAAAAGATCCAGAGTATCCATCACCTTTTCAAAGAGGCTCTCTTAAAAAAAAATCAATAGTGATGGCAGCCCCTTTAGAGCATCCTGTAAGTGCCAGGCTCTGCTGGTACTTTAGGTTTATTGTCTCATTTCATTCTTCAAATGAAACTGTGAGGTACGTGCTAACATTATTCCCACTACACATACTAAAAGGGAGATGTAGAAAAGCTAAATAACCTGCAGGTACCTGAAAAGTTTCTGGGTTATCTCTTCACATGTCCCCCCATTTTTGAGGTGAAATTCACATACCCTAAAATTAATCATTTGGAGGTGTACAGTTCAGTGATATTTGGTACATTCACAATGTTGTGCAACCATCTGTCTGGTTCCAAAACATTTTTTTTCCTGCCCAAAGAAGTTCCTGGACCCATTAAGCAGGCATTCCCATTTCCCTGCCTCCAAACCTGGGCAACCATTAATCTGCTGTCTGTCTCTGTGGATTTACCTATTGTGGATAATTCATCTAAGTGGAATCATACCATATGTGACCTGTTTCTTCTGGCCTTTCACCTAGTGTAGTGTTTTCCCTGTTCATCCACATTGTGGCATGTGTCAGTACCTCATTCCTCCTTAGGCCTACTGATATTCCATTTTATGGATATACCACATTGTGTTTAGCCATCCTTCCAGCAATGGACATTGGGCTGTTTTTACCTTCTGGCTTTTGTGAGTAGTGCTGCTACAAACGTGTGTCCACATACTTGTTTGAGTGCTGTTTTCAGTTCATTTAGGTATATTTCTGGGAGTGGAATTGCTGGGTCATACGGTAATCCTATATTTCACTTTGTGATGAGCCAAACTGTTTCGTACAGCAGCTGCACCATTTTACATTTCCACCAGCAATTCATAAGAGTTCCAGTTTCTCCGCATTCTCATGAACACTTGTTATTTTCCTTTTCCTTTTTTTTTTTTTTTCCATTATAGCCATCCTAGTGGGTGTGAAGCAGAATCTCACTGTGGTTTTGACTTGCATTTCCCTAATGACTAATGATGTTGAGCATCTTTTCATGTACATGTTGGCCGTTTGTATATCTTTAGAGAAATGTCTGTTCAACTCCTTTGCCCTTTAACATTTTTTTTTCTTTTTAGTTGTTGGAGTTCTTTACATATTCTGGATACTAGACCCTTATCAAATGTATGATTTGCAAATATTTTGCCCTATTCTCTAGGTTTCTTTACTTTCTTGAGAGTGTTCTTTTATGCACAAATATTTTTAATTTTCATGACATCCAATGTACCCAATTTTTCTTTTGTTGCTTGCACTTTTGGTGTCATGCCTAAGAATCTACTGCAAATTTACAGTCATGGAGATTTCCCCCTGTGTTTTAGTGTATGATTTTTATCATTTTATTGCTTCTGTTTAGGCCTTTGGGTTATTTTGAGTTAAGCTTTGTGTAGGTGTGAGGTGGAGGTATAACTTTATTCTTTTGCACGTGCAGACCCAGTTATACCAGCATCTTCACTCCTTTTCTGTAGGGTGCTTGCTTCTTGAGGCAGGACCAGGTTTTACTCCATTTTTCTTTGCCTTCGCCACGGGTGGCCCAGTGCCTGCCACACTGGGGGGCCCTTCTGGTGCCTGGGCACTGACCAAGTAAGTGACTGTAAGTGTCTGAGCCCTTCGTTCTCTCCTGAGGGCCAGCTGGTGCCAGCTAGGAGTCCAGGAGCTGAGTAACCAAGTGTTCTTCTTTGACCCACAGGTGCAGCCAGTGTCATTGTCGGCCACCCTCTGGACACGGTCAAGGTACAGTAGCCATGTTGCTGTTACGTTCAGGAAAGGGGTCTGTAGTGAGTTTGCCTCCAGGAATTTGCCTGCTGTTTCTGATTCCCAGAAAGTCTCCAGCCCAGGGCCGGCTCCCTGTGCCAGCCCGTGGGGGTGGAGTGCTAGGAGGCCTGGTTTGGAATGCTCTACCCTCATTGCTTGGCAGTCATTTTGTTGTTGTAAGTGTTCCATTTCTGCCTCCAGATTCTCATGAGCTGCCGGGGAGGGGGCCGGGGCACTGGTGAGTGTTCTGTAAGTCTTTCTGGAACTAAGGAACCAGAAAGGCTTCCAGGGTAAGGTGGCATCGGATCCCACAATTTAAGGTTGGGTGTTGAGAAACGATATTCCAGGCCCGGAGCACAGCACGGGCAAAGACACTGAGGTGGAGACACTACCTGGGTGCCGTGCTCGGGAAAGGCCAGCATGGCCAGTGCTGCTGATGCATCAGGTTTCTGAAAGCAGCCACAGATCGGAATCCAGGAAAGGCAGGTAGGTCGGCACTCAGTCCTTGGAGGCCTTGACTATCAGATTAGGTCTCTGGGCTTAGGTTGGGAATGGGAAGCCATTCTAACCTGATGGAGCCAGCCAAGCCATCTGGCACTCGGATCATCCATGCCCCTTGTTCTGCAAATGTAGAGACTGGCCCAGAAAGAGGAAAGATGTAGCCACAGGTCACACAGCACATCAAATCATTGAGAAGTGAGATGTTACAAAGGGATATTCTTTGATTCCACCTGTCCCCCTGCCATCTGCCTGCCATGAGGAGAAGCACTTAGAGGTATAGCCTGAGAACAGAACCACAAATAGAGCCTCCTCACCCTGACTTCCAGGTTCGTATCAATGCTCTGGCAGACTCATGTGCAAAGAGGCACCTCTCAGGTCCTCTTCTGATGGCTGCTGTGGTCTCCTCTCTCCCATCTTCCTCCCTGTGTGACCATGGGCCCCTCCTCAGTCAGAGCCCAGGCCTGCTGTCTTCTTGATCGGGGAGATCAGCCTCCTTGTCTTAAATGGTTGAAAGTAGTCCCTGGCTCTTCACATCCCTCATACAAGCCCAGCCTTTTGCTTGTACATCATACGCATCCTGGACATGGCATCCTGAGTGCCGTGGGGATGGGAGGGCAGTGGTGGTGGACAAAGCAAGTCCAGTCCCTGCCCCTTCAGGCCTAACAGCCAGGTTTCTGACACAGGCAGCCTTTGTGCCTCCTTGGTAGAGCATCCTTCCCTCACCCACAGCCTGGTTGGGGGTCGGTGGAGCTTGTTGGAACCCCCATCCCCACCCCTGCCCCTTGCACAGGTAAGCCTGGCCACCCCGTGCTTGACCGTGTATCACCTGAAAAGGGCAGGACTCTCCTTCTTCTCTTTCCTCTGCCTCCTGAACCTCTTTAGGGAACCTTTCCTGATATGTAAAATCTAGTCTCTGTTCAGTCTGAGAACCTCCCCGCTGCGGGTACCAGCCTGGTGATGCTGGCTTACATGACCAGCCTATGGGTCCAGCCCTTGTTTCTCCCTATAACATCTTCCTTCCTTCCTTCCTTCTGGCTGGCATTTTCTCTAGAGTCCTCGTTTACTGAGAAAGGTCCAGGTAAAAGCCTCAGAGTTAGAATAACCTGGAGTCCAGTCCCAGCCTCCCACCTACTCTCCCGTGACTAGGGCACAGCACTTAACCTCCCTGAGCCTTGGTTTCCCCATCTGTAAAATGGGCAAAGAACACCTCCCTGGTGGGGCTGTCATGAAGATTGTCACTGTAGCAGCGAGGATAGAGCCGTGAGAGGGCCCTTCCTGTCCTGATGAACACACACGCTGGGGTATAGGGAAACAGATGAGCGACTTGTCCCTCACCCCTGGAAAAGCCAAGCTAGAAGGATCTGGGCTGCTGGCCTGGGTCAAAGACTCCTTCCCTGGGTGCAGGTGCCTCATCACAGGTGAGAGAGCCAGCCACTAGCTACTTGGTGGCAGTGGAGCTGGAGTCCAGATGCTCCCTGGCTCCTGGCACAGCTGGTGCATTTAAGGTTTATATCTGCTATAGTGTGACCAGGTTTTCCTAATCAAAGCTCAGCTCACTAGAGACCAGCTAGAGCTCTGTAAGAGAATAAATTTGCATTGTTCTAAGCCATTAAATTTATCATAGTTTGTTACAGTAGCAGTAGGGAACACACACAGGGAATCAGCTTTCTCCATCTGTAAAATGGGAATTGTGTGCAGGCCTCATAGCATTTGTGCTGTGCATCTATGAGATAAGTTCCATATGATGCGCAGTATTTCCCCAAGTATGCAGCTGGTGCACCCTAAATGCCAGCTCCTATTGCAATTTGAGCCCCCAGAGACTTGAGCTGTGCTGCTGGCCTCAGCTGCAGCCTCCCCAAGAGCTCGGTGTGGCTGACAGAACTTTGCTCTGGTCAAGACCGGGGTGAGGGGTGCCCTGGGCTCTTCTGCAGCCTTACTCAGACCCTCTCCCTGACTATAGATGGCCCCAGTCACCCGAGTCAGCCTCTGTTAGAGGACACCACGGCTTCACCTTCTAGCCCCTTGGTCAGCCAGCGCAAACAGCCAAGTGCCAGGGCCACACTCAGTTCCGGGGATGAGAGGGAAATGCGAGACGACCCTGCCCCAGATCAGGAGCCCAAATAGACCCTAAGTAAAAAGACAAACAGATGACATCATTGCAGCATGTAAGCTCAGACCCCAAAGATGAGCTGGAGAAAGAGCCTTCCACGTAGGTTGAACGTGCTGGAGGCAGGAAAGAACTGATGGTTCAGAGAGTGGGAGTGTGCCGTGTGGTGGGCACAGAGGGCAGGGGTGTGGAGGAAATGGGTGCTGTTTAGGTGTGGAATTTATTCTGAGTTTGATGGGAGGCCACTGGAGAGCTTGAAACAGCAGTGACACCATTCACTGTTGTTTGGAAATGATCAGTCTGACTGTTGTGTAGACACAGGCAAAGGAGCAAGGGGGGCCAGCAGGAGGCCAGTGAGGAGACCAGCCCATCATCCAGGTGAGAGATGAAGGGGCTGTGGGGGTGAAAAGGACAGGCTGCCTTCAGGAGTACTGAGGACGGCAGAGTGATGGACCGCAGATGGACGGGAGCCACCGGTTAGCTTTTTGTACTCAAGATGCAGCAGAACCTTATGTCCCCACACAAGCACTGTTTTTGCACAACAAACTGGCCTTTGTTCTTCTCTGAGACCAAAAGGGCTTCTGCTGCATTTAGCAAGGTGTGAGTGGGACATGGAAGGTGGCGGTGTAGATAGAGGACAGAGGGTCAGCCGGGCCAGGGCGGAAGCCCAGGCCTCCTTCCTGACTGGCTCCCTTGTGGCAGGGCCTTTCCCTCTCTGGGCCTCCGTTCTGGGAGCTCAGTGTCTTGGGGGCCGTGGGGACGTGACCTGGCTCCACGTGGTCCCTCACACCCTTGCCTCTCTCCACAGGCCCGCCTGCAGGCTGGCAATGGCTACGGGAGCACCCTCAGCTGCATCCGCACCGTGTACAGGAGGGAGAGTGTAAGTGGTCGCTGCGAGGGCAGCTGGGCCACACCTGCCGGGGCCTCCTGGGGACTGAGGTCGCAGCCCTCTCACCAGCATGTCTGTCTGTCCATCTGGCAGGAGGCCTGTTCATTAGCGCTCATTACCTTTGGCTCAGTTTTCCCTGTTCATCTCACAGCACTCCTCAAATATTATGTGTTACCTAAACTCAACCCTCCCACCAAGTGCGACGTTATTGAGGGAAAAAGCTGGTTTTGTGTAACTTCCCTGGAGAAATTCTGAGGAATTTAGAGCCACAGTGGGGAAAATCCCTGCAAAAACAGGATGACCTGTCAGGTTTTCAAAACAAAATGAGTGACAGTTAAACTGTATGCACACAGACTCCCTTATCTGGGTGGAATGGGGGCCAGGCTCTTCTGACCCCAGACACCAGGGCAAGCTTGTGCTGCCGGTCACTCCAGACCATGGACCAAGGGTTTTTTCCTGCAAAGAGGAACATCTAAATATCATTTTATGCAAGAAGCATCATGTACCCTTCTTGAGAATGAACGTATGCTTTGGGAAGACTTTCTAAGACTCCTCCTTGGGGAATTTAAAATAAATTTTAAAATGTAGGAAGAAATGAGCTGTTGATTTAAAGAAATGGTCAGGGGTAAGCCCCGTGGCAGCCTTGAGCTTTTCCTTGAGTCCTTGGAGATGTGGCCCCATTGTTGACCGCTGTCCCTACCAGGCTTCTCCCCAGTCCGGGCCCTGGAGCTTAGAAGCCTCCTGCCCACACCTGGAGTTTCTCCCGCGATGAAGGATGTTTTATGTCTAGCTGTTGTTCTGCCTCCACCTTCTGCTTTAAAATCAGGGTGATCTTTGCAAACCCAGTACAAGATGTTGTGCAATTGCTCCAGCCCCTGAATGACAGCTGTTGATTCTCCTTTTTGGCCCATGTTCCCTGCAGTGTCTACCAGCCAGCGTCCCAGCTTCGAGGCTTCTGTGGTGACTGTGGGCGCTCCTCTGAGGCATCACAGCTCAGGGCTAAGCGATGCCCCAGGTTGTCTGAGGGATCTTGTAGAGGAAGAGCCTGAAGCATGGTGTGTGTGTACATGTGAGTGTGTATGCATGCACATGTGTGTGTGGACGGGTGTGTGTGTGGTGTGTGTGTGGTGTCCTGCCCCTGGCAAATAGGGTCCACGCATGCAGGGCAGGATTAGTGGGTTTGAGCATGGCGTGGAGTTTTTACCACAGCTTCCCAGTGCTTTTTTGTCTTAGGTGTCATCTGTGTTGCCCTGACTCCTTCTTCTAAATGCCTATGGAAGTTTCCCACTTCAGTGGAGCATCTATGGTGTTCACTGAGAATACAGTGTGGGAGGGACCCTGGCCTAACTCAGCCTCCTGCATCCTGTGCAGGAGCCTCTTGGTGCTGTCCTTCCGGGGGCACCCTCTCTAGCTGTTTTCCAACAAATGCTCTTGCTCAGGGGCACCCAGCTACATGCTGACCCAGGTGCCCTGAGGAGCTGTGGGGCCCTTCGTACCTCCTCACCACAGGCTTATTTTAGCACATGTCAGTTTGTCTATCTGGGTTTCCTTCCCACCAGCCCCCCCCCCCCCCGCCGTGAGCTCAGTGAGGGTGGAGAGTGTTTCTTTCTTGCTGTCCCCAGGGCCTGGCACATGGCCAGTGCCCAGAGGATGTTTTTGTTGGAGTGGCGCAGGAGGAGGGAGTGTATGATGCTTGGCAAGCCCACTACCCACTGGGGCTCCCCCTCGGCCGCAGTCCAGGAACACTGCCACTCAGGTGACAAATGCAGGTTCCAGGCCCAGCATCCTGCAGCTCAGGAAGCAGAGCTCCATGCAGAAGCCAGTTCCTCTTCAGGGCGAGGGTGCTCTCACCCTCCCCTGTTTCTCTTCTCACATCATCATCCTCTTTCATTTTCTCCACGGACATACTGGTTGATTTTTCCTGTGGTATCTCCCCCACCAGCCTGCGGGCTCCAGGAGGGCAGGGTCTCTGCCAAGGGCAGCCCAGGCCCTCAGGCTTCCTCCCCCCGGATCTCCCCACAGGTGTTCCGGCTTCTTCAAGGGCATGTCCTTCCCCCTTGCCAGCATCACCGTCTACAACTCAGTGGTGTTCGGGGTCTTCAGCAACACGCAGAGGTTCCTCAGCCACCATCGGTGCCAAGAGCCCGAGGCTGGTCCGCGCCATGTGCTGTCTGACCTGCTCCTGGCCAGCATGGTGGCTGGTGTGGTCTCTGTCGGGCTGGGAGCACCCGTGGACCTCATCAAGATCCGGCTGCAGATGCAGACACAGCCATTTCAGGAAGGTAAGAGGCCAGGGGAGGGAGCCTGGTGTCAGGGCACCTGTGACCCTTTCTTGGTTTGTCGATCTGGGATACACTTAACATCCTTTTTATGGAGCAGGGCATCTCTGTCATATTATTTTATCTATAGTGGTAACTCCCATCGATTAAGGATTTACTATGCGCCAGGCACTTGCATCGAGCTCTGCACGTATTCTCTTCATGCACAATCCTGTGAGGCAGGTGTTGTGATTGTTGCCATTTTACAGATGAGAAAACTGAGGCTTCCCAAGGTTAAGGTACTTATTTAAGGATACACAGTTAATGACTGGCTAGTGAGGGCCAGCTACGTAATTTGCAGCCCTCCATGCAAAATGAAAATGAAGACTCCCCTGTTCAAAAATTAGTAAGAATTTAAGAAGGGCAACAGCAGAGCATTAAGTCAGGTGATGGACCCTCTGTGACTGCCAGGTCTCAGGCCCACACCTGCCCCACATGCCAGGGGATGCAGCCAGGGAGGCCCCGTGCAGGACCAGCTGCAGGGCCGTGAAGCAGGCCGCCCCCTTCTTGCCCCTGACATTCCATTAGAACTTCATTTCTTGTGTGCCATGAAGCTAGTCCTGCACCCCAGCTGCAGTTGTCCTCTTCTCCCTGCTGGGAAAGAGGTTGCTGCCTCTTCTCCTGGGAGCCGTTTTGATAAAAGAGGATTGAAAGAACTGGAAGGCACTTGTGTACGGAGTTAAAGCTGTCAGCTCTAGAGGAAGGATGAGCTGGGGGTCTTAGAAGACAAATTGCAATAACTTGGGGTTTGGTTCTTGGCTCTCATTTTACTGTGTCTCCTTAGGGAAGATACTGTCCCTTCCCAGGCCTCAGTCTCCTTTTCTGTATAATGGAAGGACTGGATCCATGGTCCTTCCCGTCACCTCAGATATATACCTGACAGCTCTTGTGGATAGGACCCCTCTCCCTGGTGGCCTTCCAAATAGCCTCCATGTAAGCCCTCTGCCCTAGAGGCTAGGAGTCAGCTGTGCCCCATGTCTCAGGAGCATCAGGGCCCAGTGCCTCTCATACCCCCAGCCTGGGTGCCTCTACTCAGCCTGCACTCCCTGCCCGACCAGGGAGGTGCCCAGGCCAGGACTACACATCCTCCGAGCATCCTCCATGCTGGTGCTCCTCACTGGGGTACATGGACAGCCTGGGGCATGGCTGCCCCAAGAACATGAGTCATACCAGATGGACACTCAGTGCCCCCAGGCCCATGGTCACCATCAGCATGCAGGGAGATGCAGGACAACAAGCAGGCTGGATCACCCAAGGGGGTCACAGAGCACAACCTATGGGGCGGCCTGGGGGGCCACAGGGCAGGTGGATCCCCACCTCTGTCTCCCTGACATGCTGAGTCATGTCTTCGTACAGTTCGGTTTGATCAAAGGATGGCAGCTCTGAGAAATGTTTGAAGCTGATCCTACCCTGGAGGCAAAAGCCAAAATGTAGAGAAATGAAGGACATCGCGAGCAGGCCTAGAATCCAGGAGTCCTGGCCCCCGGGCTGGCTTTCTGTGCTCTCCTGTCAACTTTAGAAAAGCTGTTTTAGTCTCAGGTGCAGAGGAAATCTCTCCATAAGCCTTAAAGCTCTTTGGAGTCCAGATGTTGGAAGAGTCTCAGTGATGAGGCCCCTCGGCTACTGGGGGCAGCCCCACCTCCTTCACAACTTGGGCGCCTTGTCTGTGGCAGGGGAGGAAATAGGGGGCAGCGTGCATGTGAGTGTGTGAGGGGACCCGCAGCTAGCCTGGACACCAAGGGAGATGTTTCTCAAGAGGTGCCTGAGACATTTGGAGGCATGTTAATTATTGAGCTTTCCTGGCAGTGTTTGGTTCCATCTTCTGTCCTGCCCTCATCTACCCCCACCTTCCTTGCAGACGGTGCTAGAACAGTGGCTGACTTGGCAGGCCATGGCCTGAGCCACAGGGGTCCTGAGGCCAGACTAGAAGCCTCTGGAGATGGAGGAAGGATAGGAGCAGCTAGAGAATAGTCAGACCCAAGAAAGGCCCCAATGCTGGGTGTGCAGAAGCCTTTGTTCTGGGGAGCTGAGCAGCCTCCATTGGTAGCTGACAAAGTTGCTCAGTGCTCATGGTGTGCCTGGTGCTGAGTTAAGTGCTGTATGTGCATCAGCTCATGTAATATCCACCCCAACAGCATGAGGTCGGCTTGACTGTTAGCCCTGTTCATGTATCCAACACACAATAGTTATGCACCTGCTGTGTGCCAGGCGCAGGGCTAGGTGCTGGGGACACAGCGGTGAACAAAATACTCTGTCCTGTCCCTCTTGTGGTGCTCTGTCCTGTCCAGCAGACAGGCAGACAGAAATTGGGCCACTCAAAACAGGGTGGGTGGGAGGCAGTGGGCTGCCGTCTCAGCCAGGCTCGGGGGCAGCACCAAGTACTGTGTGGACTGAGCAGTGCGGGGCTGTGGTTCATTGCAAGCTCGTGGTCTCTACTCTGAGTCAGGCCTGCTCTGCATGGTTGTTGTGCCACAATGGTTATTTTTAGGCCAGCTTGTGCAGGGCTTGTGGAATTGCTCATGGCTTACAGCTCTAGCCCAGAATTGCCAGTCCACTTCCTGGGTGGTGATGATGGGTGATGATGGGTGATGAGAGACTAAGCCATGTCCTGAAGCCAGGTGCTGGAGGCTTCTGGCTTCTCTGCTTTCAGGCTTGTGTCAGGTAGACTGGAGGCCGTGTCGAGGTGAGAGCTCAGTTCATCTGGTTGGAGACATGCAAATATAAAGCCATTGAGTTCCTTCTGATTGTCTATTAGTGGTGACCTGTGGTTGGAAATGTATGAAATACTAAACATTGGATGTAGAGGGAAAAAGTGCCCAACCACCTAAATACGATCACTGTGTTTCCTTTCCCTTTTCTATATGTATGGATTAAATGTTTTAAGCTGTTGTTCTCATGTTATACACAATTTCATATCCTGTTTTTAACTCAACATTATAACAGAAACATTTTCTATGTTACTAAAATAGCATGTAAAATTAAAATTCCACACACATATATACACATTTTGAGAGGATTGATATAGTCTGGTAAGAATTCAGTCTCTAGAGTTTGACTACCTGCTTCTAATCCAATCTCCACCAGAGTCCGGAAGCTCTGGACAAGATGCCTATGATCGCCAAGCCTCAGTTTACTCACCTGCAAAACAAGGTCTAACAAGAGTAGCTACTTCATAACTGGGATGGGATGGGACAGTGTATAACACATGGATCTCAGCAAGTGTCTGGTACATTGCAAACATGAAATAAATGTTAGCTATACAATTACACTTATTATTCAAATGTCTTCCAACTGACGAACATTTAGCTTGTTTACAGTTTCCCGTCTTTTAAAAATAGTGATGTGATCAGCAAAGTTGTCCATAAAGAGTTGCCTTCATTTGGGGTTCATTTCCCTAAATGTGTGGGCTCTAATTCGTGAGTGGGTCAAAGAGAATGGTCATTTTTAAGATTCTTGGTACGTACTGCAAAATTGTTATACAGAAGCGTTTTAACAAATGACATCGTCAGTTGAAGTTTAAAGGGAGTTTCTGTTTGGCACCACCTTCCGGTGCCTGCTGAACAGCACTGGAAACTCACAAAAACTCTTCCAACTTCACAGAGGTTTTCTCCTGAAACCTCTGTCACTTGGCCTGAGTTCAGTCGGATGCAGCCTTGATAGTAAGGCGCTGGGAAAAGACCTTCCCTTTTTAAGTCATCATTACTCTTCACGTGGGCAGGAGCCTCACTGGGTTCCCTGCTGGGCCTGAGCTGGAAATGGGGGCTGAGGTCCTAGAGGCCAGCAGTCCCTCTGCTGCCTGGGCGAAGTCACATCCTGGAGACCAACGGCCAGTGACACTCCTCCCCCATCTGGGAGCTTTCAGGTCTGTATTTTCATTAAGAGCCTGATTAACGTGCAGATCACAAAGCCCTTAACACCACAGGAGGCCAGAGTTTGGGGGATGAGAGGAGCACTCAGCATTAACTCTGTGCTGACCCTGACCAGGCCCAGCTGGAGGCAAAAGGCTGAGTGTTACACCTCTCTGATTCATTCATTCAGGAGCATTTTCTGTGTGACACACACAGCCCTGCCTTCATGGAGCACACAGTCTGGTGGGGAATCAGGTAGGTACCAGAATGAGAAGGGCCTGGGGAAGGCCCTGGAACCTCTGAATCTGGCTCTGCAGATCAGGAAGGCTCCAGAGAGGAAGTAGCTGTTGACCAGTCTTTGAATACTGGCTGCCATTTAAAGGTAGGGATGTCGTGGGGAGAGTTGTTTCAGGCTGAGGAATGATGTAGAGACGGAGTCAGTGGCAGGAAAGGCAGGCGTGTGGCAGGATGCGGGGAGCAGGGAGAGGTGGGCTCTGGAAGGTACGGGGGCAGTTGTGGAGAGCTTGGATTTCAGCTGAGTAGGGGTTTCGGTGCCATTCAGGGGGCACTGGAGCGTCTCAGACATCAGCAGGACCTGAGCAACACCACGTGGTAGGAAAGTGACCCCGGCCTTGAGAAGAGGTGGAAGGGGGTGGGAATGGTGGAGGTGAGAAGGCTGATTTGAAGGCTGCTGCCACAGACCCGGCGAGAGGCTAGGAACACCCGACCCAGGGCCGTGGGCTTGGGGAGCAGAGGGGGTGGCAGCTGGAAGAGGCATTGATGATGCAGAACCAGCAGGCCAAGGAGGAGAGAGGGAAGTGTGGAAAATGACCCAGATTGCCAAGTTGGGTGGCGCTGAGGAGGGGGGCCCCTCCCATGCAGGGAAAGAAACAGCCAATGAAGTGAGCGCGACAGAGCTTGGCGTGGAGGGGTGAGCAGCATGTGCTCGTGGTTGCTGCTGCTGATCTGGACCCTGGCCGGAAGGGTAGCTCGAGTGAGAACGTGGTGACTTTGCCTCGGTTCCTGTTGAGGGAGGGACTGCAGCTGGAATGCCAGGGCTGGAGGTCTCGACAGGTGTGACAGACAGAGAAGTGACAGCTGAAGTCATAGAAGTTAGCTGCAGAAACCAAGAGGATGAACGTTACTGAGAAAACATCGCAGAGGAGTTCGGGAAGGGCTGCACTGGCACTAACAGCTGCTGCTAACAAGCCCTGAGCCCTGCTGCGGGCCCTGCGCTAACGCACGTCCGGTGAGGCAGTCACCGCAGCAGCTCTGTGGCTGAAACAGGCACTGTCGTTCTCTCTTTGGCAGGTAGGGAAACTGAGGCTGGGCCTATGTGACTTGTCTGTGCTCTCTGTGCTGTTCTGCCCCAGGCCATGCAGCTCCCCACCCTGGGAACAGAGTCCTGAGAGACATAGGTCACCAACCTGGGGAAGGAGAGTGAAGAGGGGAGAGTTGCTGAAGTCAGGGTGACAGTGGGGACGGAGACCAAGGGCTAGAGAAGGGAGAAGACTTTCTTTTCCAAGTTGGGAAAGGAAAAGGAAGAGACATTTGAGTGAGAATTTTGAGACAAGAGGAAGGAAGTTGAGGGAGCTTGGCTCTCCCATATTTAAGGTAATCTGAATGGAATGAAGAGGGCACAATGTGGCCAGGACTCAGGGAGAAGAAGGTCCTAACTCCTGGATGTGTCAAGAGGAGACAAGCCAGGCTGGATGGTGACAGAAGGGAGCACCAGCCGAGGGGTGCATCTGGGCAGGCGAGATGATTAACCACCTACCTGAACGTAAAGCCTGTTTGAGCCCAAGAATCTGCATGATGACAAAATGGCATGCAACCATTTCTTCGATTTCCCTGTGTCTTCAGAAATCTCTAGCTGGGAAGGTCAACACCTGTGCCTCAGAGGCCCTGACTACTTTAGTCTGTCTTTGGTAACATAGTCTTATTGCTCCCACAAAGATGTGTGGCTGCTAGGAAATAAGCTCTTCCCAAGGCAGGTTAACACTGGGGAGGGTCTTCCTTTTGGTACAGTGGAGCTTCTAAGACGTTCCCAGTTCAGGGCAGGAATTTTTGATGTTAAGCTCTGTGAAGGGACACTTGTTGCTCTATTCAGCTTCTGAATAAGGAAGCCTGTGGGAAGGCAGGAACCCTTGGAGCATGTTAAAGGGCACAAAAACCTGGAGACAAGCCAGGACCATACAGCTGGGGCCTTCTTCTCAAGTAGGCTGTGGATTGGCAATAGGAGGTGAGGGCTGGAGCAATAGTGGCCCAAAAGTAGAGGGAGGAGGTTTGTGAAGAGGTCAGGCATATAGCCACACAATTTCAGGAGGCATCCTTGAGTTCTGGGCGGTTTGAATCTTTTTTCAAACTGTGGTCCCACATAGCTCGCCAAGATTAATGTAGGTGCACACACCATAATGCACCACTGTGCAAGTTGCATGCGATGGGGACATGCCCATTTGTTCTTTAAATCAATTGACATGGGCAAGTATTATCCTGATTTCTGGCCTCGACACTGGTATTGATGGTTCTCAGCACCACGTGGGCACCCACAGTCTCCCACGGTAGGCTTGGCAGCTCTCTGCAAGTCATGGCAGGTCACAGCAGGGCACGACTGCCTGCGGCTGGCAGGTGTAGCACTTCCAGAACCTGAAGTCACCTCAGGACAAGGTAACAAAGACAAGAAGGACAACTCTTAGCCTCAAATAAAGTTCATTTGTACTGCACGCATTTTAGTAAAGTATATTTGCCAGCATTCTTACTTAATTTTCACAAAAGCCCAATGAGGCAGACAAGCCACTTAATTCTTCCTTATGTAGATGATGAGGAAACCGAGGCCCAATGTGGTTGAGTCCTTTGCCCCAGGTTGTATAGGAAATAGCAACTGGGCAGCAGAGCAAATCCCAACTGCTCCTAATCTGGGCTCTTTCTGCTCAACGTCTGCCTATCATAGACCCTCAGACCATGAGGAAACTGCTGGACCCATTAGAAGTAGGAACTGGGACACAGATTCCCAGTTAGTAATATCCTGGGGGAGTGAACTGAGGGGTCCCCCAGCCTGCTCAAACCCAAACCACAGAGGTTATCCCCAGCCTGGCTGCTGGAGGACGAACATCCACATTTCTGGATGCTTCCGTAGCATGTAAACCAGTGCAGCAGCTTAGACCATGATTTGGAAGTAATTTTTAGCATTTATAGCCTCTGGCACAAGGACCAGACAGGGCTGGGTTTGGAAGAAGGCTGAGTGTGGGATGTGAAGCTTTGGGAGGCCCTGGTGCTAGAGCTGTCAGTCAGATGCTCAGGACTTCCCTGGATAGATGCTGAGGCACATGAGGGCCACAGTGCCTGTGACAGGCCCCAGAGTGTGACTCCCATCATCAGGAAACTCACTGCATGAGTCAGAGCAAAACCTCCTGCTCAGAAAGCAGAAGCAACCAGGACAGACCCCATAACAGGGGGCACGGCCTTGGCGTGGACTAGGGGTCCCAGCTTTTTCTATGAGTACCTTTTAAATATACAAAATGGAGTCCAATCCATAAACAGCGGCTTTATTTTGTGTCTATGGATTAAGAAAAAACCCATGACAACAAGCTACTACAGCTTATTTGTATAAACAAATGTTTACTGTGTTCCCACAATAGCACCTACACATGGAAGAAAAATGGTCACATATGTATGTGAGATATTCTGTCCATCTATATTGCTTATGAATTTGTGGGTGCCTTGAAATAATTCCATGCTCCCACCTTCCATTTGAGAGCCTGCTGGCCCAGACGTATTTGAATACAGAACACTTGGTAAGCCTGCAATCACTGACCAGGACCAGCCGGTCCCCCTCTGTGGATGGTCGACTTGTTAAGGATTTTCTGTAGAAAGTGACCTGTTGAGAGATGATGTTGTGTTTCCGTCCCACCCTGACACAGGCACACAGGAGAGGTCTGGTGGCGCTCCCCCTTACAGAGAGTGGTCAGGCCTTTGTGTTCCTGAGGGCTGGCCCTCCTTACTAACTCAGAGGATCATTGATCAGCCATTGTGTTTCAGTTGGCTTTCCTGTCTCCAAGGTCATGACCCATTGAAGAAATTGAACAGCATTGCCTTCAAGAAAGGAAAGAAATGAAGCTCGTTCTTGTTTGTGTCTGGGAAGGGTGCAACAGGATGCTGTGGCAGGTCGCTGGGTTCTGAGAAAGCCAGTAGGGGCAGATCTGTGGGGACCTTAGCCTATATCTGGGCTAGTTCAGCCTCTCTAGGGTAGGAGGACTCCAGGAGGTGGCTACATATGTCCCATTAGACCTGGCCAAACCTAGAAATACCCACCCCCTGCAGAGGCACCTGCAGAGGCACCTGCCTTCAGAGGGACCTCCTGGCCCAGGCAAGCAAAACACCAACACTGGTGCAGCGCAGTAGAGCCGGACAGCCGCAGCATGTGGTCCAAGGAGCAATGGCAGGGATCCAGCTGGACAAGGCATGGGAGCTTGGAGGAGGGGTCTCTTTAGAACTGGTTGGGCCTCCTTCTGCTCCTAGTTGAAGGTTAGGAGCAGGGTGGGGCCAATTTTATCAACTTTGAACATCCTGCCAGTCTTGGTGTTAGGGGGCTTGAGTTGATCCTAATCGAATTTGGGAAAGAAAATCAACACAGGCATTCTGAGTGCTATATATCTATCATTGTAAAACGCTCTTAATTTAGAGAGTGCAGCCAGAAATGATCTCAAGGGCAAAGTGCTCATGATAAGAAATGAAAAAATCTGATTCATAATTTTATCCTTATTTTTGAACCAAAAATTCTCACTAGGGAATCTAAATATATTTCACCCTAGAAAGAAAGAAACCTAATGTGAATCACTTCCCATGCATGTGCACACGCCCAGGCCCAAGCCCTGAAAGTTCTGGAACAACAGGCTGAGGGTTGGTTGTCCAGTGTGTGTGGAGTACTCACCTCCTTCCTCAGGTTCCTTGCAGAAAGACATACAAGTCCACAAATCTCAGTCTTGCATATTTCCAAGAGCTGCTTGCCAGCAATCTCCCGAGTCAGTTATTAAGGGTCATCAAAATTTGTTTTCTACTACATAAAATCGGTCCACTGCTAGAGTTACCGAGAACTCTGATTCAGCACTTTTCTAAGTCTAGCTGCTGAGAGCCCCCCAGGCCACACCTTCCCCCGCTGAGCCACAGAGCATCTGTGGTCTGAGCAACTGATAGGAATTCCTGCTGTCTTCTGCTTTGTGGTCCCTTATGAATCGTTCATACCACTATCTTACTACAGTAGATGGGCCTGTAACAGCCATCGCCTAAAAGAGATTGGGTTCTCACCTAGTGACCCATCACTGGTGTCATGGAACCCCTTTACCTTGAAAAGCAGGAGAGGGTCAGTAGGCTTGGGATCTTTGCTCTGCTTGAGTGAACAGTGACCCACAAACACAGTTTACTTCAAGTGTAAGATGTCATTTTCTCAGTAGGATGTGGTGACTGGTGCATGCCACGGTCAAAACTCACCAACTGTGCACTTAAAAGCTACACGTTTGATAGATTGTAAATTATACCTCAGTTAAAAACAAAGTAAGAAAAACAAGTGTGGGGGGCCAGAGAAGACAGGGGCTCTTGAGAGTGATGGTCCTCCTGGGAAAAGAGGTGAGACTTAAGAACAGAGTGGAGAAGAGGTCCAGCCAAGAAGGCATCGTCCTTAGTGTAACAGCAAGGACACATTCAACAAAGCCCAGGTAAGGAACGTTCAATTAACAAGAAGGGGGTTGGTGTACTCTTAAAAATAGTCCCTGTCATAAAAAACAAAGAAAGGCTGTGGAAATGCTCTAGACGAAAGGAAGCTAAAGAGACAGGACACCTAAATACAATACCTGATAGACTGGATCCTGTCCCGGGGCGGGGGAGGATCACTCTAAAGGTCACGATGAGATCATGTGACAGTGCGAGCACAGGCAGTGCCTTAGACACAAGTATTGTCCATGTAGATTATGAAGCCAGCAACTGCCCTACGGCCTGTAAGATAGCATCCTGATTCTTAGGAAACACAGACTGAAGTATTTAGGGGTAAAGGGCCTTTTTGTATGTAATTCACCCTGAAATGGCTTGGAAAACAAAATGATGTATGTATGTATGTGAAAAAGAATTTCCTTATTGCTTATCTTGGGGAAAAAAAGACTGAAAGCACAGGTTTGGTTCTGGTTTGGGGCTTGATGACAAAGCCAGTTTATGGTCTGGCAGGCCTTTTTCCAGTTTTATCAGACGTTCTCCTTGTATCAGTGATTCCTGAAAGCCACTTCAAACCCACGGCTGATTCATGAAAACCTTGACTCCACGTCAGGTCACTATTACCTGGAGATGAACACGGCCCAGGCCAAGTTTTTGCACTGGGACAGTGGCATCTGTTCAGTTTAATTGCATATGCACGTTTCAGTGAGAAGGGGGTGGGGGAGGGAGGGAGACAGCGTACAAACCAGAAAACAAATGAGGTAAAAGTAGGTGAATCTGGGTCAATGTGTTCTGTGTACAATCTTCCTTTTTTGCATTTTTAAAAAAAATTTGAAATTTCCAAATAAAAAGTTTTTTAAAAAATATTGCGGAATGAGGGAGCTGGAAGGCGTTCCAAGGGCTTCACATTATCAACTTATGTCTAGAAAGCCCTGGCCACCAATTCCATGACAATTACATTGCAGTAATAGTCATAAGTGGGTCATTTTCAGGCAATAAAAGATAGATTGCTGAATGTTACAACCTTGAGAGGGTGTGAGAGAATTTCCTTCTTGCTTATCCTGAAAAGAAAAGGAAAAAAGTATAGGTTTTTATTGACAAAGCCAGTTGGAGTTTGGACAAGTAGTTTTTTCAACATCTGTACCTCCAAACAAGCAGAATGTTATCAGGACACTCTCCTACAATCAGTAACTTCTGAAAGCTACATCAAACCCGTAGTTGATTTGTGAAAACCTTGGCTCCTGGGATAGGTCACTGTTACTTCAACATGAGCATGGCCCAGGCAAGGTTTATATGTTGGGACAATTATATCTGTTTGGTCTAATGTCAGAATTTCCCAGGATGACCCTGGCTGTATCATAGTGGATTTGGGAGAGGAAGGGGTGTTCAGTGACCTCCCACTGGGCTCTCAAAGACCATAATGTCTGATCTTGCTCTGAGCTCAGAGGCCCCTGTGCCCCCAAAAGTGGCCACCACCCCTGCTCACTGCCTGCAGGATCCACTGTACAGGTGAACGGGACTCAGCCTCCCGCCCACGCTGTAGTTGGCCTAATGCACATGGCCATGATGCCCCTCTACCCCGACGCAGAAAGTAAATAGAGGGTTCGTTTCTTCAGGCATACTTCCCGAGCAAATAGAAACCTCCCCCCTTGGACTCGTCTCCTTCTGGGATGAGTGAAAAGGACAGGTTGTACTTTACTCTTAAAAAGTCCAGCTTGGATTGTGGCATCATGAAGCTTAGTATTATCCTCTGACCTTCATCTGGTCAAGCTGGGGCTATTGTGGGGACTTGGAAGTTCAACTATATAATGGAAGTGGTCTGTCTTTTAGCCAGCACGTCTTTAATACAGCCTGTATGCAAAACCCAGTTGAGAGGATGCTTACATGGAATTAAACTCAGGTGGCAAAATGGGCATGTGATCACAGGCACGCTTCATTCTGTCTCAGTCCTGGTCATGTCATGTTAGTTCTTCAAGAAGGGAAAGTTGAGAATACGAGTACACTTGACCTGCAGTGGGACTAAGAGGTCTCTGGCCACAAGTTAAAGCTGTGCTAAAGGGTCCGTAGCAGACTAGGTGAGCATCAGAGGCAGAGATGGAGGGAGCCAGGTGGAAGGATTAGAGGGAGAGACTGAGTCACTACTTGCTGGTTACATACATCCTGAGAAGAAGCTACTGACATAATAACCCATGATCTGTCAGCAAAGAACCCAGAGGTCAGACAAGGAGACAGCCCCTGTGCCCTAGGACTCTGAGGGGCCAGTGGCACCGGTGCTGCCCTACAGCTGTTCCAGGGCACAGCCTGGCCAGGGCTGGAGTGAGTGAGAACATGTCCAGCCCGCCAGCCAGTGCATCCTGCGCCTGATTCACACCAATCAGCTCGGTCTCAGTATCATCTGGTGACAACTTAGTGCACCCCTACAGTGTTCCTAGCACCATGCTGAGCTCTTTATGGGTATTACCTTATGGATACTCACAACCGTCTGTTCTTGTTTTTATTTAAAAAATATAATTTTCCAGCTTCATTGAGATACACTTGACATATAACACTGTGTAAGTTTAAGGCTCACAATGTGATGATTTGATGTGTGTATGTACAGTGAAATTATTACTGAGATATGGTTATTTAATAAATCAATCACTTCACATAGTTACCACTTTGTATGTGTGTGTGTGTGTGTGTGTGTGTGTGTGTGTGTGTGTGTGTGTGTGTGTGTGTGGAGAACATTTAACATCTACTTTCTTAGCAACTTTCAAGTATACAATACAGTATTGGTCGGTCCTCTTTTTAAAGGTAAGAAAACACAGGCAGAAAAGATACCTACCAAGGTCAGAAAATTGGTAAGCAGGGCCAGGATTTGGAACCAGGACAATCTGGGTTGTCTCATATACTTTTTTTTCACCACGCTGTGCCCAAGTACAGACACACACACAAACACACACACACACACACACACACACGAGTGTGTTGGATTTTTGAGCTTCTGCTTCAAGAAGGAGCTGGGTTTGGCTCATCGTATTTGATCTTAGGCATTCTGCAGTCACACAGAATGTCCTGCAGAAGGACATAGTGATGGTTGACCGGGAACCTTGGGGTATTCTAAGGCATTGGTTGCTTTATCTCCTGGCTGGGACTGTCTCTCATCTGGCTGCACGTGCTGGCAGGGGCTCCCTGTTGGGACTTCAGAATCTGCATCTGAGCTGCCAAGAAGGTCAGAAGGTTTGGTAAAAATCAACTGGTGACTTGAGTGGGAACTGTCAATGGGCTGGACTGACTCCAGTGCCAGAGAATGGCCTGGCTCTTGACCCCAGGTCACTTGCCATCTTTTCACCCTGTCCTTGCAGCCAGCCTTGGAGTGAAGCCCCGGGTGGCAGCTCTTGGGGAGCAGCCAGCCTATCAAGGGCCTGTGCATTGCATCGCAACCATCGTGAGAACCGAAGGCCTGGCAGGGCTGTACCGGGGCGCCAGTGCCATGCTGCTGAGGGACGTCCCGGGCTACTGCCTCTACTTCATCCCCTATGTGTTCCTGAGTGATTGGATCACGCCTGATGCCCATGCAGGCCCCAGCCCCTGTGCTGTGTGGCTGGCAGGCGGCATGGCAGGTAAGGACAGTGCGGCTGATCCCTGACCCTGTGCTGACCACCACCGAGAGACAGCTGGGGAGCCTACCATGCCCTTCTCAGCCCCAGGGAAGGGCAGGATTCACCCAGCCACTCATCCCACAATACTTTGTTCAATACCTGTTAGGTGCCAGACCTAACCAGGCAGAGGAAGGGCTCAGAATGGGGGACGGTCCCCTCTCTTCCTCCCATCCCCTTCCCTCTGAGTCCCTATTGGGACTCATTAAGCTTTCAGTTGGAAGATATATTTTATGACTCACATTGTTCCAGGTATCACTGAGCTTTGAAAAGAAAATCTGTTAACACAATCCACCTTTGTTGAATGTTGGCACCCTACAAACCTTTCTCATGTGAGGATTTCATTAGCTCCATGAGGTAGGAATCAGTCTCCCCATTTTTCAGATGAGAAAATTCAGCTTCAAAGAGATTAAGTTACCAACCCAAGGTCACACAGCTAGTGCAGACACTATAGCTGGGACTCTGCAGTCAGAAAGATCCAGGTTCAAATCCACACTTAGTCATTTTGTGACCCTGAACTGGGGGTCCAACTATAACCTCCCTACTCAGAACCCAGCTGCATCCCCATTTCACTTAGAGTAAAAGTCAATGACCATGCAATGGTTTCAGGGCCCTCTGCCTATTACCCTTCTGCATTCATTTTCTGCAACCGCCCCCTTACTTGCTCTGCTCCAACCACAGTGGTCTCTGCTGCAGCTTGAGTGTGCTGCTCTCTCCCCACCACAGGGCCTTTGCACTGCTATTGCTGCCGCTTGGGTTAAGCAGTGCGTAGGTCATCAGGGACTTTGACAAGAACCATTTTGATGACAAAAAGGGTGTGAAAACCTAACTGAAGTAGGATCAAGAGAGAATGGGATGAAAGAAATTAGAGAGCCCAAGTACACACAACCCTTCACCCGAGGGATTTGGCCGTGCTGTAATGGGGAAGAGAGAACTGCAGCTATAGCCAGAGAGGGGTACAGAAGTCAAGAGAGGATTGCTTCTTAAGAAGGCTGACAGCATGGCATGTTTGTTGGGAAAGATCGGCTAGAGAGAAGAAAATTGTCATTCCTCCTCCTCATCACCATGAGCAACTGTGCTTGAATCTTAGCAAACGTGTAACAAAGCCCACATCTTAGCCACCAAACCCCAGTGTTTTCCCTTCCATCACGTGCCTGAGACCTGGCCTGTACCGGCTCCCAGTAAGCACTCATTAGCGGAGAATTAAAGCAACATCCCAGCTGCTCTCATTTCTGATAAGAGCAGGTATGTATGGCCTGGCAGGCAAACCTGGTTTTGTAATTCTCTCGCCCGTGGGCTGAGAAACAAGAGTGTGTGCGAGGGCAGCCTGTGGGCCAACTTCAGGGAAAGTGGCAGGAGGGAGGAGAGGTCCAGAGGGTCCCCAGAGGACCGGGACAGGAGGCCGGGATGGGCAGAGGGCTGGGACAGGCTAGGGCCTCTTTTGGGAGCTGCTGCGCAGCAGTTACAAAACCTTGCAAACCAGCTGCCTTGGACTTTGGCATCAGTCTGTTTTTCTCTCCCCATCAAAGAATGTGCTAATGTCTGTGTTTACACAATAACCTGGTGTTGTTTTCTTAGAGTCCTTTAAAGTCACAAAAGTTCTCAAACCGGGGCGCCTGGGCTTTTCCAATGAGGATAACCCAGTGACACCTGGTCCCAAGGCTTCTATTCCACATCACTGGGAAAGATAAGAGCTTTTTAAAGAGCTGCCCCTGGTCTTCTCTGCCATCCCTAGGCTGGCGCTTCCTTGGCAAGCAGTCTACCTGCAAGTGTTTGTTTCGCATTTCCATGTTCAGAGTAAATCTTGCCTGTGGAGAGCTGCCAGCCTCCAGCCTCAGGCCTCACCCTGGGCTCCCTCTCGTGTGCTCAGAAAGATGCTACAAAGCACTGTAGGGCCTGTTCCTGTTCCTGTTTCCCCAGTAAAAGCTGCTAATAAAGGCTTCCACTTAGGAAACACTGGCTGTGGGTCTGGCACGGTGCTAAATGCTGCACGTGCGTCAGTTTATTTGTCCTCACAGCACCCCCAGATAGGTACTGCTGGCCCATTTTATAGATGACAAACCCAAGGCCCCGAGGAGGCAGGAGACTTCTGCAGAGTCTCACAGCAAGTGGCGAGGGATGATTAGGGCCCCATTCATAGGTCATGACCCTGAGCTCTTTCCACGTTCCCCAGCAGCTTGCCCAGCCTTCGAACGGCAGAAATCTGCAGGGAGCCAGGTCCCCTGCAAACCCCGACCAGCCCCTGATACCTACTTGTCTCTCTCTTTACAGGAGCAATTTCTTGGGGGACAGCAACTCCTATGGATGTTGTGAAGAGTCGACTGCAAGCTGATGGGGTTTATGTGAACAAATACAAAGGTGTCCTGGACTGTATCTCCCAGAGTTACCAGAAGGAAGGTCTTAAAGTAAGCCCCAAAGCACTCGTGTGGGGTCAGTGTCAGTCCCTGGAAGTCAGGGTCAGACATCTGGGGGCTATGAGATTACGGAGAAGGGAATTGAGGTCCTGGTCGTTACCACTTAATCAAGCACTACAAGAAAGCCTTGTCTATTCCAGACCTTGCTTTGGGCTGGTAGAAGAATTGGGTGTACTCTCCACCTGACAGGTTCAGGGAGGACTGGTAACCAACCCGAGGTCACTTAGCTGGTGCCTGGCAGACCCCTCCTGCTATCTGTGTCACCAAAGCTTTCCTCCTCATCAGGTAGGCTGGAAGCTCCTTCCTCACTCCCTGCTCAGTGTCTCACCCTCTCCCCTCCTCCAAGTGAGAAGTCACAGAACCACCTCTGTGGTGGTCATCACATCTCTTAAGTTCCAGTTCCTTGATCTGGCTTCTGCTTTCCAACCCATGCCAGTCCAATCATCTCTGGTCTCAGCTATTGAGGCAGCTTCCAGCCTGGCCTTGTCTCCCTTCTCCTCTTTTCTCCTCCTGGAACTCGAAGGGCTGGTCCTCAACCCAAGCCTCTTCTTGACTCTAAGCTGTCCCAGAATGAAGATCAGATTTCCACATCTGGTGTCCAGGGTTCTAAATGAATTCATCCCCATCTGTCTTGTCTCCCATGACACCCCCTAGCACCCTCATGCTTGCTCTTCCTTGAATGGGCCCCACCTTTCTTGGCATGCCTCTATAGTCAGCAGACTTGTGTTCAAAGCCAGGCCTGGCTACTTGTGAGCTGGGGAATCCAGGCAAGCTTCATCTCTCTGGGCTTCAGTTTCTCCAGTGATAATAATCATCCCTACCATGAACAGCAGGGATATTTGTAGGTTAAATTAAATTAGTGTGCAGTTTAATGCATAACACATACGCTTTTGGAAAGAGTTAACCATTTATCTTTCACATAGTAGTGGTAGTAGTTTTAATAGTATTAATGTTACTACTGAGCTCTGGATCTTTTCTCGCATGGCTGCCTCATCACAAGCCCTCCAGTTAGTATAACTGCCCGCTCCAGTGCATCCAAACGCATTTTCTTTTCCTTCCTTCCTTCCTTCCTTCCTTCCTTCCTGCCTTCCTTCCCTTCTTTCTTTTTCTTTCTTCCCTTTTTCTTTCTTCCTTCCTTCCTTCCTTCCTTTCTTTCTTTCTTTCTTTCTTTCTTTTTTTTTCTTTCTTTCTTTCTTTCTGTCCTTCCTTCTTTCTTTCCTTCTTTTCTTTCTTTCCTTCTTTTCTTTTTCTTTCTTTCTTTCTTCCTTCCTTCCCTTCTTTCTTTTTCTTTCTTCCCTTCTTTCTTTTTCTTTCTTCCTTCCTTTCTTTCTTTCTTTCTTTCCTTCCTTCTTTCTTTCTTTCTTTCCTTCTTTTCTTTCTTTCTTTCCTTCTTTCTTTCCTTCTTCTCTCTTTCTTCTTCCTTCTTTCTTTCCTTCCTCCTTTCTTTCTTTCTTTCTTTCTTTCTTTCTTTCTTTCTTTCCTTCTTTCCTTCTTTTTCCTTCTTTCCTTCTTTCTTTCTTCTCCAATGGGGTACTGGAACTTCTCCTCTGGAAATCTGGACTTCCACACTCTCTCATCTGTGTGTGACTATCCAAGTCAGTGTTCCCCAGGTGCTCCTGGGCTACAGCCAAGGGTGGCTGGGACCAGTTCACAGGCCACTGCAGTTTTTACTGCCAGTACAGAGGATCTGCTGCCTATTACCTGATGCACAGGAGGACATGACTCCTATTGGGCCCCTTGGTGTGTGGTGCTGGATCCACAACTCCCACAGAGGCACTTTTGTTCATGGATGGATGCTGAATTTTTGTTGTTGAAGTGGGGACAAAACATGGGCCGTCTCGTGCTGCCATAATACTGATGTCACTCTCCCCATATATTTACTTTTACTGAGATCTTTATTTCTTCATACAGCTTCAAGTTACTGTCTAGTGATTGTATTTCAACCTGCAGGACTCCCTTGAGCATATTTTGCAGGGTAGATCTAGTGGTAAATGAATTCTCTCAGCTTTTGTTTATCTGGGAATGTCTTAATTTCTCCCTCAGTTTTAAAAGATAGTTTTTCTGGTTATAAGATTCTTGGTTGACAGGTTTTTTTTTTTTCCTGTTAGCACTTTGAATGTATTAGCCCATTGCCTTCTGGTCTCTAAAGTTTCTGTTGAGTAATCTGCTGAAAGTCTTTTGAGGAACCTTTGTGTGTAATGAGTCACTTCTCTCTTACTGCTTTCAAGATTCTCTCTTTGCCTTTCAAAAGTCTATTATAATGTGTGTTGGTATAGGTCTCTGAGTTCATCTCACTTGGAGTTCATTGACCTTCTTTGATGTTTATAGTTACATCTTTCATCAAATTTGGAAAGTTTTCAGCCGTTGTTACTTCAGATATTCTCTCTGCCCCCTATCTCTTCTCCTTCTTGGACTCTTATAATATGTATAGTTTCCCACAAGTCCCTTAGGCTCTGTTCACTTTTCTTTGATGTTTTTTCTTTCTGTACCTCAGACTCAATAATTTCCACAGTCTTATATTCAAAGTTTGCTAATTCTTTCTTCTGCCTGCTCTAATAAATCATTGTATCCTTCTAGTGAATTTTTTCAGTTTTTCATTCCATACTTCTCAGCTCCAGAATTTCTGTTTGATTTCTTTCTGGGTTTCCTATTTATTTATTAATTTTTCCATTTTGTTCACATATCATTTTTTTTACCTTCTCCACATCTGTTTTTAGTTTTTCAAGAATCTAAGAAGATGTTTTAAAGTCTTTGTCAAGTAGATATGCTATCAGGTCTTTTGGAGGGAAATTGTTGAGTTTTCTTTGAATAGACCATACTTGCCTGTTTCTTTATATGCCTTGTGATTTTTTTTGTTGTTGAAAACAAGACATTTGAATCTAATAATCTGGTAACTATGGAAATTGGATTTTCCCTCTTTTTCAGTAGATTTTATTTTTATTGTTTTTGTTGTTGTTGTAGGCTTTCTCCATCCCAAAGATCAACTCAAGGTGTAAACTTAAGGTTTTCTCAGGTCTTTTCCGAACCTATGCCTTTCCCTGCACATGCACAGACACCTTCTAATTTTCCCCAATTATGCAGTTGGTTTGGAATATGCTAGTCTTTAATGTCTGGCTCCCAAAAGAGGAAAAAGAGAAAAATGAAGGGAGGGGAAAGGGGCACCATCCATTTAAATTCCCTGGAAGTCACTTCAGCCAGAGGAGAAGGGCTTGCAAAACGGTAAGAGGTTAAACAAAAATGACTGCCCTCCTCTTTGCACTTTGTGATCAGAAACAGCAACCAGTGACCAGAAAACAGATGTTCAGTATTTGGAGGACAAGGTTCTCATTGCCCACACTGGCTCCCACAGGCTGTGTGGAGATTGTTCCAGGAACATGTGCACAACTGCCTTCCAAAGGGCTTGGGATAGGGGATGGTAGCTGCTACTATGCTAAGAGCTGAGATTGACCAAAATTAACCACTGCCCAAACCCTTCCATAAACTCCAGAGTTCTAATATAATTAGAACATCTAATATACATCTGACAGATTATGTCAGTGTAATAGCTGTCTAGGTGCAGAGACAGATTCCTACTCTGCCATCTTCCTAGGAGTCTCACCTGTCTTTTTTCCCAGTTTTGTTGAGATAACTGACAGATAGCACTGTAGATGTTTAAGGTGTATAGCATAATGATTTGACTTACACATATCATGAAATTATTACCACAATATATTTAGCAAACATCCATTGTCTCATATAAATACAAACTTGAACAAAGAGAAAAAAATCCCACACAGCCCTGGAAAGTTGGGTTATCTCACAGATTCCCACCAGCAGCAGGGCCGAGGGATGTCTCCAGTCCCCATGGGTGCTGGCTACGTGGAGTGCCCACTCCCAAACAGTCTTACTGCAACCTGTTCCCACTGTTCTATGGGAGAACTCAGTGATAGTAAAGGAGTGAAATAGTGACAATGGTGCCTAGTTTTAGTAGCCCCTTGTAACTCTGTGATTATTCAGTAAAGCAGCCTTTATGATAGGGAAACTAGACATCCTTGGACTTTGGGGGCATCCCCAAGTCAGAATGGAAGAAAGACAAGGTAGTTTTGGATCCATTCTCTGCCTGCTGTGAGGACCGTCCTGTGCCACGTGGGTTATGGCTCACACTTGGAGAGTTGTCATCTGAAATAAGGAGGCTGGAGGAGTGACTTGATGTCCTTTTGCTCTACAGAGGTGACTGTTGTGAAGGGGTCTGTGACAGTGGGGTGAGACTGGTTGACTCCTAGGAGGGATGGAGAGGAATATCTGTTAAGTAGACAAGCCTCCTGAGGCACCAGGGTTGGTTGCTCTTTGGTCTGCCATTTGGAGGGTTTGGAGACCTCCCTCCACTCCAGGAATCCCTCACTACCATAGCCGCCACCGGGACTCTGTCAGCTCAGAGACCATTCTTTTTCACATCAAGGAGTTTATTCATCCAGCCATCCAGCCATCCATCCACTGATTCATTTAGTACCATGTGTAGAGGGTCCTCTAGGCCAAGCACAGTGCAGGTGCTGGAGATTCAAAGGTAAGTCACACACACAGCCCTGCTCTCACTACCCTGACTGGGACTATTAATAAGAAGATAGACAAGTCACAGGTGATTAAAGGATGGTGTGAGAAGTGTTGTGAGGCAGAGATACTGAGTGCACAGAAGGCAAGGGGCCATAATACTACCCGGGGTGGCCCTGGCAGGGCTACCAGAGGGTGTAGCTGGGTCTGGGGAGCATTCGAGTAAAGGGGACCAGCAGAGGCTCAGTGGTGGGAGAGAGCTGGCCCCTTAGGAAGAATGACAGGTCAATATACTGTCCAGAGTGTCAAGTTGGAGAAGCAGCTTAGAGAAAGTGTAGGGACAGAGTGTGTGGGTCCTGGCAGGCCAGGGAAGAGTATGGTCTTGACCTTGGGCAGTGGGGAGCCATTAGGCTTCATGAAGACTCGGTCTAATGTTTTGTGTTCCAAAAGACAGGGTAAAAGCACTTTGTTTGGCATCTTTGGGCCTCACAGCAGAGCAGGCCACTCTGGGAGGGAAGTCACCTCTGGCTGTCTGAGGTGGCCCACAGCTCCTGCATGGCCCAGCACTATGAGAGAGGAGGATCACACGCCAAGCTGGGCCCTGCCTGGCTTGCCTGGCCTTGCAGCGCCAAACCCAGGTGCACACGAGAGCTTCTGTGTGCACCCAGCATGGAATTTTCCTCTCAGAGCCTGACCTAGTTCCTTGCTGTTATTCAGTCACCCTGGGTGAACCTGTGGAATTCCAGAAAGGTTAGACATTAGAGAGGAGTACTGATGTTACAAGGAGCCCACTTGCCCCCTACCTGAATCACTCCAGGGTTTGGCTGACCTCTGGGGATCCTGGCCAGCTCCCTTCCCTGAAAGTTCACTGAGGTCATTCCCTCCCCTTCTCTTCCCTCTCCTGAAGGGATGTCAGCTCAGGTCCTGCCCCATGACAGTAGCCTGCTCCTACTGTGACACCAGAGTGTCCAACAACTGAGGAAACTGGGGACATGCAAGGGGCTGGATTTCTACCTTCTTAAAATTACAGTACCACATTGTCAGTGAACAGTAAATTATACAGGAGTCAGTTAGCAGGTTTCTATCTTATACCTGACACTTATCAGGCAGTTCACATTTGGGTAGCAATTTGTCTTCAGATGTGTGATCTCTTTCCAGAGAAGACATTTAATCACAGCTCCTCCCCACCCCACCCTTCACCAAGTCCTTTATTTGTTCTCATCAAGTTCTAGGTTACACTGTAATTACTCCTGAATAGGGCTTATCTCCCCTAATAGGTTATAAACTTCCCAGGGGCTGGAACCACATCACATAGGTCAGTGTCTACCCAGCACCAGATGGGAAGGTTCAGGGTGGAAGGGAAGCATCTTACCATATTCCCTAGGGGTGAAGACAGATAGTCTTCTTGTATTAAAGGTGGGGTTTAGCACCTGGTCAGTGCAGGCCACTTGTATTAATACCCCTCAGCACTCATCTAATGACCGAGGTGGAGTGCTACTCTGTATGAAGTGGTGACTATTGATGTTAAGGATAGTGGTGTGATTGTCAACAGTTAACAAGTGGTTACTGCATGGCAGGGACTGTGAAAATGTTTTTAAAAGCAACATCACCTTTATTCCCTCAACAACTGTATGAGGTCAGTAGTAGTATTACCCCCATTTTACAGGTGGGAAAATTGAGTTCTAGAGACTTTGCCATTTGCCCAAGTAACACAGTTACTAACTGGCAAAGCTGTGCCTGGACTCCACGTCTGTTGTCTTGAGCACGGCCTGGGTTCCCCCCAACCCTGCCCCTCTGGGGACGTCCTCTGAAGCCCTGTCACGGCCAGGTCCTCTGCCTACCATGGCAAAGTGTGTGGAGCTCTGACTTCCAGTCCCAAGAATCACACGTGTGTGCGTGTGCGCATGTACCCGGGCGAGAGAACGGCAATTTGTGGGACTCAAACAGGTGGCGCATCGTATCTAGCGCATGCGTATGGGCCCTGGGAAGGGAAACCCCGCGAGAAGTGACGTGGGTGAGCGCGGGGGCGTGGCTGGGGTGTCTCGGAGGGTTTCCGCCTGGATGGCCTTTTGGGCTCGGTAGGGTCCAGCCTGGGACAGGGTGCCCGCGTGTGTGGGCAGCATCGTCAGCCCTTTCTCTGGCCTCAGTGGCCGCTCGGCAGAGGGTGCCCTGCGGTAACGCCGCCTCCCGCCAAAGGTGTTTTTCAGAGGCATCACGGTCAATGCCGTGCGGGGCTTCCCCATGAGCGCGGCCATGTTCCTGGGCTACGAGCTCTCGCTGCAGGCGATCCGCGGGGACCACGTGGTGACCAGCCCATGAGCGCCAGGTCAGTGCACCGCCTTCCCAGCCTGTTGTGCCCTCTTGGAGCTTGAGTCTCTCTTGGCCATGAAAATGGTGTGACTTTCTGAAATAACCTGTCATTTCTTTCCTCTTTAATCTGTGTTAATTCTGGGCTAGAATTGGCATCCTTCTTGTCAGAAAGTCCTTCTGAAATGGCCACCTGTGACTGGTGGTGAGCTGAGTGCTTAGTAACTGAGGTCGGCACAGAACTTACCTGTTTGTAGTGAGCTCTCCTATCCGTTTCTACTCAGCAGTTTCAACAGCCCTTGGAGAGAAGTGCATTTAGCTTCACTGTCCAAATTCAATAACCTAGGCTCAAGAGTGAGGACTCGAACCAGGGTGCCCACCCGCTGTTACACAGACACCATCTCCCCACCTTGCTGCTGAACTCAGAACCTGAGTCTGAGAGCCACCAACAGGCTCCCAGAGCTCTAGAGGACAGCCTCTGCGACCATCCCTGCCTCCCGAACGCTCTCCTTTTCCCTTTCTCATTGTAGAAAGGTCACCGCAGCCACAGCCGGGGCATTTAAAAACAGAACTGAGCAAGTGACCCCCTTGCTCCAGTGCCCTCAGTGGCTCCTCATTGCCCACTAGGTTAAGTGTCACTCCTTAACAGCCTTGTCCTCACTAGCATCCTAAACATACCATCCTCACTCTGGGTCTTTGTGCATGCTGACCCAGCCAGATGCCCTCTTCTCAGGCCTCCCCCCTCACCCTTGTCCTTGGCCTCAGCAGCTCCTCTTTGTCATGTAGATCTTGGTCTAGAAGTCTCCTCCCCCAAGAAGCCTACCCTGATGCGTGAGCCAGGAGGAGGTGCTCCTGCTCTAGGCTCCCTCCCACAGCCGCTCCTCAGCCCCTACCATATCCCTCTGCATCCTAACTGCCTGCCAGCTTTCTTCACTCCCCAGCCAGAGTGACGGTTCCAGGAGAGCTGGGACTTTTTTTTAACCCTGTATCATTAGTGCCTCAGACAAAGCCTGGTACAAAAATGGCCACTAAGAAACATCGTTGAGTAGAGGGATGATCAACTTCCAATATCCCCTCAGTTCCTCCTCTTCTCCCTTGTTTCTCTTTCTAAAGCCTCAAACTAGTTATCTGTAGAGCTCAAAAGATAAAAGGTAAGTCACTGAATTTTCTAGTCAACAAGAAACCATTTTGCTTCAGCTGTGGTGACTGCAGATTCTCATCAGGAAGGTCTAGCAAGCCTCCCTGCTCCCTCCCCTGGGGCATCAGAGCCCTGCTAGGCAGCATGGATGGGGCCAGACCCTAGACTCAGGAGCAGGACAGGATGGAGCAGGCTGATGAGAGTGAGCCCAGGCCCAGCCCTAGACGCTGGCTTTAAATCAAATACTTTAGCTTTTTACTAAAGCATCCACATTCACAGCTTTCCTGGCTTTTGTCCCTCTCTTACAAAAGGAAAAGGTTAGCAACACATTTTGCATAATTAAACATCCTGGGTGAAGAGTCATGGTATTGGGTTATGTCCAAGACAGGGAAGAAAAGTTGTCTGGTTTTTAAAGCTGTGCTCAGATATGGACTACTTCCCCCTTTTAATAAATGAAAGTGACTTTTACAAAAAATCCTGTCATAAAATCAGTGCATTTTTATTGTAGGAAAAAAAAAGAAAATACAAATAAACAGAGAGAAAAAAGAAAAAGAAAAATACCTGTAATCCCATGACCTTGTTACTATTCTTCTAACTTTTTTATCCCCCAAATGGGATCCTACTTTACACAATATTTTATAACTTACTCCTCCCTTTGAATAGTTCAGGGCCATTTTTCCATATCATTAAATCTTCAGCCGCAAGGTGGTTTTAATGCCAAGGCTCCACAGATCCCAGCGTAGATGGATGCCTGCCTGAGCCATGGCACCTTGCCACTTGTGACCACCCTGGTGATTGGCAACTTCAGGAGGGAGGAAGACGTTTCTAGCAAGCCCAGTCCTGATTGTCCTGGACTTGGCCTTTGAGCAGTGACCGCCCCAGTTGGAAGCTTTTCCTTCTGAAGGTGTTCTGGAGGACAAAGAGCATAGATGCCTGCCTGCTTTCCCTCTGCTGGGATGGGGAGGGGGCTGGTGCCTCTCAGGTGGAGGTGGGGGTTTCCAGTGACTTTTCTGGAGCCTCATCTTGAACCAGCCTCCCCAGGGAGTTCAACTTCCTGCTCTAACCCAAGAATACCAGGCCCCTTTAACAAGTTTGGAATCTGAATTTACCAAGTAACACTGAGATCTTGGGCCGGACGTGCTCTAAGCAGCAGTACCACCCGCTCTTTGAAGACATGGCAGCCAGTGTCAGCCTCTTAGCCTAGACTGAGGACAGAGTGGGATGAGGCAATGAGAGAAGTAGAGATCCCTCTGGTTCCTAAGAAGTCCTAGGATGTTGTCTAGCTGCAGGTGGTGGGAATGGCATGGAATTGTTTCCAGTTGTCTGCAGGGAGCAGAATCCAGTTCAAAGCAGCTCCAGCCTCCTTCCAACCACCAGATACCGAGCTGTACCCCCGCTCCCACAAACTCCCATGGAGGAAGAACACTCCCCTCTCATGCTTCCTTTCTCTCCCAGTTCACACATATGAGTGACCCAAGGACCATCCGAAACCCAGTAAACACCACGTAAGGTGGTTGTTTTGTGATGTGGTTAGTTTTACTGGTTCACATGGAGAAACCAGAATGAGTACGAGGAAGGTGACTTTCGGTGGTAGAAGTGGGGTCCCAGCCGCTGTGCATGGTCAGCTCGTAGGCTCGTCCGAGGCCTGTGAATTCACCTGCACCATCCCTCCCTGCCCGCCACGATCCCCTGCTCCCAGAACCTTCCTGGAGTGATACTGGTCTGCTCTCTGCCGTGACCTTCAAACTTCATTGCTTGTCTTCACTTCAGGAAAACTCATTTTCAAGGCAAGAAGATACGGTTTTCTTATAATGTCTTTTATTGGACATTTACCATCATCCTAGCCTCTCCCCAGTCTGTTCTCACAGTAATACTCTGCCAAGTTTGCTTCACAAAAACAGTTTCCAGATGGATTGTTTGACTCCTAGATCTTGCTGACTGGTAACAGTTAGATGAAAGTCTTATCTTTCCTCCTTCCCCCCAGCGCCAGGATCACCTGACCAGGGCCTCCTTCCGCTACATCTGATGCAGTGGGGAATTAACTGAAGAGAAAGAAGGTCTCCCCTCCAACCCTCAGTTATCCATGCTCCCCTCGGAATACCTTCTTTCCTATCTGCAAGCACTCTGTTCCTCACCTGCAGGCCGGGGCCCTGAGCTGCTGCCTGGGGCCGACCGTGGAGCCATCACCATCTGTGTCAGATCCTCACTGGCCCCTGGTAACAAGCGGGAGGAGATAGACCCTGCACCTGCGACTGCTGTAAACTCGCTGGGGATTCACGGAGGAGTCGACGTTGTCTCTGAGTTTCCATATAAAAACGTTCTGTATCAGATGCTTCTGCCTGGCTTCCAGGAGACTGGCCACCCTCATTCTTCCCTCTGTTAGACCCTCGTAGATGTCACCAGCCCAGAGAAGAGCCCACTGCATGCAGGTGAGAGGAACTCAGGGTGGCATCCTCACTTCTTTATTCCCAGCTCCCGAAGGTGGGCAGGGAGGGCACAGTGGTTGAAAAGGACAGCAGAAGGCGAGGAAGCCTTGTAGGTTTCCCTGCCCAAACGGTGGCACCGGCTGGTACAGCGCCTCTAGGGTGGCAGCATTGAGCGCAGGTGGGGTGGGCGCTCCCTGGGCCTTATTTTCACGTGGAGAGCAAAACAGAACAAAACGAACTCTCTGTCCGTGGTCTGATTTCCTTTATGATGTCATTCATCTCAGTTTTACTTCTCATTGGAACCCCGTGGGGAAGTGGTTGTTCTGTGGTTCTGTGGTACGTGCCCATGACGTCACTCCCACAGCAAATGCCCCTAATCAGTCATACAGCCCTTTCCCACTGAGCTGAATGTAGCTTCAGAATCCTTCTCAACACAGTGCCCTGGGATGCCACCAGCAGCCAGTCTGATGAATCCCTTTGCCATTCTTGGCTTGGATCCTGGTTGGGAAATATCCTTAGATTCCTCCTACCCTTTTTTCCCTCCTTGAAAGGGTCTTCCCTAATTTCTCCACTGCCTCCCACCCTCTTTGAGTGATTTGGAACGTGTCTCTGAAAAGCCCCCACCCCAGCAGACCTGGCACCAAGACAAAGCATGGCTCTGGCACAAAGCTGAAAGCGTTCAGTCTCCTCAGTTCATCCTGTTACTGTAGCCAAGGGTTCCCTCCTTGCAATGCAGCCCTCAGTACGGTCTCTTTCCCCTTTCCTGCCCCGGCACCGTGGGGTCCCCGGGCAGCTCTGCAGGCTGCTGTCTAAACGCCCCATCCCACCTGCATCTTCCTTTGGTCATCAGACATTTCTGAGCGTTCACTCTATGCAGACGCTATCTGTGGTGTTGGGGACAGCCATGGGGGTCCCCTGCGGTTCTTCCATTCTGGGGTATTAGAGACGGTTCTGCTGACAGGAGAGACAGGTCCATATGCGTTGATGGGTAAGGCACTGTGGATACTGGTGAAGAGATGCTGACTGACATCTAGTCCTACCCAGGTGAACCCAGGTGAACCCAAAGTCTTCTCTATGACACACTCCTGAACGGGTTTCTTAAGCCCTCCTCCACTAGACCATTTCCTGGTGCTGGTCCTGGTTGCCTGTTTGTTTGGAGGTAGTGCTATATTCGCAAGGCTGGCTGGGGTCTCCTGCCGGATGCTCCTGAGGAGGGTGAGACCCAGCAACAAACAGCCCCCCCAGGTTCTCTTCTGGGCTCCTCTCGGTGATAGAAAGAGCTAAGTGGAAATGGAAATACTGTGTTGGCAGTATGTTAAGTGGGAAAATGAAGTGGCAGAATAGTATGTGTGAAGTTACTCATTAAAAAAATAAAATTTTTATATAAGTATATTCTAAATATGCATAATTATATAGATATTGAAAAGAATCTAGAAGGATGCACACCAATCTTAGTTGTGGCTATTTGGGGAATATGAGATTGGGGAAAGGCTTTCAGTTTCGACTTTGATGTTGATGGTGATTTCTCTGTGTACCACTATAGTGCTTCAGTTCTTACAGTGAGCATATATGGCTTTTATAATTTTTAAAAATGCAAGCACAGCTTCTGTGCTGAGAACTTGTTTCTCAGGCTCCTGCTGGCTCTGCTGCACTGGCCAACCTCAACCAGGCTCTGAGTAACAGCCCTTCCTCTGCACACCCTGCCCTGCTCCCCCCAACTCCCCGTGCTGATTATACACACCCTGCAGCACACTTTCTACACACACACACACACACACACACACACACAAACACCTGGGCTGGAAAAGGATGCAACTCAATCTTAAAGAAGGCACTGGACCCTGACCCAGTATTGGGAGGCGCCAGCCAGCAACAGCCCGTCTTCCTCTTAGATTCTCCTGCTGGAGGTTATCTTGTGGAATACTTGGGGCCAGCAGTGTGGGGATTTTTCTTAATCCACACATCATAGCCTTTCTTTCATTCGACCAAAAACACATGTGTTGACTCTGACTCAACTGTGCCCAGTGCTTGTGTGAGGTGCTGGGTGACCATGGCAGAGACCCTGCCCTTGGGGAGCTTAGCACAGGCATCGACTCTGTATCAGCGTCAGGAATGTCTTTACAAATGGAAGTCCTCTTTTAAGAAAGGCCAGAGACAGAAAAGAATTCCACACGAAGCACAAATTTTGGTGTCAGCATCCTGCACTTGAGGAACTTCAGACGTGCCCTTTTACCTTATTGGAGATGGTGAAAAGAACACCAGTAACCATTATGCTACAAAAGAGGTTCTCCACACCGGTCTTTTAAATGATGGAGGGCCTCAAGGAGCTTTTGTTTATATAGATTATAACATTTACAAAAATTAAAACTGAGAATTTTAAAAATATTTGTTAATTTATAATAAATCTATTATGTTAAATAATAGCGTATTTTAATGAAAATAATAATTTTTTCCAAATAAAACTAAGTAATGAGAAGAGTTGTACTGTTTTACCATTTTGCAAATCTCCCAGTGTCCGGTTTAAACAGATGACTGTTGGATTCTGTATTTGCTTCTGCTTTCAATCTGTTGTGATATCACTTGCCATGTAGTTTTTGGGAAACTCCATTTTACATTTGTGAGAAAATGAGACTGAAAAGGGCAGATAACATCTTAGTGTCATATGAAAATAGTTTTGACCCCAGGGATCCCCTTGAGAACTGATCTAAAAAAATCAGTCATCTAAAGGGTCTCATGGTTGATAAACTGTAGAATCGCCGCTAGATGGCAGCAGAGATCAGCTAAACGCACAGCAAGTCCCGGTTTCTGGTGACCTTGGCTTCAGTGGTGAGAACATCTGGGCCCTGTGACACTTCTCTTCCTGTTTTCTGGGTCTCACTCCTCTCTGTTGTTGTCGTCGTTCTTTTACTTCCCTGTGGTGGAATAAACTTCAGACTAGGGAGACCTTCGCCTTGGATTTTAGTTCCTTGGGTTCCAATATTACCTGCATGATCTTGGCAAGATTTGGCCCCTCAGGGCCTCAGTTTCCTCATCTGTAAAGTAGCCACACTGAGTGGGCCTTCCTTACTTACCTTACAGGGCTTCAGTAAGAATCTAGTGCTGAAGTGGTTTTGTAAACTGAAGCGTAAAACATAGGGGTTAGAGGAAGGTGAGGGGGCACTATGTGAGTGCTCTTGTTTCTGGTTTCAGCCTGCCTTCCCCCAAGTCTGGGTTGTTAGCGTTTTTCAGGAGGTGACACAGGGTAGCTGCGGCAGTGGTCCCTGGACCTTGTCTCTGCCTGGAAAACACTGACTGCTGGAGATGCTTGGCTCCTAGGTCTTTGGTTTTACAAGTGGACATCTGACATGCATGCTTGGGTTGGGTGGATGCAGACCCTAAATTTACCTTTGTGATGCCCAGGATGTCTGATGAGTCATTGATTCAAGTCCTCCAGGGTTCTGACTCCCATTGCACCTCTCTAACAAGCTGATCTCAAACAAGTTTCCAGGAAACATCTGGTCCAGCAGAGTAGCCAGCCCATGAGCACCCTGGAGCCAGAAAAACCAGCCAGAAGATGTCTGCTTCCCACCTCTGGCTGAGGGTGGGGAGGGGCCAGTGTGCTCTGGGCTCAGTCACCCCTGCCAGTGACAAGACCCACCCCCAGCTGCTTATGCCTCCCGCCTCCCAGCAGCACAGACCAGGTCTCTCCCTCCACACCTGTAGGTTATGAAGATGCCACTGCATCTTACTCGCCATTGTGCTGAGCTGAGTACCTGGCGCTAATTCCATACTTTACTGGTGTTTGCCCATTGATTCAGCCACATCTTAGGTGTGCAAAGGGTAAAAGAAGCTTTTCTTTTTTTTTAATTAAGTTTAGTTTTTTCCAAGCCTCTATTCTACCTGATGGCAGAAAAAGTAATTTTGCCCTTTCAGATGTAAAACTCAGAAATTCCAAGTTAAATGCAGTTCAGGATTTTCTCCTTCTCTTCCCTTTCCTGGGGTGACTTAGGTGCTTGGGGTTTGGGGTATAGGGAGAGGCTTCTGGCTCTCAGGAGATGCTCCATCCTGGCCTGGAGTTCTTCCTGTCTGTTCCCAGGGCATGGCTTTCTCTGCAGGTGGCTTCTGTGGGAGCATCTTTATTCCCATTTGGTCCCGATGACTTGGTCCCTGCATGCCATATCTGCCAACCCCGAGGCCTTCTGTTCTTGACGTGCTCCGTGACATGTCCACGCCCCTCTTTGTCCTGTGGGAAAAGCCTTGGCTTCCCCAGTGGAACGACTCAGGGGCCTGAGACAGGCCCACCTTCCTGGGGCTCCCTGTGCCACACTGTGTGTTGGGTGGCAGGAGGCAATTTCTCTTCAGATTGTCATCTCCAGGGCACACAGGAGATTTGGCTTAGGAACCTCTCTTCTCAGGTGCTCAGCCCTCCCTGGAGTTCTGCCACCACCCCTGGAAGCTCAGCTGGAGGCCGGGCACTCACCAGTGTCTGCTACCATCTCTGTTCTCTAACTTCCTTCCACAGTCTGTAGAGTTGTCACTTCCTCTCCCTAGAGCTGGGAGCTTTACCTTTGGAAATTCATAAGCCAAGAATTAATGTCTGTTAGTAATGTCTGTATGTAAAGAACAATCACCTCAGTCGATGCAGAAAAACAAACTCCAGTACTTGTTCGCAATAAAAACACTTAACAAACTGAGAACAGAAGGGAGCTTCCTCAGCCTGATAAAGGACATCTATAAAAAGTCGACAGCCAACATCAAACTTTTGGTGAAAGGTTAGATTCACTACTACTAAGACTGGAGCAAGACTCTGGCATCTTCCATCCAACATTGTTCTGGAGGTTATACCCTGGGCAGTTTGGCAAGAAAATGGAATATAAGGCATCCGAATTGGAGAAGAACTGAACTTCTATTTACAGATGATATTATCTTGCTTATAGAAAATCCTAAGGAATCCACTGAAAACCTAGTAGAACCAATAAACAAGTTCAGCAAGGTTTCAGATTATAAGATCAACCTACAAAAAAATCAATGTATTTCTACACCCTAGCAATGAACATTCCAAAAATAAAATTAAGAAAACAATTCTATTTATAATAGTATTTGAGAAATGAAATATTTAGGCACATTTTAATAAAAGAAGTGCAAGACTTTTACGCTGAAAACTACAAAACCTTGTTGAAAGAAATTTTAAAAGATCTAAATAAGTAGATCTTCTATATCATGGATCAGAAGAGTAAATATTGTTAACATAGCATTACTTCCCAAATTGACCTACAGATTGAATTCAATCCTTCTCAAAATCCCAGCTAGCTTTTTTTTTTTTTTGCAGAAATTAAAAAAAAAAAAAACAAACTAATCCTAAAATTCATATGGAAATGCGAAGGACCCAGAATAGCCAAAACAATTTTGATAAAGAAGAATAAAGTTGGAGGGCTCAAACTTCCCTACTACAAGTTTACAGACAGCACAGTGCTGGCATAAGGGTAGACTTGTAGATCAATGGGATAAAGTTGAAAGTCCAGAAATCCTTACATTTATGGTCAATTGGTTTTTGACATGGATGCCAAGATAATTCAATACAGAAAGAATGGTCTTTTCAACAAAGTTGTTGGGACAATTGGATATGCACATTCCAGAAGGATGAAGCTGGAACCTTATCGCACACCATATACGAAAATTAATCAAAGATGGATCATAAACCTGGATGTAAGAGGTTAAACTGTAAACCTCATAGAAGGAGACATAGAAGTAAGTCTTTGTGACCTTGGGTCAGGCAAATATTTCTTAGAATACCAAAAGCATAAGTGACAAAATAGAAAATAATCAGTTGGACTATGATGTAAAACTTTTGCCCTAAAGACTCCACACAGAAACTACTAGAGCTGATAAATAAATACAGCAAGGTAGCAGGATACAAGCTTAACATTCAGAAATATGGTGCATTTCTTTACACTAACAATGAAATATCAGAAAAGGAAAGTAAGAAAACAAGAAAGTAAAAAAAAAAAAAAAATCTCTTTTAAAAGCACATAAAAAAAAAAAACACCCAAAAGACTTAGGAATAAGCCTTAATAAGAAGGTGAAAGACTTAAATGCAGTGAACTATAAAACATTTATTAAGGAAACAAAATGACTTAAAGAAATGAAACAATATCCTATGCTCTTGGACTGGAAAAATCAATACTGGTAAACTGGCCATACTCCCGAAAGCAATCTATAGGTTTAATGCAATCCCTATCAAATTACCCAGGACATTTTTCACAGAAATAGAACAAATAATCCTAAAATTTATATAGAATCACAAAAGACCCAGAATCACCAAAGCAATACTGAAGAAAAAGAACAAAGCTGGAGGAATAACCCTCCCAGACTTCAGATAATACTGCAGAGCTACAGTAATCAAAACAGTGTGGTATTGGCACAAAAATCAGACATATGGATCAATGAAACAGAATAGAAAGCCCAGAAATAAACCCATACAGCTACAGTCGATTAATCAGTTAACAAAGGAGGCAAGAATATACAATGGAGAAAAGAAAGTATCTTCAGGAAGTTGTGTTGGGAAAGCTGGACAGCCACATGTAAATCAGCAAAGTGAGAACACTCCCTCACACCACGCACAAAGATAAACTCAAAATGGCTTAAAGACTTAAACATAAGAGAAGACAATATAAACCTTTTTAGGAGAAAACATAGGCAAAACATTCTCTGGCATAAATCTTAGCAATGTTCTCCTAGGGCAGTCTACCTAGGCAATAGAAATAAGAGCAAAAATAAACAAATGGGACCTAATTAAACTTACAAACTTTTGCACAGCAAAGGAAACTAAACAAAACAGAAAGACAGCCTACAGAATGGGAGAAAATGTTTGCAAATGATGCGACTGACAAGGGCTTAATTTCCAGGATATGCAAACAGCTTATACAACTCAGTAAAAAAAAAGAAAAAAAAAAAAAAAAACCCAATCCAAAAATGGCCAGAAGACCTAAACAAGCATTTCTCCAGTGAAGATGTACAAATGGCCAATACGCACATGGGAAAATGCTCAGTGTCGCTAATTATCAGAGAAATGCAAATCAAAACTACAATGAGGTACCTATCACCTCCTACCAGTCAGAATGCCCATCATTAAAAAAGTCCACACTGGATAAAGAAGATGTGGTATATTTATACAATGGAATACTATTCAGCCATAAAAACCGACAACATGACACCATTTGCAGCAACATGGATGTTACTGGAGAATGTCATTCTAAGTGAAGTAAACCGGAAAGAGAAAGAAAAATACCGTATGAGATCGCTCATATGCAGAATCTAAAAATAAAAAAACAAATACAAAACAGAAACAGACTCATAGACATAGAATACAAACTTGTGGTTGCCAGGGGGACCAGGGGTGGGGACTGGGATTTCAAAATGTAGAACAGATAAACAAGATTGTACTGTGTAGCACAGGGAAATATATACAGGATCTTGTGGTGGCTCACAGTGAAAGAATGTGACAATGAATGTACGTATATTCATGTATAACTGAAAAATTGTGACAATGAATGTACGTATATTCATGTATAACTGAAAAATTGTGCTCTACACTGGAATTTGACACAACATTGTAAAATGACTATAGCTCAAAAAAAAAAAAAAAAGGTTTAAAAGAAAGAAAGAAAAAAAAAAGTCCACAAAGGATAAATGCTGGAGAGGGTGTGGACAAAAGGCAACCCTCCTACACTGCTGGTGGGAATGCAGTTTAGTGCAGCCACTGTGGAAAATAGTATGGAGATTCCTTAAAAAACTAAAAATAGATTTACCATGTGACCCAGCAATCCCACTCCTGGGCATATATCCAGAGGAAACCCTAATTTGAAAAGATATGTGCACCCCAGTGTTTATAGCAGCACTATTTACAATAGCCAAGATATGGAAGCAATCTAAATGTCCATTGACAGTTGACTGGCTAAAGAAGTTGTGATATATTTATACAATAGACTATTACTCAGCCATAAAAAATAATAAAATCGTGCTATTTGTAGCAACATGGATGGACCTGAAGATTGTCATACTAAGTGAAGTAAGTCGGAAAGAGAAAGAAAAATACCATATATCACTTATATGTGGAATCTAAAAAAATGATACAAATGAATTTATTTACAAAACAGAACCAGACTCACAACATAGAAAACAAACTTTTGGTTACCAGCGGGGAAGAGGGGTGGAGGGATAATGTGGGAGTTCAGGATTAGCAGATACTAACTACTATATATAAAATAAGTAAACAACAAGTTTCTTCTATATAGCACAGAGAACTATATTCAATATCTTGTAGTAATCTGTAATGAAAAAGAATATGAAAAGGAATATATATGTATATAACTGAGTCACTATACTGTACACCAGAAATTGATACAACATTGTAAACCTGCTATACTTAAATTAAAAAAAAAAAACAGAAAACTTTTGTGTTACCAATACCATGGGGAAAAGAAAAAAGACAACCCACAAAATGGGAGAAAATCTTTGCAAATCCTGTATCAGATAACGGATTTTTATCCAGAAGATACAAAGAACTCTTACAACTCAACTGTAAAAAGGAAAATAACTCAATTGAAAAATGGGCAAAGGATTTGAATAGATATTCTCCAGAGAAGATACACAAGTGGCCAGTGAGCACTGGAGAAGATGCATCACTAGTTATCAGGGAAATGCCCATCGAAGCTACAACCAGTTACCACCTTACACCCACTGGGATGGCTATAATCAAAAAGACAGATAATAACACGTGATGAAAATGAAGTGGAGAAATTGGAACCCTCATACATTGCTGGGGGAAAGTGTAAAATGGTGCAGCTGCTTTGGAACCTAGTTTGGTGGTTCCTCAAAAGTTAAACACAGCATTGCCATATGACCCAGCAATTCCACTCCCAGGTGTATACCAGAGAGAAATGAAACATGATCTCACAAAAAACTTGTACATGAATGTTCATAGCAGCATTATTCATCATAGCCAAAAGTGGGATCAACACAAATGTCTATCAACTGATGAATGGATAAATAAAACGCAGTATATCCATGCAGTGGAATATTATTTGGCTGTAAAAATGAATGAAGTACTGATACATGCTATGATGTAATGAACCTTGAAAGTATATGCTAAATCAAAGAAGCCAGTCCCAGAAAAACACTTATGATATGATTCCACTTATAGGAAAAATCCAGAAGATGCAAATTTATAGAGGCCAAAAGTAGATTATTAGTTGGTTTGGCTGGGGGAAGGGAGGATAGGGAATGGCTGCTGTTGTGTGCAGGGCTTTTTCCATTTTCTTTCAGAAAATGTTCTGAAATCAGATCGTGGTGATGGTTGCACAGCCCTGTGAATATATTAAAAACCACTGAGTTGTATGCTTACGGTGGGTGAATGGTCTTGGCGTTTCTGCTGAGCGTTCCCTCTCCAGAGGAAGGGAGGTGTTGGTCTGGGATGAAGGAGGAGGGGAGCAGGGAGGGGGGGAATTGCAGGGCTGGACTTCTCAGTATCCTCCTGCCTCAAATTGGATAGACAGGCAGAGAGACAGGCAGATGGATGTGACTGGCCAACCTTAAGGCAGGAAGTATCTGGGCTTGGTTTTGGCCAGCAGCGGTGTGCCCTGGTCTGGAATCTCCTGGAAACAACTCTACCCAGGGCTTGGCAACCTACATGAGGCAGCTGGCTGTGTTGAGAGCCGCCACCCTCCTGTGGGTCAGATTTAAGGATGTAGCTGTAGAGTCGTTTCTCTGAGTTGGCTTAACCATTTGTGAGCAGGGTGCACCAGCTCTCTGGGCATCAGTTTCCTCGTCTGTGCACTGAGCATAATTGTGTACAATAATTCCACACTTGCCTCATGGGCTTCTTGTGAAGATCCAGCACGATTCTGCACAAAACATGCTTAACAGAGTGCCTGGTACATAGTAAACACTCAATAAGTATTAGTCCTTCTTCTCTTTTCTCGAAGGTGTCTTCACATAAATCTCAACTTCCCTGGCACCAGAAGGCGAGTAATGACTGTGCACCTTCCCACCACCCTGAGAGTCTTGGTTTGAGCTGGCCACAGGGCGCATGCTGTAGGGTATGCTACTTTTGGAGAAAAGCTGAGGGAAACCACCAGGCTCTGCTGATGAATAAGCTGTAACAGTGGGTCGAGGCTTATCTCTCCACGCATCTTCTCAGGCAGCTGACTGTGTCTCCAGATTGTGTTCTGAAACCATCGCTAACCACCAACATCTGTCCTTGCTGTGATCCCCATGTGGGGTGAGCATGGCTGAGGGGGCGGCTTCTGATGCTGTAGGCTGTCAACCACGTGGTGTAGGGCAACAGCTCCGTGTCAGAGGCCAGTCATTCAGAAAACCCAGGTGGAGGACAGGAGAGGAGAAGGTGTGCTGCCGTGACCTAAGATGTCATGTGGTGGACCGTCTGGGGAGCCACAGAAGCCTCTGTCCCTCCTGGAGATGCCCAGCACAGCCCACAGAGACCCTTGGGAAACAGAGCGAGCCCCTCTTCTTGTAAGTGGGGCCGGGGCTAAAGAAACGCCCACGAATCCCTTAACTCAATTCTGAAACTCACACAGCTCTGAAAGCCCAAGATTTGGTGAGACTCATTTGGCTGCCAAACCTGACTACCTCATGAGATTGCTCCTGCGTTTTGTTGCAGAATATTAATGTGTTTAATTACGGAATCCTGCCTCAGGCCCTGCTGTGGATGTTGTGTAATGTATGGCATATGAACGGTGTGTTCTCTTTCCAAAAGGCTGAGCAGTTTGAATTCTGAAAACTCTCTAGCCCCCAGGTTTGGGGATAAAGGAGTGTTGACATGTATTGTCATAAATCTATTTTACCGTCAGGTTGTAGTCAGAGGGAACACAACGCACACACTTGATATACACAGAATAAGAAAAGAGCAGAATGGGAAGGGCGAAGACTTTGGAATCAGAGACAGCTGGGGTTGGATCTCTAACGCTCACCAGCTGTGTGGTCTTAGGAAGGTCATTTAACCTTTCTGAGCCTTCATTTCCTTATCTGTAAAACAGAGATAATAATACCAACCTCCCACGGTTTATTAGGGGATTAAATGAGATAAAGTATGCTTAGTACCTACTGAGTAAGGGCTGAATAATTACAGGATTAATATTAATAAATAATAATAGATATATTATTTGATAGACATTTTTCTCAGCGCCTTGTCCAGAGAAATCCACAGACGAGTGAGGGAGCTGGCACCACAGCCTGGCCCGGACGCTCAGCGCACTGTGCAGGGCCGGCCTCCAGCCCCAGGAGCTGTCCGTGAAGGGGGAGGGCACTGAGGACACTTAGTGGTCAGACTTCGCGTCTCAGAAAATAGTATAGAAACGTTAATAGCTGGAGCAGGGATTCTCATACCCACTGTTACTGGAGATCCCGAGAAGACCTCCCGCGACAGGGCCTACGCCCCACCCTCACCCGCCTGCCATGTGATGTTTTCACTTCTCTTGGGAAGCAGGTGGGTCAGCAGACTGTGACTGTTGTCTGTTTGTCTGAAGGTCTGTGCCCCCTGCACAATGCCTGATGGACTCCAGCACTGAGGAAGGATGTTTAAACCAGTGGTCCCCTTCTGAAGCTTCTCTACCCAGACATCCCACTTGTGATCCTTTGATACACATGTCACTGTAAATTATCACTGAGCATCTTGTCTCTTTCTCTCCACACTAAGACTAAAAAATTACGGCCGGATGTCTCCATGGACCCACCATTTCTGCACCCAAGAAGTTAATAAAACACTCCCCTGACTTGGATTCCCTTTGCTAAAACCTCTTCACCTCCCTATGCAGGAGGGTCTTGGCTGCAGCCCGAGGGTGAAACTCGTGCCTCTGCAATCCAGGTACCGCGCTGCCCAGGTCATCACAGAACCTCACCTCTGGCCAAGGGCTGTTTGCTGCGCAGGTCACATCAGACATTGCTTTACATTGTAATTCATAGAAGATAAACTGAGCAAATCCCTTTGAGGAATCTGGTCTCTTGGTGCTCTGAACTTTATGTATTATTGAGATCCAAAGTACCAAAGGATGTTCTATCTTCATAGGGAGGAAAAGCAATTTTAGTTTTACCAGTACCTAGAAAAAGACCATCCTTGGTAAATTCCTCTAAGCTTTTCCCAAGCTGCCAAGCCTTGAAGTAGGGAGAGGGCCATTCTGATTGTCAGATGTCCCTGACCCCAAGACTGTCACCTTAACTCTGCCTCCACCCTACTCATCACACAGAGCCAGGGAGGCCAAGCAGGATGGTTGCTGGCAGGCTGCTCAGTCAATATTTATAGAGCACCTAGACTGGTACAGGAATGGTGTAGGCCCAGGATAGGCATTTGGTTCACAACAGGGAACAAAACAAAGTTCTCTGCCCTCAGGGAGCTGGTATTTGAGCAGGGAGTAACAGTAAACAACAAACATGATAAATTAATAAGTGGAAGGGCATCTTAGAAGGTGACAAGTACTGTGGAACAGAAACCAGAATCAGGAATACTGGAGTTGGGGGCAGGTTGAGTATTAAGACGAGATGGGTAGTTTAATAGTCAGGGTTTCCTAGAGAAATAGAACCAATAGGATGGACAGATGGATGGATAGACAGGTTTATTATAAGTTATTGGACACGCATGCAATTATGGAGGCTGAGAAGTTACTATCTTCTGTCCCTGAGCTGGAAGCCCAGCAAAGCCAGTGGTGTAGTTCTTCTAATCCAACCTCAAAGGCCTGAGAACCAGGGGAGCTGGTGGTGTAAGTCCCAGTTTGGGGATGGGAGACCCATGTCCCAGCGCAAGCTATCAGGCAGAGAGCCAGTAATTCTTACTCTGCCTTTTTGTTCTTTTCAGGCCCTCAGTGGATTGGGTGAGGCCCACCCACACTGGGCCGGCATCTGCTTTATCCAGTCCACCTATTCAGATGCTAATCTCATCCAGAAACACCTCCACAGACACACTCAGAATAACATTTAGTCAGATATCAGGCACCCTGGGGCCTGGGCAAGTTGACACACATTTACTGTCACTGATCACTACAGGAAAATGGGGCACGAGAGGATGGCGGTGTCCCAGGTCTCAGTTGAGTCCCTGGGAACTGCCCTGCCACGTGAGAGTCCTTGGCTTTGAGCAGGAAAGAATTCAAAGAATTCTGAGCCAGGCATAGTAGAGTGAAGATAGATTTATTCAGAGATACACAGTCCTTAGACAGAGTGTGGTCCATCTCACTCAGGAGGGAGAGTGGCCATGGCTTGTCGGGTTGTTAGTTTTTATGGGCTTGGTTATTTCATATGCTAACAAGTGGGAGGATTATTCGAACTACTCTAGGGAAGGGGCAGGGATTCCCAGGAATTGGGCCCCACCCACCTTTGACCTTTTATGATCAGTATTGGAACTGTCATGGCGCCTGTGGGAGTGCCATTCACCATGCTGATGTATTACAATGAAGCTCAAGGTCTGCTTGGAGTTGAACCTCCTGCCATCGTGGTGCTAATTGCTGTGTCATTCGTTTACTGGTTGTGCCCTGCCCCCTTCCCTCCTGTCTCCCTGTGGCAGCCAGACAGCCTAGTTCAGGAATTCCCTGGGTGTACACCCGTGAGGCTCTGCATCCCAGGCACAAGGTGGTGCTAGCTGAGGGTCTTCCAAGGGAATCGATGACTGTATTTGTGAAGGAGAGGCTGGGCTGGTCTAACAAGGTAACTCACAAATCTTAGGTATTGGAATACTGATCTGAGTTCTGCTAGACTAACTTGTAAATCTAGGTTAATTAGTGTTGGTTTGCTGTTTATGTGTTTTTGCTAGCCAGCTGGATTTTCAAAGATACATATCTGGCTTTGGAATGTTGGTTTGCTGCCTCCCCGCCTCCACTTTTGTGATGATAATGATGCTAAAGCTGTTCCATGCCTATTGGCCGAATACCCCAAGCTTGTACTTTACCCTGTAAAACCTTACGCTTACGTCTTGGAGGGGCTCAGAGCTTTGGAGCAGAAGCCCCTCTGAGCCCGCCGGCGTAATACATCTGAGTACTCCAACCTTCCGAGTGGTGCTTGTTTCTTGACTGGCCTGTCGTTTCCGTAACATATTGATCCCAGGATTTATCTGCTTTCTGCTCTGACCCAGAGGGTCTGCTCCATGATCTTCTGATTCAGCGAGTTCAAGCACTTTGCTTTCTTATATACAAACATGCCCATGTTCTTGAGTGTCTCTCATCTGGACTTAACCAGCTGCTGCCTTCACCCATTTCAGGTAGTTGGTTTCTCAGGACCCTAAATGCCTTGGTGATGCTCTGAGCCTCCCTCCACCAGCACCCGGAGGTGGGGCACCTCTGGCCTGCCTTTAACCTCCCCTACAACAGCCCTCAGACTGTCCACAGACACCCCCTTCATAACAGCCCCAGACACAGTTCATGAGGCTTCCAGTCTGTGTTCAGGGTAACGAATCCTGTTATTACAGGAGTATTTGACCCATCAGCCCATTGACAGAGTTGTAGCTTTCTTTTTTCTGAGCAACAAAGAACAAGTAAGTACCAGAGACCAGACTGAGATTTTTCCATATCTATTTATTCCAAAATAAAGACATAAATTTTTAAACAAATTATTACAACTAATTTTGCTTTAGCATGGCTTATTTGATTTTTTTAACTGCAACAACTTAAACAGGAAGCTTTTAAAATTCAATAAATAGAATAAATAGTATGTCATCTTCACACTCTGCCTCTCATCCTTTCTTTCTGGAAACTTTCCAGGAGACTCCTCAGGAATGTCAGTGTATTGCCTGCTATGGTTTGGTTGCATGGCTGTTCACAGGAAAAAGACTGTGGGGACAAAGTTAACAAAGGCAGAGTGACTAAAACAGCATGGAAACCAGCAGCCCCAGGAGCCACCCTACCCAGAGCCTGGTAAGTGGGGGAGGGGGTGGGAGAGACAAGCGTGGGGGAAGGGAAGGGGTGGAACTAATGGATAGGGAGTCCAGGGCTAGCATTTTGTGTAGGCGGTGTAGGTGGTTGACTTTGTGGTAGGATTTCAGGGGTCTGCTTCACATACACGCACAAGTGCGCGCGCACACACACACACCCTATCAAATGGTTCTAAATTTCTTCATTAGGGGAAATCTTCTTGGGATTCTTTCAGGCCTAAATTTTATTATTACCCTTTTTGATTGTCTTTCCAAGGTCATTTTATAACACAATGGCTAAGGGCAGGACTTTGAGATCACATAGACCAGAGTTCAAATCTCAACACTGCCACTTACTAAATATATAGCCTTTGGCAAATTAGTTAACCTCACTGAGCCTCAGCTTCCCCTGCTACAAAGTGAGGGTGGTTAAGTCTGACAATTATCTTTAAGGTAGGTATTCAATGAAACAGGATGTATTAAGCCCTTAGAACCAAATGCTGTTGAGGGCAGAAACTCCTGCAATCAAATAGCTGAGTGAGGAGGGGCCCTCCTGTGGCGACATTAATGAGAAAAAGTTTGCCCCGCTCCCCTTTCCTCCAGCGACTAGGCGTACACTGAAGAAGTGCTGATAGGCATTTAGGGCAAATGACAAGCTTCCACCTGGCTGTGAGTGTGTCTTCCTTCAAACACCTCCTTAGCCAGTGGAATGAAAACCTTTAACTTACAGGTCACAACATCCACTCAGGTAGCAAATTGAATCTCTAGAATAATTTAGAATTGCATGGGCTATCGCCCTGATTTTCTAGATTTTAGCTTCTGATTACAATGAGGATGGATTCTTTCATCACTCGAGATGGAGAGAAGTAAAAGCCAATATAGGGGTGAGTGTTTTTTTAAATAAGAGGGAACAGTGAGTTCCCTGGGCAGATCTCACTTTAATTCTATTGTTCTGATTAATTCTTAGATGTCCCTTATCAACCTTAACTACCAGTTCCAACTTTATTGTCCCTTGTTATTCAGATGGAGTTGGCATTGACATTCACATGAAAATAACCAACCAGAGCACATCACAGGTAAAAACACTCACGCCACACTTGTTGTTCTTGAGGGCTTCAACCGTTTTCTTCACCCTATTGAAGATCAGGGGGAATCTTGTTTTCAGTGTTGTGTTGGCCATCTGTGTCAGACCCTCCTGGAAGCATGCCGTGGTGCAGTTGTCCTGGTAAATAACAAGGATTTAGGAAAGGAAACAGGGCAGTTTTGAGTAGGAATCACAGAGACAATGTTTTTAGAGACTGTTTTAACTTAACCAATGTAACCTAAACTTGCATTATTTTTAGTCAGGCCCCTTGCTAGCAGAGTAAATGATCTTCAGTATTTCAAGGTGAGGCCATTTTTCCACAGTGACACTCCCTGAAGATTTCCAGTTTGTTCCATCCAGGGAACATGAGGCCTGAGGACCCCGGAAAACAGCCAGTCCTGAGTCTGCTTTTCAAAGGACCTGTTCCAAGTCTTGTCATAGTGAGTTTGAAAGTACAGAGAAAGGAAAAGCCTTTTCACATCAGCCAGATGGGATATGCCAGTTGAATACAGCCAGTGTTTCAGCAGTAGCTCAAATCATGGGATATAAATAAGGGGAGAGGCTGGGCTGTTAATGTGTGGTCCCTCCTCAGAGGGCGCCATACACTATTCTCATCTAATGGATGGACCGTGATTGTGTGTGACATTTGACCTCAGCTGGGGGAAGAGGCTCAGATTCTCCCAAGTCTTGCTTGTAAGAGAGTAAAGCAGAACAGCACCTTGGTAAGGGTTGCCTCCTACCCTTAACCAGGAAATTCCTGCCACACTTCTCCCTCTGCCCCTCTGGGAATAACCACCCCCCCCCCAGGAAACCCTTTTTACTTCCCCGCCACCCACAGCCTCAGACACCCTGTCCCCCTAGGGGACAGCATTCAAACCTCGCAATAGCCACTCTAAATCAGCCAAATAGAAAGGAGGGAGGAGGCACCGCACAGAGACAGTTAAGGCCGAAAGAAGGACAAAGGGTGGTCATTTTATTTACATTGTTTTGCAACCCTAGAGTTACCAGCAAATGAATTAGCAATGTGATATGAGCCCCAGTTTGAATTAATTGTGCACATGGCCACTAATCTAAAAATACATTCAATATTCTTTTTTAAATGGTGAAAAGTGTTTAAACTTCTCAAGGAGACCAAATACAAAGAAATGTATATAGTATGGAATTTTAAGATTTCAAAGGTTTTAAAAGGATATACTAATCTGTAACGATTGCCATTAAGTCACACTTTCTTATTTAAAATATCAATTAGAGCAATTAATTTTTTCCTAAAAACTTTAAAAAAAACACACAAGATCAAGATGATTTTACTATACTTACAGAAGGAATGGGCAGACACAAACAGTCAGTCACCTGCAAAAGAGAAGTTTCAGAGTGAAGATTCCAGATGTGAAAATTAAAATTGGTTTGGAAAGGTTCTTAAAAGAGCATTTACTCACGTTGCTGCTGCAGCTGCATTTTGAAGGTGGATGTTTCTAAAGTAAGTAAAGAGATAAGAACCCATAATGAGTGGTGTGTTTTCCACCCTCTTATACTTCACTTAAATTTTCAACAGCTGCCTTTCCCACTGGCGCCCCCCTCTGCAGCTTACCTGCAGGTTGTTGATGAGGTACTCAGCATCCTTGATCCCAGTCAAGGTCAAACACCCCTGGCTGGCCACAGAGCAGAGGAGCAGGGCCGAGGCAAGGACCACGGACAGGAGCATCTTGACTCGAGACTGGAGCTTGGTCTTCAGATGCCTTCAAATTGAGTCGTATTTAAAGCTCTCCAACAAACATGGAAAAACCCTGACATCAAACTGATACCAATGCCCACTTCTTCTCTGTAAATTTGGGCTACCTGACATTGAAAAAAATGTATATGTGTATGTATCTCAGACTGAGTCACTTGACAAAGACTGCATTACATTTTCACAGGAAATATCATTCCTCAGAAAAGATGCTTTTCAAAAAGTTGGGTACCGAGATGCTATAGGAAAAGCTAGAGATCTTAAAACCTGTATTTTTTTTTAAGGCAAAGATTCTGGTTGTGAGAGTGAAAATACTTTACATGAAAGCCCAGATCTGTATTTTCCCCTTCTTACTTTATTAGAAATGCTGATATAGTAGCCAGTCACCGATATTCTAACGAAGTGGGGCAGGGAGGATGAGAAATAGTGCAGGATTGCTTTTGGTTTTTGCCAGCTCAGTCTCGTCCTTGCAACCTCAATCTTACTCCCAAATCTGAACCATGTCTTTGATGCCTGGGGCCAGATTCTCCACCTCATACAAATGCATCTTTGAACAAGTGTCTAAAGCAGGAACTCTTCAGCTGTAAGCACAAGAATGCAACAACAGCACCTGTTAAAACTGGTCTGGAGATTCCTTAATGTCTTGAGGGAACTTACATAGCACTGGGCAACATTAAGTAAAAACTCTGTGCTTGAGATAGGGTAATAGCTAACATTTATTGAGTGCTTACTACACATCATTGCAATTCTAAGCACTTTATATGAATAGGGCATGTAATCCATACAGCTACCAAGTGAGGTATGTACTAATTTGTCATCCTCAATTTTTACTTTTTAAAACATTGTCTGTCTCTTAGCTTCCCAGTCCTTTGATGGAGCTGTTCTTATCACTGTGAGCCAGAAAGCAGTCTCACTGTAGCTCTATGAGGTAAGTACTATAGTTATCCTCATTATTTTATAGATGGGGAAACTGAGGCACAGAGTGGCAAATAATTTGCATAAAACCACACAACCAGAAAGAAACAAAATTTGTGTTCAAGCCCAGAAGTCTGACTCGTGGGTTCAGCCCTTAATCCTCTGGCTTTCCTGCTTCTCCGTGTGTTTTTTGTCTGCCTCTCCCATCAGGACATATGCCCCCTGTGAGTCTAGTTCAGGTGCCTGGGGAACAGTGGCCTATCACTAAATGCTTGTTGGGTCAAATCATTAATGCAAACAGTTTCTGAAGTAGTGAGAAAGGTGCACATAAACTGAGATTGTGTTAGGTTTCAAGTCTAGTTTCTAGGGTACATTTTTGAAGGTATGTGTGCTTTGAGAAAATATGTCTTCTACATATGGGGAAGAGATGGGGATTCTTTTACTTGGTACTTTATGCCATAGTGGCCAATGGGAACAAACCCATAGGATTTCTCACCACTGCTGTGAGAGTGTGGGGTGTTACTGCTTTTCTCATTGCATGTTTTTCCTTAGGAGTGGTGATGGATCACTGGTGTTTGGCTAAACTATGCAAAAGGGAAGTATCTTGGTGGCAAACAAGGTAAAAAGAAATTAGCTTTTTTGCTAAATTCACAAATCCTCCTGCAGCTCTGACTTCCAAGCCTGTCCTCTGCAGGTACTAAGAAGAAGGTGCAAAGGCCTCCCAGCTTATAGCAAACACTTTTATTACAGAGTTCTGTATCTATGCCCTTTGCTCCTGCTAAGGTCTGCCTGGAATATTCTTCCTCAGCTCTTCCATTTGTGGCCCGCTCTTATCCTTCAGGTTTCAACTCAAAAGCCACCTCCTCCATGAAGCCCTCCCTGACTCTAGTAATCATTGCAATCTGCAGGATTCTGTCATAGCGTCTGTTCCTCCTACTGGGACATAAGTTCCATAAGAGCTGATGTAATGACTGACTCTTGTTCATCTTTGTATTCCCAGAGCACGGTCTGTATATTAAGTGCTCAGCAGTTACCGGTGCAATGAATGAATGACGAATAAATTTAATTTTGTAAAAACTTATTAAATTTATATTATTTATGAAATGACCCGTACATGTTCCCAGTGGATCAGTAACCAAAAAAAAAAAAAAAAAAAAGAGTGGGAATAACATTTAAAAACCTGAGCCAGGAAAGTTTTTGTGTGATTCAGCAGTTAATGAAACAAATCCTCCTGTTCTGTAGTCTCCTGAGAAATCTAAAGTGAGTCTCTCTCTCCTCTGTTTCAATTCTCATTGAACTGCTTGAGGGAGGCACATCAGGTGTGGGAACTCGAGCTCTGTAAAGGATGAAATAGAAAGAGAGAACTAGGTAAGTATTCTTTACAACTTTTTCCCATCTCCCCACCCCCTCTGTTATAAAAAAGGAAAGAGTATTGAAATGGTAGCTCTGCAGTTCAAGACAGAATTAAGATAGTAGATGTTTATCTACGCAAAGTCTAAAACTTTTGACGTTTAGCTTCTAGGATTTCTTTCCATATCAAAATGTAAGTATGCAAATAATCTCTTACAGAGGAAATACACCAAGCTCAGAAATTAATTACTCACCTATTTCAAATTTCAAGGAGATTGAAGAGTAAGATGCTTACCAAGATTTAGCATAGATAACATATTTTACAATAAATGACAAATGACAATACTCAACCATTTATTTTGCTCTAAAGATAAAGTCTGACATTTTTATTTTGTGATAAAAAACCATGTGTCATGGATTATTTCTCTAGGAATAAAGCAAAAGGGTTATTTGTTCTAGGAAGCCACAGCACAATATGACACACCCCAAAAAAGGCACTAAACTTCTAAGTAAAACCCACTCTACCTTTTTCTGTAAGCAGCCTAGAGATAACTTGTTATGAGAATCTTCAAGCACTAATTTCTTAATCAAATAGTTATTTCTAGGTTAGTATTTCCCAATCAAATGTGATGGGCAAACCCCACTGGAGGTGCTGCCATCCCTGTAGTGGTTTCTCCCCCAAGGAGTTGAGTTCTAGCTGGTGCCCTGCACCCCTCCCCTTGCATCCCTTCTAAGCGAATTCTGGGTCCCAAGAACATAGGGCCTGCTGCTCGCAGATTGGCTCCTATGCAGTTTCCAGAGCTCCAGGACCTAGGACCCTCTCCTTCCTTCCCTCTCCCCTCCTCTTCCTCCTCCTCACTGTCGGTGAATAAGAATCCAAGCTATCCTTAAAAATGGAATTTTCACAGTCCATCATGACCTAAAACCTGTCCCTACATTTGATAGAGACTGTGGGGCCCCCTTTCCTGTGGCCAGTTTATTGGTGTCCATCTAATTAAGAAAGGATAGGGACTTCTGTTCTGAAGCACACTGGGGAAGGCACTAGAATTTACTGAACCCTTACTATACACACGGTAACATATTAAGCACTTGATGTATATGATCTGACTCAAGCCTCTCAACCATCTTTATCAGCCCTGTTTTATAGATGTGGAAACTGACGCTCAGAGAGGCTGAGAGTCGCTGTAGTCACAGCTGGCAACTTGAACTGAACGTATCTGACCCAAGGCCGGTGCTCCTATCTACTGTACCGTACATCAGTCTCCATTTCTGCTGACCCAACTATATGGCCTATATTCCAAGACCACTTAATACAATCAGAAAATCAAAGTTGGCTTTGGGGCTGGAGGAGGGAGATTCTGGATGTCAGCTGCATTGGTTTCCCAGGGCTGCCATAACAAAGTACCACAACCTGGGTGACTTAAAGCAGCAGAAATTTATTCTCTCGTGGTTCTAGAGGCCAAAGGTCTGAAATCAAGGTGTGGGCAGGGCTGGAAGCAGCCTGACCCCTGCAGAGGTGGCTGTTGGGAAGAGGCAGAGAAGAAGGCTAGGAGGTTAGAAGGGTTGGGCAGACCCTGTGTCATCAAGGATGCTTTGGCCACAAATGGCAGGAACCCCAGTTAACACTGGCTTAAACGATGAGGAAATTTGCCATCTCAGAAAAGAGCAAATCTGTGGCGAGGGTGGTCTCCAGGGTTGGAGGACAAAGACTCAGGTGACTCTGTCTCTCCGCTGGTTGGCTTTGTCTTCAGGGTGTGTCCCCTGGTGGCTGCAAGCCTTAGGTCCAGATCTCACATCCAGACATGATGATATAAACTCTAATCTGGAACTGAAGGTCCAGCATTTTTAATGCTTTCATTTTCAACACATACTACCAAAGTGCCTTCCAGAAAGTTGTTCTGTGATAGAAGAGAGTAATTTATTATAATCTCATTAGTCAGGTTTAAGAATGCCAATTTCTGACACCCCTGCCAACACTGGATTTTTTATTAACTTTGGACAGTGTGCCTGGCACGTAATAGATACTAATATATGTCTAATTAATTAGTTATTACTCATTTGTGTTTCTTTATTTGTTTATTACCTGAATGTACCCAGTTTTCTGTTTCTGTTTTGCTTACTGGTTTCTAAGAGTTCCCTGTATATCTTTGTTTTTCAGATATAATGCATTTATTTTTCTCTATTTGCTCTGGTCGTAGTGTTTTTTTGGCTGTGTAGACATTTTCATGTGACCGATATAAAACACTTCTTTTTCTGGGCTTCATTATTCAGTTATTTCTTTTTTTAGCAATGACATCTCTAATCTTTGGAGTTTATTTGAGAGTATAAAAGAAATCCAATTTATTTTTCTTCTAAGTTTGGTCAATAGTATTATTGGCTAAATATCTCTTTTCCTTACTGATTTAGAATACCACCTTTACTGAGCACTGCATTTCCAGTTTGCTTAGCTGTGTTTCTGGACTCTCTGATTTGTCCCAATAAGCTCTTTGTTACACTGGTGATCTTTAGTTTCTGTGGCTTTTTGAATATCAAACTATATGGTTGGGAATATCTTCCTGCCTCTTATTGCTTGTCATTTTCAAAAGTGTCTTAGATGGTTTCAAACATTTAAAGCTCTAGATTGGCTTTAGAATCCTTTTGATAAGTTTCCTCAAGAAAAAAATACTACTAGGATTTTAACTGGGATTGGGATTGTGTTCAATATAAATGGAACTTGGAAAACTCGGTATCTTTAAAATATTGAATCTCTCCATCCAGGATGATGTCTCTGTGTAGCCTTCTTAAAATTTCCCTGAACTTAATTTTACAGTTCTTTTTTCATACAGGTTTTGCATAGTTTTGTGAAATTTATTCCTAGGTTTACCTATTTATTCAGCAATATTCATTGAGAACTTCTTATATCCTGGGCATTGTTCTAGGCTCTTCAGACAAAGCAGTGAGCAAAACAAAGTGCCTGATCTTGGGAAGCCCATATTCTAGAGAGCAGAAAAAGTCAATAAACAAAAACAATGGTAAATTTCAGGTGGTCATAAGTGCCATGAGCACAAAAGCAGGTGAGGAAACAGTGAGTGGTAGAGTGTGGGAGCTACGGCCTTTAAGGTGGCCAGTGAGTCCTCTCTGCTACAGTGATTTATGTAGAGGCCCAAAGAAAGTAAGTAACTTAGTCAGGCAGGGGTCTTGGGGAAGAACGTTTCAGGCAGAGGGAATAGAAAGCACAAAGGCCCTGAGGCTAGAGTGTGTCTGCCATGCAGGAGGAACAGCACGGGGGCCAGTGTTTCTCAAGCGGAGTGACTGGAAATAAAGAATGGAAATATTGGGGTCAGAGAGGGGGCCAGAAGGGAAATCCTTTAGAGCCTGATAGGCTGAGAGGAGGACTTAAGATTTTACCCTAAATAAGGTGGGAGCCATTGGAGGGCTTTGAGCAGAGGAATAATGTGATTTGGCCCATATTTTAGGTCATGAAGAATAGCTGCTGTGTGGGCAATAGCTGGGGCACAAGAGTGGAGGACTTGATCCCCTTTTACAGTTAGGAGATCAGTTAGGCTGCTACTGAGATAGTCTGTGTGAGAGCTGATGGTGGCTTGGACCAAGGTGGTATCAATAGTGGTAGAAAGGAATAATCAGAATCTAGATATATGTTTAAGATAAAGCCGATAGATATGATGGTGGGAGAAAGAGATAGGGTCATTAACTGAGATAAGGGAGACTGCAGAAGAAACAGGCATGGGAGTGGAGGAGTTGTAGTGGGTTGTAACTGAGCAGGGCCCTGTGGGGTCTTCCTGGGGCAGACCCCTTCCCCATATCCTCTGCTTCAGCTCCTCTCTGAAGCATCCAGGTAATAGTATGCAATGCACATTATTGAGTTGTTTTACAGATGCTAAAACCACCACTAAATGGAAGAAATTAACTACGTAACCATGAGACGTAGCCCCCAGACCTACCAGCACCTAAGGATCGATAATGTTAACTCCTGTGACACTGCCCTGTTACCTCACCATTAACCAATTAGAGAACTGTGCATGAGCTGATCACATATCCAGGGACTCCCCTCCCTCACCTGGCCTCTAAAACACTTTCCTGAAACTCATGGAGGAGTTTGGGCTTTTTCAACACTAGCTGTCCTGGACTCCTTGTACGGCATTCTAGAATAAATGCTGCACTTTACCACAACCCAGTGTCAATTGATTGGCTTTACTGCATGTGGGTGAGTGGACCCAAGTTTGGTTCAGTATCAGGGTGAATTTTGTTTTGGATATGGTTAGTTTGAGATGCCTCTTAAGTATCCACGGGCATGTTGAGTAGGTAACTGGATATAAAAGGGTAAAGAAAGAGGTGAAGTGTTTTCTGTTTTAATAGCTATTGGGTACAGGGTTGTATTTTCTAACTGGTTATTGCTAACATATAGACATAATAGTTAGCTTTTGCTGTGTAATAAAAGACCACCACACTTTAGTGGCATGCAGCAGTAATTACTAATTTCATGTCTCTGAGCTTCAGCTTGGTTTAACTGAACTGCTGTGCTGATCTTGCCCAGGCTCACTTATATATCTGCAGGTTTGCAGTAGTTGGTTAATCTAGGTTGGGCCTGAATGGAGCATTTTAGCTCTCCCACATACCTGAGACCAGTAGGATAATCCAGAAATATTCTTCTTACAGTAGCAAAGGAAGTGTAAGAGTAAGTCCAATGCTTAGATTCATCTCAAGCCTCTGCTTGCCTCACTTCTGCCTACATACCACTGCCAAAGAAAGCCGTAGGGCTGATCAATGAGTAAAACAGGTCACCTTGCCCACAGTGAAAGGACATCCAGCAGTCACATGGGAAAGAACATGGATATGGGGAGGAGTGAGGAACTAGGGCCAAATGATGCAATCCAACACAATAGAAAAGTTATTAATATTTGCGTCTTTATCTTGTACCCACCAGCTAACTACTGAAACTGCTTATTCTAATGATTTTCGGTTGATTCTCTCTTTTTTTTCCCTTGAGTAGATGTTTTCACCTGAAAATAATAATCCTCTAGTCCAGGGATCAGCAAATTTTTCTTAAATGTCCAGCTAGTGAATATTTCAGTCTTTGTAGGCCATATAGTCTCTGTCACAACTCCTCAATTCTGTTGCTATTGCAGGAAAGCAGCTATAGACATTATGTACATTAATGGGTGTGGCTTTGTCTCAATAAAACTTCATTTAAAAAAAATAAGCTGCCAGACCAAGTTTGCTGCTCTAATCAGTTCCTGTAAAATACTATGTCTTATTTCTTTTTGTTGTTATTTCATAGCTAGAAATAAGGAAATTCAGTTGTGGTCAAAGCAAGCCATGTGGCCATTTTCTTCACTTTACAAGGAATGCTGTCAGTGTTTTCCATTTAAATGTTTGCTATTGATTTCATAACAGGGAGTAATTTTGAATGTCTAGTTTACTAAGTTTTTATTAGAAATAGTTGCTGAATTTTATCAAATGCCTTTTTAAGTTCCTGTCAGGACCATGAGTTGTATCTTTTCACTAATACATGTGATAAATTGTTTTAATAGATTACCAAATGTTGAATCATCCTTACATTCCTGGAATAAGTTCTGTTTGGTCATACTACATTACCATTTTAATACGTTGCTGGATTCAATCTGCTATTCCTTTATCTTGAATTTTTTTATTTGTAATGCACACTGGAGGTCTTCCTAGGCTTAGGCATCCATTCAGACTCACAAAACTATCCTAGGTTACACTCAGTACCTGTTTACTCCAAAGGGTAGAGGATGGGCATAACTTACAGGAGGGCAGCGTTAGTTGCTCCTCTTGGTGGGAGTGGTCCTCACAGTCACCCAGGAGCCATTCCTATAACCCGCCAGATGAGATGGCTCAGGTGTGAAGAATGAAGACTTCCATTGGGAGGGGGGAGGATGGTCGTGGCTTAAAGGCCTATGTCCGTAGAAGCAAATGTCTCTTGGAAGAGGTCCATAGGTGGGGCTTCCAAGTCCCCTGCATTCAGGGGAGCCCAAGGCTGTGGCGTCCCCATGAGGAATCTGTAGTTCACTTACCTTCCTCCCAGTCCAGACACCCTCTGCCAAGCAGGCCCACTTGATATTTTACCTTCATCTGGTTTTCAGAGACACAGAACTAAAAAATTAATGGAAAGGCCAAATTCTCTTTCAGAAGGGGAAGTGATTGTGTTAACACATTACATTCATGATCTACATCCATAGTGATTTCATTCTTAATTTTCCCTTTTTGTGGCTTTCTTTTTCAGGTTTTGGTCGGGGTTATGTTATCCTCATAAAGTGAGCTAAGAAGCCTTCCACCTTTCTCTATACTTTGGAGGAGTTTAATTAGTATGAACATTTTCGGTGTTCCCTCACTCCTTTATGGAAAGCAGGGGATTTTTTCCTATTTTCACAAACCCAGTGACAAAAGTGCCTAGGACACAGCAGTTAGAATTTCTGCTATCCTTTCCATGCTACCCAGAGAGAGAGGCCGAAGGCATTGTTCTGGGTTCCTGTCGTGATTTTAAGGGAAACTTTTACAATGTCTGGAGCTCTTGGTGTCCTGAAATGAAGGAGGGGGATGTCCTCAAATCCCTTGCAGTGGAAACTCACTTAGTGACACCAGCCTTGACCTTCAAGTGGAACAGTATGTTCACACAATGAAAAGCATCCACCATCTCCTGGGAGAAGCTTCAGCTAGCAGCTCATGCCATTGTTGCCTTTGCATATCCAGCTGCTGTCATGTCATATCCTCCAGGAATACCAGCCAGTGTGCTGTGCTGAAGGTTGCTGCAGCCACTGGGGCCAGTGCTATTGCTGGCTGCTCCGCTCCTGGAAACTTCAGCGACCAGATCCAGGCAGCCTTCTGGGAACCGTGACTACCGGTGGTTACTGACCCTAAGGTCAGCTACCCGCCTCTCACAGAGTCATCTTATGTTAACTCACCTCCCATTGTTCTGTGTAGCACAGATTTCCTCTGCACCTGTGAACAAGACCATCCTGCATAGCAGCCACGGGGCTTCCCTCTGTGGGTCTGATATAGGGGATGCTGGCCGGGGAAGTTCTGCGCCTGCGCAGCTCCATCTCCCATGAGCCCCAGCGTGAGCTCTCTTTATACGCAGACGCTGAAGACACGGAGGAGACGAGCCTGCCGCCGCTGAAAGGCTGTGACCAAGGAGGAGCTTCAGGGTGAACGGACTGCTCCAGCTGCAGAACTTAACGACCTTACGGCTCCTCAGTCTGACTGGGCTGCAGGCAGGTGTCCTCTGCCCTAGTCAGCGGTTCTCACCTCAAGACTGAGCCAGCCCGCCTCAGAGGCCGGCCCTGCAGGCCAGGGGTAGGGACGTCCGACGAGTTTCCTTAAGCTGTTCTGTCATGGACTCTTCAACAGAAAATGCAGGTAAGGCTGACAGAAAATAAACCACTTCTTTAAGAAAAAAAAAAAAAAAAAAAATATTTACCTAATAATATTCTCATAGAACTTGTCCATAAAATCTGAATCTGATGACTTTTGGAGGTTAATGCTTTGGCATTTTCTGTTTTTTATCTTTTTAGTGCTCTCTTAGGTTTTTTACATCTTGATCTTTTTAATGTACATTTTCCTAGAAATTTATCCCAGATTTGTGCTAACAAAGTAGTGTTATTGTTCGTTTTACCCACATTTTCTCTTTGATAAAACGTAGAAGAAATTTGTGTATTTGATTATTTTCAGTCAAGTTGCACTTCTATTTATCAATACAGTGAATGATTTTTCTTACCGTTCTAATTTAGCAAAAATGCTAAATTTAGGTTAGTAATTATTGCCTTTATTAATTCCTTCTCCTTACTCAATTTATTTTATTGTTTGTCTTCTAGCTCCTTGAGTCATATGTTTGCTTTATTTTTTTAAACAAACAGTAGCTCCAATTATTGAGTACACTGTATGGCAGGCATAATGCTACATGTTTTATTTGCCTTGTCTCCATGAACACTTGTAACATCCCATAAGGCCTCTTAAGAAGTCTTTAGAGCAGAGTGGCTGTGAGTGCAGACTCGAGCTACAGTTGCTGCCGTTTATACCTTTGTGACCTTGTGCTTCTATTTCCTCATCTGTAAAATGGAATAATCATATTATCCACGTTATAGGCGATAAATAAAATCATACACATAAAAGCCCCTAGGACAGTGTCTGGCACATAATTTGCATCCTGGAAGTAGTTGACATTATTATTTAAAGATGGAGCATTAAAGCTTTATGAAGTTAAGTAACTTGTCCAGGATCACATTACTAGATAAGAAACCACTCTTTTGAACACATTCTGTGGAGCCTTGCATAGATTTTGGTATGTAGTTTGCTCATTCTCATTAATTTCTTAATGATCTGTCATTTCAGTTTCAGTTTCTTCCTTGATGAAGTTTCTATTGTTTTTCCTCTGTATGAAACCTTTTTGTTTCTTCCTATCTGCATGATCTTCATCCTTGAAACTCAGAAATTTCACCAGAATTTGTCTAATGTGGGTATTTTTTCTTATTCCTGACTAGCACATAGCTCGTTTGATCGTAAGATCATAATCTTTCTTCCAGTTAAAATCTTTTCTATTTTTTTTAATCTCTAACCTTTGTTTTTTCTTCTCTTAAAATTCCTATTGTACATATGTTGAAATGTCCTAACCTTTTTTTTTTTCCTTCATGCTTTTGTTTTTCCCTTAAATTTCTTATCATTGTTTTTGCTTCTGATTTCTGGAGGAACTTTTGGATTGGGTCCTTTAAGTCCCAATTCATTTATCTCCAGAATCCAGTCTGTTGTTTAACTGTGTCTATTGAGGGCTTTTATTTCCCCCACCAATGGACATTTTAATTTAAAGTTTTCAATGTGCACTCCAAAAAGTATGTAATAAGCTCATCAAGTCCGTCTTGCACCATTTTTGTAAAAAATGATTAAAAATTCCACCAAAACTTTAATTGCTATTAAATTTCTTCTACCTTGGATGCAACCATCCAATTTCTCTTTCTCCAAAATCTGACACCTACTGCGAGACCCTAAATCAGTTTTTTGGTTCAGGCTACTTTCCCCCATACTTTACCTGTTTCTTTCCATCTTTGTTGATCGTTAATAAAGTATTTATTTTAGAACAATTTAAGATTTACAAAACAATCATGAATATAGCACAGGAAGTTCTCATATACCCCACATCTAATTTCCCCAACTATTAACATCTTACATTTGTTACACATGGTACATTTGTTACAACTGATGAACGAGCATTGATACATTATTATTAACGAAAGTCTATACCTTATTCAGATTTTCTTAGTTTTCACTTAATCTCCTCTTTCTGTTCCAGAATCTCATCCAGGACACCTCATTATGTTTAGTCATGTCTCTTTAGGCTCTTTTTGGCTATGACAGTCCTCACTTTTCTTGTTTTTGATGACCTTGACAGTTTCGAGGAGTACTTGTCAGGTATTTTGTAGAATGTCCCTCAAACTGAGATTTGTCTTATGTTTTTCTCATGATTACACTGAGGTTGTGTGTTTTGGGAGGAAGACCACGGAAGTAAAATGTTATTTTCATCACATTGTATCCATGATACATGCATCAGTGTGACTTAGCCCTGTTGATGGTGACTTGACCATCTGGCTGAGGTAGCGTTTGTCAGGTTTCTTACTGTAGGATTACTCTTTTTCCCTCTTTCCATACTGTGCTGTTTGGAAGGGAGTTACCATACATTGCCCACTCTTAAGGAGTGGGGAGGTATGTTCCATTTCCTTGAAGCTGAGTATCTACATAAGTTATTTGGATTCTTCTGCATGGGAGGTTTGTCTCCTTATTTATGTATCTCAGTATGGACTCATGAATATTTACTTTACACTTTGGGTTATAATCCAATACTGCTTTATTTATTTTGTTGCTCAAATTCTTCCAGCTTTGGCCACTTGGGAGCTGTTTTAATTGTCTTCTGTGTCCCTTTTGACCCCATCAATGTGGCCTTTTTTTGTTTTTGTATTTTGAGTGCTGTATTACTTTCTGGTTCTATAAGATTTTCCAGGCTCATCTTGTCTATTTGCTTCCCCAGTCTTAGGATCAGCCATTTCTCCAAAGAGTACTGATTCCTTTTACTGGGAAGTGGAATTAGAAAGTAAGATGGAAGCTAGATGTGCTCAGTGCTACTGGGCTTTTTTCCAGGTGTGCAATTATATTTTCTATTTTTAAGAATTGTTGCATATTGTTTCCTTTCCCTAACAGCCTTCTATGAGAATAAGAATTATAAAAAAAAACATATACACAGGAAACATGAGGGAGAAGAACTCTGTTATTAAGTGCTTTTACACTCAGGATGATTTGCTCTGAATGTTCCATTTAAACCACTGAGCATTTTTATTTATCTGGTAATTTTTTGCTCTGTTGATGCATATGGATGGCTTTTCAGAAAGATAATCAGGATTGGTAGCTGAGATGGGTCCCAGCAGAGACTTTGTAAGCCAATGTAATTTTTCTGTCCTTAACAAAAACAGAAGACAAACAGATATATACTTTTTTCTTTAGCAGTTTAGAGATTGAATAGTTTGTCCAGGACAGGGATGGTACTGTAAGCAGGGCTGAGAGCTGCTTGGGTGGGGTTTCACCTTAGCTCAAGAGCAAAGTCTCCTTGTCTTGGAAGTTGGACATCAGCTGGCAGAGTCTCTCTCTAGGTGGCATCTTGCTCATCACTGACCTCACAGAGTCTTTTCTGAATACAAGCCCTGCCCTCTGCAGCCTCAAGGATGCAGATTATAAGCGAGGTGACTGGACTTCACTCCCCTTGTTCTCTAGCACCTGCCATAGGTACTTTAGGTAGAATACTCAAAAAAAGTTGAATTTCATCTCTGCTCACTGCTTTTTCTGTAGCCTGCTCTGTCTCTAGCTCCCGGACGGGGTTTCATGAATGGCGATCCCTTCAGTTACCCCCAGGGGAACTTCCTTTCATGGTGTGGTAGCTGGTCAGCCCTCCCCTCACTCTGCTCCTCCCTGTGCCATTCCAAACTGAAACCTCATCAGATGACAAGGTTGGTGTACTAATTATTTACTGATGTGTGACAAATTACTCCAAAAGTTAGCAGCTTAAAACAACACATTTATTCTCTCACAGTTTCTGTCTGTCAGGAATCCAGGCATGGCTTAGCTGGGTCTTCTACTTCCAGGTCTCTCACAAGGTTACAATCAAGTGTCAGCAAAGGCTTGTGTGGTCCCATCCAAAGACTCGGTTGTGGGAAGGATCTGCCTTGAAGCCGACATGGTTTGGGCAGGATTCAGTTCCTCAGGGGTTGTTGTACTGAAGATTTTTGTTCACCTCTTGCTTGAGGCTGCTCTCAGTTCTTGTTCCTTGGGTCTCTCCAGTATAGCAGCTGGCTTCACCCAAGTGGCCAATAGAGAGCTAGCAAAATGAAAGCACAATCTTTTACAACCTAATTACAGAAAAGACACCCCATCACTAGGTCCAGCTCCCACTCAAGGGTAAAAGTTTATACGAGAACATAAATAACGGGAGACAGGATCATTGGGGCCATCTTAGAAGTTGACCTACCGCATGTAAGGATGAGACCCTACTCCCATCTCCAGTTGGGACATAATTTTTCATCTGGTATGGTTGGATTTTTTCTGTAGGATGTTGGGAAAGAACACATGTAAGACAAGTGGGCTTAAGACCCTGCCTTAGTCCTGGATACCATGAATTTGAGTTTGAAATTATGGAAAGAGCTTTAGGTGAAAGTGTTCAGTCAGTTGTTGCTCAATAATCATTCTTTTAGCACTTTCTATAAGCCAGCTCTTAAGTTAGATTTTCTATATATATTATCTCACTTTAAACCAGTTCTTTGAGGAAGGCATTACTACCCAGAGTTTTTGAATGAAGAAATTGGTGTATAGAGAAGTGAGGTTACTTTCCAATGTCTGAGCATCCCAGTACCCTGAGCAGCTCCCTCCCCACCCCAGGATTGGCTGACTCATCCAGCTGCAGCCTCTGTCTCAAAGGGGACAGGGCTCTGTGTATCAGCACCTTAGGACTGTAGTAGAATTCACTTCCTACGCACCCTCTCAAGTCTGTTAACTCTATCTAGTTGGCCCCCAATGCAAACTGTTGGATTCTGTCTCCGTTTCCACCTCTCCATCCTGCTGCCTTGGATGGAATGCATCAAAATGACTGTCTCCTTGGTTCCTTACTGAGTCTCCTCATAATCATGGCAAGCCCTGCTCCTCCATGGCTAATGACAGGTCACAGGAACCCAGCCCAACTTAGAGGGCAGGTTTCTCACCACACACTCCCCAGCCCACTGGACTACGTAGACCTCCAGGGTCACTCAGCTAGTGAGAGGCAGAGCCAGGAGTCAACCCATGCTCTTTGTGTTATCTCATTCTGCCTCTCAGGTTGACCATTAAAGTGAATAGATAATTCAGACTCAACACTGTTTCTGTTGTTCTTTCCATAGTCTAGATAGTGTTAATTTGATTAAATAGGTAAAAATGGAATAGAGGAAATGAATAAAAGTTCTACATGGCCACAGTCACAATCGTGTGTGAGTGAAAGTCAAGATCAGGGTGGCAGGCACCATGCCTCAGAGCAATGGTGGGAAGAGGCAGCAGGACATGACACCCTGAGCATCCCAAGGGCTTATTTCACTGCTCCTTTTGGTGGAAAAAAAGGCATCATTTCTGGTTATATTTCTGTTGTCTCCAGAATGCCTGGGACACCAAGCCCACAAAACCATGTGCGTTAGTGTCTGCCTAAAAGAAGGAAAGAGTAATGTGTTTCCGCGTTAGTTTCAGGAAAAAAGATAAGCAAAGCAAAGAAGGAAACAGCCACTTTGCTGCTCATGATGCTGCGTCAGAGGCAGACTGGAGGATCCTGCAGAATGCCTCTAAAAGTTCTCAGTAACAGCAGGGGATCCCCATGGCCAGTGTTCATCACTTCAGTCATCCCAGTGGGGTTTCAGTTTGGCTCAAAGAGTGCAGCCTTTGCTGAGCAGAGTATCCTCTTAATTAAAAATGGTTACATGATTTTATGAAGTAGTGTTACTGATGGCCCTTTTAGATAAGGTATTGTATCATTCATTCTACCTCGTCCTCATTATCCTTCTAAGGAAGAGTTGGGGGTCTTGGTTAGGATCAGGGTCAGGATCAGAGTGTGGGTAGGCTCCTTTTATAGGCTTGTCCTCCTGGGAATGTTTGATTCAGGCGAATACCCCCTTTTTCTGGAAGCTTGCTCCTCTCGTGATCCCGGGGACAGCACAGTTCCTGACTTTCTTCCTGTCTCATGCACTACCTCTCAGTGTCCTTTGCTGGCTCCTGGCCCTCTCTCCAGCCTCTCCACACTCCAGCACTCAGTTCTGGGCTCTTGGCTCTTCTGTGCCATGACTTAGATGCTCTCCTTTAGTCCTGGCTTTACACCACCCACATGCTGGTCACTCTCAGTTGTATCTCCAGCACTGACAGCTGCAGTGAGCTACAAACTTGTGTTATAAGTGTACCATATTTAAAAAGGTCCAGATTTTGTTTCCCTGTGAATAGTCATATACCATTTCCCGTAATCCCTCAGCCATCAAGGTGTAGCAAGGTGACTGGAAAGAATTTTTATATCCTTCAATACAGTCGAATTCTATATATGAAGAGAAGATTCTCTTGCCCCCTCCCCATCTCTGCTTGCTAGGCTGTGATGCTTGCTGCCCCAGAGCAGGAGAAGAATGGACCAGGATGAATGAAAGTTGGAAGCCCGCCTCTTCTGGTACCAAGGGATTGTAGGGGAAAGAAGGTGGGGCAAAAGAGGCAGATACATGAGTGCTAATCTTCCCTCTCCGAACTTCTGCCCAGGCAGGGGGAGGTGTGTTATAGCTCTTAAGTGCAATGCTGTGAGTTTTTGTCCAGTTTACTTTGGAGGCTGAGAAAACATCACTCTTCTGACCCTTACGCCAGTCTGGGTGGTGGGGTACAGATGGTGGACAAACATATCAGAGTGAAATCAGTGGTGTGGCATGGTCAGGCAGAGATGGTGCTGGATGGTAGCTCTCTAAAGCTACCCTCAGTTCCCACATAGTGAGGATGGGACTCAGAAATTCCCATGTGTTTCCAAAGTGTCCATGGACCACAGCTGAGTAGAGAGCTAGTAAACGTCCATAGGGCTATGATGTGCATTCAGGCCAGGAGCTGGGCGGAACATGTGGCAGGGGGTGTATAGGGCCAGCTGACAAAGAGGCTGAGTCATCCAGGGAGTCCCAGAGCCTTCACCGAGCTCTCACAAAGCCACTGGCTACCAGCTTCAGCAGGGTACACCAATGGGGCAAGCAGTGACCAGGGAAATGCAAACAGGGTGCACTGCGGTAGAGTCCAGATGAGGGAGAGGGACCAAAAGGTACAAAGACTCCTTCCAGGTACTGCTGGGAGTGCACCGTGGGCTCCTACCATCTTGAGGAAGAGAGGAGTGATGAGGTGGAAATCTGAGAGATTGAATCTATTTAAATTCTTCCCTCAGTTGAAGAATCCCAGACTAGGTTAACTCTAGTTCCCTTCCTCCACCTGCCCCCATCCCCTCATGGGTCAGGAATCATGAAGGAGATCTGAGAAGAGGCTGTGATTTCTTTGCATCGTTGAGTTACACTTAATGGAACCAAAAATTTCCTTAACTCATAAATCTGACTGTTAAAAGACATCTAACATGTATATTAGACTAATCCTAGCCCAGACTGAATTCTGGACCCCTCTCCTAAAAGACCAACAAATACACAAAGAAACACCTGGTTTACTCCCAGTTTTCTCTACCTCAGTCAGTGACAGCACCAGGCCCCATGGGTTTAAGAATCACCATTGATTTCTCCTATCCCCTCACCCCTCACATCTAATCCATCAGTAAGTCCTGCCAGCTCTTCCTTCAGACATATGCAAAACCCACTTGTCTTTCTCCACCTTAACTGTTATCCTTGCAAAGACTATTACAGTATCTTCCCCCCGTTCTCATTAGTGGGACTGCTTCCTACCTATATGGAGCATTATGTGTGGTAGAAAAAGATACCCCTTTCTACAGGTCAATGTAGCCCCATGCTGGATGCAGGGCTTGGTGAGTGGTGCAAAAACTGGATTACAACCCTGCTCACCTGCTCTGCCTGCTTCCCCTGCATAGAATCCAAATGACAAAAACAGAACCAGCAGCCCTCCTCACTCCTAAGCTTTACCCTATGGTCCATCACCCACTGGCAGTCAGAGTGATCTTTTAAAAATATGAATCGGATATCACTGCCCTGCTTGAAGACCCTTGGTGTTCTCCAAACCCTTGGCACAGAGTTTCTGATCCCCCTGCCCCTGCCCCTGCGGCCCATGGTGCCCTACATGCTGGGACCCTCTGCTCACCTCTCCAGCCTCATCATGCATGCTCACAGTCACGCTGACTTGTTTCTTCTGTAGGATGCCAGTCTGTTCTTTGTGCTCCTGCTATTCCCTCAGACTGGAAAATGCAGGCTGGCTCCTTCTAGTCATCCAGGTTTGAGCTCAGATGTCTCCTTCTCAGTAAGGATTTTTCTAAATGCCCATATTCATACTGTCTTCCTCCCACACTCTCTATCATATTACCTATTTTCTTTTCTCCATAGCATTTACCAACCTCTAAAATCTTCTTTTTCACATATTCATTGGTCTCCTCTCTCAAGAATAAAAGCTCCAAAAGCAGGGACCATTTTTATCTGGTCCACTTCTCTTTTCAGAGTCTCAAACAGTGAATGGCATATATTTTTTGAATGGACGTTTGAATTAAAGAATGAATGATGAAGATTGCATGTGGTGCTGTTGTAGGTGTCTCATAAAAAGACTGCAAACTGCTGACTGGCAAAGCCAAGCCTTAAATGCATACAGATGGAAGAATAAACACAGAAAACCAGTTAGCAATTTGCCAGACAGTGAACCACGCACTCATGTTATAAACTTTTCAGTAGTAAATAGCATGGCAGGTTGACATCAGAGCCATCAGTGAATCTTAATAAAAGTCATTCTTAAGTAAAATTTTACCAATATTTCTTAAGTTCAAAAATAGTGATTATAATGTACTCTGCCTGGAATATAAAACCATTGATGGAAACTATTGATGTCTAGATTACCCTAAGAGTTAGGCTGAGGATTTCTTACCTAAAGAAAAACTTATTTAACAAGTAATTCACATAGTATACTCTGTTTTGCTAATTTGATGAGGTTGATAGTGAAATCTCTCCCCCTCTTCCTTTTTATGTCTAAATTATATAACATGGTAAAAGATGCCCTTCAGTTGTGTGATTATGTTACTAAGGAATCTTTCAGCGTGTTGTCTTTCATTACTGAATTAAAACTAGAAAAGAGCAAGTTTGAATGTGGCTGGGTACTTTTACAAAGCCAGGCAACGCACATCCTCCTGATGACCGTCTTATTTTCTGACTCTGAAACTTTTTTTTTTCCAATTGTCTGCATCCTGTTTGTGGTTTTAAAAGTCTGATCACAAAGAATGATATAACTTATAACTTATACTAAACAATAATTCAAACAAAATAATCTTAACATCTATTCGTCATCAAGCATTCAGGTTTTCTAAAGCATTATTCATTGTGTTATTAAATCCCAGAACTGCCCACTTTCACACAGTTTACTCCACAGCCCTTGTAAATGAGTATTACTGATTGTGACTGAGCCGTGTCATAACACTTCGGGGAACTACTACAATTAGGACAATTATCGGGAGTCATCATCTTCTGCTACTTCATTTGCTCCTAATGTTCAGTCCTCCTAAGATAGGCTTGTGGTCTGAGGCTCCGACTTGAGGTTTCTTTTCTCACAGTTTCTTCTGTTTAATTTAGGAAAAGCTGTAGTTGCACAGCAGACTAGGTTTCATGGACATGTGTTGCGATTACTATAAGATACTAATTAAATATATGCTCTGTTGAGCAGTAGAAAAAACAATTTTTACTTAAAACCCACTCTACTTTTCTTCTTCTTTCCTCTTTCTCTCCTGTATTGCCTTCCTTCCTTCCTATGTCTGTTGAGTTTCAACTATGCATGAAGCCCAGTATGAGTCAGCTGCACATGAAAACATTTATAAAGGACCCTGTTCTGTGCCTGGAATACAGTAGATGTTCCACTGGCAAAAAAGAAAGAAAAAGAAAAAGAAAAAATAAAGAAAAAAATAAAGAAAAAGAAAAAAGAAAAAAAATCAAGTATATGGTTTATACCTTTGACCCTGACATGGTTGAATTTTTTATTTGGACTAACCTAGACAGAAATCAGTTAGTCTAAGCTCTCTTCTCATATCATAGAATCTTTGATAAATTGTCCGTCCTCCATCTTTTGCTTAAGTAAGTGGATTTTGCCATGATGCCGTATGGTATGGAAAAAGACCTGTACTATCATTCAAAAAATGTTGAATAATTTGCAAGATAGAGTATATGAAGCAGAGTGCAGTAGAAAATGCATTGGAATGGAAATCAGTAGATCTGATTTCAGGTCCAGATTTTGTCCCCAATGTGCTGTGTAACCTTGAGTCAATCATTCCTTCCATGTGAGCCTCACTTTCCTCATATGAAAAATTAGAGGATTTATTACTCAGGATTCTTTTGATCAAAAGTGACAGAAATCCAGCTAAAGCTAGTTCAGGCAGAAAAGAGAATTTTTCAAGTCAAGCATCTTCAGGCATGGCTGGATCCAGGAATTAGACAACATCAGTGGAACACTGTCTCTTCTTTTGCTCTGCTTATCTCTGTGCTGGGCTCATTGCTGTTCCTTTAGATGGGCTTCCTCTGTGTGCCCAAAGGAAACAGCCACTGTAATTCATGCTTGCATCACCCTGGTTATAAACTCTAGAGAAAAGGACTACTGTTTCCCAAGATCTGTATACCAATCTGAGGAAATCTGAGCATGGATCTGCTTTGGTCACATGGCTATCCTTTGGCCCTATTTCTGCTGCTAAGGCAGTAGGTACTATCATTGTCCAAGTATGGATCATGTGTGTACCACTGAAATTGGTTTGGGGGAAGGAAGGTTCTTGGTTTCCATCCTAGTGTTCATTTTCTGGCCACAGAAAAGAGCTAGAAAGTCTTGGGGTAGCAGAAATGTGCTCTCAGCCTTCCCAGACATCTCTTTCTCCAAGCCTCTGATCGATGAGACACAGAACCGGAGAGCATTTCACCTTTAAAGTAAAGTTATGGCCCATTTGCTTTGCTCATCTCTCTGCCAAGTCCTAGCGGATGATAGTAAGTTTGGTTACTTACTAGGAGGGTTTTTATCTCCCCAAAAGATGAGGTGCTTGCCCAAAGTTAAATGGCTAGATTATGACGAAATCTGCGCTAAAACTCACACCTCCCCACACCTTTGCTTTTTTTTTTTTTTTTTTTTTTTTCCCCTCAAACAGGTAACACTGATTTACCACTTGGTGCTTGAGATCATGGGATACTCCAATTTGTAAGCAGATGACAGGTTAGTTCCTCTCAGGTCCAACTTGAAAATCTCCTTGTAAGTTTATATGATTTGTATTCCTAGAACATGAGCATTTTTAGAGCATCCTGGTTGACAAGCTCAATCAGATATCACAGCTTTTGACTAAGAGGATATGTAGAATGACTACGCTGAATTATTCTTTTGCAAGAAATGCAGTCTGTCATTTCCAAGCACAGACAAAAGTAAGATGTGGAATGTGCACTGAGAGGCTCACAGGACAGCAGAAACCTCAATTTCCTCACCTATAAAATGAGAGGGTTAGACTAAATGACTCCTAAGTTCCTCCAAAAGTCTGTGTGTATATGATAAGGCCTGTTGGAGTTTCTTTCAGACTTTTGACCCCTGGGGCAGAGTTTATTTTAATGAGTAGAGCAGTGAGGTGCTGGAGATGCTTGGGGTGCTGGGGTTGTGAGTATTTGGCCTTCTCGGTGCTGTCTCCAGGGTGTAGGCAGTCAGAGTCCTGCTCCCTAAACACAGAAGCCTGGCTTGTTGACTCCTGAAACTTCAGCACTGGCACTTCATTTTGCTTCTGCCTTTGATCTCTCCAAAAGGACCTGTAACAATCTTAGAAGAGGCAGCTTGTTTAAGCTGTAATCAGAAGCTTTCCTGTGTGCTAGTTTTGAAAGAAAGAAGAGTGAGGGTCCTGGGCATTAGAAAAGGGGTTTGGGGTGCTAGGGGCTTGCCATCAGGAGACCAGGACACCAAAGCCACATTCTCAGGATTTGGCAACTCAGTAGGGGCTCAGTCTCACAAAGAACACTTGGCTTTAGATTGTAAGTATGGTCAACACAAAGCATATGTGGTACTCACACTTTGACCTCAGGAAAACACTTTTGGTTAAGAAAAAAAAGTGCCAAGAGTGAAACCCACTTCCTTCTGGGAGCCTGCTCTGCGCAGTCTGTTCAACTGTGATGTGTTGAGCAGATAGGAAGAAGCAAGTGAAGTTAACTGAGGTAACTGACTGGCCCAAGGTCACCACAGCACTCTGTTGATAGTCTACAAGTCATTTCACTTTTTTCTTATGCTAATAAGCAAGACAACAATAGTCTTTCTAAGTCTTAAGTGACATATTGTAAATGTCAAACTGCTGCTTGGATTCTTCTTGCATTTTCTTTTCCAATACAAAGGTGTCACAAGCCAGTGAGATCTTGAATCCATTAAGCCTCCTACCACTACCTAATGTTCAAAATGATGCACAAGTACCTGTAATTATGGTCCTCTTTTTTTAAAACATATTTTAAGATGTTCAAATGAAAGGTATTATTTAATACTTAATTTCTAAGAAATATGAAATGTAACATGATTATATGCTGTCCTTAGCCTAAAATGGGAAGTTCTGTCTGTAATTCTATATTGGTGCTTGTGCTGCTTTTCCTGGAGTAGGGGTTGGGGAGTGGTAGTGACAGATTATACCAGCCTATCTATGTATAGGCTTGCTCTGTCCATCCATCCATCCATCCATCCATCCATCTTCTGTCTACTGGGGCAATTTTGTGAGATGACAAGACATCATTTACTCGTTCACTCTACAATTATGCACTGAGTATTTACTGGGTGCCAGGCACTATTCTAAGTAGTGAGGATACAGTAGTAAATAAAATAGACAAAAATTCTGCCTTGCCTAGAGCTTACATTCCAGTGGGAGCAATAGATAAGCAAAACATGTAGTATATTATACAGTGGTTAGTACTAAGGAGAAAATAAAGCAGGTGTCATTTGAGTAACACCCTGAAGGAGAAAAGGGAGTAAACCCTGCAGATATCTATGGAAAGAGCATCCTAGGTAGAGGGGAAAGTGCATAACAAAGGCCTGAAGCCAGGAGTGTACTCGGAGGGTTTGAAGAACAGGGAGGAGAGTGAGGGATGGATGGAGGTGGTAGTAGAAGATGAAGTCAAAGAGATGGGCTGGCACAGAACAGATGGCATGGAGGCTTCTTAGGGCCTTAGAAGGACTGTCTTTTACTCTGAGTGGAAGGACACCATTGGAGGGTTTCAAGTAGGGGAGTGACATGGGCTGACATTCTCACAGGACTACTCTGGTCACCGCATTAAGAATACACCTAAGAGCAAGAGCAGAGGCAGGGAGGCAGTCAGAAGGCCACTGCACATGCCAGGTGAGATGATAGTGGCTTGGACCCGGACTGTGGTAGTTGGGTTGCTGAGAAGTATTCAGATTCTGGACATGCTTTGAAGGGAGAGCTGAGAAGACTTGCTGATAGATTGTAGGTAAATGTGAAAGAAAATAGAGAATTCCAAAGTTTGGGGTTGGTGAAAGTGAAAACGTGGTATTGCTATTTACTGAGATAGGAAAACGGCAGGAGAACCAGGTTTTGAAGAAGAAGGAGGAGGAGGAGAAGAAGAAGAAATAAAAGTCCCTTGGGACATAAATTAGAGATGACTATTGGAAATTCAAGAGAAGTCAAATAGGGAATTGGATATAAAAGTCTGGAATCTAAGAGAGAGTTGAGGACTAGAGATCTAGATTTGGGAGACAGTAACATATAGATTGAGCCTAAAGCCTCGAGAAGAGTTGACATCACCAGGAGAATCAGCAGAGATAGAGAGAATTGCCCCTCCATCTGAGCCCGGTCATGTTACTGTGGAGAGGTTGAGGAGACTGCAGTACTGGGTGGAGGGGGGAACCAACCAGGAGAAGAGTGGCTAGAGCAGAGCAATCAGGGAGGAAGAACCTAAGATGGCATCCAGAGTCTTTTGCCATGGAATAGGATGTAATTAAATAAATAGTGTACTCAAAAAATCATTACATATTATGGTCCTATATCTAGAAGAATGTCTGTGATTTGGGCTGAGAGTAGAACAAACCAAAGCTGAAAAAATAGGATAATGTGATGCCTTTCAATCAGATAAAGGTGATGCCTTCCATCATTTCCTCTACTTTACAAGAAGCTGCACACCAGTTTAAAATTTGAAGCATCTGATTTTAAAACTATTTGGGACTTTTTTTCTGCAGAATTCAATAGTAAAGTCATTACAGTACTCAACGTATTTCTATGGAATATTAGCAAAAATAAAAATGTAAAATAAATTTAGGCTATTTGAAAGTAAATTTTTTCCCACAATTTCTAGTAATATAGGAGAATCTTGAGTTTGTGAAAAGGACCTTTTCCTCATATCTATTATCTTTTATGGATAATATTACAACTATATACTGAGACCATTTAGGAAAAGTGCTAGGGTTATCATGAATGTTGTGTAAGAAATACTATGGTTTATTAGTGTGATATTCTAGGTAATTCAAGGAAATGCAACTAAATTACACTCAGGGGTCAATGAAGTAGTTGTATATCTTCAGTATCACTTGTTAAAGTCCACCTATATATGGCAGTCTACAAGCTTAATATTAGTTATTTTTTTCTGGACTGAAAATGAAAACTCTGTTCCAAAGGGAAATACATCAATACAATAAGAGTTTGATTGGGTTCTCTTCTGAAGCACCCATGTAATTATCCTGCTCAAAAAGAACAACTCACTTTCAGGGTATGACTCACCAGCAGTTTGCTCTTAATGAAACACACTTTGTTCAGTAGTGGATGGTGTCATGATTTCCTTTCAAAGATTTGAAAAGTTCCCGAAAGATAAGAAGGTGTGATCAATATTGATAAAGAAAAATGAGTGACAAAATTTTCTCTGAGAGAAAACCTCTTTTATTAAACATAAGGGCAAAAATACTCTGCAAGGATTTGGGATATAAAATAACTCTTTTAGTAGATTCATCCCAGCTGAATACACGTGCTGTGAACCATCATCATGGGAGGAAAATAGCTCCAACTCTCACACATGAGATCTACTCCCCGCTCCTGGAGGAAAATTGTTCTTCCTAAACCCAGGGCTTTTTGCATTCTCTAAAGACTAGACTCTTCCTCAAACCCCACCTTAGAGTCCACGCCACACCTAGTGCTAGGTATGCATGTGGCCTGGAAGGTGATTTCACTTAGATTTTTATTGGATGTGTTTTGCATACCTCATCCCATTTTTGTAAGGCTCAAATAAGAATACACATGTGAAAGACTTAAAGATGTAACTCTCCCTTTAAATATTGAGCTTCTTAATTTTACTCAACAGATTGAGCCCACACAGAATAATGTAAAAACGAGACATGCTGTGCTCTGTTTGAATTTCTGCTTTTGTAATACTTTAATTAATACCACCATCTAGGCACCCTTGCAGTAGGTGTATGTGTTCAGCGGTGATGTGAGTGTTAATGATTGTCATTATTGTCATGAGCACCTGGCTATGTTGCCCAGATGACTATTGTGACTCACAGGTTGTTGTTTTACACTATTCTCTGTCCTAGACTGGTTACCATCATTGTTAATTGACAATTCTTCTGGTAGTTGCAAGCCCGTTTTTTGTTGGTGTCTCCTTAGTAACTTGGCAAAAAATAGCTGTCCTGTTTCTGTTTAGGTCCTTGATTGGAGTGTTTGCAGCCACTCTACTGCTATGCTGTGGCATTTTAAAAATCACTTCCATTACATATTATAGTATTTTTTTCTATTTCCTCTGACAGTTGTTCCATTTTTATGATCTCAATGGAATTGACTGGCAATCCAGTATATCCCATATGATAATGAATAATAATCACTAAAAAAAAATCCACTTTGAAACATTTTCTTTCTAAAAGCAGTAAGTCAAATTTAACTACTATTTATTTAATTTTCAATCTTAAGATATATGTTGTTTTTTCAAAGATTTTAAATTAATATAGGAAAATGTCATAAACAAGAAAATTAAATTTAGTACATTGAAAGAGTTTACTGTCCCTTATAAGAAAAATACTTGTTTTAAATTTTTCCTTTTGTGAAAAAAATCTAAGACATTTTCATTTTTGCTGATGACCACTTTTTGGAATGCCTTTAAAAATTGCCAGTCACCAGAATAGCTATAAAACACGACAGACTAACCCACTTCTATTAAATGATTTGGGGTGACTGACCCTGTTTCTCTTAGTAATCCCAGATTTGTGCTGCTAAACAATATACATTTTGCTTTTCATAAATAAAATGACTAAAGAAAATTATCTCTAGATTAATAAATTATCTCTGTAAAATGTTTAAAGGTAGCAATAAATTAATTTATTTCTTTTTAAAGCAAAATGTATTTGCAGAATCTTTTACTTGAGTTACAGCTTTTAAAATCAGGTAATCTATAAAGTTGGAAAATATAATTCAGTGTTACATTTTATTTTAAAGATGGCATTATAAAGCTTGATGAGAAGAGCGTTACTGAAAAACAATAGGTTAAAAATCATTTTTCTTCTCCATTTTAAGAAATGAGTTCAGATTCACAAGATGGCATAAGACAGAGCTACCTTACACCAGATAGAACATGATGTTTATCAATCCTTGAGCTCCATGCAATCCCCAATCCCCTTGGTTTTATTCACTTTTCAAAACAGGGTAGTGCCTTTGAATCAGTATTATCAGTGATGACTAACCCTGACCCATTTAGAAATGCGTATTTCATAATTCCTCTTTTTACAGGGGCTTCATACTGTTTTTGAATACAGTGCAAACAGCAGAAAGTTCTTCAATATTTTGAGACGCACTAGCTGGCATTTCTGATTTTTAAATGAAAAGCCTTAATTTTTACTTTACTATTTTCCTTTGGCAAAAGCTTAGTCTAAAGGAATAAGAAGTGAAAGCATAAAGTCTTAACATATTTAGAAAATTGATTATATATCTTTTAAAATATTAAAAAACAATTTTTTAATAAAAGGCAGGATAGAGGATAATTATTACTATTATTCAGAGGATAATTACGTTGATATTAGGGTTCAATTGGGACAAACTATAACAAAAACAACTCTTGGAGGGTCTTTATCTAGATAATATGTTTGGCAAATGTGGCATTGTTTTTTTCCATCATGTTACCAAAATAAAGACTTTTTATTAGGTAGCAAATATTACTGATATAATTCAAATGTATTTTTCTTCCAATAGGATACAGAAACAATTTCATTGTAGGGCTCTAAAATGATGTTGAATCAAATATGATTTAATCCCTGTGTAGTACAGAGTTATCCTTACCCAACGAGAGGGCTGCTCTTTGCCCTCAGCTCCTGCAGTGAGATCTCTAAGTCCTTGGAATGTCCTGCCTGATAACAGTGTCTTTGTTTGCCTGGGTCTGTGGGCCACACCAAACAGTCTAACAGTGTGATTTATGATGAGGGCTTTGGGCCACATGGTATCATCTCCACCTTTGGAGGTGCTGGAGAATAATCAGTCACATAGGCAGTCAACCATGTCTATGTGACCAAGCCCCAATAAAACTCTGGACACCAAGGCTTGAATGAGCTTCCCTGGTTGGCAGCACTCCATGCATATTGTCATATATTGTTGCCAGGAGAATTTAGTGCTGTCCATGCCTCTACTGGGAGATGACAACTTGTAACTCACATGTGGAACTCTCCTGGACTTTGCCCAATGCATCTCTTTTCCTTGGCTGATTCTAATCTGTATCTTTTCACTGTAATTAACCATAACCATAAGTATAACAGCTTTCAGTGAGTTCTGTGAGTCCTTAGAGTAAATTATCAATCTGAGGGAGGTCTTGAGGACCCCTGAATGGTGTCAGAGGCAAGATGGTCTCGGGGACCCCAGATATCTGCAGTTGGTGTCAGAAGTGACTGCAGTCTTAGGGACTATCCTTTCCTGAACTTTGTAATTCCTCAAAGTGAGACATGTTTTTATGCTTGAAAATATTTTTGGTGAAATTTTGATTGTACACCTTTACAAATGTGGCCAGTCATTAGCGCTGTTCCCAGATATCCTGGGTTTTTCTTTCCAGGTATAGAATTGCATTTTCTCAGCCACCTAAATTTGAATGTGACCATTTTGACTAGCTTTGGCCAATTAAATGAGGATGGAATTGACATGTGATTAGACACATAAGATACAGTGTATGCCTCCCACAATGTCTCTTCCCCTGTGTGACAGACTGATAACTTTCTAAATAGAAACTGCTTCATCATCCTTGGTCCCAGGATGAAGACAACAGGGACCAGAGCTCCCAGCTGAATTATGAAAATTAGAGAAATGTAGCATGACTGAGAATCAAACCACTTTTGTGTTAAAACATTATGATTTGCAGTTGTTACTGTAGATAACCCAGACCACCCTGATTCAAACCACCAGAATCAGTATTTGCTCATAGTATGACAATAATACTTCCTATGAAAGGACTATACAGAGATGCTCTTTTAAAAAAATGTTATTGGTGTAATTTTGTGCTCCTTAGTTTGAAATGAAGTATATCACAATTTTCTGGCCAACATTATTTTTTAGACATGGCCATATGAATCAAAATCTATTGTAGTTGAACCAATAATTCCAACTTTAGAAATATTCTTCAGTAGTATTCACAGAAGTGCATAAAGACTTATGATCTTCATAATAGTAAAAACTAAATATCAGCAGTAGGATAATAGTTAAAGGACTTGTGATGTTTCCATGTGAGGGGAACGTCTCATTTAGCCACTACAAAATAAGAGGAGGAGACCTCTCATTTCATCCAAGATAGAGAAATAGGAACTGGATTTACCCTCATTGGGAGGAAAAAGTGGAAGGAGAGGAGACAAAATATTAGAAACAACAGCTTTCAAGACACAAGACATCAGAAGCCCTATGAGTGCCCCCCTTTTACTGCCATGAGAGAGTTTCTCAACTACTATACAGGAAGGAGGAACCCAGGCTGAATTTAGGGAACTCCTTGAACTTAGGTATTTGTGATATGCCACTAAAGCAGTATTTGGGGAATACTTATAGCACTAAATGCCTATATGAGAATAGAAGAAAAGTTCAGATGAATGAACTCCACTTCTACATTGAGAAACTATAGAAAAGAATGTCAAATTAGACCAAAATAAACAAAGGAAATAATGATCAAAACAGAAGTCGATGAAATATAAAAGAGAAAAAACAATTCAGAAAATCAATGAAACCAAAAGCTGGTTCTTGGAAAAAAACCAATAAAACTGACAATACTTTAGCCAGACTGAAAGAGGGAAAGAGAGTATAGAGACAAATTACCAGTATCAGGAATGAGAGAGGTGACATCATTACAGATACTACACCCATTAAAAGAATAATAGGAAAATATGAACAACATTATGCCAGTCAGTTTAACAACTTGGATGAAATGGAGAAATTTCCTTAAAAACACAAACTTCCAAAGCTCATTCAAGAGGAAACAGATAAGATGAGGAGCCCTGTATCTATGAAAGTAATTGAATCTGTAGATAAAAATCTTCCCCCAAAATAAACTCCAGGCCCAGATGGTTTCATTGGTGTGTTCTATCAAATATTTAATGGATAAATAATCCATTTTTACACAAACTCTTTTAGAATATTGAAGAGAAGGAGGTGCTTCCCAATTTGTTCTAAGAGGCCAGTATTTCTTGATATCAAAATCTGAGAATACTATAAACAAAGAACATTACAGATCAACATTTCCCATGAACATAGCTGTAGAAATTCTAAAAAAAAAAATTAGCAAATTGAATTTAACAATAGATAAAAAGACAATAAATTATGACCAAGTGAGATTTATCTCAGGAATGCTAGGTTGGTTTAACATCTGAAAAGCAATAATATAATTCACCTTTTTAACAAACTAAAAAAGAAAAGCATAAGACCATCTCAATGGATACATAAAAAGCATTTGAAAAAATCAAACATCCCCTATTCATTAAAAAAAGAAGAGAGCTCTCAGCAAAGTAGGAACAGAAAGGAGCTTCAACCTGATGAAGGGCATTCATGAAAAGCCTATAGGTAACACTATGCTTATTGGTTTAAGATTGAATGTTTTCCTCCTAAGATCAAGAACAAGCCAAGGGTGTCTGCTCTCACCAATAATCTCCAACATTGTACTGTAGGTATAGTGCAATCAAGAAAGGAAAAGAAAAGCATGTGTATTAGAAAGGAAGAATTAAAACTGTCTTTATTCACAGGTGATACGGTTGTCCATGTAGAAAATCCAATGGAATGTACTGGATTCCGATGGACAATCCTAGAACTAAAAAGTGAATTTAGTAGGGTTGCAAGATACAGGATCAATGTATACTTCTGTATATTGGCAACAAATAATTAGAGCTTAAAATATACAGAGAAATACTATTTACAATAGCTTATTAAAAATTATGAAATATCTAGGGATAGCTCTGAAAAAAAATGTGTGCAAGACCTGTATGAGAACTCAAAGATTGCTGAGAGAAATTAAAGAAGACTCAAGTAAATGGAGAGATATATTGTGTTCATTGGTTTGAAGAGTCAATATTTTTAAGATGTCAGTTCTCCCCAAATTGATTTCTGGTTTTAAGGCAGTCTCTAGCAAGATCCCAACAAGTCTTTTTGTAGATACTGACAAACTGAATCTAAAATGCAAATAAAAATGAAAGGAATATTTAACAGCCAAAACAGCTTTGAAAAAGAACAAGTTGGAGGGCTAAAACCACCTAATTTCAGTAATTATTTTAAAGTTACAGAAATCAAGACAGTGTGTTATTGACATAAAGATGAGCAAATATATCAATTAAACAGAATAGTCTGAAAAATAGACCCATGCATACATGAGTAACTGATTTCCCACAAATATGCAGAAGCAACAGAGAAAAACAGTAGTCTCTTCAAAAGCTAGTAGTGAAATAATTGGAGATACATATACCAGAAAAGTGAACTTCAACTCACACACAAAAGTTACGCACCATACATGAAAGTTAACTCAAATGAATCATACACCTACACATAAAATCTAAAATTATAAACCATGTAGGAGAAGATCTTTGTGAACTTTGCTTAGGCAAAGATTCCTTAGATTTGACATAATGATCCATAAAAGATCAAATTGATAAATTTCATAAAAATGAAAACTTCTGCTCTTCAAAAGTGGAGTAGGAGTAAGTTACAGACTGGAAAAAATAATTGTAAGTCATATATCTGATAGGGAATTTGAATGTAGAATATAGAAAGAATTCTCCAAACTCAATGATGAGAAAACAGACAACCCAATTAAAATTAGGCAAAAGATTATGACAGACACTTCACCAAAGAAGTCATACAGATGGTAAATAAGCACATGAAAAAGTGCTCAACAGCATTATTCGTTAGGGAAATAGAAATTAAAACTGCATTGTGATCCCCCTGGACACCTATTAGATTAAAATGTGTGGGTGAGGATGTGGAGGAAATGGAGCTGTAATGCCCACTATAATTCCTACTGTGGATGGGAATGTAAATAGCCTTTTTGGAAAACACATTGGCAATCTTACATACACCTATTAGACAATGCGACTATTCTATACTAGGTGTTTGCCAAAGAGAAATGAAAGCATATGTCTATACAAAGGTATGTATGGTAATGTTTTAGCAGCTTCATTTATAATAGCCAAAAACTAGAAATAATCCAGATGTCCATCATCAGGTGAATGTATAAACAAACCATGGTGTATCCATAAAATGGAATACTACTTAGCAATAGAAGAAAATGAACTATGATACATGTAACAACATGGATGAATCTCAGAATAATCATGCTGAGGACAAATAGCCAGACCCAAAAAAAAGAGTCCGTACTCCATGATTCAGTTTACATAAAATTTTAGAAAATGCAAACTAATCTATACTGTCAGAAAGCAGATGGGGAAGGAGCTGAAGGAGGGATTACAGAAGGGCATAAGGGAAATTTGGGGAGATACGCATATGTTCATTATCTTGAGTGCAGTGATGATTTTAAGATGTCCAGACTTACCAAATTGTACGTTTTAATTCTGTGCAGCTTATTTTATACCTCAATAAAGATGTTTGTAAAAAAAAAAAAAATAGGGGATCGATGTGTGTTGATAGAGAACTATGTCCGTGAAAGAGTATGCAAAAAAAGTTCCATAACATTATATATATATAGTTTTATCTCAGATTTCTTCAAACTAACAAATAAGAGTGATAGAGTCTGTTTTCCACTGGATACTTTTGTGTGTGTACCGAAGGTCTAGTAATTTACACAGTGAACAGTGGTTATCCTTATGGAATGGGATGTGGCACAGGACAGGACGGTGATAACAGAAATATTTACCACAGATCTGTTACCACTTTTGATATTTTAAGTTTCCTTTCAAGTATTTGCATATTAATTATGGGTGCACTTGCCGGGGAGGTTAAGTTCTAGAAATTGGAACTCTCAGTTCACTGCCATTCGGGGAGGCTGGTCGTCTGTTTCACCGCACAGGTGGTCACAGCGATTTAGGTGAAGGTCGACAGGCAGAAAACCGCCTACCCACCACCTAAGGGGGCGCCCCGGGACCCCCTGAGCTGGTGTGAGCCGGTGCTTAAGGACCTCTAGCAAAAAGTGAAGCTGCGCGCATGCGTGGTGTCCCGGGGCAGGGCTGGGGGCGGGCCTGAGGAACGCCCGCGGGCGCTGGAGTCTTCGCCTCTGCCCAGCGCAGCCGGCTTCAGAGCAACCTTCCCGAGCGCCGACGGGACGGGCCGGGACCCGCCGCCACAGCCCGGCCCGCGAACGCCGGGGCACGCGCGGAAAGGCATGCGGTTATGTTTCAAGGTAGCCTTTTCTTCTGGCGGGCGCGGCGTTCTGCGAAAATTGCACCCTAGCTGGCTTAGAGGAAGCTGCGGGCTAGAGCGGGGGTCCTGTCTCGGGTGGGTGGTGGTTTGGGGAGCCGGAGGCCCCCGCGGCCAACGCGCTTTCTCCGGGAACAGGGAGGCGTGCCCTGGCATCTTCAGCCGGCGTGCTGCCCACCGGTGGCCGCCCGAGGCGGGGAGAGGGTAGGGGGACCCCTGGCAGCGACCCCATCCCGCGCCTCCCCCAACCCCACCCAATCCCAACTCCAACACCCGACCTCATGTTTGATTTGTCCTGAGGTGTAGGGTCTTCTGTCTGCTTTTAGCCTCTGGTGGCTCGTTTCTTCCCGCTGTGGTTTTCCTACGGGGTCCAGCTTGGGACACAGGTTCCCCGAATTTTGTTCATCCTTGGAGGGTAAGCATTGAAAGGATTGTATTAGTCCTAACCTCTCTCAAAATGCATTAGCTGACGTCTTGAATATGTGTAGTTGCTGGAAATGCTAAGTGATTACTGATACATGCAGTTGCTTTTGCATGACTACTTGAAGTGTTTGAGTTTACAGGAGGATTTTGTTAAGAGTTTATATTTACAAAGGCATGTCCGAGAGAAAAGTGGACTCGAACCTCCCCTGTGAGTTGGAAAATTCTAAATTATTTTAGGTGTACTGGTTTTGTCTTTTAGCACATGTGTCCAGAAAATTTCCCCCAAATATGGAGTTGAAACAGTTAGGATTATTTTCTCAGAAGAATGTTGCAAGATGCCTTCTTGAACCCTTTGTATTAATCATTAGATCCCTTGGTGTACCCAACAGTGAGATGAGGCTCTCTCCATTTTGGAAGGCTTCCCTGTGGAGGGCCTCCTTTCTCCCTGTCTTCCAAAGTGGTGATGGAGGGGTATGAACAGCTGCCTAGAGAGCCCCCATTCAAGGATTTTAACAGATTGCCCAGTTCACCTTCTATGTACCCCTCTCTGCATCTCAAAAGGTGTTTTGAATCCACATGTATTTTGAAAACTTAAAGTTCCATATGAATCATTTAAAAGCAAACATACCTATTTTAACATTCAAAGTTTATTGTTTTTTTAATAAATATGTCTCAGTACCACAGAGAGACTATTGAGAGGGTATAGAAAATTGCTAAATCACTGAAAAAATGTGAGAACACCAAAAAGTTGGCAATCACTGCTTTAGGAAAGATTTGTTTGACATAAATTCAAGTTATTTTTGTCTTGTTGAAACTTTGATGATGATATAATTTTCTAAAAAGATTTAGCAGGGAACTTACAGGACATGTAGGCTGCAAAGAACATAAATATTTTTAACAACATCCCTAAAAAATTATATTTTGTCCTCTGTTCTGGTTATATTTAGTGGGAGGAGATATTGCCCCTAAGCACAGTTTATTCTTTTATTAGAAGGCTGTGTGTTTCAAAGCTATATTTTGGAATAAATCATCAGCTCTCCCGTCCAGGCCATACTTCCCTGGTCATTGCACTGATGACTGGGACTTCAGTCCCCTTAGTAGAGGCCATCTGCCTGTGATGGCAGGAATCTGATTTCTCAGTGTGCCACCTTAGAAAAGTAGCTTAAATAAAGGCCATTTGCTCATTATTCTGTTCCTGTTCATTGTCATCTTGCTGCTTCCAACAAAGTTATCTAACCTTTTCCATAGTTTTGGATCTTTTTTCTGTTATCTGTAATATTTACACAGGATTTCTAGTGTGACTATTAATAAGTTGAAACTTTAAAAAGTGCCTTCCATGTGTTCATTTAACAAGTCTGGAAGAACCTGGTGATGGTGCAGAAGATAGCTGCTTCCATTGTTGCCACTAGGTTGGCTTTGGATATTCAGTCCTTGGTCTAACATGTTTTTATCTTTCCCTCAAGAACACTGTGGGAGTTTTTTTTTGATACTTTTAGAGGATCTGATTCACATGGTCACCCTATCCACCAAATTAATAAACATGTCAGAAAAAGGAAATTGGATTAGGGTGGTCAGTGAAACCACCAAGTAGACTTTGAGTCATCATTACATTTTTTCCCAAATGCTAATAAACTTATTCTCCACTCTAGAACTGTGATCAGTGTAAGTGTGTTCATCTCTTCCTTTTCCAAAGTATGGCTTATCACTTGATGGGGTCCTGTATTCTGGTTTTGTCTTCTACTAGCCCTCACAATTTCATATAGTAACTTGAGCAGCAGTCAAGTTACTTCAGCAACCAGGGAAGTAATTCATGTGATTCTTAAGACTCCATTGAACTGATCTGAGACTGGGGCTTGCGCACCACCTTCTAATGAGTCTTAGATAGTGATTCCCTATTTACAAACCCTTATCAGATCTCTCTGGTGTTCTCTAGCATGAAGACTGGCCTGCACGCACAGAACTAGCTGAATTGATAACTCAGTAGAAAAGTTTCTGCAGTAAGTAAAATTGTATGTCATCTGATGAGGGAAATACAAGTCACTTGGCTTGTCTCTCTCTTATTTGTGGTGTCTCTCTGAAAGTGTACCCGATAGCTCCTTCCTGCCTACTTCTGAAGTGGAATGTAAAGGGGAGAGAGCTGATCTTGCCATTATCTGGAAGACAATGGTTTGAATAATAAGAGAACAGCACATGGCAGTGGGGAAATCACTGTGGATGTTGAGCTGTCTCAGTTCCTCTGTCTGTCCCCCAGAGTTCTATTTTAGGAGTGGGATTCAGAGAGAAGTTGAGAGATGACAGGTGGTAAGCAGTAGAGATTTAAGAGAAGTTTTTAGTGGAATAGTAGGTTGCCTCCTCTACCCTAATTGAGTTAGGCTTTAAAAAGTAGTAGAATGCATTTATTTATTTATTTTTACTTTATGACATTTATTCATCATGCCAAGGCAGTGAGTTTTATCCTGGTGTAGACCTGTTACAGTTTTCTTCTATGTTCATAGACTGCTCCAAACTCTGACAAGTCTACCTAAAATTGATCAAACTACAAAGAGAATATGAGTCAATGGATTATGAATGAATCAATTGTATCTATCAATATAAGTGTAAAGTGTAAAAACCGCAGAAGCTCATGTTATGTTAGCAGCAGACTAGTCAAACTATATTCATATGGTAATGATAGAAGTCATGTCTGCCTGTTTTATAACTGAAGTGATGTTGTGTGCTGTTAAAAACTGGAACTGAAAGATTTACACAGCCTATAAAAATGTAATCGTGGACTACCTTGAACATTTTGTAATACTTCCCCATATATGTTTATTAAAATGTGAATTATCAGAGTCCTTTGACTGTTTGATCCACAGCCTTCTATTTGAGTAGAGCTTCACGTGTAATTCCTGCAAGTGTTGTAGTATTTCCGCTCACAAGGCTAGGGTTTTGTTTATTTGTTTGTTTTAATGGACCAGTTTTCTTCTCAGTTAAAAAAAAATAGTTTGGGAATCAATTTCCTGAGAAAATCTTTGAATGTATACAATGATATATAAGTATCCTAGGCATAAAAATTATTGGATTTTACTTACACACGCTGATGAGTGTGTTCTAGTGGTGTTTTGCCAAGCTAGGAAGTGAAATCAGATGGATGGTGGTGAGTACCCCATGGCAGCACTTACTCCATTTCATTCATTCAGAGTGAGCTATAACTTGGAAGACTTCTTTAGGGAAGAAAGCTGGTAATTTGAAAAAGAAATGATCAGTTTTGAAAAATGATTGCATATGTTTAGGTAGGAATTTTTATATCAGGGTTTTCAAGCCAATAAAAATCAATTTGTCTTGCATTATAAAATATTTTTTACTGATGCTCATTGATACAAAATTATTTTATATAAAAATTTTGATTTGTGGATGGGTTTTATACTCTGAAAACTAATGTACACAAGAAAAAAGGAAATTAAGATGTCATTTTTAATAGAATTATTGATACATAATATCCTTTAGTTATTTTATGGTGATTCTGTCAGTGAATTGGCAGTTGAATGATTTTAACAAACCATTTTAACATTCAATCTGTATTGTATGCAGTCACTTTTAATATATAGCACAATCCCTTTGTTTAGAACTCCAAGGCAGTTTGCTAACCCAGCATTTGGATGAAGTCTTTTATTTTTGGCTTCATTGCTTTTCTAATGAGGGGCTATATTAGGGATAACTTTTTTTTGACAGTATGCTAGTGAAATTTTAACTGTCAGATCTGTAGGCTACCAAATAAAACAGTTACCAGCAAAATCTTAATTAATGTGCCCTACACACATTCTTTTACCTTCCCCAGGCCATTGTACTTCATTTTAGGGAATTAGCCCTTTAAGAATAACATATGATCTGAATTATTGATGTCTTGAGTGTCATATATTTTACATTGTATTGCTCAGTTATGTGCACATAACTGAATTAGTCAGATTAGAACGTACGTAGTAGTAGCTCTTTTGCCTGATGCTTGAGATACATTTTTCCCCCTTTTTTTTTTTACCCCCAAACCCTAAAGATGACCATTCATTTTATTCAGTGACTTTATAGGTTATTCCTGCTTTTGGGATCCAACTCTGTGTTGTGGTTAAGAAATATCTCACATCAGACAGAGTGACTCACAAGACACAGATATTTACATATTAAATAGCTATTTCATTCGATTTGAAGGTATGTTTGAAATTGTGACGCTAAATCTTCCACATATACATTCCTAACATTCAAGAGTGAAAAGAGGGTTAAATAGTGAACAAAAGTTAAAGAGAATTCAGAACTATTCTTATAATTATTTTATCTCTCAAATAATTGTATACTTAAAACTCTTTGGATTCTTATGTAAAATATATGTACAAGATAACCTTACATACTCCGGAATATCTAGACCTGGAATTTGTTGGCACTTAGTTGTATCTCAAGCTGACTGATACCTGGAGAGTCACCCTTTCATTTTGTTGGGGAAGGATGCTCATGCCTTTGCTGTTGAGAACCCAGTGTGCTGCTCACACAGACTTTGTCCCTGCTACATCCAGCTTCTCTAGAGCTCCCGTCCCGGGTGCCATCTGAAAATTGTCACAGGTCATTTGACTCTTGGTTAGAATTGTGCTCAGACTTAAATAATGTAATGAAATTTGTTCAGAATGAGGAAACTGAGGCTTAAGTTAATTTGCTCAGAAACGATCACATGGTTAGTAAATGGCAGAGCAAGGACTTACCCAGATCTATGCTTTCAATTATATTTTACTGTCTCCCAGACCCCCAGAAGTTCTTAGCACAATTGCAGTGTGATAGTAAGAATACAATAAGTGACTAGAAGTAAACTGGGCACATACACTGCTTCCTTGAACTTTCCCTCCTGGAAGCCTCCCCAACCACCCCCTCCCATGTACAAACTCAAACACATGCCATTGCCTTAATCTTCCACTGCAGCTTGTGCTGACTTCAGTGATGGCATATGCCACTGTATTTTACCATATCACCATAGCTCTTTGAGAACAGGTTCCTTCTTATTTACCTCTGTATCCCTACCTGGCACATAGTAGTAGCTTTCAATGCGTGAAAGTGGAGGATTACTGTTAAAATTGTCTTAAACTGTTTTTCATTTTCTGTTACTGTTACTCCATACAATTAAAGCACAAATATATGACGGAAATGTGGGCGAGATTGTCACTTAACCATTTTTTAATGCTTACAGAATGAAGAGGAACAATTTATCTGTTGTAAATAAAGTTGTCCAGTCTTCACCAGCAGTGAAACAGCCAAAACTTGGGTTCTACTCTTCTCTCAACCAGACTCATGTGTACACTGTTCTGCTGGACTGGGGCAGTTTGCCTCACCATGTGGTGTTACGTGTTTTTCAGTATCTTCCTTTAATAGACCGGGCCCGTGCATCTTCTGTATGTAGGAGATGGAATGAGGTTTTTCATATTCCTGACCTTTGGAGAAAGTTTGAGTTTGAGCTGAACCAGTCAGCTACTTCATACTTAAACTCCACGCATCCTGATCTCATTCAGCAGATCATTAAAAAGCATGCTGCCCATCTCCAGTATGTCAGCTTTAAGGTAAGAAAAATAAGCATTAACTAGAAACAATGACTTACGTTTTGTTAACATTTTTGTATAGCTACATCTTTATATTGAAGCAGCCAATGAATTTTGCAGAATTTTTGTCCCAAACTATTTCTTACTTATCTGTTGTTATTTGCATTGATTCAGATGTAGAACTTGAGCTAGAGTTGAATAATTTAAACTTCCATTTCCTTCATGTGGCTGCCATTATTAAAATGAAGGAAATTGTACAAGATTTGGAACTATGAAGTGCTTAGAAGGTTCATTTGTCATCATCTCCACTTTTCGCTTTTCCTCTGAGACATCATGTATAGATAAAAAATACTAATTTATTTTATAGCTTGAAGGGATGAGTACAGTTTTGCAATTAAATTGTATTAAATAGTTAATTGCCAGTAACACTGTGATAAGTTCCATTCAGGAAATTAAGACTTTTAAATTGTCTTTGCAGGTTGATAGTAGTACTGAGTCAGCAGAAGCTGCCTGTGACATACTTTCTCAGCTGGTGAATTGTTCTGTCCAGACCTTGGGCTTGATTTCAACAGCCAAGCCAAGTTTTATGAATGTGTCAAAGGTAAAGATGCTAGGCTTTTCTGTGAGATATACTAGCATCCTTAAATATTGTCGAACTAGTCAAAAAGAATTCTTATCCTGAAAACAAACCATAACCCTCTTTGTATTCAAAGAATTATTTAAAGCAGTTTTCTGTTGGCTAGCACTTATTTTTGTCAAATAGCTTATGCATGGCTTCATTCTTTAAATATATTTTGTAATTTTAATAATTGTTTCACAGTAGATGTCATTACTATAAAATTTAAATGTTAGAATTTTCAAGTTCCAGTTTACTTGTTACTTTGAATGTAGCGTGTATGGGGCAAGCAATGGATGTCCTTCCTGTGATTTTATGGTCTCTCCTTAGGAAGTGGGACAACGTAGTATGTAACTAATGTACTGTCCTGGTTAAGATGTTGTTTGAGTCCTTATAGAAGAAATTCCAAAACAACAGTGGCTTAAAAGGCATAACTGAAGTTTATTCCTCTTAACACTGAAGAAATCCATAGATACCACAGTTTGTAGCTCTTATGAAGTTATTTAGAACCCAGGCTCTGTGCTCTCCAAGGTGTTTTCTTCCTTTTCATTGTCCAAGATGGCTTTGTGAGCTCTAGCCATCCTGTCCTTGTTCTAGACAGCTGGATGGAAGAAATGGGGGGAGAAGGGTATGCCCTCCCCTTTTCAAGCCATCAATATGACAAGACCTGCCCTAAGTCCCACATACTGCTTCTGTTTGTCTCATTGGTCAGCTTGGCTCTGTGGCCACACCAATTTCTGGGAGGTTTGGAGGGTCTTTTAGCTGGGTGGCAGTGTGCCCAGACAAAAATTGGAACCAGGTTACCAAAGAAGAAAGGATGGTAGATGGTTGTTAGGAAGCGGCCAGCAGTCTCTGCCACAGGAACTGTCTTCTCTTCATTCAGCTTCAACTTGATTGTCATTTCCTCAGAGAGGCCTTCCTTGACCACTTTTTCTAGAATAGTACCCTCTCCTCTAGTTACTCTCTGCTGTATTATAATGTTTTGTTTTCTTTATATCATTCGTCAGTACTTGAAATTATTTAACATGTTTATTCTCTTGTTCTCAGACCAAAAACATGAACTCCTTGAAGACAGGGATTCTGTCTTGTTTATTTACCATTATAAATTCAGAACTAGAGTAGTGCCCGATATACAGTAAGCACTAAACAGATTGTCAGTAAAACTGGCTAATGGAAACCTTCCTGTAGAAGAGCATGGAAGAATAGTAACATCTTCTTTCTCATAAACTGGGTCATGGCTGTCTATTAACAAGCACTTCTGCTAGCCTGTTAATCTTTTCAAGAGATACACAGTAAAAATGGGTCAGTTGGGGATTCAAGTAATGTGAGTAATCAGATAAAAACTTACTGCTTCTAAACAGTTATTTTCTTGTTTACGAGCTAGGGAATCAGGTGAGCTTGGACTTCTTAGATTCTGAGCTCTCTCTTGTGTTGTACTGCCAGCTTCTAGGTTAGCGGGTGCAGTCACCAGGGTGAGGCACCACTGGTGAGCAGCCTTCCTTTCAAGCTCTGCGTCCATGGCAAAATGAGCACTGTGGCTTCTGGCAAAATTGTGGATCTCTCTGAGGGATTTTTTTCATTTGTAAACCGAGGGAAAATAATGTAAAAATAAAGCATTTTGCTAGTCATAAGAAGTCCTATACTAATATATTATTACTATAATGAAATATGTACTCTAGTGTTTAAGTGTGTCCTTCAGGACTAAAAGAGACCATTGAGAGTTGATTAAAGGGAAAATAAACCTTATATTTGTTTCTTAAGGAAACAGAATAATGTATTTCTACTTCTCTAATAAAGTTTGGACATCATAAAATTTAAATCAAGAGGTCTAGCCGTCCAATAAAAATCAGTTTACAATAAATATAAACCAGTGTCTTTTAATCAATGAATTAAGACGTAGAACCAATTTGGTCATTCTGATAGGGACAATAGAGCCTTGGATAGGCTCCAAATTAATTTTGAAAAAGAAAACATGAGCACGCCTGAATGTGGTTTCTATACTTTCTATTTGAGTGAAAAAAATGCTGAGTCTAGAAATTTGTGAAATTCTACCCATTTTGAGGTCAAACTGAAAATAAAGTTTAGTTTGTCTACCTTCCAAACATTAATAAAAGTTTTCAAAATGTATCTGTTTAGATAATTTGCTAGCAAAAAGCATGTCACTGAAAAATATGACATCATTTATTCATTTGTTCACTAACAGTAAGTGCTGACCTTTTACATGTGCCAGAGACTGTTTTAGGTGCTGGAAATGCAGGAGTGAATAAAACAGATAGGAATTCTATTTCTTCTAGGCCAGGGGGTTGAATAGGTCCAGACAGTGAAGTTTGAGGCTTTGTGGGTCATACAGTTCTGCTTCACCTCCAGTGCTGCAGTGCTTCTTACCACTAACATTGTAGTCATGAACAGCGCTGCGTGGCTGTGTTACAGTCACACTTTAATTATAGACACTGGAAGAATTTTACGTAATTTTCACATATCACAAAATGTTACTCTTTAAAAATTTTCTTCCAACCATTTGAAAATGTAAAAGCCATTCTTGACTCATGAGCCGTTCAGTAACAGACTGTGACTGGATTTGGCCAGTGGACCATAACTTGCCAACCTCTATTCTAGGAAATAAATATAATTATGCCCTTTAAATATTGAAAAGAAATCCTTAAGATTGAAAATAATGGAAGACATGTTTATGAACTCTTTGAAACTTGTTCCTTTCTCACCATTGCATTTATCAGTTGTAAAAGTATAAAACTATACTTTGTTAAAGAAGTGTCTTCTACTGGCTGATGGCTCTATGAAAAGCAGTAATAGGTTGATTGCTATTTTGCTACAGTATTATAAGCATATGTTGATATAAATAGTTTTAATGAATTACTTACTTGAAGCTGTAGATTTTTAAATAATGTTTTTATAATTTTTTTCTTAACTGCCATCCAAGTCTCATTTTGTGTCAGCGCTTACAGTTGTTTTTGTCAACTCAAAATCATTGTCGTCAGTCAAAATTGAAGACACACCAGTGGATAATCCTTCTTTGAAGATTCTCGTGGCCAATAATAGTGATACTCTAAGACACCTCAAAATGAGTAGCTGTCCTCATGTTTCATCTGATGGTAGGTTATGTTTTTTTAAGCTTGCATGATTTTTTTATCATAGTAGTAGTAATAATACAATTTCCTATTGAAAATTAAATGCTTATGAAACATAATTTATTAATCTTTTTTCAAAAGAAGCCTTAATGTACAAGCTAGATATAATTTAAATTGCTTCTCCTAAGAATATTTTAGTTATATTTATATTTTATTATATGTTTAATCATATATATCTTGGCATCCGTCTCCTCAGAAATCATTAGATGAATATTTTAGCAAGTAATGAAAAACTAGTATCAAATTTAAATTTATAAAGTGTTACATCAGTATACGTGTTTTTTGTTCTTAAGAATTTTCTCCCATTTCCTGCAGGAATCCTTTGTGTAGCTGATCACTGTCAAGGCCTTAGAGAACTGGCGTTGAATTATTACATGCTAAGTGATGAACTCCTCCTGGCACTTTCAAGTGAGACCCACGTTAACCTGGAGCATCTTCGAATAGATGTTGTGAGTCAAAATCCTGGACAAATTGAATTTCATTCTATTAAAAAGCAAAGCTGGGATGCACTTACTAAACACTCCCCTGGAGTTAATGTTGTTATGTATTTCTTTTTATATGAAGAGGAATTGGAGACATTCTTCAGAGAAGAAACCCCTGTCACTCACCTTTATTTTGGTCGTTCAGTAAGCAAAGCAGTTCTGGGACAGATAGGTCTTAACTGTCCACGACTGATCGAGTTAGTGGTGTGTGCTAATGGTTTTCAGGCTCTTGATGATGAACTTATTTGTATTGCTGAACACTGTAAAAACTTAACAGCCTTGGGCCTCAGTGAATGTGAAGTTAGCTGCAGTGCATTCATTGAGTTTGTAAGACTTTGTGGGAGAAGGCTCACCCAGCTGTCTGTAATGGAGGAAGTTTTGATCCCTGATGGTGATCATAGCCTAGATGAAATCCACACTGAAATCTCCAAATGCCTGGGGAGAATGTGGTTCCCTGATGTCATGCCTCTGTGGTAACTGACTGTCAAAGATTTTAAACTTTTTTTCATCAGCAAGATTAGCTTCTCTCTGTCTATGCAAATGTAAATTTTAAGATGCGTTGCTGAAATGTTTGAGGTAAGATATTTTATCGTTTGCAGACTCTCTGGATTACAGCAGAAACAGTTGAAAAAGTATGAGAACTTTGAAAAACCAGAACTTGTAAATAGGGCAGAGACACTGCTTTGTTGATTAGATAGTTGATATGGTGAAAACTTCAGTTGATTTCTAGAGAAGTTCCTCAGCCTTCCTTGAAGTCATATTTTGGCTTGCTAAATAAATGTGTAATATTGAGCTTTAGATATCTTAAATTGTGTCATTTACAACTTTATATTGTTAATTGTTGCTGTTTCATCTTACATATTTTAAAAAATATTTAGTATTAGAACCTAAGAGTATAAACAAAATACAGATACAGAGGCAGGCTTAATTATATTCTATTTTTAGCACTATATGAGATCATATTATGATTCAATAAATAATTTCTAGTTTCCAGTGCACTTTGAATTCTACTATATTATATTATCTTAGGAGAAAATGGGCATTAGATTAAAATTAAATAATGCTAATTCATTTTATAAAGATAGTGTGATTACTAATTGGTTAAATACACTACTGAGATAAAAAGTAAATTTTTCATGGTGTGTTTGGGAGGGAATCAGCACTTACTTAATATACTCACTATGCATCTGAAACTATTCCAGATCCTTTGCAGAAGTGATCTTATAATTTAATTATTAACATGACTGAGACGCTTTCATGGCTGTGTATTGCCTTTAAAATAAATATATATCCTTAAAGTGATCCACAAGGCCCTGCCTGTCTGGCTTCTCCCTGCTTCTTTGCCCTCGCGTCCTCCCACCAAGCTGCCCTTTGCCCTTCTGCTCCCATTCTCTTTCAGTTCCTTAAGACTGCCACACATCCTCTAGTCCAAGGGCATTTGTACATACTCTTCTTTCTACTTTGACTGCTCCCTCAGCTCTTTCCTTCAGACGTCATTTGCTCAGGGAAACCTCCAGGACTCTCAGCATTCCCTGACTTCCTTTTGTGGCTCTGATCACTGTTGTAATTTGCTCCTTACTTACTTTTATGATTGTTGTCTGCTTCTGCCATTGTGCTGGAAGCTCCATCAGTGCAAGGTCAGTGTTGGGTTTTACTCACTGTTGGATCCCCAGTGTCCAACATAGTAGTTAGCACACAGTAGGCACTCAGTAAATTCTATGTAAGTACTTTCTTTTTCAAACTCGTTCCTCCAAGTCCTCCCCACAATATCTTAAATTTCTAAGAAATCAGTTGAACTTAAAAAAATAGAAATATGTTCATTATTTTCCAGTTTTGAATATTTTTATAGGAAAAAATTTTAGAACTCTTAACTATTAAGAAATTAAAATACATTGTGATTTGTAAGTGGTGATTTTTAACAATAGCACAGTTCGTATCCCTTTATTTAGAGACTGTCCTTGGGCATACACTCTCACCACGGTACCATGTTCTTTGTCACTGTGATTCTGGGAGAGCAGGCATCTCATTCACCTTTGTGTAGGACACTCTCAGAACAGTGTGTAGTACACTAGTGATTACTCAATAAATGCTGGGGTTGGGGGGGCCAATGTTACTTGTTAAAAAAATAAAGCCCATTTCTTAAAGATAGTTATTACTGTTGCAGATCATGTATTTTATATCTTAAGGTTTCAGGAGAGTGCAGAAGCAGCATATAATAGGGAACTAAAAGTCTGTTTAGAACAACAGGACAAAATGGTGTAAGTGAGATAGAGGGGTCAGTCTGATTGGAGATCGGAGTAGTGGTGGAAATACTGCAGAGATACATCTCCGGTCTCACCTGGTGTTAAGTGTATATACCTCAATGGTAAGGTGATAGAATGCCAGTGGTGTTTGCACCAGAGAATAGCAAAGCAAAACAGAGAGGGGCCAGTGAAGGAGGTGAGGTAAAGAGGACGTTCCTCCCTGTAGCCCAGCAGCATTGAGATAATGAGTACCTGTGGCCTCTTCTCCATCAAATGAGAAGTTGCTGCTCCAAATAGCGGTCTTTGGTGTCCCAGTGGTTAAACCTAGTTACTAAGTGCTATAATGACTCTTAGAGCAAAACTCAGGGTAAAATCAGTCAACTCAATTAAATGGCCCTGGTTGGTCTGTCTTATTGTATTGAAGAGCAAAGATTTTTAGGATAGCCAAAAGCAAGATGAGGAAATACAGAGTATTTTTGATACTTCATCTAATGAAAATGTCTCCATTACTTTGAAAGTCCATGAAAAGTACTGCTTATCTAACATTAGATAAATGAGTGAGTTCAATATTAGATGAATTTCAAGCTTTAGCCTTTAAAAAATATCTTAGTTCTGCAAGCAAACTTGTTCCAGTTAAAATTTCTTTTGCATGTTTTAGAGCGTTCTGGGGAAGTTAGGATAATTTTGTGGGCAGATTGTAAATGGGGAGAGCATGGGAGAAAGAGTTCTATTGTAGGTTGTACTGAAGAGACACAACAATAGGATTCTCAAATTTTTGTTTTTCGATCCTATGAGCCTGGCTTGCCTCATTTGTATTTTACTAAATATCGGGGAGATAAGCAGATTTTAAAGTTATGTGTATTGTTGCTAATATGGTCTAAGTATGATAAATGTCACAGAGATATACTATTTCTTCCCTCTCTGTGCCTGACCTCTTAAACTGGCCACTTATCTTGTTCTTTCATTAAATTACTTTCCTATAGAAAACTCAAAACATTTTCTAAACAAAAATTGATTTTGTTCACTTTATTAATTTATAGTCATTGAACCTAATATCTGACACCACAATTTTAAGTGTATATTATAATAACTTTCAGTAAGGAAAATTAAGTTACTCAGTGGTAACAGTTCTCTGTCATTTGAACCTTAACAATACTTTTTTTTTTTTAATGGAGGTACAGGGGTTTGAACCCAGGACCTTGTGCATGCTAAGCATGCACTCTACCACTGAGCTATATTCACCACTCTGAACCTTAGCAGTACTTTAAGCTGAATATTTTGACACTCAAACCTGAAGGAAAAGGAAATTAAAACAAACTAAAAAACCAAACCAAACCAAAACAAAACAAAACCTTTGATGTAGTGCACCAGAGGGCGCTGTATTCTAGTGCTTCCTAAGAAAGAAGTCCTTTAGTCTGAAGTTTGCATTTCCATTCAACAGATATGAGAATGATTGTCGAATCCTAGGCAGAAGGCAACGTACTTGCTCTACCTTGGGGAAGCTCTCCGTTCCAGGTAATGAGTCTGGTCTTTGAAACAATCACTTCAGAAGTTTGATTATTTAGGAGGCTAAACCTATATTTAATTGTTCAAACATTTTAGAACTCCTTTTAAAATTACCTTTAGAGTCTATGCTATTTCTTTTTTGTGTGTTCTCAATGGGAGCACAGCCTTTGTCCTTTGAAAACAAACATATTTTTTGGAAACAACTTTAAGTTATTTGGCACTCAGGAGATGGATAAGGTAGATGATCAAACCAGACAGTGCTGGTTATAGTTTTCTTCCTTTTAACCAAAATGAAATTCTTAATTTTCTAGCCTTGTGGAAGCTTTTATAACACAGTAGAGAGTAGTATCTAACTAGATATAAGAAAGTACTAATTGTGTTGTATACACTCTAAACCGTCCAAGAGTCATCACTGACTCTTTCTTCTCCCTGGACACCCACCTGCAAGTCCTGTTGTCTCTGTAACATCTTATTCATAATAGTAAATACTCATGAAATCACCTCCCAACCATAAAATGATAGCATTGATAGTAACTTAAATTTTTCTATGTGGTCCTTCCCTATCTAGTCCTGAGATAACTAGGATTCATTATTTGCTTGATTTCCTTTTTTATATATTTTTATCACATAGATATGTGTTCCTAAAAATTATGTTTTGGCTTTAATTGTCTATAAAAAGAGTATCATGCTATATGGGATCTTTTGGTCTTCTTTTTTACTCAAAAGTATATGGCTGTGATTCATCTATTTTGTTATGTTTAGCTAAGTTTCACTCATTATAACTGTTATATAATATTCCATTCTGGAACTAAACCACAATTTGTCCATCTTACTATTGATAGGCATTTGAGTTGTTCCGGGTCTTGGTATGACAAAACAGTGATATCATGAACATTCATCTGAATATGTTCCCATCTATACATGCAGCCTTTTCTCTCCAGTGATAAAATTCAGTTGATCACATTTCGTCTAACATATTTATGATAGAAATAGAGTTATTCTGCTGGAGTTTTCTGCATTCTTCAAAGGATTTCAGAAAAAAATTCATGAAGAAAGTTTCCAGAGTGATGAATTCACCTTAAACATTTCTCATTGACTGATGAATATCTACAGAGTCATATTATTTTTGGTCCCTTGAACATTTGTGTGGTCTTATTTCCCCTAAGTACCTGTTGTCAACATAACCAGGGAAGAATAATAGGGATATACAATGATGCGTAAAAATAAGTGTCTGTGATATGCATATGGCTTGAAGAGGCTGACTGACTTGGTTCCATGAGATACTTCAGGTTAGGATCGACCTTTTTCTCTTTCTAGTACTCTCTGTAATTCAGTCTTACTGAAATGTAGAGTACTTCGTATTACCTGGGAGTGCTATCATTCATTACCTCGAAGATCTTACCACTTATGCAGAGTGTGGGAATGTGTGGCTATAAAGACCAGCAAATTCTGATTTATTCACATAAGCTTCTCACCATCCAAACAATTTGACAAACCTAAGGATATTGCTGGGATTTCTTAATGCCTTTAAAAAAAAGCCCCCAGTTTACTCAGTTAATATTTATCAAGTGTGTATGTGTGTCTAGCATTGTACAACACTCTATTTCTGTACAATAAAAACAGTTTCAGGCTTTTCCTTATTTTCAAGCAGAAAGCTAATTTTAGAAGTGTCAAAAATGAGCCTTGACCAGCTTGAATTCATGTGTTTATCTATCCTGTGTATTCAAGACTGAGAAATCTTTAAAAAAAAAAAAAAACCAGATCCCATTGTTTACAGAAAGATCAGAGAGCCCTGAGAAATTAGTTGACACTCAAAACATCAAAGTAGCAATGAGTAGAAATTAAAATCCTTTTTTCTTTCTTGCATTAATCATGTTTCTTTTTGAAAACAAATTACTTGAAAAGCAGGATATACACCCAGGTTTTAAGAAGATGGCTTTCTATTTAGAAGATCTGGTTATTTGTCTTCCATTTATAGGTACACAGTAGGATCACTCAAGTCACAGTTTTCAATATGTATGTGAGATTGTATGCCAGGATAAACTTTCTGCAAGGGCAGTAGAGTTCCCAGTTTTTCTCCCTTCTTGATAGAACCTTTATATTTAATTGGCTTAATGTAGAACATTCTAACACAGAAACCTGAAAGAAAAGAAGTAGAATTATTCATTATCTGTGTGTTAGTATCCTTGAATCAAAAATTTTAAAATAACAGAAATAAGAAAAAAAAAAGACAAAAAGAAAGGAATGTTGATTGAATTCAATGAGGGAATAGACAAAAATGACAAAATCATATCAGAAATGAAGGCTAAAATTATGAGATGCCTAAGAAAGAATAGACTCAAATGAAAAATTAATAAAGGCATTGAAAAATATCAGAAAAACACCAGGTAGCTGAGAAAACTGACCTAGAACAATGTCAACTCCAGGACATATTCTAATAAAACAATTAAACTTTAAAGACAAAGAAAACAGAAATTATAGGCACAAGAATACAAATCTGTCTACATACCAAAAGAAAACTTTTTAAAAACAAGGAAGACTCACCAAATAGAGAAATAGAGAATTAATATAATAGCATAATTATAAAATAATATAACAATGTTGGGACCATATATATGAGTTATATCTATTAAAAAGCCCGAAAGAGAAAGAAAAATACCATATGATTTCACTTATATGTGGAATCTAAAAAAGACAAACAAACTTATTTACAAAACAAAAAAAGACTCACAGACAGAAAACAAACTATGGTTACCGGGAGTAGAAAGGAATAAATTGGGAGTTCCAGATTTGCAGATATTAACTAATATGTATAAAATAGATAAACAACAAATTCATACTGTATAGAAAAGGAAATATTTTCAACATCTTCTAATAACCTTTAATGGAAAAGAATATGAAAATGAATATATGTATGTATATGCATGACTGGGACATTGTGCTGTATACCAGAAATTGATACAACATTGTAAACTGACTATATATACTTCAATAAGTATATATGTATATACCCAAAAAAAGAGATTTCCCAATTAGTTTGAGAAGCAAAACCCAATTCTGTGCTGTATACAGTGAAACAGTAATTGAAAAAGGCTAAACATTCTGGGCTGGAGAAAGATTTGCCTTGCAAATGTAAGGAAAAAAGAAAGCAAGGGTTATGATCCTTTTACCAGAGAGTGGAATTCAGGCCAAAAAAGCATTGAAACAAGATAGAAGAGAACAATTTATATTGCTAAATCCAATGAAGGTATAACAATTACAACTATACATGCGCTAAATACCACAGAAACCATCTATGTGAAGGAGAGCCTACAGGAGATACAAGGAGAAACAGATAGAAACCCACAAGTCTTCTATTACTTCAACACACTTCTATCAGCGAAAACAGGTCAAGTGGACAGAAAATGTAAGTAAGGCAAAGAATTGTCTTGAACTAATAGCACATGTGGCTAGTCAGCACTTGAAATGTAGCTAATCTGAATTAGATGTGCTTTAAGTATAAGATACACACTGGATTTTGAAGACAGTACCCCCAAAAGGTAAAATATTTATAGTTTTTATATTAATGGTATTTTGAAATAATAATATGGAGATATTAGGTTAAAATATGTTATTAAAATGAATTTCACTGTTTCTTTTTACTTAATGTGAAAACTACTAGAAAATTTAAGATTATGTATGTGGCTTTTATTATACTTCTGTTGGACATCTATAGAAATCTAAGTAAAACCAATAAGGTGTGTCTTATGTACATATATTAAACAGAATATGTGCAAGACCTTTACATTGATACTAATGTAACTACTAATATAACAATGCAAGAAGACCTAAATAAATGGAAGATATAGCATGTTTATTGATTGGAGACATTGCTTTCAAGTATCAGTTCTTCTCCATTTGATCTATATAATCAATGCAAACCCAGTCAAAGTCCCAGCAGGATTTTTATTGGAGATTAACAAACTGATTCTACAATTTATATGGAAATGCAAATAAACTAAGAATTTCCAAGGCATTCAGAAAGGAGAGCAAAGCTGGGAGATTTATGCTGTTAGATATCAAGATGTATATTAAAGCTATGATAATTAAATCAGTGCAATATCTGTAGAAGATTAACAAACTGGCCAATGAAACACTGCATTTAAAAATAAGAATTTGTGTTCATTAAAAAAATTTTTTTAAGTGAAAAGGCAACCTATCAAATGGGAGAAGATACTTAACAATACATATGTCTGATAAAAGACTTGTATCCAAAATATACAAAAAACACCCATGTACCAATAAGAAAAAGACAGGCAAAAAATGCCAGGGTGAAATACATGAATAGACATTTTACAAAAGACAATACCCATGTTATCAATAAATATGAAAAGGGGCCCAGTTTCATTAACCATCAAGGAAATACAAATTAAGGTTAAATGAGATACTACTACATACTCATCAGAATGGCTGAAATGAAAATAGTAGATAGATAACACCAAGTACTGTGTATGGAGCAACTGGGACTTTCATACACTCCTGGTAGGAGTGTAAATTGGTACTACTAGTTTGGGAAACTGTGTGGCAGTATTTGCTAAAATTGAGGATACCCATATACAAAGTAACCCAGTGATTCCACTCCTTCAGCATCCTGCCAATTGTGAGTATATTGATTCCATTTTTTCAACTGAAGTACAGTCAGTTACAATATATCCATTTCTGCTGTACAGCACATGTCCCAGTCATGCATATATGTACATATATTAATTTTCATATTCTTTCCCATTAAAGGTTATTAGAAGATGTTGAAAATAGTTCCCTGTGCTATAGAGAAGAAATTTGGTTTTTTAAAAATCTATATATAGTAACTAACATTTGCACATCTCAAACTCCCAAATTTATCCCTTCCACCCCCATCCCCCCAGTAATAATAAGATTATTGACTATGGCTGCGAGTCTGTTTCTGTTTTATAGATGAGTTCATTAGTGTCCTCTTTTTTTCTTTCTTTTTTTAGATTGGACATACAAGTGATATCATATAGTATTTCTCTTTCTGGTTTATTTCACTTAGAATGACAATCTCTAGGTCCATCCATGTTGCTGCAAATGGCATTATTTTATTCTTTTTTATGGCTGAGTAGTAGTCCATTGTATCTACATATGACAACTTTTTTTATCCAGTCATCTGTCTGTGGACATTTAGGTTGTTCCCATGTCTTGGCTGCTGCTATGAACATTGGGGTGCATGTATCTTTTCAAATTAGAGTTCCCTCCAGATATATGCCCAGGAGTGGGATTACTGGATCATATGGTAAATCTATTTTTAGTTTTTTGAGGAATCTCCATACTGTTTTCCAAAGTGGCTGCACCAAACTGCATTCCCACCAACAGTATAAGAAGGTTCCCTTTTCTCAACAGCCTCTCCAGGATTTACAATTTGTGGACTTTTGAATGATGGCCATTCTGACTGGTGTGAGGTGATACCTCATTGTAGTTTTGATTTGCATTTCTCTGATAATTAGCAATGTTGAGCATTTTTTCATGTGCCTGTTGGCCATTTGAATGTCTTCATTGGAGAATTACTTGTTTAGGTCTCCTGCCCAATTTTGGATTGGGTTGTTTGGTTTTTTGTTATTATACTGTATGTGCTGTTTGTATATTCTGGAACTGGGGAGATTACTTCAGGGTAGATGTGTGGATGCACTAGGTCCACTGTAAGATGGACCCTAGTTAAAAAAAAAAAACCACCATTGATCACCTGACCCTAGAAGCCCCTAGTCTGGTTGGACCACAGTGGCCTTTTGGGTCTTGAGGAATTAGTGGCAGTTTTGAGCAAGTGTCCAATAATCTCTAAAAAGCCTATTTCCTCTTCCCCATTGTACAGTCATCCTGTTAGATGGCTGCAGATCCCTTTGGGGATGGCTGGAAGTATACATTTTGGCTGTATGACAGATCCCTTCCTCAAAAGGACTCAGCATTCCTTTCGTTCAAGAGGCCCTGGGCCTGTGAACTGGCTCAAGTCTGGGAATTGGCTGATGGGGGCGGGGGGAAAGTTTTGAGAACTAATATTGTGATGATTGAAGTCAGAATTCTGTTTGTCAGGACTAGAGTGTTTCTATTTATACAAATCAAAGAAGGCTTTCATTGGCTGCCCATCTCTTCATTTCTGGGTCACCATCATGAACTACGCAATACCCCAGGTCTCTGTGCTTCTGGTGAATCTGATTACTGCTTCAGCTCTGCTCCCTGTTCAGTAACCATGTTCAGTAACCTTGGCCTTGGCTACTAAGTGAACTCCATTTAATGGCAGCAGTTTTTCTTATGGTTTCAGGCCTAGAGAGGATAACCACCAGATAGTTCCTCAAGGACATGTTTCTCACAGCCTTGGTGGGGGGGTGTCTTCCAGCCCCACTCCCCACAGGAATGCATGTTTATATTCATGAAAAGACTTGTACAAGAAAGTTCACAGGAGCATTTCTGTAATCGCCTTTACTGCCAAATGTCCCTTTAGAGAAGAATGATTACATAAATGAAGATACGTGCAGACTGTGGGATACAGTATATTGATAAGGGTGAAGGCACTAAAACTACATGCAAAAACACGGGTGAGTCTCTTTATGTGGAGTAAAAGTCTCTTATGTGGAGTAAAAGAAGCCCCACCCAAAAGACTGCGTGCTGTTTAATTCTATTTGTATGATTTTTCAAAAACAGGCAAAACTACTATATGGTGGGATGGTGATCGCTCTTCCTGGGAATAATGACTAAAAAGTAACACAAGGGGTCTCTGGGCTGCACCTGATGTTCTTTTTCTTGGTCTAGGGTAACCAGAATGTTGTCACTTTATGACAATTCAGGGAGCCGTTCCTCCGTTCACTTTGCTCTGTGTGTTTTACCTCAATAGAACAAAACAGACAACAAGCCCAGTGCCTGGAGTCTAGGAGACCCAACTTTACCTAGAACATAGAGCGTTTGAAAATACTTCACATCAACTGAGGTAGAAATGCCAGCATTTTCGAATTGTGTGGGTTTTGGTAAATGAAAGTATTTATTATAGTTAATATCGCTGAGAGTGATTTCACTCACAGATTGTTAAGCCACATGGGCCACAGAAAGAAAGCCGTTCAGTCAACTATAGTTAGATGGGGAGTGTATGCATACAGAAGATGGTTTCAGGGAAAGTGTGGAACATCTTTGAAAATGCATTGTCTGTTTTAGTTTGGTACCTTTGTCCTTTATGTTCTAGGTTTTGTCATTTTGAAGGAAGAATGAAACTTCTATGCATAGGATATGCATTACATAAATAAGCATCAGTTATTTCCAGTATGTGTCCCAGGTACATACAGCACCTCTTACCTCTTCCAGAGATCCGAACACCATTATTGATGGCATTTTTGTTTTTAAAAGGTTTCTCCTGGCCCACAATCATTCCAGTGAAAGGTGCATACACAGTAGATCCATCTGAGCACAAGACATCCACACCCTGGTGAAGCCTATGATTTCTAGGAAGTAAATAAGAACGAACAGACTGAGGGACTGCCCTGGGAACCTTATTGCCCAGGAACAAGGTGTTAGCCCACTGTTCCCAGACTAGGGTATCAAAAATTGAAGCTGCTGGAACATGTTGGGATGTCCCAGGTTTCCTCACTCTGTTTAGCCAATTTTACCCTCCCTCCTTGCAAGTAGTAATAACCATGTTGTAAAACTTAAAGCATTTAAGATAGTATTTGGTACACAGGAAGCCTTTAAAAACTATTAGCCATTATTATTATACGGCATTTGGAGGAAATGAGGCAATCCATGTAAGTAAATTTTGTAGCTACCTGAACCTTGACCCCTTCAAGACCACTTAGAAAAGAGTTGTCTTTTTATGGGAACCTATTATAAAAGAATCATATGTTACCCTAGTCTTACTTTTCTCTCAGTGATCCAGAAGTCTCTATAAACATCATTTACTGTGTATAGCATTTTAATATGGTGAGTAATACCTTTTGTGTTTATTAAAGTGTGTGGAGCACAAACACAAAATGATCCCAGATGGTGAGGTTTCTTGAGATTGTCTCTAACAGTCCTCACTGTTGATACCTATGCATTGCAGCCTCTTCTCCCTTCTATTAAGCTACTGGAAAATCAGATTCACTGAAATTGTTAGAATTATGTGTAAAGCAACATTGAGCAGTTTCCAAGTGAAGAGCCAGTAAGTTATTGTAAAGTCAAGTGCATAAACTTTAGGGTGTGAACTAATTGAGCCTTATTTTGATAATTCAGAGGCCATTTTCCCATATGTTCCATCTCTTTGCCCTATTCTGTGTATTTGAGGTTGCTTTGTATGTAGTATCTATATGAGTGTTGAGTTCTGCTGTGGTTAGGATGGAGATCAGTGATGTACTTGGACACATGGCTATTTCATCAGAAAGTGGCTCTCCCAAGGTGTTACTGTGCATTATTGAAAATTCACAAGAGTGTCCCCCATTGCCTGGAAGAAATTACCTGCTGAAGGCCAGCCTCTGGTGTTCAGTTCCCATCCCAGAGCCTGGGTCAGTAACACTACGGTTTGATGGGAACAGGATCCAAAAGCCTGACTCCCTGTCCAGCCTTCACCACCTCCAACTGTATTCGGCAGGTCCCTTAACCCTTTGGTGCCCCAGTTCAAGTTCCTCATTTATGAAGTGGAATGGTAATGTTTTTCACCTTGGAAGGACCAGGTAAGATGAGTCAATGTGTGAAAATGTTGAGAGGGAACAATTTGCTCCCCTCTCTCTTTTCCTTATTCAGTGCTCTTTTCCCAGTTCAGAGCCCAGAGTTGGAGCAGTGCTCTTGAAAGTTGCTCCAAACAAAGTAATGTAAGTGGTTTCATCTCCGAATTTTCCTGCTGTCAGAAGGGAGATGTTTAGGGCAAGGGTGCTAATAAGCAAAGAAGTTAGGAGCCAAAAGAGTTTATGGTTGTTTGTGAAACCCCGTTACCTTTGAGCAGTGTACTGGCCACAGCCATGGCTGTCACACATCCTGATCTCATTGGAAGACTTGCCAGCACATATAGTAGCCCATGGTCCAGCCAGTGCTAAAAAGGAGAAACGTGAGAAGCAGATTTCCTGACCATGTACCTCCAATCTCCATTATCCTTGTGTCTCCCAGTGGATTTAGAAATTGTTTTCACTATACTTTTTCTCTAATTTTCTCTAGTTTATGGGGTAGACTTCCTTTAACTCCTGATTCAGATATGAAATTGACTTTTTCCCTGGCCATAGAAATCTGTTTTCTGACATACAAAATATTTGTAAATGTGTTTACTTATAAGCATTAACCTTCACTGTTGTAGTTTGTTTCAGATTGTCTACTAATAAATGGTATAGATTGTGCTTTTCAAATTTTCTTTGCTCATGGCTTGGCATGGGGACCACTGCGTTTAGGTTAAACAAAATAATCAAATAGCTTATCTTAAACAAGTAAGTCTAGAGGTTTTAAAGTAACTTTGAAATGCTCTTTATTGCTAGTCCTGATAATCAAATTCAAGAAAATGTTTGAATTAAAGGAGAAACAAACTCTGAACTGGTTTATTTAACACTAAATAAATCTCTTTCATATTTGCAAACATGGAAGAGGAGATTCTTAGAAATAAGAACATATCAAACCAGTTTAGCCTAGAATGGAGTGAGAAGAGAAGGCGGGGAAGGGAGTAAAACAATTATGTGAAAAACTATGAAGCTGTGAAATGTGGAGGAAGGGGCTGGCTCTCAGTGTATTTTGTGCAACCTTTGTTTTCAGTACAACTTCTCTGTAATATCTTAAGTACTTAACAAATGTTCAATTGAATTCAGTTTTCCAGGTTTCCAATTGTTAACATTCACAGAGAGACGCGTTAGCAGACTCATCCTTCCACTTCAGAACAGACTAACAAAAACAAAAGCAAAAGCAAGAATCTGCTAATTCAGTTGTTGATTTCATTTGAGGATGTTTTGTTATTCTTTAATATATGTGCTATGACGAGAAGCTACAGAATATGGCCAGTAAGCTTATTCTTTAATATACTTATAAAAGATGGATTTCAAAAGTCTTATACCTTGGAGCCAAGCTTCAAGTCACTTTGACAACTAATAGTTCTTGGAAAGTGAGGCATGTATTAGACAATTTCTTAATTTATTCATTTTTCTCTCCTGCTATGACCGTTAAGGGAGTGTTCCCCTTGTTCTAATCCGCACCAGCCTCTGTATCAGGAATTTTCTAAATCAGATTCTTACACAAACTTTTTACTTTCTAATTTTGTTACAATTAAGTCCTAGACTAAAATGGACTTTTCTTAAAGTCCTCCCGTCCCACTCTTGTTTCTCTCATTAGAGAAACAGAACATTCCTGTGCAAATCTTGAGAGCAACCCTTCCCCCCGTGTGCCCTTCCTGTTCCATTTTTTGGTAACCAAATATACAACTTTCTGTTGTGATTGTGATACTAATGACTTTCAGATCTATCCTTGAAGTCAGTTCTTAAGAAATAGCCAAGATTCTAAAATTGTAACTTTGACTTACCAGGAGAAATCAGAACAGCCAGAAGGAGGACTTCTGTGGAAAACATTTGGCTTTGGTCGCCCTTTGGATGTTTCTTCCTCTGATAATTAGGGTTGCCGCCACACTCTCTTGAGAGATCACGTTTGACTCAGTATCTTCTAGCTACTTAGCCTTAGAATTCTGCATCTCTCATTAATTTCGTGTGAGACACAAAAAAATAGGAGATTGTAGGAAGTCAGATTCTAATATTCCATGGATAGCTGTTTGGTTCCCATGTAGGTCCTATGTAAAAGCTTTTGATCTGAGGAAGCTAACTTTATTGGAAATGCTGACTAAATATTAACAGAAAGTGATAAGGCTAGGTGAAGAGTGACTGTCTCCTGGGGGAAGAATATCCATGTGAAAAATTGAACATTTACTACTATCTGCTAGTAGATCTATCTTTCACTTCCTGGGTAGGACATATTTCAAAAAAGACCATTAATAATGTATGACCCTCTGTAACATATTCTTTAGTATATTCCTTGGATTTTTTTGGATTATCAGCTCAGTTATGTTTCATCTGTATAATATTTGCAAATAATTTTTACTATTTTGATAAAATTATATTTCTTTCCTTTAAATATGTGCTTTTAAATATTTGCTTATTTATAATAATCTAAAATTAACAGCATCCAAAATACCCATAAGTAGAGGAAAAGATGAATTATCATATAGTCATACATGGGGTATAACAATATAATTTAATCCATCAAAATGTAATATCAAACACATTCATACAAAATGTGTAAATGCTTAGATTTGTGAAACTGTGTGTGGCAAAATATCACAAGCAATAAGGTGATATTACTAAATTCAAATATGCTTTTTCCTTCATGGGATATCTAAGAACAAAAGTTGTGAGGAATTAACATACGGAACTGGGCTAATGTTTGTAAGTATAGTACCAAGTACTTACTGCACAGTGCAGCGTATGTGTCAGGCCTCCGCTCGGTGCTTATCTTATTTCATTTTCACTAGAGCCAGGGATGGAGGAGGTCTGTGTCTCCCAGGAATGGGCCTACCTTTGTATCCTCCCTCCAGTGCAGTCATCACTGGGGAGCAGCCAGAGAGAGATATGGTCTTTGGTGCAGGTGAGGTGATGGATTTCAAAGCACAGAGGAGCTGGAGACCTTGGTAAATTACCCTCCCTAGACAGGACCCTGGGAGCAGTGTTTTCATGGCCAACTGTCACATGTCGCAGTAATTTTCAGAGCAGTTTTAAAAGTAGAGATTTTATTGTTCATTTTCAAATACAGCTTTGATGATGTTCCTCCCAGCCCTGTTTTGCAGATAATGTTCCTGAAGATAGAAAGTTTGGGATTTGGAAATCCCAAGGAAATGAGAAATAGACCTTAATATTCTGATTCCACAATTTATATTTTACTCCTGCATCATATTGCTTGTTCAAAGGAGCAGCGGTCCTTACTCAGAGTTTTTACTTTCCAGCTGAATATCCTGAGAGCCCTAGCTCATGAATTGCATAGTGAGAACCTCTAAAAGCTGAAATTGGAATGAAAACATTAACAATAGCAGTAGTGGCCGCCCACACTTACTGAGGGCTTCCTGTTTGCTAAGTACTCTTCTGGCACTTTTTATGGATCATTTGATTTACTCTTCATGAAGGTACTATTGTAGGCACTATTATAATTCCCATCTTCCAGAGGAGAAAACAAAGGCACATCTTGATTAGGTAAATTCACCCAAGATCACATGGGAAGTAGCAGATCTGGAATTCAAATCTATGGGGAAGTAAGTAAGTTCTGCTGTGTTAGAATCATCCAAAGAGGTTCTCTTTTAGACAACTGATATTTATCTAAGACATTGGTTCTCAACCAGGAGGATTTTGTCCCCCTGGAACATTCGGCACTGTCTGGAGACATTTTTGCTTGTCCCGTCTACAGGGGTGCTGTTGGAACATAGTGGATTAAGGCCAGCAGCTCTGCTAAACCTCTTACCAGACACAGAACAGACCCCACAACAAAGAATTATCTGGCCTAAAATGTCAGTCGTGCCAAGGTTGAGAAACTCTAATCTAAGGTATGCCCAATATTTTGTTTATAACTCAAATGAAGGACATGTTTAATTACAGTTGCCTAGTTGATTACTGACAGGTTTAAGAATATTACAATGGGCATTAGCATATTAAATTACTTGCACCATAATCCTTACATTAGAAAATCACCAGATTTCAATATTATTGAATATAATAATTAAACTCCATTGTGTTTAAGGAAATAGTAGGGGAATTAAAGCAACTATAAGCTATCTAACTGAACATTTGTTCTGAACAAGGGTGGGCAAATGTCCATTTTGAAGTGGGATCCCAGGGCCAGAAGCCAGAGTCACTGTTTTCTGTGTATAATCAGTGATTGTAAGGAATGTTCAGTTGGTTGCTGCATGTTAGAGATCTTTTGATTAGAAACACTGATCTGTTAATAGACAAGTCTGAAGGAGACCTGTATCTTCTCTGAGCTCTACTTCACGAAGAAACACATGTGGAAGTACAGATACTTGTTGGGCTACTGTAACTAATGGGTATTTAATTTTTACAAGACATAGCAAACAGCATTGTAAATTGACCTCATGTTTCTTTCCCACCCCTCATCCCCCAACCCATGCCTCGTGCATTGATCATTCTATTTTTCTTAGCACTTTTACCAAGGGTAGAGGGGCCCAGGATGAGGAAGTATTTAAAACTGGCTCTAGTTGAAATTTGATGGCAGTGGTGATAAAACTATTTTTCCTATATTGAAATTAACTAAAAGTTACTTTCAACACATGATTCTCATCTCTTGTTAGAAAAGCTTGAGATAAAATAAGAGCTCACCCAATTGCAAGGGTCAGATCTGCAACTCCCACGCTGTCTCTGCTTCTCTGTAACTCTGTCTTCTGCTTCCAGTGAGGTGGATAGTGACTTCATGCCAAAATAGCCAAGTGAGAAGATAGGCCAAATTGCAGGAGTTTATGAACAAGTTGATTTTGATATGTTAATATTTTGTGTTTGTCTTAGTCTGTTCAGGCAGCTGTAGAGATCGCAATAGATGAGGTGACTCATAAGTCACAGAAATTTATGTCTTACAGTTCTGGAGTCTGAACGTCCAAGATCAGGGCGCCAGCATGGCTGGTTCTGGTCAGGGTCCTCTTCCAGGTTGCAGGCTGCTGACTTCCCACTCTGTCCTCACAGGGCTAAAGTGGGTGGTGAAGCTCTCTCTGTCTCTTTTTTAAGGGCACTAATTCCATTCGCAGGGGCTCCACCCTCATGACCTAAGCACTTCCCAAAGGTCCCACCTCTTAATACTCTTACATTGGCATTGGGATTTCAACTTACAATTTTGGGGAGACACATTTAGACCATAACAATATTGAACGATTAATATTTAATCTTAACCTGAAAACAACGGAGAGAAACTATTTGATAGAGATGGCCAACTTATAAATTTGCAGATGACCTCCCAGCATAGGGTCCTATTCTCCTCCAGATTAAAAATACAGAGTTTGTGGGAGAAAAGTTTTAGAGATATAAGACAGTGGAATGGATTAGCTAGAAGAAAAGGTTGGGGAAACCCTGCCCACACACACTCCTATATATTGTGTTGAATGCAGTATTTGGCATCGTTGCATGTGTGCCGCTAACTATGCTCAGCTTTCACCAAGTCTAGAAACCTGTTCAAAATTAGTGAAATTATCACCACCGTTGATGTGCTGCAAGTATAAATGGATGTCCTCAATACAAGGGACGTAAAATAAAGAAAAATTAGACTCAATACTGGGATGAAGAAAAAGCTTCTGCCACCAAACCTCAACACAAAGCCTTGACAATTGTTCATGGAATTGAATGGTACCAAACCATACCCACATCACTATGGAAATAGCCACTTTCTATTCTACTTTAATAGAGATTGACAAACTCCCAAAACTTAGACTATGTTAGGATGAGAAGGACCAGGGAATTCCTACTAATTTTTGGTGGTGTCAGTTGCTCCTAACCATTAACACAGCACGGGGCAGCTGTTCCTGAAAGTCAATAATTGGCAGTGTTTTCCAGTTCAAATCAGACAGACTGTTTCTTTCGTTTGGTGAGGGCAGTGGGCTAATGAAGCTGGTGTCGTAGAAGATCTCTGTGTGGGTCAGGTAGCCTTGTGTCCTTGACCTGGGACAGAGCCCTTGGCCATGGCCCAGCATCTCACAGATGGCCGGGTTTGCCCACTACGGGGCTGAACTAGAGCGCAGGAAGGACTCAGAACTATTCTTGCTGATGGACATATAGCTCTGCCTTCTCATCTTCTAGTAAGTGGAATTGGATGTAAGCCTCAGTCCGCTTTCAGTGTCCTGTGGCTGGGATAGGTAACGGAAGCCCTGAGACGATCTCATCATAAGAATGACATGTTTGTGGGCAGACTCTGGTGGCCTGTAGGTCATGTTTATATGTGAGATGTGCACTTCAAAAATACTGATGTCCAAGTACTGATTCTGAGACCCTTGCTCTGTTGTAGATAATTTTTTTTTTTAACAGAGGTACCGGGAATTGAACCTGGGACCTCCTGCATACTAAGCATGCACTCTACCAGTGAGCTATACCCTCCCGCTAGATAAATGTTACAGATGTTTAAACCTCTGGTGTGAGTATGTAGGCTTCTTTCCTTGCCCAGTGTCTCTCCTATTCTCTTACTTCTCTCTGATAATCTATTAGCCAAAGAAAGCCCTTGATTTTCTTCTTTTAAGGCTCTCCTTAAAGCCTTTTGAGATATTATATCCTTCTATTAATAATATCTCTATGGATTTTTAAGAAGTGGCTATATATATTGCTCTGATTTTATAAGTAATGCATTCTTATTACAAAAATTACCCTAAAATTTTCCCAAGAGTATAAAATATAAGTTCCCCACTAACATTTAGGCTTATGCTTCTCTTTATTTTTATCTAGTTGCTCTTATTGGAAACATACCCGTGTTTTATCAAATAGGTACTATTTTCAACTGAGCGTAGCACTAAAAGTGCAAGACCAAGCATTTCAATAGAACACTAAATAATGAAAGTTAAATTGTTGGGTATGTCTGGGTGTTTTCACTTGGGTAAAATTTACATGAAACCTTTTTGGTTCTCTTTAGCTGTAGGAAGAATGGCTGAGAGGGCATGGAAATCATTTCTTCAGTGTCTTTGATCTTTGCTTTGATCTTCAGTTTGAAGGCCTTTGTGAAAGGGGTGAGGCCAATGTGCTTTACCAAAGGTTGTTGGCCTGGGTGCCCTGACTGAATCCACTGGCGCCCTCCCTCCCTCCCTCCTCCTCCGGTGTTTCACTGGAACGGACCTACTTAGAAACAGCAGGCTGTAATAAGCCACTGGTTTATTAACCAAATGCACAGAGAAACCTGAAAAACTGCATCCAGAATCACTCTGCTGAGGTCCGCCTCGTCCTGATTAGACTGAAGAAGGCAGTAAATACTCACATTGTGGCTAGCGGGAGCCTTAGCTTAATGATGAGGCCTCACTTGGCATCTTACAGCTGTGACTTTAAAAAGCTAAGTAAACACTGAAATCATATTTCCTACCTGTCCCAACCCCCCTACACACACACACACACACACACACACACACACAATCTGTGATGACACAGAAAGAAGGGAAAGAATTACAAGTATGAGATAGTCACCACTGCTTTGGGAGGTGAAATAAGCAAGGGGGTAGGATTTGATTACAAAAATAATTTTAATATAGAGAAGTGTCTCTAAATTTTCTAGTGTATGAAGTAGTTGACTTATCCTAGAAGATAGGAACCTAAAGAAGCCTTTTCTAATCAACTATTTCCTTTTTCATTGATGAAATAATGGAGGGGACAGATTATGTTCCTTACAGTTGAGTCAGTATTAGGTTTGATTTGCCTTTAATTAAGTTGTAAACTAGTGAAGGTGAAAAACTTTGGTGAAATGTGGATACATAATGCAACTTTATTACCTGAGTGATGCAGTACTTCAGGGTTCGAGGGATGTGGCCAGGAGGTTTTCTGGCTAGAAGCCCCTGAGGGAGCATATGCTAAGTCAGGTTAGCAAATATGCAGTACATATACCATTATGTTCCTGCCTGTATGCAAGGTAGACATTATTAGTCAAGCATGCTGTTCTGTCAGACTACACTCAGGCATGTCCTCACGATCTTGCTCATCACAGCCTTTCCCAACTTTTAATTATTAAAGTTAGCATATATATTAAAATCTACTTGTCATCCTTGATTGAGGTGAATTTACCTTAATCCAGAGTCTGGCCCTTAGCTTTTTCAGTGCCTAAGACTCAGATTCAGGGAGAGTGATTCAAGTTCATCAAGTTACAGGGAGCCTAATAAATGTACAGAGATAGATAGGTAGAGAGACAGATAGACAGATAGGTGACTTTTTAAATTATTTTTATTGAAGTACAATCAGTTTACAATGTTGTGTCAATTTCTGATATACAGAACAATGCTTCAGTCATACATGAACATACATATATTCATTTTCATATTCTTTTTCAACATAAGTTAGAACAGGATATTGAATATAGTTCCTTGTGCTATACAGTATACACTTGTTATTTATCGGACTTTGTGAGAATCCTCTGAATGGAGGAGACAGAAGTGAGAGACACTCTGCCAGAGTTCAGCAGGTGTTCTGTGCAATTCAGTGGGTTTGTAGATGTAATTCTTGGTGTATTTGTGGGAGAGGGCAAGCTGTGAGTCTCTCTACTCCGCCATCTTGGCTCAACCTCGATAGGTGACTTTCAGTGGAGATTATTCCTCTCTAATGGAAGGATGTGCTCCCTTCTTGGTGTTAAAACCCTTGGGAAAGTGATTTGATGAATGTGGAAGGAGAGCAAAAAGAGATGAAGAATTTTAAGTGTTTTCAACCAACTGTGTGATCCAATCTGAAATCTCTTTCCCTTTCCATGATAAAGTGGACTAGAAAATGTTTCCTCTTTGAATGACACCAAATGGGCCCATAAACCTCTTGCTCCTTGATTCCCTTTCCAGCTCCCTAGGCCATGTTTTTCAACCAGGAGTTCCTGGAGGTCGGCCAGGTAACACAGAAAGCCACAGGGTAACATGGTGACACAGGTTGTCAATATTTCTTTAGGATTTGGAAATGGGGCAAAAGGAAGAGGAATAATGACAATATACTTTTGTATATAAATATATACAAAATATGTATGTTTATATTTACTAGCAAACTTAATCTGTTTTAAATTGAGATTTAATTCACATATCATAAAATTTACCCTTTTAAAATACACAATTCAGTGCTTTTTAGTATATTCACAAAATCATACACTAATTACCACTGTCTAATTCTAGAGTATTTTCATCACCCCAGAATGAAAAGCCTTACACATTAGCAGTCACTCCCCATTCCCTACTTTCCCCAGCCCTTGGCAACTGTTAATCTACTTTTTTCACTCTATGGACTTCCCTGTTTTGGATGTTTCATGTAAATGAAATCATAGAATATGTGATCTTTTGCATCTGGCTTCTTTTGTGTGCTGTCATGTTTTCAGGGTCCTTCTATATGTAACATGTGTGAGTACGTTATTTCTTTTTATGACTGAATGATGTTTCATTGAATGAATATACTACATTTTGTTTATCCGTTCATCAGTTGATGGACAATTGGATTATTTCCACTTTGGACTATTATGAATAATGCTGCTATGAACATTTATGTACAAGTTTTTGTGTAGACATATATTTTCAATTCTCTTGGGTATATACCTAGGCATGGGATTACTGAGTCATGTGGTAACTCTGTGTTTAACTTTTTGAGGAACTGTCAAACTATTTTCCAAAGTGGCTGCATCAATTTATATTCCCACCAGCAATGTATAAGAGTTTCAATTTTTCCACATCCTCACCAACGCATATTATTATCCATCTTTTTAATTATAGCGCTCCTAGTAGACGTAAAATTGTGTATAATTGTGGATTTGAATTGAATTTCTCTCATAACCAGGGAAGTTGAACATCTTTATTTATTCTGGACACAAGATCTTGTCATTTAGATGATTTGCAGATATTTTGTACCATATGTGGGTTGCTTTTTGCTTCCTTGATAGTGTCCTATGAAACACAGAAGAGTTTAGTTTTAACGAAGTTAAATGTATCTTCTTTTTCCCTTTATCTGCTTGTGATTTAGGTGTCACATCTAAGAAGCCATTGTCTAATCCAAGGTCATAAATATGTATGTCTACATTTTATTTTAAGAGTGTTATAATTTTATCTCTTGCGTTTAGGTCTTTGATCCATTTTGAATTCATTTTTGTATATGGTGTGAAGTAAGGGGTCCAAATTCTTCTTTTTTTTCTTTTTTGTATGTAGATAGCCAGTTTTCTCAGCATTATTTATTAAAAACACTATTATTTCCCCATTTAATTTTCTTGGAACCCTTGTCAAAATTCATTGGCTATTCTGGACTCTCAGTTATGTTTTATTGATCTATATGTCTAACCTATGCCAGTACCACTCAGACTTGAATTGTAGGTTTGTAGTAAATATTGAAATCAGGAAGAATGAGTCTTCTAAAATTGTTTTCAAAATGATGTTGGTTATTCTAGGTCCATTGTATTTCCATGTGAATTTTAGAATCAGCTTGATAATTTCTAGAAAAATTGAAAGGCAGATGAAAGTTTGATAGAGATTGATTTGAACCTGTGGATCAGTTTGGGGAGTATTGCCATCTTAGCTTTATAAAGTCTTCTAATCCTTGAACATATGATGTCTTTCCATTTATTTAGGTCTTTAATTTCTTTCAACAGGTTTTGTAGTTTCAGGGTACGTATCTTGTACTTCATTTGTTAAATGTATTACTAAGTATTTTATTCTTTTTGATGCTGTTATTAATGAAATTGTTTTCTTAATTTCATTTTCAGATTATTCATTCCTAACATATAGAAACACAACTGCTTTTTGTATATATATCCTGTATCCTGCAATCTTGCCAAATTAGTTTATTAGCTCTTACAATTTTAATTTTTTAAGAATTCCTTGGAATTTTCCATATACAAGTTCATGTCATCTGAAAATAATTTTTTTATTCATCTGTTTACTGCCTTCTTTTGTGTTCAATAAATATTTTCTATTGCACTTTATAATTTCCTTGTCATTTTTTTTACTTTATATTTTTGAGTTATTTTCTTAGTAGTTGCCCTGGTGAGTATGACTTAACTTACAACAATCTAGTTCAGATTAATACTGAAATGATTGTAATAGTATGCAAAAACTTTGCCCTTGTATGGCTCCATTCTTTCCTTCCTCCTTTGTGCTTTGTTATACAAATTACCTTTATATATTGTATGCTCATCAACATATGGATTTATATTTATTGCTTTTTTCACCTATGTAGTTACCTTTACTAGTGCTTTTTATTTTTTCATGTGGATTCAAGTTACTGTCTGGTGTCCTTTGATTTCATCCTGAAAGGCTAACTTAGCATTTCCTGTAGAACAGATATGCTAGCAACAAATTCTCTTAAGTTTTTGTTTATCAAGGAATGTCTTAACATCTCCTTCATTTTTAGAAGGATAATTTTTCCAGATACAGAATTCTTTATTAGCAGCTTTTTTTTTTTTTTTTTCTGGTACTTCTAGTATTTTTCTTCTATGTCATACCACTGCCTCTGGCCACCCTGATTTCTGATGATAAATCAGCTGTTAACCTCTTTGAGAATTCCTTGTATGTGAAGAATTCCTTCTCTCATGTTGCTTTCAAGAATCTATTTTTGTCTTTGTCTTTGATTATGATGTGTCCAATCTTCAAGTTTTTTAGTTTATCTTACCTGGATTTTGTTGAACTTCTTGATTGTGTAAGTTAATGTTTTCATCAAACTTTGAGAAGTTTTCAGTTAATATTTCTTTAAATATTCTTTCTGCCCATTTCTCTCTCTCTCTCTACTGCCCTTCTCAGACTAATGTTATGTATATATTGGTATTCTTGAGGGTTCCCAACAGGTCTCTAATCCTCTGTTCATTTTTCTTTGTTCTTTTTTCTTTCTGTTTCTTAGACTGGATAATCTCAACTGACATATCTTCAAATTTCCTGATTTTTTTCCTTTGCCTGTTCAGATCTGCTGTTGAGTCCCTCTAGAGAATTTTGTGTTTCAGTAACTGTGTTTTCCAAGTGTAGAATTCTTATTTGGTTCTTTTATGTATAATTTCTATTCTTTATTGAAATTCTCTACTTGGTAAGACTTTGTTATCACACTTTCCTTCTTTATGCATGATTTCCTTTAGTTCTTTTAATATTTCATAGTCTTGTCTGGTTTTTCAGACAGTGTCTATTGAATTCTCTCCTGCTGAGTCAGTTGTGTGCCTGTATCTGACCATCAAAACCATGACCTCAGGGGAAATGCTTGTACCTATGTAGAATGTAGTGGTCCTTCTTCTTTCTATCTACTGTGTACTAAGGGCAAAGGATCAAAAATGAGGAATCTGCTTCTCACAACTCATAAATTATAATGTCTGCCTTCATTGCTTACCACTAATATTTTACCCAAGGTTTCCCTCAAGAACTCTCGTGAATCAATTGATTCTCTGTGTCTGGAACACTTTTATAGCTAAAAGACAGTGGTGGTCATCTACACAGAATAAAATAAGATCACTTTCTAGCCTATGAGACTTAAATTAGACATGAACTTTTCCCATTAAAGCTTTTCTTTATCTCACTGCGTACAAATGTGTAATCATGGAAGACCCACTCTTTATTTAAATCCATCATTTTCAAATGAGAGTCTCTTGGTTTTAAAATCCTGCCAGGGAATTTAGTGTCAGGACTGTTCATTTGATTTTAGGGTTCCAGAATGTACTAAGCCCAGTCAATAGACAGTCCTTAGTCTGTCAGATACTTACAGATCCACAGTGGGCATATTTCCTCACCCAGTTTCACCATCTGCTAGTACTTTGATCAACAGAAAGCAAATATCCCAGGGCCACCTAGAAAAACAAAGACTTAGATTACCCCAGACCGTGGTAAACAGATGTGATTGGCCCACTGAGCTTTGAACCCTGAAATTGCACCACACACAGACATCATCAGAACGTTGCCAGAGGTTACAACACACACATTCTTGGCGCCATTGTTCTGATTGACTCAGACCAGCTGAACATCTTAAACTAAGTAATAAGTGGATTATGACAATGAAAGAAATGATACTCTCCTGTTTGGGGACTAAAATGTTCCTCTGGCCACTAATACCTCCTAAAAAGGGAACTGTCAACATGAATGACTCTCAAAGTTACAGTACTGCTTCACTGTTCAGTGACTCAAGCTCACATTCAGTGCATATTTTGTGCAAGGCACTAAACTGAGCGCTATAAGAATGTGAAGATGAGTAGGGAGGCAAGCAAGCCAGGAAAGACTGAGAACATGGCAGAAGTCAATCCTGGATATGAGAATGAGGGTGAGTGCAGGTGGAAGGAGTGTTGATGGTCCTGTAGTTGTCTGAGCCCATGAAGCATTTCAAAGGGCCTTATAAATCTAGGCTACTCCCAAGATTTGCTTGTTTCCAACAATAAAGATGGAATTTTAAAATTTCACTTGACCTAGGGAGATCTGCAACTGCTCCAGGAATATTCATATTGGATACCATGAGAGAAGATAGGGAAGTAATTACTGGATATTTAAATATTTGTGCAAGTACTTCTACAAGATACACTTGTGTTTTTATCTGTTCTCAAAGTTTACTTCTAAATTGTTTTTTGATGTGTATCAGAGATATAAAATAATATTTGTCTGTTACTGCTAAATAGGAACTATCAAGAAAAAGAACTTGGTCAGACCCGTTGGACATAACAGAAAGTGTGACCTGCAGAGTAGATTACTCTACTAAACTGAACTGTTTGCCAGACAGCAGGGTAAACAGAAGTTTTCAGGGAAAATATAACAGCCCTAGTCCAGAAGTATCTTTTGTAATTGCAAATTCAGAGAGTTTGTTTCTGCTGGAGATGTTGTTTTCTCTCCACATTGAACGTCTGTCAGGGTTCTCCATAGAAACAGCACCAACAGGCTCTATGTGTGGGTATGTGTATACAAAACACAATGTATTTATTTCTATATATAGAATAGATATACACAAAATCCTTTTCATACTATATTCCGAAGAGAGAGAGTATGTATTATTTTAAGGAATTGGTGCATGCATTGTGGAGGCTGGCAAGTCCAACATCTTCAGGGCAGGTGGGCAGGAGGATGGAGACCCAGGGCAGAGTTGATGTTGCAGCTTGGCATCCGAAGGCCACCTGAGGGCAGAATTCTCTCTTCCTTGAGGGACCTCCATCTTTTTTCTCTTAAGACCTTCACTTGATTCACTAAGACCTTTCCACATTATTTGAGAATAATTTACTCAGAGTCTACTGATTTAAATGTTAATCTGAAAAACACCTTCACAGAGACATTTATGTGATCTTTGACCAAATATTTGGGTACCGTGGCCTGGCCAAGTTGATGTATAAAATTAACCATCACAACATCCATCACCTTTGTTTCAGGAATAAAAATGTAACTATGTGCTTCCACTTCAAAAGCCAAACTAGAACAGAAGCAAAGCTTGGCATGCCGTGGGAGCCTTCATGGGACTTCAGGAAATTTCATTTTGTTGGTTTAATTTATGGATATTTTATATACCCAATTACAATCTCATTGAAAACTTTCCTTATGGTCTGTTCAATTTTTTTTGGAACCTTTGATGAGGCGTTAGAGGAGAAATAAGACATAATGGAAATGATTTGAGTCCAGGAGAAAATCCCTAATTCCCACGTTTCATTAGCATGTTTTGCATTTCATGAGCACTCTACACATCTCTTTGCATTTTACCAGTGCCAAACCATACAGAAACAGAAGGGCTGTCAAGCAAGAGCAAAGAGTGGGTGGTGTGTGAGAGCAAACAGAATCCCACAAGGAAGTATGCATTCAGGTTAGCCTGCGACCCCCGCATTTTCAATAGCAAATAGCAAATGATCAGCTGTTCCAGTTTATCATTTAAGTGCAATGTGAGTTAGAAAAGGGATTTCTGACCCATAGTTTTTGAAACAAAAATCACCTACTAAATGACTTAGGGTTTTTTTGATCATTATCGAATATTTTGAAACATCCTTTTATTATCAAAAGTTACAGTTTGTCCCTTTCTTCCCAAAACCTTGTAAAAAAGACAGAGAGAAAGAAAAGAAAACATTACTAAGGCCCACTTAGAAGGGTTACACATAAATCGTCCATTTAACAATTCAGGGTCCTTCATTCCTTGGTGTGTTTCTTTCTTTGAAAGAGAACAAAGCGCCTTTTTGTTTTTGCATTTACTACCTCATTTGTCCCTGCTCCTCATTTGTGCCAAAACTGAAGCTCAGATACATGCAGTGATGACTGTCTGGCCTCGACTCCTGAGACGCTCTTCTACATCCATTCTCCTTTCTCCAAGGACAGTCTCCCTAGGACAATTGCTAATCCCGGGTCTCTTGGAATCACAGGAGCCCCAGAATTGAATAGAATAGAGGTTTTCCCTTATGTGTCTCGCATTCACCTAACACATAGAATGCCTAAAAGCAAAGACAGTGCTCTGTTCTCCAAGAGGCTGAAAATGTGGGGAGTCAGGGGTCCTATTATAGAGTCTTGCCTGAGGAAGTGATGTGTGAAGGTGAGAGGGTAGTCTGGAACATTGGAACGTGGATGAAGAATAAGTGACAATAAAGAAACATTTTAAAGTAGGGACAAGGTATGTTGGAGTCCATGTCAAATAGCCTCAGTCTTCTGAGATAAGTAGAAAATGTCTGGTTGGCAAGGAAATGACCATGAGCATGAGATTAAGCCTGGTTTGGACTGTCCACGGGAGCTGATAAATAGGAAATGAAGGAAAAGGTTGCCAAGCAGCGGGGTCTCAGGAAGCCAGTGTCTGTGACTCTCCAGGAGTGTCTGGCTGCCCAGGAGTGGGAACAGCGGACATGACCAGCAGAGGGAGGTTGCAAGGTAACTAAAGCACAGGGTCGACGAGCTAGATTCGCAGTGCTGACTGTGAGTTCTAGCCTAGACAGAGAGGCAAGAAAGAAGCCAGCTGGGAACTGAGAGAGGTTTGAGAGACTAAAGTCATAATGAAATGAGACACGACAGAACTTCTTTGAACACCCTCTTTCTCTCCAAGGAACTCCTTCCTGCCTCCACCACCACTAAGCATCCTTGTGAGTTTGCCTTTTCTGAACACTTTTCCTCCTTTCTTTCTACTTAAATGCCCTTCCCACTCTTTGAGATTCAGTTCGAGTCCTGTCTGCTTCATGAAGTTCTCCTAGCTGTTTGTAAATTTATTGACGGTCCTTCTCGAAACTCCCTCAAAACTTTTCTGGGGCATTTAAATTATTTCAGAATTACAATCATATATATTATATCCATTGTATATATCTCATTTCCTTGCGAAGACATGCAGCCTTTCTGGGGAGAAGACCTGAGTCACGTGCTGCTTTTATTTCCCTAACATGCTTAAACATTGTTTGAATACAGATAATACACAATGTTTAAAGTATTGGCTGATCATCCAGTAAATAAATGGCGCTACAACCATACACTTATTTTGAGACTACTTAGTAGATTTTGTCAGATTTTTATATATTTGAGAGTTTGCAATGTGCTATCCTGATCACTCCTGAGAAGTTCAAAGTATTTGTCAAATAATTCTTGTTTCCAATAATTTCTCTCTCTGAACCACTTGACTCTAATAAAATTTTCATGGGCGAGAGGATCCCAAACATTTATTTGCACAGTTATTAAATTAAATGATGACAAAATCAGAAGACCTAAGGCTCTGTCCAGATATGTTATATTTCCTTGGGTTAAGGATAGAGCAAATTTGCACTTTTTTTTTAATATGGTGACCAGTATCTTGCAACAAATAAATGTTAAATGATAGTTTATGATAGAGACCCATCAGTGTTTTGTACAGAAAATGACTTCTCTGTGTGGACCAAAATGGCTGCCAAGAGGTCAGCTCTGTCTCTAACCAGCTGATGGCCTTGGACAAGGCACTTCCTCTTTCACCTGTTTCCCTATCCCGGGGAGCATGGGTGGACTTTGGACATTGTAAAGCTGTTGGAAACCTTGTGACCAGGAAGTCTGCATCGCCACAACATGACCTTCCACTAGTGGGCGCCATTAAGCAGACTTCAGAACCTCTGCCTCTGCCCTTGAAAGCAGCCTGCGTGCATTTCCCATCAGGACTGACGCATTTGGGTCTGAAATGCAGCAGGGTTATGAAAGTTGTTGGCATAATTTGATTCCATCAGCTATTCTAAAGGTCTTCCCTGGCTCTCTGGTTTTGAGTCATGCCTACTCTGGAAGCCTGCAGTTTTGCCACGACAGCCTGTTGCCATCGAAACAGAGTTCATTCTTTGTGGAAAATGCTGATCCTTATAGTGCATTGCTGTCTTTCTTAGTAGGGTGGTTAATCTTTTTCTACATATTGAAGGACAGTATCAGCCCCTCTGGGCTCCTGGACTAATTTTCACAGGCAAAATCTTAGAGGTGACTTAAATTGTAGAAGTTCAGAGCAAGAGGAAAGTTGAAGAATCATTCCAGCCAAATCCTCTTGTTTTACAGAAGAATGTCAGGTCCAGAGAGGAGCAGTGATTAGTCCAAAGCTACCCCGCCCATCAGGGAGTGATTCAGAGCTGGAACCCAGGAATAATTGTGAAACAGACGTAGAAGCAAAAAGGGACCCTCGACCAGATGGTCCCAGTACTTTCATTACTTTAGCTGTCCTCCCAGGCACCTTGCACCTTCAGTGATGTGGAAGGTATGTGAATTGCAGCTTGCTTTAGTCTGTTTTTGTGTAAAAGTCCTTCATTTTGCCTTTATTTGGCAGCTCATTATGTGCCAAGCGTTGGGCTAAACTCCCTTAATGCATTATGTCTCATTTAATCCCAGGCTATGCAGTCTAGTCTTACAAGGACGGGCTCTGGAGCAAGCAGCCTGAGCTCAAATCCCAGCTCCATGGCTCACGGGCCATGCGGATTGAGCAAGTGATGTACCCTGCCTGCACCTCACTTCCCTCTGCTGAGCCTGGACATAATAATAGAGCCTCCTTCTCTCCTTCTGTTTGGTGAGATAAAGCATACAAGCCACTTAGCACAGGACTGGGCCCATGGGAAATACCTCCAGAAATGTGAGCTATTGTTTTTATCAGTCTTACATTAGTTGTCTTCATATTGATATTCAGTGTAAGAACTGTCTAAATGTTCCATTTCATATTTATAATGTGAATGAACTATTAAAAGTGTGTATTAAAAAAATTTTTAAGTGTGTATAGCTATCAATGTGTTAATAACTGTATTGTTTTCACTTCATCATGCCAATAATGATTTTGTGAGATGAATGCATAAAACCAAAATTGTATAATTATCCTCAGAGGAAATCTATGCTCTTCTTCAAAAAAAGCTTATTTTCTCACAATGCCTCTCTTTACCCTCAAACTTGAAAAGATAAGAACAAAAAGAAGAAAATATTCCAGGTGAAACGCATCATCTCACTTCTTGATAGTTGTTTTTTGTTTTTGTTTTTGTTTCTGTTTTTTCTTTCAAGATTTGACACTCTGTTTATGGCTCTGACCAGATATCCCTTTTGGCTTTGGGATTACATACTTTCTAATCTGTAGGAGGTGAATAATGGCAGTTAACTTTTTTCTTCATAGAAGGGGACAGCGAAGACTTTGATTCCCCACCCTGGTTAACGTGAAAGTGTCGCTCAGAACTGTCCATAACGATATACCCACATGTTTACAAGTTACATAATGGCCATCAAAGTTAACAATTCCCCGTGACAGGCTTGGCACTCAGAGCAATAGATGTTTGCAGCTTGATGCATTTTAAACCTTAAAGCTGGGTCTCTATGTATAAATAGTATGAACAGTTGGACATGAGCGTTACCATGAGGGTGAGATCACTTCCAGGAAAACACTGAAACGTAGCAATGGGAATAACATCTGGCCTTTCAACAGTTGCGTTTGATTTAGACTTGGAATCCAACATGAAATATGAAATAGAGGCTGTATTTATTAATGACTTCAGTTTCTGTGCAATCACTCACTTTAACTTGAAAGACCTCTGCAGCCTATTCATTAAACCTACTGTATTTAGGGTATGGATACAAAGCTCACTTGACTTAGTAATTGCTTACTTGCCTGTTCCTCCCAGCCCATCCAATCCCCCTTCATACCAAACCAAAGGAATATAGGCAAAGGGGATCCTAGGGAACAAAATTTGTGTTTTTTGTTGATGGTGATAGGCTGGGGCTGGAGAAATTGTCCATTAAATAAGATCAAAATGTGAATCTTTTTTTCCCCCTCTCTCTTTATTTCCATATCTGGATATCATTATAGTTTTCCCTGTGTTGCAATGAAGCCCTCAATTTTTTTTTTCCTTAGAACATGGCCAACCAAAATAAAGACTCTTTTCCCAGCCTTCTGTGGAACTAGATGTGAAAGTAACTAAGTTCTGGCCATTGAGATTATAAGCAGAAATAGTACTTGTGAATTCTAGAAAGTGTTTTTAAAAAGAGGTTGTAAAATCCCTCTTCTTCTCCTTCTTGTGCTTGGAATGTGGTCCTAATGGCTGGAGTTTCAGCAGCCATTTTGGACTGAGGCAGCCTTAAAAATGGAAAATGGAGCGACAAGATAGAATGAGGCTGGGTCTCTGACACCATGAAGGGTCTTAATCCTAGATGGAGAACCTCCAGATTATTGTGAAAAATAGTACAAAAACAGTAATGTGAATAAAATTTTCAAAACAGCTCAATGATTTATCAAAAAAAAAGGCTCCTATCATACCATTTGGTCAATTTTTGTGAATATTCCATATGCACTTGAGAAAAAAATGTATCTTTTGCAGTTTAAAGTGTAGAAAATTTGTCCATCCTGTCAGTTTGCTAATCATGTAGTTTACATTTTCTATATTTCTCATGGCTTTTTGTCTGCCTGTTCTTTCAGTTACTGAAATTGGTGTGCAACAGTTTTCTACTGTGATTGCACATTTCTCTTTCTCTTAATGTTTGAAACTTGATTTGTGCATAAGTATTTTGAGGCTCCTTTATTAGATGTGTACAGTTTTAGAGTACTTACATCATCCTCTGAATTAAACTTTTTATTTTTTGAAAATGTTTTTCTTTATGTCTGGTAATGCATTTTGCTTTGCAGTCTACTTTATCTTTGGATATTAATATAACAAAACCAAATGTATTTAGTGACTTCTATATTACTTTTTCAATCATTTACTTTCATCTTTCTGTATCCTTCTGTTTTAGATATATCTATTGTAAATGTCATATATTTGGGTTTGCATTTTCAATCAAGCCTCATAATCTTGGTCTTCTAATTAGGACATGTTAAACTGTTTTAGCCCCTCTAAAGAAGCAGGATAGCCCTCTACCCATATTTTGGTTTGGATGTTGAAACCGATGACACCATACATACACACCAAGAGGATATGAAAAGGTTTACATACTACTTACATAATTGAGGCTGTCTGAGAAAACAGATGAGACTTCCCAAGCAGACCTGAAATGGCCTGAGAGCAAGGAAAGGAGACCATGGTTAGGGGGTTGGGATGGGACTGAGATTCCCTCAAACAAAAAGGCTTGTGTGGTTTGAATCTTCCATTGGTGCCATAGGAAGGAGTACTCATGTTTTCTTATCAGCTTTCCTACATGTGGAGCAGAGGGGAAGAGGGAAGGGTGAGAATGAAGAACTGTCAGCAGTCAAACATCCTCAAGTGGAGGCAGACTTTTTACTACCTAGACCAGTTCACTTAATGTAAACCTGATAGTTTCAATTAAGTCCACCAGCTTAACAGTGCTTTCTGTTTTCCTTTCCTGTTCTATATTATTTCTCCCCATTCTTGGCCTCCATTTTATTAATTATTTTTGTATGACATTTATGCCTCTATTAAGTTGAAAGTTTTATATGATTTGTAGTCATTCTTTGAATATTTATTCTAGATATTATTGCATGTATTATCAAAATCCAGTTTTAACTGATGTTTCTGTTTCTTTTCTGGATAATGTAATAGTTTTATTTAGTACTTTAATTCTCTGATATTGTTTGTATTTTAATGTTTATATCTTTTAAACCCACAATACATTATTACTATTTTATGCAGTTGGGAGTTACTCAGATTTACTCACGTATTTTCTGTCTTCATTGTTTTTTGTTATTTTCCGTATCGCCAAACTTCCATCTGGGATCAGTTTCCTTCTACTAAAAGATACTCTTTAGTATTTCCTTTAATGCAAACTAGTTGAAGTAAAACATCCCTTGTTTTTTATTTGTCTGAATTTTATCATGTCAAAATTTCTGAAGAATATTTTTTGTGGGTATAGAATTCTAGATTAGCAGTTATATCTTTCAGCCCTCTGGAGATATCATTCCAATGTCTCTTGGCTCCCAATTTTTTCTGTTTAGAGTCAGCTGTAAGTTCATTGAAGGTAGTCTGTTTTAATTTGTTTTGTCTTTGTTTTCAGCAGGTTTAATATGATGTACCTATGTGTGGATTTTCTTTCATTCCTGTTTTGGGTGCCTAGAGCTTCTAGAATCTAAGGCTTGATATCTTTTATCAGTTTTAGAAAATTCCCAGTCATTGTCTCTTAAAATACTGCTTTTGATCCATTCCCTTTGCAATCTCCTTTGGAGACTGCAATTATACAATAATATATATCTTATATTATTGGTGATGTAATTAGATGCAGTTCTTATAATTATAGTATAATATGCAATTGTAATATAATATGCAAACATAATATAATATGCAAATATAATATAATATGCAATTATATTCTAATTATAAGACCTGCTTCTCGTTGTCTTTACTCTGCCTCTTACATTCTCTTTTATATTTTTTAATTATTGTTTTCTTTTCATGCTTCATTCTGAAAATGTTCCTTTTTCTAACGAACACTTCTCAAATTTTAATATCTTTAAAATCACCTGGGGATCTTTTTAAAGTATAGATTCTGATCAACTAGATCTGTAGTAGGGGTTAAGATTCCACATTTCTAAAAAGCTCCCAGATATTAAAAGGATATTAAGTAAAAACTAAGAAAGTATGAGTAAAGTATAAGTTTTAGTCAATAGTAATATATTAATATTGGTTCATTAATTGTAACAAATGTACCATGTTAATATAATATGTTAATGATTGGATGTGGGTTACACAAGAACTCTCTGTACTATCTTTTGAACTTTTAGAAATCTGAAAAGTATTCTAAAATAGTCTACAGGCATATCTTGTCTTATTGTGCTTCACTGTATTAATGCTTCAGAGAATTTTTTTTACAAATTGAAGGTTTGTGGCAACCCTGCATTGTCAAATGACGGTAAGAATTTTGAGTGATAAAGTATTTTTAAATTAAGGTATGTATGTTGTTTTTTTAGACATCATGCTAGTGCACACTTTATAGTTTACAGTGCTGTATAAGCATAACTTTTCTATGCCCTGGGGAATGAAAACATTCATTTTACTCTCTTGCTTTATTGTGGTGAGAACTTAACTAGAACTTACCACACAAAATCTCCAAGGTATGCCTGTATTTAAAAAAAAAAAAAAAAAAAGCAACACTCCCAGGTTATATCAGTGCTGCTGGTCTACAAATGACAGTTTAAATATAGTATTCAACCTATCTTACCAGTTTTCTCTAATCTATTGTTAAACCCATCCATTAAGTTATTGAATTCAGTTATTAGATGTTTAATTTCCCCAATTTACATTTGATTCTTTTTTTAAAAATAATTTTCAGTTCTCTGGTAAAAATTCTCAAGCTTGTCTTTTAGGTCTTTGTGTATGTATAGCAGAGTTACCTTAATGTTTGTGTGGTAATTCTCAAATTTGAAGCCTTTTCAGGTCTGTTTCTTCTCTCTATTGTTTTTTGCTCACATTTTCTTGTCTTTGAGTGGCTCTAGTTATTTTTTATCTTGTTTGCGCCGTTGTATTTACGAAAATTTTTGTAGAAATAGTTAGAGTACTAAGATGATGTTACAACTGCAGAGAGGAATTGTGTTTGCTTTAGCCAGACCCCTAAGCATCCCAGCAAGCCAGGATGAGTTCAGAAAAGCTCGGTCCAGGATTGAGATGCATTGTAGTCCCTGAAAAGGCTTACCTACTTCTTTTTCCCTCTACTCCTGGGATGTAGCTCTTCAGTGTCTCAGCCCAAAGCAAGGGGAATCACTTCTATCTTATTCCACTTGGCAGGCCCTGGATTCCACTACTTGATCCCCTTGGCTGTGAAAAGTCTGTTCAGACTCTAAGTGTAAGCCGTGGGTTGGAATAGTTCCACCAGAGGCCACTGATAAGAATGCCTATCCCTCTAATTTTAACATTACACTCCTCTCTCCCAAGTCCTTGTAATGTAGAAGTCCCTTTCCTCAACCCAAGTTACCAGTGACTTCAAATGGGACATTCAAGAAGACCATGGGTTTCATTCTACATCCTTCTTCCTCCCTATCCCCAAAATGCACAGATTCAGACTGAAGAATGAACTTGGGAAAGAAGTGAACTGTCAAGGCAGAAATTTAAGTCCAGCTACGTGGTTCTCAAATGTTTGTGGACATCAGAATTCTTGATAAGGTTGCTGAACATGCGTATGTCTGGGTCCTATCCCCAGAGGTTTTTGAGTCAAAGTGTTTGCAACACACTCTTTGGATTTATTTTGATGTAGGTGGTCCCTGGACCACAACTTGTAACACTCTTTTGTAATTGTGGATTGAGCGAAGGAACCCTGAACTGGCTGTGACCAGAGTGAGTTCTCTGGCATGGTTCTGCCTCTGGCTCGCTCTGAGAACTTGGACAACTCTCTGTATGTCTCTATTTCCAAATTAACTTATCAAAAGATGGGCTCCTGACTCACCCCCAGTTCCCCAAATGTTCTGTAAATAAAGATACAAAGTCAACATATGCTCCCTGTAACCAATCCTAGAACAGAAATACTTGCTCTTTCGGTATGCTTATTGGCTAGGAGGGTGCCTCAGGGCCCGTTTACTTGTACTTGGCTTAGAATCGTGTGATCCCTCTGGCTGTGCAGGCAGAGAGGCAAGTCGTCTCTGGGTAGCATTAGTAGAAGAGGGGTCTTTGTTGACTAAGTTCTGGTTTCTGACCTGGGCCCATTTTGAATTGTCTGTGATCTGGTGTGGCCACGTGGTCTCAGCCTGCTGACTAACAGTTAAACATCGACCAGAAATTGTCAGTTCAAGAGGGCAAATAAAGATAGTAGAGATAAAGACGTAACACCGTGTTTTCTTCTCCTATTCTTTAAGCATGACTTACATTAAAAAGAGTCGTCTATAAAAGAATGCATTTATCTTAGGGTTTTTTCCCTTTTTCTTTTTATTTTTGGTTTTTTTTTTTTTATGAAGTCAGCTCTTTGGAGGTAAAGTCTGAAAGGAGAAAGACAAGGATAACAGAGGTGAAAGTCACGTGCTCATTATGGCTGGCCGTGGGGGTTGGGAAGCTGCTCTCTAACTAGGTTAGTGGGTGTAAATTGAGAGAATACAAATGTTTATCAAGCACCTACTGAGTGCCAAGCCTTGTCGGGGGAACTCAGGATAAAGAAGTGAATCAAAAGCAATTCTTCCTCATGGAGCTTATATTCCAGGGGAGGAGCCATAGCCCCCACAGTGGGATTGGTTGCTTACTGTCTCATCCCCAACTGTAGTAAGTGCCATGAAGGGAAAGGACATGGTTCTGTTACAGCGAACACCAGTGGAGCCTGGCCTAGACTGAGGGCCAGGACGAAGGGCGGGGCGTGGGAGGGGCTGGCCCTGGGGCAGCACCGAGGGCAGGGAAGGGAGGGCACTCCAGGGAGGAGGAGGGACATGTGGGTGAGAGGAGCCTGCGGTGGGGATGGTGGGGAGGAGTGGAGAAGCCCACCACGTGGATGTCATAGCCCCCGTGAGAGACTTCGGAGTATGTTAGAATAAATCACTGAAAGGTTTAAGCAGAGTAAAGCCACAATCATGGTTGTATCTTGAGAAGAGGACTCTGGCTGCAGGGAGGAGGATGGTTTGGAGAATGGCCGACAAGGGCAGGGAGGAGGACGTGGCAGTGGTAGCAGCAGAGATGGAGAGAAGCGGACAGATTTCAGAGACATTTAGGAGGGACTATAGGCAGCAAAAGGACAGAAACACTTGTCTGTACCGTGCTGTGCTCACACGCAGCCTCTCTCACAGGCCAGTGGGAAGTATCTGGATGCAGGTCAGCAGTCCTGGTGGCCTCTCTGGTTAGCCTATCACAGAATTCAGAGTGGTCAGTTCCCATACAGACCTTCCTGAGTGACTGCAGGGCAGAAGTTTCTATCCGACACAGCTCAGGTGTGTGGAGAAGCTGGAAGCCGAGCAGGGCTCCTCTGTGTATGCACCCTGGGGTAGAGGGGCCACTGGCTCTTAGCTCCCTCATCAGTGAGGAGAGGGAAGGCTGTCTCCCACCTTCTTGGCGCCCCTGCTCCCCTCTCCCTGTCCCACTGTCAGCTAGCTCAGCTCAGCATGGCCTCTCCACCTCCGTCTGTTCCCTCCCTTCCCGCAGGAGGTGATTTTGATTAGAGTAACTGTGGAGGCTACACAAGCTCAGAAAGGGTTCAGTCATTTTCTCAGTCAAGTTGCAGGTCTCTGCCCTTCTCATCTCATTTTATGTTTCCTCTCATCATCATATTTTTATGCAGTTTTTTCTCTGGATTTCCCATCCATGCTGAGAACAAATGACATGCTAATGGGTTCAATTGGTATCATATGTGGTTGCTTTGAAAGAAGGTGCCAGAATGTGTGAGGGAAGTTATAAGGCAGTGGAAAGTATCCATGGCAATGTTACCCTGTTTAGCAAACATGTTAAGAAAATTTATGCTGAGATAATCAAAGCATAATTTAGAGGTACACTTTGGCAGGTCCAAATTCAAAACTGGTATTTTCCACTGGTGGACTACAAGGCGAAAATAATATTCATACACTTTGTACTTGAACTTTATAGCAACAGTGAGGCAGGCTTTCTCAGACTATGGATAATTATCAAAGTGTCAGGTGACTTTGGGGTGTATCATGATTCATAACAACATCAAATTTCATTTAGGACAAGTACACGCCTTTTCCCCTGCAGTTAGATGACCTTTGGAAATCCCTAATTCACCAGATATTTTGTTTTTATTGTTTTTTTCTTGCAAATTCCACAAATATGTTAAGATAGAAACATTTCTATGAAATCCAAAAAAGCTTACTTAACGCAGTCATTATTTATAAGAAGCAAGTGCGTGGCCATCACTCACCAGTGGTGCATCCCCAGTGCTACTCATCGGAGTCCTCAGTGTTCCAGCAGCAGGTGTCTCTGCATGTCTCAGTGAATTTGGAATGACCTGGAGTGGATGTCACTTACGTAAACTTGGCCCAAGTAAAGAGATTAAAAGCAATAGCATGATGCAGTTTTCTGGTGGAAAACCGAAGGTCTAGCTTCTGTGTTGGCTTTGAAACTGACATCGATTCAGTTTTCCTGCACATACAGTAACGTCAAAACAAATTAGGCCTTGGCATATCGGTTCTCTGGGACTTGAACCATACTTGTCCACCTAGGAACTACGTACTACAAAGGAACTATGAAAAAATCTAAGAGGATCTAAGTGTGGGGGCTTCCTGAGAGTTAGAAATCTAGATCAACCAGCATCCAGTGACACATGCAGCAAGTGACCAGTCGACAGATTTGTGTCATTACAGCGACAAATAACATGCTGCCCTTGCTATTGTACATGACTTGTCGTTGGGAGGATTTTTTCCTGGTAGCCTGAGTTAGACACATCCTAGGTAGTGGTATATATATATTTTAAAATGCTGTATAAACGTAAAAATTGCCCATTATCCAATTATCCAAAGAGCTATGGCTTATATTTTGTTTTATGTTCTTACAGTCTGTGCCTCTTTTTGTGATTCAAACTGCTTTTTTTTATCTAGCAATATATTATGGATACTGTGCTGCACTGATGAAAACAACATGGAAATCCGCTTCATTGGGGTGTCACATGATCACTGAGCATAAGTGTTTAGTACAAATAAGCACTCAGTGAATGTCTGAAGCAATAAAATGACAGGGTCTAGCTTTGGCACTGAACCTTAACAGGCATGCACAAGCCTCCCCCTGTGAAACAGGTTGATAACATCTACTCTATTTTCAGTGATCCTTATAGTTACCTCAATCAGCAAAGATTTTCAGTTATGGCATTTTTGTCATTCTTCTGTGTCTGTCATTCATTTGCCAGACTGAAGCCAGGTTACTTAGGTGGCTTAAGCCAGGTGCTGAGTCTGTGGCTGCCTTTCCAACCCAAGAGTCTTCCTGTGCAAACTCTAATGGTGGGACCTTGGCCCCCGGGTGCTCAGTGCAGGGAGAGAAGCATACTCAGCATCCACCCACCCGAAAACACCAGCATGTACCCAGGGGGACCTGGTACAGTCCCTCTTCTGCCCACCCACCCCAACTCTCCCCTGAAATCACAGACGGTTGCCCAACTTAGGATGGTGTTTGCAGTTATTCAGAACACCTAATTCAACTTGGGATCAGCAGAGTTAAACCTTATTCTGTGTCAGAAAACCTGAGTTATTGTTTGGGTTAAGTCATTTACCAATCCATTTATCCACCAGACCTCCCATGTTGAACGTTGGAGCTTCTTCGTTTTCCAAGTTACACAAAAATAAGAAAATCTGGACTACAGCTCTGTGGGGCTCCACTCAGTAACTTGAAAGGGAGGAATAAAAGCAGGGGAGCCAGAGGCCGGCCACACGAAGCAGAACATCACCTCCTTTATCTCAAAAGCACAGGCATCTGTCTCCAGGATGACATGCTGCAGCCCTCAAAAATCGCAGTTTGAAAAATTATTCCAAACAGGGTTCAAAACATAGAAATCAGAGGATACAGACACAAAGGAGTAAACACCAACAAAACAGAGGATTTCAGAAATCTTTGAAATGTGCACAGCAGAGAGTTGTTTTCTCTAATTGGTGGTGTTTCAGGTTTAGCTGTCATTTATCACTTCCCTCCCAAACAAAAGTTCCTGAGGCTGCGAGGCCGTGGCAGGCTACCGTGAAAAGGCCCTGGAACGTCTCCGTCAGCAGCAGAGGAGGAAGAGCGCACGGCAGCACACTGACAGAGAAGGTACCGTAAAACCTTCTCCCAGGGGCCCACTCCTCTCCTGCCCAGAAATGCCTGTACCCCCGACTGTCCGGCTCACCTGAGACCAGACAATAAGCAATCACATTTGTTGGTTAAAGGTCAGCCTGTATAGAATATAAATATTCCTTTCAAGTAGCTATATTCTCTATCCATGAAACATGTAGGAAGTCTGCTCTATGTCATTTTTCCATTAACATGCAGTCCTAACAGAATTCCAGCTACCCAATAACATCTGCTCCAGATATCCTCATGATTTATATGACCTTGTGGCCAACTCCTTGTATAAATAGATTTTGAGAGGGATCTTGTTCTAAATATAAGGAAAAGTAGAAAGATAGGTATTTAATTACATCATCAGATTTGTTTTAGATCTTAGAACATCATATTGTCAACCAGATGTCCACATACCCACATTTATTATTTTATGTCAGTGAAACATGAGTGCTTTAGATGTATGTGTTCCTTGTAATCTGAATATTTTACATAAGTTATTTCTATAGCAGCCGCAGTCAAGAGAAGGGGCAGATTCTATGAACTCTGCTCTGCGGCTGGTGAGACTCACTGGTCACGCAATGATTCAAGAATGGGTCATATCCATTCTTTTGACTCTCAGATAATTTTTTGGTTAATGGTTTCATCTCAAGGTTATAAAAGTTTTTTTTTCTTTTAATAAAAGAACAAAATACATGACCATATTTGATTGAGGGCAGAGGAGAGTGGCAATGCCATTCAAATGTCAGGAAGTTTTTAGGTCGGAGTGGCCCTCTTCTTTGGCTGGGGTTTTTGTGTTAGCTCACTCTGGCTGCTGTGTGGGGAATGAATGGACTGTCAGGGTACAAGGGTGGAAGTGGGGAGACTATATCACTATTCCAGGTAAGAATACTTGAGTGCTTGATGTTCACAGTGCAGATGAAGAACAGGAGGCTAGTTCAAGACAGATGCAGAAGGCAAATCAAATGGACTTGCTGATGACTTAATGGAAGGTGAGGGAGCAGATGGGAAGAAGGTAGCCCTCAGGTTCCTGAGGGGATGGTCTGACCGCTCATTAAGATAGATGATGCAGGAAGAAGCCAGGTCTCAGATCAGGAGTTGAGAATTAAATAAACTGGCATGCTGGTGAGACTTCAGGTGACGGTGTCAGCTAGGGAAGCAGGCAGGGTGCTGGGCCTCACCTCCACGTGCCCTGAGTCAGCTCTGCAGTTATCTGGACAATTGGTGAGCATTCTGTATAAACAATTTTTGGAGGAAATAGCCTATAACCACACACATAGGCACAAATCGAAAAACACTCCTGTAAGCAATGGGCAGTTGGTGAAGTATTTTAATCAGGGAAATGACTTGAATGGATTTGTAGTTAAGTCCACCTGGGAGCAATACAGAGGAGACAGAAGGAGGTTTCAGTCCCCGCTGGCCGCTCACCAGCTGTTTGGATTTGACCTAATTAAGTCAACCCTCTGAGACCCAGGTTCTTTGTCGGCAAAGTGGAGATAGGATAACGTCCTTGTTATGAGAATCACAGTTAACCCATCCAGGGTGGTACACACGTAATATGTGTTGGTTCCTTTCTCTGTGACTGAGCGCCTCCCCACAAGGTTCAGCAAGTGGGTGGTAGAAGGTTAATTCCAGCAACGTCCTCAGGGGGAGCTGGCAAGCCCGGGCCTGTGGGAGCAGAGCAGAGTCGAGTTACTGGGGTATGGCTGGTGGGTCAGGGAGGTTCTGGGGGTTCTGATAGAGCAGTGTTCAGGGATTCAGGGGGAAAAGAGATGCGTGTGGGCTTTGGTCCAGTGGAGGAGCCCCCTGGCATCCATGTGTACAAACAGGCCTGGTGTCTCCCCAGCTAGACCACAGAGCTGGTCTCCCCTTCCTTTCTTCCAGAGCCCTCTCCTCCTCTTTTCATCTCTGCTGCTGCTCTGACTGATACAGGAAAAATGTGGGGCAAGAGGATGACCATGTCCTAGGTCTCGGTTGAGTCCCTCGGGTATGCCCTGCCAATGTGGGTCGTTGGCTGCACACAGGAAAGAATTCAAGAGTGAACCACAGTTGAGTAAAGGTAGATTTATTCAGAGAGATACGTACTCCATAGACAGAGTGCAGGCTGTCTCAGAAGGCCAGAGAAAGACAAAGAGGTGTAGGGGTTGGGTGCTCAGATTAAAGTTAAAAGTAGATACATTCCATTAAGCGTGGTCCGTCTCACTCAGAGGGGAGAGGGGATACAAGGTGTGGGGTTGTTAGTTTTTATGGGCTCAGTTACTTCATGTGATAACAAGTGGGAGGATTATTCCAACTACTTTGGGGAAGGGGCAGGGATTCCCAGGAATTGGGCCACTGCCCACTTTCTGACCTTTTATAGTCAGCTTGGGAACTGTCATAGCGCCTGTGGGTGTGTCATTCACCACGCTAATATGTTACAGTGAGTGTATAATGAAGCTCAAGGTCCACCTGAAGGCACATCTCCACCATCTTGAGCCTCAAGGCCTGCTGGGAGTTGAATCTCTGCCAGTCGTGGTGCTAACTGCTGTGTCATTCCTTGAGTGGCTGTGCCCTGCCCCCTTCCCTCCTGTCTCGTGGCCACAGCTGAGCTTACGGCTTCTTCCTCCTCTGCCTCCTTGCTGCCTGGATCCCAAGCCTCTGCTTTTCACTAGGCTTTTCACACAGCCTGAGCCCTTGAGCATGCTCTCTTTTCTGACCTCAGAACTTGGTTTCTGCCTCTTTCCAGTCAGGTTGCAAGTTGCTCAGGTAAGAGCTCTTTCCAACCACAGAAGGGACTGCTTTCTGTTGATCTGACTCTCTCCAGGTCTGGAGCCCTGCTGCTTTCTCCTTCCGGTCCAGCCTCTTATCTAGCAGGAGGTGTCCTGAGTGATAGCAGGAAGGAAGGGGTCATGGCTGGTAGCCAGACTCCATCAGAAACAGCGCGACCTGGGCTGTGGCCCCTTCTCCGGCACTTAGTCCAGGCAGGGATGCCTTTCATTGGTGGGAAACCCCAAGCCCCTTCCCTGGACCTGGCTCCCTTGGAAGTCAGACTATAACCAGGCTAGTGTCTGGATTCAGAGCCAGGTGGTGGGGCTGGTTCCCAGAGCTCTTCCTCCAGGCCAGGCTGAGGTCTCTTCCAGAGCCCCACCCACCACACCGCCTGGGGAGAGCTGGTGGGTGGACAGTCTTTGAACCTCCAAATCCAGGCCTCTCTTCCTGAACCCATGCCCCTTTTTGCCCTCCTCTCCCTCTCCTGGGCTTCCGTTGTTGAGCAATCCCTCCTTAAGTCAATTAACTCACCTTTCAAGCCACATCTTTGCCGTCAGCCTGGGAGCTCTTCTAACTGGGAGTCACGACTCTACCTGCATCTTAGGGACCAGTGCCTGAGTAGGAGTCTGTAGGCATTTTCCTGGGCTCTTTCTTTACAACTCACACGCAGATCTCCATTTCACAAAGGTATGTCCTGTGACTTTTCCAGCAAAGCTTTAGTTGCCTTGGAATAGATAAAATTGTTTTTCTTTTTAAGTCAACTTTGAGGCATCATTTTCAAATGATAAAATGCACCCATTTTAAGTATACAGTTTGATGAGTTTTGACAAATGTCTGTATTCATGGAGCCACCACCACAGTCAAGATGCAGAACATTTCCATCCCCCCAAACAGTCCCCTTGTGCCCCTTTGCCATCATCCCCCGACCCCAGCCCCAGGTAACCACTTACCTGCTTTCTGTCAATATAGATTCATTTTGCTTTTTCTAGATTTTATATAAATAATATAGTATGTACACCTTTGTGTCTTATATTCAGCATGCTTTTGACATTCATCCACACAATAGCATGTTATTAATAATTTATTCCTTTTTTTTTTTAGCTGAGCAGGAGTCTTTTGAATGGAAATAGAAATTTGTTTCTCTCTTCAGCTGATAACAGACATTTTGGTTGTTTCCAGTTAGGGGTATTATGACTACAAATGCATTTTCTGAGTCTGGATGGAGCACCTGGACTGACCATGGTTATTGCCTTTAGAGGCAGTCTTGGCTGAAAGAGATTTAAATGAGGTGATACTTGCGGAGGTTTATTATTGGATGGAATCCGCTACAAGAATGCTTAGCAGTTGAGCCAGGTACGATGGAATAGTGGGACAATGACAGTACAGTGGGCAGAACTCACTGTGGGGAGTTTTCTTTTATGAGGGAGGGGTGGCATGTTACAGACCCGTCAGATGAATGAGGACCAGAAGACAGGGGTTGTGCCCCTGGGAGCAGGCTCGGGAAGGTCACTGAAGGGAGCAATCCTGGCAGGTGGGAGGGGACACACAGATACCCTCAGACCTGAATTAGAGAGTCTGTGTTCAGTGAGAGGGAGAGAAAGGGCTGGAAGGCCTTGAACATTGAGATCTGAAGGCCCAGAATTGCTGTCCCTAAGCAAAAGACTGAGTTGCTGCAGATTTTCAAGAAGGGAAGGGCATGGGTGAAAGAAGTGTTTTGAAAGTTTCTCCTGTCACCGATGTGTGAGATGGTTTGAATGGAGCAGAGACTGCAAGAAAAGAGAGAATGGTGGGTGTGCTTTTGAGCTTGTTTTCCTGATGGCTTCAAGGGTGAAGTCTGGTTATCTCCCCAGCTGCACAGGCATGCCCAGTGGTGGAGGTCAGCAGAGCAGCCCCGGGGCTGGAAATTGCAGAATCTTCCACTGTCATGGTATATTAGTGTGCTATTGCTGCATAACAAATTTGTTCCAGCTTAGTGGCTAAAACCATTTTTTTTTAATCTCACGGTTTTCGTGGGTCAGGAGTCAGGGCATGCATTAGCTAGATTCTCAGCTCTGAGTCTCACCAGGCTGAAACCAAGGTGTTGGCTGGGGCTTTATTCTCATTTGGAGCTCAGGGTTCTCTCTCAAGCTCATTCATGGTGTTGGCACAATTCAGGTCCTGCAGTTACAGGGTGGAGGTCCCCTGCTGACCTAGAGGCTGCCCCACATCCTAGCTGTGTGGTCCCCTCTATAGGCTGTCACAGTATGGCAGTTTGCTTTCTTGCAGGCGATCAGGAGTGCCTGCTGCTGCTTCGTCTCTTTCACAGGCATTCCAGATTAAGTCAGGCCTACCCAGTTGACTCAAGGGACCGTAATTACATCTACAGAATCCCTTTTGCCGTGTAAAGTAATATAATCACTGGAGCGATATCCATCCTATTTACAGGCCACCTTGAGTTCCAGGGAGGAGATCAGGCATTGTATACACCAGGGGATGAGAATCTTGGGGGCCATCTTAGGATTCTGTCTACCATATAAGGTTGTTCTTTTGACTCCCTGTTTCTCTGACCTGTAAAGAGAGGGGTTCTGGGCTAGGTCCTCCCAGAGGATCTGCCCTGTGTTTCCCTTATTTTATGATTATGGAGTCAAGTTGGAAGCACTGTGAACAGTCATCTCGTCTAAAATGTGATTTGAAGATTGTAGTGACCATGTGGGCAGAGGTGACTGAGAATCATTGAGAGGGATGGGGAGGGACAGCTACAGGACAGCAGGTGGAGTAAGTTATGGGATGAGTGGTTGGTGTAGTCAATGGGGCTGCTCACACATGTACTTCTGCATAACCTAGCCTATCCCTGGCTGATAAAAAGGAGGGACATCACTGTTAATCTTGCTGCCACCTTCTTTCTTTTTTTAATTGAAGTGTGATTAACATACAACATTATATTAGTTTCAGGTTTACCACATAGTGAATTCAATATTAGCATGTATTGTGAAATGATCACCACAATAAGTCTAGCTAACATTTGTCAACATACACAGTGACAAATTTTTTTTCTTGTGATCAGAACTCTTAAGATTCACTCTTTTAGCAACTTCCAGGTTTGTAGTACAGTATTATTAATTATTATCACCATATTGTATGTGAGGTCCCCAAGACTTATTTATAACTGGATGTTTGTACCTTTTGACTCCCTTCACCCATTTCACCTGTCTCTGGCAACCACCAGTCTATTTGGTATATCTATGAGCTTGGTTCTCCTTTTTCTTTTTTTCAAGATTCCACATATAAGTGAGATCATACAGTATTCGTCTTTCTTTGTCTGACCTATTTCACTTAGCATAATGCCCTCAAGGCCCATCCATGTTGTTGAAAATGGCAGAATTTCCTTTTTTTTATGACTGGATAATATTGCACTGTATGTATAGACTCCATTTTCCTTGTCTCTTCATCTGTTGGTGGACATTCAGGTTGTGTTTTCTGAGGACTCTGATCTTAGCCAGACTCCTGATCCAGTTACCACTGTGAGATAGAGCTGTAGGACCCAATCCAAAAACCTTCATGAAGATTGATTGTCTTGCTGTAAAGTCATGATTTTCTGTCAAATAGAACTACCCACCGCTCACTGAGAGAAGTCACTCTGTCACACCCTCCTGACAAGCTATTTTTATTTGAGAACAAATAAGTGAAATTAGCACATTCAGGGAAGGCTGCCAGTCCAGTGCGTCCATACCTGATTTGGACCTGCCTGATGCAGTTACTTGTCATCTCTTAACGAAAATCTCAGTTGCCACACAATCTGCAGCAAATCCTCACTCTTTTCTTTCCCTGCACCTATCATTTGTTTGTCCATCATGGAAGTATCTTTATGATTCTTGTTCTTTCAGACTTTCATGTGGATGCTATCTTTCTCTTAGGGTCTTTCTTTTCTGCCACTACCTCCAAAAGGCTACTGAACCGTTTCTCCTTCCTGAGCATTTGAAACTCTGTCCCTTGTCTGATGTCTTCTCCAACTGCAGCCCCCTTCACACCTGTTCAATAGCCCCCTGTGTACTCCCCTTCCTCTACGGACCACTCCACCCCTTTCTTCATAGACATGCCTTTGCAGCCCTCCTCTCTGGGCTTTCTTCTCCTCCTCTCCTTTATCTTAGGGCTTTAGGGCAGCAGTTCTTTACTGGGCCTATCTGTAGGCCATTCTGTGGCTCTCGAGACCTTTGTCCCTGCTACACAACTACACAACTGCCTGATGAGGGAAAACACTGGGCGGTGCTGGGCAGTCACACAGTGATCACATGCAATAATCTGGAATCATCCCAAAGACAGCATAAATCATCAGTGTCTGGAGGTGGGGGCCCCCATGTGGTGCACAGGCAGAGATCACCCTCAAGGAAAGACTTATAAACAGTTGCCGCTGTGAGAAGAAATTATGCAGGAGAGCATGTCACCCTGTAAATTATGCCACGGTGTAAAGAGGAGGGAAACGAGACACAGAGAATCTGGCCATTAGAACAGTGGTAATAGCCAGTAGCTAATGAGCACTTACATGTGCCAAGCACTCTGTAGACACTTCCCATGGATTATCTCCTGCAGTCATCATGCTTCCTATGCAGTAACACACGTTTCGTGCCCATCTGTCTGGTGAGGCAACAGAGGCTCAGAGAGTTAAGGTAGCTCACCTAAGGTCACGCAGCACATAAGCAGAAAGCTGGGATGAGATCCTGGACAGGACAGCTCCAGATCCTGTGTTTCCTACCCAGGAAAGGACAGTGCCTCAAGGCTAGGGGAAGGAGAGGCCCCACATGCAGGATGGCAGGATGGTGACCCCCAGCTGCCCAGGTTTGTGATTCTGTTGGCTGCTGAATGTGAGGTCCTCTCTAGCTCCCTGACACAATGCAGACTGAACAAGCTTTGAGCTCCCTTTCCCTAAGAGCCTGGAGCCTCGGGGTCCAGGGCACAGGTTCTGGGATTGGCTTGCCTCCTCCGGAGGTAGTGAGAGGTAAGCTGGGGTTTACAGCTCGCAGGCATCCTGCCACGTTGGACTGCCTTGCCTTTCAGAGTAGGGGAGAATTGAATTATTCTTGCATCAACTCCCCTGACACCCTGAAAACGATAGCATCCCTCCCTCCTTCCTCTGCAGCTTTTCTCTGCTTATGAAATGAAAAGCAGATTGCCCTGGGGGGATCAGCAGCTCCAATCAGGCCCTTCATCCGAGATGTGTGAGGAGGGGGAGGGCCATCTGCTTCTCATTGCCTGCCGCGGAGCCGCAGGTTGGACAATGGGCCAGTGTGCAGCCTGCACCCACCCGGAGCAGCCGCAGCGTGACCCTGGGCCCGCTGCCTGGCAGGCTGGGGAGTGGCCCTCCTCCCTCCCATGGGCTGGAGCTGGGAACTGGTTTCCTAGAGTGTGGGGGTGGTTTCCCCTCACTTGGCCATTTCTTCTTTCTTTTCTTCCTAGAAAGATGGGTTTCAGCTGTTTCCCTGGACTTCTGGTAACCCAATAAAGCACTATTAATATGTGTGTTTTCACATGGAATGTAACCTACATTCAATGCAGAAACCTAGAAGAGTAAAAAGAAGCAAAAACTAGTGACATTCCCACTATGAAAGGTTTTAGTGTGTGTTCTGCCTGTCTCTTCTCCATGAATATTTTTCAGCATTATTTTTTAAGCAAAGAACCACCTTAAGCACACTTTGGAGTTGGGCGGGATCCTAAGCACTTTACCTGGACACTGTCTGGCTCTGTATAGTACAGCCCTGTAGGGTCAGCGCTTTTCTTCACACCATATTTACAAACAAAGACACTGCAGGTTAAAAGGGGCAGGAAATCGGCCCAGGATCACCTGGGGAGGTGTGTGGGGCCTGGGTTCAGTTGCAGGCTGGGCACTGTAGATTCCACAGCCCCAGGCCACCCCACAACACACCTTTGCATCAACTGTGGGCTAGTTTGTCTTATTTCTCACTAAAACAGTGGATCAGGACCACTTTCCCATTCAGTCTGTGCTCCTCCATATGTGATGTTTACAGCTGCATACTTCCCATCACAAGGACTTACCTTAGCGGATTTAGCCAATCCCCTGATTCTGGGTTCCAAATTTTGCCATTGTAATCCTGAGATTATCAGTCAATACAGACATCTTTAAGCCCATCTTCCATGGTTTGGTCATAGTGGGATTTCTGTGAATGGGCATGCATACTATAAAGAGAGTTTCGGAAGATGTGGCAAATTGCCCTTAAGAAAAGTTATAATTGCAACACTGGGTGTTATCTTTCACCTATCAGATTGGCAAGGATTTTTTAAATTTCTGACTCACTTTAAAACTAATTTTTCTAGTGATCAAATAGTACACTTTCTCATTCATTCAGTGAGAGTTTATTCCCTTGAAAATTTACTGCTCATGATCTTTCCCGTTTTCTATTGTGTAATTCATTTTTAAATCGATTTGCAAAAGTTTATTATATTAAAGACATTGATCCTTTGTTGCAAATATGTATCTCAGCTTGTCATATTCCTTTTTATCTTTTTTTTTGTATTTTTGTCAGAAAGATTTAAAAATGTTACACAGCTGATCCAGCAACCCTTTTCTTTGTACTTTCTTCCTCTACTATTTTCTTTTTTCAAACTTCCTTCCGTCTCCCCAACAATATTACATAAACATTAGTATTGAATAGGATTTTTATTCTCTTGTTTAAAATCAAACTTGTCACAACATGAACTAAACTACTGAGGTGTCGGAATGGGTAACTCAGTGATGGAAAAGAGTGAAATGAAGAAAGCTTATCAGCTAATTGCCCAGGAGAACAAAACTGAGAAACCCATCAACAGTGAAACCGAGATGTAGACTAACATACTTGTTTTGTTTTATAACACAAGTATATGGGAAAGAAATTTATTTGTGTTCCTTTTTTTGATCTGATTTTTCAGACTTGTCAGGAAGATCTCACCTTTCCTTATCTAATTTAGTGGAATTCACTGTGTTTTCTTTAAATGTTAGAAAGTGTTGCTTAATTTTCCTCATAATTATTATAAAGCCAACATTTTATGACTTCAGACATTTTTAGCAGTAGAACGACACCCAGTCTCTGTGTGTTCAAATTTAAGATATAATCTACATTCAGACACAGAATGCAGAATCAAGGAGTGCCATCCAGACCTCGGCCTCCAGTCCTCAGTCCAGACCCCTCTATGCTTTCTCTATTTCTTCCCCAAGGGAAGAAATAGAAATCTTATGAGTGGACAAGTTTTGGGTAGTTTCTAACTTGTGAAACCTTTAGAGATGATGTAATTTACTCATATACATGAGGAAGGATAGCTAAAAAGCAGGAAGGAGCAGCAAACTGTGTACATGAGTGATGCACTGTACTGCTGGGAAGTACTACAGACTGGCCGTGTCATTCCAGTGTTACATGTCCCTGGCCCCTCTTTCCTTCCTCCCTCCTGTCTCTTCTAATCACCCCCATTGGCCAAACCCAACCAGAAGCCAGAGGGCAGGAGAGTCCAGACAATGTGACCTGGAGACGTTACAGATCCGGGGTCACTGAGCAAGGCAGAGAAAAGTGGAGAATGGCCCTGATGGTGAGCAGCGGTGCAAACAGGGTAGTCTGACTAAATAATTTAAAAAATTAAAAATCACTCGGAAGTCTACCATCCAGAAATAACGTTAACACTTTGGTTGTTTTCATCAATGACTGTAATTTGTGTTACTTTTACTCCCTTCTTTTTATCTATCTATCTGTATATATATACTTTTTTTTAATTGAAGTATAGTCAGTTTACAGTATTGTGTCAATTTCTGGTGTACAGCAACAATGCTTCAGTCATACATGAACATATATATATTTGTTTTCATATTCTTTTCACCATAAGTTACTACAAGATACTGAATATAGTTCTCTGTGCTCTGCAGTATGAACTTCTTGTTTATCTATCTATCTATCTATATTAGTTATTAGCTGCAAATTTCGAACTCCCAATTTATCCTTTCCCACCCTCTTACCCCCCTGGTAACCATAAGTTTGTTTTCCATGTCTGTGAGTCTGTTTCTGTTTTGTAAATAAGTTCATTCGTCTTTTTTTTTTTTTTTTAGATTCCATATATGAGTGATATCATATGGTATTTTTCTTTCTCTTTCTGGCTTACTTCTGGCTTACTTAGTTCCTAGAATGACATTCTCCAGGTCCATGTTGCTGCAGATGGCATTATTTTAGTCTTTTTTATGAATGAGAAGTAGTCCATTGTGTGTGTATATATATGTGTATATGTGTGTGTATATATATACACACACACATACACACACACCCTATGTGTATGTGTATGTGTGTGTGTGTGTGTATATACCACAACTTCTTTATCCAGTCATCTGTCGATGGACATTTAGGTTGTTTCCATGTCTTGGCTCTTGTAAATAGTGCTACAATGAATACTGGGGTGCATGTATCTTTTCGAATTAGAGTTCCCTCCAGATGTATGTCCAGGAGTGGGATTGCTGGAGCATATGGTAAGTCTATTTTTAGTCTTTTGAGGAATCTCCATACAGTTTTCCATAATGGCTGCACCAAACTGCATTCCCACCAGCAGTGTAGGAGGGTTCCCTTTTCTCCACAGTCTCTCCAACATTTATCATTTGTGGACTTTTGAATGATGGCCATTCTGACTGGTGTGAGGTGATACCTCATTGTAGTTTTGATTTACATTTCTCTGATAATTAGCAATATTGAACGTTTTTTAATGTGCCTATTGGCCATTTGTATGTCTTCCATCAAAGAACTGCTTATTTAGGTCTTCTGCTCATTTTTGGATTGGGTCGTTTGCTTTTTCTTACTAAGTTGTACGAGCTGTCTATATATTCTGGAAATTAAGCCCTTATCTTTCTCATCTTTTGCAAATATTTTCTCCCATTCCGTAAGTTGTCTTTTTGTTTTGCTTAGGGTTTCCTTTGCTGTGCAAAAGCTTGTAAGTTTAATTAGGTCTTATTTGTTTATTTTGGCTTTATTTCTGGGTAGACCGCCCTAGGAGAACATTGCTGAGATTTATGTCAGATAATGTTTTGCCTATGTTTTCTTCTAAGAGGTTTATAGTGTCTTGTCTTATGTTTAAGTCTTTAAGCCATTGAATAGTTGAGATTCTCCTAGTTGCTTTTTAAAGCATACTTAATGAAGGAACAGAGATCCATATCAGAAACCATTGAAAGAAGGGCTTGATGACAGATAATAATTGCGTTTGGGTGGTTTATTAACTTTCCCAGTACATTAAACACACAGACACACACACAAAGAATGACCCAAGTCATTCAATGGGAGTAATTGTTTTCTCATTGTGATTTTTTTGATACAGAAAATGTTAATTTTATAAAGTATTCTCTCAAGCTTCTTGAAATGCAAGTGGTCTTTTTTACTGCACTATGCAGCTATTCTTTTGTGGACAAAATTAAGATTTTTTTTCTATACGAATTTTTAAACCACAGCATCCTGAGTATGTGATCAGGGTAGCAAATGAGTGATGCATGTATCACCGTGCTCAATTTTTTCCCATGGCCAGTTATCACTCGTGGATCCCCTCATTATTCCCCATGGAGCTCCAATGTGGTTCAGAATCCTGCTCCACACAACAACCCTCAATACAGTGACTCTTACAACATGAGACTTCCTGTGTGTTTAGCGATCATTAACAATACAAGTGTACTGCCTAGTAGTTTAAGTGGCCATCATCTGTAACAAGATTCCTCGTAAATTACAGGGTGAAAGATATGGCACAAAAAATTAATTTCTTGGTCTCAGTAATACTGCAGAAGCAGAGAAACAGCTGAAGGAAATAGTGAGGGGTTAAGCCTGCAGTTTCAGAATTCTCCAGTAAAGCACTCTGGCTGGACTTTGAATTTGGGATCTCCATAAAAGAAGTGCATATCCAGAATTCTGTGTTCTCTCATTCTTAAAGTTTATGATCTCAGTCACTGGTGTAAGTCTTCTTTGAGTGCTTACATATCTTAGATTCTCTATTGCCTTTACTCTGAAGGCTACAAAATTTCTGGGTTCCAGCATTCTTCCTTCAAAATGCCATGAAGGCTACCGCATATAGAAGGCTACTGCAAAAGCCTGAAGCCAACCAATTTTTATATTCTTTGTAAGAATTTGTTTTTCTTCCTTGATGCTTATAATATAAAAGTAAGTTATTTTTAAAGTGCATATATTTTGCTAGAATGTGTTTTAAGTGAAATCCCTGTGTCACGGCACGGGTCCCTGGAGCCATTGCTGTGTTTGGAAATCCACCAAAATGAGTCACAAAACTCCACAAAAGTGTACTCATGGCTATGATTTATTACAGCAATGTAACAGGAGTATATACTTGGCTTATAAGGGAAAAGCCTGTGCCTTTTCCCTTATAAGCCAAGTATATACTCCTGTTACATAAGAGTCTGGAGGAACTTGGGCGCAGGCTTCTTTATGCTCTCTCCCTCCCATCAGGGGTCACCCAGAGCTCACTTTTCGCCTAGTGAGGAAAATGGAACACCATGTGTGATGTGTCTGCCCAGGGAATCCTATTGAAGACTCAGTTCTCGGGTATTTTATTGGGGTCTGACTGTACTGACTCCCTAGCATGTACCAGAATTCCAGACTCCAAGAAGGAAAACAGGTGTTCAGCCTAAACCACGGTGTTTAGTAAAACAGCTTAGGCACAGTGAGCCATTCTTACATATCATGTAGGTAAAGTTTTATATCAGTGTAGGGAGCAATTTACTAGCCGAGTTCCCTGACACCAGCAAGCATCTGGAGGTCTAAGGACAGCAGCTTCAGGCTTGCTTTGTTAAGTCTTTTCTGCACAGTCCTCTTTAAATGTATTTTCACTTAGAATACTGTGAGCCCTTTCAGTTTGCTTACTAAATAAAGTTTTCTTTCATTATATCTTTCATTATTGCAGTTTATCCAATGTGTGAGTTTCTTCCTTAAGAAGTTCTATAACTCTTGGATGTGGCAGGGTAGACAATGAGGAAGAGAGAAGAACCTGTCCTTCCCTTCCTGTCCTTGTCATCACTTTGCCCTTCTCCTCTGTGTCCTCTGAGTCTCATGCCCATCCTCCATGCTATAGATGCACTTTTCTATGGCATCAGCTTTGTTTGCTGTGAACCTGATGCAGGGCTTATTTTTTTCTGGTATTGCATTAAAAACTTTGCAAACCTGAGTGCTTTTTTTCAGACATTCCACGATTATTTTCTAGTTGTTGTTGTTCCCCTTCTGCTGGTCCTCCAACACTTGGAAAATCTCTCTAGATCCATTAATTTTCAGTACAGAGGATGTGAGGGCTCATGTTTGTTGCTGCCTCTGTCATCAGGGGTTTCTGTTAAAAGCCCTACTCAAGTAGTTGAGTCATAGACTGTGGTGCAATTTCCTGGCCTTGTTCCTAGTGACCAGCAGGTTTTTATTTGCTGGACATCTGTTAGGTGAAATCCTCCTTCTCCTTCACCACTGTATAGCTAGGTCAGGACACATTAAAGAAATGGAGTAGGTAGAAAGAATCATGCCCTGGCATGCCTGCCTCCGAGCTCTGCCATCTGTAGGCTGGGGCTATAAGGCCATATCTGTGAGGACTCCCCTCCTGGGCTACTATGGACCCCAGCTCCTCTGCTTCCACTGTTCCCAGGACGTGAGGAGTGCATGCCCTTGGAGGCAGAGAGCTCTCTGGACAGCATCCCTATGTTTGGGATTGCTCAGCCCTTGGGCTTCTGGTTTTAGGGGCTGGCTCCCTGGCCCCCAGAATGGATGGTCCTGAAGTGGCATTCTTAATTCAATGTCTTGCCTGGCATTTGCTTGACTGTTGATCCCAATTCACAGAATGAGGTTTTCACTTTATTCGGTGTTGTCTTAGATATTTTCAAGAGAAGTTGGGAGCATTTAATGTGGGGCTGTTAACCAAGTGTTGTTTTAAAAATAAAGTTCTAAGGAATCTTCCAGTTAAGGGACTCTCGGGGATCACAAAGAGTAAAGCACTATAAGTAGCCGATGGAGATCTCACTAGGGAGCGCAGATGCACACGGACAGTAATTCCCAGTATTACTGCCGGTGCACCAGAAGTGCCGTGGGCTGGGAAGTCAGGAACTCGGGCTTCTCATTCCTGACTCCAGCGTGGATTTGCTGTGTGACCTCTGATTAGGCAGAGCTCCCTTCTGGAACTCTCTTGCCTTGTTTACAAAGGAGCGGATTGGTCTAGAGAATTTCCAGTATGCTTCCAGCTCCATCATCTTTTTCGGCTGCTGCGGTTCAGTGGGGAAACTGTAGAAAACCGGGATCTGCTGACCTTTGGCTAATTGACCACCTCTGTGGGCCAAAGAAACAGAAACTACGGACACCTCTCCGTGTCCAGCTTCAGTGCCAGGAAGTGCTCTGGGTCCTACAACTGGTGCCTAACTCGAACCTTTCCAGTTCTTCTCTTTGCTAGATTTTTAAAGAAAACAGCGTATAAATTGGACGAGTTTGCAGTTTGCAGGTCTTGTCTATTTGACTCATCCAGCCTGTTTGTGTGTGTGTTTAATATAGCAGAAAATGGATTTCAGGCTTTGTTTTAAAGTGAAAAGCCCTTTTATGACTGATGCATTATTTAACCATAAAGAGTTGGACGATGCTTCATGTTGACAATAAGCCACACTCCTTTTGTTGGACCAAGTTTAGACACAGAGTCTAAGGCACAAGTGAGTATCATCTGATACATCACAGTGAGCAAAGACCTGGCCTGGAGCTTCCTGGGCTCCAGGTGGGTTTTTGTCTTGTATTCAGAATTCCATATTCTCTGTGAGTGTCTGATGGGCAGAGGTGAGTCAGCATCCATGGTGAAGAGCAGGGTGGCACCCTGCTGTCTGATGAGGCTGCTCCCGGGTATGAACTCCCCTGGGGCAATGGGCTGGAGACCTGGGACCTCAGGGACTCCTGTGCTCTGTCCTCCCCTAGGGACACTGCTGGCTGGCTGTCCTCCTGAGCACTCAATAGGCACAAGACCCCACCACTCTCTACTCTCTCCTGTGACATCTCCTTACCCTATGCCAGGATAGAAGGGACAATTAGCAAATTGAGCAGATTATAAAACCCTGCCAAAACTAGATATTCAGGTAAATGCAAAATCCACTTGAGAGGCATAAATAATCTAATTAGCTGTTGACATGCAAACAGAATAGATAAATACACGCCCTTTCAAGTACATGGTGTCCCAGCTTTCCTTCTTGCAGGACAAACTGAAATAGATAGATAGGTAGATGGATAGATAGATAGTAGATCTATCTATCTATCCATCTACCTATCTATCTATATCTCCATACTTTAGAGGGGGAAATGGTGGGGAGAATTGCTTTTCTAGTCCATATGTGTTGCAAGAGGGGAACATGTACGCATTCCAAAGGATCTTTCTCTGTGGCTTTCCCCATCTTCACTGCCTGAATGTATTATGCACCAGGAAGGTCGTGCTCTCCTCTTTTGCCCCAGCTGGATCACAGGATTTTCCACACTGTCTTGAATTGGCCTGTGTCTGTCTCTCCTGTCAGTCTGCACTCCTGGAGGTTAAGAACCACACCCCATTATTACCTCAGAAGGAGCCCATGTAGGGGGTATGCTCCCAGCAAAGACTTGTTAAGCCAAATAAGTAAGTCAGCTGTAGACTTAGCTAAAGAGCTAAAAGGATGACATTCCTGAGAAGATAGCTGTATCTGTCAACCAAAACAGCCTGGGTGCATTTTGTTTCTGTATTTGGTAAATATTTATTGAGTACCTACTATGTGCCGGGCATTCTTTTAGATACTGGGGATAGAGCAGTGAACAGGACAAATAAGATTCACACCTACAAGGAGTTTAAATGTAATGGAGAAACAGATAATTAATAACCAATGAAACAAATCAAATAGCAGCAATTGTTAAAGGAATCAAAATAGGGTGATAGAGAGTAATGGGGTCAGGGAAGACCTGTCTCCTTTAAAGTGAGCTCTGAGGACAAAAAGAAGTGAGAGAGGAAAGAGCATTCCAGATGAGACGGCTAGTACAAAGGTCCTGAGGCAGAACTAAATGTGGCACGTTAAAGAAACAGGAAGACATGCAGGGTGACTAAAGAGCACAGAGAGGGAGTGGGTAGTGAATGGTATGAGATTGGAGAAGCAGGCAGCCTGGAGCCAGATCACACACTGATGATGCTTAGTGCATTGTGAGGCCACAAAAGTGCTTTGAGCTGGGTGGAGGAGGGTGAGACACATACGTTCATGGAGGCATTTTGAGAAACCAGGGTCTCAGCCTTCTGTGGGGATGACCCTTCATACTTTGATGTTTTCTAGGGAGGAAGGTGATTCTTACTGCACTTTTGCTGCAACCTTGCTTGCTTGGCCCCTCTGGTACATGTTCAGACCTGTAGAGGAGAGGGCTGGCCCTGGCCCTGGGACTGTGAGGAAGGGAATGGCTCTTGTGAGGATGGAAACCTCAACTTTAGTCTTGAAAGTGTTGAATACTCCACATTGTCCAGGGCTATTTTAGTTGCAAGTGACAGAGACACGTTGCCAACTTGCTAGAGTCAGAAAGAGAATATGCTGGCTGACGAAACTCACTGCAGGCATAGGCTCCAGGCTCAGTGTTAGCAGGACTATCTCTGTCACTTGGTTTCCCCACTGGGTTTCTCTCTTTGTATTGCATTTATTCTCTCCTGCTCTAGGAGAGCTTCCTCCCAAATGCCCTTGGTCCTACAAAGTGAGGTCTCTGTTCTGGGTTCCGTACATCAGGGGGCCCCATGCTTTGGAGTAACCTGGAAATTTACTATGACCCCTCTGATGCCTGGGGCCAACTGGAGCCCTCAGTTCCATCTCTGAGCTCTGGTCCTCATTTCTTCTCATAAGGCACTCTTTGACTCTTTCACAAGTGTGGAGTAAACCAAATGCTCTGAGGAACTTGAGGACTCACATTCATGGGATTATCCTTGGGGCCCTGTGGACAGGCCCCAGTTCCAGGAAGATGGTTTGGGAAGTAGATCACTCTTGCAAGACTGTACGGTATTTGTCTCATAAGATTTCACAAGATTGGGTCTCCAGAATGGTGCTAACATGCTGATGACTTCTATTACCATCTGACATAGAATGAGTTCCCAGCTCTGGGCTACTCTGACTCTCTGGCTGCAGCTGCATTTAAAGGCCTGAGTGTCAGTCTCTCCTGTTCAGCACCTTAGTCTACAGCACCAAGGGCAGTGGGTTGGAGGCAGGCATCCTTTATCCTGTTTCCTGTTTCTGTACCCAGGATGACCACTCCAAACTACACCATACGTCAGGGTCTATGCCACGTGTCCATGCCTACCTATCTCCTCCAAGGGTTTCAAGACTATTACTCAATAGCGCCGCTGGGCCCTTACAGTTGATATCCTCTTTTGCTTCTGATTGTGTGCCAACACTGTGCTCTCCTGGGCTGACTGTAACCCATGCCAGACGCAGGCAGTGCTTGCACAGATCTAGATAATGATGGAGCTCTGGCATCTGCCCACAACCACCAGCGTCCTTCTGCCCTACATTCTCATTTACCTCTTCTCCATCCATGCTTGGAGCTATAGCCCTTGTAAAGCCAGGACCAAGTGGTCCAGTTTCAAGAAACACAGTCCATCTACCCAAATTAATTTCTAAAAAACTCAAATATTTCATTTTTACTCTTTGGAGAATTTGAAAGGGATCTGTATACGCTCCATAGCAGTTCTTGGCACTTCCCTGGCAGTTCACAGCTACTCCAACAGGTCTCTCTTCAGAATTCTTACCCATGCCCAAACTCCTAAACCCAGAGCCCTCAGGGCTTCTCTTCTTCATTTCTACTCCTCGCTCCCAGTAAAGTATTATCTTGATTTGTGCTGTCCAGTATGGTAGCCACCAACCACGTGTGGCTATTAAGCACTTGGAATGGAGCTACTATGAATTGAGATGTGCTTTAAGTGTAAAATACACATGGGATTTTGAAGACTTGGTATTTTAAAAAAAATGTACGTAAACTATCTAATAATTTTTCTGTTGATTACTTGCTGAAATGCTTTTAAATATTAGGTTATATAAGTATATATTTAAAATTAATTTTGCCTGTTTCTTTTTCCTTTTTTAATATGGCTACTAGGAAAAATTAAATTACTTGTACTCACATTATATTTCTGTTGAACAGTACTGAGTGAGATCAGTGAAGACTTCGGAGTTTTCTCCTTTTCCTCCTGCTTCTGTGGGTTCTTTTTTCCTCCGTACAGTATCTTGATGCGAAAACACAAAAGTTCCAGTAAGTGGTCTGGCAGAAATGAAACTCTCCTCAGATAGGGATGTCAAAGGGTAAAGGCTCTAAGAGATACTACAATTACCTTAATTATCTCTGTCTCATCATGCCTATGTTAAGTAGCTTTTGGATTAAAATAGAAATTTTAGGAAATAACTGACTTAACTGTTTATTGAAACAGTCATCGTAAAACTTTACCAACACAGAAAACCACATTGGTTGGAGGAAAGACACTACATTTTTTCCCTAAAACTCTTGCAAGCCCACATTTTGCCCTAGAGTTTAAATTATTTCATTCATGAGAGAGCTCCTCTCTAATGTCTGTTCTTTCTAGGCTCTGCCACAATCCCATGCTTCTTAGTTGACTCAACTCATATAAGACAATTAGCTCTTTTTATTTAAAATTGGCAGGCAACATTTTCCTATTTTGTTTTTCTTCACTTGGGTACATGTCTAGTTCCCAGTCCATCATCACCAATAACGTAAGACTACCATTTATTCTTCATTCCAAGGAGACTGTCCCGAACCATGAAATCAGTGCTGCCGTGACTCACATGTCACATAAAATATGTCTGGGTTTTTGGGAAAACAGCCAAAAGAATTGCTTACTCTAATCTTGTGATAAGAGATAGAAAGTTGTTAAGAATACAGCAAGAGGATTTGTTCTAAGCTTTGAAATATTTTTATTTGATAAGCTTTTCAATTCTTTTTTTTTAATTGAAAAGCAGTGCACAGTGACAACTAACAGGGAACTTATTCCAGCGTCTAAGTGTTCACATATGTAAAAAATTATGAGCTGAATAGATGTGTTTGAAACAAGTCATGGCTGAGGAATAACAGAGGATCTTTTACTTGATAATTATTCTCCCTAGGTTAAGAAAGGACCAATTTACTCTGGGTGGTTGTAGCCAAAGATTTAAAAGCTAACTATTGTATATTAGCCTGTGGTTTTGAAAATCAGAAATGAACTTGGAAAATGGTTTCCTAGAATCTCCAAGATCTCAGGGAGGGTAAGGAGTCTTTCCCCTGTTTAGTCTTTCCTTCCTATAATGCCGTGAGGGTTTTTTTGCCCATAAAGAGCACACATATATAATTCTCGGATTTATTAGTTACCATTTGCTGTGGTATTGTATATTTAATATTGCAGACAGTTGCTTGTTCACATTAATTGAAGAAAGGGAAGTAGAGTATTGTGTAATTAAATGGAATCTCAAAGATTAACGCTGATGTTTGGTAAGCCATTTCCTCTTCTTACTATAAGTGTCTAATTCATGCTTTTGCTGATAAATAGCAAAACTGCAGTTCTCATCAGAAACTTGGAAATCAGCATATAAATCTCTGAGTGCCTGGTTAACGTTGAGGTGGCATTTTCTTGAACGTTTTTTGGAAAAAGGGGCGGCTTAGAATTTAGATCTTTGGTGACTGTGTTATCTGTGCAGAGATGAATGTATGGGCATATGTGAACAAATGCTTCTCAGTGTTTGGTCCAGAAAAAATGCTCAATTTTTTCCCTCTCTGGGCTGAAGTTTCTGTGTCGAGTGGAAGTTACACAGTGTGCTGGAAACATTTGTTGAGACACAGGCACTTAAGCAAAAGTTGGAGAAGGACAGCGGCGTCACCTGGCTCTGGACGAGGCCAGCAGCACACGTCACAAAGTCCCAGGGTGGAAGCAGCCTTCAGATGTCTCTTTCCCCACCCCTCCGCTCTCTGCCCTTGTCCTCAGCCAAGGGTAATAGATGGCTGTGTGTTCCTAAGGATCTCCTCAGGACACCTCCTAGCAGCTTCTGCAACCCGTTCCAAGTCTAACACTCAAGAGAATCTTTTAAACTTGTAATGTAAGCTGGCCCTGCCCTAACCTGGGGCCCTGTGGGGGTGCTGCCTTCATACCGCATGTCTAGGTGGGACCCAGGGAGAGACTGACTCATTTCAATCTCTGCTCAAATCCTTTCTCTTAAGTCATATGCGCTAAGGAAGCAATACTTTCTAAAATATCTCTTGAGACCTATGGCTTGGTGCTAAAATAAGAACACAGAAAATGGCTGGCTGTTAAACAACTCCTGCCACACACCTGCAAACCTTGTCATTACAAGTTATGATCTCAGCAAAAAAGTCAACTTTGGATGTAACCCACACTGATACTTAACAGAACCCTGTCTGAAAATGGGCTGCCAGAGTCATAGGAAGGATGGGACCAAAGCACTAACTCAGAAGGATATACAGGCCCCCCCCCAATGTTCACTGCAGCATTATTTATAGTAGCCAAGGCGTGGAAGCAACCTAAATGTCCATTGATGGATGAATGGATAAAGAAAATACAATATATGCATTTATATAATATAATGTAATATTATTCAACCATAAAAAAGAAGGAAATCTTACCATTTTTGACAATGTGCATGGACCTCCAGAGCACTATGCTAAAGTGAAATAAATCAGACAGAAATACAATTCTTTTTTTTTTAAGAATTTTTAGAGCCTTTATTTTTTTTTTAACATTTTTTATTGATTTGTAATCATTTTACAATGTGTCAAATTCCAGTGTTCAGCACAATTTTTCAGTCATTCATGGACATACACACACTCATTGTCACATTTTTTTCTCTGTGAGTTACCATAACATTTTGTGTATATTTCCCTGTGCTATACAGAAATACAATTCTGTATGATCTCACTTGTATGTGTAATCTATAAAAAAAAAAAAAAAGAACTCCTGGAAACAGAGAATAGACTGGTTATGGCCAAATAAAGGAGTGGGGGTAGAGTGAAAGGGGTCCAAATGTACAAGCTTCTAGGTTATAAAATAAATAAGTCCTGGGGATCTAATGTATTGCATGATGCCTATAGTTAACAAGACTATGTTGCATATTTGAAAGTTGCTAAGAGAGTAGATCTGAAAAGTTCTCATCACAAGAAAAAACTCTTTGTAACTAGGTGGTGATGGATGTTAACTAGACTTACCGTGGTGATCATTTCACAATATATGTCAAGTCATTATGTTGTAAACCTAAAACTTAGACATTGTTATATATTAATTATAAGGCAAAAAAAAAAAAGAAAAAAGAGTGGGTTCCTGGCAAGGTCAGGAGATGAAAGGGAAGAGCACCACCAACACTAAAGGAGCAGCAGGTGGGATTCCAGATCCCCAGGGAAGGAGGCGTGTGGTCAGCCCTGCTCATGAGCATGTGGATGGCAGCAATGTGAATGGGGGTCCTCCTCCCGGCATTCTGTTTCTAGATGTTAAATATCTGGTTCCCTGCCTGAAATTTTATAAGAGCAAATTACTAAATGATTCCCATAGCATGAAGGGAAAACAGAAGCTGAGTCCAAGTCCAAATGCTAATGCAAGTTTCTGCATTAAAAGAGCATTCATTACAGGCTTGAACTGAGGCCGGCTGGGGCTGCCAGAGTGAGCTGGAGGAAGAGAGAGAGAATGTTGCCTTTGATGTTTGGTGGTCGGGTTTCTGCTGGCTGTGGTAGTGAACCTATCTTGTCCCGCCAAAAAGTAAGGCTGTTATTTAGAAGGGAGGGAGCCCACATTTGAAGTTCTGTATTAACACTGCTACAAATGATAGCAAGCTTTTTATTTCTAGGCCACTTTTATGTTGCAGAGACCAAAGCAACTTGCCTAATGTGGGTTTTGCCCACTCCTTTTAGAGTAGTAATTTTAAAGGGGCTTTAATTTAATGGAACAAATTGGCATGCCAGAAAACCCCCAGCGGTGGTGGAGACGGTCTGCAGCACTTTAAAGGCTCTCCTTCCCTGCCTGAATGTTCCAAGTTCTGGAGTCTTTGTGGGCCTGCCCTCTGCCTGGGGAGGGAGCAGGGCAGGGGGCGCCGTTGTGTGTGAGCAGCTCTGTGTGCCAAGCCAAGAGCGAGGATAAACGAGAGTAAATGGGACCCCAGTCTGCCCTTGAAGCCTTCAGCCTAAGGGAGCAGGATGGAAAGGGGAAAGAAGATGTCCCCTGTGAATCCAAAGTAGAAACAAGGAAGGGCCATGAGGAAGTCAGAAAAAACGTGACGGGGAGATCAGCGCCAGGCAGAGGGGAGCAGGTGGAGGAGGCGTATTTTAGATGTGCCTCACAAGATGGGAAGGATTTGGGCAAGAAATAGTACAGAAGACAGATCGAAGGGGTAAGCGTGTAGGAAACTCTGAGGTATGCTTGGGGAAGAGTAAGTCCTCCAGTTTGGTTGGAAAGTGAGGGAATGTTTGGAGGAAAGTCTGGGAAGAGTAGCCAGGGCCAATTTGGGAGGGTCTGGCTTAGGGACAGGGCTAGGGGCTGCCTTAGTAGCCCCAGTGAGAAGAGGTGAGTGTGCAGCTGTGAGGGCCTGCGGATGGTGGCTCTCAGCATTGGCTGCATGCGGAGTCAGCCTGGGAGCTTAGAAACTGCTGCTTGGACCACAGGACCTGAGGTGTGGCCTTGGGCTTCATGATTTGTGATTCTAAGGTGCTGCCAAGAACCTCTGGTTTGTGGCAGATTCTGGTTCAGTGGGGTGGGGCTGAATCAGAATCAAGGGCCTGTAGGACCTGGCCACTCCACACCAGCAGGGCTCCTGCCTGCAGTTTAACCTTCCCAGGAGGGAACACTGAGAACCCTTTGGCCTCTTTCGTCTAGTTGGCTCTGGGATGCTAGGCCCCTGCTGAGGGAGGGCAGCCCTGTTCACTAGTGGTTGCTAACCTTCAGGGACAAACGGGGACTTTAAACTGAAGCACGCATATCCCTGGGGCTACAGGAAACCCTTCGGGGGCGGGGGCATGCAGAGTTGTGAGCAGAATCAATTTTCTCAGCCTCCACATGTATGCTCTCCTCCAGCAGATCTGCCTGATGTAGGCAGACCTAAATTCCGGATGACAGAAACTGGTTTGGAGGGCTGATGAGGAAAGAAGACAGCAAAGGGGGCCGAGGAAGTTAAGGGCTGAGACTGAAAGGTAGTAGAATCAAATTTGTCTATTTTATAGAATTTCCTGTATGCTCCCGGGTTTCATAGCAAGTGTCATGAATATTTGTTGTTGTTACTGATATTTTCAAGATGGATATACAAGTTGTTTCCAGAGGTATGAAGAATTTACAGGTAGCTCAACCTAAATTAAATAAATTGTCACACACACACACAAAATACTTAATACTGATTCACCTGTGCCACCTCCCCTTTCCTACTGTCCTCTTTTACACTTGCAGAAGCAAGATTTCCCTCTCTGCTGTCTTACATGGGGCATTGCACCAGGACGCAGAAGTCCCCAGGGCACCCAACAAAAGGCCACTAGATAATGCAGGCTCCCAAGATCAAAGCAAGAAGTCGTGAAGGAGTTGCATGTGTTTTCCTGAGGCTTATCTGTCTCTGCTGGGATTAGAGTTTGCAGAGAGATAGTTGTCAGGAGGGCGGATAGAATACTTTTATCTGAGGTAAAAAATGAAACTGTACTTTTCTGGCTCATGTTGACTCTGAGGACTGTCTTTGCAAATCAAATGTTAAATCAAATAATACTAATACCAATGATTGCAAACACCAGCAGTGGGGACCAGATCGTATTCTAAACAGTTTACCTGAATACACCCATTTAATCCCCCCAGTAGCCCTATAAGTACCTATACCAGTAGCTATAAGTAGGTACTGTTATTATTCCCAGTTTATAGAGAAGTGTAAAGTTACATTGATGGTAAAGTTAAGTAACTTTCTCAAGGTCACATGACTGGTCGGGGTAGAGTCGGTCTATATAGAGACATTTTCTATGAATTGTATGTGCTAAATCTACATTTTCAATATTTTGACAAAAATATAATGTAATACGTATACTCAAAATACAGTATTCTTCATCTTTGGCAGTTATTTAAACATATGATAAAAACTTTAAATATCAACGTTAACATTTGGTTCCGTGACTGTGCGATCTTTGCCCAGTCCCACCCTTTCTGAGGTTCAGTGCCTCCTCTGTAAAAACGAGGCCAACCATCCCCACTCAGCAGGGTTGTTGGAAGATCAGATGAGGGAGCCCAAGAAGTGTCCTGGCCTGCAGCCAGTTCTGGTGAATGGTGGATATTATTAACGTGGTTGGCATCTGGAAAACCGTCTTGGCATGTGGTAAGAGCTCCCTGAATGTGAGCGCCCTTCCCCTTATTAATGGTTACCAGCTTTTATTCCTATGGAAGCCCATACATCTCATGGAGAGTGGGAGCATGACGTGGCTAGGTTCTGTGCCTCTCTTGTCTTCCCTTTTCAAACTACCTCGAAGAAGACCTCACAGTACACTTCCTCAGCAGGCCGTCCCTGAGTAATTAAGCCTCATGATAACCTTTCTCTTCCCTGATCATTTGACTGGCTTCCTGTAGGTACTCCATAAATAAGTTAATTAATAAGTGAATGAATGCTGGGAATAGGGTAGTGAATGAGGCCAGTGTTTCAACCCCCACTCGCCAAACCTGCAGTCTATGGCATCAGACATTTATGACATTGACAGATGCCACAGAAGGAAAACAAACAGGGCCAGGGCAAGCCCAGAGAAAGGGCATCAAGGAAGGGAAGGACTCCTGGAGGAAGTGTTGCCTAAACTAAAATCCAATGGACAAGTGGAGGCCAGACATCAGGCTTGTCTGTGAACCGTGTGTTCAGAGGCTTGGAGGTAAGAAAGACCTTGCTGGACCCTGAGAATGGAAAAGACTTTAGTAAACTTGGCCATGGAGAGGAAAGTTTCCCAGTCATAGATTTCATCTTTTGCCTTTCGTTGCCTCTCCCGGATGATGGTATGCCCTGGAAGGCACCAAGAGTCTCCTGCATCTTTTGTGTTTATCATCATATGTGCTCCACTATGCAACGCCCACCACCAACACTTGAGTAAATGCTCATTGTGTGTTGAACTTACCAGAAAAGGAGGCCAAGAGCTTCTCTGGAGCTCTTCTCATACCTCCGTGGGTCTGGGCAGCGCTGCGTGGAACCCTGTCTAGCCAGGAAAAGGGCTCACAGAACCCCATCTACTGCCATGCTCTGAATTATCTTTTCATGCATTATTAGAAAATCAGAATTATGTAAAAGCATTTCACCTCCCAGGGGCGTGTACCCCAGTGGTCCTGGGGCTGAGGCCACGGGCCTATGGGATGATGAGATGTGTGGCTTGTGTTGGCCTGCCTTTCATATCTGACACCAGGGAAGGGCAGATAGTCAGCCGCAGGGACAGAAATGTAGGATTTGTCCGTTTACGCTCTGATTCTGTTGCTGGCAGGTTGGATCCCATCACCAGCAGACAGACGGCCTTTCTTGGTACCCAACAGTGGCCCTGGCCAGCCACATGCTCTCCCTCTCTCCCTCTTGCCCTTCTGGGCTTTCTGTCCAAGTCTGCAAATTTTACGCCTGCAAATAACTCAGGGAAACAAGCTCTGGTCACTGACAAATCAAAACCAACTGAGATCAGATGTATCTTTTGAGGCACGAAAGCAAGGATTTTCTCCGATTTTTCAGAGCATTCCTAATCACAGAATTTTCCTGGAAATCCACATGTAAGTGCCACTTGTGGTCTGAAAAGCCACGACATTCATTCTTCTGGTTGGCTCCAAGGTGGTCAGTGATACTACTGCACAGGCCAGCTTACTCCCTCTCTGTCTCCTGGAGAAGGCCACCTGTATGTCAATCCAGTTTTCAGTTTTAAAAATTCAGGGTTAATTTTCCCTGTGGTTGGAATGAGCAGGTTGGCTGGCAAGCAAAAATCAGCAGAAGAAGGAGGTTTTCCCGAAAGGCAGAAGAAGACTGAAGCAGAAGTGAGAAGCCTGGACTCTGTTGGCCTGGCCTTAACGGCCTTGGGCCTCTTGGAGCCTGGCTGGTCCATGACCAGAGTCTGTGGTCCAGGTTGAAGTTTCCCATGTGTGGAGTCTGGCTAGTTGAAGTCTGCCAGGACCTACCTTTTTCTAAGAGCACCTCTTTTGCTACTGAAAGCAGGCCCGACTGTCCTGTGGGAGTGCTTTTATGTGCATATTGTGTAGAATGTCTTCCCTGACAAATCTCCTCTGACCCGAGTCACTGCTGGCTTGGGGTGTGTGCCCCACCTGAGACTGTAAGCACCCTGAGGTCAGGAACAAGCCTGACCTCCTACCTTTTCTTTCAGGAACTATAGAGGAAGCACTTCACCAATGGTGAGGACAAGGCCATGTACCGTTTCCATAGTGATGGGATGTTTGCCCCAGATCCAGCCCCCCTCTTTCTACATCGTTAAGGTCTGTTAGAGGAAGGCAGCTCTCTCAGGAGACGCCTCGCACTGAGGTTCTTGTGTTTGACTGTAATCAACTCTGTGGCCTGTGCCCGCTAAACACTCAGCAAGGGCCATGCTTTCAGCCAAGCATGTCCTCTGAAATGAAAATACAAACAGGCCATTTTGCCGGGACCAGTAGCCGCCTGCTGTTAGCTGGGGAGGAAGGGCTTTCATTAGTTATTGTCACCGAGCTGACACTGTGCCAAGCCCCACATCTGGAAACAGTTAGGACGAAAGAGGCACGAAAGCCCAGGCCTCATGACCCTGCAGTCTTCCTTTCTTCTGCTCTATTTATTAATTTACCAGTTTGGAATGATCAACTTGGGTCCCCAGTGTAAATTATAGGGACCAAAGTTAAAAAGAGGCCATGACTGTCACAATACTCTGAAAACAGGCCACGGTCTTTTTATGGGGTCTCGGATGAACTTCGTGTCTAAATAAACATATTTTTGAAGTTGCGTATTGTGTTGGACTTTAATCACCAAGCCAAGCCTTTATAAGCTCTGCCTTGAGCCCCAGGCCCCTCCCCAGCTCGGCACAACTCGGCCACATCTGTCTCAGAGGCCCTATACAATTTGCACTTCATGTATTTGGACACACACAGGTCTGCCGTTTGCACATCACACAGACACACACAGAGATGCACACTTCTTGTCCCCTTCCCTCTGTTTTCCTTAAACTGTAAGCAACTAGAAAGCTTAGAAGGAGCTTGAATGTGTTTGCATGTCACCAGCACACACGTCATTAGTCGTGATGCTGCCCTGAAGATGCAGGAGAGCCTGAAAGGCCTCAGGCTCCTCTCTGGTGCTTACTGGTTTTGGAGCTGGGAACATGCTCACATAGTCTATTTTTGAGAAGGACTGAACAGTAAGCCTTAGGATATTTAGTAGATTTCTAAACAATGGAGGGGGAAAAAAACATCCAGGATGATCCTAAATAGAATAATCACGATGGCATTTTCCTTGGCCATTAAGAATGGATGCACAGACAAGCAGTGCTTTCAGATTCTTGTGTCTCGGGAACTGTAAAGCACTAATGAGAACCAGAAACCCAGACCAGCAAGTATGTCTCTGGTACTAACCCTGTCTCCGGTCTCTGGTTTGATGAGTTGCAGTCTACCTTGCTCACTTGGCTTCCCTCTCAACCAGATGATGAATCACCTCTTCTGGGAAGAATCCGCCATCCCCTGCCGCCCCTCCCACCCTCCACTACCCCCCACCCCGCCCCCGCCCCGTGGTTGGGTACTTCCCTTTGGAGTTCCTTTCATACCGAGCCATGTATCAGGCACTTACTTCATTGTATGTGCGCCTGGCTCCCCGACCAGACGGAGCGCCTCGTGTTTAGAAAATGATTGACTCATCGCTAGAGCTACAGCAGGCAGCCCACGCTGGGCTGGTAGCATGAGATCAGGGAGTGTTTGTAGAATTCATCCAGAACCACTCTCTGCAGCAAGCTGGTTGTCCATACATTGTCAATAGTATTTTTTTTTAATGATGTAGAGCAATAGGACTAACTCAAACTCTAGTTCAACTGTGACTTCAGAACCGTGCTAATTCTTGTAGGCAAATCTTTTCTGCAGACTCCAGGAGTCATTTTAATTCTTTCATTGTCCTGGAATTTTATTGTATTAAATATTCATTAAAGCGACCTTACCATTAGTTTGAAGGACTAGACACAGAGAATTCATCTCAGGCACAGATAATTAATATTTGATCAGTGATATTTAAAAAGGAATAAAAGAGTTGATTTTTTTTAACATGCCTTGCCAAAGTGTTGTCACATGTGGGATTGTGCCAATTACTAGAAAAAAAAATTACCTTTCACTTCTTATTTTACATACTTTTGTGGTGCTTTAAAAGAAACAATGATCTCTTAGTATATTAGTTCCTCCCCAGTGTGAGCTACATTAGGAAAGAAAATGATCCATCCTGCCAATCAAAGAGTCAGACAGAGGTCACTGTGAAGGCACAGAAGGCTGTAAAAGGGGTCTAGACAGTGAAGGTGACACGGTGGGACCTTGCCGGCTCCTGCTGCAGTGTGTTTAAGAATCCCACATGAGCTAAGACCATAAATTAGCACCTGGAGCCCAGCGGAGACCTGAAGGTAAATTGAGGTGTGGCTGGGGGATGGCCCTTCCGGAGGTCCTGGGCTGCAGGGGGCCCAGTGTCAGTGCTGCAGACTCCCTGGGGTGTCTTCCCAGACCCCGAGAAAAGACGGATGTGCTTCTCACACACTCAGGGAACCAATCCCCTCTTGCCCATGCTAGCCGAGGAGCATTCTTATCTGTTTAACTCAATTTCTAGAGACTTCATCAGAGGCAGACCCTGCAACTGCATGATTTGGAGGAGCCAACAGCCAGGGCTGCAGGAGCAGCAGTAGCCCTGGGCTCATCGTCCCCTCCCTCCCCGTCCCTGGAAGCACTGGCTCCCTCACTTCCACCAAGCAGCAGACACACAGCACTCTTTTTTCAGGCTGGGAGTGGCCGTGGCAAGTTTGTTAAGGATTGCTCAATAACTTGAGCTGATCCTCTCCAAGGAATACTGATATCCTGGTGAAATTAAATAGTGGTTCCAGCAGCTCCATTGCCCTGTCTGTCTAGGGTCGGAGGGGAGGGACTGTGCTGGCTGCTTTCCTACACAAGACTGCCTTGCTCACCAGAGCGGCTCCTGGGGACTTGCAGGGGTTTGCTCAGTGAACGTCTGTGCCAGGGAGAGAAGGTTCCAAGGATTTCAAAAAATGCACAACTGCACTAGCTGGAGAGGGACCTAGTGCAGTGGTCTAGGTGGGGCAGGTGCTGGAAGCTGGCTTGTTGCCCTTCAGATGCTGACTCCTACCGACGAGCTTCATCCCTCCTCTGGCAATTGTTTCACCTCTCCCAGCCTTGCCTTCCTCATCTGTAAAACAGGAAAAATGATGATACCCAACCCACAGGATTACTTTAAGGATGGAAGGACTTGATGCGTAGAAAGTACTTAGAACAGCACCTGCCATTGGTAAGCGGCAGTTCTTTACCAGGCCAGTGTTCTGTGTGTGCACAGGCATGCACACAGCCACTCTCCTGCCTGCTTCCCTGCATCACTCTCAACCTCAGAGCCTTTCCTGGACTCTGCCCCACCTGGGGGAACCTCAGAGACTTCCCTCTGAGACAGCTTTTGCTGTCTTTAGAAGCAGCTATCCAAGCTCCTTTATGTGCCTCCTCTTGTCATAGCGTTTACCCCCTTCATGTCTGGTGAAATATCAGGAGCCCCATGAATGATAAGAGTGAAGCAGAAAATGCTGGGAGAGGTTGGGGAGGGGCTGTGGCACTAGCCGATGCTGGTAAGTGTGCCCTTGGGTCTGTCCTGTTGGAGGGGCCCAGAGCCTGACTGCTAGGTGAGGAGGAGTGGAGGGCGCAGAGGAGTCGGGGCAGGTGTTGTGAAGTGATGGGTTTAATTTTGTCCTTTCATTCGAGGGTAAAGGTGCTGATCTGGAGAATGCATATTCTAAAACGTTAAACCCAGCAGGCAGAATTGTGTGGCTTTTATCCCCCAAGCTCCCCAGCCTGCACAGATTGCCTTCTGTACATGGATTCCAAGGTCCAGGGTTTTATGGGCGAGGCAGAGTGGTGTCAGGTTAAGAACAGTTTCTTAGGCACTTTTCACGTGGCTCTCAGAATGGCTGCTCTGGAGCCAGCAGCTTCCCCTTTCCGTTCTCTGATGCTGGCACAGCTTTGTGGCTGATGAAGTGACACTTTCTTTTCACCTAGCCTGGGGGAACAGTCTGTGAATTTGGGAGCACCAGCCCCCCAGATACTCTGACTCCTTCCTGCTGGGACTGAACACCCGGCTAGGGAGGGTGGGGAGGAGAGTCAGGACCAATGTTCCTTAAGGCCCTTCAGAGTCTCTGTCTGACGCAGGGGGCCACACCAGTCAGTCTAGTCCAAGATGTGGCGTGAAGCAGCCACCTAAGACAGTGCCAGTCTCTGTCCAGAATCCACTGGAAGAGGCATAAATTGCACTAGCAGGGATTTAGGCTAGACCTTTCCAAACACAGTCAGCCAATCAATTAATGAATCTGTAAACGTTAGCAGGGCTCTGTGCTTACAAAAGAAGCACTGGCCAACTGTGATGGCAGACCCAAGGGCTAAAGGCTAGAGGTTGGACACGGCAAAAGAGAGTCTCCGTGAGGTAGGAAGGTCATGGACGAGAGACCAGCTGAAAGAACAGCAGCGCAGAAAGGTTAAGGAATTTGCCTGAATACACACAGCTTCTCAGTAACAAAGCTGGTCTTGAAGGGAGAGTATTACACGAGTAAGTGGAGGAAAAGAGGAGCCCAGTGCTCTGCACAGAGGAAGCAGAAGTGGGGCTCTGTGGGCTGTGTGGGGGGAGGGCGGAGGAAGTACTCACCCTGCAGGAGCCAGAGCTGACTCTGGGACACATGGGAGAGCAGCCTAGAAGGATGAAAAAGAATTCCATGGAGGGCTTAGAGGCCAGGCACAACAGAGGGAGGGCAACACGTTAGAAGTATTTTGGTGTAGAGATTACGGGTGGACAAGGTTTATGCTTTAATGTAGCCTTTTCAGTGTGTTCCAAGCTTTGTATAATGTGCATGTATTTCTTTTTAAATCAGGGGTGGGGTGGGGGGGAGATGTTCATTTTTTTAAAAAGAATAAGAAAATAGAAGACTGGATTTTCTCTCATCAACAATAGAAGCCATTGAGAGGGTCCTAAGAAAGCTATGTTTTGGCAGAAGTGGTGTTTGAGGAAGAGACGTCAGGCAGTGGTGGGAGAGATGGATGCTGGGGTGAGAGTCAGCGTGGGAGCTGATGTCAAGGAGACTGGCTGGGAGCTGTGAGTGGTGAGAGGCGAGGCCATGGGGATTGGGATATTTGAGTGGTAAATAGGGGATCAGAATCATCTAGGAGTGATTTGGAAAGAACTCTTGTAGGGTCTTGGTGACTGATTACACTGAGGGGCGGGGGGAAAGAGGAAAAACTGGCATCAAGCTTTCCAACCTTGGGCGGTGCCACTGGCACAAGTGAAAAAAGGGAGAGGAGCTAGACAGAGGAGCTCTGAGGATTATTGGCCTTGGGGATGCATTGCTTCTCTGAGGCTTTTGCCCTCCTGCAAGGAAACTGGAGGGGAGCAGAGGAAAGGCATGGGTAAGCTTTGCTTCGCAAGCCAACCATCATCTGGTAAGTTCCTTACAGTGGGCATTATTCCACGAAAGTATTTGAGGTCAGGTAATTGAAGCAATCTCAAAAGCATTCTGGAGTCCTCTCTTCTAAAGTATCTCCAAGATATTTTATCTGAGCCCAAACAAAGCAAGTATCTTCTGAAAAATCAATTTCCCTGGAAAATAAAGTTGGGTTCTAGCCAACAAGTAGCATTTGGCAAGCCCTGATTACGAAAGCTGGTGTTTGGAGAAGTTGTGAAAACAGCAAGTCATTTAGGAAAGTCAACACTGGGGACCTAATGCCATATTAGGGCTGTGACAGCTGTTCTGTCTCCATCACTTGTAGAGGCTGAAGGTGAAGGTTTATTTTAAGTTCTTGCTGTTACAAACCTGTTAGACCACCCATGGCCCCCTTTGCAGGCTTTGAAAGGAGAGAAGAATTGAAGGTGACCCGGACTGAACACAATTTCCTTTCCTTGTTCAGTGTGTGGAAGTCACTGAATACCCAACAGCTAGACCTAGAGAAAAAGCCACTTGCCCGTCCCCCAGGTGTCTTGACTGTCATTCACAGAGTGAGCCGGGCTTCAGTGAGAGCGAAGACTTCCAGTGTGGTCATTTTATTGGTACAGATTTTCAGGTGTATTTTTTTTCTTGTCAGTGGCTCTATGGCTTTGAAAAGTTTTACATAAATTGAATCCTATTTTAAAATCATCTGAGCTTTAGCTACTTAACATAAACCTGTAGGCCTGTGCTTCTCAAACTTTGAGGTGCTCACAGATGGCCTGGAGATCTTGTTTAAAATGCAGAGTCTGACTCAGGGCGGGCATGGGGAGTGGCGCCTAAGATGGTGCGTTACTAATAAGTTCCAAGTTGCTGCTGATGCAGCTGTTTGCACATCACATTTTGAGGCAAAGTTATGGAAAATCCTTGAAAAGCCAAAGCTGAATCCCCTAAATGGCACTCTAATCACCCCTTAATTTTAGTCATCAGGGATGCTTCTTGCATTTGCTTGTTAGGTGGATGGAATAATGGCTGTGTGTAAAGTACTATTCTCTGGGCTGTGTGTTGTACAAGGAATGGAAATTTTCCTCCAGATTTGATTCAGATACTTTTAAAAGTTGGAGATCTCATGCCAAAACCCACCCTTTTTTCTCCCTGGCAAGTGTTAGGGAACTGAATCGTAAGAGCTCTCTAATTTGCTACAGGATGGCAGGTTAGAAAGGCCGCATGCCCTCTGGAGATTATTTTGACCATGTCATTCATTCCATTGATGCCCAGCATCACCCAGAACTTTGGGGAGGACAGCAAAAGGGAGGCATGACGTTGGTCAGGCTGCAAATGGCAGACCTCCTGGTGACAGACCCAGAACCAGTTTCTTTCTTAGTGTCCTTTTGCGGAGAACTTCTTGGAATTACTCTCCCATCTTGATGTTTAAGCCCTGTTGTCAAGCACAACAGGGTTATTTTTGAAAACTAAGACTGTTTCTGGTGACCTTGTATAAGCCACAAAATGTGAAAGTAGTCATTTTTACAAAGTGTCTGAAAAAGTCTAGGCATTATTGTTCCGAACCAGTCTCTCTTTTCAGTCTGTCTAACACTGAAAGAAAAAGGAAATCTTTCCCAAATGAAAGTGAGCGGTGCTAGCCCTGGTTGGCGGCAGGACATCTGGGATGGGGAACCTCTGCTGCTTTCTCTGGCAGCATCTCTTCCTTGGAAAAACACCCCCCAAAGCAGCCATCTCTGGTGGGAGAACGTGTTTACATTCACAGAGTTCTGCATTTTCTGGTTTTGGGGGGGGGGGGGCAAGCGGAGGGACCTGGAAGTGGAATTTTTTTTTTACATCCAAACAGTAAATGAAGTATTACTGTAATCTCTTTCCTGAGCTCATGGAAAAACTCAAGTCATCAAATGTTAGTTTTGCAGAGGAGGGAAGTTTTACAGCGAGATTACCTGACTTGCCCCAAAGCCTGTAAACCTTGCTAGAGGGAGAGCGGGGCTGGCCGGGAAGGCACGGTTCCCAAGCTCTTACACACAAGGAGCATCTCCCCTAAAATTGTGATGCTGCCAGTGCTCCAGCCCCCGGGGAGAAGTCAAGCCCGAGCCTGAACCTCTCTGGGCACTACCCAATGCCCTGTGCCAAGCAGTCATGTTGAAACAGAGAAATGTTTTGCTTTCAATTAATTAAATGATTATTTTCAGATGATTACTTCTATAGTTTCTAAACTATCCTATCTTTTCAGTGATCTCTATTATATAATGCAATTATTGGGGGGAGGTAAGCAACTCGTATCTGTTCGATGCTTTACTTGAATTATATCATGTAATCTACCCGAGAGTCCTGTGAGGTAACTTTTGCTATCAACTCTATGAGAAAAGTAGCAATTGAGGCTCAGAGGAGTTGAACAACTTTCCCAAGGCCACACAGCTTCTAAGTAGCAGAACTGGGATTTGAACCCAGGTCCTCTACCTCCAGCATGTGTACTCAGCAGCTTTATTATATGAATGCTGTCACTTAGGCAAGGCTGGTAATCCACTTGGAGGATCCTGGCTAGGGGACCCAAGGTTTAAAGCTAAACCATCCAGCAAAGTTGCCAAAGGCTGCTTCCTTTCCTCTCAGTGTGTATCCTTTCCAGAAACTTCCATTCCTGACCCTACCCTTCTGATCAGAATCACCTTGATTTTTATAAAGGGATTATTTTACAGCAGCTGAAACTAGACAATTCGTGGAGACTGCCGTGTCCTCAGATCTCAGCCCAGCTTCCCAGCTTGTGATCTTAGCAGCCGTCCACCTTGACTCATTGAGTGGTCATTGCTAGACACCTCTTTCTTTGCACAATCTCTGAGCACGGTCAGCAGATAGGATTTTTGATGTAGAAATCATCAAAATGGTTCTTCCTATCTCTGGATTTTCTTCCCAAGGCACTAGGAAAAAAGAAAATGATAATGAACACAATGAGGAGAAGTACTCACAGATAAAGTGGAGCTAAATCCCAGGCACCCGAATGAAGAGCTTCATGCTGCAGGAGAGGCATTCTCCCCCCTCAGAAAGTTGCTTTCAGGGAGGTCCACTCATTCCAGACTGAAGTATGTGTTTGACAGTCCTCACCAGCTGGCAGAATTAGCCCCATCTGAACAGAGACTGGCAAAGGGAACATCTCCCCCAAAGTGGCAGAAGTCCCCACCCTGGGACCAGCCCCCACAGGTAGCCAGGGAAGGGAGTGTCTCAGCCCCTTCTTCTGGGGAGATGGGAAGGAAGGATACAGAGAGGGTGTCAGGGCAGGACCCAAGGTCAAAACTACCCCAGGACATCTCCTAGTCTTCAATGAGGAAGATACAAGCTGGGTTATGAATGTTCCAGAAAATGTTCTATAGTCTCGTGGTCTTTGGTTTCCTGGGTGCCAATCATAGTCTAGGAACCGTTTGGTGATAGGGTCCAGCTTGGACTCTGCCCCACCTGGCAGTGAGGGTGGTTCTCTGAAGTCCGCCTCTCCTGTGGCCTCTCGGGGTCTCCCTGTGTCTCTTTCCTTTCAGGGTTCCTTCTCTGTCTCCCCTCAATCTCTCCAGATGGGTGCTCCCTGGGGCTCTGACCTGCCATCTTCTCCTCCTCTTCCTCTGCTCTTCCTCCTCCTCTTTACCAACTCATGCTCCTGAGGGAGCTTGCCCAAATCCAGGGCTTTAGCTAGGGTTAGGTTAGGGTTAGGGTTAGTGTGGTGACTCCAGTCAGCATCTCCAGTCCTCACACCTACCCTGATCTCTAGACCTTTAAAAGCATCTCCCTCCTGCACATCTCCATCCAGGAATGAGGATGGCTTGTCAGGCACAATGCAAACACACCTGGAGTCATGCCTCACTCCCATAGGCAGCCCAGTGTGCACCTTCACCAGGGTGTCCGTCGTGCATCCGGTCATCCCAGCTAGAGACTTTGAGGTCATCCCCGACTTCCCCACCTGCTCTCTTTCCCTCCATGCCCAAGGGGTTTCCAAATCTGGTCAGTGCTACCACTGAAATCTCCCTGAAACTTGTCCCTCCTCTCCTCTCCCTCCACCATTCCCCCAAGTCAGGGCCTCATAAACTTTTGCTCCCTTGGTACTTTTTCCTCTGCCAGCCCCGAACTACTCTGCTCCATGCCTCTCCTCTCCTCACTCTGATTATCCCTCTTTCTCCTGTGGCCTTGACCTCCTCTTTCCTCCCTCCTTTGCATCAGCATCTTAACTTGTCAAGCCTCTCTTGATTCTGTCCCCTAGCTTCCACCCTGACTCCCCCTTTCCCTTCTCAGTCTTCCTGAAAGAGTCAAAACACCATTATCTGGCCTCATCCTCCTGCCTTCCCCAGCACCTCTCTGTTTCCCACACAGCAGATGCGCTTCAGATCTATCTGGTGTGCAGTGGTACTCACTGCTTACAGCCCTGTCCTGATGGAGCTCCCCCATTTCCTCCCACTCTCTGTCAGCACTCCTTCACCTCCTTGCTGGCTTCTCTCTACCATGCCTCCTCTCCGTCATCTGTCATCACCCACCTCTTACTCCCTGTGCCCCCCATAGAATCCACCCACTCTCACAGCTTCAGCCACTTACAGCTGAGGATGACTCCCACGTCTGGATCTCCATCCCAGAATCCTCGCTGGAGTCCCAGATCTTTATATTCAGCTGCCCACAAGACCCCTGGATGAATCACAAGCACCTTGAACTCAGTGTGTCCCAAACCACTTAACCTCTCCTGGCAAATTTGCTGCCCCTCTCCATGTCTCTCATTCTAGGAATGGTACCACCATCCACCAAGATGCGCCTGCCTATAATAGCACCTTAGTCATCCCTGAATCCTCCTCCTCCTCCCCCAACTCCCTAGGTACAGCCCCCAAGTTCTGCCGAGTCTGTGACCTCCTGGACACCCCTCAGTGTGCCACCTTTCTTCATGCCCACCTCCAGTACCACCGATTAAGCTCTCACCTGGTCCCCTCTTGATCAGCTGACCTTCCTGCCTCCAGTCTTGCCTTGTTTGATTTGATCCTCTCCTCACCTGCTCCTGACACTGACCTGCTTCTCCATCACCTGCAGGATTTGGCTGGGGTCTGGGCCCTGTGACATACCTTGCCTTCTCTCTATCCTTGACTCTACCTCCCCATTCTTCAGCCAGTCGGACACCTTGAGAACCCAGAATGCACACCATTTTGCCTGGCTAACTTCTTCTCATCCTTCTGGCCTAGAGCAAGTGTCACATCCTGTCAGGGCCCAGTGCCTGCTCCAGGCTCCCAAGGCCCCAGCTGCCCCTCCCCACGGCACATTATTTACAGTCCGTGGGTCTCCCAACTGTGAGCCTTTTCAGAAAAAGCCTGGATCTCATTCACTCATCCGTCTTTGTCGCCCGGGGCTAGCAGGGACAGGTAGTTGGTGGGTGATTAATAGGTGCTTGGGTGAGTACTTACCTCCTCCCAGGTGACTATTTGTTTACTTGCTCTGAGCTCCCCCAGGGCAGAGATCTTGTATTTTCTATCTCTTTGCAGCATCCTCTGGCATGTAGTGTTGCACTGACGTTTATTAAAAGAGACAGAGAATGTGTACCAATGGACGGACCCCACCCTTCTCCACGGTTTCCAAGAGTAGCTTGGAGTCTAACAAAATCTACCCCCAATTTTTTTTTTTTTTTTTTTTTTTTGGCTTCTGTCAATCGTAAGCTTTCCTCCTTATCAGTCTTAAAGTTAGCAAGCCTGAGAGAGCAGAGGGGTGCTCGTGGAATGCAGAGGCAAGTGTGATGGGACAGTATTGCAGGAATCAGCATGGACCGAGACCAGTGAGGGACCTTTGGGCTCAGGACCCTGCAGAGATCAAGGAGACAGTGAAGTAGTGTGTGGAGCTGCCTCTCCCTACTGCCTCCCCTTCCGGGAGGACCTGTAGCCCCGGGTGCCTGCAAGCCTGTCGGTGGACGGCAGAGAGGATGAGAGAGGGGGCTGGTTGTGAACGATAGGGGCGGAGGAGAGCGAGGCGGGGGCGTCGAGGGGGAGCGGGCGGGAGCGGGGCGGGCCGGGTCGGGAGGCGGGGGCGCAGTGAGCCCGCAGCCCGCCCTCCTCCCGCTCCCCGCCCCTCGGGCGGCTCCCTGCGCTCCGCTTACTTAACCTGCCGGCGGCGGCGGCGCTCGCACTCCCCGAGCCGCTCGCCCGGTCCGCGCGGCCTCTCGCTCCATGGCGCTCCTCGGGCGGCTGCTGCCCCTCGCCCTGGCGCTGGCCCTGGGCCCCGCCGCCACCCCGGCGGGCCCCGCCAGGTCGCCCTACCAGCTAGTGCTGCAGCACAGCCGCCTTCGGGGCCGGCAGCACGGGTAAGCGGGCGCCCCGTCTGGGCGACCAAGGGACGGGCCGTCGGGGGCTGTCGGAGTGGGCGGGGGCGCCGGGGACAAAGCCCGAACCCAGAGCTGGTAGCGTGGGGCGCTCGGAGGGACCAGGCCTGCAGGAGGTGGAGGGAGAGAGGTGGGGACGATGGAGGGAAAGGCTGCCTCCCGCACTGTGCAGAGGAAGTGGATGGGAGTGTTGACCCGCGACCCCACTTCAGGCCAAAAGCCTGAGGGATCCTGGGCTTTCAGCTTCTCCCAGCAGATAGCAGAGAGAGTTGGAAGCTCTTTTTCTCAGAATCACTGTGGAAAGGTGGTTAGGGCAGAGAGGGAGCCCATCCAACAGGGCACATATTCCAGTCCAGCCAGGTACTTGTCCAGCGCCTGCAGACGTGACACTGGGGTCACACAAGCTGGCAGCACCCAACGTCCCCAGGTGCCTGTTCATCTGGCCAGGCCCTCCACCCACCACCTTGGCTGCAGACAGTGCTGTCCAGGCACAGCCAGGGCAGAACGGCATCTGCTCCCCTGCCAGATGAAGGGCAGGAGAGTGTGCTGGGCCTCACACACATTGCACAGAGGGAGAAACTGAGTCTGGAGAGGATGCACCACTTCCCCATGGTTCTGCAGCATGTGCCAGAGCCGGGATTGGAATCTCTCTTAAAACAAGAGCTGGGTTTGTAAATTTGGGACATTATCATTGCAGATACTCCTGCAGGTCTTAGGGGGCAAACCCAGGCAGAAGGTCTGACCTGCTAAAGACCCTAGAGCAGACCCAGGCAGAGGTGGGCCGTGCTTCTGTGTCCTGTCCTGCTTCACACAAAGCCACGCTTTGCCGCAGCTTCCAGCCTTCCAGTTGGGTGCACCAACTCCTTTTTCACAAGGAAAAACTATATGTGGCCAGAGGTGTGTAGCAGTTCAAATGCCACTGGGTCTGGTGTTTGCACTCAGGTGGTGCCCAGACCACCATGTGACTGGGCAGATCTGCAGTCAGATCAAAACTCACTGTTGGAAGTGATCAGAATTGACTTCCCAGGACTTTACAAAGCCTTGGCCCCTACCCTCAGGAGTGTCCCTCGTTGGGAGTAGTCATCGTTGTTCCCTCTGCCTGTGTGTGGCCTTACAGTCTTACTTGGCCTACAGGTGCCCTGGGCTGCGGCGAGGGGACTGATGGGAGTGAGTCTGGCCACTCAGCAGAGTGAAAGCCATCAGGCCATGCTGCAGCCTCAGTACCCTCCCTGCAGGACAGAGGAGAGCACGGGGATGTCCCAGGGTCTTCAGGAAAATGGAAGACTCCCCTGTGACTTGGGCTGTGTACAGAAGAATGGGAGCAGGGCAGAAAGATGAGGGGGAGGTGAGCATAAAAGTAAAAATGTGAGCAACTGGCGATTTCATTGTCTCTGCCCAGCTCACCGTTGTCCCTCTGCCTTTCTCACCAAAGATGCATGTCACATTTGGGTGCTGCAGTCCATCCGGGAGGTTTCTGTTCCCTTTGTGTCTTAGCCTCTAAGTCAGAAAGAGACCCCAATCACCCTGTCACCCAGCATGGTGACTGTTCACCCTAGAGGTGTTGACAGGGTTCCAGCAGAAACCATCTCTATGGCAAACCTCCTTCCCTTCAAAGCCCAGTAGAGTCACAGACCAGCTGGAAAATAGGCTTTTTTAAAGAAATGCAAATGCCCTTTTTTATAAATTTCAGATATTAGATCAACTTCCTCCCCCCCCCACCAAACTCCTGCAGGCCAGTCCCGTTGATTAGCCACTCACAGTGCAGTTGGAAAGGCCTGTAGTGGTCTGTGAAGGGCAGAATGGGCCACGAAGTCACAGGTGTGCACCGTCCCCTAGGGAAGTCAGGATACACAGGCAGGCGAGCTGTGACAAATGGTTGCAGATGAGCATTGACTCTGACCTAACTGTCCCTGAAAACCTCACAGGGCTGCCTGGCTTTGTCTTTGGGGATGGCACCCTGTGCAAAATGGATAACCTTGTTCAAGCCCTTCTTTCAAAGTTAGAACTTCTGGGAAGGGAAGGGAAAGCCCTTTCCTGTTTTAAGGAAATGTAGTGCGCACTCCACAATGTGAAGGAAGAAATAGTAAGTGGGCCATGCTCACCCCCCTTTATCGCTGTCACCACTTTTGCTTTCATCTTCACCGCAACACAGCGAACTCTGTAGTTTGTGTTCCCATTTTACAGTTGGAGACACTGCAGCTTAGTGAGATGGAGTGACTTAGTCCAGACACAGAAAGCTGTCAAGAGAGTCAGACTATGACGTGGTCTCTTGACTCCCAGCTGTATCTGTGTTGCTAGAGAGAAGGAAAAAAATAATACTGAAAAAGAAGTAAAAATGCAGTCACACTTTCTAATATCAACAACCAAAACTGGATGGAATTTTCTGAAGCACTTGATTTTCAAATCCAAACTGAACAGCTGTGCTGTTGTACGTGAGGCAGAAGGCCCAGAAATGGCTTGCTTATTTCAGTTAAACTTCAACATGAATTTCCTTTGTGCACAGCCCACCCTTCCTACCCAAATGTGAGAGGGAGTAGGTTACAGAGAACCCCAGCCTCTGCTCCTGTCTCAAAGGGCAGCAGCCGTGGAAACACTCCACAGAAGAATGTTGGAGCCACATCCTCAAGAGACTCTGAAGATTCACCAGCCGCCCACGGAAAGTTGCAGGGAATTCATCGACAGTAATTATTTCCTGCTTGGTCAGATAGAAAAACTTCTGAAATTATACAGCAATAAATAGCACCTACGGCTGGAGTGTAGCCAGCAGGGACTCTCTCAGGATTCTCTGGGGACTGCTATAACCTGTGAATGCCAGGCAGCAAACAGAAGCAAGGGGAAGTCTGTAAAAGTCCTCTGGAGGCTTCAGGCATTTAGTCAGACCCAGCGGAGTGAGGGACAGGGGCTGTTCTCTCCAGCCTCAGTTTCTCTTGCCTTCAGATTCTTACAGTGTCCCACTAATATTTACTGTGCCTCCTGGGCCAGCTCATCTTGGGCTGCTGAACCACAAACTGGACAAGAGGTGGCATCCACATGGTAGGAGAGACAGGGCAGGGAAGTAAAGGGTCAGCGTGCCCTCTCACCCAATAACCTGGCTCTGAGTATTTGAGAATTGACCAAGTTCCTGCAGCCGATCTGATAGGGATGGCAGGTGCAGCTCTCACTGCAGTATCAATGTCTTCCTGAAAAATACCATGCATCTCAAATGATGGCTATTGATTATATGTGTAAAGTACAGAGGAAATGATATTTACAAGTGATACCTGAAGTTCTCTGGGCATCAAGGTTTTGTGAAAGTGCTTCATCTCCTCACTTTGCTTTCCTCTGGCTTGTGATTCAGCCAGATGAACTGCCTGCCTCTGGCCCAGGAAGCCCCCTTTCTCATTGTTACCACACAGCCACAGCTGCCTCCTTTCCCAGGGGCTCCCAATGAAGGTCCTGCCATCACATGGCCTGAGCACTGTTTGGGTCGGAACTTGGTACACTGGGTAAAATACAAAAGAACAAAACCCCACAGCTCTGGGAAAGCAGGCTTCTCAGCAGAGACCTGGGGCGTTTGCACAGGGTTCCTGAGGATGCTTCTGTGCCAGGTGGTCCTGGGAACAGTATTTTCAATAAGGCCATTCCAAGCTCCTCTGCATCCAGCCTGGTGCTCAGCCCCATCAAGAATGTGAAAAAAAGAACAAGGCAGAGCACTTTCCATCAGGGTATTTTGGAGGGTAATTAGAGAGAGGACACACACACTCTAATCAGTTTTGGTTTCTGTTTGGTAACTAGTGTCAAACAAGGGCTGTATCATCCATCAGAGATGACAGAAGAGTGTCACCTGGGGCACTGGAAGAGAGCTTTCTGGGGGAAATGGGACTTAAGCTGAACCCTAAGTGATAAATGATAGAGAGGTCAGTGAGTGAGCATCTCCTGCCAGCCCGGACAGCAGTCAGCCCTGCCCTCTGGTTTCCGGGATGGGCACTCCTGATAGGTGCTGTCTGGGAGCCAGGCAGCTGCCTAGGGATGCAGAGGATGTCTGTGTGTAGAGCTGTCTGGGAGGTGCTGGGGCCCGGACCTCATGACCACAGGACCAGCAATACCCACTGGGAGGCCAGGTTAAAACCTTGGATGTTTGGGTTCAGTGTGGGATGGGGATGCACAGAAAGACTGGGGCCTTCTCTCAAAGCTTCTGCTCTCAGCAAACACACCACTTTTTACAAAGTTGGTGTTCTCAATCTATAACATGTGATCTAATCACTTTAAGGTGTTTTTATTTACATTTACCAAATGTCTGTCAAAGAAGAATGCTTAAATGAAATACTGTCAGTGTATGAGGTATGTTTTGACAATATTTTAATTGGAGGGGAGTTTTGGGGGGAGCTGATGGAAATCTAAGTCAAAGTGTACCCCCAAGCCAGCCCCTGGTGCCAAGACTAAAATGACAGTATGTTCTCCATATGTAGAACATTCTGATGACCCAAAAGGGCCCACGTGATGGGAAGGACGTGGAGAGGGATGGACACGCTGACCATCTTGCTAACACTGCAGCTTTTGTTTTCAGCCCCAATGTGTGTGCTGTGCAGAAGCTCATTGGCACCAACAAGAAGTACTTCACCAACTGCAAGCAGTGGTACCAGAGGAAGATCTGTGGCAAATCAACGTGAGTATCTGTAACCACCTAAGACCCCCTCAGCCCCCCAGGAGGCTGCGCTGGGTGGGTGCCGGCTGCAGGTGCCCCCAGGCATGGGCCAGCCTTCTGAAGGATCAGGCTGCCTAAGGAGCCTTGAAGATACGTGTGCAAACATGTCAGGGAACTGTGTGCTTGGGAGTGGCATTTTGAGTAAGCTGGCCAATTTTGTCTTGCATTTTTAAGGCTCCTGACAAGACTTGGATACATTTTTCAGGGCTGATTCGGGGTTACAAGAAGCATAAAATGCACTCATGTGTCTCTAAGTGCACAGAGGTGCGTGTCTGTGTGCTTCTTAATCCTCACTAAATGATATAAATATTCAGCGGAGAAGTCATCAGCTTGACTCTGAGAAAGAAAAAACCCTTTGGTGAACTTCTACACCATTCCTGCTCTGCAATCCAGGGTAAACTCCCCAACAAGACTTAGCGGGCCTAGAAATATGCACATTATAAGACAGCATAGCATACTAAGAACACAGGCTCAGACTCCCTGTTTCAAAGGCTGGTTCTGCCACTTACCTGGACAGGTTGCTTCACCTTTGGAACCCTCAACTGCCTTGTCTGTAAAGTGTAAATAACAATAGGACTACCTCATGGGATTGTTATGGGGCTCCAATGAAGCAATGGTTATAAGAGGCTAAATCTGGTGCCTGACACACAGTGAGTGTTCGGTAAATGCTACCTGCTGTTATTTGCAAATCTTGGCCACGCAGACAGAAGTGGGAGTGCTAGAGGGTGTGGACCAGTGTGGTTACAGTAGGGCTTGTAGCTGCCTCCGTCAGTGTAGAGGGAGGGAGGTGGCAGTCTCCTTGAGCGCCCTGCTGCCTGTGTGTTCTAACAGAATTCCAGGGAAACCTAATCTGTTTTGGCACCAACCATCAACAGATCTCAAACCTGGCTCTCTCCTTCAGACAGGAATGTGTGCTGTGCAGAATTCCCTGAGCCACTTGTGAGGGCCTGACCTTCCTTTCATCAGCGCAATAAGAGAATTAAGAGATGCTTAGCCACTATCTTGAACCCTTTCCCATGTTAGAGATTTTTAAATGTATTGCTTGTGACTAGCTTTAAGAAAGGGAAAACACTCTTTCCTTAAAATATACATGGAAATACATATCCCAGCTTGTGAGCCCAATTGTGTCCTAACAGCTATCAGTCCTAGTATGAATTAGGGAAACTATGGATCAGGGCAGAGCTGGGAAGAGACCAGCAGCAACCTGGAAGCCTGTCGAGGGCAGGGCCGTAACAGCTGGTTCCCCACTTGACCAAGCCCAGCCTCAAAGCCAAGAGTTGAGTGAGCCAAGAGGACCCACCTCCTGGGTTCAGGGAACTAATACCCAGCCAGAATTCTTGCTGCTGTGGCCAAACGGGATTATGCCAATTTTATGCCACATGTCCTTTCCTGGTGCCCAAGTTAAAAAAAAAAAAAGAATACCTTTGGTACTCTTTGGCTATTCCCAAGTGTATATATTATCCACTTAAATAAATAATTAATTCCTTAATTAAACACAGAGCCATGTCCCACATCATTGCTTCTTGGAAGGTAACCAAAGCCCTGGCACCAAGCAAACAGCTCTTCCACATATCAGAGCCCCTGTGTTGTAAGATGCCACCTTTTTGTTAGTTCTGGTTCCCTAAAAATAGGACCCGGTTGTAATGTCAAGCTGGCAGCAGGGTGGCACTGGCCATGGTGTTTCGGGGTGGCCCCATGTTGAAGCACTTGCCTGACCTGTTAACAGTAGCTCAGTGATATTCCCCAGCAGTTCCCAGGCTGACACTGCTGTGGGTGGTGCGTCGCCTTGGCTCGTTGGTTCTTGGTACCTTCACCTTCTCCACTGATGTGCCGGGGTGGGTGCAGGCAGCGCAGCTGTATTTTGACCAGATGTTCTTGGTGATGGGTTATCAAGACACAGTGGTGCAGCACCAGTGAGCACAGGGAGAGCCCCACTGCTAGGGAGAGGAACGGACATGTAGGTGAGGGTGGGAAAATCGAGGTGTCAAGTGCGGCCCAGCTGAGCTCAGGGCCCAGTCCCAGCCACTGAGCTGGTCTAACAAAGCCAGAAGGGAATGATCTGCACCGACGATTCCGTGATGTGTTGTTGCCTTGGGCAGCTTCAAAAAGAGGAAATAGGGATAGAAAATCATGAGTTGATATATAAAACTTCCTGATCCAGGAGAAGACAGTCCCTTACTAGAACATCGCGTGGTGTCAGGAAGGTGAAGCTGACTTGAAAGAAGTCCAGAGAACTCAGGGAGGGAAAGGGGAAGTGGTGGGACTCATCTCTGTGGTCCCCGAGGGAGCTGAGAAGGAGCAGTATGTGGTTCACTTGTGCCCGGGACTGACCCATGAAGGAGCTGCCCTCTGAGCCCCAGGAATTCAGTACCATGGGTGGGCAGGAGGGTGTGGGGAGAGCGCCGTACTGGCTGGAGTGGATATCATCCTGGTGAAAATGATCCCCTGGTGTGTTTATTGGGGAGAGGACCAGACTGGGAAGCGAGGAGCAAAGAGGTGGTGGTTGGAACAAAGAGGGCCGTCTCAGCATGGGGCCAACCTGGGCAGTGGGAATTTTCTCAGCATGACTCCAGGGAAGAGGCTGGAGCAGAGGTGTGTATAAAAGAGAGCAGAGTGTCACAGGGAAGGGGTGATACAGGTCACCAAGAAGCCCAAGAGCTGCAGAAGATTTTGGACTTAACAGCAGGTAAGTGACACTACATACAGGGCCAGGGGATGACGACTCTGCCGTGTCAGGTCACACAGAGACCCAGGAGCCTGGAGCCAAGTGTCTGCTGCTGTGAGGCCCCGAATCCACCTCCACCTCCAGAGAGGGCCGGCACTGGCCACACGCAGCACCTGGCACCCCCATCAGGCCATGACATCCATCATCTTCAGACAATAACTTTTCTGCATTTCCAAAAAGGGTCTTGGTGCTATTTGTCAAGCCTGACACATGGATTTTATTATAGGAAGTAGTTACCAGTGGGCTCCTATTTAGTGACTTTGGTAAATTTTATTGCTTGGAAATTCATGTTAGCTTTTATTTCAGATCCTATAGAGCATGAGTGTGATAAAACAGCTAGTCATGCAAAGAGAGTTGGGAGGAGATGGCATCCCACTCTGTGATTTCAGGCTTCGGTCTAATCCGTAACCATAACATTTTTACATACAGCAGCTTAAGCAATGTTGCAGGAAGTTGTGGTCAGGAAGCCTTGCTGCCTCTGACAGGCCTCCTTTGTACAAGCCCTGGCAAGAGGGAGGCCCATTTAACGGCCAAGTAGGAGCTAACATCATAGAGATGCAATAATCATAGCAGGAGTTCAGGCGTCCTAAACGTGGCACAGGGAGGGCCAGCCAGGGAGCTGGCAGGTAGGGATGGCAGCTGTCCATTGAAAAAGGCTTGACGTTGTTTCACAAGCAACACATTTCACAAGCACAGCAGCTATTCTCTAGAGCCAAGGTGAGCTGGCAGGACACTCCCCTTTCTCTGGTAGTGAGCATGGCTTTGCCCAAGGGCTGAAATAGTCATTCTTTAGCACTGCATTTAAACTTAGAGATTTGACTTCTGCCAAAGCCAGCTGGTGTATGGTCGAGCTTTTCCATCAGCTGGCAGAGCTGTTTCCAGTAGATCTTATTCGGACAGGGCACCCAGGGACATCTGCAGTGAAGCTGAGGAAGAGCCTTCCTTCTCCTCCCTTTCCTGTATCCCGCAACCTTGGTCCCAAGAGGAAAAAGAAGAGGATGGTGAGAAGCCATCTAGGGATGCCAAGCTGTCCCCAGACTCATGCCAGCACCTCCTTTCCTGTTTTGTATTCCCCTTTGCAGCTCCCTGAGATCCCATGGCTAACCTGCTCTGAAATAACTGAGATTTGACTTACACCAAACACCAGGCGTCCACCGAACACCTCTGCTGTGCAGGGCTTCCTGAAGGTTCTGTCCCATTCAGTAAACTCCTAGAAGGCAGCTTAGCTGACAGGAAATCTTGTTCTGTTGAGTATTGACATGAATCCACTTACCGTCTGGGGAAAGGCCTCATGGTAGACAGATAATGACCCCCTAAAGATGTTCACATCCTCACCCCTGAACCTGTGAATATGTTACCTTACAAGGGAAAAGAGACTTTGCACGTGTGATTAAGTCAAGGAGCTTGAGAGTGGGAGGGATTATCTTATTTATTTTATAAATCAGTTATAATTATTAGACGAATTATCTGATGAGTCTAATATAATCATAAGGGTCCTTCTAAGAGGGAGGCAGGAGGGTCAGAGAAGGAGATGTGAGAATGAAAACTGAGCTTAGAGTGATGTGGCCACAAGCCAAGAAATGCAGGCAGCCTCTAGAAGCAGGAGGAGAAAAGAATAGATTCTCCCCCAGAGCCTCTAGAAGGAATGCAGCCTTTGATTTTAACCTCAAAAGGCCTATTTCTGACTCTAATATCCAGAATTGTGAGATAATAAATTCGTGTGGTTTTAAGACACTAAATTTGTGATAGTTTGTCCCAACCACAACAGGCCCTATCTATTAAGTCACATAGCTGTGTTATGAGGGCCTAATGTATTAACAGTGTGATTTGATCAGTGATTTCCTGCTGGACGTTACTTTCAATGAAGTTACTAACCTATCTTTAGTTTTAAAGTTTATACCTGGAATGTTTTAAGATGAAGCTGAACACCTGAGTAAATATCAAGCATCTGTTAAATGCTTCTTATAAGTTGGCTTGTTCAGTTCTCACAATCACTCTTTAAGATCAGTATGATTATTAGCCCATTTACTGAGAGGAAGACTGAGGCTTGGAAAGCCTAAGTCACCTGCTCTGAGTCATTCACTGGTAAGAGGGGGAGCTCTAGTTATTCTGCCCCCAGGGAGAATCCAGCCCAGCAGCAAATGTTGGTGACATGGGGAGACCCACAGGTGAGCAGCTCCAAAGTACCTCGGTCAACTGTTCCAGATTTCTTTTCAGCCCTAAAACCTGTGACTTTAGGTCCCAAGGAGAAGGCCTTCTCAGGGTTAGGAGAGGCCCAGAGCCACCAACGTTCTTTTGATTGCTTACCCGCAGTGTGGTGGTCATCTGAACCCCTGTGCAAGGGGACTCCCCAATACCCCTGGTCAGATGGAGGGTATGGAAACTGAGGAGACACAGTTAGCATCCAGGAGCCCCCCAAATGCCCTCACACACCACACACAAACAGACTGTCTCCAAAAAATGTAGTGTATTTTCCAGAGGCTCCGTCTCGTCACTCACTGAGCTGGGTGCTCATGAATGGGGTAGTGGTGGAGTGTCTGGTGGTAGACAGCAGATTAGAACAAGCCCTGTTTTACCAGAGGGCTCAAGATTTTCATTTTCTCCTGGAAGGCTCAAGAGAGCTCAGCTGAGTGCAGAAAATGAACCGTCCAGGCAGGCAGCGTCGAGGGTGGCGTGAATGTCTAGACGACGGCACTGGTCTGTGTTTGCTCTGCGATTCCCTCGGAAACCATGACACACTGAGTGGTTTACCTTCCGTCGCAGGAAACTGGCTCCCAGGCTCCGTTCCTTACTGCACTCCTTCAGAGTGTAGTTAATCCCTTGGCGTTTACAGCCGTCACAGCAGCCACAGCTGAGCAGCTCACTTGGGGGAGAGTGAGTCTTAACTTGCTACATTAACTCCTTGGAAGATTATGATGGGGACAGAAAAACCAGTGCTTCTCTTTGTATCCAGTTGTGAGTGAAACCTAGGAGGGGAATAGAGGAGAGCTTTCCAAACTCTGCTCTTTCTGTTCTTAGACCTTGGACTGACACTCCCTTTTTGCCCCCACCTCCCACCTCTTTCAGATGCCCTTCTAAATCAGGCACCTTCTCTCAGTTTCTTCCTCCAGTCGTTCTTCCCACCCGGGAAGCTGGAACAAGAAAATGAATGTCTCATCGCCCAAGAGGATGTGCTTTTTCTGAGGTTTTTACTTACTGGAATGTGTCAGGCCAGGGAGAAGCCAGGAGTCTTTAATCAGAACAGCTTTTGCTGATAATATTCGATCCAGAGACCAGCCGATTGGGACTCTCTGTGCAGGGAAGCCAAGGAACTGGGAGACATGGATGGAGGCTCCCTGTGGTTTCCATCCTTTTCCTGCATTCATCCTTGAGAGATGGTGTCCAGACCATGACTCTGTGATGGCCCCAGCCCCATCTCCCACAGCCTGTGTGTTCTCCCCAGGGCCAGAGCCCCAGGAGCATGGTACACGGGGCTGAGAAAAGGGTGTGCTAGTTCAGAAAGCTTTGGTCAAGATCGTGGACTGTCTTCTCTGTCTGCAGTTTCCAGCTGCCCTCTGCGTCTCTGTGGCCAGCCAGGCTGCTTCTGAGAAGTGTTGCTGGGAGAGTTGAGCAGGGAAACTGTCAGCTGTGGAAGTGTTTCAACACATAAGGCTGCTGGGCTGAGGGTGAGAGGCATGGCTCGCCCTTGCACCTAGAGAGAGAACCAGGGATGCCAGACTGTGGGTAGCACAAGGGTAGAGGAGGGAGGGGTCAGCAGGGCAAGAGGATCAGGAGAAGGCTTCCTGGAAGCGAGCCACAGTGGGCTGACCGGGACGAAGCCTTTGACTGGGGGACTGAACCTCTGCAGGAGGTAATGTGCCCCCGACACCCAGCCTCTGTGGGACACCGGTTCAGAAAGCCCACCTGGAGAGAAGAGGCAGTGACCACTGGTCACAATGGAGAGACCGCCCGTGTCCTCTAGATGTCAATCTTTACAGATCAGTTTGCTTTCCCGCAAATATGTACACTGTTGAGAGCAATGTAAAAGGGACTGGAGTTGACAAAATGTGAGGAGAGTCCTAGATTTTCCTTGCCCAGCTGTGATCTTGAGAGACCCCTTGCAGGCTTTTGGGTTCCGTCTGGAGTTTCCTTCTCCAGGCTGAGACTTCTCTGCTTACATCTGTCCCTGCTCCCCCGTCCACAGCCCTCCATTTCTCCTGTCATTCTCCCCACCTCTCCTCCCCGACCCCTGACACATGGCCACAGGAACCAGTAAGTTCGCCCTTAGGGAGTTGGCTTTCTATTGTCCTCAGTGAAATCCTGGTGAGGCCACCTATGCCATTGAGCTCTCTGGTGGCTTGTTAGGATGGAACTCAGACACTAACGCCCTGGAGGAAGAGTCTTTGGCCAACATGGCTGGAGACTCCCAGACTGGAGTGTCAGCACCTGTGTTCACAGTGGACCCCAGAGATGAGGAAGTCTGAGGAGAAGACCTCTCCTCCAGCCATGCTTCTCCAACCGCATGGAATGCCATCCCGGCACTTTTAGAAAGAAGCTAAGATCTGGGGGACTTGACCAAATCCCACTTCCTTAACCCTAGCCACAGAGCCCTGGTATTTATCAGAGAAAGCCTGAGATTCTGTGCATGGGTGTCCCCAGGTCCTATGGGCTCAAGGCTTGTGGCTCTGGGTCTCAGTTTCCTGAGACCCAGAGAGAAAAACGGGCTTTCAAGTCCACCCTGCTAGTTACCAGTGGATGACAAGTCAAGTCTCCCAATTCTAACACTGTCTGTGTCACACTGTGCTGCCTCTGAAAGGCTGTGTGTCGTCAAATCTCACTGTCATTGCAGAAGATGACTGGTTTCCAGAGACAAAACTGTGGGTCAGTCAAGGTCAGTCCCGAGACCACCAGCCTGTTTAGCCCTTTTAAGTGGGGATGAAAGGTTAGAAAGGAATGGAGTGGGAGGAATGTACATAGCTGTCACTCCTCAGCCATTTCCTGGGGGTGCTCATTTTTGGCAAAGTGATACCTATAGCTCCCTGGCAGCCTGAGAATCTAACTAATCTGTGTCTGAAACACCCCGCTGGGTAACACACGAAGCAGGCTTCTTCTTCGCATGACTCACCAGGGCTTCCCTGAGATGACTCCAACGGAATTCATAGGAGCAGAATGTCCTGGGCTCATAAGAGAACCTTCTCCCTCCCCGCTCTCTCCAAAGCCCACACTTCTGCCCAGTCTGCCTGCCTGTCTTCCAGTGATGTCATTAAACTTCCTGTGTGAGGCCGTGGTGAGCAGTTCTGCGGTAAACCTGCTGCAATTCAAGTCTGATTCTCTCCTGTCCCAAAGAGCATGTCCACGTGGAAGAAAGGAAAGGGCAGGACATGGCTTTTGGCTTCTAGTTTCAGGACTGCCGAGGAGGGGCTGTGGGCACACTGCTGGTGCAGGGGTGGCTTTAGACAGGATGTGGGGATGCGATGCAAAGCAAGTCTTGCTTAGAACGTGCTCTTCCATATGATGTTCTTTGAAATTCTCCATCTTTTGGGCTTCCCCAGAATATTGTGTTAACTGAAGCTGTGTGTTTCAGACCTCCAGAAGAGGTGGTAAGTGTTCCATGATGGACTGGTCTGAATTAGGAGAAGAGAAGAGTTCAAGTTTTTTTGCCGAATGACTCCAAAGTTTAAAACTAAAAACTGGCAGTCTTGTTCATCCAAATACAAAGAATCTTGCCAACCAGGATTATCAGTTGCCTCCTGCAAGGCTGATGAGGTGGTTGAGGAATGAGGGTGGATGGAGAACACCTTACTATATAAGCCTTTGTGTATTTTCTGTTTGAAACCATACAGGTGTTTTCATGAGTTACATTTTTGTTCTTAAGTTAAAGAAACAGAAAAACAAGCATCTTGGTGAAAAGAGCTTTGTTTTTATTTTAAAGTTTGATTGTGAAGACTGAGAAAAACTTGATGATCATATATATGCTACCCTTCTTGGTTATTAAGTCAGAGAGCTAGAAGACCCTGGGAAATGTGATGCAATGATTACCGTACAATACACATGTACATTTTACAGATGAGGAAACTGAGACCCAGACAGGAGACAGGACTGGCTGAAGAGGTTAGTGCTGACTCAGTGCCAGAAAGTTCCAGGATTCCTTTCACTCATCCCTGCCGCCTATTTGGAAGGCTATCCACTGGGTTCCCATGAGTTACGCTGGAGATAAATTTTAGTGAGAATGTTTTCTAATCCACTGTGAATATGCTCCCACAGTCCTCTGACTGTATCCCAGTTGCATGGCTGTAGGTGACGGCAACTGCTGGGCACCTTGTATAAAGGTGAGGGGGTGTGACAAGCTCCTTGCCAGTGAAAGTATGACTTAGTGTATGGTCTCCTCCTAGAGCAGGCTGTGCTCCTCATCACGCCCCTTCCCTGGAGGAGGAGGGAAGCCCTGCCTAATACGCACATGTGTCTCATTACAGAGTCATCAGCTATGAGTGCTGTCCTGGATACGAGAAGGTCCCAGGAGAGAAGGGCTGTCCAGCAGGTGAACGAACCTTGTCTCTTGTCTGTTGGCACGGTTGGCAGGGAAGGAGGGAGAGAGAAGCACCCACGGAAAGAGAGGCAGAGTCTGAAGGGGCTTCTGAGGGAGGAGGCCCCACTCCAGGGCCTGAGAATGGAAGCTGGAAATAGCAAGCTTCCTGTGCTGCTCCTTCCGGTGCAAGCAGACCTCCTGAACACTCTGGGTAGCCAGGCTCTGGTTTTGACCTGCCTGTGCCCTCTGTACCAAGCACCTTGTCATCTGTGGCTGGGAGTGATTCTAACATATCCAGCATTTCTGATCAGCCCTGCTGGAGAGAGGTGGGGTGGGCTTGGTCGGGAACACCCAGCTACCCCCTTCACTCTGTTGGAACTTGGCCCATAGGAGCTGGTAGGGACAGGAGCAGCAGGCCAGGTGGGCACCCCATAGTCAGCCACGGATGCCACAAATGGCCATGTAGGCCCACAGACAGCATGGTACTTGTGAATTTTACCAGATCCTTTCCTTTATTTCCACACACCATACACTGTGCAGAGGAGGATTTGTTTTGTTTTGACTTTGAAATCTTTGCTATTTCATTAGCTGAGAATGTGAGACGAGACTTAAAAGGAAGGGGGTGATTTGGTTGGTGCCAGGGTGAGTAGCGGTGGGGTTGGCATGGGCTGAGGCCATGCCATTCCTGACTTAAGTGGCAAGACGAGGGAAATGTGGGATGGGAGAGGAGAGGACCTTGAAGGGGGGCCCAGCCCCCCTGGTTCTTAGTTTCTTGCCCTTTAAAAGGAACACAAAGCTCCCTGTGGAGGGAAATGTTCTCCTGAGCTTCAGGCTACTTTCAGGAAATAACATTCTATTACTTGTAAATACAAAAAGTACCTCCAAGTTCTTTTTCATTCCAGTGGAGACTATTAGGGAAACAGTTTCAAAAACAACTTGATCAATCTAGATGCAAGTCTAGCTTGTAATTAGGGTATCTCTTTCTGGGGCCATTCCTACCTGTATTATCTAAATGTCTAGGAACAAAAGCTTTGCTCTACTCTGGTTTAAAATGATTAAAAATGACCAATTAGTTGAGTTTCAGTAGGGAGGCATTTGGCCCTTGGAGCTGTTTTAAGAAGCAGATGACCAGCTTCCCAGGCTCTCCAACAACAGGCCCATGTTCTCCCGTGGGTGTGCCATCCCGTCTCAGACAAGGGAGGAGGTGGTCTGGTTGGGATGGCCATCCCTGCTCTGTCCTCTGCCCCTACAGCCCTACCGCTCTCAAACCTGTATGAGACCCTGGGAGTCGTTGGATCAACCACCACTCAGCTGTACACGGACCGCACGGAGAAGCTGAGGCCCGAGATGGAGGGGCCCGGCAGCTTCACCATCTTCGCCCCCAGCAACGAGGCCTGGGCTTCCCTGCCAGCTGTGAGATGACCCCCTTCTGCCCAGGGGACTCCTACTGGGGATGGGCTTCTGAGAGTCTGTAGTGATTTCCCATACTGCCTCAGAAAATGTTTCCCTCAAGCCCTCAGATAAAGCCACGGCACTTGAGCTAAAATATGCCTCCCCAGGTCGCTTCCAACGCTCCATCCATTTAAGCAGATAGAGAGGCCTCAGTGTTCACAGAGGAGGGGTCCTTGGCAGAACGGGGGCCCCTGGGGCTTCAGAAGCACCTTTCCCAGGGTGGCAAGGACCTGTCCCTTGAACATGAGGTAGGTCTGCTGCCTCCTAACTGCCAGTCTGCCCTTCCTCCTAGGAAGTGCTGGACTCCCTGGTAAGCAACGTGAACATTGAGCTGCTCAACGCCCTTCGCTACCACATGGTGAACAGACGGGTCCTGACAGATGAGCTGAAACACGGCATGGCCCTCACCTCCATGTACCAGAATTCCGACATCCAAATCCACCACTATCCCAACGGGGTAGGGAATCCTACTTCCGCAGCCCTGCTTTATGCCCAGCCTGAGCCCTCTCCTGGTCCACACGCGGGGCTCGTTTCTGGGGTTGTGTCCCACTGGTGAGATCAGCTGTGGGCAGTCTTCTGCCTCCTGCACCTGCTTCTCATCAGCTCCTCTGGTCCCACAGCTCATGGAGCCCACATTCTGTCCCTGTTTTCCCCTCCTAGGGCTTTGAGACTGTGCCTCCAACGTGTTAACCACTCATGCTCCCTTTTTCTCTGGGCAGATCGTGACCGTCAACTGTGCTCGGCTCCTGAAAGCCGACCACCATGCGACCAACGGCGTGGTGCATCTCATTGACAAGGTCATCTCCACCGTCACCAACAACATCCAGCAGATCATTGAGATCGAGGACACCTTCGAGACCCTTCGGGTGAGGTACTGCCCCAGGTGGAGGCCCAGCCTGGGGACACACTGCCTCCCAAGGGTCCCTTTTTTTGTGGGAAGAATGGAGGATGTCTTCGTGTCCGTGGGCATTTAGGGAACATGGTGAATCCACTAATCAGACAGTCAGCTTAACCACAGGGAGATGTCATAATCCTCTGCTGGGAAATTCCCTCTGCCGGTTTCTCCCATGTAAAGTTGCCTTTCCTTGACTCCTCTGGGAAGTTCGGTGGTTTGTGGCTGCAGCAGGAACGCTGCCTGGGCATGCACTGCGGGTCCAGAGGTGGGAGGGCTCTCCCTCCTAGGTGCAGGTTTCCACAAGTGGAGCTAGATAAATGGCCTTTCAAGTGGCATGGTCTTCTTGCCCACGTGTCCCCACCATGGGATCTCTGCTGCAGCCCTTCCCCTGTTTCCTTGCAGCCCAGACCAGCAGAGAGGCCACCAGTCTAGACAAGGGAGTCTGGGGTTTGACTTCTGGCCTGGCTTCTGGCTTCTCTAGGGCCACAGATTCCTTCCCCCCTGCCCAGCAGGCATTTGTCTGACATCTAGGGTGGCAAGCGGGCGTTCCTCTTGGCAACGGCTGCTCAGAGGAAGTGAGCATAGGCTGCTCCGTCAGGGCTTTTGCCTTGATTTGAAGAGAACTTCCTGACCACAAAGGATGCCAAGTGGGAGTGGGTGGTTCCTGCCCTGGAGATCCCCAACACAGACAGACAAACACCCCGGGCTGGGATGGCACTCAAGTGGCCTCAGGAAGTGGCTCTGGAGGGGCCTGGGGACCCTGTTCTCTGAGATCTTCTTCTGCTTTCCTTCAGGGTCACTCTAAAGTCAGGGGTCCACAGGGAGACGATGTTCCCACAAAGTTGGTGGCACATCTTTTGATTAATAGCAGCTGATCCCCATAGGGTAACCGCCTCTTCCTGTTTAGGTTTGGTCAATATTTCTTCCTTTCTTCTCCCCTTTGGCTCTCCCTAACGCCGTCTTTGCTTCTGCTAACACACACTTGCTAAGCACCTGCCACTTCCAGGTGTGCTTTATGTGCAGGGGACTAGAGAAGAACAAGACAAAGTTCTGTCCTCACTGACACATTCTTCCTGGGGACACAGACGAGGCAACCGTAGAGGGTGCTGAGCCTTGTGAAGTCACACAGTATATGGGGAACAGGGGGCGGGGTGGTCAGGGAAGGTCTCTCTGGGAGAGGTGACTTTGAGCTGAGGCCTGAACGTTGGGAATGGCCAGTTTCACAAAACTCAGAGATGAGAGCTCAGCTGGCAGGAGGGAGCGTGACAATGAAGGCTCAGCAGTAGGATGAGCAGGAGGCAGGAGTGAAGAGCACTAGGTGGCCAGCAAGTGAGGTGGGAGCAGCCAGGCCGGCGGGCGGACCCGCAGGGCCATGCAGACCAGACCCAGCAAGGAGCATGTCTTCATCCTGAGAGCAGTCGGATGCATTTAGAAGATCATTCTGGCTGCTCTGTAGAGAATGGGTTGTGGCATCCTTACGCTCATGGTGCTCACGCAGATACCTACCAATAACGATTTAATTGCGATGTGAGAAGGACGGCAAGCTGTGTGAGTGTGTAACAGACAGAATCACTTTCGTCCAGGGCAGGGGTGGGGGCAATGCCAAGTTGATTACCTAGAAAATGACATCTTCGTCAAGGCCCAAAGATGGACTAGGGGTCAGAGAAGCAAGGAAAGGGGGAAGGGCAGAGGGAACAGTGGGGCAGAGGCCTGGAGGTGGGAAGGAGGAAGGCACGGTCAGCACTGAGAGATGCTTGGGGTGGGCAGAGCTCCGGCCAGCAAGGCCCCTGGAGGCTGTGGGAAGAGGTGAGCTTTGGTTTGGCTTGTCTTTTCAGCTGGGGCTTCCACAAAAGCCAGGAGCCCTCTGGGGGAGGGCTGGGGAGACCGTGTATGCCTCTGGACTGCAGAGAGTCCCAGAGCCTTCAGGGAACACTGCATCCTCTCCCCTCCCCACAGGCTGCCGTGGCTGCATCAGGTCTCAACACCCTGCTTGAAGGGGATGGCCAGTACACGCTGTTGGCCCCGACCAATGAGGCCTTCGAGAAAATCCCCGCTGAGACCTTGAACCGGATCCTGGGTGACCCAGAGGCCCTGAGAGGTGAGCTCCCTTGGTTGTCTACTGACACCTCATTGGAGTGGCCAGACTAAGCCCAAGGCCTGCTCCTGTCCAAGACTGACACGCCACCTGTCTTCCTGTCCCATCGCTCCCAGCTGGCCCTGTCTCTGCAAGGCCAGAGCAGAACCCTGGTCAAGGGGGCGAGTAAGGAATCTAACAGTGTTTGTCTAGGGACGCAGCCGGGCTGAGGAGTGAGGTAGAACTGGAGGTCCAATGCAGGCTTTGCCAGAGTCAGGAAGGGTTAAAGTCTCGAATGCTGTCAGCCAGAGTGGGCAGCAGCTTGGAGGTATGCAGAGGGGATACCAGGTCCTGGCACTCTTGGAATGGAATCATCATGCTGACCCTTGGACTCTTCCTATGTTTGACCTGGGGTGGGGGAGTGTTGGGCTCATGGATAATCCAAAATTACAATTAATAACCCATAATGGTCAACTCTTGACTCTTCATTGCTCATCTTCTCAGTGAGCTGCTAAATTAGGGGCAGCATTGATTATTGCTGGAGGAGACGGAAGGACCAAGCATGGGAGGGAGATTAGGAGGGGAGGCCAGGCTCTGCACACATACACACTCCACCCTCGACAACTCCAGAACCACTGAGCTGCTGCCTGCAGGTCCCTGAGTCCCCTACAAAGAGGAGTAGGCCCAGGTCCCCTGTGGACTCCAACCACACTTACTCCTCCAAAACATAGTCCAGCGATGACTTCAATTCTTTTGAGTCTATTTAAATTCACCTTTGAAATGTACTATATAAAATGTCTAATGCCTTTCAGACATCCTATAAATACAAAATGTTCTCCTTGCGACTATGCAGGGATAGGAAAGGGCACATTTCTGAAAGCACCGATGGGGCTCTATTGTGTCCAAATACTGTAGTGCTTCTGTGTGCCTGGCCTGGGGCAGGAACCAAGGCCACTACAGTGAGCATGGCACAGGCAGGGAAGTTTAAGCCTCGTTGGTGTGACAGGCTTAAAAACAGGTCATTGGGATCTGATGTGGTGGGTGCAGTGACAGAGATATTCCCAAGGTCATGGGGATTGGGGGGTGGGCCCCGCAGCTCGAGGGTCCTAAAGGCTTCCGAGGAAATGAGACTTGGGTGCACTGCAGCACTTCAGCTTTCCAATTTGAGCTGTTTTCCCCTGAAATATATTTTGTACTGAGCACATTTTTATCTTTGTAGATATCGCAATGCCTTATTATAAAGTGAAAAGAAAACACCCCTAGTTTATCCCTTTTGCACATCTGCCTTTCCCCACTTAGTAAGCCATTTGTTCAAAGCGAGGCCTTCTTTGTGGGGCTGCAGCTGCAGGCTGGAAGGTGGACGACCACGGTCCCCCTGACAGTCTCCTGGTTACTAGCAGGTTGGTAGACAGGCGAGAAGCGGCCCTAGGCTGGTGTGCCCATTTGCAGACTACCTTCCAGCCCTGGCCTGGCTCACCCTGTGAGTGACCCTTAGAGATCACTCCCCCTACCCTCAACGTTGGCCTTTAGTTTCCTTCCCTGAGAAACTAATCTCATGGCCTCCTTCCTGTAGTGGTCTTAGCGTCCGTAGTCTGCCCCACCGGCTGAATCAGGTCAGCACTGGCTTTCTAGGCCCTTGATGCAGCTGCAGGGCCTCAGGGCTTCCTCCTGTCCATGACAGTGCAATTTTGGTTCCCACGCTCGACACACTGAAACTCGCCTCTGTGGTGAGAACACAGACACAGGGCCCGGGTGACCCAGTGAGCAGCTGTCTGAGAACCGGCTCTGCCCGGCTGCTGTTGGGGCGCGGCCTGCTCTACTGCTCCTTATGGCTGCCTCAGGACCCCCAGCCCCTGCCCTGTCCCTAAAGCAGCACTTGGACAAGTAATTAAATGATCCTATATATGATTTATGGGTGGGGTGAATGGGGCAGCAAAGACCACGTCTTAACTGAGCACTGTCTTAACTTAAGAAAGATCTTGGCAAGATCTCAGTAGACCCTTGGGTGAAATGAACAAAAACAAATGAAGTGTACAAGTAATTTAGAACTCTCATCTGCTACACTTTTCATCTTTTCCTACCACATTTTACATGTGTATAAATGTCAGTAGATTAAAAGTCAGTAGATTAAAAGCTCATTTGAGTTTCTCCCCATCACTGAAGCTCAGGCGCTAATAAGAGAATTCACCCTGAAATTCAAGTATTAGTGAGCTAATCACTAGCATTGTTGGGATTTTACTCTGTCATCAGGCACTGTACTGGGTGCTGTGTCATCCTTATACCAGCCTTAGGAGGTGAACATACAATATGCTTGTCTGCACTTGACCGATGAAGAAGTTGAGACTCAGAGAGGCTAAATGACTTGCCCAGGGTCTCACAGCTGCTAAGTGGCCGAGCTGGGAAGCAAACTCAGGCAGTCTGACTTCAGAGCCCCAGCTGGTTTTAGAGGGCAGCAGGCAGGGGGAGTGGGGGCTCTAGGCCGTGCAGTGCCCCAGCCTTGTCTGAAGGTCAGCCTCGGAGAGAACAGTGTCCTCCGGCTGTGAGCAGGTGGCAGTCTGGCTGGCGCTGACTTGACCTGTGTCCTGTTCGGCCCCTAGACCTGCTGAACAACCACATCCTGAAGTCGGCCATGTGTGCTGAAGCCATTGTGGCGGGTCTCTCCTTGGAGACCCTGGAGGGCACCACACTGGAGGTGGGCTGCAGTGGGGACATGCTCACCATCAACGGGAAGCCCATCATCTCCAATAAAGACGTCCTGGCCACCAATGGCGTGATCCACTTCATCGACGAGCTGCTCATACCAGACTCTGGTAAGCTAGGCCTCGGGGGCCCTGGGCCTGCCAGGCCCACCATCCCCTGCGCCATCCGTGGTGGCAAGGCTGAGGGAATTCAGGGATCCTGGGACCCGCTTCCCGCCCCCACACAGCTCACAGCCTCTCGGAAGAGAAGTCCCGGGCATCTGGCTGTTTGCAGCCAGAATCTGAAGGGTCTTGAGCTGCAGGCTTGAGAGTCCAGACGTTACCTTGTGGGCAGTGGGAAGCCACTGAAGGTGTGTGGGGAGGGAGTGACTTAATCATGGAAGCCTTTCAGAAGATCTGCCTGCTCTGGTTGGGCACAGAGGGCCATTTGCTGACCTCAGAGCACTTGCTTGCTCATCTTGCCCAAGCATCCCAGGGTCACTGGCCCAGGGAGAAACGACCGACTGGACTTTGGCTTGGGTTCTATTCGGCATCCTACCCCCATTCTGGAATTCCAGGGAGGTCCACTGACCATGAGTGAGGGGATTTCACGGGAAAAAATCAACCCAGCAGAAAACTGTCTCTATGGGTGTGGTCACCAGTGTTGTGGACTCCTCGGGAGCCGTGACACAGACAATGCTTTCTTCCTCCCCAGCACTGGACAGGACCCTGACCAAGGGCTGGGACAGAAACCCTCAATCAAACTGAACCTCAGCTCACTTCCCTGCCCAGTAAAGTTTTCTGGGTGACCGTTCCCCTGATGACAGAAACCTGCTGTGCCCCAGCAGCGTTTAGTGGAGTTGTTGACTCAAGAGATGACATTCCTGCCGATGTATGTCATGCTCTAGGGTGGACAGTTGATAAATGAAAACAGCACTTCTAACTTTTGAACCCACTTTCTCCTTCCTTGTAGCCAAGACGCTATTTGAGTTGGCTGCAGAATCTGATGTTTCCACAGCCATTGACCTTTTCAGACAAGCTGGCCTCAGCAGTCATCTTTCCGGAAATGAGCGGTTGACTCTCCTGGCCCCCATGAATTCTGTCTTCAAAGGTAACGTGGAGAAGGCATCCCTGTGCATTTGTCTCAAGTGGGTGGGTGGGGCAGCTGCCCCACCGCTGTCACCTCCACAGCACCCTCCCCAATCTACAGCTCCCCACGGACCGTTAGTGCTTCCGCCCAGCTCCACGGAAAGCAGATGGGACTTCACCAGAAAGTGAGGAGGCTCTCTGCTCTTTCATTTGGCAGAGCAGAGAATGTATTTGGGGATCTGGGCCTCAGAATTCAAGAGTTTGCATCTGTCGGGAGAGCAGAGCACTCCCCTGTCTTTTTATCTGCAGGGTCAATTGCCAGCATGATAGTCAGAGGGTTAGAGTGAGGATACAGCTGAGCCACAGCCACGGGGAAGGCAGACAGGGCCAAATTGCGTCCGTGCCTTCCCCTCCCTCTCAGGGCAAAGTTCCAGACACCCTGGATTGTGTAGACCTTTTTTTTTGTTTTTTAAATTTGCAGAAGATGCCAGATGTTAAGGAATATTGGCAGCCTCACTTGATTTCTCAATCTCCATTTCCAATCTCAGGGAGGGACGGGCTTTCCACAGCGTTGTCTCTGGTTCCCTCCACTTCCGGACCGGCCTCCGGACCTGACCACACCTTCTGTTGCAGATGGAACCCCTCCCATTAATGCCCGGACAAAGAATCTGCTTCTGAACCACATGATTAAAGATCAGCTGGCCTCCAAGTATCTGTACCATGGACAGACCCTAGACACTCTGGGTGGCAAGAAACTAAGAGTTTTTGTTTACCGTAACGTAAGTTCTGAGTCCTAAATCATGCTCTTTCATTGTCTTGGCTCCAAGAAACAGAAGTTGAATTCGCATTTAAAAAAAAAAAGTGCTCAGTAAGCCAGAGCTTGCCTGAGAACTGGTTTCTAATGAAGAACGAAGGAATTTTAGAGAGAATATCTGGTATCAAAGGGTTAAAATGGGGTCCTGCCAGTAGGGTCAAATCTTTTCTCGAGACCTTTGGGAGAAAAAAAAATGTACACCTGTCTGGCCTGGCTGGGTAAACAGCAGCCCACCCTGAACCCAGAGTGATGAACAGAGGGAGGAGGAATATAGGTTTTGGGTCCTTCTTAGCTCCTGTGAAGAGAAGCCCCCTGAACTGATACACAAGCCTTCTTGGTCCCAAAGCTTCTCTTCTTTCTTCTCCTGTCTCTTCCTTCTCTTCAAACCCAACAGTTACCCTGGAATGTCAAACAGGAAGCACAACACAACTTAGTCCTTGCTCAGGACCATCCCGCACCATTTAGCTACAGATGGTTATAATTTGTTACATAAATAAATCAATAGACTCCATCTCTTTAACTGATCTTTGTCTGTGGCCCTCTTGTGTCACGTGATCATGGGCCCTTTCTGTAACTTTACTGAAGCCTCTAAGTCTCTTCTTTCCTTAAGGGATACCATTTTTCTTTTTCTTTTTTTCTTTTTCTGGAGAAAATACCTCATTTTATCCTAGTCTTAAAGATGCACCCCCCCCCCCATAGATCTTCACTGATCTGTGTGGATGAAGCTGTCAGCGCATGCTCTGAACAAATTGGGAGGCCCCTGCTTGGGGTTGGGGAAGAGCAACCTGCCCTTTTCTCTGCCCCTCTTTTGCACAGAGCCTGTGCATCGAGAACAGCTGCATCGCCGCCCATGACAAGAGGGGGAGGTATGGGACCCTGTTCACCATGGACCGTATGCTGACCCCACCCATGGGGACCGTCATGGACGTCCTGAAGGGGGACAATCGCTTCAGGTAACTGGCCCCATCCTGGGAGGGACTACGCCCCAGTAGTCATGCTGGGGCTGGATACTGGGCCTCAGCTATCTGTCAAGCTCCCCACTTCCTCGGGGGTTCAGTGAACCCTGGCCATGTGCCAGTGTGACCTTCCAGACCTGGGATTCTGAAAAGATGAGAGTCACCTTGAAAGTTTAGGCTGAGAAGAAGGGTCCCTTCTGGGAGTGTAGTCCTCACATCCATGGGACCAGGGAGGGGACTGCACTTGTTTGTGTTCCTGAAGTGCCAGGGAAACAGCCCGCTCTCCTTCTCAAGTCCCAGGGGAGCTGAGGGCCCTGGCTTTGAGCAGCGATGGGTCTCGCTCTGCACAGTGTCTGCCTATTGCCCTTGCAGGGCCCTCACTGCTCCTTCTCTGGCTCCCAATGTCACTGTTTTCTTGCCCTGCTTTCTCCCTTTCTGACTTGCTCGCTCACTCCTGAGGGCTGTGACCTTGAATGTTTCCTGTCACTGAATGCAGCCACCTACACAAAAGCCTGGGAGACCACACACCCTCTGCTCCCACCCCCGTCTCCTGGAATTGCATCCTCAGGGCCCTCTGCCTCAGTCAGTCTCTGGGTCAGCCATGCGGCTGACCTCTCCCTTCCTCCTTCTCCTCTTGGCCTCTGACTTCTGGCTTTTAACTGAGCTTAGCGTTTATGGAGAGAAAGTATAGACTGGAATTGGTCCCTGTTTGTGCATGGGGAGTGGACGAAAACCAGCAAGGGGTATGGAGTGCTCTGGGCTCCGCCTACCCACAGTGGTGTGGTGTTTGAGCAAATGACTACCCCCTCCCCCCACCGGCTGGAGACATTTTCCATGTGTGTATCCACAGCATGCTGGTAGCCGCCATCCAGTCTGCAGGGCTGACCGAGACCCTCAACCGGGAAGGGGTCTACACAGTCTTCGCTCCTACAAATGAAGCCTTCCAAGCCATGCCGCCAGGAGAACTGAACAAACTCTTGGGTAAAGACTGACCTAAGTATATTTTTCAACTCTTCTAAAGTAACTATATCGTTCAGGGTTCCAGCAGGAAACAGTTGGCACTTTACAAAGGGTTTGACAGAAAGGAATTTAATGACAGGACTATTTGCAGAGGTGCAGGTGGGATTAAGGAACCAGCAAAGGGTGATGATACCCAGTGTTTAGCACCCTGGCTTTGGGGTGCCAGGGAAGGGGCTGATGGGAGAGGGCAGGACTGGGAGAGCTGGAGCTGTGGAGGAGGGGCACGGGACGGCGGTTAGGGCCTCAAGCAGCTGCCGCAGAACTGTGGCAAGGGGACCAATAAGTGCCTCGGCCTCCCTCTCCTCCCACATGCCCACGGCTTGCCGGGCCTCCGGGCAGCTGACTACAGGAGGGCGAGGGAGCCTGGATGAGCACTTGACAGCAGTCAGCCTTCCCATGCACTGGACAAGGCAGAGAAGAGTAGAACGGAACTGAGGGTCAATAACAACCGCCCAGTCACCAAAGCATGTCTTCCTCTGAGGACCTGTGAGAACCCAAAATGAAGCCATTTACCTGTATCACATGTCCCTCAGGATAAACCTTTACCAAAAACCTAGTTATGGCCCTGAGAAACTGAGTTGAGGATTTTTGAGAGCCAATCTCATGGTTTGGGCTCCTGGATTACCTGAAAGCAGGTCAAACCCTGGCTCTGGCATTTACCATCTGAATGACCTCTCACAAGTTGCTTAACCTCTCTGACCCTCAGTATTCCCATTAGAAGAATGAGGGTGGTAAGAGTACCTTGCTCAGCATGTTGAAAGGATTAAATGAATATCCCACCATGCGGGGCACACATCCCCCATCAGTGATGGGGGAATGGCTATGACTCTGGCGCAGTGGGGTGGGCTTGCAGGGTTTACTCTGATGCATGCCTGTAAACAAAACTTCCACACGTTACAGAAAGATGAGCCTGTGGAGGAGAAGGGAAAGGAGGAAGGACCTTGGCCAAACCTTGGGGCCTACGTCATCTACACCTCCCTTGCCACTCTGGAGTGGGGAATAGAAAGCTGGGGCAGCTGTGAGCTGAATTCATGTCCTGTTTAATTTTCTTTATTGCTAAATGAATGCCTTTGTCTCTGGTGCTGACATATGTTCCTGAGAAGAGGGGAGAAGTTCATTCTGAACATAAACTCTCCATTCTCTCTCTGTTCAGCAGGAACGGGATATTCCCCAGGTGGCCCAAGCCTGCTCAGCTTCCTTTTGATTTTCCGTTGTGCAGGAGCAAAGGGAGGGCTTGGGCAGAGCTCCCCCAAACACGCCCTCCCCCAGGCCTGCGGGCAAGATTAGACCACAACTCTCCTGGCGGATGAAGCCTGTCCAGGTGTCAGAGGTCAATCCAGGTGTTGAGATCTCAGGAAAAGCAGACGCTTTGTGTCCTGGGGGCTGGCTTGGCTCAGCACCAATGAGGGTATTTTTGTGGAAGAGGAACTCTTGGGAGCTCCAAGTTGTGTATGTTTGGTACCTGATGGCTGCCTCCCATGGCACTCATGTGGATTCGTCAATAGCCAAGTGAACGCCCCCAGATGCTTTCAAGCTTCCCCTGTTCTCAGTTTCAAGATGCTGGAAATAGCCATTCCTAAGCCTTGGGGATATCCAGCCATTTGGCTGGTAATATGAATATCAGGGGCGGCCTTGATAGAGATGAGAGGCAGCTGGCAGCTTTCAGAACTGCCTCCCACACTTAATTTGGGAAATGCCTGTGCACCTTTATGAGCAATTGGATGCGTTCCCCAGTTGGTGGAGAAGCTGATGTGGGCTGGAAGGAATGCTGAGACGTGACAAGGAGGGACGCTGTGGAGGGAATACCCCCCTCAGCCCTTACCTCATCGGCTCCATGTCTCCTCTAGATTGCAGCTGTTGACTCTTTTAAGTTGTCCCTTCAGGAAACAGCCGTCTCAGAATATGCATTTGAGGGCAGAATGTGTAAATATTTCACTTCTGTGTTACAACTATCGGGAGCCATGCTGATGATGAAATGTCTCAGATGCCGGTGCTGGAAAGGCCCCTGGCTTTCCAAGCAAATATTTAGCTCATGGAAACATGAGTCATACTCACAGAGGAGTATGGATTAACTCCTTCTCAGCATCACAGAAGCATGTACCTAACCCAGCAGCCTGCCGACTACAGAGGCAGATTCATGGCCACGGCCTTGTGCCTCATTCCCCTGACCGTCATGCAGACGGTGGGCCAGAGGGCTGAACACACATTAGGTGCTCACCAAGTGGGCAGGGGGTTTGCCATCTTGGGGATGACCACTTGCATCTTCTCTGGGACCTCCCTGACCATGCCAGTTACCAACCTTGGGATTAACTCTGCTTCCTTTTCCCACAAACCTGCAGGCAATGCCAAGGAGCTTGCCAACATCCTGAAATACCACATTGGCGATGAAATCCTGGTTAGTGGAGGCATCGGGGCCCTGGTGCGGCTGAAGTCTCTCCAAGGTGACAAGTTGGAAGTCAGCTCGGTGAGGATATTTAATAATTAAAAGGCTGGCCGTGCCCTGCCACCAGGGTTCAACATCTTGTCCCTAGGATAGCATTATACACACAAACTGTCTTTAAGATGTGTCTTGAATTTCTGAGTGCATTTTGTCAAAAAGAAAGAAAGAAAGAAAAGAGAAAAGGGTATTCAGGGAAATCAAGCAGGATTGTGGTAAGACATGAATAAGAACTTGCAGATTTGCAGAATAAAGCATCTGAGAGAAGCTGTTAGATCTTCCTTCCCTTAAGGAGATGATAGTCTATTACTTACATGTCTTAAAAGATCAGTTGCCAATCCCTTTCCCAACCTACCCCCAAATCCAGGGGCTCACTGAGCTGCCTCATGAACCAGACCAACCCAAGAGGCTTCTTCTTCTGATGCATGGTCTGTGAGCCTTCCCTTGCTCTGTATGTTGATGATATACATTCCACTTTAGAGCTGCCTCAGAGGGTCCATACCTCGAAGAGAGGGACTAGATAGCCACCCCAGCTCTGCCAAGCTCAAGCTGCCTGTGTACCAGCCAAAGCCACTGACCCCTCTGTGGATCATGGAGGGTCCACCCTTGCAGCATGTGACTGGTCCAGCTCCTACTCCCTGCGCCTCTCTCCTAGTCTACAGCTGTCCCCTTATTCATTAGCTTTTCTCAAGAGTATGGGAAAGCAGGCAGGGAGGCTGGGATGGGGTGACTTGTTTGACTTCTGCAGGTCACCTGAGAATCTCCCAGCTCCTAATTTGGGGTGTCAGTGTCCCATTGGTCTCAGGCTTCAGTTCCCCCTTCCCTCTTGGGTCTAATTCATGAGTCGTTCAGGAAAGCCTGAGATAGATTTACCCTGTGAGAAGATCTGAAGTCAGACACTGAGGAGAAGCAGAAAGAGGCCTTCGCCCAGAGCTGAATGCCTGGCTTCTGTCCTCAGCTCTCCCACCTACTCAGCTTAAAGGAGGCATCTGGCCTCTCTTGAGTTGCCTGTTCTGTCAAGTGGGGCCATCAAAACCACCTTTTCACCATGCAGTGCTGTGAGGACTAAGTGAATTATACAAAAGATCCAAAAGATCATTGTGTAAATTGCAACGTGCTGAGTCCACACGAGGGCTTAGATTGAACCCACCAGACTGCAGGTCTGTAGCAAGCAGGGACTGTTCCAGTCACCAGGGTATCCCTGGCACTCAGCACAAGATCTGGTATCTAGAAGTGCTCAGTAAACATTTGTCAGGTTTCAGAATGAATTAGATAAACATGCTCTGTGTTCGATGATTGTTGGCTCTTTTTCTCTCAGAAGAACAACGTGGTGAATGTCAACAAGGAACCTGTTGCTGAAGTTGACATCATGGCCACCAATGGCGTGGTCCATGCCATCTCTAGTGTCCTGCAGCCTCCAGGTGAGGTCCCAAAGTACCACCTTCCTACTCAGCCTGCAGCTGGCCCTCCTCCACACGCAACAGCTGGTGCTCCATAAAAACACTTCTCTAAACAAAGATGAGAATAATGTGGGATGTGCCCACGGAGCCTCCATGGACGGCATCGCTGAAAGGTGGCATAGGAACTGTTGGTTCAGATGCACTACACCCAGCAACTTGAGGACAGATTTCTCTCTGCTGAATTGCCAGGTTGCCCTGCCCCCTTGGACAGAGCCCAGCTGTTTGTTACATGTGGATGCTGTGAACGTGGGTCAGAGCATCCCTCCTGCAGCCTCTCGCCCGGCATGAGCTTTCATTACCTCCTGCAAAGTTGCACTGGAGCCCAGCCTCTCTCCTCACTTGTGCACTCACCTTTCTTTGAGCTTTCTCCCCACGGGCCGCATTCCACCACAAGTGATGGAAAGTTATAAAGGAAAACTTTATCTGAGAATGTGAGCCAGAAGAGCCAACAGTGCCTCAGTCATGGTGGTTATGAATGATATGCTAATAGCTTCTCTCTCATCCAAGCTGCCTTTTCTTTCGTCTGCAGCCAACAGACCTCAGGAACGAGGGGATGAACTTGCAGACTCTGCGCTTGAAATCTTTAAACAGGCGTCAGCGTTTTCCAGGGTAAGATGCCTGCTAGGTTGGCCCCTGGCCTGAACAGCTTTGGGTCCTGTGCTTGGACCCCTGGAGGGGGCTCTCCTATAGTCCTTGGCTGCCCTCCCAGGGTGCTCTCGTAACTTCTCCGCACTCCCATTGGGGCACCCTTAGCCCTGACCTGTGTGCAGTTCCCAGAAAAGAACCCAAGCAGCCCCTCCTTCCTTTGTGGGTGATAGCCCAGGCCTTTAGAATGAGGCCTCTGAACTTCAGCCCATGGGGATCTGCTGCTGGTGAGAACAGATACAGCTCTGGAATCCATCTGACCAAGAAGGGCAACCCATCCCGAATTTTCGTGATAGTGGGCTGGCCTGCCATCAGCCTAGGCCTCCAAGTCACTCTTCTGTTTTCCATGACGTGGCCCATCATGGCTGATGCTGGGGCTCTCCTGGGCAGCGCTGTGGATTCTGGATACAGGGCCAGCTCTGTGTGTGGAACCTCCCTTCCCAGCCTCAGCCCCTCTCAGAACCTCTCTGACTTTCTGAGCCTCTCCTGCTCCCCAGCTAACCCAGGGCCCAGCAGTCCCACTCAGGCTCTCTTGCTGCAGGTGGAGCCCCTGGGGAATATGGGCTATGTTACAGAAGGTTGCATTTCAACAGAAGAGCCTGGAGGAGGTAGCCCTTAACCCAGAGCCCTGGAGCTGGAGTATGTCACTTTACTTTTGGGTGGAGGGGTCTTCTCAGTGCCCCTCGAGGAGGGTTCTTGGCCCAGAGTTCCTATTCCTGGGAGCCATGCCCTGTGCAGTCCCAGCTTCCCAAGCTCTAGGCTGTGATCTGGGTGGAAGCCAGGCTTTGGGGCCTCCCAGGAATGTCCAGCATAGACTCTGCTTGGTCAGGGCCAGCGCATCCCTTGGGGCTGCCAAGACTGACTGAGGGCCTCTCCAGGGCCCAGCAGTTCCCATTCCCCTTCCTCTTCCTTACCCCTGGCATTTGTTGTGAGTAAGGGTGGCAATGACAAAGCCACTGCCATGAGCAGTTGCAGGTATAACAACCACTAGGAGACCTGACACCTTGTGTTTTCTTTCAGGCCACCCAGAGCTCTGTGAAACTAGGTAAGTCTGGTCTGGGTTTGAAGTCCTTGTAGATGTGTTTGGGCCTTACCTGAGGCAGAAAGAAACTTGCCATCTGATGTGTATAGATTAGAACATCATGGTGCAATAAGAGAAGCCTGGCCTCTGGGGTCAGACACCACAACACCCAGTTTCCTTCTCCATGAGACAGAGAAAATAAGAGTTCCAGCCTTTTAAGGTTGCTGTGAGTTTTTGGCTTTGGGAGTCTGGAAATATTGCACAGGGGCTTGGCTGGAACCCATGGTGAGGACATGGTCCCAGGCTGGTAGATGTAGAAAATCTCAGTTCAGAACATCACTGAGTAAGCTATGTGGTTTCACAAACCCAAAAACATCTGCTGTGTGTGGGAGGGGAAGGCGGCTGCTTGGCCTTCAGGCTCATGAGTCTGAGAGTATCCTAGACAGACGTGGGACGTTGCACCTTTTTCACCTTTCACATGTCTCTCTTTCAGCCCCCGTCTATCAGCGGTTATTAGAGAGGATGAAGCATTAGGGCGAAAGACCGCAGGAGGAATGCATTTCAGCAGCTCCCCGCCAGTTTCTCTCAGTTTGCCAAAGAGACTGAATGTTTTTTAAACCAAATATCACACTTCAATGTACATGGGCCACACCATAATGAGATCTGAGCCTTGGGTGGGTGGGGGGAGGAGGGAGAGAGGTACACTTTTAATTTTTTCCCCCTAAACATGGCTGTTAGTCCACTGCACTGCAGAGACCCGGGTGTCACTGCCTGACATTGACTTCCAGAAAGACTTGTCCCAAATGTGGAGTTTCCTCCCTATGCCAAGCCCTCTGGAATAGGGAGCCAAAGTTTTGTGACTGCTCACAAAACATGAATCAAGCAACCCAGCCTCCTGGGGCATCGTGGCATGGTTTTTATAAGGTTCTTTCACAGCTGGAGAAATGGCATCCTTATAAGCTATGAGTTGAACTGCTCTGTCAAACGTTTCTTGCAACTACACGTGGCTTGGACCCTTCTGTGTGACCTTGTCCAGGTAGAAAAGAGAGGGTAGACAGAGCATACAGAGCTCAGGATTCCCCAGGTGTGGCAGAGCCATGGTGTGTTTGTAATAATAAAACCAAAGAAACATATGCCTATGTGGATGGAAACTGTGTGCTGGCCTGGGTATTCACAAGGTTGGGTTTCTGTTACTTGGGCTGTGACATTCCTTCCACTGAGATTCCACCCAGAAGCACCTGAAGGATGCCCCTAGGGATGGTCTGTGGGATATGCCCTAAGGTACCCCAACAGCACATGGAGATGTGAACCTACATCTTTGTTGACTTCTTTCATTTCAGTCTCCACCGGCCCTGGAGTCTTGAGTCCTCAGTGTTCCCTTTACCAGTACTTTACTCCTCTTACTGGCCTGAAGTGTCCATCTTCCTTCCAGCATGGTGACCCTTGCCTTCGTGTTGGACTTTTGACTCCTCGGCACCACTCTGTAAAGTGGTAGCCCTCAGTCCCATTAAATAGATGAGGAACAGAGGATCAGGAAAGGGAGAACTGCTACTGATACAGAAAATGGCCAAGCTGGGACTGGACCCCAAGTCTCCTGCCCCCCAGAAACTACCATTTGATAAGGGAGCAGGTCCAGGCTTTCCAGGCTCATGCCCAGGGCTGTGCCCACCCACATCTACATCCCTTCCCCTGCTCCTTTCAGGTTCTCCATCTTAAAATGTCCTCAGCACTGAGAGGCTGGTGTGACCATGACATTATTGCTCTCTACTTGTGTGGCGTTGGGTCCATCACTTAATCTCCCAGCACATCTGTTTCCTCATCTGTAATGGGGATGACCGTAGCATCAATTTCATTGGTCCATCGTGAAGATGAAAGGACATGGTTCTTACAAAACACTCAGCACAGCATTAGGTATCCTTATTCTTATCCTGCTGTCTGGATCTGCTCAAGATCAGTGCAGCTGAGAGCCTTTTTTCCGTGTTTTTCCCAAGGCCGCCCACGCTCCTGGAGACTAGGACAATCCTGCCCTTGGACTCTTGACTCTGTCAAGGCTGACTTAGAGCTCATTTCCCTTAAGGAACCCAAAGACCCAAATGGGCTGCCGGTCAGCCCACCCCTCCTGGGAATAGAGCAGTGGAGGCAGAGACACAGCCCCTCCCTGAGGTAGCTTCCGGTCTGGGGAAAGACGGGCATTTACGTCATCCGACAGCGTCATCCATCCGTTCGTTCCAGGGCTGCGAGTGTTAGGCTTGGAGAGTAGTGGCCCCGTTCTCATGGGGCGTCCCTCCTCACGGGGGAGAGATTTGCTCACCAGCCAATGGTACTGTCGCCTGCCCATCCACGTGGACTCTGAAGGACAGCACTATGGTTCTGTGACAGACGTGAAGGAATGTGAGCAAGTAGGGGCCAGAGGGCGGGACCCCCAGGAGCTCCCGGAAGTGGGAGGGATGAGAGGGGTTGAAGGAGCCGACCTGAAGGGGAGGTCAGGCTGCAGGGGCTCAGGGGCGTCCTGCGAGGTGAGGTTCAGCCTTCTGCACGCACCTGGGGGGCTGCTTTTCCCGCAGCTCCCGGCGCGGGCTGCCTGTGATGGCGCCGCTTGTGCGGGGCCTGCTGCAGCTGGGCTGCTGCTCCTCACTTAGCCAGAATGCACACACCTGCGCTTCACAAGGCGGCGTCAGAGCCCAAAGACGTGATTAGTGTAACTGTTAAAGACCCTTTACTCTAAAGCAGAAATCACCGTGCTCGCTTTGGCAGCACATATACTAAAACAAAAATCACCACACAATTCCTTCAAAATGCCCAAACCCCTCCGTCTGTCCCTGTGATCCCAGCCCTGCCCCTGTCCCAGCCTCCCCAATAAGGGGGGAATCCATCTATTCTTCAGCCGGAGAGTCCTCTTAGTGACTGAGAACCATGCACAGCTGAGGCCCTGCCTTCCCCGCCCAACCAAAGAGGATCAAATCCCCTTTCGGGGTCCCAAACACCCCATCTCTGTTTTTCTTGGGGACTCAGGCTAAGCGTTAGGTGCTGCTGTCTGAGGATGGACACCCAGGGCCGAGTGGTCGGCCACGGGATGTTTCCAGGGATAAGTGATTGCCCCGGGGGAGGTGTGTGTGCCCTGTGTCCCCCACTGCCAGAAGGTCAGAGGGCAGCCCCAGCCAGGAGGTTGCCCCGGCCTCCCTGAGCCCTGCCTGCTGAGCCCCAACCAAAAAAAGGAAGGTGAGGAAGAAGGCAAAGAGGCTCTGCTTGGTCCTCTTCTCTGGCTGCTGTCACTCTGGGGCTCCCAGGCCTCTGGAGTAGAGAGGACCACAAAGACCCTCAGCACGGCAGCCACAAGGCCTTCCAGGCTGGGGTGTGCCTTTCACACACACAGGCCAGCTCCGCGGTGGGGCCGGAGGAGAGGCCACTGCTTTGGCTATGCTCCTAAGTGCATTATCTTTTCTACTCCTTGCATCCGTTCTGTGAAATAGGTAAGTACTTGTAAAATTTCTATTTTACTGTTGTGGAAATGGAAGCCTAAAGAAGTGTAGCTGTTTGCCAGGTTTCAGAATAGGAAGAGGCTGGAACATAAACAAGACCCTACTCTCTTAGCCACTCTGCCCCTTGTGCCCCACCCACCCCAGGGTCCATTGAGGAGGAGCCCTAGCAGCTCTGGACAAGTAGGACCTGGGTGCCAGGGTGGCCCTGTGAGAAGCCCCTGCAGGCCTGGATTCTGCCTGCAGAACGTAGACCACAGCTTGTTTATTACAGGCGGGAGTGAGGTCAGCAACAGCCATGGACACTCGCCACGTGGATGTCAGGAAAGGAGGGATTTCTCATGCAGAGGAAAATACCTCTGTGCTCGAAACCATAATTCAATGTCATGGTCAGAGAGGAGCTGCTCAGAATCTTGTTCTCAGAAACCTTTCTAGAGCCAGGAGAGAAGGCCATGGAATGAATGGGCTCAGTGCCCTGTCCTGAAAAGTCAAATGGGGCCAGCTTCCTGGCCATCCCTGCCTGGTGACGAAAGAAATGCATGCGCTCTGTGGGATCCTTTGGCCAAATCCCAGATTAAGCCAGTTCAGAGAATAAGTAGAGTGGGGGTGGGAGGTAGGGCCGCACACACACACACCTTTCCACTGGCCTGAGGGGCCCGAGACACAGCCTCAGGCACAGATAACTTGCACTCCACACCTGCTCCTGGGTAGGGGAGGACTCTGGGACCTAGGGGAGGAAGACAGCACTGAGGTACGGTTGCCCCACAGGAAAGTTCCAGCTCTGGCCTTGGACCGGTTGGTGGCAGGCTCCACACAGCCATCTGCACCCCAGGCAGCTGCACCGTCCCTGCATTTCCTTTAATGAAGTCCATCACAGAGCTCCGATGGTGAGAGAGGTGGTAGAGTTGACACTGAGGCCTGAAGAATGAGGGGCTGGGGAAGAGAATTTGGGCTGAAGGAGCAGTGTGCATCAAGGCTCTGAGGCACACGCTGGGGAGATCTGTGCGGCCAGAGTGCAGAGAGGAGGGAAGGTTCCTCTGCTGAGATGGATGTGTGGGAGCCAGACCACGCCTGTCCGTGGGACTGTGGTGAGGATTTTAGACATTATCCTTAGGACAGTGAGGAGCCCTGGAGGGTTTTACTTACGGGAGAGAGATGGGGAGAGGTGTGCCATGATCAGATTTTTTTTTCTTGGTAGTAAATATACGTAGCATGGAATTTACCATTTTAACCCTTCTTAAGTGTACAGTGGCATCACATATATTCACATTGTTGTGCAACCAATCCCAAGGATTTTTTCTATCTTGCAAAACTGAAACTACATCCATTAACACTAATTCCTCATTCTCCTCTTTCCCCAGCCCCTGGTAACCACTGTTTGACTTTCTCTCTTGATGAATTTGACTCCTCTAGGTATTTGATATAAATAGAATCATACCATATTTGTCCTTTTGTGACCAGCCTGTTTCACTTCACATAATGTCTTCAGGGTTATTCCTCATAGTAGCATGTGTCAGAATTTCCTTCATTTTTAAGGCTGAATAATACTCCATTGTGTATATACCACATTTTGTTTGTCCATTCATTCATCAGTGCACAGTTGGATTGATTCTAGCTTCTGGCTATTGTGAATAATGCTGTTATGAATATGGGTGTATAAATACCATATTCCTGCTTTCCATTCTTGTGGGTGTATACCCAGAAATGGAACTGCTGGATCTATTTTTAATTTTTTGAGAAACTGTTTTCCATAGTGGCTGCACCATTTTACATTCCCACCAGCAGTGCATCAGGGTTCCAGTTTCTCCACATTCTTCCCCACTGAATGGTCTTGGCACTTTTGTTCAAAATCATTTGGCCATATATGCAAGGCTTTATTTCTGGGCTCTCTGTTCTATTGGTCTACATGTCAGTCTTTATGCCAGAACCACATTGTTTTGCTTACTATAGCTTTATAGTGAGTTTTGAAATCAAGAAATGTGAGTCATTCAACTTTGTTTCTCTTTTTCAAGATTGTTTTGGCTACGCAGGGTCCCTTGAGACTCAAGATGAATTTTGAGATGGATTTTTCCTTTTCTGCACAAAAATCTTTGGGATTTTGTTAGGGGTGATATTGAATTTGTAGATCACTTTGTGCAGTATTGACATTTGAGCAATATTAAGTCTTCCAATCCATGAATACAGGTTATCTTTCCATTTATTTGTGTCTTCTTTAATTTCTTTCAGCAATGGTATGCACTTTTCAGTGTATAAGTCTTTCACAGAAGCCTGGTTATGTTAATCCTTAAATTGTCTGTTGGTGGTTTTTTGTTTGTTTGTTTGTTTGTTTGTTTGATGCTACTACAAATGGGATTATTTTCTTAATTTTCTAGTATATCTTTAAAAGATTGCTTTGGCTTCAGTGTGGAAGATAGAGTGGGGTGGATGGTAAGAGTGGAAGCTGGGAAACCAGTCAGGAGGCCATTATAGTCATCCGAGCAAGAGATGATGGAGGACCAGGGCAGTGGCCCTAGAGATGGAAGGACATGGAAGGAGTTGAGGTATATTTTGAAGGTAGAACAGATAGGACTTGAAGATGGGTTGGAGAAAAGGTGTGAGAGAAAGGGAGAATTTAAGAGGGATGCTAATGATTTCACCTTGAACAGCTTGCTAAGAGGTGGTGCCATTTTTTCTAAAATGCAGAAAAAGAGGGTAGAAACTGCCAGCAAAAGAAAAGGAAGGGTTCTGCTTTGGATAGTTTACAGTGGAGAAGTCATTAAACATCCAAGTGGGCTGTCAAGAAGGCTTTTAGATATCCAGGCCAAGAGCTCAGGGAAGAGGTCAGGCCTGAGATGGGGTGTTTGGGTATCATCAGATACTCTAGATGTTATTCAAAACCCACGACCGGGTGAGATCACCTAGTGAGAAAACATAGAGAAAATGAGTGCCTGGGGCACAGCCTAGGATTGCTCCAGCATTTGAAGGCTCTGTAGAGGAAGAGAAACCTGCAAAAGGGCCTGAGAAGTTATGTGAGGAGGCCTGGAAGACAACAGAGGAGAAGCATTCAAGAAGGAGGGAGCATCAGCCATGTTAAATCATTGGTGTCCCCGTTGGATTTGACCATGTGAATGTCATCAGGAACCTTGGCAAAAGGACTTACATCTGGAGTGAGAGGGGAAGAGGGGTGAGGAGGATACATTTTCTGGTTTGAGTGCTTGAATGGATGCCACTTTCAAGGACTGAGTGCCCTGTAGGTAAATGGAAAACTGGAAATAATGTGCTTGTTCAATCTCATTTTTCAAGCTTGGACCAGAAGCCCCTCCCTCCATCCCCTGTGCATTCGTTATCACAGGCCCAGTAACTTACTCAGAGTAATTTCCTCCATCCTTCTTGGCTTCCCCTGCTGGGGTGTGAGCTGCTGTGAGGGAGGGGTGCTATCCCACCCCTGTGTCCCAACGCCTAGCACAGGACCTGGCACACAGTAAAGTATTCAGAAGGTGTTACCCCAGAGCCTGGTTACCAGCTAGACACTTGGGGTGTCTTCCTCGGGGGCTCTCAGGCAGTGTGAAGCTGGAAGAAGCCCACATCCAGCACTCTCCCCAGGTCTCTTCCAGGAAAGCGGACTTGTTGGTGTCCCTGTCCCTGGGGCAGTTTCAGTCCATGCTGGCTGAGAAGCCCGCCCGAGGCAGTGCACACGTGGGTCAGCAGGCCCCACACAGGTCAAGGAGAAGATCTGGGTCCAGAGAAGGCACAAATGGCTGCCTGGTCACACTGCAGAATGGGCCATTCCATCTGGAACAGATGGCCTGACCCTCTAACAACTTGGGGGTGGAAGTTTCATGCTTAGAGAGTTGTTCCCCATTTCCAGGAGCCTCTTCCTTCAGTTGTGTGAGAAGGAAGAAGGTCTGAGATTTGGGAGCAGCAGAGACAGAGGAAAAAGACTTTTGATTAAATATTCTCATTTGGGCGGAAATGAGTTTTTGAGTGAACAGATGGAAAACCACTCTCTCCCCTGTCAGGAGGACCAGTGAGTCCCAAAGCTCCCTGGCAACAGCCCATAAATAATTCGAGTTTAAGGAAGCCATCTGCAGCCAGGGCCCTTTCCCTGATGGCGGATCTCAGTCGGGCTCCCAGACATGAGGGTGAGGGGAGCAACCCTGGTGGAGGATGAGGTCAGTCCCACCGTGGTGGGGGAGGGGAGGAAAAACGGGGCCAGGGCATCAGCACCCTGTGTCCTCAGTTCTCCAGGCACGCAGGGGCAGTTCCTGGACATGGCTGAGAATGAAGGAAGAACAGCCTCTCAACGGCCAACATGCAGCTTCAAATCCCAGGCCTACTCTGAGAAGAAACTCCTTCATTCAGATCCTAGTAACTTCCAGCCTCAAGCAGGGATTCCTAATCTTCCTTAAGCCAGGGACTCCTGATGAAAACTAAGGGCTCTCTCATCAGAGAAATGCACAGGGACCTACAACACAGTTTTGATAACTGCTCCCCCTTGAGTCCTATGCTGTATACTTTCATACAGACCTGAATTCCGCAGCACTGCATGCTTCCTGGTGTTGCAAGCACATCCTCTGCCCCCACAGCATCTAGCTTAGACACACAGTAGGTCGTCAATACGTATAGGACGAGTACGTCATCAAACCACAACCCAGTTCTGAGCCTGCAACAGGGAATCGTGGCTGGCCGTCCATGGGGCAGTGGCAGCCCGGCAGCAAGAGAGGAGAGAGAAGTCCCAACCGGGTGTGATGTGGAAAGGCCTTCAGAGAGAGCTCACAGCACAGCCCATCTTGGCATTGCACACTGGGGAGAAACCCTGAGGATGTTAGGAACGTGGGGAGACTTTACTATGAATGCAAACTGTTTTCAACATGAGAGATGCTACACTGGCGGGAACCCTGGGTACCTGAGTAACGAGCAAACACCTTTATGTGTGGTCTATAGTTTACATACTTGAGAGTTTCAACCAGGAGGAATACCCCAAACAGAAAGTAGATCTTCAGAGGTATTTATTAATATCCTATACCTTTTTTAGAGATTATGGAATTTATACCAGTGGATGATTAAAAATAAAAGCCCTCTGGTCATCTTTCTAACCATATGTTTAGCTTTAGAAAAATCATATTTGTGAATTGAGGTGTATTTCCTAATGTGTCTATCATTTCCTTGTTAACTTTTAAATCCAGTTTGAATTTGATTTACTGAGAGATGGGAATTTAGGGTCTTAATGAATACTTCCACCTCCAAATTTTTATCCCAGCTCCAGGAATTTTACAGTTACTTCCTTCCCCATTATATCGTTTTGCCTTCTTGGAGATAACACTTGGTTATCCATATAAGCTTGTGTCTTGGACCACATTTTCTTTTCCTCTGATCTGTATATCTGTGCTTGCATCTGTACCACACCACCTAAATTGGTGTTAATTTAGTATCTTTTAACATCTAATAGAGTCAGGTTTCTCTGCTTTTGAAGGTAACTTTTTTCTTTTTGCAAAATTAACACTTTCTCTTTCAAAAGGTTTAGAAAATACGGAGAAACAGAAAGAAAAAGTAAAGATGACCTATAATTCTACGAACCAGTGATAGCCTTTGTCAAATTACTGGAACAGGTTCTTACTTACAGGTTTTGTTTCTGAGGAAAATGTGAGCATATACCACATATTGTCTTTCCTTTATTGTGCCCAAATAAATTATTAATAAGTTTTAAAATAAAACAAAACAGGCATTGTGGTAGGCCAAATTCTAAGATGGCCTACGTGAACTCCACCCCTAGTGTTACTCCCTTGATGGCAAAAGGGAGATTATTCCAGTGGGTCCGATCTAGTCACACGCCCCTTATTTAAAAGCAGGGTTTCTCCGACTGGTAGCCAAGGTGGCAGTCGGAGATTTGAGGGCTGAGGAATACTTGGTGCCAAGTTGCTGGCTTGAGGATAGACAAAGCCAAGTAAGAAGGCCCCTGGGTAGCTCCTAGGAGCAGAGGGCAGCCCCACTGACAGCCAGCAGGGAAATGGGCCCCTCAGACCTTCAACAGCCCCCCCATATGAGCATGGAAACCAATTCTTCTCCAGGTAAGAGCCCACCGGCACTGGAATTTTACCCCGTGGGACCCTGAGCAGAGAACCCAGGCAAGTCCACCCAGAATTCTCATAGAACTGGGAAAGAGTTAGTATTGTGGTGGTGTTTTAAGTCCCTAAGTTTGTGAGAAGTTGTTGGATGGCAGTAGCAACTAACATAGGCATTTAAAACAGTGAATGATTAGAAAGAAAAACCCTTTGTTCAACTTTCTAACTCTATTTTCAATATTAGAAAAATCATGTTTGGGGATAAGCCTGTGAGTTTAGTTTCTTTTTCTTTACTCAGCATTTGTGGAGGCCTTTGAATTGCCCTTGCTTTGTGGAAAACCTGCATCCTGGGCCAAGATGGGATCTCTGGGGCTGAGATTCAGGGCCAGGCCCTATGAGGCCACACTGGGCAGGTAAAGGCCCTTCCTCTGGAAGCAGGGTGATCCCCTGCCTCTAAGACTGTCCCAGACCCACAAGAGAGCTGCTGAGGGCTGGGGGTATAGAACTGCCTTGGGTTGGTCACACCCCCTCCTCACACGTTCTTAGGTGACCCCTTGGTGGGCCAGCTGTCACCCTAAGGACACTCGCAGTCATAGTGGGACTACACTTGGCCTTCAAATGATAATGCCCATCATCTGGGCCTGTGAGTGTTTGCAGAGCCTTCTGAGAACATGTGTCCCCTTTTGCATTTTAACACACTTAACAGTCTACAAGCTTCTGTCCTATAGCAGCCAAAGATGGCTGCATAGCTGGCTGGTAAGAGGGAAATTGAATCACAAAGGGTCTTGGAGAGCCTCCAATTCCATTCTGGTGCCAACCAGAATAATCTGAGTGCTAGGACACATTGTCTTTTATCATCTTACATTTGCTTTAGTTTACAAAATGGGAAACTGAGGCTTAGCGAGCTTGTGTAATTTACTCAAGGAGGCATTATTAATGGTTAAGTCAGAATTCAGACCCAACTCTGACTCTAGACTCTTCTAACCACTACTTTGGGTAGCCAAGGGGGAAGGCATATATCCAGCAACAAGCCAAGAGCAGTGGTTGTCAACCCTGCTACTTGTTAGATCCCTGAGGGGCTTTTTAAAATTCCAAAGGCTAGACCTCAGTGTCAGACATTGTGATTTTAATTGGTTTTAAGGGACTCGGGGCCTCAGTACTTTCAAGACCTCCCCTGGTGATTTTAATGTGCAAAGCAACAATTTTCTGTCACCTACTCCACCCCGCCTAAGAACCCAACCCCCTGGGAACCTTGTTACATATGCAGATTTCTAGGCCCTACCCCGTGAGAGTCTTCCAGTTGGACCCAAAGAAGACCAGAAATTAGCATATTTACCACACACCCCAGGTCAGTGCTTCTCAAAGTTGTTGAAATGATTCTCATTAAATTGTGGAGATGGAGCCTGAGATTCTCCATTTCAAAGAAGTTTCCAGGTGACACTAATGCCACTGTTCCCAGGGCTGCACTTTGAGTGACAAATATCCCAGCAGATTTGGAAGATCTGCCATAGGCCAAAGTTTTTAAAAGCGTAGTCCTGGGAACTACAGTCCTAGCAGCATTACCTGTGAGCTTCTTAGAAGTAAAAATTTGGGGGCTCCACCTCTGACCTATTGGATTAGAAATTCAGGGGATGGAGCCAGCGATTTTAACAAGTCTCCCCGGTGATTTTGACACAGGGGAGAGTTTGAGAACCAATGTTAAAGAAATGGCTGCGGCTGCTGGGACAGCAGCTCGGGCTGAGCAGAGGAGGGGTGTCTAGCTCTCTAAGCCTTCTCTACTTTGAGCTCCAAAGGCAAATCTTTGTTTCCCAAGGGGGCCAGGTCAGGTTGAGCGGGAAGCAGATTAAGATCCTGCCAGCCACATCTGGAACCTAGCAGGAATCCTCCAGTTTCCAGCTGTGTTAGCATCATGATGTAAATATGCAGAAAGCAACATTCTTAAAGGAAAGCCATTGACTTTATGGTTTTAATGAGATCAGGCTCAGTCCTCTCTCAACTATTTATTGGTTTACCAAGAGCTGCCGGGGAGATGTAATGCATTTGTTTGGGTTTTCCCCCCTTGATTTAATGCATCAGTTTCTGGAGCCTAACCATTCACTTCTGGAAAGCAATGGGATTTCCCCTGGCTGAGGAAATAAGGAAAGTTAGCACCTCCCTGAAAGGAGGGGGTGGGATTATCATCCCAAACACTCATTCATTCTTTCAGTAAATATGTATTGGATGCCTGTCGTATGCCAAGCACTGTTCTAGGATGCAGGGGGAGAAGTGGCTTTGGTGGTAGGATGGCGAGGAAATTCTCCTGGGTGTACATGAATTCATTTTAGGAAATATAAGACAAGGGGAGGAAGGAGGTATGAAATAGTCACCTTAGAGTTCTTTAAAAATGCAGATTTGGGGGTACCACCCAATGATCCTGATTCTGCTGTCTGAGGTGTGGCCCAGGAATCTGAAATTTTAAGACGATCCCTCAGTGGAGGAGTCCTCTGAACCAAAGCAGGAAGGGTTTGCCATTTGTTTTGCTTTACAGTTCAGTCATTTGTGTTCTTCATGTAAGATTAGAAAATAAGTATTGACTGACTAATGTCCAGTTTAATCCCTCCTCTCCTCTCCCGTCCCCCTCCCCACATGACTGCTAATAGCTCAGCTTCCAAGCTGGGGCCAGCTCTACAAGCTCGCCTCTCAGTTTCTCTCCTTTGCGAGGTCCAAGGTTCCATGGCGAGTGGGTGGGTGGAGAGAGAGATGCTCCTTTTTCTGAGCCAGGTCTCTCCCTCAGGTGGAGGTGTTTGCTTGCGGGATGTTGGCTGTTCCTAGGCCCCTTTGAGGATCCTGTGGCTTATTAGGGTGTATCGGGTGCTCGAGCCCCTGAAGGTTTTCTCTGCACCCGCCAGCTTGAGGCACATAGTGAGGCCACAAGAGGCCTGGTTGCCCATCGCCTGAGGGCACGCGGTCCCAGGGATTCTTTATGCCTGGGGCGCAAACCAAAGGAATGTGTTCTCAGTGACTGCAGAGGAAGGCATGGGGGTGGGGCGCAGGCCTGAGCTGCGGCTGCGGGCTGATCAGTGCTCACTGAGGAGGTGGGGCAGCAACCCTGAAAAGACTCGAAAGCGGGATACATCCTGGTGTGATCGAATGCCCGTGGTGTGATCAAAAGACTTCAAAGCCAAGGCGGGTGGAAGGCAACGCCGGCTGGTAGGTGGTCCCTACCGATGCAGGGTCCAGAGGAAAGTTGGAACTATTGCCCGAGAGCGACCCCAGGAGAACCTCTCCGTGGCCTTGACCACCCCCCACTTCCCCCTTGAGAGCGCAGTCTCCTCTTCCCTGGAGCCACCGGGATTTCATCCCCTGAGACCCAAGGCCCCTCCCCATCTTAATCTGGTCTTTCTGGAGGGAACATCCGAAGTGCATTTCTAAAGCCCTGAAGATGGCAGTTCCACTTGCAGGAGTTTAATCTGAAAAGTACTTGTGTGTGCGCGTTATTAACCAAGTCAACCATCGCTCAGTATGGCCTACAAGTACGAGATGCGGTGAGTACTACCAGGGTAGAAGGTCCTACTTCCGCGCGGCTTATCCCCACATCAAGCCAAATTACATACAATGCCTGCAGATCCTGCAGAGGTTATGAAGGAAACCAGTAAGGTGTGAAGGGAGGATAAGAACAGAAACTTTGTGTTCCCAACAAGCTAGGTGAAGGACGGAAATCTTTTGGTTGGGAGTGAGGCGCATGGCAGACCGTTCCACGTGGGTACAACCTCCCAGGCTGCAAGGGAGGAACTCGGGGCGATCCAGGACCTGAAAGAAAAACTGGGGGCGGCTAAGGTGTAAGGGAGGAGAGGTATCACTGTGGTTCACCGACCGTGATATATGCGCGGGGGTGGGGGGATCAATATCTTGTAATAACCTATAATGGAAAAGAATCTGAAAAAGAATATAAATATGTATGTATAACAATCATTTTGCTGTACACTAGAAACTAATATAACACTAAGTCAACTATACTTGGATTTAAAAGATAAAATAAATGGCAGTGGTTGTATTTACGTTCTGGAGGCGTTCTCGTTGTACTTGGAGTATTTATTATCCACACTGTGACTCGAAGGTCCCGAGATTCTGACCTTAACTGTTAATTTCGGGTCCCGCGCTATTTTTTTTGCGGGCACGTATCCTATCTCACGCTTGAGGTTGGTCATTCGGCCATCTAGGATCAGGCTAACTTGGGACCCAGGAGTGACGTTCCATGCGCTCCGTCCAGCCGTCATATCTACCTCAATTTATTGTCATCAACCGATGAATTATGTTACTGGGCAAAATGAAGAATGATAGAGGAAGTATTAAATTTTTCTGAAGAGATGAAATTCTATTTTAATTCAGTAGGCAAAAGGGTCAGAAAGCACCCGCGGGTCTCGAACCCCCATATAGGAACTAGAAGTCCAATGGGACGGAGTAACCGCTTGAGCTAAAGCCGACCCGGGTGGTTAGCGAGGATCCCAACCTCTGGAGGATTACTGAATGACGTGGAGGGGGCGGACTGCAACCGCTCCACGCCCACGAGCTGTTTGCGTCACCCTGTCCTTCCCCTCTCCCGGCTGCCTGACCAAGAGCTTGTCCGAGGTGTCCGGGAGGCCTCTCCCCCGCCCGCGTCCTGCCGGCGGAACCACAGAAAGGGACCAGAATCTGTGGCGGGAGGACGCGGGGTGGCGGTGAGCAGATCAGTGGTCCTGGGTCAGGGCAGGCGGCTGAGCAGTCCTCTCTTAAAAACCCCTCAGGGTGTCCGCCAGCGGACTGAGGAGCTAAGGTCCCCTATAAAGTAGCCCACAGGCAGCGTGTGAGTTTGCCAAGGGCTGAGGCCGCTGTTTTATATCTGGGTCAGGCCTTGAGCTGGGCCTTGGGGACACAGAATTCTTGGTCAGCAAATGGTTTTCGCATGGGAAGGTGAGTGAATTAATCAGGAATTCGCAGTCCAGGAGAAAGCAAAGATAGGGCACAGAGGCCCAAGAGTATAACATCATAGCTCAGGATAAAATCCCTGTCTAGAGTAAAGTAACGTGACTCGTTCCTCCTTTCCCCTATCCCATCCCTTTATTTACACTTCTTTCCTTTTGGAGGACTCAGAAACTAGATGGAGACATTACCCATAAATTGCCGACTCAGAGGCTGAGGCCTCAAGGATAATAGTGTCTGGGTTTATTGACTACATACCAGGCACCAAGTTCGGGATTAAGCATTTATTTGCCTCATTTAATGACTAGAACAACTATGAGGCTGGTAATGTTTGGCCCATTTTGCGGATGAATAAGCTGAGACTCAAGAGTTAATAACTAAAAAATTAGGAATTATAAAAAATAACAGTTATTCAGGGACAGAACCAAAGTTGGAACTCTCAGGAAAGGGGAAGAGTGATGCATAGTGTGTCTTTTAAAATATTTCGAACAATTAGTAAACACTAGACAGGAATCTTCCATTTTGCTCTTTACTGTTTCCCTGTAGCTAGTAGGGTGCCTGGTCCGCAATAGACACTCAGTAAAGGTGTGGTGAGTGAATAAGTGAGTGAGGAGAGATGAAATCCATTATACTAGAAACTGTGCTGCCCCCAACCTGGGTGGAATCCAGCTCCCCCTACTCCCTAACTATGTGACTTCAAGCTCACACTTTGCATTGTTTTTATATTTATGCTGTATGAACCAAAACCACATGAAAAATTAAAATGAATACAGGTAGCCAAAGCCGTACTTGACCCAATCCTAGCTACCAATCCAACCCCTCCCTCCCCAGAGGAAACAGCTATTTTTTAATAGTTGGCTGTGGTTCCTTCTAGTCCTCTTTCTATAAATTTACATATAATGGTAAATGAAAATGTATAGTTTTGTTTGGGTTATGGCTCTGTTTTGCTTCATTTGCTAGGACTATACTGCCCCAGGTTTGTGCAAAACTCCACTGTGTGTCTGGGCGATGTTCGCATAACAGCATCTGGAGATGTCTCATTATTTATAATAGCTCCCCAAGAGTACATGAACCATGATTTATTTTGCCATTCTCCTGGTAGGACTGGACATTTAAGTTGTTTCTATTCCTGTCACCAGTTTACAAATAGTGTTCCGATGAACATCTTCGCACAAGCCTCCTCATGAACAGAGACAAATATTTCTTGATGGTAAATTCCCAGAAGTGGAATTGCTGGGCTGAGTAACATACACAATTACAATTGTAATTGCCAAGTTGCCATCCCCAAATGGGCATATTAATAGTATGTACCTCGTGGAGGACTGGGAAGTTATGCTGTAATAATGTTCCTCATTCAAGTCAGGCACGTTAGATTCAGAAAGAAATTAATAAAATAATTACCAATGATTATTTCTTTCCAAATCACTACCAGCCCCTAATCTGAGCAAGGCCTGGCTTTGGCACCTAGAGCCATGTTTAGGAATGAGAACCAGCCGGCACAAAGGACCCAGAGGATGCATTCCAGGCGCTCCCCCTGGTGGGCAAATGTCCCGGGACAGTAAGAAATCTCCCATCTTTGTAAAACCTAAAGCTGATCACTTGGATTCCCGCTCCAAACCCTGAAAGACCTCTTCTCATTCTTACAAACCAACCCAGACTTTGTTTGCTGGATGCTCTGGTGCCTGCCGGCCTTTCTGATAGTACTTGTTGCCCCTCTCCTCTTGTCTGCTTTTGCTGCAACCACATTGTGTTCTCTGGTTCCTCAGGCACGCCCTTTCTCACTCCTTCACTCTTAGAGCACTCCCTGCCCTGTAAGCCTGTCTTTAATATTCAGCTCATGTGCCACCTCTTCAGAGGGCTCTTCTGTGGCCATTCTGTCTAAAGAGCCATCTCCCTACTTTTCACACCACAGCCTCCACACACCCCCACCCCCACCGCCACCTTACATTCTGTCAAATCAGCTCTGTGTTTTCCTTCCATTGGTAGATTCACACCTAAATAAACCCAGACATTTCCAAGTGTGGCAGAGTACAGTGTCATGGAGAAAGGGACCATATCTGTGCATATAATCCTCCTCTCCCAGTGCCTGCGCAGCACTTGTCAGTAGCAAGCAGGCAACATTTGCTAAATGGATGGATGAATGAATAACTAAATAATACTAATAAGCAGGAATAGAATTGACACTGAGAGCTAACACAGGGTAAGGCGGAACATACTTCCCAGGGTTTTGGCTCCCTTTTCCCTTCCAGATGCCCTTCCATGATCAATAAATTTTTTTCTGGGGTAAGTTTTAGCCAGAAGTATTACCCTGAGTGCTGTGGGTTAGAGTGAAAGGGACAGAAAGCAGGGGTGGTTTTGACACCTTTGTCTTAATACTCCTTACCTTAGTCTGCAAGGTAGATCTTATTTTCTGGATGAGAAAACTGAGGCTCAGAGAGACAAAATAGAATGCACAGCTAGCATCAGCTCAGAGAATGAGATTGTCTGGTAATAGGGTTAGCAAACAGTTTTTTCTCTAGTCCAAGAGGACACATAGTCTAAAGGAAGTACAGCCCCACACTTATGGCATGGCAGCCCTTCTCAATGGAGAGACCTTTGCTGGCTGGGATTGGGTGGTGGGCTCATACATTCAGCACACCCTTAAAATCATCTACTGTGTGCCAGGCCCTTCAAACATGAATTCAGCCCTTAAAACCTTACAGCCAAGAGATGTAGTAGACCACTGTTCTGTGGGATGTCAAGTAGTATGTTTGGAGTGTGGACAAGCAGGGCAACCACATATGGCCAGGTTGCGCATAGCTCAGTTCTGGGCACTGCCCTTCAGAATGACCACCGTGTGAACAGCGCTCTCTGGAACTGAGCAGCGCACTCCCTGAGTAAACACGTGCAGCTCCTGGTGGAGATGGGGTAAGTCATCTGGAGTTAGGTGATCAGTCTGATGGGGAGAAGAGAGAATAGATCTCAGGGGAGCCTGCGTATGTAGGAGTCTGTGGACGAAGCAAAAGCCAGAGAGGCAGGAGAAGGACCAGGCTTTTGAAGACATCAACAGAAGAGGAATCAAGATGGGGTGTAGCCGAAGGGCTCCCAAGTGACTGGCAACTAGGAGTTTGTCGGTGACCTGGGCAGGAGTGGTGAGGATGAGAGTCAGATTCATGTTTGTTAGAGGTGAATGGGATGTGGGGACAGAGTGAGGGCATTCAGCTCTTTCTGGAAGTTGGGCTATGAAAGGAGAGAGGGAGCAGGGGTGGTAAGGAACTCCAGCACTGAGGAGAGCTTTGTTTCATTGTTGGTCTTTTAGATGAGAGCCTTGGGCACGTCTTAATGCTGTTGGGAAGGAGGCAGTAGGAAGAAGTTGAAAACTCGCTAGAGAGTATCTTCACCAGGGTAATTCACACAGGAAGGTTCATAGGAGGGAGAGGGGTTAGATTTAGAGTGGACAAAGATTCTAGATGATGGCTAGTCAGAATTCCAGAAGGCTGCGTGGAGGTGGTGTGCCTTAGACCTTGGAAAAAGGTGTCCCTACCCTATGCCTAGTGCTTTCAAGAGCCCTACCTGCAATGCTTTCCACAGGAACCAAAGGGGAATGCATACCCAGAACTTTTCTAGGTCATACTCCAGATAACTGGAATACACAAATCACCTGCCAGAATGGCCCTGAGGGTCTTGCAGGGTCTATGTGCACCTTTTTCTCAGGATATCATCCCATAGCCTACACCCGAGGGGAAGCCAACTCATTTTAATGTCATTAACATTACTCTAATACCACACTAGAAAAACTCATAACAAGAAAACAACAGATTGACATCCCCTATGATCATAGATGTAAAAATCCTAAACAAAATCTTAGAAAATAGAATCCAGTAGTCTGTAAATGGGTTGGTACATCATGACTAAATGGGGTTTATCCCAGAAATGGAAGGTTTATTTAACCTTCATATAGTTGGTTAACTAACGTGTAGTTCACTATATTAATAAATTTTTAAAAATATGTACATATATACACACAGACACACATACACACACACACACATGAAACTACAGCAGTAGATGCAGAAAAGGCATTTAAAAATCCAGAATCCATTCCTGATTTTAGAAATATTCAACAACCTAGAAACAGCAGAGAACTTCCTCAACCTGATATTGAGCGTCTGCAAAATGCCTGCATCCAACATCATACCTAAGTGTGGAAGACTAAATGGCTTTTATCCTCTAAGATGACGAATCAAACAGCGATGTCCACTCTTACCACTTTTACATAATATTAATAAGTCAAGAAAAATAAGTTATCCAGTTCAGAAAGAAAGAAGGGAACCTGTTTTTATTGGCCAGTGACACAATTGGTGTATGTAGAAAATCTGATGGAATCTACAAAAAGCTGCTAAAACTAATAAGTCATTTTAGCAAGGTTGCAGGATACAAGATCAGCATACAAAAATCAATTGTATTTTCATTTATATCAATAAACAACTACAGTTGAAAATTTCAAAAATATCATTTACAATAGCAACAAAATTTATGAAATACTTAAGGCTGAATATAGTAAAATATGCGCACGACCCTAGACTGAAAGCTATAAAACAGTGCTGAGACAAATTAAAGAAAACCTAAATAAATGGAGAAACATATCTTGTTCATGGGTCAGAAGACTCAGTGTTGTTTTCAGTTCTGTCCACATGGTTCTATAGATTCCATACTCTTCCAGTCAGAATCTCAACTGGCTTTTTGTTGTTGTTAAAAATTGACAATCTGATTCAATCAGATTTTAAAATTGATATTAAAAAAATTAAAGGAACTAGATTAGCCAAAACAACTTTGAAAAAGAAGAATAAAATCGGAGTGCTAACATTACCCAATTTTAAGACTACATTATCAAGATAGTGCAATACTGGCATGAAGACAGACAAATAAATCATGGAACGGAATAGAGACTCCAAAAATAGACCCACACATATTTAGGCAACTGATTCTTGACAGAGTTGCAAAGGCAGTTCAGTGGAGAAGGTAGTCTTTTCAACAAATGGGGCTGAAATAATTGGTTTTATCCATATACCAAAAGAAAAATATTTAGTGATTACCCCCACCATATACACAATGGAATTATTATTTTTTAATTAACTAATGATGGATCATAGATCAAATGTAAAATCTAAAAACCATAAAATTTCTAGGAGAAAATATTTCTGACCTTGAGTTAGGCAAAAGTTTCTTAGATATGAGATCAAAAAGCATAATTCATAAAAGAAAAAAAATGATGACTTCCATCAAGATTTAATACTCTGCTCTTTGGAAGACCTAAACAAATATTTCTGCAGTGAAGGCATACAAATGGCTAATAGGCAAATGAAAAAATGCTCAATATTGCTAATTATCAGAGAAATGCAAATCAAAATTACAGTGTGTATCACCTCACACCAGTCAGAATGGCCATCACTAAAAAAGTCCACAAATGATAAATGCTGGAGAGGGTGTGGAGAAAAGGGAACCCTCTCACACTGTTGGTGAGAATGTAGTTTGGTGCAGCCATTATGGAAAACAGTATGGAGATTCCTTAAAAAATTAAAAATAGACTTACCCTATGATTCAGCAATCCCATCCCTGGGTATATATATCCAGAGGAAACTATAAAATGCATAAACAATGGACAAGGTCCTACTTTATAGCACAGGGAACTATATCCAATATCTTATAATAGCCTATAATGAAAAAGAATATGAAAAGGAATATATGTATAACTGAATCACTGTGCTGTACACTAGAAATTAACCCAACATTGTAAACTGACTATACTTCAATAAGCAAAACAAAACAAAAAACTGCTCTTTGAAAGATGCTGTTAAGAGAATAAAAAGACAAGCCATGGACTGAAAGAAAAATCTTTGCATATCATATACCTGATAAAGCACTTGTAAAAGAACCCTTAAAACTCAACAGTGAGAAAATAAGCAGCTCATTTTATTATAAATAGGCCAAAGATTTGGACAGCTCACCCAAGAAGATATATGGCTTGCAAATAAGTTCATGGTAAAATATTCTCAACATCATTAATTTTTAGGGAAATGCAAATTAAAACCACAGTAAGATATCACTACACATTTATTAGAATGGCTAGATGAGAAAGACTAACTATTCCAAGTGTTGGCAAGAATGTGAAGGAACTGCAACGCTCGTGCACTGCTGGTGGGGATATAGAATGGTACAACCACTCTGGCAGGAAAGCAGTGTGGGGGTTTCTGAAACACTAAACATACACATACATGATCCAGGCATTCCACTACTAGCTGTTTACTCAAGAGAAAAACATGTAGAAACAAAATTTTGTACATGAATATTCCAATTTCATAATAATTATGCTTCAGTAGAGAAACCAACCAAAATGGATACATACTATATGGATCCATTTATATAAAACTCTTTAAAAAAGGAAAAAAGCAAATTAATCTGTTTTGACAGAAAGCAGAACAGTAGTTGCCTGAGGATGGTGGAGGTGGCGTGGGAGGTATGGGAGGGTGGAACTATAAAGGGGGGAGATTTTTGGGAGGGTATTAGATGTGTCCACTTCATGATTCTGGTCCCATGGGTGTGTGCATATGTCAAAACCTATCATGTGGAGTTTATTGTGTCAGTAAAACTGTTTTACAGTACAGGCCTGTAGTATATGGACCTCCCTTCACACTCTGCCCTTTGCCTCAAAAGTGTTAGGAGCAAGCTCAATGATAAGTCGTCAGCAGATAAGAGTGAAACATTAAGAAAGGAGTATATGTATGTACATGTATGACTGGAACATTAAGCTGTACACCAGAAATTGGCACAGCATTGTAAACTGATTATGCTTCAATTTAAAAAAAAATTTAAAAAAGAAAAGAAAGGGAGGAGCAAATAGCCTTTTCTAAGTGTATATGCCTCAGTGTGCTATGTGGGTGAGTGACAGAAAGAGAAATGATATGTTTCTCAGTTGCCAAACGCCCAGAGGTTCAAAAAGTGACCAGGTAACATAATCAACAGTACATATTTATTTGGCAACCACCATTGACCCCAGCTCTGAATTAGATTCTTGGCAAATTTATACAGTAGTTCTCTTGCCTTTTGTCCCTCCTACCAAATTTACAGTATTTTGACGGTTTAGAAAACTGAGGCTCAGAGACCTCAAGTCAGCTCTCCAGAGTTGCACAGGAAAGAAGCAGCAGAGCCAGGACCTGTGGGTCCCGCCCGAAATAGCTGGATGGGTTCCCTCTCTGTGAACCCCTCCCTGCAGGCGGTTCCCAGTTGGGCGGTTGCGGTTGTGGCTTCTGGCTGCACGTGGGCGGGTGTTAAGACAATAGGCCAAGCCTGTCCAAGTGTTCAGCCCTCCAAGGTTAACTATTGTGCATGGAGCTATATATAGCCAACTACAGGAAAAAAAGAGAAAATAAGATTTACTTTTTGGAGGCTCAGAGGATTTAGGCAACTTGAAAGATCCTGACAGCTTTTGCAGACCAGGACTGAAAGGTCGTTGGCTAAGCACACTTGGAGTGTGGTTTTTTGGCAAGGGAGGAGGTGTCCTGGGCCAGGGAGGTGTGACACGTCCCTCTGCTCAAAATAGAGGCCAGCCATTTCCCGAGCTAGAGTCAGCGGGGGTGGGAAGGCAGGCCCAGCCCTAAGGCCTCTGATGGTTGGAGGGTCTGGCAGCCCTGGTGGAGAGTGGGAAATGGGGTAAACGTTTACAGCCCCTGAGGGCCTCAGGGTGGGGCTGGGGCTGGGGCTGGGGATAGCCGAGGCTTAGGATGGGGATGATGGCCGAGGGCAGGGAGAGGGAGGCTGTGTTGCAGATGGGGGAGGGGCTGACTCCCACCTCTGCCTGGTATGGGGGGTAGGGAGAGAGGGCAACATGGAGTTATCCTTGGGGACTGGGAAGGGTTTCGGGGGTGGGGGGAGCCAGTCCCTGCACA